>NW_027361829.1:12565000-14050000 GCF_039654945.1 Dendrobates tinctorius | reverse complement strand
GAACCTACGACGTCATCAAGAGCTCATACACTGAGAATCGGTGCAGCGTGAAGGTGAATGGAAAGAGGACGGCCTTCTTCAGGCAGTGCCGTGGGGTAAGACAGGGCTGCAGCCTGAGCCCAACTCTATTTAACATCTACATAAATGGACTGGCAGCGGCCCTGGAATCCTCCTCTGCCCCAGGTATCAGCCTGCACGACCGAGAGGTGAAGATCCTGCTGTATGCAGATGACCTCATGCTGCTTTCCCCAACCGAGAGAGGCCTCCAAGATAGCTTGGCCGTGCTGGAAACATTCAGCACCACATGGGCGCTGCCCATCAACCAAAAGAAGACCAAAGTCATGGTGTTTCAAAACAGGAGTTCTAAAGAAACCTCCACTTCCTCCCTCACACTAAATGGTGCCACGCTAGAGAAGACAAGCAGCTATACCTACCTCGGTCTGGAGCTAAGCCACACCAGGAGCCTCAAGCAAGCAGCAGAGACCCTGAAAGGGAAAGCATGCAGAACCTTCTATGCCATCAGAAGACAAATGTACCACCTCAAACCACCGGTGAGAGTCTGGCTCAAGATATTCGACAGCGTCATCACACCGATACTGCTATATGGCAGCGAGGTATGGGGTCCAGCAACCTATCCAGACCAGAAAATAGCTTAGTTACTCACCGATAACGGTGTTTCTCGGAACCCATGACAGCACCACGGAGAGAGGGGGTCCGCCCATCAAGGACAGGAACCTACAGACAAAAGAGCGGCACCTCTCCTCCGCCCCCAGTTGGTTACAGAGCATCAGAGGGTCTCCCGGTTAGTTAATAACAAAAGTATATACATAACATTATAATTTGCATACTTATAGAGAAACCTCGTGTCTAAGAACACACTCTACACACATTAAATCGTGCTCACCGCACACGTGAAAAAAGGGGGGGAATTAAGCGGGTGCTGTCATGGGTTCCGAGAAACACCGTTATCGGTGAGTAACTAAGCTATTCTCCCTCACCCATGACAGCACCACGGAGAGAATTTCAGAGATTGGTAGCTTAGGGAGGGACCACCGCCTGAAGGACCCTTCTCCCAAAGGTCAGGTCAGACGCAGAGGCTAGATCTAGGCGATAGTGTTTGAAAAAGGTAGAAGGTGTTGACCAGGTGGCCGCCTTACAGATCTGTTCTATCGATACCTCTGATCTTTCTGCCCATGAGGTCGCCATTGCTCTTGTAGAGTGGGCTTTTAGACCCTCCGGGATGGTATTCCCGCTGCATGAGTATGCCAGGGCAATCGCGTCTCTTATCCATCTTGCCAGGGTACTTTTGGACGCCCCGAGCCCCTTACGAGGTCCCTGGAAACACACAAAGAGAGATCCTTCCTTCCTACATCCCTTGGTGGCCTCTAGGTAGTGCACTAAGCACCTCTTCACATCTAATGTGTGAAATTTCTCCTCTCCTCTATTCGTAGGGTTTGGGCAGAAGGAAGGAAGGACTACCTCCTGTGATCTATGGAAGTGTGTTGCTACCTTGGGCAAATATGCAGGGTCAGGTTTCAGTATAATTCTATCCTCCATAATTTTAATGAATGGGGGTATTGCCGATAAGGCTTGAATGTCACTTACTCTGCGGGCCGATGTTAGGGCCACTAGCAGTATCGTTTTTAATGATAGGGTCTTTAGTGGAGCTGACTGAATAGGCTCGAATGGGGGTCCTGTTAGGGCTGACAACACTAAGTTCAGATCCCATGATGGTACTTTCTGGGTAGCTATTGGTCTAGACCTGGCTGCGGCCCTCATAAACCGTGCCACCCAAGGGTCGCTCGCTACCTCTTGATTATAGAGGGCGCCCAGGGCCGCTACCTGTACCCTCAGTGTGTTAGTCGCTAGTCCCTGTTCTAACCCCCTTTGGAGGAATTCCAGGATTTTATCCATTTGTATTCCATCCTGAACCTTTGCCCCCGAACTGGATAGGAATTTTCTCCAGGTTCTACCATAGGCTTTGATTGTAACTGGTTTTCTACTTTTTTGTAACGTGGAAATTAGATTTTCTGAAAATCCTTTCCCCCTCAGCAGTGACCTTTCAAATTCCATGCTGTTAAATGGAGGTTCACTGCTTGGGGGTGTAGCACAGGGCCCTGCGATAGAAGGTCGGGGAGATCTGGTAGAACCCAGGGGTCGGTTACTGACATTATTCTGAGCCATGAAAACCATGTTCTTTTTGGCCAGAAAGGGGCTATAAGTATTACCCGAGCCCCCTCTTCCCTGACTTTCCTTATCACCGCCGGAAGGAGAATGGTCGGTGGGAAGGCATACAGTAAACCCCGTGTCCATGGGAGCATAAATGCGTCCAGGGTGTGAGGATTCCCTTTGGGATTCAGAGAACAGAATGTTTCCACTTTTTTGTTTTTGTGGTCTGCAAATAAGTCTATGTCTGGGGTTCCCCACATTTCCACAATCTTCTGAAAAACGGACTGATTTAGAGCCCACTCCCCCTGATGTAGTTGGGTACGGCTCAGAAAGTCTGCCGTTTGGTTCTCTACTCCCCGTATATGTAGCGCCGATAGGGACAGTAAGTTTTTCTCTGCTAACCCGAATATCTCGAAGGATGCCTCCATTAGCGTTCTGGACCTGGTTCCCCCCTGGTGGTTTATATAGGCTACTGTTACTCGGTTGTCCGAGAATATCCGGACATGATGGCCTTTTAATGCTGGCAAAAAGTGACTCAAGGCATAATTTACTGCTAGCAGTTCTTTTTGATTCGAGGAGGCTTTTAGTTCTTGACTTCTCCATCCCCCTTGAGCCACGCTGATGCCCATGTGTGCTCCCCATCCCACAGGACTGGCGTCGGTGGTAATTACATGTGTGATTTTGGCCTCCCAGGGAATCCCTTTGGACAAGTTGTTTTTGTCCTCCCACCAGGCTAGGGAAAGAATAGTTTTTGAACCTAGCGTAATATGATGTTCCAAGTGGTCTCCTAAGGCCCGCTGGTTGGTCAGGATATCCCATTGCAGATCCCTCATATGTATTTGTGCCCACTGGACCGCCGGCAAGCATGCAGAGAGGGACCCTAACAGGGACATTGCTCGTCTTAGTGTCATAGAGGGGTTTTGCCTCGCTTTTTGTACCATATGAATAATTCTGTCCCTTTTGTGATCTGGCAAGTAACACACTTGGATGTTTGAATCCAGTGTCAGGCCTAGGAACTCCTGGACTCTCTTTGGTTCCAGCCTTGACTTTTTCAGGTTCAGAAGCCACCCGAGGTTTTTTAGAGTGCTCATCACTCGGTCCCTCTGTTCTGTGCATTTCTGGCCTGAGTTGCTCGCTATTAAAAAGTCGTCCAAATAAGGCACTATCAGAACATCCTGTTCTCTTATGTGAGCCATCATCTCTGCCACCAATTTCGTAAAGACCCGCGGAGCCACTGAGATCCCAAATGGCAGGGCCTTGTATTGGAATTCTCTTATTTCTCCTGCTATCGAGACTGCTAGCCTGAGGTATTGCCTGGATTCTTTGTGAATGGGGACATGGTAGTAGGCATCGCTGAGGTCTAGGACCACCATAAAGCATTGCGGAAAGAGAATTTTGATGGTCGATTTGATCGATTCCATCTTGAATTTTTCGTTCTTGATATAGCAATTCAGTCTTTTTAAATTTATGATGGTGCGGAAGGTGCCGTCTGGTTTGGTTACCAGGAAGAGAGGCGAGTAGAACCCCCTGCCTCTCTCCTGTGGGGGAACCTCCTGTAGGACTTTTTTGTCCAACATACTCAGAACCTCCTTTTCGAGGGCGTCCTGTTCGTTTTTTGACGACCTTATCGGGGTAATTATGTATTTTTGCGGCGGGAGAGAATAAAAGTTTATCCTTAATCCCGATCTTACAAGATTTATCAGCCAGGGATTGTTGGATATTTTCTCCCAGGCTGGGAGGAAAAACCTTAATCTCCCTCCCACCCTGGGCCCACAGTCACTTGGCGGGTTTTTTATCCCGGGACGAGTTACCGAAGATGAACCCCCTGTCCCTTCTTCTGTCTTCCCATTTTTGGTCTCTCGGGGGTCTCCTCTGGAAGAACTTTTTGTTCCGAAAGGACCGTTTAAAGCCTGTGGCGGTCACAGGTCCTAGGTTTGGGAAGCCTTTCTTTTTGTCGCCTGCCTTTTCGAGGATGTCATCCAAGGTTTCCCCGAAGAGGAATTTTCCTTCACAGGGAATGGCGCATAATTTTATTTTTGTCTGGAGATCCCCAGGCCAACATTTTAACCATAAAGCTCGTCTAGCTGCATTCGACAAGGCTGCTGTTTTAGATGACAATCTTATCGAATCAGCCGAAGAGTCGGCCAGGTAGGCTGCCGCCCCTCTTATCATTGGCATGGATTCCAGGATTTTATCTCTGGGAACCCCTTCCCTTATCTGTCTCTCCAATTGGTCTATCCATACCATAAGAGCTCTGGAGGTACAGGTTGCCGCTACCGCCGGCCTGATGTTTCCCCCTGCTGATTCCCAGGTGCCCTTAAGTAGGGTATCCGCTTTTTTATCTAACGGGTCTTTCAGGGTACCCATATCTTCAAAGGGGAGTGCAAACTTTCTTGAAGCTTTGGCTATCGCCACGTCTAGTTTGGGGGCCTTATCCCATGATGTGGATGCTTCCTCCTCAAATGGGTACTTCCTTTTGATGGAAGGAACCGTGGAGCTTTTCCTATCCGGTTTTTCCCATTCTTTATCTATGAGGCCTTGGACGTTGTTATTTAACGGAAATACCTTCCGTTTTTTTTTACTCAGTCCCCCGAACATAATGTCCTGGACTGATCTATCAGTCCGGGGGTCTTCCACCCCCATAGTGGATCTTACCGCCTTTACTAAGGCATCCACTTCGTCCAGGGGGAAACAATGACGACCTTCCGTCTCCTCATCGGAGGATGACGAGTCGGTATTTACAGTATGGGAGGTGACTTCCCCTGACGATAAGCTGTCTGATTGGGACTCTATCACCACGTCCCCCTTCCTTCCCTTCCTTTCCCGTTTTCTGGATGAAAGGGCACTCTGAATTTCTGCGCGGATTACCGCCCTTAGGTCTGCGGCATGATCCGGGGTTTCACCGCCGAGGACCTCCTGTATACAGGAGTCACACAATTTTTTCTCCCAGGGCGTTGGTAATGGTTTCCCACAGGTGGGGCATTCCCTGTTCTTGGTCTTTTCTTTCTTCTTTCCCTGATAAGGGAAAGAAGTCTATTACAATGGGGAACATTCACGAAGATCCACTTACCCCTCATGCGCGGTTGCAGGTACCAGTTCTGGAAGTGGATCCAAATCCCTCACTGGGCGATCCACGGCAGGTGACTTGCTCCTTGCAGTAGACTGCTGCGTGGAGTGGCTGCTGGACCTGCTCCCCCGTCCGTCTTTATCCTTTTGGCGGCGCTGGTGATGCTGCCTTTGTTGCTGTTGCTGCTGCTGCTGCTTAGGCTGCTGTAGCTCCTCATGCTGGTCGCTATCCATCACGCCTGAACGCTTCCAGCTCTGAGGCTGCTTTAGCGTTCCCAATTTGAATAAGCCGCCCTGGCGTCACCTGTCTTCCCGGCCTGCACCGCTCTTCCCCCGGGGAGTGCGTACTGCGCATGTGCCGACCGCGGGGACCCGGAAGTTCCTCATTCTACTTCCGGGGCAGCGCCATCTTGGTACACCTGTGTACCCAGCGCTGCCCCTATCCGGCGTCCCTCGGCCCCTACTCCTCCCGGAGCGGCGGCCCGGTCCTCCCCGCCCGCTCACCCTGGACAGCCCCTCAGCTGCAGCGGTGGCGGCTTCGGCAACCGACCCCGCCGCGACAGGGGCCTTCCCGCTGTCTGACCGCGGACGGGGCGGTCCCGGATCTTCACCTTCCGGTAAGCGCTGCGCTCTTGCTGCCGTGGTTCACCCGTCAAGGACAGGAACCCAACTGGGGGCGGAGGAGAGGTGCCGCTCTTTTGTCTGTAGGTTCCTGTCCTTGATGGGCGGACCCCCTCTCTCCGTGGTGCTGTCATGGGTGAGGGAGAAAGTGGGATTCCAGCCCAACCGAAGTCTTCCATCTGGAGTTCTGCAAATATCTCCTCCAGGTACATCGCAGCACCTCAAACATAGCCTGTCGGGCAGAGCTGGGCCGATTCCCCTTATGGCTCACTATACACAAGAGGGCGCTATCACACCATGCGCATATACAGAACAGCAACCCCAGCTCCTACCATCATAAAGCCCTGCTGAGCCAGAGCCAAGAGCAAGCCAGGAACCTCGGCAGCCAGCTCAACCAAAGTCAGCAACACACCCTAACTAAAGCCCAAATAAAAGAGATCTCAGAGAGCTGCAAGATGCAATACATAGAGGGTTGGAAGAGTGAATTGGAGAACTCCCAGAAACTCACCATCTACCGGTCACTGCGGAGGGACTACACACTGGCTCCATACCTGGAAAGGCTACGCCACCCCAAAGACAGGCAGACCTTGAGTATATACAGATTAAGCGCCCACAACCTAGAGGTGGAAACAGGGCGGCACCGACAGACATACAAGCCACGAGAGAACAGACTGTGCCAGCACTGCCAGCAGGGGGCTCTGGAAGATGAGGTGCATTTCCTGCTGCACTGCAACAAATACTCAACAGTGAGGGACTCCCACTTCCAGAATCTTACCACCCATACCCCAGACTTCCCATCCATGGACGAGGAGAGGAAACTCTGCATCCTACTGGGGGAAGAAGAATCAATGGTGGAGGTCGCCGCCCAATATGTCACCACATGTCATAAGATGAGAGGAACTAAAGACCTCCAAATGGACAATCACTCCCCAAATTTTGCCCCCAACACCCCATCCCCACTACCCTAATCCACTCCCCTGCCACACTTCTTTTCTTGCTTTGGCAACACTAATTGTATTTTGGTCCTGCCAATAAAGCCTATTTGAATTTGAAAGACAGACGAGAGAGAGAGAGAGACGAGAGAGAGAGAGAGACGAGAGAGAGAGAGAGACGAGAGAGAGAGAGAGACGAGAGAGAGAGAGAGACGAGAGAGAGAGAGAGACGAGAGAGAGAGAGAGACGAGAGAGAGAGAGAGACGAGAGAGAGAGAGAGACGAGAGAGAGAGAGAGACGAGAGAGAGACGAGAGAGAGAGAGAGACGAGAGAGAGAGACAGACGAGAGAGAGAGACAGACGAGAGAGAGAGAGAGACGAGAGAGAGAGAGAGACGAGAGAGAGAGAGAGACGAGAGAGAGAGACACGAGAGAGAGAGACAGACGAGAGAGAGAGACAGACGAGAGAGAGAGACAGACGAGAGAGAGAGACAGACGAGAGAGAGAGACAGACGAGAGAGAGAGACAGACGAGAGAGAGAGACAGACGAGAGAGAGACAGACGAGAGAGAGACAGACGAGAGAGAGAGAGAGACGAGAGAGAGACGAGAGACGAGAGAGAGACGAGAGAGAGAGAGAGACGAGAGAGAGAGAGACGAGAGAGAGAGAGACGAGAGAGAGAGAGACGAGAGAGAGAGACTAGAGAGAGAGACTAGAGAGAGAGAGAGACTAGAGAGAGACTAGAGAGAGAGAGAGACTAGAGAGAGAGAGAGACTAGAGAGAGAGAGAGACTAGAGAGAGAGAGAGAGACTAGAGAGAGAGAGAGAGACTAGAGAGAGAGAGACGAGAGACACAGACAGAGAGAGACGAGAGACACAGACAGAGAAAGAGACAGAGAACGATAGAGCGAGAGAGATTTTTTGGCCTTTTCCAGAACGCCTTTTAGGGTTAAATTGCATGAATGGGAAAATTTTCTGGGCATGCTCAGTTTAAAATAGCGGTTCCACCACTGAAAAAAAAAAATGTTACTTTGTCTGTCTACTCAAGACGGCGGACGTTTAAATGCCAATGGATCCGTCAAAAAACAGATGCAACGGATGACCATCCGTCACAATTTGCCGCTAATAGAAGTCTATGGGGAAAAAAAACGGATTCCGCAAAAAAAAAAAAAAACGGATCCGTTTTTCAAAAAAAGGGTGGATTTCGACTGACGGCAAAAGACTGAAGTGTGAAAGAGGCCTTAAAGAGGCCCAGTTGACGCAACAGGTTTTACAGAAATGATTATGAAGGGTGTAGTCCTTTATATGGCTTCAGCGATCTACTGGATAGCAACATAATTGATTCATTTTTCTGTTGGGAATTCAGGAGAGGTACAGTAGGCAGGCTGTGTGAATCTTTGAATGTATGTTTATGAGAACCTCTGAATGACATGAGTGATGAGTAACTGAGTATAAGGGACAAATAAATAAGTCCCTGATTGCTGAGGGGTTCCATTAGCTGTGGTCCTCTGTATGTGACAGAGGACATTATTCAACTCATTGATATGAATGAAACATCACACTACATTCTGTGAAGGGTGCAAAGGTATCTTGGGTACAGTGTGTCAAGGGGCAGAGCCCTAGAGGATTTTTTCATGGATTCCTAATGCCACTACTTTACCAATTATTGCAGACAGTCCAGGACGGATGCGTTATAGTCTTATAGATATTTTAATATACATCTGAGATTGAGTAACACTGAAGCCCGCTTTACATATGGAATGACATTGGATAGGCTCCTGTATGTGTTGGGCCAGACACGGTAAGATTATTCAAACTGTGCAGTGATCTCCACTTATAATAAAGTACCTTGGATCCAAGAGGAGGATGAAGGTTTTGCAGAAATAAATTAGGCCTGAGAACTGCTACATTCTGTCTTGTGTAAAAGATACTGCAAGTCTTCTCATCTCTTCTAGTACATGACGGGAGGGGTGATGAAGCTGTGTAGCTGCGTGCAAGTTTTTTTTTTCTGCACTGCAGGCAGTGTGCACTGGGAGATTTGTGGTTTTAAAGCAACAGTACTACATAGAAGTGGAAAGTTATATTGTAAGTTGAAAGTAAAATATTGTGCCTATTTGTAGAAGAAAACTTGAAAGTGATTATTTGGTAATGCACGGCAGACCTAGTAGGTGAGAGGCCTATCACAACTGGGCCTTCCTACTTTAGTCAGCTGGTCTACCGGGTGAGAGCTCAAAGAGCCTTCCCGTTACACCCTGCAGGTCTACCAGGCGAGAGCCTTCCTGTTACACCTTGACAGCTTATTCTGATTTGCTAGAGTGTGGTCCAGGCACACAGAGGGCATTTGCAGAAAGGTGAGCTGTCTGGAGAATAAGTTGAAGCCATGGGCAATTTGTTCTGGGTGCAGAATTTTTGATCGACACTGGGGCAGCTGGGACTCTGGTGCATAATGACTTGATAATGCCAGACATGATTACTAACAAGATGGTGGAATGTGTGGGGGTAGAAGGCTGGTGACTGAAGCTGCTCTGACTAAACAAATAAAACTAAAATTACAAGATAGCCAAGATGTGCTTACAAAGCAAAATGCTCTGAGTTTGATGGGAACAGATGTGTTGAGTGCTAACCAGGCCACCATACAGTATTCTCCTGAGGGTATTACAGTCACAAGTCCCCTCTCAGATAAGCACTTGTGTAATATTGCGGCAACAGTGTATATGACAAAAGCAGTGAAAGTAGCACCTGACACCAGAATGTCTGAGGACAGGGAAGTTGGTCAGGTACGAGACACCATCTGGGCAAAGGGAAAAACTGATGTGAGTCGGCTGCCCATTCCCCCCGTCATGATTAAATTAAAAGAGGGAACCACTCCTCCTTGTTTAAAACAATACCCCTTAAGTCTAGCCAAATCGATGGCCCTGACCAGGGATTAAAAAAAAAAAAAAAAAAAAAAAAGGTATGTCAAGGCAGGGGCTCTGGTGCAAAGATCTTCCCCCTGCAAGACCCCTTTATATTCCATTAAGAAAAAAGGACACAAGGGTTCCCCTGACACTTATAGATAGAATGGTTCATGATTCTCTCTCACAATCTTGCCTTTCTCGGCCTCACAGAAACATGGCTGACACCCTCTGACACCGCCTCCACTTTACCCACACTCCTCGCCCTGGCAACAGACACGGTGGAGGAGTGGTAAAAAGAGAGAAGAGCCAGCACTGCCAGTGGTCAGAACGCATAACATGAGGTGCATATGCACATATCTTACTGCATTCAAAATGAGACATTTAGCAAAATATTGATCAATATATTGAGCCACCCCGCCACGCCAAGGCAATCTCATATGGGGGGTCCTACTCTACATTTTTATTTATTCACTGTGCCATTGCGGCCTCCTAAATGTTTTAAAAGCAAGACCATATCAAATGCAATCCATACCTGAAGCATATCTGCATCACTCCCGTGCAGCCAGATGGAGCAGGTGCAGATGAAGGCCAACCAGGTCTGAACACAGACATCTCAGGTTTGACCTCCACACACTGCCTGACCAGCAAACACAGATGAAGGGCAATGCAGGCTCAGACATGGATGCAAAAATAAATAAAGCCTGGGGCAGGGCGGGGCTGCCGTGAGTGTGCACAGCAGCCTAGATCAATCACAATAAACACAGAAAAGATGGCGAACATGACCCAGCGTGCACGGCAACAGTGGTGGTCAGCCACAAAACCAATTTGCAATAAAAAGAGAGAAGAGCCAGCACTGCCAGTGGTCAGAACGCATAACATATATATTGATCAATATATTGAGCCACCCCGCGTGGCGTGGCGGGGTGGCTCAATATATTGATCAATATTTTGCTAAATGTCTCATTTTGAATGCAGTAAGATATGTGCATATGCACCTCATGTTATGCGTTCTGACCACTGGCAGTGCTGGCTCTTCTCTTTTTTTATTGCAAATTGGTTTTGTGGCTGACCACCACTGTTGCCGTGCACGCTGGGTCATGTTCGCCATCTTTTCTGTGTTTATTGTGATTGATCTAGGCTGCTGTGCACACTCACGGCAGCCCCGCCCTGCCCCAGGCTTTATTTATTTTTGCATCCATGTCTGAGCCTGCATTGCCCTTCATCTGTGTTTGCTGGTCAGGCAGTGTGTGGAGGTCAAACCTGAGATGTCTGTGTTCAGACCTGGTTGGCCTTCATCTGCACCTGCTCCATCTGGCTGCACGGGAGTGATGCAGATATGCTTCAGGTATGGATTGCATTTGATATGGTCTTGCTTTTAAAACATTTAGGAGGCCGCAATGGCACAGTGAATAAATAATAATGTAGAATAGGACCCCCCATATGAGATTGCTTTGGCGTGGCGGGGTGGCTCAATATATTGATCAATATTTTGCTAAATGTCTCATTTTGAATGCATTAAGATATGTGCATATGCACCTCATGTTATGCGTTCTGACCACTGGCAGTGCTGGCTCTTCTCTTTTTTTTACGGTGGAGGAGTGGGTCTTCTCCTTTCTTCCAACTGCACCTTCAACCCAACCCCACCTCTTCCCTCCCTAATCCTCCCCTCTTTTGAAGTTCACTCTGTCCGCATCTACTCTCCCTCCAACCTCCAAGTGGCCGTCATATACCGACCTCCAGGCCTGACCACTGCCTTCATTGACCAATTCTCTACCTGGCTTCTTCATTTTCTTTCAACTGACACCTGAACTATCATCATGGGTGACTTCAACATCCCCACTGATACCCTTCAGTCAGCAGCCGCCAAACTGCTGTCCCTTACTTCATCCTTTGGACTTACTCAGTGGTCCTCCTCAGCCACCCACACAGATGGACACACATTAGACCTGGTCTTCACCCGTCTCTGCTCTCTTTGTAACTTCACCAACTACCCTCTCCCTCTGACCATCATCTACTCATTTTCTCATCCCTGTCCTCCTCACCTGGCACCCATGTCCAGCAACACGCACACCCCCGCAGAAACCTTGCACACCTAGACACCCACGCGCTCTCTGACTCTATTCTACCACTTGCAAAACAGAAGCCGCGGAGACACCATCACACGTTTCTCAACGCAAGCAATGACTAGCCAGGTCTTTCACCGGGAAGGAACAACCACGGGAAGGGCAGTCTCCAATAAAGGAAGCCACCTATGCCAAAACATGGTATCCATCCACAGACAGCTGTTTCGGGGTATTTGCCCCTCATCAGTGTGGAGTAGGAAACTGGCTGGTAGGAGCAATGCCTAGTGGAAGACTGTGAAAAATGAGGATGATTGACCTCATGGAGATCAACATCCAACACTGCGGAGACACCATCACCTGTTTCTCAACGCAGTGATTCTAGAGCACTGCCCCAATCCCTTATGGGAAATATGTAAAACATGCAAAACAGAAGCCGCGGAGACACCATCACATGTTTCTCAACGCAAGCAATGACTAGCCAGGTCTTTCACCGGGAAGGAACAACGACGGGAAGGGCAGTCTTGAATAAAGGAAGCCACCTATGCCAAAACATGGTATCCATCCACAGACAGCTGTTTCGGGGTATTTGCCCCTCATCAGTGTGGAGTAGGAAACTGGCTAGTAGGAGCAATGCCTAGTGGAAGACTGTCTGTGAGGTCACTCTATTCTACCACTGGCATCCATATCCTCACTCCATGACACAGATGGTGCCACTGCTTTCTACAATGCCACTCTCGCATCAGCTATTGACACGGTTGTTCCTCTCGTTCATGGCAGAATGCGACTTATCAACAGACAACCCTGGCACAATAACACCACTAAAAAGCACCGGCAAGTGTCCAGGATTGCAGAGCGGCGCTGGAGGAAAACAAATTCGCAAGATGACTTCACCACATTCAAACAGGCAACACTCGATTTCAAATCTGCCCTCACCTCTGCTAAACAGGCCAACTTCACAACCCTCATATCTTCCCTATCTTACAACCCAAAACAGTTATTCAAAACTTTTAACTCCCTCCTCCGCCCACCACTACCTCCTCCAACCTCCCTCATCTCTGCCGAGGACTTTGCCACACACTTCAAAAACAAGATTGACCAAACAAGGCAAGTCTTCATCACTCAACCACCACAACCCCTTTGTATACCAGACCAATGCCCAAACCCCATAATCTCACTCTCCAACATCATTGAAGGGGAGCTTAATCGCCTCTTCTCCAAATCGCACCTCACAACCTGTGCACTTGACCCCATCCCATCTCCTCCCCAACCTCACCACCACACTTATCCCATACCTAACCCATCTCTTCAACCTATCACTAACGTCCGGTACCTTCCCTTCTGCTTTCAAGCATGCCACAATCACGCCTATCCTTAAAAAGCCAACCCTCGATCCAACCGCTATGTCCAGCTATCGCCAAATATCATTGCTTCCATTCGCTCCCAAACTCCTGGAACAGCACGTCCACGCTGAACTTTCCTCCCACCTATCATCTAACTTGCTCTTTGACAATCTACAATCTGGTTTCCGCCCCCATCACTCCACTGAGACAGCCCTGACCAAAATTACTAACAACCTACTTACAGCCAAATCAAATGGACAATACTCTATACTCCTGCTTCTAGACCTGTCCTCTGCATTTGACACAGTTGACCACTGCCTCCTACTACAGATCCTCTCCTCCTTCGGCATCAAAGGCCTTGCCCTATCCTGGATCTCCTCATACCTTTCCAACCGCACATTCAGCGTCTCCCACGCCACCTCCTCATCCCACCCTCTCTCTGTTGGAGTCTCCCAAGGCTCTGTTTTAGGACCCCTACTCTTCTCAATCTATACACTTACTATACACTTGGTCTGGGGCAACTCAAAGTCCCATGGATTCCACTACCACCTTTATGCTGATGACACTCAGATCTACCTCTCTTGCCCAGATGTCATCTCTCTGCTGTCCAGAATCCCAGAGTGTCCATCGGCCATATCCTCCTTCTCCTCTCGCTTCCTCAAACTCAATGTAGACAAATCTGAACTCATCATCTTTCCTCCATCTCACATATCTTCCTTACCCGACCTAGCTATAACAATTAATGACATCACACTTTCCCCAGTACTAGAAGTCCGCTGCCTCGGAGTAACCTTTGACTCTGCCCTGTCCTTCAAACCGCACATCCAAGCTCTTTCTACCTCCTGTCGCCTCCAGCTCAAAAATATTTCCAGAATCCGTCCTTTCCTCAACCCTCAATCTACTAAAATGCTTGTGCATGCCCTCATCATCTCCCGCCTCGACTACTGCAACATCCTTTTCTGTGGTCTCCCTGCTAACACCCTCGCACCTCTCCAGTCCATCCTTAACTCTGCCGCCCGACTAATTCATCTCTCTCCTCACTACTCCTCCGCTTCTTCCCTCTGCTAATCTCTTCACTGGCTCCCATTCCCTCAGCGTATCCAGTTCAAATTACTAATACGGACCTACAAGGCCATCTATAACCTGTCTCCCCCATATGTCTCTGAACTAATCTCCCAATACCTTCCCTCACGTAATCTCCGGTCCTCCCAGGACCTCCTTCTCTCCTCCACACTTATTCGCTTCTCACCCAACCGCCTCCAAGACTTCTCCCGAATAGCCCCTATTCTCTGGAATTCTTTGCCCCAACAAGTCCGACTATCAACCACATTTGGATCCTTCAGACGGAACCTGAAAACCCACCTCTTCAAGAAAGCCTACAGCCTGCAATGACCCCGCTACCTCCTTCTCTCTCACCACTACTGGTGATATCACCTCAACCAACACCGGAACTGCTGCAACCCACCAACCTACTGTCTCCTTCCCCACCATCCTGTAGCATGTAACCCCGAAAGGGCAGGGTCCTCTCTCCCCTCTGTATCAGTCTGTCATTGTTAGTTTGTGTACTGTAAGTGATATCTGTAATTTGTATGTAACCTCTTCTCATTTACAGCACCATGGAATCAATGGTGCTATATAAATAAATAATAATAATTTAAGGACTATTAATGATGTTAAAGAGAGTGTGACTTCAATTGTTCCTAACCCACACACATTACTGTCACAGATCCCAGCAACGTCAAAATGTTCCACAGTCATTGATTTGGTAAATGCATTCTTCTCTGTACCCCTACACCCTGATTGTCTGTATATTTTTGCTTTTACTCATAAAGGTAAACAATACTGTTGGACGGTCCTCCCACAAGGAGGAATGAACTCCTCTACCATCTATTCAACAGCAATGGCAGGGATCCTGGAGCAGTGGCAACCACCTCAGCCACAGATAGTACTATTACAGTACGTGGATGACCTTTTGCTCTGCTGCCAGGACCAGATGTCCTGCAAGGAAGCTACAGTTTCCTTGCTATGCTTTTTAGCAGAAAAGGGTTGCAAAGTCTCACGTGACAAATTACAGTATTGCAAACAAAAGGTGACATTTTTAGGCCACTGTATTGCTGAAGGTACAAGACACCTGACTGAAGAGAGAAAACAGGCAGTTCAAGATCTCCCTTTACCCAGGTCACACCAACATCTACGTGCACGTTCCTAGGCTTGGTGTCCTATTGTAGGCCTTGGATAAGGTCTGCTTCGCAAATTATGCAACTACTTTATGACTGCTTATCATCAGACCCCTTTGATCTCTCTCAAGAAGCAATTGATTCTTTCCATTCTCTCAAGCTGCTCATTGTGTCAGCACCAGCCCTAGGCATTCCAAACTATGATTAGCCATTTTTCTTGTTCTGCACAGAGCAGGGAGGACATGCTACAGCAGTGCTGACACAACAACATGGTGGAAAACAAAGATCAAATAGTTTACTACTCACCATAATTAGACCCAGTGATCAGAGGGTCTCCTACGTATGTCCGTGAGGTAGGAGCAGCTGCACTACTGCTAGGAAAAGCATGTGAGATCACACTGACTCTTCCTTTGACAATTTACTCCCCACATGACATCCATTCCATACTCGTACAAGTTCAACCAAAACACCTATGGCCAGGGAGCTCAGACTTAAAAGTGGTCTACTAATTCCTTAGTATGTCACCCTCAAAAGGTGTAACGTTCTGAATCCCGCCACCCTCCTGCCTATGAACTCAGAAAAAGGGGAACTGGTGACAGTATTAGCAAGTGAGGAAGAGTACTCTGACATGACACACGAACATGACTGAATAGAACAGATTAGTCAGCAGGCAGTGGGGTTTGCACATGTTCATGAAAAACCTATTCCTAACGCACATTTTGAACTTTTTGTAGATGGCTCCAGATAACACCAGGATGGGCGATTCTACACTTGATATGCAGCATTATCGTCACATGAGGTAATCCGAGCTGAACCACTCCCTCCTCACATGTGAGCGCAGGAGGCAGAGATGAAGGCACTCACTGAGGCGTGTAGAGCCGCTGCAGGTATAGTCGCTAATATTTACACAGATTTAAATTATGCAGGGGGAATATCCAATGATTAGTCCCTATCTGGAGAAGCAGAGCGTTCCTTACATCAGCTGGTAAGCCCATTAAACTGCAGAGCTGGTGAAGCAATTAATGAAGGCATTGATGTTACCAGTCCAGGTTGGCATAATCAAGGTGAAAGCACGCACAAAAGGTGACTCCGTGGAGGTAGAGGGCAACAGAAGGGCGGACGAGGCTGCTAAAGTAGCAGCAAGGCGTCCTAGAGAGCAGAGGACGGTGGAGGGGAATCAGCGAATTCCAGCCACACAGCCTAGATGTCCTGAAATCCCTCCAGCAACAGGCTGCCCAAACAGAGAAGGAAAACTGGGGGAGACTGGGAGCTGAGCTGAACTCAAATGGAGTATGGGAGAATAAGGATAAGTTGTGTCTACTGAGGTCTCTTTTCCCGGTAATGGTGCAAGCAACACATGGCCCCCACTCATGCCTCAAAAAGTCACATGTCTACCATGATAAATGCCTTCTGGATCACTTCTGGCTTCAGTTACGTAGCTGCAAAACTCTTGCAGTCCTGCCTCATCTGTGCACAGCACAACCCAGGTGAAACAGTAAAAGTCCCTAAGAAAGTGACACCAAGGCCTCTCTACCCGTTTCAGAGACTACAGATTGACTACATACAGCTACCCAAGGTAGGAGTGTATGCAAATGTCCTAGTATGTGTAGATCTCTTCTCTGGTTGGCTGGAATTGTATCCAGTAAAATGTGCTAATGCTAAAACATTAAAACTTAAAAACTCAAAAGGCCATGACAGAGACAAGAAAGAAATGGGTAGAGTGCTTGTCTCTTGCACTCTATTCAGTCAGACACACTCCAAATAGAAAGACAGGCTTGTCTCCCTTTGAAGTCCTGTTTGGTAGTGCACCAAAGACTGGTCTGTACTTCCCACAGGTGCTACAAATGCAACACGGTTCTATGACAGCCTACGTCCAGGCCTTGCAGAAAAGACTTAATGTGGTGCATAAACATGTGTTCTCATCCTTTCCAGATCCTAAAGAAAGTGCAAACGCATATCAGCTGAATCCAGGTGATTAAGTGGTCACACGCAGACACATGAAAAGGAGCCTAGATCCACGGTTTGACGGCCAGTTCAAAGTCCAGCAGACTAAATCCACCTCAGTGAAACTTGATGCAAAGCCCACCTGGATCCACGCCAGTCACTGCAGAAAGGTCACTTCACTGGCAGAATGGCTGCTCTACTAATCACCTTGCTGGCAGTAGCAGGATTATTGCACCCTACAGAGACACTGGATAAACTTTTAGGGTATGTGCACACGTTGCGGATTCTGCTGCGGATCCGCAGCGAATTTGGCCCTGCGGATCCGCAGCAGTTCCGCAGGCATTGTACAGTACAAAGCAAAGCAATGGGTTTTCAAATCCACAGTGCACATGCTGCAGATTTTTCTGTGGTTTTAAATCCGCAGCATGTCAATTCTTTCTGCGGATTCTGCAGTAGTTTGACACCTGTTCCATTGTCCAGATGTCAAACTGCAGGGGAAAACTGCAGGCAAATCCGCAGGTCACTTTACCTGCGGTTTTACCTACAAATCCGTGCGGAAAAATCCGCAGCTGAATCCGCACCGTGTGCACTCACCCTTAAATGTTGACTTGGACAACAAACTTATTCAACATCATGCTTTTCTTATAAAGGACATGGAAGAACAAAAACGAAAAGACTATTGGATCTGTACACAGAACCCAGTATCTGCAAGGGCTATGCCGTACGTAGCCTTACCTCTGGAGCCATGGAAGGTATTAACACCACACTGCATACACACAGAAACCTGGACTCATTTTAAGTTTTGGGGAAAAGATGTGCCCCGTGATATATCAACCTCATTGGCTATAGTCGGATGGGCCGCTAATCCCTGGTTCCAGTTTAATATAACGCGACCTAAGGTACAAATGTAGTGGCAGGAGTATTATTCAGAAGTTGGAAATGTGGTCAAAAAGAGGAGGACTGAGATCCCTCATTCAGACCCCATTCCCAATGATGGACTGTGGTTCAGTCTAACACATTGGAGCAAATACCTGTGGTGAGGACAATAATTGCTTCCGTATATACACTCATGATCAAACACAGGTAAATGAGATGGTGTACCAAATCATAGAATCATAGAGTTGGAAGGGACCTCTTGGGCCATCTGGTCCAACCCCCTGCTCAAAGCAGGATTCGCTAAATCATCCCAGTCAGATGTCTGTCCAGCCTCTGTTTGAAGACATCCATTGAAGAAGAACTCACCACTTCTCGTGGCAGCTTGTTCCACTCATTGATCACTAACTGTCAAAAAGTTTTTTCTAATATCTAATCTGTGTCTCCTCCCATTCAGTTTCATCCCATTGCTTCTAGTCTTTCCTTGTGCAAATGAGAATAAAATAGAATCATAGAATCGTAGAGTTGGAAGATGGTGTTGAAGGCTGTAAAACATCTATCGGTAAAATAGTAAGGAAAGAAATGGGTAATTGTACATTTGGTATAAATGGAAAAATAAAAAAAGTAATACTTGACGCGCCCATAAACCTATGTTGGGACTTTTGAATTTATACCAATGTATACAGACCCCTGGTCACATTTATGTTCTCCCAGAAGGAGTATTCTTAGTTTGCGGACATCGTGCCTACAGGTGGGTGGGCCAGACATAAGAGGAGTTTTCACTCTTGCCAAACTAACACAAGCCACTTTCATAGTTCCTCATGGTAAAATAGACACAGCAGCAGTTCCAATTCACGCCTTGTATAGAAGGGCTGCAGACAATAAAGATTAGTGACCTGGCAGGATGGATTTCTGGTATTGTACAGACTTGCATGCAGATTTTCTTGTTTTGTTTATTGCTCTACTTAGCCATAAAAGCGCTGATATATGTATTACCTAAGCAATTGAATAACGTATGTGTAAAAAAGAATCTAAGGCTGAACCTTCCATAGTGTATCAGACTCCAGATAACTGCTGACAGGGGAAGTGAGTGTCCACACTGAGGGTGGTTGGGCGAAGTAGGTAGGAAGCCCCCGTATGGGTACTAAACCCATGAGACAGTAGCTCGTTTGTGGACACCAACTGACCCTGTGGCGAAAGGTTATACCATTTACAAAAGGGGGAAATTGATATAGAAGGGTTAATGTTTATCCTCCTTTTGCTAGAATTTGTTCTTATATTGTTATAGCCTTATAGTCTCCAATTCTAGGATTTTATACTTATCTCATATGAAATATTTTTAAGAGTCTGCAAAAACATGTTTTGGGTACATGGTAAATAAAGGTCATCATGACCTGGGTAACAGGGAGGGCTACAAGAGTTACATTACTGTAAATGGTATAAAATACTGCCTCTTGTGTGAATAAACTGGAAAAGTGATTTTCTCACAACTCGTGTGCATTCTTTGCTCAGAGCGCTTGTAATCTGTGGGCATGATCTCTTAATTTGGCCTCACTGGTGATCCGGCATATCTGACCGAGTCAGAATGAAAGCAGCTACTACAAGAGTGAGCAAATGTCATCTCCTGCCCTCTGTGATGCACTTGGTCTTGGTTGATATGGTTGCAGCACCGAAGACAAATTGAGATCACTTGCCACTACAGCTAAATGATCTGGTGTCATCTAAATATCAATAAATGAAAAGGAAAAAAACACTCTGGGAAAAACGAAGACAAAGACACAGAATTCATAGATAATCCATATCAAAGATTTGAACTTACCACCGATTGAACAACGACGGGCTATTTCCCAGAAGACTAATCCCATTGCATAGATATCAGCTCGCTTAAAGGACTCAAAATGTTTCATATTTATAGAATCATCAAGAACCTCTGGTGCCATGTATCTATAATATAAATCAAAATAATCTGTAATAGCATTTTGGTCACGTGACAGGTTCCCTTTAAAAGGGACACATTTGGGCTTCAGTCACATGGCAGTAATTTTTTTTACAAATACTGATAAAATATGGAGTATGTCAAAACCAGGAGATTGTCCAAAACACACAAGTGTTAATCTTTCATGAATGAGGCCTTATGCCTCAGTGCAAGGAAATTTGCACCACTTGCAGTAGGTTACAGGTTTGAACTCAACCAGAAATATCAGCATGGAGGGTTACAGTAGATATAAAGTATCTACACACCCCAGCTACAATAACTGTAAGGGTTCATACCAATCAGCGTTAATAAAAGCGGTCCGATGCAGTTCCTGAAAAGTCGTGTCATGCAAGTACAATGCGATTTTTCTCACCTAGAATCCGTGTGACATATACATGACATGTGTTTTCAATCCATAAGCAATTCGATTTCAACATTAGCTTTTACATAGACTAATTCTCTATGTCAATTAAACATTTTTAAAGTAAATTTTCTTCACTACATATAGCTACAAATATGTGAGTGACATATATAATTAATACAGTGTGTATAGCTTACTGTACAAGTATTTAATTACTAAATTAATAAGTTTAAAAAAATGGTGTGGATTCCCCGAAATTTTGTTAATCAGCCCTGGGAAAGCGGGCAGCTAGGGGCTGAGGTTTATAGTCAGGGAAAGGGGTAATACACATTGAGCTTTCCAGGCTATTAATATCAGCTCACAGCTGTATACTTAGCCTTTACGGATTATTAAAATAAGGGATCCCTCCAAAAAATGACACAGGGTCCCCCATATAATAACCATCAAAGGCTAGGCAGACAGTGGCATGCTGATATTAGTAGGATGTTTTTAGTCTGGGAGGGGGACATGATTATTGTCCCCCTCCTAAACTAAAAACATCAGCTCTCGGTTGTCGCCCCAGAGGGGCTAAGTATACAGCTGTGAGTGGATATCAAAAGCCTGAGAAGCTCCATGTTCATTACCCCCTTCCCAGGCTATAAACATCTGCCCCCAACTGTCCGCTTTCTATCCACTGGTTAACAAAATTTAGGGAGATCCCACGCCATTTTTATTCTCTAATATATTGATTTATTAAAGGGAATCTGTCACCCCTTTTTTCAGATATCGTATAATGATATCATTCAATTGTGTGTCACATAAGGATTCTCTTAGTACTTTTGCTTCCCCCTGACCCCGCACTTTTCATGCATAAATACCTTTTTTATATCGGTTCAGATGTATGTAAACTGCCACTGTCTGGTCTGCTGGGCGGGGCTTACTCAACAGCTCCTCCCCTTCCTGTCTTGCTCTACGCAAGAAGAAATGCGTAGAGCAAGACAGGGAGGTGGGGAACAGTTGAATAAGCCACGCCCATCGGACCGGACCATGGCAGTTTACATACATCTGAACCGATATAAACAAGGTATTTATGCATGAAAAGTGCGGGGTCAGGGGGAAGCAAAAGTACTAAGAGAATCCTTATGTGACACACAAATGAATGATATTATATGATATCTCAAAAAAGGGGTGACAGATTCCCTTTAATTAATTTAATGTACAGTAAGCTACACAAGTAGTGAACTAATTATGTCACTCACATATTTGTAGCCATTTAATATATATATATATATATATATATATATATATATATATTCTGACTTGTCACAAGGCGATTTTACTGTACTCGGCCGATGAAATAACAGTTTTTCTAGGAGTTGGGTGTGTAAAAATCAGACGGCACACGATTGGTCAGAGTGTTGTGTGATTTTTTTTTTCTCACATCTATTGACTTGCATTGGCGTATCTCGTTCTATATAGGCGGACAATCGCTTTATGCTGCAATTTTTATCTCACTCTGATCTGAGCACAGGAAAAAAAAAAACGCAGAGTCATAGAACATTAGTCAGAGGGCAATCTGATTATCATATTGTACTCATTATTTTTCTCGCAAATGAACATGAGCCCTAAGAAGAATCATTTCAGAACTTTTTCCACCTTAACTGTCACCCATAATCTGTGCAAATATATTAAATAAAAAAAAAGTATTTTTGGCGGCGGAAAATAAAAATGACAAAACTAAAACAATATATTAAATAAAAAAAAGTCTTTTTGGCGGCAGAAAATAAAAATGACAAAACTAAAACAATGTGGTTGCGCAAGTGTAAAAACCCTTTTAAAATTGTGGATACGGTTGTGGGTCAAATTAGCCAATCAAATTTAAACATGGGTTAAAGGGAACATGTCAGGTCCCGTGATCCCAGAACCAACAGCAGTTGTGTCTACATAGTTAGATACCCTGTCCAAAGTCTATTACATTACGCCCACATTTCTAGTCCATTTATGATATGTAAATGAGGCCTTTGACTAGTCAATGGGGTGTTAGAGTCACCAGATTAGTCTGCCCACTTAGAATATTATCACACCCTCGATTAAATTACTTACTAACATGATAACATGACTTACAAGTGCAGGAGTCATCACAAGCACTATACAAACCTTGCGCATGTGCACGGCTTCTTTCCTTTACTGCTTTGATCTTCTAAAGCTGGGTGTAGGAGTGCTGGCCTCAGAGAGGTGCACTACGCATGATCGCAAGTCAATATCCGATCATGTGCAGTGCACCTCTCTGAAGACGGCACTCGTACACACACAGCTTCAAAGGATCAATGCAGTGAGGGAAATATGTTGCACGTGTGTGCAAGGTTTGTATAGTGCTGGCGATGGCGCTTGCGAGGACATCGTGTTAGTACGTCAGCATGTTATCACGGACATGATAACATGCTAAGTGGGCAGACTAGTCTGGGGACACTAAGGGTTCCGTTTCACTTAGCGGCGCACCAGCGATCCCGACAACGATGCAACCTGGTAGGGATCGCTGGTGCGTCGCTAAATGATCGCTAGTAAGCTGCCAAACAGGCAGATCTCTGCAGCGACGCAGCAACGATCCAGCGATCAAACACAGTGATGCATGCTGGCCAGCGGGACGCCGACGACGAAAAAATGTCCCAGGACATTCGAGCACGATCAGCGATATCCAGCAGGGGGGCCAGTCGCTGCTGCGTGTCACATGTAGCGAGATCGCAGGCGAGATCACTGTTGCGTCACAAAATCGGTGATGCATTAGCGATCTCGCTATGTAAGACGGGGCCTTTACACCCCATTGACTAGTCAAAGGCCTCATTTACATATCGTAAACGGACTTTAGAAATACTTTCTAAAGATCTGTGTGTATGTAATATAATAAACAGACTTTTAGGCAAGGTATTTAGCTGTATAGACAATGTCTGGTAGTTCTGGGAGAACCTGACAAATTCCCTTTAAAAATAGTGGTCCGTACACAGCTGCCACCAGATGAAGTGATTTAGTAACCTCATAATGTTTAGGAGTTTTACTGGGATTTTCCTGAGATTTCCTGAGTTGCATTTTACAGCAAAAGCCATGGTACACAATCAAATTACATCACAGCAAAGGGATCATAGTTTGGAGTCTGCAGCGTAAAATAAGCACTGGGACAAGCTTAAGACCAGCACAAGCAGGCACTACAGCATAGAGCATACAAACAGGACATTTTTTTTGCTGTAATCAGCCTTCCTGAAACTGCAGTGTCCTGAAACATAGGCAATGGGCATTTCACACAAGTATTAAAATCCCTCCATTCTTAAGAGATAAATCTGCAAAGTTGTTTGCTTTACAAACACTTGCAATTTCAAATCACTTAAAAGATGTCATTTCAATTGCTCAAAAATTTGAAGTAAATAAAGATTTTTGGTACTCAAAACATTTTTCTTGTAGCCTACATTGGGAAACACAGAAACCTTGGGTTAATTGTGTCAGCCTCCAGGTGGCAGCATAAGAACGCTTCTTAGAAAAAAAGAAGACTCCTCGCTGCCCGGCTACACCTGGGCGGCAGACACCCAGTTATCTAATTATTGCAAAAGCAGAAGGAAGCGAAACACCAAGACTCTCTCCCACAAACAAGGAGGGTGCTGTGTTCTGCAGTGAAGTTTATGAGAAAGACATTTCATGGCGAGTACTAAAACTCTCTCAGTCGCTTCATTGTTGGACATAGGAACCAGGAGACCTTCCAAAACGGTCCATGAGTGTGGGAAAACTTATACAGTACAGAGGAAGGTATTAAAACTTGCATCCCTAGACGCAAAGGTAAGAACGCCACAAAGGTGTGGTTAGAAGACTAATTAACAGCTCTATTGAACAGAAGAACAGACACCTGGAGATGTAAAACAGAGGAGGCTTCTACCCCACAGGGGGAGAATGCCGTACCCTGGCAGGAACGCCCCGGTCACATTGGCAGATCAAACTCTGAGAACAATGGAAGCCATAGTGGCGGTCAGACATCTTCCACAGCATATCAAAATGACCCATTCGGCTACGAACATATGATAAGTAGTGATGAGCGAGCATGCTCGCCACTACTCGGTACTCGCCTGAGCATCTCAATGCTCGAGCTGCTCGTAGCTCGCCGAGTATTTCCGGGGGTTGCTCGGCAGGAAATTGGGTCCCCGCCTTACATGTTTGAAACTCTTTAGAGAGCCAATGAACATGCAGGGATTGTCTGCCACACAATGTAATCCCGCAGCCATGTTGGTTGTGGCACTACAGTGATTGGCTGGCCGCACAGCACCATCAGGTCTATATCAGACCTGGCACCGCCTTCCTCGTCACAGTCACCTCCGGAATCAGGCAGTGTTGGGAGAGTTATATATTTATTGTATCACAAAAAGAAGACAGAAATGACAATGATAACAAATATATAAATAAATACAAACAAAAATATTTTTACAAAAAGAATTTAATCCTAAAAAAAATATACATGTTAAAAACATCAAAAACATGAAAAGGTGTGCAGAGGACAAGGGGCAAGCAAACAATGGCTGATAGAGTAAGATATATATGCACTGATAACAAAAGTGAATATAATAATATGGGAGATGAATGATCTTCAACAAATATCAATATGCACAATTATCAGTGTATACTGATATAATCTAAAATAATAATAACAATAATAATGACATTTTTGTCATTATGGCTGTAAATAGTGCATAGATTTTTATGTATAACAATTATTGAGTTGATTTATCTAAAAATAAAGTGCATGTGCATGATTGCCAACTCAATAAAAGCAGATGTTAGTAACAGGAGCTAGTTTCATGCGCTATAGACCATCCTACAAGCACAACTGTCATACTGTCTGTTCAGCGTGGATGGCGTCAGGACAGGGAGGAGGAAGAGAGCACGGTCAGTCGTCCTCGTGGTCAGGACATGGAAGTCTTGCCTGTTAGCAGTCTGGCACACATGGCTGAGTTAATTATATGCTGCCTTTCTCGTGACCCTAGCGTTCTCAAAATTTTGGGTGACAATCATTACTGGTTGGTGACACTTCTAGACCCACGCTACAGGTAGAACTCTCTGTTATTCCGGAGGTGGACAGGTCTACCTAAATGGAGCAGTACAAGAAGGCCCTTGTTGCAGAATTATTAAAAAAAATTCCCTTCTGAAAAAGCTGGCAGCAGAAGTCACAGTTTATTGGACAACCAAGGAGTACAGGTGAGAGAGCCAACTCCAATCCAGCAGAGGCAGAGGAACACTGTCAAAGTTCTGGGAGAGTAATCTCAGACCCTCCCATCGCACAGGCCCTGAGGCGCGGGGCACTCTTACAAGGAGTGCAAAGTTTGGGATGATGCTGAGGGAGTACCTTGCTGACTGTACCAATGTCCTCTGTGATTCCTCTGTGCCTTATAATTATTGGGTACCCAAGATGGACACGTGGCATGAACCGGCTCTCTACGCCTTGGAGTTCCTGGCCTGCCCTGCCACTAGCGTTTTGTCAGAGTGGGTGCCGCTGGTGGAATTATAACTGATCGGCACATCCGCCCGTCAACAGAAAATGCTGACAGGCTGACTCTTATAAAAATGAACAAGGGCTGGATTGGGCCAGACTTCTCAACACCACCAAATGATAGCAGCGTAACAAACTCAAACCCAGTGTCTTTTTTGGGAGGTCTATTCCCATGCATCTCTTCACACCCACACATGGGTATACGCTTACTGATTTTGGCTATTTGCTGTTGTCCTCCTCCTTCTCCTCATCCTCCACCACCATATCATCAAGGTGACCGTGGTCCATGATGCTACACCCACATAATTTTTTTAAAGGTTGTTTATGATGCCCGTAAAAAAAAATTGTTTACAGTATGTTCATGTATACCCCCCAGGGGTACATGTTTGTCAGCCCATACACTTAGCGCATGGGCATTACAAGAAAAGGAGACCCGCTCCTTTCTAATGGGACCTTTTTTTATGAGGGCCTCCTCCATTTCTCTTTTAATTGGCATTAGAGTGCCTCCAAATTTTTGGCAGCCCTTGCATTCACTGCATAGGCAAACACTATGGGAGAGCCACATCCTAATAATGGGAACATTGTTTTCAGGAGGCCCTCCTGTATGTCTCTTCAAAAGAGTATTGGGGTGCGTCCAAATTTTGGGCAGCCCTGCCACTCACTTCATACGCAACAGTGTAGGAGACACACTGTTTAATAATGGGAACAACAAAGCATAGCTGGCTGATGGCTCTCTAAGATCAGCCATCAAAGACTGCAGGATAAAAAAAAAAAAAAAAACTAGGATAAAGGGAGAGACAGACAGCAGAAGTGATGAACTAGCTGCTTCAAAGGCAAGCTACAATAGTCATTCAATGCGAAAATTTTATTAATTTAGCTGTTGCTTTGTATTTAACTGTAGTCTCTAGAAAGTGAGGACCCTTGACGTGAGTAGAGAGCTAGTGTATTTTGGCCAAAATATTAACCAATATCTCCTAAGATAATATTGTTTCTGCCCATTTTATCTTTACAGGGTAAACCAGTGGCTTGCACGTCTGCAATGCACTGATTAATTAGACGGGCTGCCTAAAACTCTAACAGTAGGGGAATGTAATAGGCTGTTAGCTGGGCACTGTGCTATACATGTGTGATTAGCGCCCTATTGCAAGCTTCATCTGTGTGCAATTCTATTACTAGGCAATCATTCCCCTCCATGAATTGGTTGGTTGAGCGTGGTTGTTTCATCAGCAATTTCACCTACGTTCACCCCTTTAGTATGGGTGGACTGCTGCATTTTGTTTGTCCATTTTACTTTGCAACCTTGGATGGTAAATACCATTGCCTTTTTGCTGTATCTATAGCCACTCAATACATCTAAATGTAATGCCCTAATCACTGACAATGACTCCACAAGGGCAGAAAATCTGGAGTACTCCCAGAAAATGGTTTTTAACGTGCTGGCAGAGTCGAACTGTCAAGGGGATAAGGGGTGATTCGACTCTAGGGCTCAGGATGTGTTAATTCCGATGTAGAACACCATTAACAAATAACTCCGACTGGCCGAAGAAGCCTATACAAGTATGAACCACCAGAATTCCGAACTGCAAACCAAAAACGATTAGCTGAATGAGGCAGTTAACCCCCCTGCCTCTAGGATTAGAGTAAATGGTCTTACTAAAGGTTCTTATCCAGAAGAAATGTTTAGTGGAAATTCTCTGCGCTGCTGAATGATTTGGGAGACATCAGTGAATATGTGGTTTAATTGTGGCTTTATTCTACGCATTTTGAAGTTATAAGAACTTCAACCTCAGGAAAAAGAAGGACCACATGTCTGCTAAAGGTTGAAATCAATCAAAAGAGAACAATCATTCTCCAAAATGCCCAAAAAGCTAGAGTAGGGCTACCTTTACTGCTTGAAGTTTACAAAGAGCTAACAGGTTTCTTCCAGAGATGGAGATCCGGGCTGTAAGTTAAGGAAGCACATAGAAGTCTTGTGCTTTAGCAAAATGGAAGTCTGTCGATAGGTCTGAATAACCTAGGGTGAGGTCATAGACCTGTCGAAAACCAGAAATACAACCTACTGAGGGGGCAGAGTTAGCTGGACTGACTCACCTAGCACGAAGTTACAATTCACAAAAGTGTTGTGTGGAAACTGATCTACCAAGCGGTACATGCTAGATGCTAACTCACCCGGATAGTTGTCCGAGTGCCATCTGTATTGTGTGCATGCTCAGCCCTACGAGGCACCTGGCCTCACTTGTTGTGCTGACCTGCTGAGAAAAATAAAGGTCAGAATAATTCCAATGCAGTATGCAGTTGGCTTGGCTGACTCACCTATGAAGTGTCATTTACCCTGGGAAGTGGTCAGAGACCTTTCAAGATTAGTTACGTGCCATCTTCAACTAAGGAGTCTGAGACCGGTTCGGTGTGTTTCAATTAAATATTACAAATGCACTGCGTACATTTTCCGACTAGTAGGTAGTGATGGAAAACATGGATTTTTGTGAGTACTCACCGTAAAATCCTTTTCTCCGAGACGCTCATTGGGGGACACAGAGACTGTGGGTGTGTGCTTCTGCCGTCTGGAGGCTGACACTAAGTATACAAAAAAAGAGTTAGCTCCTCCTCCGCCGCATACACCCTCGCCCCCAGACCGGGCGTAACTCAGTTTAGTGCCTAAGCAGTAGGAGAACGCGTCTTAAACTCAGGCAAGAAATTATACGTCTGAAAAAGGGACCACCCTGATCCTTACATAAGGATTTGTATAATTCAAAATAAACAGATGCCAACTGGCTAATAGGGTGGGTGCTGTGTCCCCCAATGAGCGTCTCGGAGAAAAGGATTTTACGGTGAGTACTCACAAAAATCCATGTTTCTCCTTCGTCTCATTGGGGGACACAGAGACTGTGGGACGTTCTAAAGCAGTCCCTGGGCGGGATCTTAGCTCACCCAATCCATGCTATTTTGCGCCCCTGATTAGAGGTGCGCAACTGCTGCCTGGAGAATCTTTCTTCCCAGGCTTGCATCCGAGGATGCCTGGGTATGTACGTTATAATGTTTGACAAACGTATGCAAACTGGACCAGGTAGCTGCTTTGCACACCTGTTCCGCTGAAGCCTGGTGTCGCAGTGCCCATGAGGCACCCACTGCTCGAGCCGAGTGTGCCCTGATCCCTGCCGGAACCGGCGTGCCACTGATTTGATATGATTCTTGGACTGTCAGACGAACCCATCTGGCCAAAGTCGCTCTGGACGCAGCGAGTCCCTTCCGCCGCCCTTCTGGAATCACGAATAGAGAGTCTGTCTGGCGGAATGGCGCTGTCCTTGTCACATATCTCCTAAGGGCTCTTACCAGATCCAGGGTGTGCAATGCCTTTTCTACCCTATGCACCGGTGCCGGGCAAAACGAGGGTAAGACAATGTCTTCGTTGATATGGAATGCAGAGACAACCTTCGGCAAGAAGGGGGGAGCTGGCCTTAAAACTACTTTATCCTTATAAAAAGTCAGGAACGGCGGTTTACAAGATAAAGCCGCCAGTTCCGAAACCCGCCTAATAGATGTTATCGCTACCAGAAAAACGACCTTCCTGGACAGGTAAGGTAAGGAGACGACTTGTAACGGTTCGAAGGGAGGTTCCTGAAGGGCCCTGAGCACTAAGTTCAGGTCCCATGATTCCATCGGTGCCTTATAGGGGGGTACTAAATGTGCGACCCCTTGCATAAACGTCCTAACCTGCCAGACCGAAGCGACCTTTCGTTGGAAAAGCACCGACAGGGCCGAGACTTGCGTTCTGAGCGAACTCGGAGCCAATCCCGCGTCCAGCCCTGCCTGCAGAAAAGCCAGTACGTTGGGGATCGAAAAAACCAGAGGAGCCACTCCGCGATCCCTACACCAACGGAAAAACACTTCCCAAGTCCGATGATCTACCTTCGCCGAGGAAGGCTTTCGGGCACTCACCATCGTGGCCACCACATCGCGCCTGAATCCTGCCTGTGTTAACAGCCAAGATTCAATGGCCACGCCGTCAAACACAGGGCCCCTAAGTTCGGATGGCAGATCGGCCCCTGGGACAGTAAGTCCGGCCGATCTGGGAGACGCCAGGGTACGTCCACCACTAGTTGAACCAGATCTGCATACCAGGCCCGCCGAGGCCAGTCTGGGGCCAGCAGAATTGCTGGAACCTTCTCTCTCCTTATCTTTCTGATGACTCTTGGAAGCAGAGGTAGCGGGGGGAACAAGTACGGGAGCCGAAACTGGCTCCACGGAAGCACCAGAGCGTCTGCTGCGATTGCCTGCGGGTCGAGGGATCGAGCGACGAATCTTTGAATCTTGGCGTTCTCTCTGGATGCCATAAGGTCCACGTCTGGTGTCCCCCACCGTTGGCAGATCTGTTGAAAAACCTCGGGGTGCAGGGACCACTCCCCTGCCGCGACCCCCTGTCGGCTGAGAAAATCCGCCGCCCAGTTTTCGATTCCCGGAATGTGCACCGCTGAAATTACCACGTGGTTTTTCTCGGCCCAACGCAGTACCAGCCCGACCTCGCGCATGGCTGCCTGGCTGCGCGTGCCCCCCTGATGGTTCACATACGCTACCGCTGTAGCATTGTCCGACTGAACACGCACCGGCCGGTTTGTCAGCCAACGCTGAAAATGTTGCAGGGCCAATCGTATTGCCCGTATCTCCAGAATGTTGATCGGGAGAATTACCTCCCGAAAGGACCACCGCCCCTGGGCTGTGTGACTCTGGAAAACTGCTCCCCAACCCTGCAGGCTTGCATCGGTCGTCACCACCAACCACTGTTCCGGGGGAAAGGGTTTCCCCTGAACCAAAGACGAGTCGCGAGACCACCACTGGAGTGACCGTCGGACCGGTGGAGACAAACTGCACCGATGATTGAGGGAAAGCAGCCTTCGGTCCCATGCTGACAAGAGCGCATGTTGAAGCGGACGGAGATGGAACTGGGCAAACGGGATTGCCTCCATCGCCGCCACCATTCTGCCCAACACACTCATGCCGTACCGGATGGATCTGGAGCCCGGCTGAAGAAGGTTCCGTACCCCCTGTTTGATCCTTTGCGCCTTGTCCTGAGGGAGGATCACCAGCCCCTGGGAGGTGTCGAAAACCATGCCTAGAAATACGATTCTCTGAGCCGGAACCAAGGACGACTTGTTCCGATTGATCAGCCAACCTAGGCGGGCCAGGGTATCCAGAGTGATACCGACATTCTCCTGGCACGCCTGAAACGACGGCCCCTTTACCAAAAGGTCGTCCAGGTAGGGTAGTACCGTTATGCCCCGAGCATGCAGGATGGCCATAACCACCGCCATTATCTTTGTAAAGACTCTGGGGGCAGTGGCCAGACCGAAGGGCAGAGCAACAAATTGGAAATGTCGCCCTCCGATCGCAAAACGCAGGAACCTCTGGTGTGGAGGAAAAATCGGGATGTGTAGATATGCATCCTGCACATCGATCGAGGCCAGGAATTCCCCTGGATCCATGGCTGAAATGACCGAACGGAGGGATTCCATCCGGAATCGCCTGACCCTGATAAACTTGTTCAGGATCTTTAAATCCAGTACTGGCCTTACTGTCCCGTCCTTTTTGGGGACTGAAAACAGGTTGGAGTAAAAACCTTGCGTCTCTTCGCTTTTCGGCACTGGGACAATGACCCCGTTGCGCTGTAGCGTCATTATAGCCTGCAACAGACCTTCCGCCTGCGATTCTGTTCCGGAGAGCCGGGAACGGAAGAAACGCCGTGGCGGGAGTCCGACAAACTCTATCTTGTACCCGGACGATATCAGTTCTGCCACCCAAGCGTCGCGTGCCACTGCGACCCAAACGTGGCTGAACCTTAGTAGGCGTCCGCCCACTCTGTCATCCGTAGGTACGAAGTGCCTCGAGTCATTTTGCTGGAGGCTTTTGTGATCTGGCCCCCCTCGCTCTGGGCAAACGGCCCCGGCCTCTACCCAGCGGATTGGCCCTGTAAGAAACTTGCCTTTCTCTAATCTGACCATCATTTGCGGAGGTGGATGCCCTGGCCGAAGTCCACCTCCAGGAGCTACGAAAGGGCCGAAAACGCCTCTGCGTCTGCCTGAATGCCGGCCAACTCTTCTGCTGCGGTAGAAAACTACTCTTCCCCCCTGTGGCTTCTGAGATAAGCTTATCAAGCTTTTCACCGAACAATCGATTGCCTTGAAAAGGCAATGAGGTCAAGGATTTTTTAGAGATAGAATCCGCTTTCCATAATCTCAGCCATAATGCTCGCCTTACGGCGATCGCATTTGCTGCTGCCACAGCAGAACACTCGGCCGCATCCAGAGCGGCGCCGACGAGATAATCACTCGCTCCTGATATCTGATTTGTCACCTCCAAGATTTCCGCGGGCAGATCCCTGTCTTGGAGGGCCCTATGCAGAGTGTCTGCCCATGAAACCATGGCCTTAGCCACCCAGGTAGCCGCAAAGGAGGGGGCCAGAGCCGACCCTGCTGCCTCATACACTGAGCGGGCAAGCCCCTCTATGAGGCGATCAGTTGGGTCCTTAATAGAAGAACCGCTGGGTATCGACAATAGCGATCTTGATGCTAAACGTGACACCGGTGGGTCCACTACTGGCGACTCCACCCACCCTTTATGGAGTTCAGGAGGGAACGGATACTTTGCTTGCAGCGCCTTTTGCATTGCAAAGCGCTTATCCGGGTGTTCCCTATGTTTCTGGACTAGCTCCTCGAACTCCGGATGTGTGGCAAACCTTCTATGCGGACGCCTGGTTTTCTTGAAGGAGACCTTGTGACCTGAGGCCGTGGACACATCATCCTCGATCTCTAAAGTCTGGTTGACCGCCTCAATGAGGCTGTCCACCGAGTCCTGGTATCCCAGGCTTTCTGGATTCCAGGCTTCCTCCTCCTCCTCCTCGCCCTCGTCCTGATCGCTTCCTGAGCTTGGCGACAGGGAACGAGATGCCCTAAAAATCGCCGCCGACTCCCCAGAGGGCCCGGCCGACGGAGAACGAGCTCTCTTACCATGAGCTTGTCTGGTGCTGGAGCGGCCCCTAACGGACGAAGGGTCCTGAGACGTGGACGAGCTGTCTTCCGCTGGCAGACCACCATCCTTGACCCTGCCCGGGCCCCGAAGGGACTCAATTGCCTTCGTAAGGGACGTCATAGAATGCGATAAAGACACTGCCCATTCTGGGGGGTCCTGACCCCTGGGCTCTGCAACAATGGGGGGCTCCTGGGCTCGCTCCGACTCACAGGCTTCGCAAAATTTACCCGGCTGCGCCTTAGGCAGCCTGACCCCACAGGAAACGCAAACAGCGTATAGGAAAGAGTGAGCTTTCCCTTTGCCAGACATATTGTAGGGTAGGGTAGGAGGAGGAGGGTAACCCCTTCCTTGACAACCAGTGCGGCACTCGAAACGGGGTTGCACTCACCCACCGGTAACGTCCCCCCTCTTCCACGGGGTGCTCTGGAGGCAGCGAAAACCCTGAGACGTGGACGAGCTGCTTCACGTGCCGTTACTCGCCGGGGGCACTGCGGTGCACTTTGGAGAGAGGCGGCGGGGCTTCCGACCGCACTCCGGCGAGGAAATGCGAGGAGGGGGAGGGGGGCGGGAGCCTCCGGTCACTGTGCGCGCCCGCCGCGCTCCCCGTGCCGCCGGAAGTCAGTGGGCGGGGCTTCCGGCCCCCACCGGAAGCGGCGGGCCTCGCGCGGGCAGGCCTCGCGGATCTCCCCATACCGCGGGGACCGCGGCCGCCGGCGGGACTTCTGGCCGCAGAGCGTCTGCTGCCGCATGTGGCACTACTCGCACCGGGTTCCACCGGGGAGAGAGTCGGGCCCCGTGAGAAAAAGTAACCCCGTCGGGCGGGGGAACAGACAGCCCCGCGGCGCCTTCTGGAGGGTCCCGTTCCGGGGGGTGACCCTACAAACAAAGGTGAGCCTGCCGCCGGGGGGGCTCTCTTGGGGTGCTCTCAACCCCATCCCTGGGCGGGGAGGGGGAGGCTACTGGGGGTGGATGCTTCGATCCCCTGGCTCACCTGCGCCTCCAACTGCACCCCTGGTGTCACTACCTAGGGGTGGAAGGGGCCAACCTGAAATCCCGCGTTGCAGGAGAGGAACAAAACGTGGAGTCCGTTGGGGATCGCCCATCGCTCACACGTGCTCGCCCGTTGTAGCTCATGGGGAAATCGAATCCTCTCATCAGGATGCGTTGCCCCTCTTTACAAAATAAAAAAGAAAAATGGTTGTCTGGGGAAAAGTCCCAGATGTGTCCCTCGGTGCGGGAGAGAAAACACGTGGAGGACTACTCACACGTGGTCGCCCGTTGGTGATTTGGGGAGATCGGACCCTCTCTATAGGATCCGTCGCCCCTGTCTTATCTTCAAAGAAAGGAAAAAAAAAAAAAAAACCTAGTCTGGAGCTCCAGACTGCGTGTGCCTCCATCAGACACTAAGCAAAAAACTGAGTTACGCACGGTCTGGGGGCGAGGGTGTATGCGGCGGAGGAGGAGCTAACTCTTTTTTTGTATACTTAGTGTCAGCCTCCAGACGGCAGAAGCACACACCCACAGTCTCTGTGTCCCCCAATAAGACGAAGGAGAAAAAGGAGGAGGCCAACAGGGCTCAGGAAAAACTCTTGACTCACCAAAAAATGTCGCCACACAAAGGAATGCCCCCCCTCACCCACACTAAATGACCCAAACCAGAAATAGGGCAGAGGAGGGGCACAAGGAAGCGAAAGAGCGATGGGGCGGCTGTGAATACCAGCAGGTGCCTGGCCAGGGAGGGAGAACCTGGGCACCAATATACGACGACAACAAAAAACAATACAGGGAAGCCAGCGCAACAGAGGACTGAAGTGTTGTGAGCTCTCTTGATCCGACTTTTGAGGCAAGGCTCCCTCTGGTGGATACTGCTGGTAGTGGTGCTGGTCAACATGATGTTAACCCAACAGCTGCAGAAGATAATTGGAGGAGTGGTGGTAGTGACTGGGACTACATAAGCGAGCAGACTTCTCTCAGTGACTGCTGGTGATACTCCTTTCTTTGCTTACTGAGGATTTCTGTCTGCTGCCTGATCCTTCATTTTTTCAGCTAAGTGTCATTTGCTAAACCCTTTGCATCTGTTTTTGCCTTGCTGTCAGGGGTAAGCTTGCTCCCCCTGGGGCTGCTGGCTCCTGCCCTGTATTTCTGTATCTTGTGTTTGTTTGCTCAGTCCCCTGCTGTATTAGCCTGTTGCTAGCCACCAGTTCACACCTGAGTGCTGATATAGTGGGGGCGATGTTGTTGAAACCTCAGTATTTTTGTACATCAGTCGTGTTGGAATTATTAGGGTTTTTGCGTGATTGCAGACAGTGCCATTTCTGTCCTATCTAGTTAGTGTGGGCCCCATCATTTGCTCAGTCTATTTTCTGTCTGTGTTTGTGCTTCATCTCTTCTCACCGACAATATATGTTTGGGGGCTGTCTATTCCTTTGGGGATCTGCTCTGGGGCAGTTTAGATTTCACCTGTCTTTAGGCTTAGTTAGCCCTCTGGCTGTGACGAGTCGTCTAGGGCAACGTAGGAACGCTCCACGGCTACTGCTAGTTGTGTTAAGATCAGGGGTCTGCAATCCGCTGAGTGACCAACCTCTCTGGTGTTCTGGTGGCATAGCCTATTGCGCTCTCCTCCTCGGTGACCCATTCATAACACTGAAGCAAGTGACCTACTTAAATGTCGTGAACAAACATGAGCTTATGGATAGGAGTTAGGAAGTCCAGGCTCCACCCTCTGTTCTGTGCAAATGCATTGCCTTATTGTGGGCATGCGTGCAGGAGTCAAAGACAAAAGGACTAACTGCACCAAGTAACTGATCGCCGACTGTGTCAAGTCACATGATCCTACCATACGGATGACAGTCTAAGGCTATGTTCACACGTAGATTTAGGTCCTGCGGATTTTTCCGCGCGGATTTGGAAAAATCCACAGGTCAAAAGACCTGCGGTTTAGCCCTGCGGTTTCACACTTCTACAATGGCGAAGGTGTGAAACCGCAGCGGAATCCGCACAAAGAAATGACGTGCTGCGGATTTGAACCCGCAGCAAATCCACGCAGAAAAATCCACAGCATGTGCACAGCGTTTTTCAGTTTACCATTGAAAACAATGGTACTGTACAACGCACCTAAATCTGATGCGGACGCGCAGAGCCTGAAATGCTGCGGATCCTCAGCAGAATCCGCACCGTGTGCACATAGTCCTACTGAATAGACTGTTAGGCTATCAGCTGTGAATCCACCAGACTTCTACACAACACAACTGATGGTCCCATCCCTAATTATAAGGCAAGAAATTCCACTTATTAAACCTGACAGGGCACACCTGTGAAGTGAAAACCATTTCCGGTGACTACCTCTTGAAGCTCATCAAGAGAATGCCAAGAGTGTGCAAAGCAGTAATCAAAGCAAAAGGTGGCTACTTTAAAGAACCTAGAATATGACATTTTCAGTTGTTTCACACTTTTTTGTTAATTATATAATTCCACATGTGTAATTCATAGTTTTGATGCCTTCAGAGTGAATCTACAATTTTCATAGTCATGAAAATAAAGAAAACTCTTTGAATGAGGTGTGTCCAAACTTTTTGTCTGTACTGTACATGTTTGATATTTTCTGTTAAAGGGGTTGTTAAGGTTCTTCCCTAACAATGACTTTACTTTTTTTTTTTACATTTACACTTACCATATTGTATTTACGTGTAATTTCTTAAACCTAACCTGTCAGCAGGACTGTGCACAGTAACCTACAGTGTCAGGTTGGCGCCGTTATACTGATTAAAATGATACCTTGGTTGATGAAATCTGTCTTGTGGTTGTTGATTAATCTGTACGTAGGTTTTTCAGTTAATGATATGCTTGTGCTCTGGGGCGGATTGTGGGGGAGATCTTTATGTGGTTCTCTGCTTACATATTCATCTGTATGGCTTATGACCGGTCACTGATCATTCACTGACCTGCCCCCTATTTTACATACTGCATTACTATGGTGTGTTTAGAAAAAATACATTTACATTGAGCAAAATTGTGCTGTCAGCTGCACACTAGCATGTAAAGCAATAGGTTTATAATATTAAAAAGTAAAAAAAAAAAAAAAAAAATTACCTTCATCAAAATGGTGCCGGCGCTTGCGCAGTAGCATCTATCACGTTCTGATAGATTCCACTACGCAAGCGCTGCCATTTTACTGCAGACAATTTTTTTTCTCTAGCAAAATCGCGCCGGCAGCGCTTGCACAGTAACATCTAGCAGAACGTGACAGATGCTACTGCGCATGTGCCCCCGCCATTTTGATTAGGTTTTTCTTTTTTTAATCTGGTAATATTATAGGCATAGTGCTTTACATGGTAGTGCACAGGCGCTATTTTGCTCAACGTAAAGTTATTTTTTCTAAAACACTGCATAGTATATGCAATATGTAAAATAGGAGGCAATACACTGAAGGATCAGTGACCTGTCATAAGCCCATACAAATGAATATGTAAGCAGTGCACCACATAAAGACCGCCCCACCCCACAGGCCTCCCCGAAGCACGAGAATCTCCTTAACTGAAAAACTTATCATTTTAATCAGTGTAACAGCGCCAACCTGATAGTGCCTGTAGTTTACAGAGCAAAATCCTGCTGACAGGTTCTCTTTAAGCACCGCATACAAGACCATCTGGAAAAGTGTGGCTATTAAATGGAATTACTTAAATGGGATTAGCCAGTCTGGAGAAATCATTTTGGTCTCAAAAGGGTATTCCCGCTACAAAATTCTACAAAAATCCTATTCCACTATGTAGTAATAACAATAATAACAACAACAACAACAATATACAGTACCTACAAGTAGTATTCAACCCCCTGCAGATTTAGCAGGTTTACACATTCGGAATTAACTTGGCATTGTGACATTTGGACTGTAGATCAGCCTGGAAGTGTGAAATGCACTGCAGCAAAAAAGAATGTTATTTCTTTGTTTAATTTTTTTTTTAAATTGTGAAAAGTTTATTCAGAGGGTCATTTATTATTCTTCAACCCCTCAAACCACCAGAATTCTGTTTGGTTCCCCTAAAGTATTAAGAAGTATTTCAGGCACAAAGAACAATGAGCTTCACATGTTTGGATTAATTATCTCTTTTTCCAGCCTTTTCTGACTATTTAAGACCCTCCCCAAACTTGTGAACAGCACTCATACATGGTCAACATGGGAAAGACAAAAGGAGCATTCCAAGGCCATCAGAGACAAGATCGTGGAGGGTCACAAGGCTGGCAAGGGGTACAAAACCCTTTCCAAGGAGTTGGGCCTACCTGTCTCCACTGTTGGGAGCATCATCCGGAAGTGGAAGGCTTATGGAACTACTGTTAGCCTTCCACGGCCTGGACAGCCTTTGAAAGTTTCCTCCCGTGCCGAGGCCAGGCTTGTCCGAAGAGTCAAGGCTAACCCAAGGACAACAAGGAAGGAGCTCCGGGAAGATCTCATGGCAGTGGGGACATTGGTTTCAGTCAATACCATAAATAACGTACTCCACCGCAATGGTCTCCGTTCCAGACGAGCCCGTAAGGTACCTTTACTTTCAAAGCGTCATGTCAAGGCTCGTCTACAGTTTGCTCATGATCACTTGGAGGACTCTGAGACAGACTGGTTCAAGGTTCTCTGGTCTGATGAGACCAAGATCGAGATCTTTGGTGCCAACTACACACGTGACGTTTGGAGACTGGATGGCACTGCATACGACCCCAAGAATACCATCCCTACAGTCAAGCATGGTGGTGGCAGCATCATCATGCTGTGGGGCTGTTTCTCAGCCAAGGGGCCTGGCCATCTGGTCCGCATCCATGGGAAGATGGATAGCACGGCCTACCTGGAGGTTTTGGCCAAGAACCTCCGCTCCTCCATCAAGGATCTTAAGATGGGTCGTCATTTCATCTTCCAACAAGACAACGACCCAAAGCACACAGCTAAGAAAACCAAGGCCTGGTTCAAGAGGCAAAAAATCAAGGTGTTGGAGTGGCCTAGTCAGTCTCCTGACCTTAACCCAATTGAAAACTTGTGGAAGGAGCTCAAGATTAAAGTCCACATGAGACACCCAAAGAACCTAGATAACTTGGAGAAGATCTGCATGGAGGAGTGGGCCAAGATAACTCCAGAGACCTGTGCCGGCCTGATCAGGTCTTATAAAAGACGATTATTAGCTGTAATTGCAAACAAGGGTTATTCCACAAAATATTAAACCTAGGGGTTGAATAATAATTGACCCACACTTGTATGTTTAAAATTTATTAAAATTTAACTGAGCAACATAACTTTTTGGTTTGTAAGATTTATGCATCTGTTAATAAATCCTGCTCTTGTGTGAAGTTTGAAGGCTCTAACTTATTTGCATCTTATCAAACCTGCTAAATCTGCAGGGGGTTGAATACTACTTGTAGGCACTGTACCTCAAATTAGAAATGTAATATAGTTTTTCCAATTCACTATACCTTTCACCATGTGCAGGCATTGCAGGACCTTAGGTTACGGCCACTAGCAACTAGCTAACACTGTATCAGTGGTCGTAGCCATGGATACTGAAGGTCCTGCACATGAAAGGACCTAGAGAATCAGAAGAACTATACTACATTTCTAATTGAAGGTATTTGATGATATGTTTGCTACTACTTCCACACCTACTGCATATTGTAATAGGATCTTGGAGATGGCAATACCCCTTTAAGCAATAGTTTGGGGGAATTCATATCTGTGATTGCAATACCAGTGACCCAAGTAAGAAAAAAAACCAAAATGTCTTTTGGTCATTTCCCTGTCTCAGGGTGCTGACAGACCCTCACTGTGCAGGGAGCAATAGCATTCGGGTTAATGACGACATATTGTACTGTGGTTTACACAAATACCACTTCAAACAAGAAACCACCTTTAAACTCTTCGAGCATACGCTCAGGACAACTTATAAAGATGTATTTCCACATGAAGCTTTTATTTCAGCAGATTTACTGTACGGTTTATTTTGAAAAACCATGACTGCAATCAATACAACCATCAGCATTATGTTTTATCAAGGACATTTTCTTAGCAAACATACCTTTTTGTTCCAACTCTATGATTTGGTGCGATGTCAATTGTATCTGTAGCGGAATCATGCCGCACAGCTAATCCAAGATCTGCAATGCAGCAAGTTCCATTTTTCTTAACCAGTATATTTTTTGATTTAAGGTCTCTGTGTGCAATAGCTGGTTTCCCTAATAATTGAAAATAAAACATTAAATTAAAATGTATACATCCAAAAGTGACATTTGCCAGCCAATGAGATTGCATACCCGCTGTCTAAGGCTATGTGCACACGCTGCGGATTGGTCTGCGGATTTGTCTGCGCGAATTTTGCAAAATCCGCAGGTCAAAAGACCTGCGGATTAGCCTGCGGTTTCACACCTCTACAATGGAGCAGGTGTGAAACCGCTGTGGAATCCGCACAAAAAATTGACATGCTGCGTATTTCAACACGCAGCAAATCCGCAGCACGTGCACAGCGTTTTTTGTTTTTCATAGATAATGGTACTGTACAACGCAGCAGAAACTGCTGCGGATCCGCAGGGCCAAATCCGCAGCAGAATCCGCAGCGTGTGCACATGGCCTTAAGAACGGAATGGAAATGTTGCCATTATTTGGGATCGTGACTTTTTCTATGGGGGTTGCCACACATGAGACATGTTGCATGTGGTGAAGTGTTACAGGACTAAATTTCAAAAGTTGGCTGAGCTGCTGCTAATGGAAGATCCTTCTGAAGGGTGTCAGTGTGTGGATGAAATGGCCAATAAAAGTCCATACAAGATACCTACCACATCTACAGCAGCGCATCCAATTGCAGTCCCATGGTTTAGCAAGATTCACTGCTTTCTAATATGCTTGTGTCTATATTCTCCTTATGAGACTAGGCAGCGGCTACCTCCAAAGGTAATCTGCTTATTTCTCTACACGACATCTGAAGGCGAGCAGGCCACCCCTCAGAACGATACAGCCATAAATTATTCACCCTGCCAGTCATATTGTGATGCCCTATCAGTGCTCTCCCCCTTGATTTCTAATACGGTTTCTCCCAAACATCAAGACTTTTGGGATTTTCAGTTACAGAGAAAGATGGGCCCAATGCCAGACACAAACCAAACTACTGTTTATTAGATACTAGTAGAATACCCGCAGCTTAGCTCGCGGAAAATGTTAAATTGTTGGTTATGGTAGCTAAAGTAAAATTTTCACTGTCACCCAGAAATTGACATTTTCATAGTGCTGTAGCACTCTGTAGCACACTTTACTTTTTTTTTTATTATTTTGGCATTTGAGAGGGTATTCTGACCTTTGTTTAAGCTATGGACAATTTAGTAACATAGTATTTTTCATAGTACATGATAATGAAAAAGTAAAAGCCTGGGCACTTGTGTGATATATAAATATTTGTCTAAATAAATAAGTTTCAGACAGACAAGAGAAAAACATTTATATAGATCAGCTTGATTTTAACCCCTTCCTGACATAGTTACGTCATATGTTGTGTCCACGGCTTGATGCAGGCTCACAAGTCGAGCTCACATCTTTTCCGGCTGAAGATGGTTCAATTACTCAGCAATCATCTGCCTCTATTAGCAGCGTTGGAGCCTTGCTCCGCCCCCAGCTGTTTCACAGTGGAATTTAATGCATGCTGGCAGAGGGACACGTTATTCTATGCGCCTATCGGTGCCCCAGTGACGTGATTGCATGGTGCCATGACAGCATGGGGTCTGCTAAAGACTGTGTCATGACGATTCTCCTGTGAGAGTCAGCATTCAGCTGGCATTCACAAGAGACTGATTTTCACTGTACCCAACAGTGCTAATGCACGGCTATGAATACTGCAAGTGTTCTGACATTCGCAGGTCTCATGAGGGACTAAAGTAAAGTTAAAAAAAAAAAAGGAAAAAAGTTTAAAAACATGAAAAAATAAAATATAAAAAAGTTGAAATCATTCCGCTTATGTCCCAGTAAAAATAAAGCAATTTAAAAAAAAACAAAACACATTAGGTATCGCTGAGTTCGGAAAAGTTCAAGCAAAATATAAAATAAATAAATTAAATTTGATTGGTAAACAGAGTAACGAGAAAAAATCTAAACACCAGAAACTTTTTTTTTCCTTTGGCTGCAGTAACATTGCAATAAAATGCAATAAGAGGAGATCAAAACATTGTATCTACCCCAACATGGTATCAATAAAAACGTCAGCTTGAGGCACAAAAAATAAGCCGTCACCAAGCCCCATATCCGGAAAATTGGAAACGTTACAGTCACACACTTTTTTTGCAACAGATTTATGATTTTTTTTTTTTCCCGTCTAGCGACGTGAACGGTCGGTGGGCGACCGACTAGAGGGCAAAGTCTTGCTCAATACAAGTGTATGGTGAGCGAGTCCATGCCCACTGGATGGTGGTAGGCATAACTTATACATATCCACTGGTCCCACGTCTGAAACCAGCGAAATCCCACCGAGCACAGTGCGTGCGCTGGGCATTAATAAATCTGCAGTCACACAGAGGGACTGCAGGCTTTTCAGTTCTGACAGGCCAACCCCTGTAATGCACAGGTGATAACTATAGAAAACAAGGTAATTTCTAAATACAATAGGCTTTGCACTATTAATTATTTACGGTATATTTAGAGAATTGCAGAGTATAGATCAACTGGAGAGGTCAGTGATATGATGCTTGCTTGGGAACATACAACGCCAAAGATCTAACAGTGGGTCCGACGGCTTAGGAAATAATGATTAGGAGTCCGGAGGCATTTTAAATACGCCATCACAGTTAGGGTCCAGATATTTGGAGAAGGGGGCATCATTTGCACTTGCAAGTGAGCAACTTCTTGCAGCAAGGTGGAATGACCGTAAAGATGCATGCCGAATGAGCGGCTATGGACTCCATTGTGATAGGAAAAGGAGGCTAATAGGGAAAAGCAGAAACCAGTATGTGGAACAGACTAACACTATTGGGAGATGGGCTAGATGAAGTGGATAACAAGGGCCTGGTGTATAAAGCTACCTTATTTATTTTGCTGCCTACAAAAAGCTTTGTCCTGTTACAAAAAGACAAAAAGGAGCACTCTCTTTTGTCCAAATCCAGGAGAAAATTGTTGTTTAGTGTCTTTATTTTAATTCTATGGCAAATGAGGGAGCCGTGTAGTCCGAGGATGTCCACAGACATGCAGAACAACCAATACCATCTCCAAAAAGCAGTGTGTGCATTAAAAAAAAAAAAAAAAAAAAAAAAAGAAAGAGGTTGGCCCCTATATTTGATAATTCCCCACCGCTCACTCAGCATCACGTGACACCACTGACATCTGCTGATGTCACATCAAGTACCAGAATTCCTTGCTTCACCCGGGCGTGACCCAGTTACGCGTACCTCTCCTGAGTGACTAGGCTGTGGGTGGAGTTTCATTGCATGTCACAGCCCTGTTTCCAGAGCGCGCTTTCCCTCTCTTATCTGTTTTCATTAGTGGCAAGCGTGCGCTGGATACTGGGCTATGACGCGCAGTGAAACACCACCCACAGCCCAGTCACTCAAGAGGGATGCGCGCAGCTGGGTCACGCCCAGGTGATGCAAGGCTTTCTGGTACTTGACGTGACATCAGTGGCGGCTGCAGCCCGCTTCATCTGATGCCGAGTGAGCTGTCAGCGATAGCATCACTCACAGGCAGGGAGGACAACAAGAGGTATTTACAAAAAAACATATACAAACTTTAAATTGGTGGGGGAATTATAGACTAAAAGAACAATTTACATTTTACTCAAAAATATACCTATACAGAGAAAAATCAGAAAAAATGAACATTTGGAAGCGATCTCTTAATTTTTGTCAGAGTTGTAGACTAATACAGATGTTGTGTTATTTTCTATGCCTGATGAAGAGACCTGAGTAGTCTTGAAAGCTTGCAATGTGTTACCATCTTTTCAGTTAGCCATTAAAAGGTTTCAACCACTGAGGACTCTCAATCCTAAATATTTTTCTGTCTTGTTACAAAGACTTTCTTCCAATTTATATTACTTATAGTGCTACGGGCGTGACAGTCGTACTATTTATTTTACGCACTTACAAAGCGCCATTAATTCCACAGTGCTTTACAGAAATTATCTAATGTTCTTTCATCTTGGGAACAAACTCAGGTTTGCCACACAGTTGGAGACCTTTGTCTCCATACTTGAAAAGAGAGGACAGTTTAAATATTACCATAACAAAGTCCAAAAACTGCTAACTGCTATGTTAACAAGACAGAAGTTATGTATCTAGAAAATGCATTTTTAGGGCCAAGACTTCATTTAGAAGTATTAATTCCTGGAAGGATTTTACTGCTCAGATACCTTTGTAAGCTTATTGTGGGGCCTGGGATTGAATCAATTCTTCTGAAAACCACAAGGTATTCCCACTTAAGGCACAGCTGTGTGTCCAGTGATCATATTTGGGCCTTGCTAAATGAAGATTTCGGAATACAATCAATGCAAAGAAAATGTGATGTTCTTTTCTCAGAATACACAAAAATAATGAATAAAAAAGTGGCCTAGAATGTGGAAAATAAAATGCAAAATTTTATTCTTTACTTAACCTGTGTTGCATTAAACTTGTTGGTATCATAACACTTACTACTCCTCTAGATAAGTGCATTATAGAAACTAAATTTCAAACCAGTCAGTTATGGGGAGGTCTTATGTCATTTAGTACCTCAGGGGGCTCAGCAAATGGGAATCTATTCCAAATACAGCCAACTTTCGAGCCCTACCGTGTCTCAAACAGTAGTTTCCAACAACATATGGGATTGTGCCACATGTTATGGTAAATATTTATACTTTGCTTTGATTATTATTTTGGACAAATACATCTACCTATATAGCTTTGCCAATTCTGTATTTTAGTATTAGCCTTATAAGTGTTATTCATAAAAGCAATAACACAGGGTGTTCTCTCTGATGTAGAGGTGTCTGTGTTAAACAGTCCCACGTCTCTGAAAGTATAGTAATCTGGGTAGAACTGGTTTGAAAATAATTTGACAGAATCCTTAATTTACGATTTTGTTTTTCCCAAATTAAACATCTTCTGTCTTAGGTAGTGTAATGTAAGAAGCCATTCCCACTTTCTTATCTCTGTAGTTGTAACAAAGACTTGTGACTGGGCTTCTGAGAACCAGACAAGAATTGTACACGGACAGACACTGGCTGTGTGTATTTTCTTGCCTCCGATTTATTTTATTTAATTCTAATGTGAACCAGTAATGAAAGAATGGAGATATAAACTATCTCAGCAGAAATTAGCTCTCCTTGGAAGGGGCTACCTCAACGCACGTTTGGGAGAAATTGTGAGGTGCATTTTCGCTATATTATGCCTTGTGAAAAACATAAATTTGGAGCCAAAAACAATTTAGAGGAAAAAATGTTTTCATTTTTCTTTGTATTAATTCTAGTGAAGCACTAAACGTTCTGACAGCAGTTTTGAACACTTTGAGGGGTGCAATTTTGAAGACTATGTTCCCATGATGAGCTTTTGATGTTGGAAATGTTCTCCACCATTTTTGCACATATTAAGTAAATTAGGTTACCTTCGTTTTTTACATTTTTTTCCCTCATCTTTGCCGGTTTTTATTTATTTCTGGTATATCATGCTTTAAATAAAGCTGCTTTGTTTTTGATACTTCCTGGTATTTGGCTTTGACAGATCTTTAGCTCTGTCACTAAGGGGTTAAACATTTAATAAAGAATAATCCACACAAAGACTGCAATACATGTTTCTTATTACTTAGGCATCCTTTACAAGGTCTTTTGTCTAGCCATACCTTGTGTCCCAACTATTTCCATGTGAAGATGAGCCAAGCCGCTTGCTGTAGATAACGAGAGCTTTAGCATTCCTTCCACAGTTACTGTATACCTGTTTAAATAATCAAAAAGCGAGCCATGCTCGTGATAATCTGACACAAGCCAAAGTTGAGTCCATGTTCCATTATCTGTAAAAACAAATTCAGAATCAAGAAGCAGTCTTTACATGTTAAAACATTATTCTGATGTGAATACATAGCCTCCAAGACCTTTTTTTGTAGTAACCAGAAATGTTGCTCCTTAGAACAAACCAAAATTTACTGATTTAAAATAATGGTTTGCAATGGATTTTTAATTTTTTTTTTTTTTTTTTTTTTAAATGAGATGTCTTATGTTGCTGAGCAAAAGCACACCAAATCAATTGAAATCTGGGCTCAGTGGCAAGGGTACACTACTGGTCCAAACTGTATGGTCTCCAGCGCTGCGAGCACAGGGAACTTCGCTTCTTCATCATCGGAGGTACGCAGGTGCACTTAGCTCAGCCAGATTCAGGTGCACTCTGCCTAGTACACCAGCCATCACTGATTGACTGCTAACCATTGCTGCAAATCAGAGTACCCTGTAGTCCAAAGGCCTCCAATACACATTATATTTTAGAGGTCCAAACACAGAGATAGGCACTGGATTGGGTAACAACCTAATGTTTAACGAGGGGAGATCAGCATTGGGTAGTCTTTATTCTCTGGGAAATATGAATGTATGAATAAATAATAAATAGTGATAGCATATATCAGAGTGTGAAAAGAATAAAGAGACAGCGGAGAGGCGAGTAAGTGTTAAGGAGGTTTACCTTTTCACTTGTCTATCGGGAGGAATGTAAGTATCACCTATGGAAACACAATATGTGGACGCAATAGACAGCTTAAAGGGACTGAGAATAAAATTAAAGGAATTGTCCACTACCAGGACAACCACTTCTTGATTAAAACATTTGGCCCCAATAACATAACGCTTATATTCAACTGCCGTGCTGGCGCCATTCCTGTGGTATTGGCAGTTGCTATCCCCAGGGCTGTCGTGCGGTGTTGTGACACGTGATGCCAACACCAAATCAGCGCTGATGTCACTGTCTCCACCTTTGGACGTTTTCAGCGTAAAGAGGAAGTCCGGGCTACAGCTGATCTTTAACTACCTCTTCATGCTCAAAACGTCCGAAGGCGGAGACAGACACCAGTGCTGATTAAGCGCCATCACCACACCGCAAGAGAGCCCCAGGGAAAGAGTGCCGACACCACCAAAACTGCATCGGCACGGGAGGAGAGTATATGCTTTATTATATTATAGGGTGCCAAGCAAGGGGTAGGAGAATCGTTGTCCAAGTAGAGGGCAACTTTTTTAAGGTTGAAACCAAGTACAGGCGCTCAATGCTTCACGGCGGGGCCAATAATTTATATACACCTTCCCACCTGCTTCGATTCCCTCTATCTCCACCCTTCTTTGGCTATATGACGCCACAGTTGTCAATCGAGTAAGGGGGCAGGTTGGAGATAGAGGGTCATAAAACAAGTGGCAAGTTGTATTTAAATGATAGGTTCCGCAGTGAAACACCAAACAGTAGGACTTTGTCAGCACGGAATGACTGTTCAAACTAAGCCTCTTTAAACACTTGTTTGCCTTTCAGCTATCCCTTATTATATGTAGAAGAAACTAAAGTTTACAGACCTTTGTTGTCTGCCGCAATAAAGCCAAGGATATTTTCATGACGTAGCATCACAGTTTGGTAGATTTCGGCCTCTCGGAACCATGAGCGCTCTTCTCTTGAGGAAAAAATTTTCACTGCTACTTCTTCACCTCTCCACTTTCCACGCCATACTTCTCCAAAGCGACCTTTTCCAATGCTTTCTTGCAAAACGATTGTTCGGGCAATAGTTCTTTGCACAAGTAATGGGAGACCTGGCATTACAAAAATCAATGTCACATTACAAACCAGCTTTTGAAACAAACTTAGGGCTGTCCGTTATTCTGGCATAACTATCCAGAAAGAATCCAAAGTTTTGAGCACAGAATTTCTTAACCACTTCACAACACGTGCCATATATGTATGGTGCAGCGGGAAATGTGTTGCCACAAACAGCCGTACATGTACATCATGACAATCATTCCAGCTCACATGGAGAGGCTGAGAAATCAGACACTCTGCAGTAACGCCCACAATTGGTGCTAATTGCCAATCACGAGCGTTTAAATCTTCTGATGCTACTGTCAATAGCGACAGAGTCATCAATCTGCTAGTAGAAGGAGGGGACTCCATTGCCGCTCTGATCAGCACAACGTGATTGCAAACGTGTCATGACAATGGTCTCCATTGTGACCTCAGGCCAAAAAATTGTCACAGGATCACCCAGTAACAGTGGCCATCCACTTACAGTGGTCGGTAAAGAACTGCCTTGGGACAGGATCTTCAATACAGGTGAAGGATGTGCACACAGTCAGAACGTGGTGCAGGCTGAACCAATACAGTAGATAAAGAGTTAAATAAGCTGCACTCAATATTATGCTTTGCAAGAATATTCTTTAATAATTGGAAAGAAAAATAACACCGCCAAAACAGTGCAAGGTGACAAAAAAATATAGCTTATGCGTTGTTTGTGACATTTCGACCAATGAAGGTCTTTTTTAAACCACTCTATACATCTTGACTGTCTCATGTACCAGTGCACAGCGGCAGAAATAAGGGATAATGTTGGGGACCTTAGGCTTATCCATGTGGTGACCAGGTGAGGAGGTTTGGGCGCATAGTCACGCTACTGTTGCCAGACTATGTGCTCCAACCTCCTCACCTGGTGGTCACACACCTCCATCCCAAGACCCTTCTACTCTGTCTCACTGCCCTCCTTGTCATCCTCCTGGAAGAAAATGGTGGGCACGTGCCGGTACCCGGTAACAATAGGAAATTTTAAACCAAAACCCCTTTGTCACCCCCCTTAGATAAAAATAAAAATTGTAATTTTATCTGGGTGCTGGGGTTAGGGTGTGCTGGGCTTGGAGTTAAAATTGGGTGGTTTCTACTGTTTAGGAACATCAGGCGATACGGGGTATCGGCGTACAATTGCACAACAAATTTTGTGGTCCATTTTCTCCTGATACCCTTGTAAAAATAATGTTTGGGTCTAAAGTAAATTTTTCTTGAAAAAAGTTATGTTATGTTAATTTTTTCCTTCCACATTGCTTTAGTTCTCGTGAAAAACCCCTGAAGGGTTAATAAACTTCTTGAATGTGGTTTTGCGCATCTTGAGGGGTGCAGTTATTAGAATGGTGTCACTTTTGGGTATTTTCTGTCATATTGACTGCCCAAAGTCAAATGTGAGGTGGTCACTAAAAAAAAAAAAAAAAAAAGTCTTGCAAGTTTTTTGGAAAAAATGAGAAAAAAAATAAGGTTCCAAAATTATGCTGATGTAAAGTAGACGGTCAAAATGTTATTTATTAACTATTTTGTGTGACACGACTCTTTGATTTAAAGGCACAAAAATGAAAAGTTTGAAAATTGCAAGATTGTCAACATTTTTGTTAAATTTCCATTTTTTTTACATAAGTAAATGCAAGTCATATCAAAAATTTTACCACTAACATGAAGTGCAATATGTCACGAAAAAATCTCCGTTGGAATCCGTTGAAGAATTCCAGAGGTATAACCTCATAAAGTGACAGTAGTCAGAATTGTACAAATTGGCCTCATCTAGGAATTGGGAATTTAGGGAGAGAACATACACACGTGGTCAAAATTGTTTCTACCCCTCGTTTAATGACAGAAAAACTCACAATGGTCACAGAAATAACTTGAATCTGGCAAAAGTAATAATAAATAAAAAATCTATGAAAATGAACAAATGAAAGTCAGACTGTAGTGAAACCTCCACCAGGGGGAGCTGGTGAGGGAAGAGAGGTTATACACTAAGAGCAGCAACCCTGAGCAACAGCACAGGTGCCACAGGTAACGAGAGAGAATAGTCAGACGAACCGAGTCAGAAACTAACAGGAGCAGACGTACCAGAAGGAGCAGCAATACACGTAGTCAAAATACCAAAGCCGAGAGTCAGAAAGCCAGAACATGAGCACAGGGTCCAAAACGTGAGACGAAATACGTGGTCGGGGTACAAGCCAGGGAGTCAGATGCCAGAGAGGGAACGTAACAGCAGAAAGGAATACCAAGAGACGGGGTCAGAAATCAGTCCGGGTCATACACGTGAATATCAGTCCAAGGCAGGAGGATCACCAGGGTACAAGGGTCAGCGGCTCTAAACTGCAAGCTTGAGCTATCACTAACACTGGTCAGCAGGCTGTGAGGGATTGAAATAGCCCAGCTAGCTCCAGAACGAGGCTGAGATTAACCCCCGCATGACCAGTCCGGAGTGAAAACAGCAGAAGATAAACTCCGGACTGGACCATGACACAGACATTGCTTTTCAATCATGCTTCCACAGAATTAAAAAAAAAAAAAAAAAAAAAAACCCTCATGAAATAGGTCTGGACAGAAATGATGGTACCCCTGAAAATAATGTGACAAAGGAGCTTGTTAAATCAAGGTGTGTCAACTAATTAGCATCACAGGTGTCTACAATCTTGTAATCAGTGAGTGGGCCTGTGTAGAGGGCTACAGATACTCCCTGTGCTGTTTGGTGACATGGTATGTATCACACTCAACATGGACCAGAGGAAGCGAAGGAAAGAGTTGTCTCAGGAGATAAGAAAATTATAGACAAACATGTTAAAGGTAAACGTTATAAGACCATCTCCAATCAGCTTCATGTTCCTGTGACTACAATTGCACATATTATTCAGAAATTTAAGCTCCATTGGACTGTAGCCAACCTCCCTGGACGTGGCTGCAGGAGGATTATTGATGACTAATGAAAGAGATGGATAATACAAATGGTAGCAAAAGATCCCAGAAAAACTTCTAAACAGATTAAAGGTGAACTTCAAGCTCAAGGAACGTCAGTGTCAGATCGCACCATCCGTCATTGTATGAGCCAAAGTGGACTTCATGGGAGATGACCAAGGAGGATACTATTGTTGAAAAAAAACATAAAAAGCCAGACTGGAATTTGCCAATCTACATGTTGAAAAGCCACAAAGCTTCTGGGAGAATGTCCTATGAACAGATGAGACAAAAATGGAACTTTTTGGCAGGGCACATCAGATCTATGTTCACAGACGGAAAAATGAAGCATATCAAGAAAAGAACACTGTCCCCCTACTGTGAAACATGAAGGAGGCTCTGTTATCTTCTGGGGATGCTTTGCTGCATCTGGCACAGGGTGTCTAGAATCTGTGCAGGGTACAATGAAATCTCAAGACTATCAAGGGATTCTAGAGAGAAATGTGCTGCCCAGTGTCAGAAAGTTTGGTCTCAGTCACAGGTCATGGGTCTTGCAACAGGATAATGACCCAAAACACACAGATAAAAACACCCAAGAATGGCTAAGAGGAAAACATTGGACTATTCTGAAATTTCCTTCTATGAGCCCTGACCTAAATCCTATTAAGCATATTTGGAAAGAGCTGAAACATGCCATCTGGAAAAGGCAACCTTCAAACACGAGACAACTGGAGCAGTTTGTTCTTGGGGAGAGTGCCAAAATACCTGTCAAAAGGTTCAGACAGGTCATTGACAGTTACAGGTATCATTTAATTGCAGTGATTGCCTCAAAAGGTTGTGCAACAAAATATTAAGTTAAGGGTACCATCATTTCTGTCCAGGCCTATTTCATGAGTTTTATTTTTTTAAATTCTGTGGAAGAATGGTTGAAAAGCAATGTCTGACTTTCATTTGTTCATTTTCATAGATTTTTAATTTATTATTACTTTTATTAGATTCAAGTTATTTCTGCCACTATTGGGGTTTTTCTGTCATTAAACAAGGGGTACCAACAATTTTGACCACGTGGGTAGGGAGGGAATATAAGGGTTCTGTCATGGGCGCTGTAAAATCCAGTTACCGGTAACTAACTAAGATTTTTCCCCTTCTGAAAGATTTATAGAGAACAAAAACACCTTAAGGAGTGATTACCGCTTGCAAAAGCTCTCCCCTAAAGGACAGATTGTCAAAAGAGCACAGACCAATTCGGTAATGCTTACAGAAGGTGGAAGGAGAAGTCCATGCGGTCGCCTTACATATTCGGTGGACAGACACTTCTGCCTTTTCTGCTCAGGAAGTTGCCATGGCCCTGGTAGAATGAGCCTTCAGGTTCTCTGTGGCTAACCTATTACTAGAGGAGTAGGCTTACCTAATGGCCTCCCTGATCCACCTTGCTAGGTTCTCCCTTGTCACCTTGAGGCCTTTCCTAACCCCCTGGAAGGAAACAAGGCTTCACTCTTCCTACAATGTCTTGTCATGTACTCTACCGGGACCATTCTAACATCTAGGGTGTGAAGTTTCTGCTACTCTGCAGTTTTAGTATTATTTACAAAGGAAGGGAGAACAATCTCCTGGCTTCTATTTAATTTGGTGGCCACTATTGGGAGATAAGACCGGACCCAGCCTAAAATAACCCTGTCCTCAGCAATCTGTATAAATGGGTGATTAATTGTTAAAACGGGTGATTAATTGATAATACCTGCATGACGCTGACTCCGGGGGCCGAAGTTAGGTCCACCAATATTAACATCTTTAAAGATGAGTGTCTATATTGGCAAACCTTTAAGTGGCTCAAGGGGGGGCTCTAAGTAATGCCTTCCCGACCAGATTTAAATCACAGAGTGGTATCCCTGGGGCAGGTACAGGCCTAGATTTGTCACATGCCTTGATGAATCTAATAATCAATCAGTTGTAACATTATAGTTGTATAAAGGCACCTAGGGCCGACACCTGCACCCTAAAGGCCCCGTTACACAACGACGTCCCAGCGATCCCACCAACGATCCGACATGGATGGGATAGCTGGGACATCGTTAGACCGCCCCTCCAGCGATCAGGACCAGCGAGCAGGCTGGTTTCCAACGTAAACAGCGGGTATCCAAGAGCCTCGCGGCTCTTGGATACCCGCTGTTTACCCTAGATACCAGCGTGCACGCTGGTATCCAACGCAAACATCGTGTAACTAAGCCGCGCGGCTCTTAGTTACTCGATGTTTACGTTGGATACCAGCATCGCTTCGCTGATCTCTCGCTGCCACACGCAGCGATGCGTGCCGGCCAGCGGGAGACCAATGCTCAAAAAATGGCCCAGGACGATCCTGCACGATCAGCGATACCCGGCAGGGGGGCCGGTCACTGATCCCCGTCACACACAGCGATATTGCTGGAAAGATCGCTGATGCGTCACAAAATCAACAATCTCGCTGTATGTGACGGGGCCCTTAGAGTGCTAGTGGATAAGTCCATTTCCATACCTCTCTGGAGAAATTCTAATATGGCCTTTATTGGTATTTTACCTTCCAAGTTCTGACCCAAACGATATATTCTAGTTATTACTGGTTTTCCGCTCTTAAGCAGAGTAGAGACTAGGTTTGGTGAGAACCCTCCGAATCAATAATGCCCTTTCAGACTCCAGGCAGTCAAATGAAGGCTCTCCCTCTGTGGATGGAAAATTGGACCCTGTCAGAAGGAGATCCAGAACATCTGGGAGGACCTACGGATCCGATACAGACATTGTCCTCATCAATGAGAACCGTGGCCTTCTGGGCAGAAATGGAGCAATCCGGATGATCCTCACTTGCTCCTCCCTGACTTTCCTCTGAACTGCAGGGATCAAGATCAACAAAGCCATAGTCCAGGTCAAAGTCCAAAGGAATCTAAAGTGTATCCACTGACGGTTTTTCTCTTGGGTCCGGAAAGCAGAACCTATTTTTCTGTTTTGCCTGTTATGCCATCAGGTCTATATTTGACTAGCCCCAACGATCTAGGATCTGTTGAAATATGGTCTGATTTAGTTACCATTCTCCCTGTTTTAGTCGGTTCCGACTAAGGAAATATGCTCTTTCGTTTTCCTTCCCCTTTATGTGAAGTGCTGTCAGAATCAAATGATATTGTTCCGCAAATTGAATGATCTCTTCTGCCACCATCATCAGAGAGAGGGACCCTAAGTGAGAAGGTCTGTGATCGACAGCAGGAACCATGGATCTGACACTGACATTGACCTTATCAATGAAAACCATGGTTTTTTCGGCCAAAATCAAGCAATCAGCATCACCTTTGCCTAATCTTTCCTGGTCTTCCTCACGAATGTTGGAATCATTGCCATCAGATGGAAGGCATAGGCAATACTGAAGTTCCAGGGAATCTGAAGGGCATTTACTGCGTACAGCTTGTCACCTGGGTTTAGAGAACAGAACTTTTTTACCTTCCTGTTCTGCTTGTTGGCAAATAGTTCTCGCATGGGGACAGCCAGATATAGACCTATCTAATGAAAGACATGGGAGTTCTAAGTCCATTCCCCCGTTTCAGTCTTTTGCAGATCATGAAGTCTGCAATGGTACTCAAGAGTCTGCTGCTGCCATTATAAGGGAGTGGTACCTTGTTCCCCCCTTGGTGATTGATATATACCACCATAGCCTGGTTGTCCGACATGATCCGGACATGGCAAGCCAGAAGGAAGGGTAGAAAGCCTCTTGGAGCCCTTTCCACAGCCCCAACCCTTTCAGGTGCAATGCCTGGTTTCTCTAAAGAGATGAAAACGTCCCCTGAATTGTGTAATTTCTCAGGTGTGCCCCCTCAACCCGAGTTACACGCATCGGTTTATCAGTATGTCATCTACCGTACTTACCCATTGGACCCCTGATGTCAAGTTTACTGTCTGCCCTCCAAGAGAGGGAGTTTCTAACCCTTAAAGAAAATTCCATCTTCCTTTCTAAATGTACTCTTAGCAATCACTGTGCAGAGAGAATTTCCCACTGAAGCTGTCTCATGTAGAATTGAGCCCCACTTACTGCTGGGATGCAGGACGTCAGGAATTCTAACAGGGACATTTTCTTCCTTAGGGTCTTTCTTTGATGATCTATAGCAATCAAGGCCAGGCTCACGATCTTGTCTATTTTGTCCTCGGGTAAGAGACGGGTTTGGTCTGGAGTGGGGAATCTAAACGAGGCCTAAAAAGAACTGTATCCACTCTGGTCTTAGCCTTGACTTGAGAGAGTTCACAATCCAGCCAAGATCCTCTAGGACGATTCTCACATCTCTCAGCTGTGATGCACAGTGGTCTTTCAATTTTCTGACTATAAGGAAGTTGTCCAGGTAAGGGACAATAACTGTGTTCAGAGAGCGAAGGTAGGCCCCCAGCTCTGATATTATCTTGGAGAAAATCCTCAGAGCCACCCGTGTGGAAGAGCCCTGAATTGAGAATGCTTAAAGGGAACCTGTCACCAGGTTTGGCCGATACGAGATACGGCCACCGACTTTCAGGGCTTATCTACAGCATTCTATAACGCTGTAGATAAGCCCCTGATCCGACCTGCAAGAGAAGAAAAATAACATACTCCCCTGCGGGGTGGTCCGGTCCAATAGGTATCGCAGGTCTTGGTCCGGCGCCTCCCATCTTCTTATAATTGCCGCCCTCCTGCATGCTTCATGTGGATAACGCATCCCTGTGTCATGTACACATGCTCCCCGGCATCAGGCTTAGGCCGAGTTCACACGTTGCATTTTTTTCGCGTTTCCGCGGCGGTTTTAACCGCGAAAAATAAGCATTCCATGCATTCCTATGGGATTCCGCAATGCTGTGCTAATGCTGCGATTTTTACCGCGGCGGAATCGCTTTGCGGTAAAAACCGCAGCATGCTCATTAATTTTGCGGAATCGCGGCGATCCCGCACCTATAGGAATGCATTGTTCCGCTTACTTCCCGCATGTGGCTGTGCCCACCATGCAAAAAGTAAGCAGAACATTTGCGGATGGTACCCACGGTCCGGAGGAGAGGAGACTGTCCTCCGGGCTTTGGGTACCATATCCCTGTAAAAAATAGAAATTAAAATAAAAAATATTGTTGTTCTCACCTTCCGACGTCCCGCGCAGCCTTCCTGCCTCTCTCCACACTCTCGTTCCCAGTAATCCTTTGCGAAAATGCCCGCGATGGCGTCCGTTCTCGCGGGATCGCAAAGTCTCGCGGTCATTCGCGCGACGTCATTGCAAATTACCGAGAGACGTCGCGATCCCGCGAGAACGGACGTCATCGCGGGCATTTTCGCAAAGGATTACTGGGAACGGCTGCGCGGGACGTCGGAAGGTAAGAATAACACCATTTTTTTATTTTTTTTTTACATTTTATCTTTTACTACTGATGCTGCATAGGCGGCCTCAGTAGTAAAAATTGGTCACACTTGTCAAACACTATGTTTGACGAGTGTGACCAACCTGTCAATCAGTTCTCCAAGCGATGCTACAGATCGCTTGGAAAACGCTAGCATTTTGCAAGCTAATTACGCTTACAAAATGCTAGTTTTTCCGCGGGAAAATCGCCGGAATTTAAGATGCGATTTTCCCACGGAATGGAATTCCGGAATACTCGCAGAAATTTCCGCGAGAGTTTCGCTACGTGTGAACTTAGCCTTACCGGAAAAGGTCAGAGAGACCCAGCGCATGTGCACTGCAGGAATTTGTTATGCCCTCAACAGGGCAGATAAGTATGCCTGCACAGGAGCTCGATGCCAGGGAGCCATGAATCAAGCAGGAGGGCGGCATCACAAGAAGATGGGAAGCACCGGACCAAGAATTATAGAATGCTGTAGATAAGCCCTCAAAGGCAGTGGCCGTAACTCATATCAGCCAAATCTGGTGACAGGTTCGCTTTAATTTCTCCCTCAATGTACAGGACTACTCAGGTATCTTTGATGCTCTGGATCAGACCTGGGCAAAGTACGGCAAGCAGGCCACATCTGGCCATTTGGCTGTCTCATTCCAGTCCACGGACCAAGACAGTCAAGGACCTGGAAAACAGAGGCCCACGGGCCGCACTGTGCCCGCCAGCTTGCTGTCTCCACATGCGCTTACTTCATTAGTGGAGGAGCTGACACAATGATGTCATTTCTTCGCGTTAATTGTGGCGAGTCAGCGAACCGGAGACACCAAGACAGGAAAAAAAGCATAGCACCGGGGAATGGGACGGAGATGAGTATGTAGTGTTTTTTTTGTATGGGATGAGTGGAGAGACAAGTGAAGGCTATGGGGGTGCACATGGGGAGGCTATGGGTTGTTGTGCTGCACATGGGGAGAATATGGGGGTGTCATACTGCACATGGGGACTTTTATAGTTGACTTTTTTAAGGTCAGACAATTCGGCCATGGTGTAGAATATATCACTGAGGTCTTTTGTAGCTTGGTTCACTCCTCCTGGGTTAGTCTTGTACTCGTAGTTGTATAAGTGGTGGAGCAGCTCCTGTATTCTGGGTCTGCTGGGAGCCTCTTGTTATTTTATTGCTGACATCTTGGACCATTTATAGGATGGCGGCAGGGTGGAGAGGCTGCTTTGCTGAGGCTTTTGTGCCGATTGTTTCTTTGTAGATTTCATGTATAGGAAAAGTTAGCTGTGATCTGACAGGTAAATTTGTATGATGACTATGAAGCCACCGATATTAACCATGTCCATATCAGTAATAGCGTAGTCTACTACACTCCTTCCTACTTGGGAGTTTAATGTATATCTTTCTAGGGAGTCTCCCTTGGTACGGCCATTAAGAATATGAAGTGCTAAACTTCTACATAGGTGCAAGATCTTTTTGCCACTTTTGTTGACTGTACTGTTGTAGCTGTTTCTCACCACATGCACTGAGTCATGGCCGTCAGTCTCTGCTCCAAATATAACTACAAAAATGTCCAAAAACATACTAATACGGTAGGGTAACCTTCACCATAAGGGACTTCCCAGCATGCATAAAGTACAGGGGCGTGTGAAATACATAGACCAAAAAGTGGATACAAAGTATCCTGAGCACACCACTCACAAAGAGAGATATATCATAAATAAAAAAATTTTATTAAGTAAATTCATATCACAGATAAATAGACAAACAAAATACAAGTAAGAGGAAGGAATGTATACCCAAGTGAAATACACACAAATACAGGAATAAAGGAATCGATACAGGTAATGGTAAAGTGCAAAAATATATCAGCATATAAGCATATATCCACCAAGACCCATAGTGGTTTGTAAAGTGCAAAGTGCCATATAGAGGAAAAAATCCCTATGCTGGTAATCACACATAACATGAGCACATACCCATTTAATCGCCTGTTCACAGAATTCCTGGAGTCTGACGCACGTTTCGCCTTTTTAGCTTTTTCAAGGAAATTGTGTGTGTCAACACACAGGTGGATATATGCTGATATATTTTTGCACTTTACCATTACCTATATCCATTCCTTTATTCCTGTATTTGTGTTTATTTCACTTGGGTATACATTCCTTACTCTTACTTGTATTTTGTTTGTCTATTTATCTATGATATGAATTTACTTAATAAAATTTATTTTTTATTTATGATCTAGCTCTGTGAGTGGTGTGCTCAGGATACTTTGTATCCACTTTTTGGTCTCTGCTCCAAATATGTAGATGTTTACATCCGTGGTCAGAAAGTCTTTTTCTCCCTCAGTTCTTGCGTTGAGGTCTCCAAAGAAGAGAACTTTGCCCAGGGCCTGATAATAGGCGGTTTCTCCTTGTAAGATCTCAAAGCTCTCTGGATTGAAGTAGGGTGACTCTGGTGGTGGTATATAGGTGGCACAGACATAGACAATCAGACTGAGCGGTGAAGAAGGAGCTGCTGATTCTAAACCATATGTGGCTCTCTCCTCTCTTCACCGGTTTGATATACTGGTGCTCTTCTTTATGCCAGATAAATATTCCTCCTAAGCAGCAGTCCTGTTTTATGTTTTTATTTTTCAGGGCAGGGACACAGATTTCCTTGTATCCGATGGGCACTAGGGATTCGTTTTCGGCCCTGGTCCATGTTTCTAGGAGAATCTGAATGTCTATGTTTTTCAGTCTTTGTATAAAATCTGGGTCATTTTTTACATCCAAAGGCCGAGGTGTTCAGGCCTTGGATGTTCCAGCTGCTAATTTTAAGTGAAGTCAAATTTTATATATATATCTTGTGTGTTTACCTTGTAATGAGTGTGGCTGTGTAGGACAAACCGGATCTCTGACTGTTTTATTAATGATGTTGATTCCATCCAGTCACATTTGTTTCCTGCACATTGTGCTGAGCAGAGTCTATCTCTTCCATATCTCTGCTCTGCATATCTCTGCCCTGAATGCCTCTGTTTTGTGTGTCTTTGTTAGGTTGTTGGTCTTTTCCATGATGATCTCCTCCTCTGATGGTCTGATTTTGGGTGAGGGTGTTTGTTTCCAGCTTCCTTATAGTTGTGGTTTCTTGCCTTTTCATTGTTGGGGGTCTTTCCATGGGATTCTGGTTGGTGTTGGATCCAGGCCTAGGGTCCCTGTTTAGTACAATGTCCTTCAGTTCTTTGGCCAGAATGGTGAACCCTACTTTGTTCAGGTGCTTGCTGTCATAGAGGTGATGGTGATTTATGGAGGGGTGTTGTGCCAGAGTCACTCCTGGCATAGATTTCATTCTTGAGGTTAGGTCTATGATGATATTCTGGATGGTGTGGTTGGATATATCCTTTCTTGGGAGCAGAGATGACAATGATTTTGCTGACAGGGAATTTTAATTGTGCGGTCCTTGCTAGTTAGGCCATTTGTCCTGAGATCTGCTGGTGCTGGTCTGGCAGATTGTTTGTGCCTGTGTGTATAATGATATGGCTTGGGTTGGTAAACCATGGATTATTGAGGACCCCTGTCACCTGCTCAATAGTTGAACAGCGGATTTTATTGACCCTTTTCCCTGGGAATAGCCACCGTGCATTCAGGTATTTCCCATTTGAGTCCATTATGAGGACGGTATCAGGACTTTGTGACGTTGTGGGTGGGTGATGGGGCTGCTGATGGGGGTCTGTGCTTAAAATTATGCTGGTGGCAGATTCTATTCTCGTTTCTATGGATCTTATTTCTGGCTCACTTTTATTAGACTGAGGTTCCTTCATATTGGGGTTATTTGGTCTCTCAGCCTCCTGGCCAGTGGAGATCAGGTCTTCTGCACTCCTCGTTTACAGGGCCCCCTCTTTGCTCAGATGTCCAGGGGTCGGTGGTTGTAACTTTTCTATCTCCAGTCTCAGCCTGGCATTGATTTGCTGCAGTTCACACATTGCGGCTCTTGGTAAATGCAGAGCTGACCTGTATTCACATTTCAGTTTCTCTCATTAATTACTTGGTCATTAGCTTTTCTGTCTTCAGTGTTTCTTAGATGTTCTTCTATAAATTGTACAGTCTCTTTCTAGTTGAGATAGACAGTCTCTGAGGGACTGGGGTGAGAAGCATTGGGGGCAGTGGTGTCTCTGTAGGGGTGCAGACTTCAGAGGTGGCTGTAGGGGTGCGGACATCACAGGTGGCTGTAGGGGTGCGGACATCACAGGTGGCTGTAGGGGTGCGGACATCACAGGTGGCTGTAGGGGTGCGGACATCACAGGTGGCTGGGGTTTGTTGTTCTTTGTGAGTTTGGGCATGGTACTTAATATGAGGGAATCTGTCTTGAAATTCCTGCAGATTGTCCTCAGTCCCTTGTACCATGAAAGTGCTACTGTTGTACAGAGTGATGGTAAGTGAGCTGCACTTGTCATCTTAATGGTTTCTCTGATCTGCCAGCCCTTACTGCCATCAGACTTTACTATATACATACTGTATATAGCTTGCACAGAACGGTTTGCCAGGCCAGGCGATGCTCTGTGAACAATAACTCATTGGTTTTTCTTTTATCTTCCTCAGTAGATGTAAATTCAGCAGAGGGTCTCTGGGTTTTCTCCAATTGTGGCAGTTTTTATGGTTTTCCTTGCAGGAGTGCTCTTCTGCACTTCAGGGTATGTGATCTCCAGGATCCCTAACCCCCCGCTGGCATGTGTCCCCAGCTCTCTGCATTTACGTCATTCTTTTTGTTTTGTTCCAAATTTAAATTTTCCATTTTTAGAATTCTAATCCTTATTTCTGATCGTTATGTTCTAGGAAAGACTATGGTGGTGGTGAGGCTGAGGAAGGTCCTACCTGAGGGTGCTGTCCTCTGGATGTCAGACCTGGTGCTGCCTGGTGTCTACTGTCTGTCCTTCATGAGGTTCTTGTTTTGTCCTTTAAAACTTATTTTTCCTAAAAATCTTTCGTCTGGCTCAGTCCAGCTCACTTCTTTAATTCATGGGGATCATTTTTTCCAGGTTGTGTCCTAAAGTTTCCTCATTACAAGGTATAAAATGATGAAAGTTCAGGAGCTCATGTTCAATGCTGCTTACTCCTGGAATGGTGGGCGGGATATATATAGAAGCTGAAGGAGGGAAGACACAAAAGTTCCTCACAATGCATGGAGGTCTCCATCCTAAGTCTAGCACCAAAGATTGTATACCAACAGAAAGGAGGGTAGTCGAAGCATCCAAGCCACCATCACGGATGAAACAAGGAGTATCCAGGAATACATCAGAAAAATGGCACAAAAAGATGAGATGCTGAGAGAAAGTCTAAGGCAGCAAGAACAACAGATCTGGAATGAAGAAAAGGAACATGAAGCACCATGCCAAGACAAGCAGCTGCATGGGATGTACCATCGACAGATAATGGAGGTGGCTGACATGGAGAAATCCTACCAATGGCTCGAGAAAGCTTAACTCTAATGGCTCTAATTAGACCTGTAACTGAGAGGATCCAAATCAACAGCCGTTACATTAGGAATCCTTCGCAGGGGACCCCCCATGGGACCGCAGCCATTCAGCCGCCTCTGCCGGATCCGTGAAAAATACGGAGGTACCTCCGTGAACAACCCGGAGCCGGGCCGGGTATATCATCGAGTACACAATGTTTCTGTCCCTGAGCCGTTTCTTGACCTCGATGAATTGTGCCCGTTGCTTCTGGAGTTCCATGGAAAAGTCCGGAAAGATGGGGATGACAAGATTATTAAACTTGATGGGACTTTTTAGTCGTGCAAGACGCAGAATGGTGTCTCTGTCCTTACAATTGAGCAGACGCGCCAGGAAAAGCCGAGGCGGAGCCCCCGGAGGCAGGGTTTTTTTTAGGGACCCTATGGGCTCTTTCAATAGCGAACATTGAGAATTCATCTCCCAGGGATGTCTTAAGCCAGTCCTCCAGAAACTGCTCAGGATGTTGACCCTCCGAGAGCTCAGGCAGACCAATAATGCGGATATTATTCCGACGCATTCTATTTTCGAAGTCATCCGCTTTTTGCTTCCAAGCATTCATGGAGCCTGCCACCTTCGTCAATCCTCCACCCTGGTCACCCTCGTCTCCACCTCCGTAATACGTCCCTTCATGGCCTGTATATCGTGACGAAGTCTCCCCACCTCCGTGTAGACATCCTCGATCTTCTCAGTCAGGGATGTCCTGGTCAGAGAGATAGCCTGCATCAACTGCTAAGACGCCTGTTTAAGGGTCAACTCCTCCTGCTCCGTCTCCTCCTCACCCCCGGAATGGCGATTTTTGCGTTGAACTTGAGAGGAGGCATTCCTAAGGGGTCGTGCACTTTCGGAGGGATCGGATCTTACAAACTCTTAGTTTTTCTGCCGCTCCTGGCCCCTTAAATCGACTCATGACTGATTACAATAGGATTCGGTGAGACAGCCAGAAATGCGTGCCTCAGACAATTCCCACCGCAGAGGGCAATCACAGCGGGGTTATTAATAGACTTTTATAGCTCCAGCACAGGCCACAGATGGGAGGCTACATACAATTGTGAGCACTATTCAGGAGAGTCCCTTGCGGCCAGGGGAGGGAGAGGAAGCCCCACAGAGACAGCAGCAGTGGGGGAGGGAGCTCAGAGCCTCCCTCAGTAATGGCACCAGCCGATGCAGTGAGGAGTTAACGGAGGGGGAAAACACGCAGCGCCCAATTTTTCAGGGAACTCACCGCGTGTCCCCTCTATCGGTCTGCCAGCATCTTCACTGCCTGCGGTGCAGCGGTGTGGATCAGCGCCGCAGCTCTCAGCAGCAGAGCCGCGCGCCCAAGATGGCCGCCGCCTCGTGGAGGAGCAGGGTCAGCCGCCCGCTCCAGTCTCCTCAGCAGCCCGCAGAAACCACCTCACGTCCTCTTGCGGGGCACCAGGGGGGTCCAGATCGCCACCAGTAATTTACTTAAAAAGGGGTCCAGATGCCAGGATTTTTTCCAGGATTCTGAGAAGCTCTCACAGCAGCGTCCTCTCCTGCACGCTACATAGCCACGCCCCCCCCGTATCTGTAAACTTTAAATGAATCACATGAATCCTGGAATTCTGTCAATTTTACCCTAAAGACCTATTATTATAGGCACAGTCGTGTGTCCAGTAGTCACATTGGTGCCATATTAGATGCATTTCTGAACACTGAAAAACTAGTGTAATAAAATTTGAAGGTGTCTTCCTCAAAGTATAAAAAAGCTTCATAAAAGACAGTGACAAAATAGCAAATGGTAAAATTTCAAACTTGCGTTGTGTCAACTGCATAAATGAAATGGTATCAAACTACTCACTAACTCATTAGATAAAAACATCAGAGGCAGTGATGAGCAAGCATGCTCGAATTAGGTGTTATCTGAGCACGCTCACGTGCTAATATAGTATCTTCCTCGTGCTTGAATACTATGTTCGAGATGCTGCGACTGCATGTCTCGCAGCTGTTAAACAACTGCAACACATGCAGGGATTAACTAACAAACAGGCAGGCAATCATTGCATGTTTTGCGGCTGCAACAGCCGTAACGACTCGAACATTGCATTCGAGCACGCATAACATATTTTCTTACACCTTATCCGGGCACACGCAATCATCACTGATTAGGGTATAATTTACTAAAGACATTTATGGGGGATATCTGTTGCTTTTGAACCACACAGACTCTGCAAATATACAATTTATTCCAAATTGAGCCAAACTTGTGTTCCAAAAATCAAATATTGATCCCAATGCTCTGAGCTCTGCAGTTTGTCCTAACATATTTTTTTCACTACATGTGGGGTATTGTTGCACCCTTAAGAAAGTGGGTAAACTGTGGGGTCCGCTTTTTGGAATTACCGCTTGCAAAAGTGAGAAATATGGGGCTAAAGTAAGATTTTGGTGAGAAAAAGTAACTTTTTCAATATGACAAACTAATCTTAGCAAATTCTGTTGTACTTGTGGGTTAAAAATGCTCAAAATGCGGTCAAGTTGTGTTTGTGTGTAGGGGGAGGAGGATGTAGGATCCTTTCAGGCAAATATATGTTCCAAAATTCAAATATTGCCTGCTCCTGCAGCTCTGAGCCCTGCTGTTTGTCCAAACAGAACTTTTTGATTACATGTGCGGTATCAACGCTCATAAGAAAGTGGTTAACACACTGTGGGGTCCACTTTGTGGTGTTACCTCTTGCATCAGTGAGAAATTTGGCAAGATATTAGAGATAAAATTTAAAAGTCCTTTTTTTTCATTCCACTTTGCATTAATTCTTGTGTAGCATCTGAAGGGTTAAGAAACTTACTGAATGTGGTTTTGGGGACTTTAAGACTATGTGCACAGATAGGAGAAAATTTCTGCTTAAAAACCGGACCCCCTTCCCAGAAACCGCGTGGTTTTTATGCGTTTTTTTCCGCGCGGTTCCTGACACATAGAAATAGCCAGAAATGCGGAAAAATCCGCTAAATTAATGAGCATGCTTTTCGCGGTAAAAAACGCATCAATATGCACAAAGTGCAAAATGCATAGAAATGAATGGGAAGCTTATTTTTAGCGTTTTTTGAGCGGATTTTTTTGGCAAATCCGCTGTGTGCGCACACAGCCTAGGGGTACAGAATGGTGTCACGTTTGAGTATCTTCTGTCAAACAGACCCCCATAGTCACTTCAAATGTGATATGGGTACTAAAAAAATGTTTTTGTAAATTTTGCAGGAAAAATGAGAATTCGCTGGTCAACTTTTAACCACTAAATATATTTTATTTTTTTTTAAACATCACTTCTAGACCACATGAATTCAAAAAAAAAAAAAAAAAAAGTGCCCCCCAAATACATGCATTCTTCAGCTATATTTTATCCCATTAAGAATATAAGAAAATATACCTGAGCCAGATCCGGAAGTGGTCATATCGTATATTAAATCTTTAAGCGTTGTCCCCTCAGATATGAACGGACGATCTAAAGAAGGGTCTTCTTCATTAGGAACCCGATGATGGATAACTGTACGGTTATGGCAAATGTACAAGATGATCATCAGTAGAATGCAGATGAAACATACAGGACCAGCAATGATGGCTGCCAACTCCACGGGTGTAAACATGGTTGAAGGCTTGTGTGATGTAACTGTAAGGAAACACAAGACATACAACTTTCCATTTTACATCACGGCTTTGATCACACAAATACATGTGCACCATACTCCCGATGCAGCATTGCCCCTCTGAAACGCTGAGGGTGAAACCAATGTGAAATTTGCGACTTTCCTTAAGAATGCAGGAAATCCTAGCATTTGTACCTACGTTATCTAATACTTCCATATTTAACAGGTACCCCAAAACTAGAATAATTCTGTAAATATAGAATTCGGCTCATGTTCAAATGTTTTCTTCTGTGTATTGTTGCTGGCTAAAAATATACATCTAAAAAGAACTGCTAAAAGACGTGCTGCAAGAACATGCATTTTACACCTATGGGTGTATTGGGAAGGATAAAATAACATGTAGCAATACAGTATTAGAATTTAAAAGGATCAAATACCATGATAGACACCAATTTATAAGTAGAAAACACAAAAGTTCTAAAAACATGGACATTAATACTTTTAAAGAGAGGTGGCAGTTTTGTCAAATACTGGTGACTGCCTAAAGTAGAGATTTCCTTTAGATTTTCGATCTTCAAAAGCAACACAATAGTATGCAAGCTTAGTACATAGGGGTTATACCTTGTCATTGACGCGTACATTGCTAGCCTGGATATAGACCATTTGGAAAGTGTGATTATAAAACTAGAGCGCAAGCCAGCAGATGGCCTCACCGAGTACAGTGACGACTACACTGGAAGGGAAGTTCTTGGCTCCTGAGAAAATTTTATTATATCTTATAGATTTTGATATGCTGAACACTAATATGTGCTCCAAAAGTCTGTATCACGTAAGGTTTTTAACCCCTTCACGATCAGAGCTTTTTTTTATATTTTGTTTTCGTTTCTTCCTCCTCCCCTTCTTTCCAAAGCCATAACTTTTTTTTATTTTTCTGTCAATATGGCCATGTGAGGGCTTATTTTTTGTGGGACAAGCTGTACTATTAAATTACATCATTGGTTTTACCTTGTTGTGTACTTGAAAACGAGAAAAAAAATTCCAAGTGCGGTGAAATTGCAAAAAAAAGAGAAAACCCACATAGTTTTTTGTTTGGCTAAACTGACCTGCTGTTATGATTCTCCAGGTCATTACAAATTCATAAACTCCAAACATGTCTAGGTTCTCATTTATCAAAGTGGTGAAAAAAAAAACTCCAAAAAAAATTGCGCAATTTTCCCGAGACCCATAGCGTCTCCATTTTTTGTGATCTCGGGTTAGGTGGGGCTTATTTTTTGCGTGACGAGCTGACATTTTTAATGATACCACTTTTGTGCACATAAGCTCTTTTGATTGCACGTTATTGCATTTTAATGCAATGTCACGGCGATCAAAAATTTTTTTAATTCTGGTGCTTGATATTTTTTTTTTTTTTATCGCTACGCCGTTTAGTGATCAGCTTAATTATTTTTTTATTGATAGATCAGGCGATTCTGAACGCCACAATACCAAATATGCGTAGGCTTGATTTCTTTGCTCAGATCACCTCTATGCAGCAGAATTGCAGGCTTGCTATGAGCGCTGACCACAGGGTGGCACTCATAGCAATCTGCCATCAACAACCATAGAGGTCTCGAGGAGACCTTTGGTTGTGATGGCAACGCTGCGATGACCCCCCGATCATGTGACGGGGTCGTCACTGCGCGTATTTCCGGACCAGTGTCCAGAAGTGCATTTAAATGCCGGCTGTCAGAGTTTGACAGCGGCATTTAACTACTTAATAGGAGCGGCAGATCGCGATTCCGCTCGCCCCTGTTAAAAACAGCTGACATGTTGTGGCTTTGAGGTAGTCTCACCGCCGGAGCCCACCTCAAGGCGGGAATACTGCCAGCTGACGTACTATTCCGTCAGCTGGCAGTAAGGGGTTAAGAAACAACAGTTTACATTATGACGTCCGAGACACTGCATACATGAGCATCGATGTCAGTAGCAAAAGCAATTGTTCAAAAAGTGTTTTGCAGACGACTTTCGTTTATAATCCGTGTCAGATGCTTCTTGAATAAGATTCCAGCAATAGTCAGCCAGCATGGACTTACTCCACTTTCCCTGCTACCTTTTCTCCATCAGCACAATATTTTGGTGAAATCTTTCACAATGTTCATTGCTAACGGCACCAAGACTGGCTGGAAAGAAGTCCAAGTGAGAATGTAGAAAATGCATTTTTAGTGGCATATTGCATTTCACCAAATGATATGCTGTGAGCATGTTGTCCACGAGTTGTTCAAAGTTCGGTGCCCTGCTGTTGCCAAGGAAGTTGAAGGTCACATCTTTAAAGGCTCTCCTCTCCATGCCACTTGTTCAGCAACTTGCAAAATACCATCCAAGCTACTGTCATTCATTAGATCTCTGATCTGTGGGCCAATAAAAATACCTTATTTAATTTTTGCATCACTTATTCTTGGAAATTTCTGCCACAAGTAAGAAAAGGCTTCTGATTCTTTGTCCATTGCTTTGACAAAACTCTTCATAAGCCAACGTTTAATATGCAAAGGAGGGAGAAATATCTTCGCTGGATCAACGAGAGAATTATGTTTAAAATTCTTCTGTCCAGCAACCAGGTTTTTGCAGAGTGGCCAGTCCTTTCTGAAATAGTGCATTTCTCGTGCACGACTGAACCACTCACAAATGAAACAATAATACTTGGCACATCCAAGCTCCAGTCCTAGAAGTGCAACAACTTTTAGATTACCACATATGTTCCAGTTATAATTTCTAGAATTAATTTGAGTCAACAGTAACTCCATATTGTCATACGCTTCTTTCATGTGTACGGCATGTCCAATAGGTAAAGAAGGATAGATATTTCTGTTGTGTAGAAGAACAGCCTTCAGACTTAAAACTGACAAGTCAACGAATAGTCGCCATTCCCTCGGGTCATGTTCGCATCCAAGAGTACCAAACAACCCCAAGTCTTCGTTGCAAAAGGTTAAACTGTCAACATGGTTGAAAAATTGATTAAGGTCTTCTTGACGACTGCGAAAAACAGAAACTCTTGTTCCTGGTAATAAGAGATTCCATTCTTGTAGCCTTGATTCCAATAATTCTGCCTGCCTCTTTGACAATTTCAAATCTCTGACCACGTCGCTCAGATCAGCTTGACTGAACAGATGTGGATTAGATGTAGAAGTCTCAAGGTCTGGGTCTGCAGCAGTTTCATTTTCCACTGACATTGTTAGTTCATCTTCGTCGTCTTCCATTGTCCATACTTTGGGCGGCTTTGAAACACGAAGATTTTCATCGTTTGGCACTGGTCTTATGGCTGAAGGAGGAAGATTAGGATGTTCTATTGATTTCTTGTTCTTTGCTGAATATCCTGTTACATTTGTAAGGCAGAAGTAGCAATTTGTTACATGATCTCTCTGCTCTCTCCATATCATTGCGACAGCGAATGGCATTGGAGGTCTTGATCCATTCAGCCATGCTCTAAGTATGTCAGTATTGTCTTTTGATTCCTTCCCTGCCCAGGAGATGTGGTATGCTCTGTAGCTGGTCAGCCAAATGATTCACTGCGCCTGCGCAGAATTCGCATAATAAGGGCTTGCCTATGTGTAGATCAGCGATTTATGGTTTTTCAGTGGAAAATTGAGAATATACTGTTTCAGAAAACGTTCACATGAGGTTTTAGAATTATAACAGAATATAATTTTTCATATCATTTCTCAAACATTATGGCCGATTCCATGCTGAGAAGGAATATTTTCAAAATTTTCAAATATTTTGGAAATAGTTAATTTTTTGTAAGTTGGTACTTCATTTCACAAGGCATACGGTTGCAACACTTTCTTTCAAATTCCATATATTTCCAAGATGGCAGAGGGTTGCATGTGAACACCTACTGTTCATACTGGAATCATACAGTAACAGGCTATATTGGTAAGTGGATTACTATTAACTAGCAACATGCATAACTTAAGTTCAGTAAATATAAAAGTATTGTTAGGAAACCAAAATACTATAATATCTTTGGTTCTGTAAGATTATTGTTCACCTTAAATTTTGCACATATCCATTGTAGACATTGTCAGTAACGTAAGCTACCAAAAAGATAAAAAGGTTTTGTAGGATTGAGAACTAAGCATAAATTAAGTTGTAACTTTCAAAGTTCTTATATTGCATAATGTATTAACTATTCACTAAGTTTCATGTTGCTGCTAAAAGTTTCAGTTTCTGTATGAAGTAAATTATTGTAACGCAAGTTATCATCAGCTTTGTAACGCAAGTTACTTCAGATTTTCAATGTAATTTACCTGCCTTTCAATTCAATTTCAAAGCTGCAAATGAACTGAAGAATGTAGAGGTCCTAGACATAAGCTACACTGGGATTACAAAAATTTGGCTCTGGATTTAAAACAGTTGGTAAGCAATGCAAAGCCTGTTAAAGGAATTTCCAAATTTCATTCCATAGGGTATTTTGCAGGCAAATTGATTGGCTTTAGAACCACTAAAACCATGGTCTATTACAATGCTAATAACTGCAAGTAACCTGATATTGAATACAAAGTTGATGACTGGGTTGAAGTAATGTATGATGGCAGAAAGTATCATGGAGTGGTTACTGAGGTGGCACGCAATGAGATGAAAGTGAAGACGATGGAACTCTATGGCAAGAATAAAAATGTTAGGTTGAATAATAAGAAATGTTCACTAGTTGCCTGCTCCTGGCCCAAAGGGTATTGATCAGTGCGCACTAAAAGAATCGCACCACACAGTCGGATGTAACCTCTATGATAAATCTATGGCACAGCTCCAAGAGAGAGCTTTATTGACTCAAACATAGGTTCATATATCCCCTGTGAGGGGGCTTGGTTAACTCTAAAATGGGAGTGTTCGGATGTATTCCATTGGTTAGTGGGTTGGGCAGTGAGCTAGTCCGTGGGCAGATCCATGAGGTCATCAGGCTGGGTTGGTCCATGAGGTCATCAGAGTGGGCGTCGTCGTGCGTGGATCCATGGAGCACGTGGTGTGTGAAGACAGGAAATTCCAGATCCATGAGCACATGGTGTGTGGTGAAAAACAGGAAATGGCAGCCATCTTTAGTGTCACACTTTGATCTGAAAAAGCTCATGTAAGGTGAGATAATACACTTTTTGGGTAGTTCCTCTCAATCTCTTATATCTTGAGGTTAATTAAGTATTTGATCTTAAAGGGCATGTCACACTAAGAGATATCGCTAGCAATATCGCTATAACTAGTGACGTTATAGCGATATTGCTAGCGATATCTCTGTGTCTGATACTTACCAGCGACCGGCTCCCCCGCTGGTTATCGCTGATCGCGCGAGAACGTTCAGGACTGTTTCTCGTCGTCAGCTTCCTGTGACGCTTCCTGCTGTGAGGACGAGCGACGCGTGGACGCGGGCGGGAGGACGCAGGATCGCCTGGTGTGACAGGTAAGTAGCGATCCCCGTCCCCAGCGATGTCGCTAGTGAGATCTGCCTATGTGGCAGCTCACTAGCGACCACTTAGCGATGTACCAGCGATCCTGACCGCGTCATATCGCTGGTCGGGATCGCTGGTACATCGCTAAGTGTGACAGTACCTTAAGGCTCTCCTCAACAAAAATACCTGGAAATGACCATCTAAAGATGATGAAATTTATTATGAGGTCTGTCAAATTTTAAGAAAGGTTGATCCTCCCCTGAAAATGGGTTCTAGGGACATTTGGGAATTTTTTATTAGCCAGGAAGTTAAATGAGCAGCGAGTTCTTCATTAGCTGTGTCTGAAATCATTGGACTGGACCACATATGTAGGCCTAGATTAAAATTTAGTCTACGTTATGTAATTGATCAACGGTCATATTTTGTAGTCAAAATTTCCACTCTGCAAAAATGTTGACAACTGAAGTATGAATATTGATGGATTATATTTTTATACTAAATTTTAGTCTACATATGTAGTTCACACCAATGAATTCACATGCAGCCTATGTTTTGTCTAAATAAAGTCAGTTTGCCTTCTCAAATATGAACACTGACAAAGTTGAACAAATTCTTTGTTTTGTAACGTAAGTTACCTACATTTCTTGTAATAAAAACTGTTGCATTTAACTTGAGAGGTTAAAATAAATTTGTTAAAGTTGCTTAGAATATGGTGTTTTAATACAATAAAAAGAGTGCTTCTCCCCTGTTTACCAGAACAAAAAATTTTGGCAGTCTCATGATATGGACAATTGCCTTTCCTTTTTGTGTAACGTAAGTTACCAAGTAATAACACCATATTTTGTATTTAATTTGTATTGTTGAATAATCAAACTGTGTTGAAATCTATTGAGAATAGTTTAATGTACAATATACATTCACTCATTTTTGTGCCTGCCTTCAAAGAACAGTCTGTAGCCATTAACTCAGTTTTTGGCTTGTGAATGTAACGTAAGTTACCATGGAATCGCCTTTATGTGATAGGAAAAATCTGAAGTAATTGCTGAAATCAGCATGAAAAAAATCTATCAGGACCACTCAAAATGGTCCGAAGGACAAAATCTTGGTAACAGTGCTATGGATTGTTTGTTGCTGCTAGAATTACTTGGTGAGCTGATACACGAGATAACTGCAGCTTTTATTATTAAGAGTTTTGTTTAACAGGATATTTTTCCCTATATTAGGAACGCTATCGGTACTCCTGTCTGCTTTTCCAAACCTACCATACCAGAAGCAAGAATTAAAAACACAAATTCATGTAAAACTAAAAAGTATATTATATTAACCCCTTTTTACAGCAGGTTTTCCCACGAACAAAGTTCATGTTAATTAATACGTCTTGGAATAACAATATCCACAATTGGATGTGTTTAAAAGAAATGTTCTTGTGCTGCGATAACCCATCCAATTGTGGAAATTATTACCGTATACAACCCCTGGCAAAAATTATGGAATCACCAGCCTTGGAGGATGTTCATTCAGTTGTTTAATTTTGTAGTAAAAAAGCAGATCACAGACATGGCACAAAACAAAAGTCAATTCAAATGGCAACTTTCTGGCTTTAAGAAACACTAAAAGAAATCAAGAACAAAAAGTGTGGTAGTCAGTAATGGTTATTTTTTTAAACCAAGCATAGGGAAAAAATTATGGAGTCACTCAATTGTGAGGAAAAAATTATAGAAATCACCCTGTAAATTTTCATTTCAAAAACCAACACCTGCATCAAATTAGATCTGCTCGTTAATCTGCATCTAAAAAGGAGTGAGCACACCTTGGAGAGCTGTTGCACCAAGTGGACTGACATGAATCATGGCTCCAACACGAGAGATGTCAATTGAAACAAACGAGAGGATTATCAAACTCTTAAAAGAGGTTAAATCATCACGCAATGTTACAAAAGATGTTGGTTGTTCACAGTCAGCTGTGTCTAAAATCTGGACCAAATACAAACATGGGAAGGTTGTTAAAAGCAAACATACTGGTATACCAAGGAAGACATCAAAGCGTCAAGACTGGAAACTTAAAGCAATATGTCTCCAAAACAGGAAATGCAAAACAAACGAGGAACGAATGGGAGGAAATTGGAGTCAACGTCCGTGACCGAACTGTAAGAAACCACCTAAAGGAAATGGGATTTACATACAGGAAAACTAAATGAAAGCCATCATTAACACCTAAACAGAAAAAAACAAGGTTACATTGGGCTGAGGAAAAGCAATTGTGGACTGTGGGTGACTGGATGAAAGTCATATTCAGTGATGAATCGCGAATCTGCATTGGGCAAGGTGATGATGCTGGAACTTTTGCTTGGAGCCGTTCCAATGAGATTTATAAAGATGACAGCCAGAAGAGAACATGCAAATTTCCACAGTTATTGATGATATGGGGCTGCATGTCAGGTAAAAGCACTGGGGAGATGGCTGTCATTACATCTTCAATAAATACACAAGTTTATGTTGATATTTTGGACACTTTTCTGATCCCATCAATTGAAAGGATGTTTGGGGATGATGAAATCATTTTTCAAGATGATAATGCATCCTGCCATAGAGCAAAAACTGTGAAAACATTCCTTGAAAAAAAGACACATAAGGTCAATGTCATGGCCTGCAAATAGTCCGGATCTCAATCCAATTGAAAATCTTTGGTGGAAGTTCAAGAAAATGGTCCATGACAAGGCTCCAACCTGCAAAGCTGATCTGGCAACAGCAATCAGAGAAAGTTGGAGCCAGATGGATGAAGAGTACTGTTTGACACTCATTAAGTGCATGCCTCAGAGACTGCAAGCTGTTATAAAAAGCCAGAGGTGGTGCAACAAAATACTAGTGATGTGTTGGAGTGTTTTTTTTGTTGGTTTGTTTTTCATGATTCCATAATTTTTTCCCTCAGAATTGCGCGATTCCATAATTTTTTCCCTATGCTTGGTTTAAAAGAGTAACCATTACCGACTACCGCATTTTTGTTCTTGATTTCTTTTAGTGTTTCTTAATGCCAGAAAGTTGCCATTTGAAATGACTTTAGTTTTGTGCCATGTCTGTGATCTGCTGTTTTTCTACAAAATTAAACAAATAAATGAACATCCGCCAAGGCCGGCGATTCCACAATTTGTGCCAGGGGTTGTATACTCGTGTATAAGTCGAGGTTTTCAGCACTTTTTTGTGCTGAAAACGCCCTCCTTGGCTTATACACAAGTAATTGTGACAGAAGACGACAGGGGAGGGGGAGCGGCAGAGCAGAGGTTCACAGGAGGCAGCGGTTGCAACTGTGCCTGCTGCTACAGAGAAAGGAATATTCACTGCACTGGCAATGAGTATTAATTTCTCTTATAGCATACACAGTTACAGCTGTAGCCACGGGGGCACACTCATTAAGGTCATGAATATTCACCTCTCTCCCATAGGCGTGGAGAGGTGAATATTTATTCCCTTAATGAGCAAGGACACGTGATCGCTCGGCCGCAGGGGCTGCTGGCACTGGAAGAGGCTACAAAGGCGCGCAAGGAAGGGAAGCAGTATGTTTTTTTTTCTTCATGCTTTTCTCATGGGGGTCACACATACAAGGAAAGGGATGATGAACCATGCATACATGGTGAGGAATGAGTAACCATGCATACAAGGATAGGGATAAGGAGCCATGCAGACAAGGATGGGGATATACTCGAGTCAATAAGTTTTCCCAGTTTTTCGTGGCAAAATTAGGTGCCTCAGCTTATACTTGGGTCGGCTTATACACAAGTAGATACGGTATTATGATTATTCAAAGATCTATCGATCGAAATCCACTTTAAAATTAACTTTTTGGTAAAACCTCTTTAAGGGGCCTTAATCCTAAGGCACTGAAGATTAAGGCTGGTTTCACACTTGCATTGGGCAGAGCTATGGAGGGCTGTGTACTTCCTCCGTTAAGCCCCACCCACTGCCGCACCTCTTCCATTCAGCTCTGCCTACGTCCTGCATCTTTAACATTGGGTACACAGGCCTGCGGACGCCTCCGTTTGCGTCGTTTTGACGCTGCGCCGAACTGCGTAGAACGCAACATGTTGTAATTTGTCGCGGTCTGCGCAGCGTCAACACAACGCAAGCGGAGGCATTCGCATACATCCGCATGGCCTGCGTACCCAATGTTAAAGATAGGTATGCAGGAGGCAGGCAGACGTAGGCGGAGCTGAATGGAAGAGGTACAGCAGTGGGCGGGGCTTAACGGAGGAAGTACGCAGCCCTGCCCAATGCAAGTGTGAAACCAGCCTAAGTATGTAGAGCCCCCCAATGAGCGAAAATGCAGCAGGTGTCAGCTACATATTAAAGCTGACACTCCGCAATGTCAGCTGAGACAGCAGCATCTAAATAACAGAGGGAGAGGGCAGTCTCTTTAATTCTATCAAGTCAGATTGTGGGTTCCGTTAGTCGCCATGGCAACCCAAGGCCAATACATGGCGTGTAAGGCCCTGCCAGTGTAAGGCTAAGCTACATGGAGACGTGTTGCACAACACTGATATCACAGCGACACACTGCAACATTAAATGTAATTACTTCCTATGGGGTCCCATTCTCACCTGCAACGCAGAGTCGAACATGTATCCAAAGCTGTTCTGTTAATGGTCACAAGTCACACACAAAATTTACCACGGACTTCAATGCAAGGCGAACGCGAGATGTACAACTTATCTGCAGCTTAACTGCTTAATTTACAGTAAACTCAAAGCTTAAAAATATTGTTTAAAGTATTGCGTAGTATGAGAGTAATCAAAGTAAAAAACTGAGGAACTAGGTAAAAATGTAAAGCAAACAAACAAAAAAAAGTTAGATGATATTTGTCAGTCTCCAGCAAATCTGGTCACATTTTCTTCCACTAGCAGCCATTTTATGGACGGGGAGCTGTGCAGTCTGAGGAAAGCTGCAATAACAAGAGCAGGATGTATTTTTCACATTATAAGATGCATTAAACAGAATGCAACTTACCGGCTGTGGTGGAAATGGGTCATTGCTGCATGAGGCCAGCGGCAAGAGTGTGGAGATTTTATGAACCTTGTGCTGGGAGGGGTTAAGTGGCAGTATAAGGCTGTGGGCCCTGAGCTTTCATAAAACGTCAGCGTTGAGTGGGGTCCCCTTCCCATTGATTTCCCTATAGTGGGCTCCAGGAAAATGGCAGCCGAAAGCAGCTCATGCACAGATTGAGCTCTCGGGAGCCGAGACCTCATGTCCAGAGATCTGAATCTGCGAATGCACCGTCTCTGGCGGCCATTTTTTCATAATAATCTTTCTTTTTATATAGCGCTATCATTTTCCGCAGCGCTTTACAGTTTGCACACATCATCATCACTGTCCCCGATGGGGCTCACAATCTAAATTCCCTATCAGTATGTCTTTTGAATGTGGGAGGAAACCGGAGTACCTGGAGGAAACCCACGCAAACACGGGGAGAACATACAAACTCCTTGCGGATGTTGTCCTTGGTGGGATTCGAACCCAGGACTCCAGTGCTGCAAGGCTGCAGTGCTAACCACTGAGCCACCGTGCTGCCCATTTTACTGGAATTCGCAATATGAAAATCAATGGGAAGGGGACTACGCTCATGGTCGACATTTTAAGAAAGTCCAGGGCCCGCAGACTTGCACCGCCAGGACTCCCCCCTCCTCATAACTCAGGGCCTGCAGCATTGCCTCGCTCCTGCCGCTGCAGTCCTCCTGAGGCAGCAACCCTGTTTCCTGAGATCCCGTTCCACGGCAGCCGCACCCCACCCCCAACCCATAAGCTACCGTAAAATCGGACCATAAGATGCTCCAACCTATTAAAAAAAAAAAGTTGAGGTCTGGCGCATCTTAGTCCGCAAAGTATGGTAATAAGTGCCACCAAATCATGTTCCCAACACAACTGATATGATAAAGATCAAGTGGCCAGCCTCCTCATTGCATTCTGTAATACGACGGCTATAGGAGGCAAAAGGTGCACCCCTGCAGAAACCTCGCACATCTCTGACTCTATTCTACCACTGTCCTCCATAACACAGACACTGCCACTAATTTCTACAATGCCACTCTTTCATCAGCCATCGACTCCGTCAACCCTGTCATGCATCGCAGAGTGCGACGAATCAATAGACAACCCTGGCACTATAACATCACTAAAAAGCTTTGGCAAGTATCCAGAATTGCAGAGCGGCGTTGGAAGAAAACACATTCGCAAGACGACTTCACCTCATTCAAACAAGCAACACTTGCATTTACATCGGTTCTCACCTCCGCTAGACACTCAGATCTACCTTTCTGGCCCAGATGTCAACTCTCTGCTGTCCAGAATCCCAGAGTGTCTATCAGCTATATCCTCCTCCTCTCGCTTCCTCAAGCTCAGTGTGGACAAATCTTAACTAATGATCTTTCCTCCATCTGGCATACCTTTCTTACCTGATCTGTCACAATAAAAGAAATCACACTTTCCCCGTCTGGGAAATCCGCTGCCTCGGAGTAGTCCTCGACTCTGCTCTGTCCTTCAAACTGCACATCCAAGCTCTCGCCACCTCCTGTCGCCTCCAGCTCAAAAATGATTCCAGAATCTGTCCTTTCCTCAACACTCTACCAAAATGCTTGTGCATGCTCTAAACATCTCACCACCTCGACTACTGCATTATCCTCCTCTGTGGCCTACCTTCTAACACTCTCGCACTCCTCCAGTCCGTCCTGAAATCTGACACCAGACTAATCTGTCTCCCCTGCTACACTCCTGTTTCTCCTCTTTGCAAATCCCTTCACTGGCTCCCAATTTCCCAGCGAATCCAGTTTAAACTACTAACACGGACCTACAAAGCCATCCATAACCTTTCTCCTCTGTATATTTCCGAACTAATCTCTCAATATCTTCCCTCTCGTAACATCCGGTCCACCCAAGACCTCCTTCTCTCTTCCACGCTTATTCGCTCCTCACCCAATTACCTCCAAGATTTCTCCTGAATATCCCCCATCCTCTGAAATTCTGTGCCCCAACACATCCGGTTATCCACCACATTTGGATCCTTTAGACGGAACCTGAAAACCCATCTCTTCAAAAAAAGCTTACAACCTGTAATGATCACCCAGCCACCTCAACACCATCGGAGCTACTGCAACCCCCCCGACCTACTGTCTCCTTCCCCATCATCCTGTAGAGCAGTGGTCCCCAACCTTTTTTGCACCAGGGACCGGCTTGAACCAAGACCATTCTTCCATGGCCCGGAAGGGCGGGGATGGAGGTGTGACAGGGGCGGGGCTTTGGTCATAAGGGGGCGGGGCTATGGACGCGGTTGTAGTTTAGCAGTGCATATTTATCATTTAATTATAACATTTTTAATGTGACTCAACTCACCATAGGTTTTGAATGAGTGTGAGCACCTGGCTTGTTTCTCTGTTTCAGTGGGAGCACTGGGCTACTTCTACTGATGACCGTCACTGCTAATGATGATTGGAACCTACAAGGAAATGGAGCATTGAGCACTTAAGAAAAATTGTACTGGAGTACTGTACATGCTGATTATTTTCTAATCATCAGAAAATGTATGTGTGGTCCCCCCCGTCCAGCTCTGTGTGGCTCCCCCTGTTGTATGCATGGCTCCCCTGTCCCATCCTGTATACATGGCTCTGCTCCCACTCTCCCATCCTGTATACATGGCTCCGCTCCCATCCTCCCATCCTGTATGCATGGCTCTGCTCCCACTCTTCTATCCTGTATACATGGCTCCCCTGTCCCATCCTGTATGCATGGCTCCGCTCCCACTCTCCCGGCCTCCCTTGTATATATGGCTCCGCTCCCACTCTCCCTCCCTTATATATATGGCTCCGCTCCCATTCTCCCTCCCTTGTATATATGGCTCCGCTCCCACTCTCCCTCCCCTGTATATATGGCTCCGCTCCCACTCTCCCTCCCCTGTATATATGGCTCCGCTCCCACTCTCCCTCCCTTGTATATATGGCTCCGCTCCCACTCTCCCTCCCCTGTATATATGGCTCCGCTCCCATTCTCCCTCCCTAGTATATATGGCTCCACTCCCACTCTCCCTCCCCTGTATATATGGCTCCGCTCCCACTCTCCCTCCCTTGTATATATGGCTCCGCTCCCACTCTCCCTCCCCTGTATATATGGCTCCGCTCCCATTCTCCCTCCCTTGTATATATGGCTCCACTCCCACTCTCCCTCCCCTGTATATATGGCTCCGCTCCCACTCTCCCTCCCTTGTATATATGGCTCCGCTCCCATTCTCCCTCCCCTGTATATATGGCTCCGCTCCCATTCTCCCTCCCTTGTATATATGGCTCCACTCCCACTCTCCCTCCCTTGTATATATGGCTCCGCTCCCACTCTCCCTCCCCTGTATATATGGCTCCGCTCCCACTCTCCCTCCCCTGTATATATGGCTCCGCTCCCACTCTCCCTCCCCTGTATATATGGCTCCGCTCCCACTCTCCCTCCCTTGTATATATAGCTCCACTCCCAATCTCCCTCCCTTGTATATATGGCTCCGCTCCCATTCTCCCTCCCTAGTATATATGGCTCCGCTCCCACTCTCCCTCCCTTGTATATATGGCTCCACTCCCACTCTCCCTCCCTTGTATATATGGCTCCGCTCCCACTCTCCCTCCCTTGTATATATGGCTCCGCTCCCACTCTCCCTCCCCTGTATATATAGCTCCGCTCCCACTCTGCCTCCCCTGTATATATAGCTCCACTCCCAATCTCCCTCCCTTGTATATATGGCTCCGCTCCCATTCTCCCTCCCCTGTATATATGGCTCCGCTCCCATTCTCCCTCCCCTGTGTATATGGCTCCGCTCCCACTCTCTCTCCCTCCCTTATGGCTCCGCTCGGCTCCCCCATCCTCCCCATCATACTTACCCTCACGTCGCTGAACTTCCTTCCCGTCGCTGCACGTCCCTGCATCTCGCGGCGCTTCAGCTTCTTCCTGTGCGGAGCGGTCACGTGATACCGCTCATTAAGGTCCATGAATATGGACGCCACGCCTATGGGAGATGAGTGGCGTCCATATTCATGACCTTAAATGAGCGGTAGCACGTGACCGCTCAGCGCTGGATGAAGCCGCCGCGGGATGAAGCCGCCGCGGGATGCAGGGTGAGTATCAGCTGCTGCACCGCCCCCCGGCTCCCCTTGTGTCCGCGGACCGGCAAGGGCACTGCAACGGCCCGGTGCTGGGCCGCGGACCGGCGGTTGGGGACCCCTGCTGTAGAGTGTAAGCCCGCAAGAGCAGGGTCCCTCTGTACCAGTCTGTCATTGTTAGTTTGTTTATTGTAAGTGATATTTGTATTTTGATGTAACCAAGTCTAATTTACTGTACATCACCATGGAATTAATGGTGTTATATAAATAATAATTGTATATTGCAAAATTCAAAGACTGGTACAACTAGAAAGGTACACACTATATGAAATGCTCAATACATTAAAAATAGGTTGATCCATGTGGAGAACCAACATGCAGACATCATTATCAAATATAATGATGATGATTATGTTAAATGAAAGGTATATATTACTCAATACACACACTGGACAATTTATGATTTAATCCATATAAATATATAAAACATTTCACAAAACAAATTCATAGAATCATAGAATCGTAGAGTTGGAAGGGACCTCCTGGGCCATCTGGTCCAACCCCCTGCTCAAAGCAGGATTCACTAAATCATCCCAGTCAGATGTCTGTCCAGCCTCTGTTTGAAGACTTCCATTGAAGGAGAACTCACCACTTCTCGTGGCAGCCTGTTCCACTCATTGATCACTCTAACTGTCAAAAAGTTTTTTCTAATATCTAATCTGTGTCTCCTCCCATTCAGTTTCATCCCATTGCTTCTAGTCTTTCCTTGTGCAAATGAGAATAAAGTTGATCCTTCTACAATGTGACAGCCCTTTAGATATTTGTAGACAGCTATTAAGTCTCCTCTCAGTCTTCTCTTTTGCAAACTAAACATTCCCAAATCCTGCAACCTTTCCTCATAAGACAGGGTTTGCAGACCGGTCACCATTCTGGTCGCTCTTTTCTGAACTTGCTCCAGTTTGTTGATGTCTTTTTTAAAATGTGGTGCCCAAAACTGGACACAATATTCCAGATGAGGTCTGACCAAAGAGGAGTAGAGGGAAATAATGACTTCACGTGATCTAGACTGTATGCTTCTGTTAATACATCCTAGAATTGCATTTGCCTTTTTTGCTGCTGCATCACACTGTTGACTCATATTCAGTCTGTGATCTATTAGTATACCCAAGTCTTTTTCACATGTGCTGTCACTTAGCCCTATTCCTCCCATTCTATATATGCTTTTTTCATTTTTATTGCCCAGATGTAGTACTTTGCATTTCTCCCTGTTAAAAACCATTCTGTTAGTTGCTGCCCACTTCTCCAGTTTATTTAAATCCTCTCTCTCTCTTCTCTAGTATTAGCTATCCCTCCTAGCTTTGTGTCATCAGCAAATTTAATCAGTTTACCCTCAATTCCTTCATCTAAATCGTTGATAAAGATGTTGAACAATACAGGGCCCAGGACAGAGCCCTGTGGTACCCCACTTGAGACATTCTTCCAACTGGATGTGCAGCCATTTACGACCACTCTTTGGGTCCGATCACTAAGCCAGTTATGAATCCACCTAACAGTTGCCTTGTCCATTCCATACTTAGTCATTTTTTCAATAAGGATTGTATGAGAGACTTTGTCAAATGCTTTGCTGAAGTCAAGATATACTATATCTACAGCATTTCCTTGATCCACCCAATCAGTGATACCGTCATAGAAGGAAATTAAGTTAGTCTGACATGACTTATTAGTTACAAACCCATGCTGACTCTGTTTAATCACTTCATTCTTATCCAGGTATTGACATACATGTTGTTTAATAATTTGTTCAAAGATCTTTCCCGGTATAGAAGTCAGACTCACCGGCCTATAGTTGCCTGGGTCCACCTTCTTCCCCTTTTTGAAGATAGGAACAACATTTGCTCTTCTCCAGTCTTCTGGCACTTCTCCTGTTCTCCAAGAATTTTCAAAGATTATGGAGAGGGGTTCAAAAATTTCTTCTGCTATCTCCTTCAGTACTCTGGGGTGTAATTCATCTGGACCTGGAGACTTGAATTCATTTAGGTTAGCTAAGTGTTTCCTCACTATCTTTCTGTTTATAGATATCCTGGATTCTTCTATTCCCTTAATAGGACAGTGAATAACAGCTGATGTTGCATTTCCTTTCTGAGAGAAAACAGATGCAAAATAGGAATTTAAAAGTTCAGCCTTCTCAACATCCTGTCTTACCATTTCATCATTTTCATCCTGTAAAAATCCTATAGCATCTTTGACTTTTCTTTTACTTTTGACATATCCCCAAAATCCTTTATTATTGCTTTTGACATCTCTTGCAAGCCTCAGTTCATTTTCAGCTTTAGCTAATCTGTAATATTGTATGTAGAGCATAATTACAAGCCTGAACCCTCTAACGCACGTTTCGCTGATAGGGAAAGTGCTTTCTGAAGATGCTATTATATGCATTAAATCATACATTTTCCAATATACTGGTACATGTGTGTACACATCTATATAGATCCTTTATATTGAGAAATATATATACCTGTCAAGCACCACTAGGTGGCAATATTGTATTGTTTTTTAGTAAACAGAGATAATGATGTATATATGAATGTCTGTTCTCCACTTGGATCAATCTATTTGTAATGTATTGAACATTTCATGTAGTGTGTACCTTTATTTAAATACCAGTCGTTTCATTCTGCAGTATATCACCATTTTTTAAATGCTTTTATATATTCTTGATTTAAGCCCTTAATGTCCAATGACGGGCATAGTCTGTCATTGGACGCATCCTCCTGTTTGGTGCGGGCTCCGGCGATGAGCCCGCACCTTTTCCGGGACATGACAGCTGATCTGACCAGATATGTGCCCCTAATAGCCGCGGGTGGAATCGTGATTCACCCGCGGCTGTTAACATGTTAAGTGTCGCTGTCAAATTCTGACAGCTGCATTTAACATGCACGCGCAGGAATTGCATCATTTCGTCCTCCCATCAGCGCCCGTGTCACATGACCGCAGGATGCCGATGGGTTGGCATGACAACCCGGGGTCAGGAGAAGACGCCTGTGGTTGTCAATGCTGGATCGCTATGAGCACCATCTAGTGGTTGGCACTCATAGCAAGGGAGCATTTCTGCTACATAGAGCAGCCCTAGATTGGTCAAGTGCAGCTCCTAGTCTCCCATGGAGACTATTGAAGCATGCCAAAAGTAAAAAAAAAAAAAATAGTTTTTAAAGGGAATCTGTCAGCTGTTTTGGCCGTTATAAGATGCGGCCACTGCCTTTTAGGGCTTATCTACGGCATTCTATAATGCTGTAGATAAGCCCCCGATACGACCTGCAAGATAAGAAAAATAAAAGCTTTATTATACTCTCCCAGGGGGGCAGTCCGGTCTGATGGGTGTCGCCGGTCCGGTCCTCCCATCTTCTTGCGCCACCGCCCTCCTGCTTGCTTTATCGCTCTTCAGAATCGCGCTCCAGGGCAGGCGTACTTCTCTGCCCTGTTGTGTAGTGTGCAGGCACCGGGAAAGGTCAGAAGACCCAGCGCCTGCACAGTGCTGGAACTTCAACAGGGCAGACAAGTACGCCTGCGCAGAAGTGCAATGCCAGGGAGGCATGAAGCAACAGGAGGGCAGCATCGCAAGAAGATGAGAGGCACCGCACCCCGACCTGCGACACCCATCGGACCGAACCGCACCAGACCGCCGCCCTCCCCCTCCCAGGTGAGTAATAATAAAACTTATTTTTCTTATCTTTCAGGTCGGATCGGGGGCTTGTCACAGCATTATAGAATGCTGTAGATAAGCCCTGAAAGGCAGAGGCCGCATCTTATAGCGGCCAAAACAGGTGACAGGTTCCCTTTAAAAATATTTTAAAAAAAATAAAAAATATAAAAGAGTTCAAAATCACCCCCCTTTCAAAATGAAACAATTTAAAAAAAAAATCAAATATACACACATTTGGTATCATCGCGTTCAAAATCGCCCTATAAATATAAAAAAAAGAATTAATCAAATTAGTAAACGGTGTAGCGAGAAAAAAGGATCGAAACGCCAGAATTACTTTTTTTGGTCGCTGCAACATTGCAATAAAACGCAATAACAGGCGTTCAAAAGATCGTATCTGGACCGAAATGATATCAATAAAAACATCAGATCGGCATGCAAAAAATAAACCCTCACCTAACCAGAGATCACGAAAAATGAAGACGCTAAGGATCTTGGAAAATGGCAATTTTTTTTTTTTTTTTGCAAGGTTTGGACTTTTTTTTCATCACTTAGATAAAAAAAGAACCTAGACATGTTTGGGGTCTATGAGCTCGTAATGATCTGGAGAATCATATAAGCAGGTCAGCATTAGCATTTAGAGGACCTAGTAAAAAAAGCCAAAAAAAAACAAGTGTGGGATTGCACTTTCTTGCAATTTTACCGAGCTTTGAATTTTTTTCCCGTTTTCTCTTACACAACATGGTGAAACCAATGGTGTCGTTCAAAAATACAACTCGTCCCGCAAAAGACAAGCCCTCACATGGCCATTTTGACCAAACAACAAAAAAAACTTATGGCTCTGGGAAGAAGGGGAGCAAAAAATGAAAATGCAAAACCAAAAATACAACTTAAGGACAAAAATTAAGAGATCACCACATCAAAACCCCTGTCTTGGGCAGCCCATTATCCAGACCTGAACCCCATTGAAAACTTCTGGAATGTAATCAAGAGGTTGATGGACACTCAGTCACAAGCCATCAAACAAAGAAAACTGCTTAAAGTTTTGAGACAGAAGCAGTGTAAAAGACTGGTGGAAAGCATGCCAAGACGCATGAAAGCTGTGATTAAAAATCATGGTTATTCCACAAAATATTGATTTCTGAACTCTCCCTGGAGTTAAAACATTAGTATTGTTGTTTCTAAATGATAATGAACTTGTTTTCTTAGCATTATTTGAGGTCTGAAAGAACTTTTTTTTGTTTTTTTTTAAATTTTGACCATTTCTCCTTTTCAGAAAAAGAAACAAAATTTATTGCTTGGAAATTTGGAGACATGTCAGAAGTTTGTAGACTAAAAGAACAATTTACATTTTACTCAAAATTACACCTATAAAGAAAAAAAAAAAAAAACCTTTTTGCTCCACGATTTTTTTATACACGTAGTGTTCGGTCAAAAATGACCGATAGACTTTTATAGTGATCTCCAGCCATTTTATGAGTAAAATAAAGGAGCTATAATCTCATTTTGGACTATATATTACATCTACTACTATTTATCAATTTATTTAGGTCCTTTTGGTCCATGCAGATTTACACATACATACATTTTCTCATTACAATACTGCTGATGGATTACCTTCCAGTATAGTTATGTGCCAGATATTTTTACCCTGCTGTTCATGTAAAATAGTTCAATTCAGTTTTCAACATTTCATATTGTAAATGAACATATTCTCTTTTTTTACTTGTGTTCCTTGATCTAATTTCTGTGAAATGCTGACCTGAAAGAGTACTAATACTTTACTCTGAGCTCTTATCCTAAAGGGTGGGGGGTGTTTTATATAATCTCATCAGTAGACAATTGCCATAGAAGTCTATCCAGTTTCATTTTCAGTCCAACTGGAGAGAGCAGAGAGGACATATACAGACAACAGTTCTGAAGGATCATCGTTAAATATGCAATATGCATAAATATTCCAATAAAGCCATGTTAAATGTTTTGACTCAAAAAAAAATAAATAAAAGTTTTTCTTTCCATTTTTCATTTGTTTATAAACAACCAAGTTCACATACACTATAATATTGCAAAAATTATTCAATTACAACACTTAAATTAGCTAAAAATCAAGACTTTATTAGGTTCGGTCAAAAATGACCGGAACATAACAAGTGTATAGTGGTAACGAACAGAATAGCAGGGTTAACTTCTGTGAAGCACTTGGGGGTTGAAGGTGCTCACAACACCTTTAGGCAAGTTCACTGAGGGGTATAGTTTCCAAAAGGAGGTCACTTGTGGGGTGGTTCCACTGTTTAGGCACATCAAGGCCTCTCCAAACTCGACATGACATCCGTTAATCATTCCAGCAAATTTTGCATTTAAAAAGACAAATGACGGATCTTCCATTCTGAACCCTCCGTGTGCAAAAACAGCAGTTTTCCTCCACATATTGGGTATCCGTGTACTCAGGAGAAATTGGACAACAAAATTGTATGCTGCAGTTTCTCCTATTTACCTTGTGAAATTGCAAAATTGGGGGCTGAAATACATTGTGTGAAAAACACGGGTATTACATACCTAGTAAAGTGTTTTTTCATGAGACATGACGGCACCACGAGAAAGGGGATCTGCCCAACAAGGACAGGAAACCTTCAAGATAAAAGGGGCGGCTCCTCTCTCCGCATCAGTTGTTTTACAGAGCAGGAGAGGAACTCCGCCGGTCAGTGTACATATAAATATAAATCCTTTACACTACCAAACTTCCAACACCCAAGGGAGTGTATAATGCTAATAATGCACCCAACTAATGATGTGATCAATAGGGAGGGAATATAAGGGTGCAGTCATGTCTCATGAAAAAACACTATGTAATACCCGTGTTTTTCCATCATACATGACGGCACCACGAGAGAGGTACAGAGATTTGTATTCTCTTAGGGAGGGATCACTGCTTGTAACACTCTTCGCCCGAATGTCAGATCAGAGGTAGCAGAAAGGTCTAACCTATAATGTTTGAAAAAGGTAGACAGAGGATCACGTGGCCGCCTTACAGATTTGGTCGATGGAGGCGTCTGCTCTCTCCGTCCAGACGTCGCCAAGGCCCTCGTGGAGTGGGCTTTTAGACCCTCTCGAACAGCCTTGCCTGCACTACTATTCTCTAGCATAATGGCCTCTCTCACCCATCTAGCTATAGTCTGTTTAGAGGCTTTAAGGCCCTTTTTTGCCACCTGGTATGAGACAAATAAGGCCTTCTGTTTTCTCCAAGGTCTCGTTACCTTTAAATACTGCAGGATACATCTTCTAACGTCTAGGCAATGAAGCCTGTCCTCCTTCTGGTTACTAGGGTTAGGACAAAAGGATGGTAAGACTATCTCCTGAGCCCTATGATATTTTGATACCACTTTGGGAAGGTATGCTGGATCTAGTTTTAACACAACTATCGTCCATGACCTGAGTGTAGGGAGGGTCTACGGGCCGATGCGAGTGCCACTAATAAGGCTGTTTGTAATGTTAGAACTTTATCTGATGTTGTGTTTAGTGGTTCAAACGAACTCTCTGTCAGAGATGATAGGACTAAATTTAGGTCCCAAGGAGGAGGAGGAGTAGGGGAAGGGACAGAGTCAGCTCTAGTACAGGCACGGATAAAACCTGGCCACCCACCTATTGTTTGCCAGGTCGCAGTTGAATAAGGCTGCCAGGGCTGAGACGTGTACTTTGAGGGTACTGACTGCTAACCCCAACTCTAAACCTTTCTGCAGAAATTCCAGTATTGCCACTATCGGGACTTCCCCTTTCCGTATTGGGCTTGAGGTAGATAAGGATTTTTTGCCATAAATTTTTGCAGGCACTGGTTTTCTGCTACTGAGTTAGGTGGATATTAAAACCGCTGAGAATCCCTTTTTCTCCAGTAGTGACCTTTCAAATTCCAGGCTGTCAAATGCAGCCCGGACTTCTGATGGTGATTGAAGGGACTCTGTGTTAGGTGGTCGTGGTCCTCCGGGAGCACCCATGGGTCCGTCACCGACATCACTCTCAGCCAGTAGAACCATGGTCTTTTTGGCCAGAAGGGAGCTATCATAATCACTCTGACTCTGTCCACCCTGATCTTCCTCAGAACTGCTGGAATGAGGCATATTGGAGGGAAGGCGTACAGGAGACCTGATGTCCACTCTATCCTGAAGGCGTCTACTGCCAATGGCCTGTCTGCTGGACTAGGAAGCAGAATTTCTGAACCTTCCTGTTGGCTTTTGAGGCAAAGAGATCTATACTGGGTTTTCCCCACATGTGCACTATCCGTTGAAAAGTGGACTCTTTTAGGCACCATTCTCCTTGCCTCAAGTGGTTCCTGCTCAGAAAGTCAGCCTTCAGGTTGTCTACACCTCAGATATACAGGGCTGATAATGAGAGGAACTGATGTTCCGCCAGAGTCATGATCCTTTTTGCTATCTGCATGAAGGACTGAGAACAAGTACCCCACTGATGGTTTACATATGCGACCGCCATTCGGTTGTCCGATAGGACTCTCACATGGTGTCCTCTTAGGTGTGTCAACAACCCTTTCAGTGCCCTTTCGATTGCTAGCAGTTCCCAATCGTTTGAGGATAGATTTCTTTCCTCCTGGGCCCAGGGATCCTGGAGCCATATTGTGTCTAGTTGGGCTCCCCACCCCCAAGGACTGGTGTCCGTTGTGACCACCTTGGAGGCCGTGTATGTCCAGGGTACTCCTCTCGGAGATGATGCTATCTGTAACCACCACCTGAGTGACTGGAGTACAGGGTCTGGGACGGTGAGCTTCTGCTTAACTGTCCCTGAACACTGACCCCCAACACTGACATGGCCCTTCTCAGAGTCATTTGGGTTTTTTTTTATTGTTACGATTAATTTTTTGATCTTTTCTTCTTTCTCCTCTGGGAGGAAACACTCCTGCACCACCAAGTCCATTGTTAACCCCAAGAAATTCTGGATCATTGCTGGTTCCAGTTTGGATTTTTTGAGGTTCAGCTGCCTCTGAGATCACTACATCAATCTTTGGAGCTCTATCCCAGGATGAGGATGCCTCTTCATCAAAGGGGTACCTCCTTTTCAGGGAATTATCTGGGACTTCTGTGGTTTTTCCCATTCCCTTTTTATGAGCCCTTCCAGCTGTTCGTTAATAAGGAAGGCTCTACGTTTCTTCTTTTGCAAACCGCTTAATATGAGTTCCTGAGCCGTCTCTTTTGCTCGCTCATCTACCAGTCCCATAGTAGATCGGATTGCTTTTATAAGCTTATCTGTAGCTTTCACTGGGAATGAGTCTTCCTCATCAGAACTGCTATCTGAATAGCGGGATTTATCTGAGTCCTCCTCTGATCCTGTGGAGTTCTCCTGCGAGACTACTGAGGGGCTGGATCTCTCTCTTACTTTGCTATCCATATCCGTTGATTGTAAAGCTCTCACTGTGACAGACCTCCGGCTGAATCAGGGATCTCAGATTATCAACAAAAGAGGGTGTATCTTCCACTACTGTCTTATTAATACAATCCTGGCACAATTTTTTATTCCAGGATGCTTCAAGGGACTATTGCATAAGGGACATTCCTTATTCTTAGATTTTGATCTACTCTTCTTAGGGACCTCCTATACTCCACCCCACCAATGTATCTAAAAAGAGGGGAGAGAGGAGACAAGAGATAGAGAAAGAGAACAGACATTATCGTGCTGGACTTTCTCGGAGCTCACTCACCACTCGGACGCTTCACAGAACGGGTACCGCATGTGGAGGCTGACTGGTCTTCTCACTGTCTCCCAGAGAGAGACTAAGGACACCTCCTTTTTAGAACGGTGACGATCCACCCGTGCGCTGCCCGAGCGGCTCCCAATGCTGCTGCGGTGCGTCTGGCATAAGCTACTCAGCTATTGCTGCTATCTGATGAGAGCAGTCACACTTAAACCAGTAAAGGCCTGGTGATGCCCACCAGCACTCCTGTTTGCCTATAAATAACAGCATTCTTTTTTTGTTTGTTTTTTTAATTGACCAGCTGGTTGATCCTGCACCTGCTGGCCACTTGCGCTTCCTGAATGTACCCCCACGCATGCGCACTGCCGTTGGCCTATGCGCGCACCCGGCAACCACATTCGGTGCACGCTACTTTGACTAGTGTACGTGTCCCCCAGTCTATTACCCGGGTGTATACGCTCTCTGCACACACCCGGCCGAGGATCACGTGTGCGCCCAACCACTTCCGATGCGCGCTGCTGACACTCTGCCCTGGCCTGTGTGCTCTGCATCCGTCCCTTTGCTTCCGGAGCATGCTGGAGCATTTCCGGTGCACGCTGCTACCTGAGGTATGCTGCTGTCTAGTCGGCGCCTACGTTCCCCCGGGTGTACGCGCTGCCTGCGCGCTCCTGGATTCTACTTCTGGTGCGCGCCTGGGTAACTTCCGCTGCACGTGCCCGCTCAATTTCTCACGCCACCAACGCCATGACACCTGCTGCCCCCTCATACCTGTGATCTCACCGGACCCAGTCTCACCGGAGGAACATGGACATCACCCTGGCCACCCTTGAAAAAGGTATCAAACTTCTCTCCAGGGCTCACGTCCAGTGGGGTCTGGCCTCAACATGGAGGGCACCCATCCGAGGAGTTTTACCTCTGCCCGGGCACCGATGTGCCTCACGGGTTGCAGGGCCACCACACGTCAACAGGGAGGGAGCACAGAAAGTGGCCGCCGTGGACTTCTATGGGGTATGTCGGCATCAGGGAGGGTAAACCCAACGTGGCCTCCGAGGCTCTAACATCACCCGGGCATTTGCCTCACGGGCTGTGGCCATGCACTCGCTCAGGGGGGGCATGGGAATACATGGCCCCCGAGGCGACTACTGGTACCTGGTGACGGATGTAGCAGACCGGTGCCTGCCAGTAATGATGCGACCCAGGCCCAGGCATCCTCTTCTTTCTTCAAGAATCTTCAGAGTCTTCATCTTGAGGGTTCCCCATCAAGGACAGGAAACCAACTGATGTGGAGAGAGGAGCCGCCCCTTTTATCTTGAAGGTTTCCTGTCCTTGTGGGGCGGATCCCCTCTCTCGTGGTGCCATCATGTATGATGGAAAAATGTGTTTTGATTTTTTTTTTTTTCATAGCTCTACTTTATAAACTTCTGTGAAGCACCTGGGGGTTTATGGTGCTCAGCACACATCTAGATAAGTTCCCTGACAGGTCCAGTTTCCAAAATGGGGTCACTTGTGAGGGGTTTTCACTGTTTAGGTACATCAGGGGCTCTCCAAGTGCGACACAGCGTCCACTACGGTAATTATTCCAGCAAATTTTACATTCAAAAAGTGAAATTGCGCTCCTTCCCTTCAGAGCTCTACTGCAAGCCCAAACAGTAGTTTTCCCACCACATATGGGGTTCGGCATGCTCAGGAAAAATTGCACAACAAATTTTGTTTTCCTGTTACCCTTGGGAAAATAAAGTTTGGGTCTAAAAGTAAAATTTTTGTTTGAAAAAAAAAAAACAAACAAACAAAAAATCATATTTGCCCTTTAAATCCTGTGAAGCACCTGAAGGGTTTATAAACTTCTTGAATGTGGTTTTGAGCACCTTGGTGTAACTTTTGGGTCTTTTCTGTCATATAGACCCCTCAAAGTGACTTCAAATGTGATGCCTAAAAAAATGGTTTTGTAATTTTTGTTGGAAAAATTAGAAATCACTAGTCAACTTTTCTTTTCAAATATTTTTATTAAATTTTCAAACATTTTTATAGAAGGAAAAGAAGAATGGGGAAACGAGGTAAAACAAGGGCAGGGTATCTTAATCAAACTATTTGCAAACATATTTAAACCTAAGACTAGCCAATTATGCCATTGGTATATGTGATGATACAGGATGAGTAAATGAAACTCAAGATCTATTATAAATCTAATACAACTAAAGAGCCCAGTAGCCAAGTTCTCTCTACAATGTAGGATGTTTTTCGTTCCACAAATCCCATTTTATATGGTATTTTTGCAGGAAATTATTGTTCATAGCAAACCTTTTTTCAATGAAACTGTGGAGTTGAATTGTATTAATATCTAAGAATTTTGGTGTTTGGGTTTTTTCCCACCACAGTGCAATTGAATTTTTAATCACCAGGAAGATATGAATTAAATATTTAATTGAAGGATCAACACCCTCAAGTCCTATCGAGAAAAGCTCCATTTGTGGAGTAACTATGAGTTTGAATTGATATGCAATATAGCGTCTTTCCAGAGTTTCTTTATTTTTGTACATGTCCTGAAGATATGATATAAGTTAGCGGGTGAGCCGCATCCTCTCCAACAAAGAGGCAAAGAGGGGAGGTATCTCCATTTATGTGTCAAAGTTGTATTGGTGTGAAATACCACCTCGTAATCAGTTTATAAAAGGACTCATGGAGGGGAATGGAAAATATTTGACGCGTAGGTGTGTTTGATGGCATTTTCCCATGTTTCAATTGAAAAAGATCTATTTAAATCACATTGCCATCTTTGTAGGTAGATATTTTTAATTTCATTAGTGTCTTTATTGAAGTGGCTATAGATGTTTTTAAGGCTCCACCTGTTTTTATGCTTGGTATCTTTTAATAAGGAAGAGACTATGTATAAGTTTAGGGGTCTACTTGATAATTTTTGGATGTTTTCTTTTAAGATTAAATAAAATAAAAATTGGGAGGAAGGCAAATTACAAGTACGTTTGATTTCACTATATGAATAGAATGATTCACCATTGTAAATGTTGCCTACAGTATTTATTCCAACTTCCGACCAAATAGATGGAATTGAAATTTTGTAAATTATAGCTATTAAAGAGATGGGGCAATTCTTAATCTGGCTTAGTCTCGAACTTTCCCTCCCCCGCCCAGGCAGCCACTTCCATGCTGACAGAACCGCTTGAAAAATGGGTTGATGATGCTCCCTTTGGATTAGTCCTAATAAATATCTAAAAAAAGGAGTCTTGTACAGGCGTGTTATTGTTTTGGGCCATTTCCAGGTCGAGCTAGGCTACTTGGGAATTATCACAAAACCAGTTTTGGCTATGCCTGATCATAGATTGGTAATAGGCCAGGACAATTGGCAAGGCTACGCCTCCCTTACTTTAAATTTTGTATAGAACATCATTAGCTACCCTCGCCTTTCTGTTATTCCAGGTAAAGGATTTTATTAGATTTTGAATCTTTGTTAAGAAGGAAGAATGAATCACCAGTGGCAGAGTTCGAAATGCGTATAGAACTTTAGGCAAAATAATGGATTTCACCACCAGGATCTTACCTAGTAGGGACAAGTTTAAAAGTTTAAAGTGGGCAAAATCTTTGGATATAGTTTTAATCAGATTGTCTACATTTGTAGGAATTAATAAGTGGAATTTATTTGTTAGTGTGATTCCCAAGTATGTTATCTCTGTCTTGCCATAGTCAGTTTGTTGTTTAATTTCTTGGGCTAAGCCTGTGTTCACACGTTGCATTTTTTTTGCGGATTTACCAAAAAATCCACTCAAAAAAACGCTTAAAAGCTTCCCATTCATTTTAATGCATTTTGCACTTTTTGTGCATATTGATGCGGTTTTTTTTCCGTGAAAAAACGCTTTGTGGTAAAAAACGCAGCATGCTCATTAATTTCGCTGTAAATTCTGCATTTCTGGCTACTTTCTGGGGACGCGCAGAAAAAAACGCATAAAAACCGTGCGTTTTTTAAAGCACGTGGAAAAAACGCGCGTTTTCTGGGAAGGAGTCCTGTTTTTATGCAGAAATTATCTGCATACGTGTGCACATAGCCTAAGTCTTGGTTTAAACAAAAATGCAGGATTTTAGATTTCTGGAGGTTCATTTTAAAATAAGAAATTTTCCAGAAAGAGTCCAAATCTATTTTTAGGGCACAATTGATTTTACAGGGTCTTTGATTGTCAAAAAAATATCAGCGAATAAGGTAATTTTATGTTGTTGGTGTGGAGTATTAAAGCCCGTGATCAAATTATTCAATCTAATCTTTTCAGTCAATGGCTCCATTGCTAGGGCAAAGAGCAAAGGTGATAAAGGGCACCCCTGTCTAGTACCATTGGTTATGGGGAACAATTTAGAGAGATGATTATTAGTATAAACTTTAGCATTTGGGTCTGAGTATAGTGCAAAAATAGAAGATATAAATTTATCATTGAATCCAAATTTAAATATAGTGTTGCTTTTAGGCAATTCCAATTAATTCTAACAAAGGCCTTTTCCGCGTCTAATGTTACAAAAAGTGAGGTGGTATTCAGGGATTTTATTATGTTTCTTGTGCCATCTGAGGCCTACCTTCCAGTAATAAATCCGATTTGGTCATTTTTAATGAGTGAGGGAAGATTTTTCATTCAATCAGCTAAGATTTTGGAGTAGATTTTGATATCCCCGTTGATTAAGGATATGGTCCTATAGTTTTGGACCATGTCTGATTCCCCCTTATTTTTGGGTATCATAATTATATTGGCTTGTAGCATTTCTCTGGGGAAGGATTCAGATGAGGAAGCGTGATCATACAACAATTTTAATTGAGGGGAGATAATGTTAGAGAAAGTCTTGAAATAGTCATTTGTGAATCCATCCAGCCCTGGGGATTTTTGAGATTTGAGTTTGATGATGACATTTGTAATTTCTTCTATTGTGAATGGCTGATTCAAGAGTACCAAATCAGGGGTCTCTAACTGTGGGAGCTTAAGGTGAGATAGGAAGGAATTTATGAATTCCGAATCTGGAGTAGGGGTTGAAGGGTCCCGTTTTAGATTATTGTGTTTATAGAAAAAGTCTGCGAAGACATTTGCAATTTCTGCAGGGTGGGTTTTTATGACCCCTGAGGGTGTTTTAATTTGAAGAATCTTTTTCCTTATGCGATCTTGTTTCAATCTATCTAAATATGTTTAGTTGGTTTGTTGGTTGCTGAATAATAGTTGAATTTTGAGGTTCTTATTAAGGCGTCATACCTTGGCAAGAATGGCCGCCTTGAGTTTCTGCCTTAAAACTTGAATCTCCCGGTGGGTTTCTGGGGAGGGGGTTGTTAAGTTTTTCTGTAAATCCTCTTATTTTTAATTGAGACTGTAAGGAGGAAATCAATTCTCTGTTTTTCTTTTTAAGCCTAGATGAAAGATGGATCATGCATCCCCTCAAAACCGCCTTATGGGCACACCATAGGACAAATGGGTCTTTGTCCTCTGATGAGTTTTTTTTTCAAAATAATTGGACTATTGTCTTCTCTAAGATGTCCTTATATTCTGGAATTTTAAAGCGGATTGGATTCAATTTCCATAAAAAAAGTTATTGAGGGAGGGTCCGAGCATAAATTCACCTATAATTGGGGAGTGGTCTGAAAATGATATCAATTTTTGTAAATTTGGATAACGAAAATATATTGGTCAGATACAAGTCAATTCTCGAGAATGATTTATGGACAGTAGAGTAAAACGTAAATTCCCTGGAAGACGCGTTGAGACAACGGTATACGTCGAACAATTCATTTTTATTGATCCAATTAAGGGACTGTGTGTCGACGTGCCAAGGAGGAGGAGTCCAAGAGGGCATCTGGCACCACATTAATGTCCCCTGCCATTATTAGATCTCCTCTCCTGACCTTTTTTATTAGTTTGCTGAAAAAGCTGATTTTCCTCCTATTTGGTGCATAGACATTGACAATTGTGCACACCTTAGAATTTGAGTTGGCTAAGAGGATGTGGAACCTTCCTAAAGGGTTTATCACTTCATTTATCAATTGGAATGGGACACTAATGTTAACTAAGGTGATAACCCCAGCCCTCTTGTTTTCTCGCAGTGACTTGAAAATATGGGGATAGTGCTTATTTTTAAATATTGGATGATTATCTCTTGCAAATCTTACTTCTTGCAAGCGATATCAGCCTGGTAATTTTTCATTTCCTTCCAGGTGATAAATAGTTTGTATGGGCTATTTAGACCTTTAACATTATATGAGAGAACTTTTAATTTCATATGGACTATTCTAGTCTCTCCTGATTACACAATAGCAACTAAAGATGAGAGTAAAAAAAGTTAACTTATCACTAAAAAAAAAAAAAAAAAAAAAAAAAAATGAAACAGAACAAATACAAATTAGTGAATTCCCCTGGAGGATATCATGTGATGTCTCTCCTACCTTGGGGGCAAAGAAAATGGGCACACCCATCTTTTAATTAGACCGTTTAACTGTTGAACAAAGTGATAATCACTATAACTTAGGAACCAAATTGAAGCGATGTCATCAGAAATTTAAAGCTCAGCCATTTTCTTTATTACTGTGAGACCTCTGAAGAGAAGAAATAAAATGTATCCCTTCTTCAGGAGTATATAATGATGTAGTATTACCCCTGTGCCACATCAGAATTTTGGTGGGGAATCCCCATCTGTATAATACTCCTATAGAACTTAATTTTGTGGTCACCTCTCGAAAATCCCTCCTAGCTTCCATCGTCGCTTTGGAGAGGTCAGCAAAAATTTTTAAGTGTGTGTAAGGTTCCGGGAAAGTACCTCTCTCTGATATAATTCAGAATTTTTTGGTTTGTGTCAAAGAAGTGCATGTGTAATATAATGTCTCTTGGTTTGTCTGGAGTGATATTCTTTGGTCTAGGGAGTCTATGGATCCTGTCGATAGTGAGGTCTAAAGCCGACAATTTTGGGATAGCTTTCTTAAATAAGTTTTTAACGTAACTAGAGAGATCAGTCTGCACTATGTTTTCAGAGACCCCCCTTATTTTTAAATTATTGCCTCTGTTCCTATCCTCTAAATCTATGAGTTTGACCATCAGAGAACGAATTTCTTGTTTAAGGACAGAAAAATATTCAGGATTGAGAGTCCTCAGTAGTTGATACCTTTTAATGGCTAACTGAAAAGATGGTAATACATTGCAAGCTTTCGAGACTACTCAGGTCTCTTCATCAGGCTACACATGATACAGGCTACATGATGATCAGGCTACATGAAGAGACCTGAGTAGTCTCGAAAGCTTGCAATGTATTACCATCTTTTCAGTTAGCCATTAAAAGGTATCAACTACTGAGGACTCTCAATCCTGAATATTTTTCTATCCACTGGCTAACACGGTACAAAGATATACATCTTTCTTGTTTAAGGACAGAGTTTTCCGCCAAAAGGGAGTTGGTTTTTGTTTCCACCTCTGAGATTCTTTTTTCATTAACTTAAAATCTCTGAGAGAAAGTACCCTGCATTTCCTGGAGTGTTTTGCTTTGTGCCTCAAAACCCATCTTGATGGAATTATTAAAAGATTTGCATAGTCTGGCCATAAAACCTTCTGTTACTTGTCTGTCTGAGGAAATGAAATCCTCATAGTTCATCTTGGGGAATGGAGCAAATGGTGGACTCGTGGGCTCTGATCGTATTTTTTTAGGATATTGTTTATTTGGACTCATGTTAGGAGAAAACTCGTCCGATAAGCTATCTGAATCGGCATTTAAGGAGTTTTTATCAGGGGCTCTGCTGTCAGAACCTTTCCTTTTAGTAGTGTTTGAAAGGTCCATATTTTCTGGTGTGTTGCTTTCCACTGTAGAAATATGTGGCTCGATATTATCACTTCCTCTATTAGTCGTACTTTGATGGCAAGATCTTGACACTATATGATTCAAATCGCTGTCATTTTTGGAAGTTTTATTAAAAATGGGTATCGAGGAAGATTTGGTCGGTTTGAGAATCGGGTCCTCTCTCTCAGGGAGTGGCTGAGACCTTGGAGGACTTAGTAAGTTCGAAAAATCCTCATTTGGTTTCATAGTTGATTGTCTTGGGATTTCTTTCTCTTTTGAATTTTTGGTCTTACTGGAGTGGGGTTCTCCTGTTTTATTATTGGTTTTGGATCTAGCACCTCCTGTTTCCATAGTATATCTTATTATGGCGTTTCTAAACTGTTATACAGCATGTTAGCTATAAAATCCGGTATATAAGCTTTGACTTATATGAAAGTGAGATTGCAAATTCTATCAAGAACCCTTACTTAACAAATTAGCACAAAGAAGTACTCTTATTTACGGGTATTCCAATAAATACCAAGTGAATACCAAACTCTTATCTTCCAGAGATTAACTCAGAGGATTAAACTAGAATTATTTTATCACAACTGTTATAAAATGAGCTTAGTATGAATCACCGGCTCACCATGCAAGGGCACTTTAAATTACTTTAACCCCTATACCTTATTATAGTGATAACACACTCCAACTCTGCAAATGAAAACAATTATCCATACACAACCTCCAAACTTTGTATATCAAGTTACGTTAATGTCTGTTGCTCCTTCAGAATAGCATGTCCTGTGCTATTCACTAGTCAACTTTTAACCCTTTTCACATCCTAACAAAAAAAAAAAAATTGTAATTCCAAAATTTTGCTGATCATAGAATCGTAGAGTTGGAAGGGACCTCCTGGGCCATCTGGTCCAACCCCCTGCTCAAAGCAGGATTCGCTAAATCATCCCAGTCAGAATCAATCAAGAATCATCCCAGTCAGATGTCTGTCCAGCCTCATGTAAAAGTAGACATGTGGGAAATATTATTTATTAACTATTTTGGTGACATAACTGATTTAAGGGCATAAAAATTAAAAGTTTGAAAATTGCAAACACATTCACCCAATTTCCTATATTTATTTTCACAAATAAAATTTGGTCATATAGAACAAAAATTACCACTATCATGAAGTACAATATGTCATGAGAAAGTCTCAGAATCAGAGGGATTGATTGAAATGTTCCAGAGTTATTAACTCAAAGTGACACTCATCAGAATTGTAAAAATTGGACAGGAAGGTGAAATCATGCTTCAGTGTGAAGCGGTTACATATCTGTGCATCTCTCTTGTGTTGTATGGTGGGAGAGAATGGATCTGTGCAGTTTAACACTGAAGAGAGCATGAGAGCTTAACATCTGAGAGGAGAAAGGGGCTGCTCTGGATGGAGTGCACAGAGTGTGTGAAAGGACTTAGATGTGAGTGACTGCAACAGCTAGAAGGTAAATCTGGAGGAATAATAGTTTTCAACCTGGATGGCGATCGTCCAGGCTGAGAACCACTGGTGAATGAGCTACTGAGGGTGCAGTCTCAGTGACTCGCGGTGACGTCATCTAGGTAACCTATGGTCACTGAGGCTTCATTCCTCACAGGGATGGGAACAAACAGCATTTACAGATGCACAAAATCTGCCACTTTGGCCATTTTTTTTTTTGAAAAAAAAAAAAAAAAAATTGTTTAATCTAGATTTATCTTTTAAAAACAAATTAGTAAAAAGGTTTGTGTCTTTACTAGAGTTGAGCGATACCATCCGATATCGTGAAATATCGGATCGGACCGATACCCAAAAAGTATCTGGTATCGCCGATTCCGATACCGGAAACCAATGCCTTGTAGGTTAATTCTACATGAAGAAAAACAACTAAGTATAATGTAGAATGTATTGAGGGAGGTGGAGGAGACATTAAAGGCATAGAGGTTTAGCCCAATCAAATGGAATAGCAGGAATTTTTTTTTTTTTTTTTTAAGACGTTCGGAGATGCAAAGATATTGACTATGTTCACCTTTTTTATATTTTGTCAGATATGTATGCTTCACTACTTTCATGCTCTTCACATTCTTTACTTCTCCCACACTTTCTCCTTCATGATCCTCAGCAGCAGCAGCATCTTTTTCATCAACTTCACCTTATTCATCTTCTTCACCGTCTTCCTATTATTCTTTTTTTTTTTTACATTCTTCATGTTCTTATTCAACTATTATTCTTCCTCATATTCTACTTCATCTTCTTCATCATATTCTTATTTGTGACAGTCATTCCTGTAGTTATCTATAAAAGTTTGAAGATTACACCTGCCGTTCTGCCTGTCACAAAAGATTTACAACAGGATTTGTCCGCGTTCAGTTTGGCCTGCAGCAGCAGGCATTTTCCAGGGGCACCACGAGGAGCAACGGACTCACCCCCATACACTGCTTAGTTGTCTTCTGCTTATACTTTAGATAGTATCTTTTGCTCTGATTTTTAGTCTTATGCTTCTTGGTCTTCCGCTTCTTGGTCTTCCGCTTCTTGGTCTTCCGCTTCTTGGTGGTTGTCTTCATGTTCTTTGTCCTCTTGGTCATCTTCTTCAGGGTCATCTTTTGGTCTTCTTTGGGGTGGTCTTCAGGGTCGTTGTCAGGGAGATCCAGAGTGATAACCAAAAACCATTTCCAAAAGCTTGAACTTGGAAATGCAGCAGAAGGTACAAGAAGGCTGAGGAACTGCCGAGAACCAGCTGACGGTGCTGGAACCCGGATGGGTAGCAGAAGCTGCAAGAGCCAATGGAACTAGCGAGGACCAGCTGACGGTGCTGGAACCCGGAGGGGCAGCAGAAGGAACAAGAGCCAATGGCACTACCGAGGACCAGCTGACGGTGCTGGAACCTGGTTACTAAGCAGGAGGTACCTGTGCTAGAAAGCACTACCAAGGACCAGCAGACGTTGCTGGAACTCGGATACCGAGAAGGAGGCACCAAAGCCAAAGGCACTGCAGAGAACCAGCTGACGGTGCTGGAACCCGGATGGGTAGCAGAAGGTACCCATGAAAAACAAAGCTGCAAGGCCGCGAGCCGGCCGCAGTTACCAAAACCCACAGTCCTACAGGGGGTGCTTGTCCTATTGGCACTACGGAACCAGCCTTTGTGGCCAGATCCCGCAGCCCACATAGGAAGCACATAAACTGCAGGCACCATAGACTCGGCTAACCCGACCGCAACACGACAGGACAACGTATTGGTGGCAAAGTGACGTCGACAATACCCGGAAACATTTAGCGTGCTGGAACCAGGCTGGGCAGGAGGGAGTACCTGTGCCAAAGACAATGCCGGGAAACATTTGGCGGTGCTGGAACCCAGGGAAAATACTACAAACAGAGTGGAGACAGAGGCCTAATAGGAGCAAACTTAAAATCTGTAGTTGTGCGAGTGTGGACAGAGCAGGAGAAATTGCCAGACACACAGCTGGGGATTAGATGACATTTCTGAACCCCAATAACACTGCAGCATATGTTGACTGTGCAGACGGCACTTCTGAGCAGCAACTGGTGATGCTGGAGCCCAGGGTCAAACAGGGTGTAGGCTGAGGTCTAATTTCATCAAGTTTAATATCTGTTGTAGACTACTACTGATTTTAAACGTGCTCCAAATAGGCCTCTGGCTCCACTCTGCCTCTAGCATTTACCCTGGGAAAGTGGGAATGTGGACAGAGCAGGAGACATTGCCGGACACACATCAGGGGATCAGCTGACGTTACTGAACCCCAGTAACACAGGAGCAAGTGTTGATTGCGTGGACGGCACTTCTGAGCAGCAACTGGCAGTGTTGGAGCCCAGGGTCAATCAGGGTTTAGGCTGAGGCCTAATTGGAGCAAGTGTAAAATCTGATGTAGTTTGAATGTGGAGGCAGCAGACTTTGCCGGACACACAGCAGGGGAGAAGCTGGCGTTACCGAACCCCACTAACACTGGAGCATGTGTTTTTCTCTGTGCAGACGGCACTTCTGAGCAACAACTGGCGATGTTGGAGCCCAGGGTCAATCAGGGTTTAGGCTGAGGCCTAATTGGAGCAAGTTTTATATCTAATGTAGTTTGAATGTGGAGGCAGCAGGAGATCTTGCCGTAGTTTAAGAGAATAATGGAGGGCACCACTGTATGGGATCACCAATTACATGCTATAAACCAACATCATAAACCAGAAAAGAGACATGTAAAAAAGAGGGATCACCAATAAATCCTGGTTGTCAAAATGCTGGCAGGTTGAGCCTTAGTCCAGTAGCCTATGGAGGAAGGAGTGGAGAAAGGTGAGGCAGAGGCAATAGAAACGCCCGACGCGTTACGCCAGAGCAACTGGCTTCATCAGGAGCAGCTCAACCTGCCAGCATTATTTTGCTTCTTACAGGTTGTATAGCGGGGGCCATCTGCTATTGGGTCCCCTGACCATTGGTCTGGTCCTACTGCATGAGCAGCATATAATCTTTTCAAATCCTCCAAGCTTCCAATTGGGTTGGAGTATTTTTTGCTGGGGGCATTTTGACAACCAGGATTTGGGCCTCTTTGAACAGTCTGCTTGTTCAAACACTTTGCTAAACGCATCAGACAGTTTGAATCCATTATTATTTTATTAGGAGGATGGTGGAATATATGTAACTCTTCTTCACTATTTGTTGATAGACTTCATATACCTATACCAGTTGTATTGTAAGGACCTGTGCGATACATAGAATTATGAAGGGTTTGTGCAGAGGTTATTACCCCCTTTCTTTGGGTATGTAAAATGTATGCAATTGTGCGGTTTTAACTGATTTTATATATTTTTTTGCACTGCATGTTGTTTGTTTTTGGATGTCTAATAAAAGTTTATTATCTTTTACTTTATTATACTTTATTGGTGATCCCTCTTTTTTACATGCCTCTTTTCTGGTTTATGAAGGAGATCTTGCCGTACACACAGCAGGGGAGCAGCTGGCGTTACTGAACCCCACTAACACAGGAGCTAGTGTTTTTCTCTGTGCAGACGCACTTCTGAGCAACAACTGGCAGTGTTGGAGCCCAGGATCAATCATGGTGTAGGCAGAGGCCTACTTGGAGCAAGTTTTATATCTGATGTAGTTTGAATGTGGAGGCAGCAGGAGACATTGCCGGACACACAGCAGGGGAGCAGCTGGCGTTACTGAACCCCACTAACACAGGAGCTAGTAACATAGTAACATAGTTATTAAGGTAGAAGGGAGAATTTAAGTCCATCTAGTTCAACCCATATCCTATTCTAACTTGCCCTAACATGTTGATCCAGAGGAAGGCAAAAAAAACCCCATGTGGCAAACAGTAAGCTTCACATTGGGGAAAAAAATTCCTCCCCGACTCCACATACAGCAATCAGACTAGCTCCCTGGATTAACGCAATATTAAGGAAACTAGTGTATATACCCTATAATATTATACTTTTCAAGAAAGGCATCCAGTCCCTTCTTAAATTTTAGTAGGGAATCACTCATTACAACATCATATGGCAGAGAGTTCCATAGTCTCACTGCTCTTACAGTAAAGAATCCGCGTCTGTGAGTATGCTTAAACCTTCTTTCCTCCAGACGTAGAGGATGCCCCCTTGTCCCAGTCACAGGTCTAAGAGTAAAAAGATCATTAGAAAAGTCTTGGTATTGTCCCCGCATATATTTATACATTGTAATAAGATCACCCCTAAGCCTTCGATTCTCCAAACTAAATAACCCCAAGTGTAATAACCTGTCTTGGTATTGCAGACCCCCTAGTTCCCTAATAACCTTGGTCGCTCTTCTCTGCACCCGCTCCAGTTCAGCTATGTCTTTTTTATACACCGGAGACCAGAACTGTAGTGTTTTTCTCTGTGCAGACGGCACTTCTGAGCAACAACTGGCGTGTTGCAGCCCAGGGTCAATCAAGGAGTAGGCTGAGGCTTAATTGGAGCAAGTTTAATATCTGATGTGGTTTGAATGTGGAGGCAGCAGGAGATATTGCCGTACACACAGCAGGGGAGCAGCTGGCGTTACTGAACCTCACTAACACAGGAGCTAGTGTTTTTCTCTGTTTAGACGGCACTTCTGAGCAGCAACTGGCGGTGTTGGAGCACAGGGATTACAGTTCAGGTGGTAGAAACATGAACACAACAGGAGACCTGGATACTGTTGCCAACCAATTATTTATTCTGGAAGAGGACTGGCAAATTCCGGCGAGATCCTGGCCTTGTTCATTTTCAGAAAAGTAAGCCGGTCAACGTTATCGGATAGTCGCTTGCGACGGTCAGTTAGTACACCACCTGCGGCACTAAAGACGCGTTCCGATAATACACTAGCAGCAGGGCAAGCCAGCACCTCCAATGCATACTGGCTAAGCTCTGGCCATGTATCCAGCTTAGAGACCCAAAACTTGAAGGGGGAAGAGCCATCTGGGAGTACACTGAGAGGGCAAGACATGTAGTCTGTCACCATCTGACAGAAACGTTGCCTCCTGCTGACTGGAGCCGTCTGTGATGGTGTAGACATTTGTGGCGGGCACACAAAACTTTGCCAAATTTGGGCCATACTGGTCTTGCCTTGTGCTGAGGCGCTGCCTCTGTTCCCTCTTTGTGCAGAGCTTCCTCCACTGCCTCGACGCACAGAGCTGCTTTGTAAAGCACTAGCAGCACTGCTCTCGGGTGGAATGGAGAACATGATGGACTGCACCAGTGTGTCTTGGTACTCCCGTATTTTACGCTCCCAGTTCAACGGTGTTATGAGGCTTTGTAAGTTGTCCCGGTAGCGAGGATCTAGGAGGGTGTACACCCAATAATCAGCCGTGTTGAGAATGTGGGCGATGCAGCGGTCGTTTCTAAGGCACTGCAGCATGAAATCAACCATGTGTTGCAGACTCCCAACTGGCCAAGAAACGCTGTCCCCTGCTTGAGGCGTCATCTCTGCCTGCTTTGCATCATCCCACCCTCGCTGTACATACTGACTACTAGAGCATTGTGTACCTCCCTCCTCTGGAGAGATGTCTTCCTCCTCCATTGACTCCTCCTCATCCTCCTCACAAAGGGTCCCCTGCCTAGGACTTTGTGAGGAACCACGTTGCGCAGACTGTCCAGAAGCAGATGGCATTTGTGAGTCCTCATCCTCCACCTCTTCCAAAACCTCCTCCCTTAGTGCTTGCAGTGTTTTTTGAAGCAGGCAGATAAGGGGGACAGTCATGCTGACTAGTGCATCATCTGCACTCGCCATCCGCGTGGAATCATCGAAGGCACGCAAAACGTGGCAGATGTCCTTCATAGAGGCCCACTCAGTGGTGCTGAAGTGTGACCGGCGCACAGTGCGACTTGTTTGTGCCTGATGCAGCTGGTACTCCATTACTGCTGTCTGCTGCTCACACAACCGCTCCAACATATGTAACGTTGAATTCCACCTGGTGGGTAGGTCACATATGATGCGATGTTCTGGAAGACGGAATCGGCGCTGCAGAACTCCAATGCGCGATCTTGCCATGCTGGAACGCCGCAAGTGAGCGCGCTCTATGCGGACCTTGTGCAGCAGTGAATCAAGATCTGGATAGTCCCTCAGAAAGCTCTGCACGACTAAGTTGAGCACACGTGCCAGACATGGGATGTGAGTGAGGTTGCCTAGGCCCAGAGCTGCCACCAGATTTCGGCCATTGTCACACACTACCAAGCCTGGCTGGATATTCGCTGGCACAAACCACACGTCGCTCTCCTGCTTGATGGCATTCCAGAGCTCCTGCGCTGTGTGGCTTTGATTCCCCAAATAAATTAATTTCAGTACGGCCTGTTGATGTTTGGCCACGGCTGTGCTCATATCGGTCGTAACAGGCTCCTGCAGCGCTGATTCTGAGGAACTGGAGTATGAGGAGGAGTCAATGTGTACAGACTGGATTCCTGCAAACCTTGGAGTTGGCAAAACACGTACAGCGCCACTCTCAAGATCTGTACCCGGCTCCACAACATTGACCCAATGGGCAGTGAGGGAAAGGTATAGTCCCTGTCCATGGTTACTGGTCCACGCATCGGTGGTCAGGTGGGCCTTGCTACTGACAGCGTTTAGTAGCGCATGTTTAATTTTTCCCTCCACATGCTTTTGCAGGGCAGGGACGGCTTGCCTGCAGAAATAAAAGCGGCTGGGCACGGTGTATTGTGGGACTGCCAATGCCATGAAGTTACGGAAGGTGTCAGTCTCCACCAGCCTGAATGAGAGCATTTCAAGGGCCAGTAGTTTTGCAATGCCAGCATTCAGAGCCTGTGCTTGGGGATGGTTTGCCGAGTGTGGCCGCCTTTTCCCCATGCCTGTGCTACCGATGGCTGTAGAGTGGCCTGAGAGTGTGAGGATGACAGGGAACGTGGTGCTGTGGGTGGAATGTCACTGGGTCTCTGGACAACAGTGCCAGAGGTTCTTCCATGGCGATCCTGTGAGGAAGCCAAACCAGCTGTGTGTGAGCTGAAGGAAGAGGCTACAACACGAGCTGAAGAGGTGGAAGGTGGTGCTGTAGGTTGGCCTACGTCTTTAGTGTGTCTTTGTAACTCCAACACGTGCTTGGTCTGCACGTTTCCACATATTTGTGGTATTCAGGTTCCTGACACTTTTCCCTCTTTTGACTTTATGATTACACAGCTTGCATTTGACAAAGCAAATGTCATCTGCAACTGTGTCAAAAAAAGACCACGCACTGCATGTCCTGGGAGCTCCCGTTTTGGGAGAAGAATGCTCCTAATGGGTGCCGAAGTGGAGGCTACAGGCAACCAAGTCTGCCCCATCCCTCTCTCTCCTGTTTTGGCCATTCAGGGAATCTCTTCCTCAGAGCTGCTCCCACCACCTTCCTGTTCCTCACGCCAAGATGGGTCAAGGACCTCATCATCTACACTCCCCTCTTCAAACACCTGCTTCTCCTGGGTAGTCTCGCCAGCACCGTACGCACCAGAAAGTGGCACCTGAGTCTCATCATCTGATGCGTACTGAGGTGTGCTGACCATAGGCACTGGCCCACCCGTCTCTTCAGATTCAGAGGGACAAAGCAGTTGCGCATCACTGCATACTCCCTCTTTTTCACATTCTAGAATGCTGCTTGGCTGGCCCCCTCTTTCCAAGCCAACAGATTCAGAGAACAGAAGTAGAGCATGAGATGGCTCCTGTCCAGGGCTCTCTGACTGCCTGGGCAATTTGGCAGGTGGTGAAGAGACAGATGGTTGCTCGTCAGTGCTCTGGCCCTGAGAGGATGTGGAAGTCATTGAAGTCGATGCGTTAGCTGCCATCCATCCGACAACGGCTTCAATTTGTTCGTCCCGCAGCAGTGGGGTACGGCGAGGTCCTACAACGCTGCGCATAAAGGACTGTTGCCTGGTAAAACTGGGGGATGCTGAGTCACTGGTGCCCGCAGCAGGCACAGAATCCCCACGTCATCTCCCTGCTGAAACTCCACGCCCACGACCACGTGCCTTACTCCCTGCCTTCTTCATCTTGGTAGACTGATAAAGATAGGCAGAAAAGTACAAAGGGGGGGCTTAGTGTGCTTATTCCTGAACAGCTGCTAACAGGTGTAAGAAACACTAATTTTATAAAGTGTGTGGACTACACTTTAACCCCTTCATGACGCAGCCTATTTTGACCTTAATGACCTGGCCATTTTTTGCAATTCTGATCAGTGTCCCTTTATGAGGTAATAACTCTGGAACGCTTCAACGCATCTTAGCGATTCTGAGCTTGTTTTTTCGTGACATATTGGGCTTCATGTTAGCGGTAAACTTAGGTCGATAATTTTTGTGTTTATTTGTGAAAAAAACAGAAATTTGGCGAAAATTTTGAAAATTTCGCAATTTTCAAATTTTGAATTTTTATTCTGTTAAACCAGAGAGTGATGTGACACAAAATAGTTACTAAATAACATTTCCCACATGTCTACTTTACATCAACACAATTTTGGAAACAATTTTTTTTTTGTTAGAAAGTTATAAGGGTTAAAAGTTGACCAGCGATTTCTCATTTTTACAACAATATTTACAAAACCATTTTTTTTTTAGGGACCACCTCACATTTGAAGTGACTTTGAGGGGTCTATATGGCAGAAAATACCCAAAAGTGACACCATTCTAAAAACTGCACCCCTCAAGCTACTCAAAACTACATTCTAGGAGATTATTAACCCTTCAGGTGCTTCACAGGAACTAAAGCAACGTGGAAGGAAAAAATGGACATTTTATTTTTTGCACCACAAATTTTCTTTTATCATTAATTTTTTTCATTTTCACATGGGCTACAGGATAAAATGGATCCTAAAATTTGTTGGGCAATTTCTCCTGAGTACACCGATACCTCATATGTGGTCATAAACCACTGTTTGGGCGCAAGGCAGGGCTCGGAAGGGAAGGAGCACATTTGACTTTTTGAATGGAAAATATGCTGGAATATTTAGCGCTTGCCATGTTGCGTTTGGAGAGTCGCTGTGCGCCTAACCACTGGAGCTTCCCCACAAGTGACCCCATTTTGGAAACTAGACCCCCCAAGAAACTTATCTAGATGCACAGTGATCACTTTGGACCCCCAGGTGCTTCACAAATTGATCCGTAAAAAAAAAAAAAAAAGTACTTTTTTTTCACAAAAATTATCTTTTAGCCTCAGTTTTTTCATTTTCACGTGGGCAACAGGATAAAATGGATCTTAAAATTTGTTGGACAATTTCTCCTGAGTACTCCAATACCTCATATGTGGTCATAAACCACTGTTTGGGCGCACGGCAGGGCCCGGAAGGGAAGGAGCGCCATTTCACTTTTTGAATGGAAAATTCGCTCCAATCGTTATCGGACACCATGTCGCGTTTGGAGAGCCCCTGTGTACCTAAACATTGGAGCTCACCCACAAGTGACACCATTTTGGAAACTAGACCCCTTAAGGAACTTATCTAGATGTGTAGGGAGCACTTTGAACCCCCAAGTGCTTCACAAAAGTTTATAACGTAGAGCAGTGAAAATAAAAAAATCATTTTTTTTCCCTCAAAAATGATTTTTTAGCACGCTATTTTATATTTTCACAAGGGTAACAGGAGAAATTGGACCACAAAAGTTGTTGTCCAGTTTGTCCTGAGTACGCTGGTACCCCATATGTGGGGGGGAACCACTGTTTGGGCGCACGGCAGGGCTCAGAAGGGAAGGAGCGCCATTTGACTTTTTGAAATGAAAATTAGCTCCAATCGTTAGCGGACTCCATGTCGTGTTTGGAGACCCCCTGTGTACCTAAACATTGAAGCTCCCCCACAAATTACCCCATTATGGAAACTAGACCCCCTAAGGAACTTATCTAGATGCATAGTGAGCACTTTGAACCCCCAGGTGCTTCACAGAAGTTTAGAACGTAGAGCCGTGAAAATAAAAAATATTTTTTCTTAAAAAAAGTATTTTTAGTCCGCAATTTTTTATTTTCACAGGGGTACCAGGATAAATTGGACCCCAAAAGTTGTTGTACAGTTAGTCCTGAGTACACTGGTACCCTATATGTGGGGGGGGGGGGGACCACTGTTTGGGCACACGTCGGGGCTCAGCAGGGAGGTAGTGATATTTTGAAATGCTGACTTTGATGGCATGGTCTGAGGGTGTCATGTTACATTTGCAGATCCCCTGTGTGCCTAAACAGTAGAAACCCCCCGCATGTGACCTCATTTAGGAAACTAGACCCTCCAAGGAACTTATCTAGATGTGTGGTGAGCACCTTGAACCCCCAAGTGCTTCACAGAAGTTTATAACGCAGAGCCGTGAAAATAAAATATCATTTTTTTTCCTCAAAAAAAAGATTTTTAGCCCGCAATTTTTTTTCACAAGAGTAACAGGATGAATTGGACCCCGAAATTTGTTGTACAGCTTGTCCTGAGTACGCTGATACCCCATATGTGGGGGGGAAACCACTGTATGGGCACACGTCAGGGCTCGGAAGGGAAGTAGTGACATTTTGAAATGCTGACTTTGATGGCATGGTCTGCGGGAGTCATGTTACATTTGCAGAGCCCTTGATGTACCTAAACTGTGGAAACCCCCCACAATTGACCCCATTTTGGAAACTAGACCCCATAAGGAAGTTGCCTAGATGTGTGGTGAGCACATTGAACCCCCAAGTGCTTCACAGAAGATTATAACGCAGAGCCATGAAAATAAAAAATAGTTTTTTTTTCCTCAAAAAATGATTTTTTAGCTCGCAATTTTTTATTTTCACAAGGGTAACAGGAGAAATTGGACCCCAAAAGTTGCTGTCCAGTTTGTCCTGAGTACGCTGGTACCCTATACGTGGGGGGGAACCATTGTTTGGGCACACGTCAGGGCTCGGAATGGAAGTAGTGACGTTTTGAAATGCAGACTTTGATGGAATAGTCTGCGGTCGTCATTACGTTTGCAGAGCCCCTGATGTGCCTAAACAGTGGAAACCCCCCACAAGTGACCCCATTTTGGAAACTAGACCTTCCAAGGAACGTATGTAAGATGTGTTGTGAGCACTTTGAACCCCCAAGTGCTTCACAGAAGTTTATAATGCAGAGACGTGAAAATGAAAAAATCATTTTTTTCCACAAAAATAATTTTTTAGCCCCCAATTTTTTATTTTCCCAAGGGTAACACGAGAAATTAGTCCCCAAAAGTTGTTGTGCAATTTTTCCTGAGTACGCCGATACCCCATATGTTGGGGTAAACCACTGTTTGGGCACATGTCAGGGTTTGGAAGGGAGGGTGCACCGTTTGACTTTTTGAACGCAAAATTGGCTGGAATCAATGGTTGCACCATGTCTCGTTTGGAGACCCCCTGATGTGCCTAAACAGTGGAAACCCCTCAATTCTAACTCCAACCCTAACCCCAACACACCCCTAACCACAGCCCTAACCCTAACACATCCCTAACCACAAGCCTAACCCTAATTCCAACCCTAGCCCTAATTCTAACCCTAATTCCAAACCTAACCCTAATTCCAACCCTAACCATCTTTCCAACCCTAACCCTAACGGAAAAATAAAAATATTTTCTTTACTTTATTAGTTGTGCCTACCTATGGGGGTGATAATCGGGGGGTTTATTTACTTTTTCTTTCATTTTGATCACTGTGAGAGTGATCAAAGTGAAAGAATGGAATCTGCAGCCGGCAGATCCGGGCGGGCGCACTGCGCATGCGCCCGCCATTTTCCAAGATGGCGGCGCCCATGAACCGGACCCGCCGGACACCGGGAGCGACAGGGGGACTTAGAAGGTGCCGGGGGAGGGGAGAGGGGGTGATGGGGTTATCGGAAGCTGGCGGGGAGCAGAGGGAATGGGAGGGGGGCAGATGATGATGACAGCGGCGGCAGATCGCCGCTGTCATTCAGTTGCGGGGGGGGCGATCGCCGGTGGGGGGGTGGAATCGGTGTCTCCAGCCATGTCCGATGCTACAGCAGCATCGGCCATGGATGGATTGTAATATTTCATCAATTTTCATTGATGAAATATTACTATCGCTCTGATTGGCTGTTTCACTTTTAAAAGCCAATCAGAGCGATCGTAGCCACGTGGGGGCGAAGCCACGCCCCCTGTGGCAAAGAACAAAGCCCCCTGTATCTGCGGGTCGGGTGACCTTTCAGTGACCTAGGTCACCTGACCCGCAGGGGGGCTTTAAAGTCATGACGCCACATAGGCGTCATGGGTCGTTCTGGCACGACTTTTCATGACGCCTATGTGGCGTCAAAGGTCATGAAGGGGTTAATATGAGCTAATGTGGCCTACACAACTGTCAAGTGGAGTGTTTGGTGAACTTTATTTACGTGGGTTTTTTTTCAAAAAAACAAAAAGGATGTGACCAAAGATGTGAAAGCGATAGTATCACAAAGTTTTTGGAGCTATTGCAATGCAGGAAGGTAGCCTACAATGCAATAGATGAGGCTCCAAAAAATAGGCTAATACTAATCTGGCTGCAGCTGCAGGGCACAAGCCAGCAAAAAGGCTCCTCTATCTACTCCTATATAGTGTTTGCAACCAACCAATGTAGATGGATACGGATGGAAGCACACTAATAGGAGAAAAAAAAAAAAAAAATTAGGAAAAATGAGCTGCAATAAAACAAAAAAGGACTGTGTATGAGGTAGTGACGCACGCTGAGCGGACTACAACCAGAGGTGGCTGCAGAACACACTACAACGTGAGCTGCACTCACACACAGAGACCTCACAGACAGCCGTGAACAGTGCAGAGAACTGGGCACTAGCACTGAAAGGCTGCAGAAAGGCTCCGCTGTCTACTCCTATAGTGTTTGCAACCAATGTATATGGATACAGATGGATGCACACTAATAGGAGAATTAATGAAAAATGAGCAGCAATAAAACAAAAATATGTATGAGGCAGTGACACACGCTGAGCGGCCTACAACCAGAGGTGGCTGCAGGACACACTACAGTGTGAGCTGCACTCACACAGACCTTGCAGACAGCTGTGAACAGCGCTGCAAGGCAAAAGAAAGCTACAGTGATTGATAATGTAACCTGGGTAAAGCACAATATTATTTTGCAAATCGCTATCTCTAACTGTCCCTCAGAGTCTTGAACAGCAGCCTGTCCCTAACTGAATTCACAGCAGAGTGAACCCTAAATGGCGGTGGCGGCGGCTTTTATAGTGCATCATGACATCATTTCAGCAGCCAATCACAGCCATGCCATTAGTTACATGCCTAACAGGATGTGCCCACACTTCTGAGGATTCCTCATTGGCTGAATCAAATCAAACTGGCTCATAGCATTATGTGAACTTCCGACTCCGGTATTCGATATGCTAAGTGTATCGGAACTCAGTATCGGAATTCTGATACCGTGAATATCGGCCGATACCCGATATTTGCGGTATCGGAATGCTCAACACTAGTCTTTACACAGCACTTCATATACACACCCCAAACTTTGGTCGCCAAGGGGTTTGCTACAGAGAAGAGGAGGTTATTATTGTCGGTAACAGCTGGTTCTGGTGTCCAGGAAGTGCATTAATGATACATTATAAGGCATGGACTGGCGAGGGTGGGCAACACAGCTGGAAAAAAAAAAAAAGTTGACCTAATGCCCTTCTGCTCCACGGGAGGTTACTGGCATCCGTGAGCTCGCCTTAGAACACCCATGTTACGGTTTGACAGGTGACCTCAGCATCGTGGGAAAAGTCAGTGATGAAGTCACCACAGTTCAAGCACAGTGACTTTCCCACCAGATGGCACTGTTCAGACTGAAAACTATTAATCCCTCAGACAAAGATTACAGCGTGGGAAAAAACAACAGACAGGTATGGTATATTGTGTTTTTTTTATTTTTGTTTTATTACAAAAGGACGAGGGCTTCAGTGGAATTAGGCGTTAGGTGAGCATAACTGGTGGTTATTTTTAAATCAAATGGAAAACTGTTTAGTCATATTTCTAATAATAGACTTTATTCTGGCGGTGTCTTTATTTACTATGTAACTATAGGATTAGTAATGGATAGGTGTCTTATAGACGCTTCTCCATCACTAAACCGTTGGCTTGATATCACCTGACAATACAAAGGCGACATCAACCCCACAAATATGAACCCAACTTGCCACCACTACAGGGCAAGTTTGAAGAGTCGGGCAAAAGCGCCAGAATTGTCTCATCTAACAGATGTGCCTTTTCTAGGCACCTGCGGGCTGCTATTTTTAGGCTGGGAGGCCCTATATCCATAGCCCCTTACCAGCCTGAGAATACCAGCCCCCAGCTGTGAGCTTTAGAAAGTAGGCAATAAAGTAAACCCCGGCACTCAAATGAGGTCAGAGCAGGGAAACATGGGTCTCCATAGTGACCTTATCACATCTCTCACCCATGCACACTCTGCAGACCGTATGGAACCTCACCTCTCTTTGAATAATCCGGTAGTCCTTTGAGACCCATGTTTCCCTGCTCTGACCAGTGATGCAACAACCTTGAGAAAGGCTCTATGCCGAAACGTTGGTGCTGTTGCTTTGGTTAGGTTCCCTTTGCAGTGTGTCAATTAATAAATTCACGTTTGCATATACATTCCTTCTTTTCCTCATTTGAGTGCCGGGGTTTACTTTATTGCCTACTTACGATTCTTTACCCCCAGAGCACCTTCAGTGTGTGGTAGAGCCTGGAATTTATATACTCTCGTGAGCTTTAGAAAGGCTGGTTGTCAAAAATGGGGGGGACCCCACTCCGGTTTATCTTTATTTAAATAATTAAAAAGACTGCGTGGGGACCCCTCTATACATAACTAGCTGAAGAGCCTGGCATTGCCCGGGCATAGTAACTAACTATGGTTAATTATAACAAATTATAATATATATATATATATATATATATATATACACACACACACACTCACTGGCCACTTTATTAGGTACACCATGCTAGTAAGGGGTTGGACCCCCTTTTGCCTTCAGAACTGCCTCAATTCTTCGTGGCAGAGATTCAACAAGGTGCTGGAAGCATTCCTCAGAGATTTTGGACCATATTGACATGATGGCATCACACAGTTGGCGCAGATTTGTCGGCTGCACATCCCTGATGCGAATCTCCCGTTCCACCACATCCCAAAGATGCTCTATTGGATTGAGATCTGGTGACTGAGGAGGCCATTTGAGTACAGTAAACTCATTGTCATGTTCAAGAAACCAATCTGAGATGATTCGAGCTTTATGACATGGCGCATTATCCTGCTGAAAGTAGCCATCAGATGTTGGGTACATTGTGGTCATAAAGGGATGGACATGGTCAGCAACAATACTCAGGTAGGCTGTGGCGTTGCAACGATGCTCAATTGGTACCAAGGGGCCCAAAGAGTGCCCAGAAAAAATTCCCCACACCATGACACCACCACCACCAGCCTGAACCGTTGATACAAGGCAGGATGGATCCATGCTTTCATGTTGTTTACGCCAAATTCTGACCCTACCATCCGAATGTCGCAGCAGAAATCGAGACTCATCAGACCAGGCAACGTTTTTCCAATCTTCTACTGTCCAATTTCGATGAGCTTGTGCAAATTGTAGCCTCAGTTTCCTGTTCTTAGCTGAGAGGAGTGGTACCCAGTGTGGTCTTCTGCTGCTGTAGCCCATCTGCCTCAAAGTTCGACGCACTGTGCGTTCAGAGATGCTCTTCTGCCTACCTTGGTTGTAACGGGTGGCAATTTGAGTCACTGTTGCCTTTCTATCAGCTCGAACCCGTCTGCCCATTCTCCTCTGACCTCTGGCATCAACATGGCATTTCCGGCCACAGAACTGCCGCTCACTGGATTTTTTTTCTTTTTCGGACCATTCTCTGTAAACCCTAGAGATGGTTGTGCGTGAAAATCCCAGTAGATCAGCAGTTTCTGAAATTCTCAGACCAGCCCTTCTGGCACCAACAATCATGCCACGTTCAAAGGCACTCAAATCACCTTTCTTCCCCATACTGATGCTCGGTTTGAACTGCAGGAGATTGTCTTGACCATGTCTACATGCCTAAATGCACTGAGTTGCCGCCATGTGATTGGCTGATTAGAAATTAAGTCTTAACACACAGTTGGACAGGTGTACCTAATAAAGTGGCCAGTGAGTGTGTATATATATATATATATATATATATATATATATATATATATATATATATATATATATATATATATATATATATACTCACTGGCCACTTTATTAGGTACACCATGCTAGTAACGGGTTGGACCCCCTTTTGCCTTCAGAACTGCCTCAATTCTTCGTGGCAGAGATTCAACAAGGTGCTGGAAGCATTCCTCAGAGATTTTGGACCATATTGACATGATGGCATCACACAGTTGGCGCAGATTTGTCGGCTGCACATCCCTGATGCGAATCTCCCGTTCCACCACATCCCAAAGATGCTCTATTGGATTGAGATCTGGTGACTGAGGAGGCCATTTGAGTACAGTAAACTCATTGTCATGTTCAAGAAACCAATCTGAGATGATTCGAGCTTTATGACATGGCGCATTATCCTGCTGAAAGTAGCCATCAGATGTTGGGTACATTGTGGTCATAAAGGGATGGACATGGTCAGCAACAATACTCAGGTAGGCTGTGGCGTTGCAACGATGCTCAATTGGTACCAAGGGGCCCAAAGAGTGCCCAGAAAAAATTCCCCACACCATGACACCACCACCACCAGCCTGAACCGTTGATACAAGGCAGGATGGATCCATGCTTTCATGTTGTTTACGCCAAATTCTGACCCTACCATCCGAATGTCGCAGCAGAAATCGAGACTCATCAGACCAGGCAACGTTTTTCCAATCTTCTACTTTCCAATTTCGATGAGCTTGTGCAAATTGTAGCCTCAGTTTCCTGTTCTTAGCTGAGAGGAGTGGTACCCAGTGTGGTCTTCTGCTGCTGTAGCCCATCTGCCTCAAAGTTCGACGCACTGTGCGTTCAGAGATGCTCTTCTGCCTACCTTGGTTGTAACGGGTGGCAATTTGAGTCACTGTTGCCTTTCTATCAGCTCGAACCAGTCTGCCCATTCTCCTCTGACCTCTGGCATCAACATGGCATTTCCGGCCACAGAACTGCCGCTCACTGGATTTTTTTTCTTTTTCGGACCATTCTCTGTAAACCCTAGAGATGGTTGTGCGTGAAAATCCCAGTAGATCAGCAGTTTCTGAAATACTCAGACCAGCCCTTCTGGCACCAACAATCATGCCACGTTCAAAGGCACTCAAATCACCTTTCTTCCCCATACTGATTCTCGGTTTGAACTGCAGGAGATTGTCTTGACCATGTCTACATGCCTAAATGCACTGAGTTGCCGCCATGTGATTGGCTGATTAGAAATTAAGTCTTAACACACAGTTGGACAGGTGTACCTAATAAAGTGGCCAGTGAGTGTATATATACATATACATACACACACATGCACACACATATTTTTATATATATTAGATAATCAGGATGTGCCTATATATTTATTATATATATATATATATATATATTTATTACACACATACACACACATATATACATATACACACACTGTATATCTGAGTGTATAGCCCTGCCCACTCCGCATAGCCAAATTCGCTATAATATCGCACATCATCCCGCCAGCCAGAGCCACCTGACTACTACCCCTAATATCCCACATCATCCCGTCAGCCAGAGCCACCGGACTACTACCCCTAATATCCCACATCATCCTGTCAGCCAGAGCTACCGGACTACTACCCCTAATATCCCACATCATCCCGTCAGCCAAAGCCACTGGACTACTACCCCCAATACCCCACATTATCCCATCAGCCAGAGCTACCGGACTACTACCCCTAATATCCCACATCATCCCGTCAGCCAGAGCCACTGTACTACTACCCCCAATATCCCCACATCATCCCATCAGCCTGGGGTCAGAACCTGAGCCCTGCTGGAAAGGTCCTAATTTCCATACTGGGCATCCCTTTAAGAGGGGCCTGGGGTCAGAACCAGTGGGCAGAGTGGATTTGCTCTCACTTCCATACCAGGAATCCCTTTAAGAGAGTTCTGGGGTCAGAACCAGAGCGCTGAATGGATTTGCCCTGACTTCCATACTGGGGATCCCTTTAAGAGGGGCCTGGGGTCAGAACCAGAGAAAAGAGTGGATTTGCCCTGACTTCGATACCAATGATGCCTTTAATAGAAGTCTGGGGTCAGAATCAGAGCGCTGTGGGATTTGCCCTAACATCCATACCGCAGATCTATTTAAGGATATGTGCACATGTTACGGAATTGCCGTGAAAATTTCTGTGGGAATTCCGTAACTCCCTGCCGCAGGAAATACGCTAGAATTCTGCATGCTTAATTCCTGCGTATTTCCCGCGATATACTAGCATTTTGCAAGCGTAATTAGCTTGCAGAATGCTAGCGTTTTCCAAGTAATCTGTAGCATCGCTTGGAAAACTGATTTATAGTGTTTGACTCTTGTGACCAACTTTTTACTATTGAGGCTGCCTATGCAGCATCAGTAGTAAAAAGATAAAGTTAAAAATAATAGAAAAAAAAAATCGTGTTTTTCTCACCTTCCGGCGTCCCACGCAGCATTCCCGATACTCGCGATGCTCCCGGCAACTCCCGTTCCCAGCAATGCCTTGCGACAATGACCTTTGACGACGTAGCAGTCCAATGAGACTGCGACTTCATCAAAGGTTATTGTCGCAAGGCATCACTGGGAACGGGAGTTGGTTGAAGCATCGCTGAGGCCTGGGGGCGCTGCGTGGGACACGGGAAGGTGAGAATACCACCATTTTTTTATTTTAATTCTTTTTTTTATAGGGATATGATACCCAGGGCCTGGAGGAGAGTCTCCTCTCCTCCAGACAGTGGGTACCATCCACACATTTTCCATTTACTTTGCGCATGGTGGCCATAGCCACATGCGGAAAGTAAGCTGAACAATGGATTCCTATATGTGCGGAATTCCCGTGATTCCGCACAAAGAATGAGCCTGCTGCGTATTTTTCCGTGATGTGATTTTGCCGCGGAAAAATACGCAGCATTAGCACAGCATGTGCGGATTGTCATTGAATTCAATGGGCTGCTTATTTTATGTGTTTTTGCGGCGAAAAAAAGTGGCAAAAACGCATAAAATCCGCAGGAGTTCCGGACGTGTGCATACAGCCTAAGAGGATGTGCCTATGGGATGGAGGATGTGTGATGGGCACGGGAGGGGGGGGGGGGATTCATTTCTGTCAAGTGTTCTCTGCTCCTTTGTGGGGGGCAGACAATGGCTGGGAGCTTATGTTCCCGGGGATGCTAGATTCCTTCCACCTGGTCAGTATCTGCTGAGGTGTTGTCGTTGAGTGGGAAAACTGTTGCTCATAGCAACCAATCACAGCTTAGCTTCTTTTAAACAGCTCTGGTGAAATGAAAGATGCTTAGTGTTTGGTTGCTATGTGGAGTGGGCGTGGCTGATCCACATATACATGCACACACATATTTTTATATATATTAGATAATCAGCCTTGCTGAGGCTGACAGCTAAGGGGTGCAGCCCCCAGCTGTGAGTTCTGCCTGGTTATCAGAAATACAGGGTAACCCACGCCGTTTGCTTTATTATTTATTTACAGCGCAGGAGCGACTGATGAATGCACAGAAATATGGCACACAAAAAACTTAAGTAACATTTCACATGCTGTATGTTTACTTTACATGAGCACAATTTTGGAACCAAAATTTTTTTTGTCAGGAAGTTATAAGGGTTAAAAGTTGACCAGCGATTTCTCATTTTTGCAACACCATATTATTTTTACGGACCACATCACATTTGAAGTCAATTTGAGGGTCTATATGATAGAAAATACCCAAAAGTGACACCATTCTAAAAACTGCACCCCTCAAGGTGCTTAAAACCACATTCAAAAAGTTTATTAATCCTTCAGGTGCTTCACAGGAAAAAAATAAAAATAAAAAAAAGAACATTTAACTTTTTTTTTCACAAAAAATTTAATTCAGATACAATTTTTTTTTAATTTACCGAGGGTAACAGAAGAAAGTGGACCCCAAAAGTTGTTGTGCAATTTCTCCGGAGTACGCTGACACCCTATATATGCAGGTAAACAACTGTTTGGGCGCATGGCAGAGCTCAGAAGGGAAGGAGCGCAGTTTGACTTTTCAATGCAAAATTGGCTGGAATTCAGATCGGAGGCCATGTTGCGTTTGGAGAGCCTCTGATGTCCCTAAACGATGGAAACCGCAACAAGTGACACCATTTTGGAAACTAGACCTCCCAAGGAACTTATCTAGATGTGTGGTGAGCACTTTGAACCCCCAAGTGCTTCACAGAAGTTTGTGACGTAGAGCTATAAAAATAAAAAATCTTTTTTTTTTCCACAAAAATGATCTTTTCGCCCTCAATTTTACGAACTACACCTCTCAAAGAATTCAACTAGGGGTGCAGTGATCATATTGACACCATGGGTGTGTCACAAAATTTTATAGCATTGGGCAGTGAAGACAATAACTACATTTTTACCACCAAAATTTTGTTTTAGCCAGATATTTTACATTTTCACACAAGTGGGCAAAAAAGGCACCAAAATTTGTCCCACAATTACTACTGAATGTGGCAATAGCTCATTTGTGACTGTACAGTACTAAGCTATATGGAGAGTCTCGAGAGGAACGGAGCACTATTTGCCTATTCAAGTGAATGGGTCTGTGCACATGTCAGTGTGGTTCCATGGACCATGTGCCCGTGGATAAAACACGCTGACATGTCTGTTTTTTTAAGGTCAGAACGGGCCACAAAAGGTCCCGCACATGTGCATACGCATAACACAATTGGATGTCATCCGTCTAAGGCTAGTTTCACATCAGCGCTTTTGAGCGCAGCGACGGCCTGCGCACGGCCGCCGCTAAGCCCCGCCCCCTGCCGCGCCTCCGCCGGTAGCTCCGCCTACCAGCGCATGAGACTGCATGCGTCCCCTATCTTTATCACTGGGGGCGCAGGCCGTGCGCAGTATGCGTTTGGCGGCGCATGCGTCCTTTTGACGGTGCGCCGACCTGCGCCAAACGCAACCTGCTGCATTTTGGTTGCGCTCGGCGCCCCGTCAAAAAGGTGCATGCGCCGCCAAACGCATACTGCGCACTGCCTGCGCCCCCAGTGATAAAGATAGGGGATGCAGGACGCATGCAGAGTCATGCGCCGGTAGGCGGAGGCGTGTCAGGGGGCGGGGCTTAGCGGCGGCCGTGCGCAGGCCGTCGCTGCGCTCAAAAGCGCTAATGGGAAACTAGCCTAACCCGAATTGCCACTGGGGAAGAAGCGTTACAGTAAGGCAGGAGCTGAACACGGCTCTCATCATTCCCCCTGTTCTGCTGGCGATCTGCACGATCAGGGGAGAATGATGAGTTACATTTAAGTGATAAAATAGACAGCAGGTGGTGGCTGATGGGACTATTCCTCCCATCAGCCTACTCCTGCTGCTGTTAATAACAGTGACAGCAAGAGCGGCTGAGGGGGTATTCATCATAAATAAATGAAAAAACGGCGTGGGTACCCCTGTATTTTCTATAACCAGCCAGGCAAAACTCACAGCTGGGGGCTGCAACCCTCAGCTGTCAGCTTCAGCAAGGCTGGTTATCAAGAATAGAGGGGTCCCTACGCTTTAAATAAATATATATATATATATATATATATATATATATATATATATATATATATATTTATTTATTTTTTTTTTTTTATTTTAAATAAATAATTAAAAAAACCGTTGTGGGGTCCCCCTATTTTTTACAACCAGCCTTGCTAAAGCTCACAGCTGGGGGCTGGTATTCCCATGCTGGTAAAGGGCCATGGATATTTGCCCCCCCAAGCCTAAAAATAGCAGCCCACAGCTGCCCAGAAAAGGAATATTCATTAGCTGCGCCAATTCTGGCACTTTTCCTGGCTCTTCCCACTTGCCCAATGGCGGTGGCAAATGGGGTTCATATTTGTGGGGTTGATGTCACCATTGTATTGTCAGGTGACAGAAATCCTACGGCTTAGTAATGGAGAAGTGTCTGTAAGACACCTATCCATTACAAATCCTATAGCTGTATGGTAAATACCGGTCACTGGGCTCCATTCCCAGCCGGGCTGAGCTGCGGTGAAATACGGCGAGGTCCCCGCTAGCACAGCGAGTGCTCAGTGACCAGGGGTGACGTCATAGAGGTTACCTCCGGTCACTGGGCTCTGCTCCCAGTTGTGCTGAGCTGAGGCGAGATCCGGCGAGATCGCTGGCAAAGCAGGAGAGAATGAGGAGAACTGCGTTCACCACCGGGTGCCGGGCAACAGCACTTACTGTAATGCTTCATCTCTGGCGCCCACCAGTGTGGTACTGATGCACTGCAAATGATCAGCAGGTTTCCTCATTCTGGTGACCTACATGTTATCATGAGGACATCAGGTTACGATGGCAATGATTGGGACCCCGCCGTCACGTCCCGGGGTCTCCGATCCAAAGGCACAGGGGCTGTGAGCCCTCTGCTGGCGTCCAGAATGATGCGATCGTGTTCGATTGCAGCATTACGGGGGTTAAAGTGTCGGGAGCGGACTGTGGCAAGCCGATCGCGATGACTTAATATTCCATCCATGGTCAAATTGGCCCGGGCCACATGTCAGAAAAGGGTTAAAACCATAGTTTTTTGCTACTTTTCAGTACTGTTTTTTTATGGGATTCACCAGCTTGACAGTTTAAGGATAAGTGCACACGTTGTGCAACTCCCGCAGGAATTCCGGCATTACATTCCGCAGGAAAACCGCATTTTAAATTCCCGCAATTTTCCCGCGGAAAAACTAGCGATTTGCAAGCGTAATTAGCTTGCAGAATGCTAGCGTTTTCCAAGCGATCTGTAGCATCGCTTGGAAAACTGATTGTTTGACGACTTTGACCAACCTGTCACAGTGTTTGACGAGTGTGACCAACTTTTTACTATTGAGGCTGCCTATGCAGCATCAGTAGTAAAAAGATCTAATGTTAAAAATAAAAAAAATAAATAAAAAATGGTGTTTTTCTCACCTTCCGACGTCCCGAGCAGTGTTCTCGATCATCGCGATGCTGCCGGCAGGTCCCGTCCCAGTGATGCTTTACGCCAATGACCTTTGTTGACGTCGCGGTCTCAAAGGTCATTGCCGCAATACATCACTGGGAACGGGACCTGCCAGCAGCATCGCTGAAGCCTGGTGACGCTGCGCGGGACATCGGAATTTTTTATTTTAATTTTATTTTTTACAGGGATATGGTACCCGGAGCCCGGAGGACAGTCTCCTCTCCTCCGAACCGTGGGTACCATCCGCAAATGTTCTGCTTACTTTTCGCATGGTGGGCACCAGGGCTGTGGAGTCGGTAAGCCACAGTTGCGACTCCGACTCCTGGATTTTATCAGGCTTCGACTCCGGCTCCTTCATAAATGGCCAATTCATAACAACAAATTTACTGTTGTAAAATATTAAACATCGTGCTTATTCAGTTTCTCACCATCATATAAGTAATCAGACCACTTAGAGCAAAAACTATATTTATTAGAATACAATTAGAATATAGCAAATAACTTTTATAAACTTTTCTAAACTGTAAGTAAATATGCAATAAACACTTTTATGCAGTTAATAGGAAGAAATCTATAAATTTGTCCTCAGAAAAAGTATTGCCTCTGTCAGATCCTCCTTCATGGATGCCCTCAAATCTGATCTAATTATTTTGAGAGCAGAGAACAACCTCTCTACACTAACTTGTGTTGGTGGCAAAGCAGTAACCACTCGGGCAACATCTCTGACAATGTCAGGATACAGAGGAATCGCTTGTTGCACTGTTATTTTTGATGAACGGTCAAATTTCTCAATTTCTTTTAGTGCACATGAAAAATTCTGCTGAAATGTACTGGCTGTGTTCCTTGATGGGGATGACTCTTCTTCTATGCGGGAACGCTTTGCACGGTCATTGTGATCCAAATATTTTTCGAAATTAAATTCTTCATCAGTTGATGATGAGGGTGAAGATGTGGCAGGACGACCAAATTCTTCTTGTTCCTCCTGACTGTTCTGCAACCCTTTCACCCTTACTGCTATTTCAAACAGAGCTTCTTTTCCTTTACTTAGCTGTTGATCATCTAGAAGAATCCGATGCATTGGGTCTACATAAACAGCTGCCAAAAGAATGTTATTTTGTAATAGTAGCTCCTCTCTCCGTTTCATTGATGTAGCAATGCCACTTGCAATTAACCCTCCTCTTTGGGACAGGCGAAACATCAGGTTCTTCCACTCCTTTAAGAAAATACCTGGCGTTAAGTCCTCTGCTTGTAATTTTTTAGTCACTGTAAATGGGTGCTCTAGCAATTTTTCCAGCTCAGTCACCTGATTCCACTGACTTTCATTTAGCGTCAGTTGAGGGTTAGCCATGTCTACAAGAAAGGTTTTCAGTTCAACCAAGAGCTGAATCATTAAGTAAGTACTGCCCCATCGTGTGGCTTGATCAATAATTGCCCCTTCTCCAGCACGTCTCTTCAAAATTGAGTCAACTTTAGGGTTTCTGGCAACAGTAGCCAATTTTCTCACCTTGCCAATCAGTGCAGCAGCATGTCCTTCTTGCAGACTGTCTCTTATAGCCAGCTGTAGCGTATGCACAACACAGCGCATGTGATGAATGAAAGAACATATTGACAGTTTCAACAAGATCATCTAAACTATCATGTTGCTGTTCATCTGAAGCAACTTCAGTTTGCTCCTCAGTTACAGTACTGTGTTCCTCTATTTCAAACATTTCTGTGTCTGTGGACCTAGAATGTTCTTCTAGCTGCTGGTCACCATCATTACTCTCATTCATTAGCTTAATAGTACTTATCATATTTGAAGCATTGTCAGTTACGACAGAAAGAACTTGCTCTTTTTTAAGTTCATAGTCTTGCAGAACCTTTTCCACCAAGACCTGGAGAAACTCACTGGTGTGATGAGCTTTGGTGTCTTTTACTGCCAATGTCTTGGTAACTATTTCATTTTTGTCACAAACAAATCGGACATTGATGGCAAAATAGTTCACTCTGTGACGTGTGCAGTCATCCATTTTAAGAAACAGAAAGCGTCCCTTGAGAGTTTTTTTAAGTTCTTCCTTTTGTTTAAAAGCTTCTTCGATTACTAATTTTCTAATACTCTCTCTCTCCAGAGAAACACCAAGCTTGCGGGCCATTTCCCCATTCAGACACATAAAAGCTGGCCGTGAAAATAATGAAATAGGCACACTATCCTTTACAACAAGCTCTATGATCTGTTTTTTAAATGTATCTACTGTCATTGTCACAGTAACTTTGTCACTGACAAAATATCTTGCAACTGATGGCTGCAAAGTTCTCTGCTCCTTTGTTTGGCTGGAAGAGCTGGGCACTGGTTCATTGGTTTGGATGCAGTCTTTCTCATCCACTGCTTTCAGTACTTCTGGATGAAAGCGCTGTAAATGTCTCTTTAGATTAGAAGCTCTGGTAGGAGCATTTTTATCTTTGCCTGAATATGCACTCATCTTGGCTTCACAGCATTTGTTTTCGTCTGGATCATTTGTCATACACTGACAGACATAATGTTTTCTATCTTGAGTGATGGTGAAATGTTCAAATACAGCTGATTTAATGTGATGCTTCTTTGACATTCTCAGGTTTTTAATTCTGCATTCACAATCCAAATGACAATTGTTTTTCCTAAAAACAATTGTACAAAATTATTGCCAGGTCGTACAACTGATATAGTGGTCAGTAATACTGTTATTATTCCTCATGTACTCACAGTTAACTGATGCAAAGTTTGTTGAAAGGATAATACTTCTTACAGTCTTCCTCTTCTGAGAAGCAGGCAGCTGTGAGATGCTTGGAAGACGCACACCTAGTATGATCTAGTCTAGAGGAGGAGCTTTACTACTAAGAATTTGCAACACATTTTCACTTTCAGTTTCATCCATTGTAAGTAGGGGGGTTGGGGCAGCATGAGGTTAACCAAGTATAAGATTAGATAAGGGCAGTGGAGAACAGTGACACACAAGAAGTAAGAAATGTCTCTATCTCCAGCAGAACTGCTTATCACTGTTGTTCATAGTTTGATAGAACATATATATTTGAGTAACATTTATAAAATTCATATGAAAGTTCAATTATGAAATATTAATACATTTTTTTTTAAAGCTGGAGTCGGAGTCGGTACATTTCTACCGACTCCAACCAAAACTAACTCCGACTCCACGACTCCGACTCCACAGCCCTGGTGGGCACAGCCACATGCGGAAAGTAAGCAGAACAATGCATTTCTATGTGGGCGGAATTGCCGCAATTGAGCAAAATAATGATCATGCTGCGGATTTTTCCGTGATGCAATTCCGCCACGGAAAAGTCTGCAGCATTAGCACAGCATTGCAGAATCCCATAGTATTGCATGGGATGCTTTTTTTTGCGTTTTCGCTGCAAAATCGCGCGTTAAAAACCGACGCGAAAACGAAAAAAAAAAACGCAACGTGTGAACGCAGCCTTATACATAGGGTCATTCTGGATATGGTGATACAAAAAGTGTACTTTTGTTTATTTTTGTTTTTACATAAATATGTGTATTTATTCATGCAATATTGTTTTTGTTTTAAGAATTTTTTCAATCTAACTTTTTTTTTTTTCTCAGTCCCTCTATGGGAGTTTAACTTTTATTACTCTGATCACTGGTCTCATGTATGTAATGCACCAGCACTGCAATGCATGAGACCTGTGCTATTACATAGACAGATCACCTGTTACACCGCGTTTATGGCTGCTTCTAACAGACCAGCGTACCTGGCATACCAGGAAGTCATTGATTGATCTCTGGGTGCCATGACACCTATTGGCTCTCTGTGATTTTGTCACGGAGATGCCTAAGGAGTGACAGTAGTAGCCCTCATAACCTTCTAAATATTGCAATAGCCATCGATGATGGTATCTGGAGGGTTAAACAGCCAGAGCAGTGCAGGCCGTGGCGGATACCGCTTGAGCTCGGCTGTCAGCTGAGACTAGCTCAGGCGGTGATCGTGCAGGGAAGTGCTAATATTTCAGCACCTCCGGCACAAATCTGTGCTGTGGTCGGTCAGACTGTTGCGATCAGTCAGAGTGGAGACCGACGAAATGGGTCCCTGCCCGTGCTACTCAGCTGTCAGCGACTTCTGTCAGCACAGAGCCGTTATTGTGTGTTCTCACACAGAAACAACTTTGAGTCATGATGGACATGGCACATCATGATGCAGGAACTGACACCTGCTCATGACATGCTAGGTCAGTCAATTGTCGTAAAAAAAAAGTGTGTGTAAAATAGGGGACAGGTCATTGAGGGATCAGTGACCTGCCATAAGCCAATACTGATGCATATGTAAGCAGCGCACCACATAAAGACCCCACAGGCCACCCTGGAGCACGAGCATATCATTAACTGAAAACTGCAAATAAAGATTAAACAACCACAAGACGAATTTCATCAACCAAGGTATCATTCTAATCAGTGTAACAGCGTGGACGTGACTCTGCTTGTAGGTTACTGTGCACAATCCTGCTGATAGGTTCCCTTTTAACATGTATAGCTGATCATTTCCTTGTTGGAAGATCTTGTCACTATGGGGTACTTGAAATACAAAGTTTTAGAAACAATGGTCTCATCTTTTGCTTACCTGTGGGAGATGGAATTCTGGTATTGCAGAAATCTTGGCTACAGCAAGATGCAGCATTATGTACAGCACTATTAATGTTGGAAGCACACATGAACGGTCTGTCTGGAGGAACAAGTTCTGACTTGGCAGCACACAAGCTATTATGGGTTTCCTTGCCATCTTGGATCAGAAGAGTCGCTATGCATAATCCATCAGTCTCACAAGTCTGGTTGTCTTTCACACATTGTTCACAATGACATTTCAAAGCTGAAAAAACAAAAATAAAAAACGGTTCAGTTGGTTAGATAACAGCACTCTATGCAGAGCTTTAACCTATGAGCGCACATTAAGTATTTGCTTGCAGAAATTTCTGCATCTCTTGGCAGGAAAAATGCTGCATTAAAAACACAAGTTTTTGCCGCTTTTTTGGTGCACTTTGAAAAAAAAAAAAGTTTTGTGATATTTCGTAGTTCAACACCACCTTTTTCACGCTGATGCAGTAGCATCAGGGGTAATGGGATTAGGGCTTGGTGTCAGCAGCTGTCACTGAAATCTATCCCTAGGCTTAGTAATGAAAAGTTGATTGCCTGACATCCTCATTACTAAGCCGATAAGTAAACACAAAACACACATTATCACCAACCTATGTAGGAAATTAACAGAACAAACGTACATAGGCTGTAATCAAACAAACTCCTTTAATGAATCTTAATTAAACTATACTCACTGAACACCTAATCCACTGATGCCAATGTCTCCTACAACAAAAATAAAACCACAGTATTCCTCACCTGTCCGCCTAGAAGATAATCCATAATGTCCCACAACGATCCTCATGACTTTGAGAGCAGTCACAGATGTGACTGTGCTCAAAGACAGCCGGCGACACACTGACAGGAAGTAATGGCTCCTGCAGTGTAAAGCACTGAGCAGCTGTGAGAAAGTTCTCACGCAGCAGTGCCGAAAGTGAGAGCACCGGAGCTGATCAACTAATGAACTCCAGTGAACTCTCTCAGGGCAGCTCAGCGATTCACTGCAGGAGTGATCACATCCTGTCAGTGTATCGCCGGCGACCGGGTAGAGCAACCACATCTCCCGATGTGACTATTCTACATGCGGGATCGCGGTGGAACACTCGGGATTACATGGACCACGGCAGACAGGTGAGTATATAGTGGTTTATTATTTTACATTTTTTCTAGGAGACAGGGGCATCGGCGATTTGGTGTTAGGTGAATATAATGACTTTTTTTATTTTTATTTGAATATGTAACTGAGCACAAACACCAGCTGATGACACTACGTCTCACATCAGCGGCTCCTGCCATCACTTTTATCAGTGACAGCAGACGTAGCCCTTTGGGAGCAGTAATCTCATCAGCCCACGACTGCTGACCTGCGGTAAGCTTTTTACCGCAGACCACAGCTGTGGGGTCACTCTGATATCTGAAAGCAAGGCCCAGCAGCACTATGCCCGACAGTCTTACCGGCGGTAGCGCTACCTCGGGTCACAGTCATAGCTGTGGGGTCACACTGACAACTGACAGCATGAACCCGCAGCGCTCTGACCGACTGTAGCATTACCACCAATAAGAACCTCTACGCTGGTGTTTTCCACGCTGTCATACAAATGACAGCGTGGAAAATACCATAGGAAGCTGGTAAAAACGCAAACAAGACTCAGCAAATTAGCAAATATTTTTACACCTGCGTTTCTGCTGGAGTTTTGACTGACTCAATTGAAGTCAATGGATGAAAAACGCTGCAGAAACACACTAAGAATTGGCATGCTGCAAAAAAAACCTCACTGCAAATACTCAAAGGAAATTTACTGATTATGTGCACAACACTTCAGGATGGTCATTAAATTAGCTTGAATAAGGCTGCAAAAACGCACCGTGCACACAGCCTTACTGCATACGGTGCATTCTGTGAAGGTCAGTTGCATGTATAAGGATACTTTCAGACATCAGTTTTTTAGCATCAGGCGCGATGCGGTGAAAAATGTAAAAGCCGGATCCGGGGCCGGTTGCCACCAGATCCGGCTTTTATCCCATAGACTAGCATTATCGCCGCATTGCGCCTGATGGCCATGCGGCGTGTCCGGCTTTTGCCGGATACGGCAAAAAATGCCTGTCCGGCGTCTGCAAAAAATGCTCCCTGCAACGTTTTTTTGCAGCGCCGGAACAGCTTTTTACACAGTGCGTGCCCGGACACTGAGTGTTAACCCCACAAGTGCCCGGCAAGAGAGAGATCTCACTCTCTCTCACCCGGACGCTTGTGAGAGATCTCTCTCGCCGGGCACATGTGGGGTTAACCCTGAAATGATTTCAGGGTTAAATTTCCGGCTGACTTCATTCCTCCGGGCATGCGCACTATAAAAATGCGGATCCTTCAGCACAAAAAAACGTTACATGGTCCGTCCAGGCATCTCGGCGGACGCAAAAAAATTGACGGATCCGCAAAAAAACGGATCCAACGGATGCCCATCCGTCAAGATTCACCGGTAATGCAAATCAATGGGGAAAAAAAACGGAGGATCCGTTTTTTTGCAAAAAAGGCGGATTTTGACTGATGGTCAAAAACGGAAGTGTGAAACAGGCCTTAAAAGCAGTATTTCCATCTCAAAGATCTTCTGCCAATATGCAGTAGGTGTAATAATAATAACAGCAAACACCTTTAGTTAGAAATGTAGTAAAGTTCTTCTGATAACCTATGTCGCTTACCCCAAGTGCAGGGCATTGCCGTAGCTTAGATATCCACTATCCACTTACTATGAGTGGTTGTAATCATGGATACCCAGTTATGGCAGCAATGCCCTGCATTGGGGGTAAGCTATATCAGAACTATTCTACATTTCTAATTGGAGGTATTTGCTAATATTATTACTACACATTGGGTTAGACTGTTGGAGAGGAGGTTGTACATAAAGTGCAGCAGATTCATCTGAACCAAAAGCCTAGATCCTTCGATCAGGAACATTTCATAACTTTCCCAGATTATTATGGAAACATTTACAGCACATACTGCATTGTATTACTGTACCCAATTTCTTATATAGGTATTTTAGGAGTCGTTCCATTCTACACAGACTCCACGGCCCTGGCTAGTCAGAGAATAGATCCAGATTTTGAGACAATAACTGTAAAATTAATATTTGCCAGCTATACCTTCCATCTGATTCGCACAGTTAGAAACCTGAACTGATTCTCCTTCCCGCTTTTTGATTATTTCCCCTTTTACTTTTAACAGTATATGAACATGTTGATCATTTGATTGCAGATATTTCTGCACCATTTCTTCATCTCTTGGCAGGAAAACGCAGCCAATAAAACGTGATCATAATGACACCACAGGTGCATCACAAAATTTTATACTATTGGACGGTGAAGAAAAAATAAATACATTTTTATCACTAAAATACAGTTTTTTTTCCTCAGTTTTCATTTTCACACATAAAAATGGGTAACAATAGCCCCATTATTCGCTACACACTTCCTCTTGAATGAGGCAGTACAGTACTGTTTGGCCACACAGCAGGGCTCTGGAGAGAAGAGCCATTTGACTTTTGCGCTGAAGATATTCTAGAGTAGTTTGCACACTTCATTTGCAGTGCCCGTAAAGGGAACCTGTCATCTCTTTTGGCCGCTATAAAATGTGGCCACCGCCTTTCTGGGCTTATCTACAGCATTCTACAATGCTGTCGGGTCCAATGAGTGTCGCAGGTCCGGCGCCTCCTATCTTCTTGTGACGACGCCCCAGGTCTGTGGAGTCGGTGCTCATTTTGGTGGAGTCGGTATAAAATGGACCGACTCCGACTCCTAAAATATATAATAAATTGGGTACAGTAATTCAATGCAGAATGTGCTGAATATTTTTTTCATAGGAATTTGGGAAAGTTAAGAAATGTCCTATAAATGGCTGTTCTATTCCTAATCTAAGGCTACATTCACACACAGCGTTTTTTGAGGACACGTTTTTTCAGCTGTAAAAGCAGATCAGCTTTTTAAAATACCACATCAGCTGAAATCTGCTCTATCCATTTATCCATATCTGTCTATCCATATCTTATCTGTACCAAAAAGAATGAAAGCCGGGTAGCACACAGACTAGCACTCCTTTTTTTTTTTATCACCAGTCTGGTACACCTCATAGATGCCCAAAAGGACGCCCAGGACAGGCATTGCTCGTCTTCAGTAAAAAACAGCATCAATTGATAGTTGGAATAAATAGACTGCATTCATCACCACATCTTCTTAAGGTGCAGGCTTTAATTTCAAGTGTAGTGGTGTGCAGTATGAGGTTCTGCAGCAGCTGAGGTGTGCAGTATGAGGTTCTGCCCCCCCCCCCCCAGGTTTGATCCTGGCTACGCCCATAGTGTGAATGTAGCCTGAGGATCTAGACTTTGTCTTAGCTGAGATAAGTCAAAGTGTTTATATATATATATATATATATTAAAAAAAAAAAAAAAAAAAAGACGGGTCACCGTTGAAACGTTGCCATCTGAGGATCAGTAAAGTATCCACTTTTTTCACATTTAATTTGAGTGCTGACTATTTTTTTTCCTTTTATGACAAAAGGAAAAATGGCTGTTTGGACACTGCTGAATAGGTTTTGCACCTGCTGTATTATTTTGGTAGTGCTGCCCTTTTTTCTTGAGCGAATATATATATATATATATATATATATATACACACACACACATATATACATATATACACACACACATACACTGTATGTATATATACAGTACAGACCAAAAGTTTGGACACCTTCTCATTCAAAGAGATTTCTTTATTTTCATGACTATGAAAATTGTAGATTCACTCTGAAGGCATCAAAACTATGAATTAACACATGTGGAATTATATAATTGACAAAAAAGTGTGAAACAACTGGAAATACTGTATGTCCTATATTCTAGGTTCTTCAAAGTAGCCACCTTTTGCTTTGATTACTGCTTTGCACTCTCTTGGCATTCTCTTGATGAGCTTCAAGAGGTAGTCACCAGAAATGGTTTTCACTTCACAGGTGTGCCCTGTCAGGTTTAATAAGTGGGATTTCTTGCCTTTTAAATGGGGTTGGGACCATCAGTTGTGTTGTGCAGAAGTCTGGTGGATACACAGCTGATAGTCCTACTGAATAGACTGTTAGAATTTGTATTATGGCAAGAAAAAAGCAGCTAATCAAAGAAAAACGAGTGGCCATCATTACTTTAAGAAATGAAGGTCAGTCAGTCCAAAAAATTGAGAAAACTTTGAAAGTGTCCCCAAGTGCAGTGGCAAAAACCATCAGCGCTACAAAGAAACTGGCTCACATTTTCCAGCACATGATATGGTAAAATCAATGGTGCCATGCAAAAGTACAAGTGCAAAAAAACAAGCCCTCACATGGCCATACTGACGGAAAAAAAAAAAAAAAAAAAGTTATGGCTGTGGGAAAAAGGGGAGCAAAAATGAAAACGCAAAAACAGAAATACAGTGGAGAAAAAAAAAAGTATTTAGTCAGCCACCAATTTTGCAAGTTCTCCCACTTAAAAAGATGAAAGAGGCCTGTAATTAACTTCATAGGTAGACCACAACTATGAGAGTCAAAATGAGAAAACAAATCCTGAGAAAACAAATCCAGAAAATCACCTAGTCTGATTTGGCAAGATTTATTTTGCAAATTATGGTGGAAAATAAGTATTTGGTCATTAACAAAAGTTCATCTCTCAATATTTTGTTATATATCCTTTGTTGGCAATGACAGAGGTCAAACGGTTTCTCTAAGTCTTCAGAAGGTTGGCACACACTGTTGGTGGTATGGTATGTTGGCCCATTCCTCCATGCAGATCTCTTCTGATGTTTTGGGCCTGTCACTTGGCAACACGGACTTTCATATCCCTACAAAGGTTTTCTATGGGGTTGAGATCTGGAGACTGGCTAGACCACTCCAGGACCTTCATTTGCTTCTTACGAAGCCACTCCTTCGTTGCCCTGGTGATGTGCTTGGGATCATTATCATGCTGAAAGACCCATCCACATTTCATCTTCAATGCCCTTGCTGATAGAATGAATGGTGCCATGTATCGTGAGATTTTTAGAGCAAGCCTCCTTCTTTCTTGTACACAGATCAGTCGCCCTCATCCCTTTGCAGAGAAACATACCCAAAGAATGATGTTGCCACCCCCACGCTTCACAGTAGGTATGGTGTTCAACATTCACCATCCAACCTGATGGAACTGAAGAGGATCTGCAAGGAAGAATGGCAGAGGATCTCCAAATCCAGGGGTGAAAAACTTGTTGCATCATTCCCAAGAAGACTCATGGCTGTACTAGCAAAAGGGTGCTTCTACTAAATACTGAGCAAAGGGGCTGAATACTTAAGTGACACTTCAGTTATTCTTTTTTAATAAATTTGCAAAAATTTCTACATTTCTGTTATTTTTCAGTCAAGGTGGGGTGTAGAGTGTACATTAATGAGGAAAAAAAAGAATTTTTTTTGTATTTACCAAATAGTTGCAATGAAACAATGTGAAAAATTTAAAGGGGTTGGAATACTCTCCATACCCACTGTATATTCCCAGCCACATCCCGACTAGACTGTTTCTGGCCTTGCTCAATACAGTTGCATTAGGCCATGCAAGTCTAGTCGGCATGTATGCAAATCACAAACTTGCAGTCACACACCCTCCGAATAATACAAACACAGCCCCACTGTATAATGACACACACACACACACACACCACAGTCCTTGAATCTACTCTAGCAGTAAAACACTTGGCCCAATACTCCCTTCCCTCCTCTCCTCTTGTCAGGCCATGTAATCTTCATTTCCTATGTGAATCTCTGCTCACCATTCCCGCCGTCCGCCTCCCATACAGTACCTCCATAACAGCACCATACAGTCCCTCCATAACAGCACCAGACGGTCCCTCCATACCACCACCATACGGTCCCTCCATACCACCACCATGCGGTCCCTCCATACCACCACCATACGGTCCCCTCCATTACTCCACCATACGCTCCCTCCATTACACCACCATACGCTCCCACCACCATACGCTCCCTCCATTACACCACCATACAGTTCCTCGATAACACCTTGTCCACCATACAGTTTCTCAACAGAACAGTACACTGCCTCACTTAGACCAATTAACAATGCTTTACTAATACCACCATAATGTGCCTCAGCAAAACCAATACAGGGTCTGAACAGTACCACACGCACAATCATAAAGTATATTATATCTATAATATAACGCTGGGAGCGTCACTCTGTCTGAAGCCTTTATAGACTGTGCAAGCGCAACCCGCCTGCGCAGTCTGGCTCCAGACAGAAGGAAGCATCCAGCGGTTACAGGTAAGAGGAGTGTGTATGGCGCCGGAGATGGCGGTACGTGTAGGGGGGTGGGGGGGGTCTCAGAGAAGGTTCAAGCAGCTGCCATAAATCAACAACAACCACAAGACAGAATCCAGACTTCTCCTCACTAGTCTATGCACAAAGCTTCCAGAGGAATATGAGGAATCCAGTGTGAAGAAGCCTTTCCCTACAGCCTGAGTGACAGCATTACTGCACCTGTAATGGGGAGATCTGCAGTAATGTCTATGATAGCTGGCAATCTGGCATAATAGACCCTCTTACCACCCAGGATGAAGAAGCTCACGCAGGAGGTGAAGCAGACAGGAAGGAGATGAATCATGTGAAGGTGCTCACCTGCAAGCAGTGCAGGAAATTTATGGCCCAAGGCAGCAGAATTTACAGCAGAAGCCATCCAGCAGCTTGAGCCGCTGAGGAGTGGAGCTGTCATACTCCTTCTCCAAGAAGCGGCTGCAGGAACAGAGCCGGAAGCTTCCCTGCAACTCCTCTATGCAGCTCCCTGGCTGTGCCAGGCCGCAGAAAGATTTAAAGGGACCGCGGCAGCCCAATTTACCTTCAGCCTATTGCCGGTCTAGACGTGCTCATGACATACTGCTGCAGCCTGCATGTTGGGGCGGCTGTTGGATGACGTGACTGGGCACTACAGGTGCGCTATGTATTAAAATCACTGACGGTCCTCCAGTGGCCCTGTGCAACTGCTTAGGCACCGGCCCGGGGGGCATATGCATTCCTGCCACCCGGCCCAGCCCGCCCCTGCTTTCGACAGCTCTTTGGTCTTCACCATAGTGGAGTTTGGAGTGTGACTGTTTGAGGTTGTGCACAGGTCTCTTTTTTTATTTATAACAAGTTCAAACAGGTGGCATTACTACAGGCAATGAGTGGAGGACAGAGGATCCTCTTAAAGAAGTTACAGGTCTGTGAGAGCCAGAAATCTTGCATGTTTTTAAGTGTCCAAATACTTATCCACCACAATTTGCAAAATAAATCTAGCCAAATCAGACTAGGTGATTTTCTGGATTTGTTTTCTCAATTTGTCTCTCTCTTAGTTGTGATCTACCCATGATGTCAATTACAGGCCTCTCATCTTTTTAAGTGGGAGAACTTGCACAATTGGTGGCTGACTAAATACTTTTTTCCCCCACTGTACCCCTGATCCTTAAGGGATTAAAATAAATTGAATGTAATATTGTGTGTACTTTTCAATTGGCTGCAGCCTATAATGCTACAGGCTGTCAGAAAAGGACGTAAACAGGGGCGGGTTTCGTCCGGTTCTGTCCAGTTCAGCAGTGCCCCAAATCTGATTCTGTGTGCACCCCATTTCAACTGAATGTGCGCTTTTCAAGTGACACCAGCAGAACTCTGACCGCTCTGTGCTGGTGGAGAACGGTGTCAGGCACAACAGCTAGGCAGGGAGCAAGGCATTTGACCCTTGTATGTGGTATTATTTTGTCACTATGTCGTGGCAAAATGTTGTCTGTTCACAGTGTGGGATAGTCCAACTGCATGGAAGAATAAAAGGTCGATGCTATTACTGTATGGGGCAGAAATGGTGCACGTTTCTACTTTATTGGGGCTACTGGGGAGGGAGTATAAAGACAAATATTACTACTATACAGAGGCATAAATAGGAATTTTTCTATTACGGGGGCCTAATGCATTAATATTGTATTTGGTGTATTGGGCTATGTAGGGGGACATGTCTACTGTGAGGCTGGAGTCACACTTAACCTATGGAAAATCAGTCCGAGTCTCTCGGCCAGGAGTCGCTGGAGTGTAATGCGAGTACAATCCGATTTCTCACACCTATGATCCGATTTACATACGAATGCAGTGCGATTGCAATGCGATATTAAACATGAGCTTTTACATACAGCAGTTCTCTATGTAATTTACACATCGATTTCAAAGGAAGTATTCTTCAAAACCCACATTTTATATACAATATAGATACACACATTATATATATATATATATATATATATATATATATATATATATATATATATATATATATATACACACACACATACACACACACACACTAGCTGAAGACCCGGCGCTGCCCGGGCATGGTAACTAACTACGGTTCGTTATAACAAATTATAATGTGTGAGAATCATGTGGGAATAGTGGATGAGGGCAGGTATATCTCACCCAGATTCCTTTCCTATGTGGCCTAGTCTGGTCAGTATCGCACCTGCTTGCTAATGAATAATGGGAGGTGGATATAAAAGGATGCCAGGTGGTTGTGTGAGTGTCTCAGCCTGGGAACACAGAGAGCTTGTCTGTGTGAGAGACACACATGTGAGTGGAAGCAGTGCCCACTGCAACTGTGGTTTGGCTGGACGGGAGAAGCCTGCCAGTTGGTAGTTAGGTTGTCCATTGTTTAGTTAGTGCCGGACAGGCAAGGATTTGTTTTATGTTTTATTTCCTTTTTGCATTGCTTTCACCGTTAATAAACCTGACTCAGGGTCAGTTACACCCGAATCCCAGCTCTGCGCCTGAGTGTCATGCTGAACGCACGTGACCTTTGACCCCAGCAAAGGCGATCCCGGAGTGTTCTATCACATTGTGGTGGAGAACGCGGGCATCACGTTGCAAGCATGAGCATGGAGGATGTGGTGAAAGCGCTGGTACAGTCCACCGCCGTCCAGCAAGAAGCTAATCGGGTGATGATGGCCCAGCTGAAGGAGTTGGTGGACATGACAGCTACCGATCGTTCGCTTCTCCAGCAGGTGGCGCAGCGCCTGGCAAGCCTACATGAGGTTAACCTGGAAGCCGAGTCGAGAGTGATTCACGTGAGTCGGTACTGGCAGAAAATGACGACCGAAGATGACGTCGAGGCATACCTGACCACGTTTGAACGGACGGCGGTGCGAGAAAAATGGCCGAAGGCACGATGGGCCGGCCTGATTGCCCCGTTTCTTTCCGGTGAGGCCCAAAAGGCTTATTATGACTTAGAGCCTGAAGCCACGCAGGACTTTGACAAACTGAAAGCCGAGATCTTGGCCCGGCTGGGAGTGACGACCGCTGTCCGTGCACAGAGAGTGCATCAATGGACTTATCAGCCGGATAAACCACCGCGGTCACAGATGTTCGACCTGATCCAAGTGACGAAGAAGTGGCTACAACCCGAGGTGTTGACAGCGCCAGAGATAATCCAGAGAGTCGTCATGGACAAGTACTTGAGAGCTCTACCGCCAGCCCTGAGGAAGTGGGTAAGCCATGGAAATCCTACGACGGCAGATCAACTGGTGGATCTGGTTGAACGTTACTCCGTGGCGGAAGGACTCCGAGACGACGCTACCCCACCTCCTTCTTCATCATCTCCACGTGGAACCGGTAAGACTGTTCCAGGGAGTAGGGGAGATGGAAAAATCCCTAAGACAGTGGGGGAGGAAAACGGGACTGCCCGCACTGCGAGGCCGAGAGTAACGAACTATGGTCTAAGCAAGGGGCCCGTTAGGTGTTTCCGCTGCCAAGAGATGGGACATATTGCTGCGAACTGTCCGGTCACTACTGAACCCATGCAGTGCGATGTCACAGACTCTAAAAACCGCATGTCTATGGTTGCACGGGTAGTGAGTGTGAATGCCGGTCAAAAGGATGTGGAAAAACACTTGTGTGATTTAACTGTTGATGGCAAAAAAGTGGTGGCATTGTTAGACTCGGGAAGTGTGGTGACTCTGGTGAAGGCCAGTCTGGTGTCAGCCCCGACTGGACCATCAGACAAATTTTCTGTAACGTTGTGTGCATGGAGACACCTGTTCGTACCTCACCACGGTCATATGCATTACTACTTCCTATGGGTCTGTGCAACATAAAGTGGGACTCGTCCCGTCGTTATTGCATGATGTTATCCTGGGCCGGGATTTTCCCCACTTCTGGCAATTGTGGGAGAATCAGTTGATGCCCTCGGGTAATAGTGTACATGATTCTTCTCCCAGGGCGCGTGGGGGTCTCGAACCCCTGGAAGATGTCTCCCCGGAAGACTCGGGGGAAGAGTCTGTGGGAAATGACCTGCAGTTCCCGTTTTCAGTCATGGCGGGTGATACGGAGGAGACCGGGGAAGAGGAGGAGGCCGACAGCCTTCCACCTCCCCGTTTGCCGGATTTAGAAGTTCAGAAAGATGACTTCCAAAGCGAGCAAATACAGGATCCTACCCTTTCTCAGGCTAGGACAAATGTAAAAGTGATAAATGGGGTACCCGTAGAACCTGGCTCTAGGCTGGCATATCCTTACATGGTTCTGGAGAATGATTTACTCTATCAGATAGAGAAAAAGGGGAAAGATACGGTGCAACTATTAGTCGTGCCAAAACCCTACCGGCGGCAGGTGCTGGACCTGGCCCACGGACATGTGATGGGAGGTCACCTGGGAGTCCAGAAAACCACCGAAAGGATATTACACTGTTTTGTTCGGCCAGGCATGCATCACGATATTGGTGTATATTGTGAGTCTTGTCCTGACTGCCAAGCCTCTGCACCTAAGCCCCGGTTCTGTAGCCCTTTGGTACCCCTACCTATTATTGAAGTCCCGTTTGAGAGGATTGGGATGGATTTAGTTGGGCCCCTTCCACGGTCTGCACGTGGACACCAACATATCCTGGTCATCTTGGATTATGCCACTCGTTACCCGGAGGCCATCCCTTTGCGTAACACGGCCACCAAGATGATTGCCAAGGAACTGGTGCATGTGTTTAGTCGGGTCGGTATACCAAAACAGATACTCACCGACCAGGGGACCCCCTTTATGTCCAGGGTAATGAAGGAGCTCTGCCGATTGTTACAAATCGAACCGTTACACACATCCGTGTATCACCCTCAAACAGACGGGTTGGTCGAACGGTTCAATAAAACTCTGAAGCAGATGCTGAGAAAGGTGATAGACAAGGATGGGAAGAACTGGGACTATTTACTTCCATATTTGCTTTTTGCCATCAGGGAAGTACCCCAGTCTTCCACGGGATTCTCGCCTTTCGAGTTATTGTACGCCCGACGTCCTCGCGGACTGTTAGACGTTGCAAAAGAAACCTGGGAGGGTCAGGTCACACCGTTTAAAACAGTGATAGATCACGTCACACAAATGCAGGACCATATTGCGGCTGTTATGCCCATCGTCAAAGAACACATGATACAGGCTCAAGGAGCCCAAAAAAGAATCTATGATAGGGGCGCCAAGATCCGTACGTTTGCACCCGGAGATAGGGTGTTGATCCTGGTCCCCACGGTGGACAGTAAGTTCCTGGCAAAGTGGCAGGCCCCCTTTGAGATCAAGGAAAGAGTTGGTGAAGTAAACTACAAAGTATACCAGGCAGGTAAACGGAAACCTGAACAGATTTATCATGTAAATCTGATAAAACCCTGGAAAGATCGGTCTGCCTTGTCAGCGGAGCTGGCCCGTCCCGTCTGCTCACATACCGTACCGGAGGTACGGGTTGCAGAGACTCTCTCGGAGCGGCAAAAGACTGAGGTCAGGCAGTTTCTACTTCACAACCAAAAGTTTTTCTCAGAAAAACCCGGGCAGACTACGCTAATGAAACATGACATCGTAACGGAACCTGGTGTCACAGTTCACGTAAAGCCCTACCGAATCCCGGAAGCGCGCCGTGAAGCCGTTTCCCGAGAAGTGAAGGCAATGTTAGAGTTAGGCGTCATTGAGGAATCGCACAGTGCTTGGTCCAGCCCGATAGTGCTAATTCCTAAACCGGACGGCACCATCCGGTTCTGCAATGACTTCAGGAAACTGAATGCGGTCTCAAAATTTGATGCCTACCCTATGCCCCGGGTCGACGAGTTAATAGATCGGTTAGGAAAAGCCCGGTATATTACGACCCTAGACCTAACAAAGGGGTATTGGCAGATCCCTCTGGCGGAGTCTGCCAGAGAAAAGACGGCATTTGCTACCCCAGAAGGTCTATTTCAGTATGTGTATATGCCGTTTGGACTGCACGGAGCACCGGCGACCTTCCAGAGACTGATGGATCGAGTCCTGAGGCCACATAGGCGGTACGCTTCGGCCTATTTGGACGACATTGTCATTTACAGCTTGGACTGGGAGACTCATCTCCAGAAAGTACAAGCTGTGATTGACGACCTGTGGGAGGCAGGTCTAACCGCGAACCCCAAGAAATGTCACATCGGGCTAGAAGAAGCCCGGTATTTGGGGTATGTAATTGGGAGGGGTGTTAAACCCCAGGTTGATAAGATTCAGGCAGTTCAGGACTGGCCGCAACCTGTCAACAAGAAGCAGGTACAAGCCTTCCTGAGGATCGCCGGCTATTATCGCCGGTTCATACCCAATTTTGCAGCCATCGCTACCCCCCTGACGGATCTTACAAAAGGGAAAGACTCCGTCATGATTAAATGGAGTTTAGCGGCTGAAGAAGCCTTCCATAGCCTAAAACGGGCACTTTGCTCTCAGCCCGTACTGGTGACTCCGGACTTCTGCAGCGAGTTTGTGGTACAAACGGATGCCTCTGATACCGGTATCGGGGCCGTACTCTCAAGTGAGGGACGGAGTGGAACACCCAGTCCTCTATCTCAGCAGGAAGATGAATAAACACGAGCAAAGGTATGCAGTCGTAGAAAAAGAGTGCCTCGCCATTAAGTGGGCTCTAGAGGCCCTCAAATATTACCTGGTGGGCCGAAAGTTCAGGCTGATCACTGACCATGCCCCTCTCAAGTGGATGCACTTGAACAAGGAACGGAATAGCCGGGTGACCCGGTGGTTCCTTGCCCTGCAGGCCTACACTTTTACGGTGGAGCACCGCCCAGGCGTACAGATGGGAAATGCAGATGCCCTGTCCCGAGTGCACTGTTTGGCGGGTGTGATTGCTCGACCAGAGTGGTCTGAGCAGAGGGGGGGGATATGTGAGAATCATGTGGGAATAGTGGATGAGGGCAGGTATATCTCGCCCAGATTCCTTTCCTATGTGGCCTAGTCTGGTCAGTATCGCACCTGCTTGCTAATGAATAATGGGAGGTGGATATAAAAGGATGCCAGGTGGTTGTGTGAGTGTCTCAGCCTGGGAACACAAAGAGCCTGTCTGTGTGAGAGACACACGTGAGTGGAAGCAGTGCCCACTGCAACTGTGGTTTGGCTGGACGGGAGAAGCCCGCCAGTTGGTAGTTAGGTTGTCCATTGTTTAGTTAGTGCCGGACAGGCAAGGATTTGTTTTATGTTTTATTTCCTTTTTGCATTGCTTTCACTGTTCATAAACCTGACTCAGGGTCAGTTACACCCGAATCCCAGCTCTGCGCCTGAGTTTCATGCTGAACGCACGTGACCTTTGACCCCAGCAAAGGCGATCCCGGAGTGTTCTATCACAAATGATTATATATCTATATAAAGCTGAGTGTAGAGCCCCGCTCACTCCGCATAGCCACATTCACTATAATATCCCACATCATCCTGTCAGCCAGAGCTACCGGACAACAACCCCTAATATGCCACATCGTCCCGTCAGCCAGAGCCACCGGACTACTACCCCTAATATCCCACATCGTCCCGTCAGCCGGAGTCACCAGACTACTACCCCTAATATCCCACATCATCCCGTCAGCCAGAGCCACCGGACTACTACCCCTAATATCCCACATCATCCCGTCAGCCAGAGCCACCGGACTACTACCCCTAATATCCCACATCATCCCGTCAGCCAGAGCCACCGGACTACTACCCCTAATATCCCACATCATCCCGTCAGCCAGAGCCACCGGACTACTACCCCTAATATCCCACATCATCCCGTCAGCCAGAGCCACCGGACTACTACCCCTAATATCCCACATCATCCCGTCAGCCAGAGCCACCGGACTACTACCCCTAATATCCCACATCATCCCGTCAGCCAGAGCCACCGGACTACTACCCCTAATATCCCACATCATCCAGTCATCCAGAGCCACCGGACTACTACCCCTAATATCCCACATCATCCCGTCAGCCAGAGCCACCGGACTACTACCCCTAATATCCCACATCATCCCGTCAGCCAGAGCCACCGGACTACTACCCCTAATATCCCACATCATCCCGTCAGCCAGAGCCACCGGACTACTACCCCTAATATCCCACATCATCCCGTCAGCCAGAGCCACCGGACTACTACCCCTAATATCCCACATCATCCCGTCAGCCAGAGCCACCGGACTACTACCCCTAATATCCCAGTCAGCAAGAGCCACCGGACTACTACCCCTAATATCCCACATCATCCCGTCAGCCAGAGCCACCGGACAACTACTCCTAATATCCCACATCATCCCGTCAGCCTGGGGTCAGAACCAGAGCGCTGAGTGGAACAGTCCTAACTTCCATACCGGGAACCCCTTCAAGAGAGGCCTGGTGTCAGAACCAGAACGCTGAGTGGATTTGACCTGACTTCCATACCAATGATCCCTTTAATAGAAGCCTGGGGTGAGAATCAGAGCGCTGAGGGATTTACCATGACTTCCATACCAGAGTTCCCTTTAAGAGAGGCCTGGGGTCAGTACCAAAGCGCAGAGTGGATTTGCCCTCACTTCCATACTGGGGATCCCTGTAAGATGGGCATTGGGTCAGAACCAGAGCACTGAGTGGATTTGCCCTGACCTGACGTGCATACCAATGATCCCTTTAATAGAACCCTGGGGTCAGAATCAGAGCGCTGAGGGATTTGCCCTAACTTCCATAAAGGAGATACCTTTAAGAGAGCCTGGGGTCAGTACCAGAGCATTTGAAGGCAATTGACCTGACTTCCATATCGGGGATCCCTTTAAGAGAGCCTGGGGTCAGTACCAATGATAATAATGGGGTCAGTACCAAAGCGCAGAGTGGATTTGCCATAAATTCCATACCAATGATCCCTTTAAGAGAAACTGGGGTCAGAAACACAGAGCTGAGTGGAACGGTCCTAACTTCCATACCGGAGATCCCTTTAAGAGAGGCCTGGGGTCAAAACCAAAGCGCTGGATGGATTTGCTCTGCCGTCCATACCAATGACCCCTTTAAGAGGGAAGATGTGTGAGGTGTACATTGGCACAGGAGGTGGGGGGGTTCATTTCTGTCATGTGCTCTCTGCTCCTTTTTGGGGGGCAGACAATGGCTGGGAGCTTATGTTCCCAGGGATGCTAGATTTCGCCCACCATGTCAGTGTCTGCTGAGGTGTTGTCAAGTGGGAAAACTTGCTCATAGCAACCAATCACAGCTCAGCTTCTTTTGAACAGCTCTGGTGAAATGAGAGATGCTTCGCGATTGGTTGGTGATACACACACATTATATATATATATATATATATATATATATATATATATATACACACACATACACAGTTGTGGCCAAAAGTATTGACAACCCTGCAATTCTGTCAGATAATACTCAGTTTGTTCCTGAAAATTATTGCAAACACAAGTTCTTTGTTATTATTATCTTCATTTAATTTGTCTTAAATGAAAAAACACAAAAAGAATTGTCCTAAAGCCAAATTGGATATAATTCCACACCAAACATAAAAAAGAGGGTGGACAAAAGTATTGGCACTGTTCAAAAAATCATGTGATGCTTCTCTAATTTGTGTAATTAACAGCACCTGTAACTTACCTGTGGCACCTAACAGGTGTTGGCAATAACTAAATCACACTTGCAGCCAGTTGACATGGATTAAAGTTGACTCAACCTCTGTCCTGTGTCCTTGTGTGTACCACATTGAGCATGGAGAAAAGAAAGAAGACCAAAGAACTGTCTGAGGACTTGAGAAACCAAATTGTGAGGAAGCATGAGCAATCTCAAGGCTACAAGTCCATCTCCAAAGACCTGAATGTTCCTGTGTCTACCGTGCGCAGTGTCATCAGGAAGTTTAAAGCCCATGGCACTGTGGCTGACCTCCCTAGATGTGGACGGAAAAGAAAAATTGACAAGAGATTTCAACGCAAGATTGTGCGGCTGTTGGATAAAGAACCTCGACTAACATTCAAAGAAGTTCAAGCTGCCCTGCAGTCCGAGGGTACAACAGTGTCAACCCATACTATCCATCTGCAACTGAATGAAAAGGGACTGTATGGAAGACCCCACTTCTTACCCCGAGACATAAAAAAGCCAGGCTGGAATTTGCCAAAACTTACATGAAAAAGTCTAAAACGTTTTGGAAGAATGTTCTCTAGTCAGATGAGACAAAAGTAGAGCTTTTTGGGCAAAGGCATCAACATAGAGTTTACAGGAGAAAAAAAAGAGGCATTCAAAGAAAAAAACATGGTCCCTACAGTCAAACATGGCAGAGGTTCCCTGATGTTTTGGGGTTGCTTTGCTGCCTCTGGCACTGGACTGCTTGACCGTGTGCATGACATTATGAAGTCTGAAGACTACCAACAAATTTTGCAGCATAATGTAGGGCCCAGTGTGAGAAAGCTGGGTCTTCCTCAGAGATCGTGGGTCTTCCAGCAGGACAATGACCCAAAATACACTTCAAAAAGCACTAGAAAATGGTTTGAGAGAAAGCACTGGAGACTTCTAAGGTGGCCAGCAATGAGTCCAGGCCTGAATCACATAGAACACCTGTGTAGAGATCTAAAAATGGCAGTTTGGAGAAGGCACCCTTCAAATATCAGGGACCTGGAGCAGTTTGCCAAAGAAGAATGGTCTAAAATTCCAGCAGAGCATTGTAAGAAACTCATTGATGGTTACCGGAAGTGGTTGGTCGCAGTTATTTTGGCTAAAGGTTGTGCAACCAAGTATTAGGCTGAGGGTGCCAATACTTTTGTCTGGCCCATTTTTGGAGTTTTGTGTGAAATGATCAATGTTTTGCTTTTTGCTTCATTCTCTTTTGTATTTTTTCATTTAAGACAAATTAAATGAAGATAATAATACCAAAGAATTTGTGTTTGCAATCATTTTCAGGAAGTAACTGAGTAAGTATTATCTGACAAAATTGCAGGGGTGTCAATACTTTTGGCCACAACTATATATATATATCTCAATGTGTGTGTGTATGTATGTATGTATGTATGTATGTATGCATGCATGCATGTCTGGGATTGGCATCCGCACCGTCGCAGCTACAGCCACAAAATTTGGCAGTCATACGTCTGGACTCCAAGAGCGTCATAGGCTATGTTGTGAGCAGGGCTGTGGAGTCGGTAAGCCAAACCAGCCACTCAGACTCCTCAATTTCCCTTACACCGACTCCACGACTCCGACTCCCACATATATTGCTTAGATTTAAGTGAAAAATTTATTGTAGTACAATGTGAACATCAGACATTTAATCATTTTTATGATACAATAATCAAGATATTTAGACAGAACATAATATATATTTATTGGAATACAAATATGTAATACACTATGTAATATTGATTACATATATACAGTACAGACCAAAAGTTTGGACACACCTTCTCAAAGAGCTTTCTTTATTTTCATGACTATGAAAATTGTAGATTCACTCTGGAGGCATCAAAACTATGAATTAACACATGTGGAATTATATAATTAACAAAAAAAAGTGTGAAACAACTGAAAATATGTCTTATATTCTAGGTTCTTCAAAGTAGCCACCTTTTGCTTTGATTACTGCTTTGCACTCTCTTGGCATTCTCTTTATGAGCTTCAAGAGGTAGTCACCGGAAATGGTCTTCCAACAGTCTTGAAGGAGTTCCCAGAGATGCTTAGCACTTGTTGGCCATTTTGCCTTCACTCCGCGGTCCAGCTCACCCCAAACCATCTCGATTGGGTTCAGGTCTGGTGACTGTGGAGGCCAGGTCATCTGGCGTAGCACCCCATCACTCTCCTTCTTGGTCAAATAGCCCTTACACAGCCTGGAGGTGTGTTTGGGGTCATTGGCCTGTCGAAAAATAAATGATGGTCCAACTAAACGCAAACCGGATGGAACAGCATGCCGCTGCAAGATGCTGTGGTAGCCATGCTGGTTCAGTATGCCTTCAATTTTGAATAAATCCCTAACAGTGTCACCAGCGAAGCACTCCCACACCATCACACCTCCTCCTCCATGCTTCACGGTGGGAACCAGGCATGTAGAGTCCATCCGTTCACCTTTTCTGTGTCGCACAAAAACACGGTCGTTGGAACCAAAGATCTCAAATTTGGACTCATCAGACCAAAGCACAGATTTCCACTGGTCTAATGTCCATTCCTTGTGTTCTTTAACCCAAACAAGTCTCTTCTGCTTGTTGCCTGTCCTTAGCAGTGGTTTCCTAGCAGCTATTTTACCATGAAGGCCTGCTGCACAAAGTCTCCTCTTAACAGTTGTTGTAGAGATGTGTCTGCTGCTAGAACTCTGTGTGGCATTGACCTGGTCTCTAATCTGAGCTGCTGTTAACCTGCGATTTCTGAGGCTGGTGACTCGGATGAACTTATTCTCTGCAGCAGAGGCGACTCTTGGTCTTCCTTTCCTGGGGCGCTCCTCATGTGAGCCAGTTTCTATGTAGCGCTTGATGGTTTTTGCCACTGTACTTGGGGACACTTTCAAAGCTTTCCCAAATTTTCCGACTGACTGACCTTCATTTCTTAAAGTAATGATGGCCACTCGTTTTTCTTTGATTAGCTGCTTTTTTCTTGCCATAATACAAATTCTAACAGTCTATTCAGTAGGACTATCAGCTGTTTATCCACCAGACTTCTGCACAACACAACTGATGGTCCCAACCCCATTTATAAGGCAAGAAATCCCACTTATTAAACCTGACAGGGCACACCTGTGAAGTGAAAACCATTTCCGGTGACTACCTCTTGAAGCTCATCAAGAAAATGCCAAGAGTGTGCAAAGCAGTAATCAAAGCAAAAGGTGGCTACTTTGAAGAACCTAGAATATAAGACATATTTCCAGTTGTTTCACACTTAATTATATAATTCCACATGTATTAATTCATAGTTTTGATGCCTCCAGAGTGAATCTACAATTTTCATAGTCATGAAAATAAAGAAAACTCTTTGAATGAGAAGGTGTGTCCAAACTTTTGGTCTGTACTGTGTGTGTGTATATATATATAACACTGACTTATCTCAGCTAAGACAAAGTCTAGATCCTCAGACTACATTCACACCATGGACGAACCTCATACTGCACACCTCAGCTGCTGCAGAACCTCATACTGCACACCCCTACACTTGAAAATAAAGCCTGCAGCTAAAGAAGATGTGGTGGTGATGAATGCAGTCTATTTATTCCAACTATCAATTGATGTTGATGTGTTACTTAAGACGAGCAATGCCTGTCCTGGGCGTCCTTTTGGGCAGCTATGAGGTGTACCTGACTGGTGCTTAAAAAAAAAAAAAATAAAAAAAAAAAATATAATGAGTGTTAGTCTGTGTGCTACCTGGCTTTCATTCTTTTTGGTACAGATAAGATATGGATGGATAGAGATAGATAGATAGGAGCAGATTTCTAATCTGCTTTTGCTATTGAAAACATTATCTATGAGCTCAAAAACCTTTCAGGTGATGCGGTTTTTTAAAAAGCTGATCTGCTTTTGCAGCTGAAAAACGTATCCTCAAAAAATGCAGGAAAAACGCTGTGTGTGAATGTAGCCTTAGATCAAGAATAGAACAGTCATTTATAGGACATTTCATAACTTTCCCAAATTTCTATGAAAAAATATTCAGCACATTCTGCATTGAATTACTGTACCCAATTTATTATCTATTTTAGGAGTCTGTCCATTTTATACCGACTCCACAGCCCTGGTTGTGAGGCGAAATTTTAACCCCGCGCGTTCCAATTCACCAAACAATTTGGCTCCTATCTACATAAAGGGGAAAAAGTATACATATGTATTGGCATCTGCACCGTCATACCTACAGCCACAAAATTTGGCACAGTCACAAGTCTGGACCCCGAGAGCGTCATAGGCTATGTTGTGAGGCGAAATATTAACCCCACGCTTTCCAATTCACCAAACAATTTTGCCCCTATCTACATAATGGGGAAAAAGTGAAAGGAAAAGTGTTGGAGGCAAATTGACAGCTGCCAGATGTGAACAAAGGGAACTTAAAGAATGAGAGCGATGGCGCTAAAGAGTATATACCGCTCAGTTACTAAGGTGGGGCCCTGACGTGGGATACTCATCACACACGGGGATATGAACACACACACAAAATGCGCCACACACTACCACGTGCTTCACCATATATACCACCCTCAGCACACATTTCACCACACATACACCAACCTCGCCACATAAAAGTCAAAACACAAAAGTCGCCACTAAAAACTCGCCACGCTGTCCCAGAGCTGTTTAAAAGATGAAAAATGAGCTGTGATTGGTTGCTATCAGCAACAGTTTTCTTTGTAGACAGTTGTGGTAATTGAGGCCCATTATTCTTATCATTTCTATGGTGTTATCGTCCTTCTGTAAAGCTGGAAATAACACAATTTATTACCGTGCCAACACAGACCACCCTCTGACACAGACTGCAGGGGGAGCCCAGTATCACACAGGATAGGATTAGATACACAGCTCAGCAGTCAATATCACACAGGATAAGATTAGATACACAGCTCAGCAGACAGTATCACACAGGATAAGATTAGATACACAGCTCAGCAGTCAATATCACACAGCCTTCCCGCCTCTCTCCATTCTCCCGGCCCCAGTAATCCTTTGCGAGCGATGACGTCCATTCTCGCGGGATCGCGAAGTCTCGTGGTCATTTGCGCGACGTCATCGCGAATTACCGCGAGACATCGCGATCCCGCGAGAACGGACGTCATCGCGGGCATTTTCACAAAGGATTACTGGGAACAGATGCGCGGGACGATGGAAGGTAAGAATAACCCCATTTTTAATTTTTTTTTTTTTTTTTACATTCTATCTTTTACTACTGATGCTGCATAGGCGGCCTCAGTAGTAAAAAGTTGGTCACACTTGTCAAACACTATGTTTGACGAGTGTGACCAACCTGTCAATCAGTTCTCCAAGCGATGCTACAGATCGCTTGGAAAACGCTAGCATTTTGCAAGCGGGAATTTAAAATGCGATTTTCCCGCGGAATGGAATTCTGGAATTCTTGCGGTTATTTCCGCGAGAGTTCCGGTACGTGTGCACTTAGCCTAATGGTTGACTATGGGATGGACGATGTGTGATGGGTATATGGGCACTGGACTATGGGATAGAGGATATGTATGACGGGTATATGGGCACAGGACTAATAGAGAGATAGATAGATATATATATATATATATATATATATATATACACACACACACAAATAAATTTATTTGTATTAGATAGATTAAAATCCAGAAAATCATCTGTTGCATACAGTAAAATCAGAGTGACAACTTGGAATAGAATAGATTTATACACACAGAATAAAAGCAAGCAATTCATCTGAAGTGTTCTGTAAAATCAATGCACGAGCTGACAGGATAGAAGAGATGGATTAAATACAGTAATTACAAATAGAATACAGATGTTTGTGACAAATACAATTAGTATAGTGTGTGCAAATTACTTTACATGTATTAAAGATTATTTTTTGGAAAAAATGGCGTGGACTCCAGCGCAATTTTCGTAACCAGCAGAGGGAAAGCCGACGGCTGACGGCAGATGTTTATAGCCTGGGAAGGAGGTAATACACAAGGAGCTTTCCAGGCTATTAATATCAGCTCACAACTGGGGCGGCGCGTGCGACACATCTGGCAGTAATGGTTAAGCGCAGTACTGAAAAATATGACTTTAGGGCATCGTGGTCAGGGGTGTATTTATATATATAATTACCTCACTTGGGGTTTCACTATGTTTATACTGCTGTGACTTCTCTGGCATTTATTACTTGCACTGTCACTTTATTTATTTATATGGTAATTCATTACTAAGCTTGTTCCCAGTTGCTGCACTGTTTGGTGTTGTACCCTTGTTGCACCTGCTCTTGTTTAAACTGTCATGAAAATAAAATGATACCTTTTTAGTGTCATTTTATAGTAATTACCGTATATACTCGTGTAAAAGCCGAGATTTTCCAGCACATTTTTTTGTGCCGAAAATGCCCCCTCAGCTTATACACGAGTCATTGTGAAGAAAGCCAGCAGGGGAGGGGGAGCGGTGGCAGGAAAAGGTGGCTGTGACATCATACTTGCCCTCCTTTGCAGTCGCTGAACGTCCCCTGCATCCTCCATTGTCCCAGGGCTGGTGGCTTCTTCCTGTCTTCAGCAGTCACATGGTACCGCTCATTAAGGTCATGAATATGGACGTGACTCCACTCCTATGGGCATGGAAGAATATTCATGACCTTAATGGGCGGTACCACGGAGGATGCAGGGAGGATCAGCGACGGCACAGGAGGGCGAGTATGAATGAGGAGGATGGGGGATCACAGGAAAGCACAGAAGAGCTCGGAGGACTGGGGGAGCACAGAAGAGCACGGAGCAGGACGGGAGACGCATGGAGGAGGACAGGGAGCTGAGCCATACATAGAAGGATGGGACCGGGGAGCCAAGTCATGCATACTGGGAGGTGGGGAGAGCCTCACAGAGCAGAGCAGGGATGAGGGGACAATGCATACCTGGCTTATACTTGAGTCAATAAGCTTACCTAGTTTCCCGTGGCAAAATTAGGAGCCTCGGCTTATACTCGAGTATATACGGTATTAATAAAAATTAGATTTTTATCTTTTGGTGGATTGATTATTCTTGCAGGTCTACAATTCTGTGGGAGTATATCCATAGCTATTGCTACTGGTGGTTCGGGAACTCTAACCTAGAGCCACAGCTTTCATAATGTGTTCTGTTCTTAAGAAATTGTATTACATTATCTGAGACATTACCTGTCTGAATCCTGCTCATATAGGTACTGTACACATGACCAGGTTTTTAAATACATCAGTTAGGGACTGCTCTGAGATGGGTTACTTTGACGTTGGGTAGAGCGGCTTAGTATACATTTTTTGCAAAAAAAGTATCAACCAAATACCCTGTTTTTTTATCATCTTTTTACTAGCACTTGCTGTTTACTGTTACTTCTTTACAACAGAGTATTTTTATACGTTTGATTTACTGTGCTTTCTATGTTTCAGTCTTTTGGTGGTGTGAACACTGTCCTACAGACTTGCTCACTGTGTGCATTGCCCATGTGTTTGTATTATCCGAGACCCGTAGCATCTCCATTTTTTGTGATCTGGGGTTGGGTGACGGCTTATTTTTTGCACGCTGAGATTAGTTTTTATTGACACCATCTTTTATCGCCCATTATTACATTTTAATGTAATGTCTCAATGCAATGTTGCGGTGACCAAAAGAGTAATTCTGTGTTTTGACTTTTTTTTCTCATTACACCGTTTACCGATTGGAATACTTTGAAGCACAAGCATATCATTAACTGAAAATAAATATTAAACAACCACAAGACAGATTTCATCACCTAAGGTATCATATTAATCAGTGCAAAGGCGCCAACCTGACACTGTCACCGAGCACAATCCTGCTGACAGGTTCCCTTTAATGAGATTCTCGTGCTTTGGGGTGGCCTGTGGTGGAGGTCTTTATGTGGTGCTCTGCTTAGGTATTCACATTGATGGCTTCTGACAGGTCAGTGATCCTTCGTCACATCCAAACACAAATCAGGTGTGAACAGGTGCCTACCTAGAGTCGCCAACTCATATACAATCAAGCAAGGCTGCACTCTGTAGCACTATAGCATGCAAACATGAAATATGAAAATTGAATTGCATTACTGCACTGGAACTATGAAAGATTGAGGATTGAGTTGGCTATTCTAGGTAAGCACATGTTCAGACCTGATTTTTGTTTGGATGTGACGGTCAGTTTTTTTGATTAGTTGTTGTTCTGTCCTCACTAATGAAGCAGACTTCATGTAGCTATACATGCAGCTAAACTGCTATACCGAGGGTCCAATAAGGGAGACTGTAGTTGAATCTGTATTTTATTGAACGTGGTGGTATATCGATGCGATGAAACAGTGATGCTGACACAAGGGGAGGAGAGGAATGAGATGTTTCCAGGATGCAGGCAGAAGGAAAAATGGCGAACTGGAGGGAAAAACTGGGGGTGGACTAACCATGATAGTTTGCAAAACTTACCAGGGTGCCTTGCAACTTTCCCAAAATGCATTGTGAAGGGAGGTGTAGGGATTCTACTCGCTCAGGTGCAGCGGGAGACAATCAGGAGGCAGGTGCCTTTAAAGTTCATGGGGTTTATTGCATCATAAACCCATAAAACAAAAGAAATAGCCTTTAGCTCAGGCAAAATACATAACAAATGTCCAGTCCTTTAGGCTCAGTCCTGGAGCCAGAACCCACACGGGAGACTTCCCCCTCCCCACATACAACCCCGTGTTTCAGGAGCAGTCTACATTATAAGGGTATAGCCACACCCACGAACCCAGCAGCTGACTGGTCACGTGACCTCACCACAGGTCTTTGCCATACATTAGCAACATAGTGATATTACTTAGGGCTTACATTAAAGAGACAAGTCGTCTCTGAGACACATACCTCCCATCAACTATACAATCCTTAGCCATGCCAGAGGGAAATAGAAAATGAAACTAAAAACACACAATAACACTGCAGTTATGACTCTAGTCACTAGATGGAGCCAAAAACAATGAAAACATTAAATCTATGGTAGAAACTGAATATTCTGGATATTCACAGCAAATCATTGTAAATATATAAACAAGCAGATAGTCAAAGATCATGAATTAAATGTCGGAGACAGAAAAGTTGTATTAGGCTGGTTTTACACTTGCCGTGCTTTTTGCGGCCCGATTTACGGGCTTTATTGCCATGATTTTGTGGTCTCCCACAAAAACCTCTCTCGGACCGCCGTTTTTCCCTACTATAACAAATACCAGGGAAAAAAACGGCGATCCGCAAATATGGTGTACCGCAAAAACAACTTAACTTTGTTTTTGCGGTACCACTGAAATGCATTGCGGCCGTGTCCGTAAGCTGTGAAAAATATCAAGCAAGCTTGATATTTTTTCACGGCTGCAAATACGGCCCTCACAGCCATACGGAGAACAGCAATCCTACTAATTTTTGTGGGCCGATTTTGCGACCCCATATAAATCTATTGGGGCCGCAAAAATGGCCAGCAAAAATACGGTAAGTGTAAAACCAGCCTAAGGGCAGTTTCACAAGTCCAGATAATTCCGGTACCGGAAAAAACGGTACCGGAGATATCTGTGTGGATACGTGGTACCTCCGTGTGACAACCATGTGCCGCAAGTATGCCGCATCAGGACCACACGGACGGCCGCCGGGGAAGAAGCGCTACAGTAAGCGTTGTTCACCGGCGGCTGGTGCTGAACGCGGCTGTCATTCTTCTCTCCTGCTCTGCTGGCAACAGCAAGCAGGAGAGAAGAATGAATGAAAACCCGACGTGGGGTCCCCCTCTGACGTTAACCCCTTATGACCACACTTGCCACCACTACAGGGCAAGTGGGAAGAACCCGACAAAGCTCCAGAATAGGCGCATCTAATAGATGCGCCTTTTCTAGGCAGCTGCAGGCTGCTGTTTTTAGGCGGGGGGGGGGCAAGATCAATGGCCCCTTACCAGCCTGAGAATAACAGTTCCCAGCTGTGAGTTTTGCCGGGTTGGTTCACAAACAGAGGGGGACCCCACGTTGGGTTTTCATTCATTCTTCTCTTCTGTTCGGTGTTGCCGGCAGAGCAGGAGAGAAGAATGACAGCCGCGTTCAGCACCAGCCACAGGGGAACAGCGGCTTACAGTAGTGCTTCTTCCCCGGCGGCCGTCCGTGAACACGGAGGACAGTGTGAACTGTTCTCCATGTGCCGCGTTCAGCACATTTTGCGGACTGTGCACTCCCACAAACACGGACTCGTCTCTATGTTTGGCACGCGGACCGTGTGTCCATGAAAACACGCTGACATGTCCGGAGGTGCAGAGACACATTCATTTTAATGTGTCTATATGTGTCAGTGTCTCCGGTAAGTGAGGAAACTGTCACTACACGTACCAGAGCCATGGACGTGTGAAACCGGCCTTATTATTCTGACTGAGCACTCCATCCCTTAGCCACAGGCGTTTTTAATTGCAACAGGATCATAACCCTTCATTGATATTTAGACTTTAGGAGAGTATTCACATTAGGTTCCCAGAGAGCTGTAGACTAAGAGATGATTGGTATTATTAGGTCCTGGTATACGAGAATCGCCTTACCGTGGCTACCAAGTACACATGAATTGGCCAATTTATGAGCTAAGCATTCTCAGTTTTTCATATTTCTAGTGCAGTAATGCAATTCAATTTTCACATTTCATATTTGCAGCTTTATTAGTTTGAGTGATCCTTTGTGACCTGCCCCCTATTTTACATACTGATTATTATATGTATTGAGAGGGGAAAAAAAAAAAATAAACCTTCAGCAGGCAGCGGCGCCTGCGCTGCAGCATGATCGCATGTATAATGTGCATTGTGTTATTTAGCAGAGCACCACATGCAGATCCCACCCCCCCGAGCACAAGCATTTCATTAACTGAAAATAAACATTTAACTACTGCAAGACGGATGTATCACCCAAAGTATCATTTTAATCAGTATAATGGCACCGACCTGACAGTTTGTGTAGGTTCGCTTTAAGTTAGTGCTGTAGTTTTTGATAGTGTTCAGTATAGCGGAATTATTCGGTTATGATGCAGTGCCGTATTTATCCCTTGTACATTGGATCCTGTTCAGTAACATGATGGTGGTTATACTCCTAGTAGACCGAGTGAAGGCCCTGCACACCGAAAGGCATTTTGAGATGCTTCAAAAAGGATGAATCAGGATTTGGTCTCCATTGGATGCACAGTGGTGCAGCATCACGCAAGACATCTAGGCCATATTCACTGCATTACATATGGCCCTTGTGTGTGGCGGCATCTATCCCTTTGGGTGGTTTATTATTGCTGTATTAGTTGTGGGCTATCAGGCTTATTAAGTAACAATATGGTGACATTTGTAATTAGTAACTAAATGACTGTTTATCACAATGTTTGCTATGAGAGTTATATTTTTATCAGTTCTTTTACACTGGGGGCAGGAGGTACCAGAACGAACATCTTTATAGGATCTAGAAAGTAGAGGCCCGGACATATGAACATGGCACCTGTAACTAATGTGATATGGAATAATGCAACAACCCCTTTAAATGAGGTTTCCACCATCAGGAAAGCTGCGCCAAGCTCACTACAACCCCACACCGGGCAGGTCCTCTCTCTTGGATGGTCCTGTGGTGTGGCACGTCACAACTACAACGTGCATCCCAGCTGCAACCAGTGAGCAGGGCCGGCGTTAGGGGCAGGCAGACAAGGCAGCTGCCTAGGGCCCCCACTCCCCCAGGGGTCCCCAGTTAGCGGCACATCATGCAGCCGCTATGGGGCCCCTGTGAGGCAGGGGGGCCGCCTGCGCCGACTCCCCCCGCCACCGCATTGATGGAGGAGAGAGCGTCAGCTGACCGCTACCTCTCCCATCATTCTCCGCTCTGCCTTTGACACAGTGGGACGTCATCGCACACTCACTGTGTGTACCAGGCAGCGCAGGAGACAGGAGAAGCGCAGGAGACAGGAGAAGCGCAGGAGACAGGAGAAGCGCAGGAGACAGGAGAAGCGCAGGAGACAGGAGAAGCGCAGGAGACAGGAGAAGCGCAGGAGACAGGAGAAGCGCAGGAGACAGGAGAAGCGCAGGAGACAGGAGAAGCGCAGGAGACAGGAGAAGCGCAGGAGACAGGAGAAGCGCAGGAGACAGGAGAAGCGCAGGCACGAGGAGTGTTGTTTTCTTTTTCTAATGTAACAGTGACTGTGGGGCCATTTTCGGGGGGGGGGGGGATGCGGGCTGTGCTGTCCGTACACCATGGGGGGCTGTGCTGTCCGTACACCATGGGGGGCACATTATATTCTATGGGGGAGGCTGTGTTATGTAATATGGGGGGGGATACATTATATTCTATGGGGAGGTGGGCTGTATTATATTCTATTTGGGGCTACAATATATTCATTATATTCTATGGGGGGTGACCGCATCATACTCTATGAGGGGGCTACATTATACTATATGAGGAGACTACATTGTATTCTATGGGGCTGCATTATATTCTATGGGAGGCTAGATTATATTGTATGGAAGCTTCATTATACTTTATGAGGAAGGCTACATTGTATTCTATGGAGGGGCTACATTATACTATATAAGGGGCTGCATTATACTATATGAGGAGGGCTGCATTATATTCTGTGGGGTGGCTGCATTATACTATAAGAGGGGGCTGCATTATATTCTATGGGGGTTGCATTATATTGTATGGTGGGGCTGCATTATACTCTATGGCAGGGATGGGGAACCTCAGGCCCCAGGGCCATTTACGGCCCTCGATGACCTTTTATCAGGCCCCCGGGCAGATTCTCAGGTAACGCATTCTTGGGCCGGGAGTTTTATTTTGATTGCCACAAACGCATTAATTTCTTCTTGCTCTGTCTGTTAGCACACACACGCAGTGTTCATTAATGAACACTGAAGGGCATGCAATGAAAGATTACATCCTGACACCAGTGCCAGTCAGGATGTAATATGTGGGCGGAGTTTGTACGGCCCCCGAAGGATGGTATAAATATCCAAATGGCCCTTGGCTGAAAAAAGATTCCCCACCCCTGCTCTATGGGGTGGCAGCATTATACTGTATCAAGGACTATGGGGAATACATTATACTATATGAAGAACTATGGGGTGCATTATACTATGGGAAGTGAATTGTACTACATGGATGACTGGCGGTGTATTATACTATATAGAGCACTATGAGGAGTGTATTATACTATATGGAGGACTGAGCAGTGTATTTTAATATACGGAGGAGTGAACTATACTACATGGAGGGCTATGGGGAGTGAACTATACTACATGGAGGACTATGGGGAGTGAACTATACTACATGGAGGACTATGGGGAGTGAACTATACTACATGGAGGACTATGGGGAGTGAACTATACTACATGGAGGACTATGGGGAGTGAACTATACTACATGGAGGACTATGGGGAGTGAACTATACTACATGGAGGACTATGGGGAGTGAACTATACTACATGGAGGACTATGGGGAGTGAACTATACTACATGGAGGACTATGGGGAGTGAACTATACTACATGGAGGACTATGGGGAGTGAACTATACTATATGGAGGACTATGGGGAGTGAACTATACTATATGGAGGACTATGGGGAGTGAACTATACTATATGGAGGACTATGGGGAGTGAACTATACTATATGGAGGACTATGGGGAGTGAACTATACTATATGGAGGACTATGGGGAGTGAACTATACTATATGGAGGACTATGGGGAGTGAACTATACTATATGGAGGACTATGGGGAGTGAACTATACTATATGGAGGACTATGGGGAGTGAACTATACTACATGGAGGACTATGGGGAGTGAACTATACTACATGGAGGACTATGGGGAGTGAACTATACTACATGGAGGACTATGGGGAGTGAACTATACTACATGGAGGACTATGGGGAGTGAACTATACTACATGGAGGACTATGGGGAGTGAACTATACTACATGGAGGACTATGGGGAGTGAACTATACTACATGGAGGACTATGGGGAGTGAACTATACTACATGGAGGACTATGGGGAGTGAACTATACTACATGGAGGACTATGGGGAGTGAACTATACTACATGGAGGACTATGGGGAGTGAACTATACTACATGGAGGACTATGGGGAGTGAACTATACTACATGGAGGACTATGGGGAGTGAACTATACTATATGGAGGACTATGGGGAGTGAACTATACTATATGGAGGACTATGGGGTGTAAACTGTAGATGTGCTGCTGATAACATGATACTGTATGGGGACAGATTGATCCATTAGTGATCATTCTGTCCCCATCATTCTTTCTCAGCCGGGAAACAAGTGTTGAATGTTTTCAATATTGTCGTTCACACTCAGTTAGCGTCCTGAACTCAGCGCATGTAAATACAATCGAAATGTTTCTGCGTGGTGTGCAATATGATAGCATTTGGGCCCCATTTTAAACTTTGCCAAGGGCCCCCCTTTACCTAAAATAGGCCCTGCCAGTGAGCTCCGCAGCTGTACCAGCCACCTCACCGCCAGATCAGGGGTTACCGCAGTGATGACATCACTTATGGGTTCAATCCCACCAAGGGCAACATCTGCAGGAGTTTGGAAGTTCTCCCCGGGTTTGTGTGGGGTCCTCCATACCTTATACTGTGATCCCCACTAGGGACAGTGTGTGTGTGCTACATGTGAGCAGCCGACCACCAAGCTCATAGCAGGAGGGACAGTGCTTGCTGTCTGCAACTTTACAGCGTTTCTGCATAGTGGAAACCCCCTTTAAGTGGATTGAAGAGTTAATCCTCTTGGATGAGGAGGACAGTCTCCACAGCATGTGACTAACAGATCCCCCCCATACGTGCCATCGCCACACAGCACTGCCACAGGAAGCCCCTCACACAAAGCAGACCCCAAACACAGCCTTATCCCCGCCTGGGCCACGGCCATGTAGCCCCGGACACCACAACCCGGATTACTCACCCGCACTGTCAGGCAGCCATAGTGCCAGCAGCAGGCAGAGCCAGGGCAGCCCCAAATAAGCAGGCCCAGCCATCATCCGGACAACGGCCGTGCCCATAACATTACCGCTGCGCTCGATCGCTTCCTTCCTGGCTGTTGTCTCGGGGTCTTCCTCCGTTTTACTGCATCGCACTTTTCCGCTATGGAGTCACCCCTCCCTCTCTGACTGCTTCCTATTGGACGAGTGAGCCAGGACAAGTATCCGGCAGTCCTCGCCCATCACAACACAAGCTGTGACGTAAAGCACCGCGCTCCACCCATCATGGACCTGTGCGAGCACGACTGGTGACGTCAGAACGTACAGGGACTGCTGTGCTGCTGGGGCAGTGCAGACTAGAGCGCGCCACTGTAGTGAGGGGAGTGGGATTCATAGCTGAGTGGGGAAGTGGTCGCCTGGAGCGTGATACCGAAATGTGCTCGGTGGACGTACAGCCCTGCCGTGCCTGGTGTGTGATACCACTATGTGCCTGGTGGACGTACAGCGCCTGCCGTGCCAGGTGTGTGATACCGCAATGTGCCTGGTGGACGTACAGCCCTGCCGTGCCTGGTGTGTGATACCGCTATGTGCCTGGTGGATGTACAGCGCCTGCCGTGCCTGGTGTGTGATACTGCTATGTGCCTGGTGGACGCTATGTGCCTGGTGGACGTACAGCGCCTGCCGTACCTGGTGGACGTACAGCGCCTGCCGTGCCAGGTGTGTGATACCGCTATGTGCCTGGTGGACGTACAGCGCCTGGTGTGTGATACCGCTATGTGCCTGGTGGACGTACAGCGCCTGCCGTGCCTGGTGGACGTACAGCGCCTGCCGTGCCTGGTGGACGTACAGCGCCTGCCGTGCCAGGTGTGTGATACCGCTATGTGCCTGGTGGACGTACAGCCCTGCCGTGCCAGGTGTGTAATACTGCTATGTGCCTGGTGGACGTACAGCCCTGCCGTGCCAGGTGTGTGATACCGCTATGTGCCTGGTGGACGTACAGCCCTGCCGTGCCTGGTGTGTGATACCGCTATGTGCCTGGTGGATGTACAGCGCCTGCCGTGCCTGGTGTGTGATACCGCTATGTGCCTGGTGGACGTACAGCGCCTGCCGTGCCTGGTGTGTGATACCGCTATGTGCCTGGTGGACGTACAGCGCCTGCCGTGCCTGGTGTGTGATACCGCTATGTGCCTGGTGGATGTACAGTGCCTGGTGTGTGATACCGCTATGTGCCTGGTGGACGTACAGCGCCTGCCGTGCCTGGTGTGTGATACCGCTATGTGCCTGGTGGACGTACAGCGCCTGCCGTGCCTGGTGTGTGATACCGCCAGGTGCCTGGTGGATGTACAGCGCCTGCCGTGCCTGGTGTGTGATACCGCTATGTGCCTGGTGGACGTACAGCGCCTGCCGTGCCTGGTGTGTGATACCGCTATGTGCCTGGTGGACGTACAGCGCCTGCCGTGCCTGGTGTGTGATACCGCTATGTGCCTGGTGGACGTACAGCGCCTGCCGTGCCTGGTGTGTAATACCGCTATGTGCCTGGTGGACGTACAGCGCCTGCCGTGCCTGTTGTGTGATACCGCTATGTACCTGGTGGACGTACATCCCTGCCGCGCCTAGTGTCTGATACCACTATGTGCTTGGTGGACGTAGAGCGCCTGCCGTGTGATACCGTAAAGTGCCTGGTGGACATGCAGCACCTGCAGTGTCTGGTGTGTGATACCGCAATGTGCCTGGTGGACGTACAGCGCCTGCCGTGCCTGGTGTGTGATACCGCAATGTGCCTGGTGGACGTACAGCGCCTGCCGTGCCTGGTGTGTGATACCGCTATGTGCCTGGTGGACGTACAGCGCCTGCCGTGCCTGTTGTGTGATACCGCTATGTACCTGGTGGACGTACATCCCTGCCGCGCCTAGTGTCTGATACCGCTATGTGCTTGGTGGACGTAGAGCGCCTGCCGTGTGATACCGTAAAGTGCCTGGTGGACATGCAGCACCTGCAGTGTCTGGTGTGTGATACCGCAATGTGCCTGGTGGACGTACAGCGCCTGCCGTGACTGGTGTGTGATACCACAATGTGCCTGGTGGACATACAGCGCCGGCCGTGCCTGGTGTGTGATACCGCAATGTGCCTGGTGGATGTACAGTGCCTTCTGTGTGATACCGCAATGTGCCTGGTGGATGTACAGTGCCTGCCGTGCCTGGTGTGTGATACCGCAATGTGCCTGGTGGATGTACAGTGCCTGCCGTGCCTGGTGTGTGAAGCCGCAATGCGGCTGGTGGACGTACAACGCCTGCCGTGCCTGGTGTGTGAGACCGCAGTGCGCCTGGTGGACGTACAGCGCCTGCCGTGCCTGGTGTGTGATATCGCAATGCACCTGGTGTGTGATACCGCAGTGCGCCTGGTGGACGTACAGCGCCTGCCGTGCCTGGTGTGTGATATCGCAATGCACCTGGTGTGTGATACTGCGGTGCGGCTGGTGGACGTACAGCGCCTGCCGTGCCTGTTGTGGGAGACCGCAGTGCGCCTGGTGGACGTACAGCGCCTGCCGTGCCTGGTGTGTGATACCGCAATGCGCCTGGTGGATGTACAGCGCCTGGTGTGTGATACCGCAGTGCGGCTGGTGGACGTACAGCCCCTGTCGTGCCTGGTGTGTGATACCGCAGTGCGCCTGGTGGACGTACAGCGCCTGCCGTGCCTGGTGTGTGATACCGCAATGCACCTGGTGTGTGATACTGCGGTGCGGCTGGTGGACGTACAGCGCCTGCCGTGCCTGTTGTGTGAGACTGCCGTGCCTGGTGTGTGATACCGCAATGCGCCTGGTGGATGTACAGCGCCTGGTGTGTGATACCGCAGTGCGGCTGGTGGACGTACAGTGCCTGGTGTGTGAGACCGCAGTGCGCCTGGTGGACGTACAGCGCCTGCCGTGCCTGGTGTGTGATACCGCAATGCACCTGGTGTGTGATACTGCGGTGCGGCTGGTGGACGTACAGCGCCTGCCGTGCCTGGTGTGTGAGACCGCAGTGCGCCTGGTGGACGTACAGCGCCTGCCGTGCCTGGTGTGTGATACCGCAATGTGCCTGGTGGACGTACAGCGCCTGGTGTGTGATACCGCAGTGCGGCTGGTGGACGTACAGTGCCTGGTGTGTGATACCGCAGTGCGGCTGGTGGACGTACAGCGCCTGTCGTGCCTGGTGTGTGAGACCGCAGTGCGCCTGCTGGACGTACAGCGCCTGTCGTGCCTGGTGTGTGAGACCGCAGTGCGCCTGCTGGACGTACAGCGCCTGCCGTGCCTGGTGTGTGATACCGCAATGCGCCTGGTGTGTGATACTGCGGTGCGGCTGGTGGATGTACAGCGCCTGCCGTGCCTGGTGTGTGATACTGCAATGCGCCTGGTGGACGTACAGCGCCTGCCGTGTCTTGTGTGTGATACCGCAGTGCGCCTGGTGGACGTACAGCGCCTGCCGTGCCTGGTGTGATATACCGTAATGTGCCTGGTGGACGTACAGCGCCTGCCGTGCCTGGTGTGTGATACCGCAGTGCGGCTGGTGGACGTACAGCGCCTGCCGTGCCTGGTGTGTGATACCGCAGTGCGGCTGGTGGACGTACAGCGCCTGCCGTGCCTGTTGTGTGATACCGCAGTGCGGCTGGTGGACGTACAGCGCCTGCCGTGCCTGGTGTGTGATACCGCAATGCGCCTGGTGTGTGATACTGCGGTGCGGCTGGTGGATGTACAGCGCCTGCCGTGCCTGGTGTGTGATACCGCAATGCGCCTGGTGGACGTACAGCGCCTGCCGTGTCTTGTGTGTGATACCGCAGTGCGCCTGGTGGACGTACAGCGCCTGCCGTGCCTGGTGTGATATACCGTAATGTGCCTGGTGGACGTACAGCGCCTGCCGTGCCTGGTGTGTGATACCGCAGTGCGGCTGGTGGACGTACAGCGCCTGCCGTGCCTGGTGTGTGATACCGCAGTGCGGCTGGTGGACGTACAGCGCCTGCCGTGCCTGTTGTGTGATACCGCAGTGCGGCTGGTGGACGTACAGCGCCTCCCGTGCCTGGTGTGTGATACCGCAGTGCGGCTGGTGGATGTACAGCGCCTGCCGTGCCTGGTGTGTGAGAACGCAGTGCGCCTGGTGGACGTACAGCGCCTGCCTGCTTGGTGTGTGAAACCGCAGTGCGCCAGTGACTGTGACACAGCCGCGACACGTGCAGCTGCAGCGCCAGACAACTGATCAGCCGGCGTGCTCCAGATATCCGGGTTCCCTCTGCAACTTTTTCGGTAAGCGCTATAGCTTGCCGAATAAGCAGGGACCTAATCAAATTCGCTCATCTCTAGTAAAAACTCTGGAACACTTCAACCAATCACACTGATGCAGAGACTTTTTTTTTATCACATATTGTACTTCATAACACTTCTAACATTTGATATGACTTGCGTTTATTTTTTAAAATTTTACAATTTTCAAACTTTGAATTATGCCCTTTTATATAAAAATATCAAATTTTTCCTGAAAAAATCTCTCTTAACCCCATTTTTTATTTTTACAAGGGTAACAGGAGAAATTGCACCATACAATGTGCTGTGCAAGTTCTACTGAATACTCCCAATACCCAACATATGGAGGAAAACTACTGTTATAGCTATATTTAGATTTTTATATTTAGTCTCTCCCTGCATCAGTGGATTACAGAGCACGAGAGGACCTCCCAGAATAGTGTACACAGCTTTAAATGCCAACATTATTATTACATTTACTCTCCCCACTTGTGTATAAATTAAACCACACCCAGGAAGGTAATAAAGTAGTTAAAGGAACAAAAAGGGGGGATATAAGTGTGTCATGGCTTATGAAAAAACACATTACCGGTAAGTAAGGCTAGTTTCACACTAGCGTTTCCTGGAGCTGCGGAGGGATGCGCACAGCCACTGTCAATCTCCGCCCACGGCCACGCCTCCTCCGGTGAGCTCTGCCTATGGGCGCATGACGCTGCATGCAACAATGCTCTGACCTGCACCAAACGCACCGTGTTGCATTTTGGTGCGATCGGCCCACCGTCAAAAGGAAACGCATACCTGCGCACGGCCTGCGTACCCAATGCTAAAGATAGGATACGCAGGTCGCATGCAGCATCATGCGCCCATAGGCGGAGCTGACTGGAGGAGGCGTGGCTGTGGGCAGAGCTTCATGGTGTCCGTGCGCATCCCTCCACAGGTCCAGGAAACGCTAGAGTGAAACTAGCCTAACATGCATGCTTTTCTGTCACCCATGACAGCACCAACGAAAGATTTACAGAAAACCAGTGCAACCTAGGGAGGGATCACAGCCTGAAGAACCTTCTCCCAAACGTGAGGTCAGAGGAGGCAGATAGATCCAGTACCTATAAAACGTAAGAGAGGATCAAGATTCAGCCTTACAAATCTTGCAGAGTGGGCTTTAAGGTTTTCTGGCACCGTTCTACCTGCCTCTGTGTAGACTATCCCGATGGCTTCTCTCATCTATCTTGACAGGGTACCTTTGGAAACCTTGAACCCCTTTCTGGACCCCTGGAAGTAGATGAATATAGCCCTATGCTTCCTGTATGACTCTGTGGCTGTGAAATATCGTATAACGGCCCTCCTGACATCTAAGGTGTGAAATCTTTCCTCCTTAGGATTTTTAGGGACTTGATAGAAGTATGGTAATATTACTTGTGACCAATGAAACTTTGATATGACCTCCGGGTCAGACTTCAAGATTATGCTATCCTCTAAATCTAAGGTAAGGGGGGGAAGAATCTGCAGACAGAACTTTCAAATCACTCGACCTACGTGCCAAAGTTAAGGCTACTAGTAGTATGGTTTTTAAGGTAATCTATTTTAGGAAGCTTAAACTCAGGAGTTCACAGGGGGTTCTGTCAAGGTTTCAAATACTAAATTCAGGTCCCACGGTGGAACTCTGACAGATTGGCCTGGCCCTAGTTCACGCCTTTATAAACCTTGCCACCACCTGTTCCCTGCCAAGTTGTATAGTGCTCTCAGGGCTGACATCTGAACCTTTAGGGTACTGACTGAAACCCCTGTTCTAGCCCCTTCTAGAGGAACTCTAGGATCGCTTTGATAGGTAACTTCCCTCCTAAAGCTGACCCTGTGGATGACAGGAATTTCTTCCAGGTCCTAACAAATTTTAGTGGTAGCCGGCTTTCTACTGCCCAGCAGGGTGGAGACTAAATTTGGAGAGAACCCTTTTCTTCTATTAACGACCTTTCAAGTTCCAGGGGGTTAAATGTAGGCTCTTAACCAGAGGATGGAATATAGACCCCTGAGATAGAAGGTCTAGGTTCTCCAGGAGAATCCAGGGCTCTGTGACTGACATCCTTTTGAACCTAAAGAACCAAGTTCTTTTGAGCCAGAAGGGAGCTATGAGGACTAGTGTTGAGCAAGTATACTCGTTGCACAGGTTTTCCCAAGCATGCTGGGGTATCCTATTTTGGCGTGCTCGGAGATTGTTTGTGTCGACTTAGCTGCATGATTTGCGGCTGCTAGACAGCTGAATACATGTGGGGTTGCCTGTTTATTAAGGAATCCCCACATGTATTCAGGCTGTCTGGCAGCCACAAATCATGCAGCTGCGTCGATACAAACTAAATCTCCGAGCACGCCAAAATACTCGGAGGACACCCGAGCAATGAGTATACTCGCTCACCACTAATGAGGACCACTCTCGCTCCCTCTTCTCTGATCTCCTCAACACTGCTAGAATCAGACAGACTGGAGGAAACACATATGCTAGACTGAAGTCCCATTCGATCAGAAAAGCGTCCACTTTGTGAGGAATCTTCTTCGGGTTTAGAGAACAAAACTTCACAGTCCTGTTCATCCTAGTGGCAAAGAGATCGATCTCTGGACGACACCACATGGCCACAATCTTGATGAAATCTGACCCTTTTAGGGACCATTCTCCTTGATGCAGCTGCCAGCGACTCAAAGTCTGCCTTGATGTTGATGTGTAGGGCAGACAAAGACTGGATGTTTGCCTCTGCCTGCGCAAAGATCCGTCCTGATATCTGCATCAAGGTCTTGGAGCGAGTACCTCCCTGATGGTTCACATATGCCACTGTGACCTGGTTGTCTGAGAGTATCTTTACATGGTGGCTGTGCAAGTTTGGTAAAAACCTCTAGTTCTCTCCACTGCCAGAAGTTCCCATGCATTCAAGGACTTCTTTTTTTTTTTGTTTAAACTCTTTTTCATTGAAATATTCCATAGGATAAAAGTTACAAGGATATAATATCATAGTATAATGTCAGAATGATTCTAACATTTACCTTTATCCATTCAATACAATAACATGAACATAACATCACACTGAACAATAGAGTGAACAATTACAGAAGAAAGGACAGGTTGGAACATAGTGTATTAGAACAAGTTCCGTCATGAAGCATTGCACTCTCACCTAAATCAGCTAGTTTCTTATCAAAATTTAGAACACGTACCAATTCGGGCCATATCAGAAGTACACTTTTTTTAGTCTATGCATATCATATATCACAGTCCATGTGTTTGAAGGAACACATGCAGGGTTGCTGGGCCGGGAGGCAAGTTTCGTGTGCAACAGGTCCAAGTTTGTTCTCTCTCGCTGTCCGCCAGACGGCCTCACAGCATACCGCACTTCTCTTCACAGCTCTCCGGTTACAGAACACATTGCGACACCGTACTTTCTCCGGGGACGTATATGTACGTACCTTCCCCTTTTTACACTCTGCGACGCTTCTGACAGCTCCGTCACTGTGGCCACCGTAGGCCTGTACACCAACAATAGTTTTACTGGTCAAACGTCGTTCCAAATACGGTGTCCTACAGCCGGAGCCTCGTCTATACTGCGGCACTTGATGTCAGGACCACCCCCCTGACTTCCTTTCTCCTCAGTCCCCCTGGTTGGGTTTTCCTCACAGTGCAGCAACTGTCACAGTCTCTTCGTCACTTGAGCTCCCCCTGGGGACTGGAACTTTCTGGAACCCTCCTGTCAAATTTATAACTTTCCCGGTTCACTATAACTCCGCCCCCCATGACCAACGCTTTCTTAGCCCTAAGCTGATGTCAAGTCCTATGCTCACACTCCTCCCTGCCCTCTAATGTCAGTTCAAGGTACTGCACGTCACCTACACTTTCCTAACTGTTTTCCCTTTTTAAATTGACCAGTCAGTCCGTCCGTCAGGTCACCTTCCCTACACACACATCAGGGCTCGTAATGTGAAATTGACGAAGTCATGGCATTAGGGGTTAAATGTGTTAAGGGTGAGTCACACCATCTCTCCCAAATCCTGTGAAACTTCTGGGGACATCCTCTATATCTATATAATATATTCTCATATGATATTATATTATTAACTATTTTTTCCACTGGTTGATAGTGGTAGGCTTCCCCCCGCATCCACCTTAGTGCTATTGCTTTCCTAGCAATAAATATAACCTCCCGGAGAAATATCCTATCATAATGTGACCACAATTCTTCATCCACAATACCCAAGATACATATCTCTGGGACACTCAGTAGGTATCCCAATTACATAGCTCCCAACCATCCAGATTCCAGCGGGACAGTCCCGTTTTTGACCCCCTCCCACCTGCGTCCCGCCTAGGACGCTATTTTTCCCGCATTGCACTGAGCTGCCACGCCCCCCCATGCACCCACCCCATCCTCGCCGTCCCAGAGAGCCACCGCAGCCTGCAATGATGCACTCGGTTCTGTGGCTGTGCGGACAGGACCTGTGATGAGGTCACAGGAGGGGAGGAGTCAGGGGTCACATGATTTGGAGCCTCCGTGTCTGCAGGACTCAGCTGTACTGGTTGTCATGGTGCTGGATGAGGTAAAGGTTATGTGTCGGGTCAGGAGGGGTTTACAGTGTGGATATAGCAGAGCCGTGTGTGTACGAGGTGTACGGAGCAGAGCCGTGTGTGTACGAGGTGTACGGAGCGGAGCCGTGTGTGTACGAGGTGTATGGAGCGGATCCGTGTGTGTACGAGGTGTACGGAGCAGAGCCATGTGTGTACGAGATGTACAGAGCGGAGCCGTGAGTACGAGGTGTACGGAGCGGAGCCGTGTGTACGAGGTGTGCGGAGCCGTATGTGTACGAGGTGTACGGAGCGGAGCCGTGTGTGTACGAGGTGAGCGGAGCCACGCGTGTTCGAGGTGTGCGGAGCGGAACCACGCGTGTTCGAGGTGTGCGGAGCGGAGCCACGCGTGTTCGAGGTGTGCGGAGCGGAGCCACGCGTGTTCGAGGTGTACGGAGCGGAGCCACGCGTGTTCGAGGTGTGCGGAGCCACGCGTGTATGAGGTGTACGGAGCTGTGTGTGTACGAGGTATACGGTACGGAGCCGAGCCATGTATGTACGAGGTGTATGGTATGGAGCGGAGCCATGTGTACGAGGGGTACAGAGCCACGTGTGTACGAGGTGTATGGAGAGGAGCCGCATGTGTACGAGGTGTATGGAGAGGAGCCGCATGTGTACGAGGTGTACGGAGAGGAGCCGCGTGTGTACGAGGTGTACGGAGAGGAGCCGCGTGTGCACGAGGTGTACGGAGCGGAGCCGCGTGTGCACGAGGTGTACGGAGCGGAGCCGCGTGTGCACGAGGTGTACGGAGCGGAGCCGCGTGTGCACGAGGTGTACGGAGCGGAGCCGCGTGTGCACGAGGTGTACGGAGCGGAGCCGCGTGTGCACGAGGTGTACGGAGCGGAGCCGCGTGTGCACGAGGTGTACGGAGCGGAGCCGCGTGTGCACGAGGTGTACGGAGCGGAGCCGCGTGTGCACGAGGTGTACGGAGCGGAACCGCGTGTGCACGAGGTGTACGGAGCGGAACCGCGTGTGCACGAGGTGTACGGAGCGGACGCGTGTGTACGAGGTGTACAGAGCCACATGTGTATGAGGTGTACGGAGCGGAGCCATGTATGTACGAGGTGTACGGAGCCGCGTGTGTACGGAGCGGAGCCGCGCATGTACGAGGTGTATGGAGCCATGTGTGTACTTGGTGTACGGAGCGGAGCAGCGCATGTATGAGGTGTACGGAGCGGAGCCGTGTGTGTACGAGGTGTGCGGAGTGGAGTCGTGTGTGTACTTGGTGTATGGAGCAGAGACACGTGTATATGGGGCATGCGGAGCGGAGCCGTGTGTGTACGGAGTGGAGCCATGTGTGTACAGGATGTACGGAGTGGAGCCAAGTGTGTACGAGGCATACATAGCAGGCTTTTCCCGTGGACACAGGAGTATACGGCGGAGCCCTGAGGAGCACTTTAAAACTCGCACACGACGTTCCACCGGAAGTTATGTGCTGGAAGCTGACTGGAAATTAGGTAATTTCATGAGGAGATTGTGACGGAACCATGGAGGCACTTCAGGGAATGCTTCAGATCCATCACCATGTCCTCCTCCAACAGTGCGGACAGCAGGATCACCTTGGAATTGGGGATGCCGGCCATGTGAGCGGATTATGATATTATGCTCAGGTGGGCATTAAAATGGGAGCCGGGCTGCTATAGTATCTTTATAGAATCTTTCTTTATTTCTTTCTCTTTCTGTTTCTTTCTCTGTTCTTTCCTTCTCTCTCTGTTTTTTCTTTCTCTGTTCTTTCTCTGTTTCATTCTCTCTGTTCTTTTTTCCCTCTCTTTTTCTTTCTCTCTCTGTGTTCTTTCTCTCTCTAATCTTTCTTTTTCTTTCTCTCTTTCCCCCTCTTTCTTTCTCTTTTCTTTCTCTATATTTACTTCTTTCTTTCTGTCTCTCTGTTCTTTCTCTGTCTCTCTGTTCTTTCTTTCCCCTCTTTCTTTCTCTCTTTCTTTCTCTCTCTGTTCTTTCTTTCTCTCTCTCTCTGTTCTTTCTTTCCCCTCTTTCTTTATTTCTTTCTTTCACTCTCCCTCTGTTCTTTTTTCCTGTCCCCTCTTTCTTTCTCTCTCTGTTCTTTCTCTCTCTCTGTTCTTTCTTTCACTCTCTGTTTTCTTTTTTCTCTCTCTCTCTGTTTTCTTTCTTTTCCTCCGTACCTGTCAGTGTGCCCACATTACCAGCCACTGTGCCCATAATGCCAGCCACTGTGCACTCAGTACTAGTCAGTGTGATCAGCAGTGCTAAATGGGTGCGGTTGGCCGTGGACATGGGTGTGACTAGTTGTGAAATGGGTGTGGTTGGGGGCGTGGCCTAAAATTTGCTACTGCGCGCCGCAGCTTTTGTCCCTCTTTCCCTTCAAAAGTTGGGTGGTATGCAATTATCCATTCCAATGTAGTTATCACTTCACTCCAGTATCTTTGTATTAAACCACAATTCCAAATAAGATGCCAGAAATCCGCTCCTGGTTCCCCACACCTCTGGCATCCACAGGTACATCTGAACTATCTCTAACTCCAGAATACCCACTGCACCCCAGAATCCCATGTACTCCTCTTCCTCTGTTTTAAGTGGTACGTGTCACGTGGACCCGTCTTGTGTAACACGACCCGCAGGTCAGTAACTAAAACAACAAAACTGGCACGTGTAAATGTCCTGTGTGACACGACTCGCAGGCCGGTAACTAAAACAACAAGACACGGGGGAAGGGGAAACAGTTACAACGGTGGGCCCTGCGATAGGGAACGGGGACGTGGAGACCTCCTGCACTCCCCTGAGTCAGTGTCTACACTCCTAACGATCCCTAGGCCGGTTTCGCATCGGGCGCCGATCAGGATACCTGAAATCCCTCACTAGTGAAGTGGATGGTGCAGAAACTAATCCCACCACTGCACTAAAACACACATTGAGGAAAGTGACAAACGGAAGCACCACTTAGCTTTGCTCTGTTGCTAATTCCCCCAGCAACAGAGTCCGACACCTGAGTGTATCTTTTCCTCCAACCGGATCCAACACCTGAGTGCAGCTTTCCAGCAACAGAGTCCAGCATCCGAGTGCAGCTTTCCAGCAACAGAGTCCAGCATCTGAGTGCAGCTCTCTTCCAGCAACAGAGTCCAGCATCTGAGTGCAGCTTTCACCATAGCTGCCACTACACCAAGCTTTGCAAGAACTCCTCGCTGACACCATAGCTGCCACTCCACCAAGCTTTGCAAGAACTCCTCTCTGACACCATAGCTGCCACTCCAGGATTCTGACTGAGCTGCCTGGGACTCTTCTCAAGTTCCTTCCTTCACCAAGGATGGTTGGAAAAGACCAATATCACCAACCGTGAATGAAACCACCTGCTACACCTTTATAGGCAGGACCCAAGGAATCACACCTGCTTCATTATCATGTGCAATAACACTAACCACCACGGGGGGCAAACTAGAACAAAAGGCACCACTGTGCAATGACCCTAATGGCCACCGGGGGCAAAACCAACCCTGAGCAAACAGCTCAAAGGGAAAAAAAAAGGTTACTTATTCAAAACCTGTCATATCCAACCTGGATCATGACAGTACGCTGATACTTTCTTCCTGACTTTAATTCCATGCATCATATTCCAAATTTACTGAATTCATATTGATATGTCTCTGCTCCTCACATCTAGCCCCATCCTTCCATCTTATTGTTTGTATTTCTTCAGCTTTGATACTAGTGAAATGTTTCATTAACTGCAATCTGTTAATTACTCCCTACTGTGAACTGTCCTCCTGCTCTCTCCTCCTCCCCTCTCCCTCACCTGGCTTAAATTTCACAGGCATTTGAATGGTATAAGTTGAAAGGAGCAGGTCAGATTTGACCTTGGTCAGATGTGACGTCTTTGAAGTGTAACTTCAGAAATAGTCCAGAAATCGGTTAGAAAGTAAAGGCCCCATTACACATAACGATGTCCCAGCGATCCCACCAACGATCTGACATGATGGGATCGCTGGGACATCATTAGGCTGATCGCTGGTGAGCTGTCACAAGACAGCCCCTCCAGCGACCAGGACCAGTGACGCTGGTTTCTAATGTAAACAGCCGGTATCCAGGAGCCTCAGCTCCTGGATACCCGCTGTTTACCTTTGAAACCGGCGTACACGCTGGTTTCCAAGGTAAACATCGGGTATCTAAGAGCCGCGCGACTCCTGGATACCCGCTGTTTACCTTGGAAACAAGCGTCGCTGATCGCTGGTCTCTCGCTGCCACACGCAGCGATGCGTGCTGGCCAGCGGGAGACCAGCAATCGAAAAACAACCCTGGCCGATGCTGCACGATTAGCGATAACCGACAGGGGGGCCGGTCGCTGATCCCCGTCACACACAGCAATCTCGTGGGCAAGATCGCTGTGGTGTCACAAAATCAGCGATCTCACGGGGCCTTAAGAATAATCACTGCCTTCTAATTTTACTTGTCTTTCTTATCACACTGCTCTTTAACCATGCTCACATTTGCCATCACAGTGTTTGCTCCAATAATCCTCACTCTCCTTCGCTATCCCCAAACCCTTGCACCCTCGAACCAAATCACTATCTCCCCCTCTCTCTTACCCCCCACCTCGCTTCATCTGCAGACCTGCTCCTTAACCTCAGACATCTCCTACTAAAATATAATATAAGGCAATCACTCTCCTTCACCCACCTGCTTTCCCTTTCTCTGCTTCTCGCTGCTGGCGACATATCCCCCAATCCTGCCCCCCCCCCCGCTTCATACATCCCACAATCCCTAAAGGGCCTGTCACACTAAGCGATATCGCTAGCAATATCGCTATAACGTCACTGGTTTATGTGACGTTATAGCAATATTGCTAGCGATATCGCTATGTCTGATACTTACCTCCGACCGCTCCCCCGCTGGTTATCGCTGATCGCGCTAGAACGTCCTGGACCGTTTCTCGTCGTCAGCTTCCTGCTGGGCTTCCCGTGGCGCCGACGAGCGACGCGTGGACGCGGGTGGGAGGACGTCAGGATCGCCTCGTCTGACAGGTAAGTAACAACCCCCGACCGCTGCTATGTCTCTGGTGAGATCTGCTTGTGTGGCAGCTCACTAGCGACCACTTAGCGATGCACCAGCGATCCTGACCGCGTCATATCGCTGGTCGGGATCGCTGGTGCATCGCTAAGTGTGACAGTACCTTAACTCTTAAAATCTGTCCCACTGACCCACATCCCCCTGCTTCCTCTCTCTGGAGCACTTTGGAATGCCCGCTCCTTCTGCAACAAGCTCCACGTGATCCACAATCTCTTTACTTCCCGCAACCTTTTTATTCCTGGCCCTCACTGAGACCTGGCTGACACCCCCTGAAACGGCCTCCTCTGCGGACTCCACATTACCCACACTCCTCGTTCTGGCAACAGACATGGCGGAGGAGTGGGTTTCCTTTCTAAAAACTGCTCCTTCAACCCTATCCAACACCCACTCGAGGTCCACTCTGTCCGTATCTACTCTCCCTCTAATCTCCAAATGGCTGTCATATACCGACCACCGGGCTCAGCCACTGCCTTCATCGAACAATTCTCCACCTGGCTTCTTCACTTCCTCTCTGCTGACATCCCCTCCATCATCATGGGTGACTTTAATATCCCTACCGACACCCGCCAGCCAGCAGCCTCCAAACTCCTGTCCCTTACTTCATCCTTTGGACTTAGTTGTTACTCCACAGCCACCCACACAGATGGACATACATTAGACCTCATCTTCACCCACCTCTGTTCCCGATCTAATCTCACAACCTCTCCCCTCCCCCTATCTGACCATCACCTACTCACCTTCTCATCCCTGTCCTCCTCACCTGCCCCCCATGTCCAGCCACTAGCACATCCTCGCAGAAGCCTCGCACACCTAGACATTCACAGACTCTGTTGGACCTCTGTCCTCCATATCTTCAGTCTACAAAACGGACAGCGCCACCGCTTTCTATAACACCCTCACATCAGCCAATAGGCTCAGTCGCCCCTCTCTCACATGGCAAAATGCGAAATATCAATAGGCAACCCTGGCACAACAACCTCACCAAAAAACTTCGACAATCATCCAGGGTCGCGAAGCGGCGTTGGAAGAAAGCATGCTTGCCAGACAATTTCACTGCTTTCAAACAAGCTACACTTGCCTTCAAATCAGCGCTCACCTTTGCTAAACAGACCTATTTTACAAACTTTGTATCTTCATTATCCTACAACCCAAAACAACTGTTCAACACATTCAACTCTCTCCTCCGCCCACCAATGCCACCTCCAACCCCCCTCATCTCTGCCGAGAACTTTCCCACCTACTTCAAAAATAAGATTGACCAAACAAGGCAAACCTTTACTGTTCCACCACCCCAACTACTCCATACACCAGACCTCTGCCCTTCCCTAATAACCTCCCACTCCAACATCACTAAAGGAGAGCTTACTCAACTCCTTTAGCAGCATGTCCATGCTCAACTTTCCTCCTACCTCTCATCTAACACTCTCCTTGACAACCTCCAATCTGGCTTCCGCCCCCACCACTCCACAGAAACTGCCCTGACCAAAATTACTAATGACTTATTCACAGCCAAAGCTAACAGACAGTTTTCCATCCTCCTCCTTCTCGACCTGTCCTCTGCCTTCGACACAGTCGGCCACTGCCTACTGCTACAGATTCTTTCTTCTCTTGGCATCAAAGACCTTGCCCTGTATTGGATCGCCTCTTACCTTTCCAACCGCACATTTAGCGTTTCCCACTCCCACACTACCTCTTCATCCCGCCCTCTCTCTGTTGGAGTCCCTCAAGGTTCTGTCCTGGGGCCCCTATTTTTTTCCATCTATACTCTTGGCCTAGGACAACTCATAAAGTCTCATGGCTTCCAGTACCACCTGTATGCGGACAACACTCAGATCTAAAGTACCTCTCTGGCCCAGATATCACCTCTCTGCTGTCCAGAATCCCGGAGTGTCTATCAGCCATATCCTCCTTCTTTACCTCTGGCTTACTAAAACTCAATGTAGACAAAACCGAACTCATCATCTTTCCTCCATCTTGCATATCTTCCCTACCCGATTTATCTATTATGGTAAACGGCATCACGCTCTCTCCAACACCTGAAATCCGCTGCCTCGGAGTAACTCTCGACTCTGCCCTGTCCTTCAAACCACACGTCCAAACAATTGCCACCTCCTGTCGCCTCCAAATCAAAAATATTTCCTGAATACGTTCCTTCCTCAGCCCTCAATCTACTAAAACTCATACACTCCCTCATCATCTCCTGCCTTGATTACTGCAACACCCTCCTCTGTGTCCTCCCCGCCAACTCTTGCACTGCTCCAGTCTGTCCTCAACTCTGCTGCCCAACTAATCCACCTCTCTCCTCGCTACTCCCCTGTTTCTCCCCTCTGCAAATCCCTCCACTGGCTCCCAATTCCCCAACGAATCCAGTTCAAACTACTAACACTGACCTACAAAGCCATCCACAACCTGTCCCCTCCCTATATCTCTGAACTTATCTCCCACTATCTTCCCTCACGTAATCTTCGATTCTCCCAAGACCTACTGCTCTCCTCCACACTTATTCGTTCCTCACACAACCGCCTCCAAGGTTTCTTCCGAAAATCCCCATCCTCTGGAATTCCACACCTCAACACGTCCGATTATCCACCACCCTTGGATCCTTCAGATGGAACCTGAAAACCCATCTCTTCAGGAAAGCTTACAGCCTGCAATAACCATTTTGCCGCCTCATCACCACCAGAGCTGCTTCACCCCCGACCTTCTGTGTCTTCCCCATTATCCCGTAGAATGTAAGTCCGTAAGGACAGGGTCCTCTCCCCCTGTACCAGTCCGTCATTGTAAATTTGTTTACTGTAAACGATATCTATAACTTTGTATGTAACCCCTTCTCATGTACGTGCCATATAAATTGTTAGGCGTCTGGTTTCTGCGCCTGCTCTGCAGGAATCCAGAGCCTCACATTCTGCGGTCTCCTGCTGTCTATCTACTGCAGAGAAGATTACTTTGCAGCAGACCGCTCCAGAGACTAAGTTCCCCTGTGCTCCTACTGGGCATGCTCACGAGGCGATCTCCCATTGGAGATCGGGAGTCATGTGCCCAGGTCCTGCTCCAGATCTCATTGGTCCATCTCGGAGATCTGGAAGGTCCTGCACGGCTATAAAAAGCGCGCATGACCGTTCGGCGCTAGTATAGACTATACTTGCTAGATGTGTGAATGGTGACGGATGTATGATTCTGGTGACTGACTCATTAAGAAACCCCTTCCCTCTGATATTACGCATGTGGATAGGGAATTAGTGCAGCAGTCAGCGCCAGTCAGTGGCAAGCCTTAGGCCACTGTGCACTCCGCACCTCTACTCTAGCGTCCGACATTGCGCCTGCCTCCTAGCTTTGTCGACTAGCGGCCGTGCCCTACGCCGCGCTGCAGCTGCAGCCCTCCTTGGCGTCCGCAGTAGCGACGCCGCACACACGGTAGGTCTAGACGGACGCAGCTCCTCTTCCTTGGGTTCTGCTCCTGTGACCAGATACCGTGTGTGCATTTCCCTGTGGTCTGTGACACTAACAGGCTCAGCGTTTTCGTATGTTTATGTTGCGGCGCCTCTGTGTGTGAACAGAGCCCGCATTGCGCACTTCGGGTGAAGTCTAATCCGTGCGCATTATACCGCCATATTGCTTGTCTGTCATTACCTAGCAGCAGTGTAACACCTACTGGACGGTGGACCCCGAGCGGCGAACGCACTTTATTATTTATTTTTATTTAGTGCGTTCCGCCGTTCCTAACATAAATAAATAATAAGTTAGTCTGCCAAATCTATGTAATCTGATCGGAGTCAGGTAAGACTGATGTAGGAAATGTAGTTAAATTAATTTGTTATTTGCGGCTGGTGATTGTATGTGCCTCTAGGGCATCAATCCACTGATCATCAGTGATACATGGAATTAATTGCCGCAATTTACTGTCTACACCAAATTAAGTAGAAGCAACTCTGGAGTTTAGTAGAAAAGTTTGAAGGGAGGATATTACGCCCGTGGGTCCCTGAGTCATTAACACTCCTATCAATGGATATCTGGATATTCGCATTCTAGGATATGGAAACTGGTGCACCATGGCATCTCTCATTTGCAAGTATCTGTAAAAATTCCTAAGGGGGGATCCCAAACTTTATATGAATTTGTTCAAATGATAGTGCTAATTATGCAAATTGTCTCTTTAGAGAGGAAGAGGACTAGAACTCTATTGCCACCTACTTTATTGGAAGTAGCAATCCTAAAAGTCGATGTCAACCCTTTAACTAGCCTTGTTACTTGACTTAAGGGGGTTTTACACATAGCGATATCGCTAGCAATATCGCTATAACGTCACTGATTTTGTGACGTTATAGCGATATCGCTATGTGTGATACTTACCTCCGACCGGCTCCCCCGCTGTCCATCGCTGATCGCGCAAGAATGTCCGGCTCCATTTCTCGTCGTCTGCTTCCTGCTGGGGCTTCCTGCTGTGTGAGATGAGCGACGCTGGACGCGGGCGGGAGGACGTCAGGATCGCTGTGTGTGAAAGGTGAGTATTGTCCGCTGCGTCACTGCTGCATCGCTGTGAGATCTTTCTGTATGAAAGCTCACTAGCGATCATTTAGCGATGCACCAGTGATCCTGACCGGGTCGGATCGCTCGTCGGATCGCTGGTGCATCGCTAAATGTAAAAGGGCCTTTAGGATAAAAGCCAAGCCAGAATCTCAATTTACAGACACTGTGTTTCAGGTTACTGCCCCTCATCAGTGCAAAGTGTGAGATCTGGTTTGGCTGTGTGAGTGGCGTCTGACTGATATCCAAGAAGTATCATTTCTCCTTGCGGAGAATGACATGCTAAGCATGTCGAGATGAGACTTAAAGCCGCAATGCTCCTCTGGGAAATATGCTAATTATGCAAATTGTCTCTTCAGAGAGGAAGAGGACTAGAAAGCTAGTGCTTAGCATGTCATTCTCCGCAAGGAGAAATGATTCAAATGATAGTAAAATCTAATTTTCAAAAATCTGATTAAAGGGAAGGTGCTGAGATTTTTGTTTTGTATTAAAAATAATTATTTATATAAACAATTATTTTTAATACAAAATTAAATTTCTTAACGTTAATATTTTTTTATTTTTAATTATTTTTGCAGCCACTGGACGCTGCCATTTTGCTTTGCAGGAGTGTAAGAGACACTTACACTCTGCAAATATGGCTGCCCTGGCATAGGAGACAGTACTTGCCTGCCCACCCTATACCTAGCATTGAGAAGCTCCCTGCTGTGATCTGGGCACCCCCTGGACTGTCCAGATCACAGAGAAGGGAGGAGATCGGCGCCATTTTTCTGGAGCCCACAGTGTATACTGTGAGCTCCCCTTTGCCCCTATAATCGCAGGAGCCACGCGGTTATAGGAGAAGACCGAGGACTGGAGGGTGGGGGGAAGGAGCAGAGTGGTTAGTGAGGTAATTATCGGGGAGCTGTGAACCTCCTTTCACACACACACAGCAGTGAGTTGTCTCAGCTCCCGCAGCTGTGGGTGAGGAGTCTGCACAGCTCAGTCCTATTGTTTGGGATTGTGTATTTAATCTCATCCTCTGTGACACAGTCTGCTGTGCCATGTATCTAATCCCATCCTGTATGATACTGTGCTGAGCCATGTATCTAATCCTCTCCTGTGTGATACTGACTGCTGTGCCATGTATCTAATGAAAAAACAGTAAAAGTATGCCAGCTCACCAGCCACCTGCGCAGATCCTCGGAACCCTGTATGGACAAACGTGGAGATAGCGATACTGAAGAAGCAAATGGTTCCAGCTATGTATAAAAATTCTTTATTCAGAAACGTGCTAAAATACACTTGTGCTCTCCAAGTGTTAATACAGACAGAGGCTACGCGTTTCGACCTAGATCGGTCTTTAACCAAGCCATACTAGTACCTATGCAGCTTGTCAATATGTAGAGAATTACAACCAATCACGGAACAATTTCATATCACATGACAAATTCGGCAGGTCCTATATACATTTTGTTAAAAGCATTAGCCACGATACATTATAACAAGACAAAAAGAGTAAAAAACATGGTGATCTAACAATAATGTAACATTAGATCGTTTCTTTTATTGAATCCAGTAAGCTTCTCGGGTAAGGAGACGACGCCTGGCATCTCCCCCCTGAAATGGTACTGAGACACGTTCTTTTCCCTGTACCCGAAATTGTGCTGTATTGCGGGCATGTTGCGATATAAAATGATAAGAGGCTGCAGAAACATTGCGATTTCTACTGTTAGTATTAGTGATATCACTAAGATGTTCCCTGATTCTTGTTTTCAGAGTCCTAGATGTGCAACCAATATATGATAAATCACAAATCATGCAATCTATGTTGTACACTACGTTAGTAGAGTTGCAATTAATATAGCTGTTTATTTTAAAATTTTGTGTATTATCAATGTTGGAAAAATTCTTAGAAATAAATGCATGTTTACATGTCTTGCAGTTATTGGATCCGCGCACTTATAGAGTCCTGTACAGTTCAGCCAATTTCCCTGCGATTTTTTAGTGTCAAGAAAAAAACAACTTGGTGACAATTTATTGCCTAGTGTTGGAGCTCTCCTGGACACTACATTGATGCCAGGAGTTAGGATTTTAGCTAATTTGTCATCTTCAAATAAAATAGGCAGGTATTCATCCACAATATGTTTAATTTGTGAAAACTGGGGACTATATTGGAAACAAATAAATGGTTTATTCGTTATAGTTTCATTTGATCTATTATTAATTGATTTAATTAGATCAGCACGATTTTTTTGTTTTACAATCTTCTGTGCTCTGTTAAGTGCCCAACATGGATATTTGCGTTTTTTTAACTTATGTGAAACATGATCAAATTCCCAATAAGGTCCCCATTCACACTGCAGTTACATTTAACCCTTGTATATTCTCCTACTGGAATAGATTTTATTGTGTGCCTACTGTGGCTACTCGTAGCGTGGAATATGGTGTTTCCACTCAATGGTTTATGATAGGTTCTGGTGGATACAATTTGGTCATTTATTCCAGTTAACTGCAGATCTAAAAAAGAAATAGTCCTAGAATCAAGTTTGTGCATAAACTTAATATTATATGTATTAGAATTAAGATAATTGATAAACCCTGGTATGGCAGAAATATCGCCACCCCACACAATGAGGGTATCATCAATATATCTACCATACCAGTTTAAATAATCAGGAAATGGATTACTGGGAGAAAAAATAAATTCATATTCCCAAAAGGACATAACTAGGTTGGCTAGGGAAGGTGAATATTTGGCCCCCATTGCCACACCTGTTTTCTGTAAAAAAAAATTCACCATTAAACGCAAAAAAATTGTGTACTAGCAAAAACCGCACCACACATAAGATATAATTCTTTAGATCACTGGAATAATTACTATACTTATGAAGATGAAAATGTAATGCCCTAATCGCTAGGTCATGAGGGATACAGGTATAGAGAGATGCCACATCACAACACAGCCAAGTGTGCGATGATGACCACAATTTTAGAAAAAATTTCTAAAATTTGTTTCGAATCCCTAATATACCCTGGGGTTCTTTGAACTAGAGGTTGTAGTAGTGAGTCGACCCATTGACACAGGTGCTCATTTGTAGAGCCAATACCTGATACAATGGGTTGCATTGGGGTAATGCCATCCGTTTTATGGATTTTAGGTACTCCATGTATTATGGGAAGGACAGAGTTTTTTACCTCTAAAAATTCAGCCTCTTTTGTAGTTAAAACTCCCAAGCTAAGACCCTCTTCAATAACCAAATTGCATTCCTTTTTAAATTCATTTAAGGGATTAGCTTTTAATTTTTCATACACCATTTGATCTGACAGTAATTCCATCATTTTTACATAGTAATCCACTGAGTTTAGCACCACCACTACTCCTCCTTTATCGGACATTTTTATGACCAGATCCGACATCTGTTTTAATTGATTCAGCGCCATATGTTGTTTTTTAGAAAAATTTCTTTGATTTTTATTGTTACCAATGTGAATCTGGTCATGCAAAATGTGTATTGTTAGATAACCATGTTTTTTACTCTTTTTGTCTTGTTATAATGTATCGTGGTTAATGCTTTTAACAAAATGTATATAGGACCTGCCGAATTTGTCATGTGATGTGAAATTGTGCCGTGATTGGTTGTAATTCTCTACATATTGACAAGCTGCATAGGTACTAGTATGGCTTGGTTAAAGACCGATCTAGGTCGAAACGCGTAGCCTCTGTCTGTATTAGCACTTGGAGAGCACATATGTGTATTTTAACACGTTTCTGAATGAAGAAGAATTTTTATACGCAGCTGGAACCATTTGCTTCTTCAGTATCGCCATGTATCTAATCCCATCCTGTATGATACTGTGCTGAGCCATGTATCTAATCCTCTCCTGTGTGATACTGACTGCTGAGCCATATATCTAATCCTATCCTGTGTAATACTGTATGCTGAGCTGTGTATCTAATCCTCTCCTGTGTGATACTGTCTGCTGAGCCATGTATCTAATCCCATCCTGTGTGATACTGTCTCATAGGTCCCAACCGTCCCGATTCTTGCGGGACAGTCCCATTTTTGAATTTGACACCCCCACCCACGTCCCACCCAGGATTCTATTTTTCCCGCATTGCACTGAGCCGCCACCCCCCCATGCACCGATCCCATTCTCACCGTCCCAGAGAGCCACCGCAGCCTGCAATGATGTTCTGTGGCTGCACGCACAGGACCTGTGATGAGGTCACAGGAGGGGAGGAGTCAGGGGTCACATGATTAGTAGCCTCCGTGTCTATCTGCAGGACTCTGCTGTGCTGGTTGTCATGATACACTGATGGATGCAGGTAAGTTTCTGTGTGGGGTCAGGAAGGGTTTACAGTGTGGATATAGCAGAGCTGTTTGTGTTCGAGGTGTTCGGAGTGGAGCCACGCGTGCATGAGGTGGACAGAGCGGAGCTGTGTGTACAAGGTGTACGGAGCTGAGTCGTGTGTACGAGGTGTACGGAGCTGAGCTGCGTGTGTACGAAGTGTACGGAGCGGAGCCGCGTGTGTACGAGGTGAACAGAGCGGAGCCGCGTGTGTACGAGGTGAACAGAGCGGAGCCACGTGTGTACGAGGTGAACGGAGCGGAGCCGCGTGTGTACGAGGTGTACCGAGCGGAGCCGCGTGTGTACGAAATGTACGGAGCAGAGCCGCGTGTGTACGAGGTGTACGGAGCGGAGCCACGTGTGTATGAGGTGTACGGAGCGGAGCCGTGTGTGTACGAGGTGTACGGAGCGGAGCCGTGTGTGTACGAGGTGTACGGAGCCATGTGTGTATGGGGCGTACGGAGTGGAGCCGCGCGTGTGGGTCGCCCTCACACCCAGGGCAGCGGGGTACCCTGTACCGGGCCAGTGTCTGGAGGATGTGTCACAGCAGAAGTGACCCGGTCCGTGGCCCTGGGCGCCCAATATCAGTGGCGGTGATGTTAATAGTATAGCTTATATGGATAGTTAGTGACGCCACCCGTGGTGTTTGGCAAGTAGGATGTTAGGCCGACACAGCATGCAGATCCACTGGGACTGATGGTGTGGTGCAGCAAAGATGGTGTAGCTCCCCACAGGTGGAGCTGTAGTCCCAGGGCAGTGTAGGTGCAATGGATGAGGAGAGGCGAAGAAGGGTATAGACGCTGGTACCCAGATGTAGCGGTGCTGAAGGTGTTAGCGGCGAATGAATGGAGGACACCAGGGCTTGCAGTTTCAAAACTTTACTCACAGTTCGTTGTACCCACTGGTGCCTGCCTCCGTGCCGTGTCCTCCGGGGTAGAGACTCCATCAACCTCCCGGGAAAGTCAGGGTTCTCCTCTCCAACACTCCGCCAACATGTGCCTTTCTTGAACGACTCCTCCAATGCGCCTTTTAGGGCGAAGCACTCCTGTACTTAGTTACCCTGGAATGCCTCTCTCTAGATGTTCCTAGTCTCTACTTGTATGACAGACAGCTGTAGCCTATATCGGGGACTCCCTTCTCAGAAGTCCTGGCTCTCTATCCAGTTGCTGTTGTGTCCCAAGTCTTTGATGAGAGTAGTGCATTTACAGCCAACTACTCCACCGGTGTCTGCTGCAGAACCATAAGTGTCCATAAAACCTCGGGGACCGGGCCCCGGCCTTGCGCTGATAACCTATAGGCAGGGTTCCTCTTCCAACCTACAACTCCTCTCTGTCCTCCTACTCCTTCGTTCCGCGCTGTTCCTTCTCTCTCTTATGGAAGCTTAGGTTGCAGTTCTACGTCTTTCGCCTTCTGTTCCTTTCCCGTGCCAGCTGGCTCAGATCACTGAGGCAGCTGCAGCATTCCTTCTAAACTGAACTCAAACTGAACTCAAAACTAACTTCAGAACTGAACACCTCTTTCTCTGGGACTCACCCCAGACTGACCTCCCATCAGACTGACCTACAATTCTAAACTTTCCCTCTCTTTTATACTAACTCCACCCACCTCCCAGCACATCTCGTGTTACGAAGCAGAGTTCCACGAAGGGTGCTCTGCTACCCCCAGCCTGAAGCTGCTATGTGGACCTACTGAACTATCCTGTGTGTGGGATGCAGATGTTGGAGTGTGGAAAGGAGTTCCCAACTTACCTAGGCGGTGGGGCACCACACCTTAGGAGAAGGTGCAGTATCTCTGTGGCGACTGAGCCTGGCACCACATACCCCCCCGTTAAACACAGCACGTCTGCGGGCTGCAAGATAACAAAGCAGACAGCAAAGAAACATACAAAAATTTTGTAATGCATAACAAACTTTTCTTATACTAATCTTCCTAGCATAGGAGGTACTCATCTTGAAAGTTACAAACAATTATGTTATGAGCTCATTTTCTCCTTCACCTTTGATGTCCCATGAACTGCCTCTGCTGGTGAAAGGAGGTAGTGAAATTGATTTGGATGGGAAAAACCTGTCATCTGAACATGTGGAGTGTGATTGGACATCCGGAATCTCTGAGTGGATATAAGGCCGCCGACGCCCTGCTGGGTTACTGGTGATCCTCTCTGCTCTGAGCTCTGGCCTCCAGTTAGTCCTGTCTACTAAAGCTAAGTTTTTGCTCTGCTATTGTTCCATGAGATTTTGTCTGTTTACTTAGTGTTTGTGTTCAGCCAGCCTTGGTTGGGACTGGCTGAACTCCATTTTTGTCTCTGATCAGTTGATCTCTTTGCTCTGTTTTCAGAATATACCTGAGTGCTGATATAGTGATTTAAGTCTAGTGACTTCAGGGCCTTTTCTATCAGACGTGTTGGACATTATTTTTGGCAGGGTTTTTGCGTGATTGCAGACAGTTGCTTTTCTTTCCTGTCCTATCTAGTTAGTGAGGGCCCCATCGTTTGCTCAGCCTGTCTATTGCTTTGGGGTCTGCTCTGGGGCAGTTTAGGTTTCCCCTTTCTTTCTTTAGGTTTATTTAGTTCTCCGGCTGTGAACGAGGTGTCTAGGACCACCATAGGAACACCCCACGGCTACTGTTAGTTGTTGTGAATAGGATCAGGGGTCTGCAATCCGCTAGCTACCAACCTCTCCGGTTTTCTGGACTTAGCTTGTATTTTTGTTTTTTCCTCCTCTGGTGACTCATTCATAACACAATTCTATCTTAAATCCTATCTAAAATTTTTAATTCTAAGTGCAATTCTCAATTCAAAGTGCTATTCTCTATAACACATTTTCTCTCATTTTCTTCTCTAGTACACATTTATTTTTCCACTTTCACTGTCTCTTCTAGACGCAAGACGCTGACCGCAAGTACCTTGTCCGTCACCTGTCTACTTTCAATTCTTCATTCACATCACTCATCTCTAGATCAGACATTCCTAATTCTTCTATAAAAGCCATTTCTCAGTTACTAATACTCTTGTAAAACACATTATCAAATACTTCACAGTAAAACATTCAACAGTTATTCTTGTAAGTGCTGGACACCGCTCCCAGCCGGGATTTCTTGCAGTGTCCTTTGAGGTAGACATCATCTTCGAAAAGTGTCCATGCAAAAACATTATCTTCGCAAAGTGTCTCTATATGTAAAACTTGATATTTTCTTCACAAAGTGTCTTTATATGTAAAACCAAGAAAGGGCACCTAAAGAGGTGCAAACTATCTACAATAAAAGTTTTGGATCATACAGCGTTCATGATCTCCTCAGTTCCAAATGTAGAAATGCTGCCAATCAAAAACAGGGCAACAAAAGTGCTCCCGCAAAACACGATAGCAAAACAAGGCACAACTGGTGCAAACAAACCCTCCTGGGTAATGAGATTTGGAAATTATTTCTTAATTGTTGTCCCCTCCTGGGGTTCTGGAAGAACTGGAACTGTCCTCACCCTGATTTTGGTTTCTCTCTAAAGGACCTTGAAGCTGTGGCAAATGGAACCCATGATGTATCTCAATGCCCATCAACTGCTCTTCCACAATAGATGACTCCGTTGCTCTGGTACGAGGTCTAGCTCCTAGGCCTTCTACATCTTGGCGGCACTGACAAGCAACTGCCTGGGGACTGGGCAGTGAAGGGATCCCGAAATCACCGTCCCAAAACGATGCAGATCCCCCTCTGGCCTGTAGATGTCGGATCGGGCGTGCCTGCTCCAACCGTACCACTGTCGTAGCTGCTTTTGTTCTGACCAAGCGTCAGCTGTCCAGATCACCAGTGAGTCCGAATCGTGAGGTTTTTCGCCCTTTCTGTTGCAAGCGCTTGGAGACAAAGAGACTTCAACACACAAGCCGTGGTCAAATCACTTTATCTGATGTAATGAAATATAAGACATGTTTTTATACCATTTACAACAATATGTGACTCTGGAACTCATTTGGCCCCCACCATCACCTCAGGGTCGTACGTACCTTGTTTACAATATACCCAGAACACGTTGTTGAGAACAAATATGATAACAAGTATAGTTTCCTTGAAGACAGAGACTACTAGTCTACATAAGAATAATTCTAGCAATAATAAGGCAAAAGGCAATTGAAGTCTTAAAGGCATTTAAAGGGATATAAAAGCAAACCATTAACTCTTCTATATCACCACCAACAGCAGAGTCCTCCTCCACCTCCCCATCAACCCGTTAGGAAGGCCGGGGTATATACCTGGGAGATCCAGACGGTGCAACCTCTGCTCCAGTTCAGGCGTGATGGCAATAGGCGCTGTCCGGTGAGACACCAGGGAAGGCGGAGCCAATAGCAGCTCCGGTTCCGCGGGAGTCGCTGGCGGGACCTGCGTAGCCGTGCCAGGTCCGGGCAGGGGCCTCTCTTCCTCCGCTTCAGCTCCCTGGGCTGTGTACAGCTCCTCCGGTATTAGCGGCAAAGAGGGGACAGAGTACGCTGCTGGTGGCATGGCAGCGGCTCCAAGCTCCGCAAGGTCTGTCAGGAGAAGATCCGGTGCAGCAGCGGCGGGTACCGGTGTCGCGGGTACCGCAGGTGTAGGCCCTTCCGGGGCACGCTGCCGGCTCAGTCTCCCCAAGGCCTCCTGCCTCAGCCGCAGCCGGGTGGTCAGCATGACTATTTCTTCTTCCAAATGCCGGCAGTTCTTCTCGCAGATCGGGTTGGAGCCGTCAGCCATGGCGCCAGGGAGATTCGTCTCCCCGCGCTCCGCAGGCCTCCTTCCCTCTCTCCAAAATGGTGTTCTGGCGTTCTTCCTGCCTCGGCCCCTTTCCCGCCACTGGCTTCTTCTGCCCCTCCTTCCGGGGGCGGCGTCTTCTTCCAGCGCCTCCATATCAAGCCAGTATACGAACCCCTCGGGGGGTGGACCATGTTGCTGTCACATAGTAATTCAGGCAGGGAAGGCCCAATACTCATCGCGGTGTTTTTCTAGGACCTCCCATCTCTTCACGCCCTTCTTCTCCGCGCCAGCGGCCATTTCTAATGTCCATCTTACAGTCTATTAAATTTGGTCTTCTGCACATTTTCAAAAGTACAAAGTCTCACAAATTTCAGGTGCACAGAACCCGATGGCATCGGGTCTCGTCATCCTGTTCGTGACACCAAAATTGGGTCGCCCTCACACCCAGGGCAGCAGGGTACCCGGTACCGGGCCGGAGTCAGGATGATGTGTCACAGCAGGAGTGACCCGGTCCGTGGCCCTGGGAGCCCAATATAAGTGGCGGTGATGTTAATAGTTTAGTTTATATGGATAGTTCGTGACGCCACCCATGGTGTTTGGCAAGTAAGATGTTGAGCCAACGCTGCATGCAGATCCACTGGGACTGATGGTGTGGTGCTGCAAAGATGGTGTAGCTCCCCACAGGTGGAGCTGTAGTCCCAGGGCAGTGTAGGTGCAATGGATGAGGAGAGGCACAGAAGGGTATAGACGCTGGTACCCAGATGTAGCGGTGCTGAAGGTGTTAGCGGCGAATGAATGGAGGACACCAGGGCTTGCAGTTTCAAAGCTTTACTCACAGTTCATGGTACCCACTGGTGCCTGCCTCTGTGCCGTGTCCTCCGGGGTAGAGACTCAATCAACCTCCCAGGCAAGTCAGGGTTCTCCTCTCCAACACTCCGCCAACATGTGCCTTTCTTGAACGACTCCTCCAATGCGCCTTTTAGGGCGAAGCACTCCAGTACTTAGTTACCCTGGAATGCCTCTCTCTAGATGTTCCTAGTCTCTACTTTTATGACAGACAGCTGTAGCCTCTATCGGGGACTCCCTTCTTAGAAGTCCTGGCTCTCTATCCAGTTGCTGTTGTGTCCCAAGTCTTTGATGGGAGAGGTGCATTTACAGCCAACTACTCCACCAGTGTCTGCTGCAGAACCATAAGTGTCCATACAACCTCGGGGACCGGTCCCCAGCCTTGCACTGAGAACCTATAGGCAGGGTTCCTCTTCCAACCCACAACTCCTCTCTGTTCTCCTACTCCTTCGTTCCACGCTGTTCCTTCTCTCTCTTATGGAAGCTTAGGTTGCAGTTCTACATCTCTCTCTTTCTGTTCCTTTCCCGTGCCAGCTGGCTCAGATCACTAAAGCAGCTGCAGCACTCCTTCTAAACTGAACTCAAAACTAACTTCAGAACTGAACACCTCTTTCTCTGGGACTCACCCCAGACTGACCTCCCGTCAGACTGAACTACAATTCTAAACTTTGCCTCTCTTTTATACTAACTCCACCCACCTCCCAGCACATCTTGTGTTACGAAGCAGGGTTCCACGAAGCATGCTCTGCAACCCCCAGCCTGAAGCTGCTATGTGGACCTACTGAACTATCCTGTGTGTGGGATGCAGATGTAGGAGTGTGGAAAGGAGTTCCCAACTTACCTATGCGGTGGGGCACCACACCTTAGGAGAAGGTGCAGTACCTCTGTGGTGACTGAGCCTCAGGGGCGCCACACGTGTATGGGGCTTACGGAGCGGAGCCGCGCGTGTACGGAGCCGCGCGTGTATGGAGCTTACGGAGTGGAGCCGTGCATGTACGGGGCTTTCAGAGCAGAGCCGCACGTGTACGGAGCGGAGCCGTGCGTGTATGAGGTGTACGGAGCGGAGCCGCATGTGTATGGGGTATGCGGAGTGGAGCCATGTAACGAATGGAAGCGGAGGCAGAGATGGTGAAGTTCACATCCGTTTTTATTTTTAAAGTGGAATCTCGGGAACACGGTCTGGGGGGTTCCGAAGGGGGCGTGACTAGTGAGCCCCGGGCAGCCGTAGTAAAGCCCCTCAGACAGGGCCAGAATGGAATACCCGGAGGACACAGGTGCTACCTCCAGTTAGACCCCGAATACGTGGCAGCTGTCCCAGCGGGACCAAAAGGGATCACAGTAGTTACAGCAGAGTCCGTAATCAGCCGGGTCCTGGATCCGGGTAGATGGTAAGGAGTTGGTTCCAGTGACCTTCACACAGTCCTCAGACATGGATAGCTGTTGGCGGAACGGGATGGCTTTCGCCCAGATGGTTGCAGATATAACCAGGAAGCACAGGATACTGATATACTGTGGAGACAGAGAGCATTAGAAAATGCACAGAGACTGCAGACGCAGCGTAGACAGGTTAGCATGAGAACCGGATGTAGCAATGATAGATACTCGTTGCTCCGGCACTCTCCCTATGGAGGAGAAGCCAGAAATAGCAGCCAGTGCGCTGCCATTGGTTAATTGCAGTTTTTGAATAATGCACGCCGTCCCTTTAAGAAGGCAGAAGAACGGGCGGGCGGGCCCTAATAGCCTTAGCTACAGATCTCCTCACAGGACGCCAGGAGGTGGAGGCAGGAGGGTGGCCTGAATGCTGAGCAGCAGCATGAGATCCAGAGGAGGCCGGCTACTGCCTAAGGACAGCATGTGAGGCTCGAGGTGAGTGCTCATAACGGAGGGCAGCGGCAGACCTGTACGCAGCGCCAGGACGGGGACCAGGTGTAACAGTGGCAAACCTGGGCGCCGCACCAGGACAGGGACTGGGTGTAACTGTATCCCCCTCTTTACACCCCCTCTTCTTCAAGCCTGCGTAGAACCGTTTAAGGAGAAGAGGACCCTGGATGTTCTCCCTAGGCCCCCAAGATCTCTCCTCAGGACCAAAACCCCTCCAGTCCACCAGGTAGTAGGTCTTACCCCTTACTTTTTTTACGGCCAAGATATGTTTTACCTCAAAAACATCATCGTCCGAGACAGGGTCAGGAGTGGTACCCGGATCCTTAAAGAAAGGGCTCAAAACTACCGGTTTGAGGAGAGAAGCATGAAAGGAGTTAGGCACACGTAGGGAAGTAGGCAACTTCAGCTTGTACGAGACTGGATTGATTTGTCTCAAGATCTCAAATGGTCTGATGAACCGGGGACCCAAAAAGAGAAAAAGAAGCCAGCTCACCTGAAGGCATGTGTAGTGGATAGCCCGGACCACGTGCAGTCTTCACGCAGTAGCCAAGGTAAAAGAAAAAAGGTCCAGCTTAGCAAATTCAAGTTCAATTTATTGTTAAAAACAAGTCCAAAACAGAGCAGAAAATGGTGTGTTCACATGAGTAACAAGTAGTAGATTACGCGTTTCGAACAATAGCTTGTTCTTTCTCAAAACTCAGAAACTTGAGAAAGAACAAGCTACTGTTCGAAACGCGTAATCTACTACTTGTTACTCATGTGAACACACCATTTTTTGCTCTGTTTTGGACTTGCTTTTAACAATAAATTGGACTTGAATTTGCTAAGCTGGACCTTTTTTCTTGAACCGGGGACCCAATTTGTAGGATGACATCTTTAAACGGATATACTTTGAAGAGAGCCATACCTTGTCTCCGAGACGAAAGATAGGCGCATCCAAACGTCTCTTGTCCACATGCCTTTTCATATGCTGGGAGGTTGTTTTGGTGTCCCTCCAGACCTTAGAAAAATCTTTGGAGAAAGTATCGGCAGTCGGAACGCCAGATGATCCTGAGATAGGAAGAGGTATCCCGGGTTGCAGTCCGAAGACAATCTGAAAGGGAGACTTTCCAGAAGATTCACATACTTGGTTGTTGTAAGACAATTCGGCCCAGGACAGTAAGTCTACCCAGTCGTCATGATGCACGTTGACAAAGTGACACAGGAATCAAGCCAGGATTTGATTTGTCCTCTCCACTTGTCCATTGGACTGAGGATGGTATGCTGAGGAAAAATCCAGTTCAATTCTTACCAGTTTACAAACTGCTCTCCAGAATCTTGAGGTGAACTGGACTCCTCTGTCAGAAACGATGTGGAGAGGGAAACCATGGAGACAGAAGATGTGCCGGATGAACAGATGTGCCAACTCAGGAGCAGTTGGAAGACCGGGTAGCGGAACGAAGTGGGCCATTTTAGAGAAGCGGTCCGCCACTACCCACACCACAGAACAGCCAGATGAGATTGGAAGATCTGTGATGAAGTCCATCGCGATGTGTTGCCAGGGAGCAGACGGAATTGGTAGGGGCTGAAGCCTACCTGCGGGTAGGTGCTTGGCCTTCTTGTTACGGACACAAGAAGGACAGGCTGTGAAGTACTCCTGAATGACCTTAGCCATAGCAGGCCACCAATAGTACCGGGAGATGAGTTGCAGAGTCTTTCTCTGACCGGCGTGACCAGCCAACTTGGATGAGTGAACCCACCGAAGGACACGAGTACGTTCAGAAGCTGACACAAAGGTCTTCCCAGGGGGAAGCCGAGTAAGGTCAGATGAAGCAACAGCGACTAACCTTGAGGGTTCAATGATGTGCTGCGGTTCTTTCTGATCAGGAGGTAGAAAGGCTCTGGAAAGTGCGTCTGCTTTGACATTTTTGTCAGCTGGGCGAAAATGAATAACAAAAAGCGAGCAAAAAACAAAGCCCAGCGAGCTTGACGAGGATTCAGCCTTTGCGCAGTTTGGAGGTAAGCAAGGTTTTTGTGATCGGTGTATATGACTACCTGATGAAGAGCTCCTTCTAGAAGATGCCTCCACTCCTGCAGAGTCAACTTGATAGCCAACAATTCCTGATCTCCAACGTAATAATTTCTCTCTGCGGAAGAAAAAACCTTGGAAAAAAAAACACAGGCGTGCATTTGCCCGGTGGACGATTTCTGGGTTAGTACGGCTCCCGCACCTACTGAAGAGGCATCGACCTCAAGAAAAAATTGTTCATTAGAGTCAGGATGATGAAGAACAGGTGCGACAGCAAAGGCCTTTTTCAGAGAAACAAAAGCCTCCTCCACATCAGGGGGCCAATCCTTGGGACTTGTACCTTTCCGGGTCAGAGCCGAGATGGGCGCCACTCGGGTGGAGAAGTTAGGAATGAATTGTCTGTAGTAGTTGGCGAAGCCCAGAAATCGCTGTATGGCCTTCAGCCCAGATGGACGAGGCCACTTGAGTACAGCCGATAATTTCTCTGGATCCATTTTTAATCCTGTGGAGGAAACAATGTAACCGAGGAAAGGCAAAGAGGATTGTTCAAAAAGGCATTTTTCAAACTTGGCATACAGTCTGTTCTCCCTGAGCCTCTGTAAGACTAGGCGTACTTGCCTCCGGTGCGAGACCAAGTCAGTGGAAAAAATCAGAATGTTGTCCAGGTAGACAACAACACAGGTGTAAAGAAGATCCCTGAAAATGTCAATGACGAATTCTTGGAAAACAGCGGGTGCATTGCTTAGACCAAAAGGCATTGCCAGGTACTCGTAGTGACCATCACGGGTGTTGAAGGCTGTTTTCCATTCGTCTCCATCCCTGATTCGGATCAAGTTGTAGGCACCTCTGAGATCCAGCTTGGTGAAGATCTTGGCCCCTGTTTGACGGTCAAACAGTTCTGAAAATAGAGGCAAAGGGTACCTGTTTTTTACCGTGATCTGGTTCAGTCCCCGGTAGTCGATACAGGACCGCAAAGATCCGTCCATTTTCTTCACGAAGAAGAAGCCTGCTCCTGCCGGTGATGGTGATTTTCGGATAAACCCTCTGGCCAAATTCTCCTGGATGTAGTCCGACATAGCCTGAGTCTCTGCCTGGGAAAGAGGGTAAACTCTCCCACGGGGAGGAGATGTTCCAGGAAGAAGATCTATCAGACAGTCATACGACCTGTAAGGGGGGGGGGGGAGTTTTTCAGCCTCCTTTTTCCCTCGAGACATCCGATAAGGGCCAGTAAGCGGATGGTAATCCAGGCAGGGTAGCAGGTTGGACCGGGGGTGAAACTGGTTCAATCCGGGTTAAGCAACGGTCCGAGCAGGAATCTCCCCAACGTAGAATTTCACCTGTTCTCCAATTAAGAACTGGTTCATGTTCCTGAAACCAAGGCAAACCTAGAAGCAAGGGGTGAGACAAACCAGGGTACACATAAAAACGGATTCTTTCAGAATGCATAAGACCTACCCGGAGTTCCACTGGCACAGTCTGGAACTCGACAGGTTCAGTCAGTGGCTGGCCATTGACAGCAGTCACCCGCAGCGGATTGGGAAGAGCCTGAACTAGTAAGTGGTAACGATCCACAAGCGTCTGCTGGATAAAACTCCCAGCGGCCCTGGAATCCAACAGACAGAGTCCAGAAAATTTTATTGCTCCGCAGGTCACGGAGACTGAGATCTGCAATGAAGGAGAGGAATGTTCTCTACCTAGGGTGGCCTCTCCTACCGAACCTAGGCACAGGAGTTTCCCGACTTCTTTGGACAGGAGCGGATCAGGTGTTCGGAACTACCATAATATAGACAGCTTCCGTCTTTGCGACGCGCCTCCTGGCGGCGGCTGGCCAGACTTACTCGATCTACCTCCATAGCTTCAGGAGAAGATGAGGTAGCCATTTTGGGAGACCTAGAGTCCAGGTGGTAGGACCTCGCCTCGCTTAATCTCCATGGAACGCTCCTGAAAACGCAGGTCAATGCGGGTTACCAAGGAAATCAGGTCATCCAAGATGGTAGGCCTGTCCCGTCCTGCCAGCTCATCCTTAATTTTTCCAGATAGGCCCTCCCAGAAGGTAGCCAGCAAGGCCTCATTGTTCCAGGACAGCTCAGACCAGAGGGTGCGGAACTGAACAGCATACTGAGCCACCGTGAGGGTTCCTTGGCGTAAACGATGCAGGGCAGAAGCTGTCGTCGTGACCCGGCCAGGTTCATCGAAGGTCCTGCGAAAAGTCTCTAGGAAAGGTTGAAGATCATTAACCAGCGGTTCTCCTCTCTCCCATAACGGGTTTAGCCAGGCGAGAGCCTCTACGGCTAGATGTGACATAATTAAGCCCACTTTGGCACGGTTAGAAGCAAACATGTGCCCCAAGATTTCGAAGTGTAGGGTACACTGATTGAGAAAACCCCGACACTGAGTGGGGTCACCATGGAAGCGGGGAGGAGCCGCCAGGCGAGGACCCTTGCTTGCCGTGACAGCAGATACCTGTGTGTTGATAGGTGATTCAGAAGCAGCTGGGTTCAGCAGAGAATCCATGCAGGTGGACAGGTTACGTAGGTAAGACGTGATCTTGTCCTGTTGATCTTTTAAGCGGGTCACCTCTTGGCACAGTTCCATAGTCGGAGGCCTCTGGGGTCCAGCAGATTCCATGGCCGGAGCAATCTGTAACGAATGGAAGCGGAGGCAGAGATGGTGAAGTTCACATTCGTTTTTATTTTTAAAGTGGAACCTCGGGAACACGGTCCGGGGGGCTCCGAAGGGGGCGTGACTAGTGAGCCCCGGGCACCCGTAGTAAAGCCCCTCAGACATAGCCAGAATGGAATACCCGGAGGACACAGGTGCTACCTCCAGTTAGACCCCGAACACATGGAAGCTGTCCCAGCGGGACCAAAAGGGATAACAGTAGTTACAGCAGAGTCCGTAATGAGCCAGGTCCTGGATCCGGGTAGATGGTAAGGAGTCGGTTCCAGTGACCTTCACACAGTCTTCAGACATGGATAGCTGTTGGAGGAACGGGATGGCTTTCGCCCAGATGGTTGCAGATATAACCAGGAAGCACAGGATACTGATATGCTGTGGAGACAGAGAGCATTAGAAAATGCACAGAGACTACAGACTCAGAGCAGACAGGTTAGCATGAGAACTGGATGTAGCAATGATAGATACTCGTTGCTGCGGTGCTCTCCCTGTGGAGGAGAGGCTAGAAATAGCAGCCAGTGCGCTGCCATTGGTTAATTGCAGTTTTTGAATAATGCACGCCGTCCCTTTAAGAAGGCAGGAGAGCGGGCGGGCGTGCCCTAATAGCCTTAGCTACAGATCTCCTCACAGGACGCCAGGAGGTGGAGGCAGGAGGGCGGCCTGAATGCTGAGCAGCAGCATGAGATCCAGAGGAGGCCGGCTGCTACCTAAGGACAGCACGTGAGGCTCTAGGTGAGTGCCCATAACAGAGGGCAGCGGCAGACCTGGACGCAGCGCCAGGACGGGGACCAAGTGTAACAGTGGCAGACCTGGGCGCCGCGCCAGGACAGGGACCAGTTGTAACAAGCCATATGTGTACGGGATGTACGGAGCAGAGTCAAGTGTGTATGAGGCATACAAAGCGGGCTTTTCCCGCGGACACAGGAGTACACAGCGGAGCCCCGAGGAGCACTTTAAAACTCGCACATGACGATCCACCGGAAGTGATGTGCTGGAAGCTGACCGGAAGTGAGGTAATTTCATGAGGATATTGTGACGGAACCAGGAATGCTTCAGATCCATCACCATGTCCTTTTCCGACAGCGCGGACAGAAGGATTGCCTTGGAATAGGGGAAGATGGCCATGTGAGTGGATCATGATATGTCCTACACTGGGAGGCTCAGGTGGGCATTACAATGGGAACCGGGCTGCTATAGTATCTTTATTTCTTTCTTCCTCTCTCTCTGTTTCTTTCTTTCTCTGTTCTTTCTCTCTGTTTCTTTCTCATTCTCTGTCCTGTCTTTCCCTCTTTTTTTGTTTCTCTCTGTTCGTTCTTTCTTTCTCTCCCTAATCTTTCTTTACTCTTTCTATCTCTTACTTTCTTTCCTTCCTCTATTTCTTTCTCTCTCTGTTCTTTCTCTGTTCTTTCTCTCTATCTCTATATTCTTTCTTTCCCCTCTTTCTTTTTTTCTCTCTCTGTTCTTTCTTTCTTTTTTCTCTTTCTTTCTCTCTCTGTCCTTTCTTTCTTTTTTTCTCTTTCTTTCTTTCTTTCCCCTCTTTCTTTCTCTCTCTGTTCTTTTTTTCTGTCCCCTCTTTCTTTCTCTGTTCTTTCTTTCTCTCTTTATTCATTCTTTTTTTCTTCCCCTCTTTCCTTCTCTCTGTTCTTTTGTTCCCCTTTCTTTCTCTCTCTTTTCTTTCTTTCGCTCTCTGTTCTTCCTTTAACTTTCTCTCTCATCTTTCTATCTGTTCTCTCTCTGTTCTTTCTTTCCCCTCTCTGTTCTTTATTTCTCTCTCTCTCTGCTCTTTTTTCTGTCCCCTCTTTCTTCTCTCTCTGTTCTTTTTATCTTTCTCTCATTCCCCTCTTTCTTTCTCTCTGTTCTTTCTTTCCCTTTTCTCTCTGTTCTTTCTTTCCCCTCTTTCTTTCTATTTCTTTCCCCTCTTTCTTTCTCTCTGTTCTTTCTTTACTTTTTTCTTTCTTTCCCCTCTTTCTTTCGCTCTCCATCTGTTCTTTTTTTCTGTCCCCTCTTTCTTTCTCTCTTGGTTCTTTCCCCTCTTTCTTCCTCTGTCTCTGTTCTTTTGCTCTCTCTGTTCTTTCTTTTATTCTTTCCCCTCTTTCTTTCTCTGTTCTTTTTTTCCCTTTTTTTTCTCTCTGTTCTTTTTTTCCCCTCTTTCTTTCTCTCTGTTCTTCCTTTCTCTTTCTCTTTGTTCTTTCTATCTGTTCTCTCTCTGTTCTTTCTTTCCCCTCTTTCTTTCTTTCCCCTTTCTTTCTCTCTCTGTTCTTTCTTTCTTGTTTCTCTCTCTCTTCTTTTTTTCTGTCCCCTCTTTCTTTCTTTCTGTGTTCTTTCTTTTTCTCTGTTCTTTCTTTATTTGCCCTCTTTATTTTTCTCGGTTCTTTCTTTCCCCGTTCTTTCTCTCTGTTCTTTCTTTCGCTCTCTGTTCTTTCTTTCTTTCCCCTCTTTCTTTCTCTCTCTCTGTTCTTTCCCCTCTTTCTTTCTATCTCTGTTCTTCTCTGTCTCTGTTTGTTCTTTCTTTCTCTCTCGTTCTCCTTTCTCTCTCTCTGTTTTCTTTTTTCTCTCTCTCTGTTTTCTTTTTTCTCTCTCTCTGTTTTCTTTCTTACTTTTCCTTAGTACCAGTCAGTGTGCCCACAGTACCAGCCACTGTGCCCATTATGCCAACCACTGTGCCCTCAGTACCAGTCAGTGTGATCAGCAGTGCTAAATGGGTTTGGTTGGGCGTGGACATGGGTGTGACTAGTTGTGAAATAGGTGTGGTTGTGGGGCGTGGCCTAAAATTTGCACCTCAGCCTTTGTCCCTCTTTCCTTTCTTCAAAAGTTGGGAGGTATGCTGTCTGCTGAGCATGTATACGATGGATAGGATTAGAAAAATATATTTGGAGGGAAGAGATATCCTGTGGTCCACGCTGAACGGTGGTTCCCTGGATCTCTCCTGCGGGCATGCAGAGCTGGTCTCCTTTGCAAGCATTGCTATTAAAGCGCTGCAGCACACACTCTACTCCGTGCCGTGCTAGACCCAGTATTATACACTTACCACTTCCAGCCCCAGTTAAATAGATGCTTACTGGCAAAACCTCAGAGTAACCAGCATTATTGACTTTAATCCTGCCACAGGATATCTCTTCCCTCCAAATATATTTCTCTTACAGTTCTCGTCAAAGAATTGAAAGGAATTTTCTGATGAAGGTCCCTTGTTGGACCGAAAACATTCATATGATATGAGTCTATTTTTGTCTGAATGCACAATAAAAGAAATAATGCTTCTCCACCATTGAGTGGCAAGTATATATTTTTACATACTCAATGGGTTGGATACCTAACTTGAGCACCAATCCACCTCCTTGATCTCAGGAGTGCCGTGTTTCCCCTCTTTCTCCAGTTAGGTGCAGTCAGGGGAAAGCTGGTGAGGCAGCTGAAGAGAGGGGTCTCATTTTTATCGTTACTGTATGTCTACATTTCCCCCCCAGCCTGCTTCCCAGTGTCACCGTGGACTGCGCCTGTCACCTCGCTTTCACACATCGCCAGGACAGGATGGAGAAGACAGGATCCGAGGAGGGGAATGGGGTCTTTGCATGCAAAGTCTGGATCAGAACAGGCCATCAATCAGCAGAAACGTTTCCTGGATTTCTGTGGAGCGGACAAGCCGACGGTCCATCCATGTGTATAAAAGACAGCGCTCTATGTACAATCCCAGGCTGCTCCGCGCACCAAACAGAGTGCCCCCCCATAGACCAGCACACTGCTCTCCTGAAATACTCTGTGCTGCTGTCACCCTGCTCCTTCCACCATACATCTCCCTCTGTGATTCCCCCATAGACCAGCATACTGCTCTCCTGAAATACTCTGTGCTGCTGTCACCCTGTTCCCTCCACCATATATCTCCCAGAATCCTTGCTGCCTGCCATCCTCAGTGACCATCTACTTGTCCGTATAACTATGCAGTCACCAACAAAATGGCTGCTCACTGTGTTCCTAGATGTCATCCTCTCTTATCCCTTAGCAAACACCCAGAAGGGGAGGGGATGAGTGACATCACACCCATGTCAGCAGACTCAGCGTATATTTACTGCAGGGCAGTAATGTGAGCTAGTTGTACACTAGGTTTTTGTCAAATTTCAATAGCTGCTCCCCCTAGTGTTTAAAAGTGAAAATACCAAACCTTTTAAAATTATTTTTAATATTTTGCTAAATTATAAACAAATGATAATTTTTTTAAGAAAATGAAAACATTAATTCTTTACATTTTTTCAATTATTGGAAAAAAAATTTTTTTGATGGCACCTTCCCTTTAACCCCTTCATGACCCAGCCTATTTTGACCTTAATGACCTGGCCATTTTTTGCAATTCTGACCAGTGTCCCTTTATGAGATAATAACTCAGGAACGCTTCAACACATCCTAGTGATTCTGAGATTGTTTTTTCGTGTTATATTGGGCTTCATGTTAGTGGTAAATTTAGGTCGATAATTTTGATAGCATGGTGTGTGCCTGGCAAGACCTTCGATAACGATTCGGGTCACATGACGCACGCAGTCACGTGATACCCAGCTGCAGAGTGCTGCGTGAGCCAAATTTCCAACTAGTTTCGGAATAACACGGATTCCTTCAGGGTTGCTTCAGGGAGTCTTATGCCTTTGTGTTTTATTGCAAAATGCTTGGATGCCGCTGAAATGACTGTAGTTGTAATACTAGCAGCATCAGAAAGGTGTCTCCTTATACGTTTTTTTAAGGGACATGTAGTGCATCCTGTGTATTGTATATTGCATTGAATGCACTCTACAATGTACACCACGTGAGAAGAATTGCAATTCACAAAATGACGATTTGGGTAAACAGATCAATTGTAAGCGGATTTAAATTCCCTTTTTTTAAGTGCATGTTCACATGATATACAGCAGTTTGCTCCACATTTAAAAAAAAAAACATTTGTGTGGAGCCAAGTTCCTTCACTAGACAAATTTTCTGTGGAGCTGGAAAATGAGCTAGGGGATAAAATGGAACCTAAAGTGGGGGCCCGTGTGGCTACATATTTTATTTCATTTTTTTATAGAATTTTTTTAAGTTTAGCATCCTGATTTAACCCCTACATGACCCAACCTATTTTGATCTTAATGACCTGGCCATTTTTTGCAATTCTGACCTGTGTCCCTTTATGAGATAATAACTCAGGAATGCTTCAACACATCCTAGTGATTCTGAGAATGTTTTTTCGTGTTATATTGGGCTTCATGTTAGTGGTAAATTTAGGTCGATAATTTTTGCGTTTATTTGTGAAAAAAACGGAAATTTGCGAAAATTTTGCAATTTTCAAATTTTGAATTTTTATTCTGTTAAACCAGAGAGTTATGTGACACAAAATAGTTAATAAATAACATTTCCCACATGTCTACTTTACATCAGCACAATTTTGGAAACAACATTTTTTTTGTTAGGAAATTATAAAAGAGTTATGTGACACAAAATAGTTAATAAATAACACTTCCCACATGTCTACTTTACATCAGCACAATTTTGGAAACAAAATTTTTTTTGTTAGGAAATTATAAGGGTTAAAAGTTGACCAGCGATTTCTCATTTTTACAACAAAATTTACAATCCGTTTTTTTTAGGGACTACCTCACATTTGAAGTCACGTTGAGGGGTCTATATGGCAGAAAATACCCAAAAGTGGCACCATTCTAAAAACTGCACCCCTCAAGCTACTCAAAACTACATTCAAGAAGATTATTAACCCTTCAGGTGCTTCTCAGGAACTAAAGCAATGTGGAAGGAAAAAATTGACATTTTAATTTTTCCAACAAAAATTTTCTTTTAGCATCAATTTTTTCATTTTCACATGGGTAACAGGGTAAAATGGATCCTAAAATTTGTTGGGCAATTTCTCCTGAGTACACCAATACCTCATATGTGGTCATATGGAATGTTCTGTGGGCATCATGTTGCGTTTGCAGCCCTTGATGTGCCTAAGCAGTAGAAACCCCCCACAAGTGACCACATTTTGGAAACTAGAACCCCCAAGGAGCTTATCTATATGTGTAGTGAGCATTTTGAACCCCCAAGTGCTTCACAGAAGTTCATAAACGCAGAGCCATGAAAATAAAATATCATTTTTTTATTCAAAAATGATTTTTTAGCCCACTATTTTTTATTTTCCCAAGGGTAATAGGATAAATTTGACCCCAAAAGTTGTTGTCCAGTTTGTCCTGAGTACGCTGGTACCTCATATGTGGGGGGAACCACTGTTTGGGCGCATATGAGAGCTCAGAAGGGAAGGAGCGTCATTTGACATTTTGAATGGAAAATTAGCTCCAATCGTTAGGGGACACAATGTCGTGTTTGGAGAACCCCTGTGTGCCTAACCTTTGGAGCTTCCCCCACAAATGACCCCATTTTGGAAACTAGACCCCCCAAGGAACTTATCTAGATGTGTGGTGAACACTTTGAACCCCCAAGTGCTTCACAGAAGATTATAACACAGCCGCGAAAATAAAAAATCATTTTTTTTCCTTAAAAAATGATTTTTAACCCACAATTTTTTATTTTCACAAGGGTAACAGGATAAATTGGACCCCAAAAGTTGTCCAGTTTGTCCTGAGTACGCTGGTACCCCATATGTGGGGGGACCACTGTTTGGGCACACGTCGGGACTGGGAAGGGAAGTAGTGACGATTTGAAATGCCGACTTAATGGATTGGGCTGCAGGCGTCATGTTACGTTTGCAGAGCCCCTGATGTGCCTAAACAGAAATTAGACCCCCAAAGTTGTGCAATCTTCCTGAGTATGCTGATACCCCATATGTGGGGGTAAACCACTGTTTAGGCACACGTCGGGGCTTGGAATGGAGGGAGCACTGTTTGACTTTTTGAACCCAAAATTGGCTGGAATAAATGGTGGCGCCATGTCACGTTTGGAAAACAGAAGCCGCGGAGACACCATCACATGTTTCTCAATGCAAGCAATGACCAGCCAGGTCTTTCCCCTTCCCGTGGTTGTTCCTTCCCGGGGAAAGACCTGGCTGGTCATTGCTTGCGTTGAGAAACATGTGATGGTGTCTCCGCGGCTTCTGTTTTGCATGTTTTGCATATTTCCCATAAGGGATGGGGGCAGTGCTCTAGAATCACTGCGTTGAGAAACACGTGATGGTGTCTCCGCAGTGTTGGATGTTGATCTCCATGAGTTCATTCATCCTCATTTTTCACAGTCTTTTACTAGGCATTGCTCCTACCAGCCAGTTTCCTACTCCACACTGATGAGGGGCAATACCCCGAAACAGCTGTCTGTGGATGGATACCATGTTTTGGCATAGGTGGTTTCCTTCACTGGAGACTGCCCTTCCCGTGGTTGTTCCTTCCCGGGGAAAGACCTGGCTTGTCATTGCTTGCGTTGAGAAACATGTGATGGTGTCTCCGCGGCTTCTGTTTTGCATGTTTTTCATATTTCCCATAAGGGATGGGGGCAGTGCTCTAGAATCACTGCGTTGAGAAACACGTGATGGTGTCTCCGCAGTGTTGGATGTTGATCTCCATGAGTTCATTCATCCTCATTTTTCACATGTCACGTTTGGAGACCCCGTGATGTGCCTAAACAGTGGAAACCCCTCAATTCTAACTCCAACCCTAACCCCAACACAGCCCTAACCCTAATTCCAACCCTAATCATAACCCTAGCCACAACCATAACCAACGCACCCCTAACCCTAATCCCAACTCTAACCCTAGCCACAAGCCTAACCCTAATCCCAACCCCAACCCACCCCTAACCCTAATCTTAACCCTAATTACAACCCTAACCCTAATCCCAACCCTAATTACAACTCTAACCCTAATTCAAACCCTATCCCTAATTCCAACCCTAGTTCTAATTCCAACCCTAACCCTATTTCTAACCCTAACCCTAATTCCAACTCTAACCCTAATTCCAACCCTAACTCTAATTCTAACCCTAATGGAAAAATAGAAATATTTTCTTTATTTTATTATCTGTCCCTACCTATGGGGGTGATAAAGGGGGGGTTATGTACTTTTTTTATTTTGATCACTGTGAGAGTTTATCACAGTGATTAAAATAAATGAATGAATCTGCAGCGTTGCAGATTCCGGCGGGCGCACTGCACATGCACCCGCCATTTTCCAAGATGGCGGCGCCCATGATCCGGGACGGCGGTACACTGGGAGCCAGAGCGAGATTCGGAGGGTACCTGAGGGGGAGGGGAGGTGATCGGACTGTGGGGGGAGCGGAGGAAAGGGGAGGGGGAGCAGATTGTGACGGCGGCGGCCGATCGCTGCTGTCAGTTCGTGGCCGGGGCCAATCGCCCCCGCCAGCCGGTGTGTGGGGGGGTCAGATTAGCGTCTCCAGCCATGTCTGATGCTACTATATCTCCTATGTGATATGATAAAGGAAAAGTTTGAGAATTGGTCTCAACTTCCCCTATCTGTGGCGGGCAGAATTAACTTAATCAAAATGAGAATTCTTCCAAAATGCTTGTATGTGTTGGAACATTGAATTAAAAGCCACAAAGGATTCTTTAGAAACATGCATAGTATGGTGGCAACCTTTATATGGGGTTCATCAAGGCCCAAAAATACGGAGAAAAATGAGTTACCATATACTATGAAAAATAGGTATTTATTTGTACAAAATTCATTACTGCGGACTGCGGGGGGGGAGTGGAGGGCGAGCAGATAGTGACGGCGGCGGACGATCGCCCCCGCCAGCTGGTGTGTGGGGGGTCAGATTAGTGTCTCCAGCCATGTACGATGCAACTGCAGCATCGGCCATGGCTGAATTGTAATATTTCATCAAATTTCATTGATAAAATATTACTATCGCTCTGATTGGCTGTTTCACTTTTAACAGCCAATCAGAGCGATCGTAGCCACATGGGAGCTAAGGCACCGACTCTGTTATGAAGCACAAAGCCTGCTGTGTGTGCACGCGCGGGTCGGGTGACCTTTCAGTGACCACGGTCACCAGACCAGCAGCAGGGTGATTTATACCATGACGCCTACATAGGCGTCATGGGTCAGGAAGGGGTTAAGTGTTGTTATTTTGTATCCCTTCCAGAAAATTGGGTCCTGTATGTTTTTGAGGTGTGGAAAATCGTAATTATCCCATATTTGAGTCTCTCCCACTTGGTCAGTAAATTTCAAGACACGTTTACTCTCTCGCCACACCTGTATCGCCAAACTGTGTGCAAATAATAAACCTTGTGGTATTCTGTAGGATCCTTCTAATATTGCCCATGGTGTATTCCCACCCAAGAAATGTATAAGATGAGCTTCTGCATTAGTGACCTCGTCACGATTTATCCAGTATTTCAAATAATGTATCCGGCCAGCTAAATAATACAAAAATAGGTCAGGGACCGTGTATCCACCCTGATTTTTGGGTCTTTTCAGGGATCCAATACTTAATTTGGGCCTTAACATGAAAGAAACCAGCACTAAATCATGACAAAATTCACATGTATAAACTCAAAAACACATATCTCAAAATACGGATAAAAATCAGTTACCATATACTATGAAAAATAGGTATTTATTTGTACAAAATTCATTACATCAATAGTAAAACATTCAATAAAATATTTTTGAATCAATTAATGAGTATGGATATAAATGACCCACAAGAATAGTGGCCGCAGACTACAAGTAAAGCAGAATAGCAGGACAGAGCATGGAGTAACTATAACAGAACAATGGTGTCAGAAAGAATTAACCGATAGACAATACCAAACAGCTGATCTTATCAATGTAAAATAGTTCAGGTTACCAATCCTATAATGGTGCGCTGAATGGATGTACTCAGATAACAGACACCACCGCAATATGAGAAATACGCATATATGCAAGGTCTGCTATATAAAAAAAATAGATATAAAGGGGTTTATTACCCATAGGTACTGTAGTTGCTTCCCGAAGCGCGTTTCGCGAGCTGTGTCGTCGCTTCCTCAGGGGGCGTGGCCTCAGAGTGGCAGAAATCTACTATAAGTACAGGACCTTCCAGGTCATATGACCGCAGGAAGGCCAATAGCATGTTTTGTCTTCGCGCATGCACTCTAGCACGCCCACAAGGTCCTACAACATACCATCTTCCTCCCACGTACACAGTCGCAGGGGGGTGGGTGGCACCAAACCGCATCTGTTGTGAGTTCATTTTTCCCTTCATTACTGAGGCCCGAGGAACTCCCTCTTCTGGTAAAGAAAGGTAGTGAGTCTGATTATCAAACACCTGAGGCTGATGATGATGACTGGCTGAGTGGAGTTACGGACTGGATATAAGGCTGCCGACGCCCTTCTGCCCTGCGGGTGATTTCTCTGTGGGATCCTTGGAGACCAGTCTGAATTCCTGCTCCTCTAAAGCTAAGTTTGCTGCTCGGCCTTTTGCTTTTGTGCTTTGACTTTGTTTTGCTTTGTTTTTCTGGATTTCTGCCATTCCCTGCTGGGGTGTGCTGAATTCATTTAGCTCTGTCTTCTGAAAATACCTGAGTGCTGATTTACAGTCATATGTTAAAGTTTGGGCACCCCTATTAATGTTAACCTTTTTTCTTTATAACAATTTTGGTTTTTGCAACAGCTATTTCAGTTTCATATATCTAATAACTGATGGACTCAGTTATATTTCTGGATTCAAATGAGGTTTATTGTACTAACAGAAAATGTGCAATCTGCATTTAAACAAAATTTGACGGGTGCAAAAGTATGGGCACCCTTTTCATTTTTTTCATTTGAACACTCCTAACTACTTTCTACTGACTTCCTGAAGCACTAAATTGGTTTTGTAACCTCATTGAGCTTTGAACTTCATAGCCAGGTGTATCAAATCATGAGAAAAGGTATTAAAGGTGGCCACTTGCAAGTAGTTCTCCTATTTGATTCTCCTACGAAGAGTGGCATCATGGGCTCCTCAAAACAACTCTCAACTGATCTGAAAACAAAGATTATTCAACATAGCTTTTCAGGGGAAGGATACAAAAAGTTGTCTCAGAGATTTAACCTGTCAGTTTCCACTGTGAGGAACATAGTAAGGAAATGGAAGAACACAGGTACAATTCTTGTTAAGCCCAGAAGTGGCAGGCCAAGAAAAATATCAGAAAGGCAGAGAAGAAGAATGGTGAGAACAGTCAAGGACAATCCACAGACCACCTCCAAAGACCTGCAGCATCATCTTGCTGCAGATGGTGTCACTGCATCGGTCAACAATACAGCGCACTTTGCACAAGGAGAGTATGGGAGAGTGATGCGAAAAAAGCAGTTTCTGCAAGCACGCCACAAACAGTCGTCTGAGGTATGCAAAAGCACGTTTGGACAAGCCAGTTACATTTTGGAAGAAGGTCCTGTGGACTGATGAAACAAAGATTGAGTTGTTTGGTCATACAAAAAGGCGTTATGCATGGAGGCTAAAAAACACAGCATTCCAAGAAAAACACTTGCTACCCACAATAAAATTTGGTGGAGGTTCCATCATGCTTTGGGGCTGTGTGGCCAATGCCGGCACTGGGAATCTTGCTAAAGTTGAGGGTCGCATGGATTCAACTCAGTATCAGCAGATTCTTGACAATAATGTGCAAGAATCAGTGACGAAGTTGAAGTTATGCAGGGGATGGATATTTCAGCAAGACAATGATCCAAAACACCGCTCCAAATCTACTCAGGCATTCATGCAGAGGAACAATTACAATGTTCTGGAATGGCCGTCCCAGTCCCCAGACCTGAATATCATTGAACATCTGTGGGATGATTTGAAGCGGGCTGTCCATGCTCGGCGACCATCAAACTTAACTGAACTGGAATTGTTTTGTAAACAGGAATGGTCACAAATACCTTCATCCAGGAACTCATTAATAGCTACAGGAAGTGACTGTCATGGTATGCCTAGGTTACTTTAGGCAAAAACCCCGGGACCCCTGCGATGTCCCTCAGACTAGGGAAAACCCTGTCTGTCCCTCTACCCAGGGTTTACACTGAAGGTGTGCCTGCCTGAGCCTCCACCCTGTCCCTGTCTCCTGTCCAGCCCTAAGCTGAACCCACCACCCTCCACCCAGTGAGGGGACCAGACACCAGACCCCACAAATACGTATGGACAGGGGTAAAAGAAACACCACACAGTTAATACACAAGGGAATACAATAATGTGCAAGGGCAACCAAATATATATATAACAGATTGGAGAAAGAACCACTGAGGGATATACTGCACCAGATATCAGACGCTCCAACACCACCACTGCTGACCGGTATTGCTAGCACTAGGCTAAAGCTATAGTCGGCGACGCCCATAGTCAGGACGAACTATTTAAAGACCAAGGGCGTGGCCCAGCCCTCAGCCAGCATGACAACCTGGTTAACCCTATCCCGACTGGAACAGAATACCCAACAGGGTATTACCGCTGTCTGCCGGACACCCTGGTGTGAACAGTGTCCGACATGACAGTACCCCGCCTTCTACGAGGGACCTCCGGAACCTCACCATGTCGAGGACCTGGCTTGTCCGGATGGCGACGATGGAATATAGTAACCAGTCGATCAGCATGAATGTCAGAGGCCGGCACCCATGTCCTCTCCTCAGGACCATAGCCACGCCAGTGGACCAGGTACTGTAGAGTGCGACGCACAACCCTAGAGTCCACCACTTTGGACACCTCAAATTCCAACGCGCCATCCACCAAGACGGGAGGTGGTGGCCCGGGGGAACCATCCACCAAACCCACGACCTTCTTTAGCAATGCTTTGTGAAATACATTATGAATCTTATACACAGCCGGCAACTCCAAACGAAATGCCACTGGGTTGATCACTGCGGAGATTCTAAATGGGCCAATGAACCTGGGACCCAACTTAAGTGACGGTATCTTGAGCTTAATGTTCCTAGTAGATAACCACACCCAATCTCCCACACACAGGTCCGGACCTGGCACACGTCTGCAGTCAGCCACCCGTTTGTACCTGGAACCCACCTTCAACAAGTGCTGCTTGACTCTCCTCCACACAGATGACAATTGAGCTCCCAACTGGTCCTCTTCAGGGACGCCAACTGAGCACCCCTGACGCAAGGTGCAAAATTGAGGATGTTGACCATACACACAAAAAAAAGGAGATTCCCCAGACGATTCCTGGCAATGGTTGTTTATTGCGAATTCTGCCAGAGGAAGAAACGCTGACCACTCTTCCTGATTGTCGGAAATAAAGCAGCGCAAGTATTGCTCCAGGTTTTGGTTCATCCGCTCAGTCTGTCCATTCGACTGAGGGTGGAAAGCCGATGAATGAGATAATTTGATTCCAAGGCGAGAACAAAAAGCTCTCCAAAACTTTGCCACAAACTGCGTACCTCGATCAGACACAATGTCAGACGGGACACCATGAAGTCTGACCACCTCGCGAATAAATATCTGAGCAAGAGTCTTAGCATTGGGCAAAGACGGTAAAGCAACGAAATGTGACATTTTGGAGAACCTATCAACAATTACCAAAATGACCGAGTTCCCTGCCGAGGCGGGCAAGTCAGTAATAAAATCCATGGAAATCTCAGTCCATGGCTTACTGGGCACCCCGAGAGGCTGCAAGCTACCAGCGGGACGGGAACGAGGAGTCTTGGCCCGTGCGCACGTGGTACAGGCAGCCACATATGAGGCCACATCCTGCCGGATTTTAGGCCACCAAAAACGACGCGATACCAGTTCCAGAGTGCTCTTAACCCCTGGATGACCTGCCAGTACCGTGTCGTGATGTTCGCCCAACACTCTAGAGCGTAGATGTAGCGGCACAAAAGATTTATTAGCAGGCAACCCCGGCGGTACCACCTCCTGAGCCTCCGCAATCTCTGCCTCAATCTCTGTCGTGATGGCAGATACCACCACACCCTTTTGGAGAATAGGCACCGGCTCTTCACATAACTCTCCACCCGGAAAACACCTGGATAAAGCGTCTGCCTTAACATTCTTCGACCCAGGTCGATAGGTAACAATGAAGTTGAACCGGGTGAAGAATAATGCCCAGCGAGCCTGTCTGGAGGACAGGCGCTTAGCAGATTCTAAATAAAGCAAATTCTTATGGTCGGTTATCACAGTAATCTGATGAACAGCCCCCTCCAAGAAGTGTCGCCACTCCTCAAATGCCAATTTGATGGCCAATAGTTCCCTGTTGCCAATATCATAATTACGCTCCGCAGGCGACAGCTTCTTGGAGAAGAAGGCACACGGATGCAACTTGGCCCAAGAAGGGCCCTGAGACAGTACAGCCCCCACTCCAACCTCCGACGCATCCACCTCCACGACAAACGGTAAGGAGACATCGGGCTGCACCAGAATGGGCGCAGAGGCAAAACTATTCTTGAGGAATTCAAACGCCTGTACCGCAGGCTCAGACCAGTCAGAAAAGTCGGTACCCTTCTTAGTCATGTCAGTCAGTGGTTTGGCAATCATAGAGAAGTTCTTAATAAATTTCCTATAGTAATTGGAGAAGCCAAGAAATCGCTGAAGCGCCTTAAGATTATCAGGCCGATCCCAATGTAGTACCGCCTGCACCTTTGCGGTGTCCATCTTAAAACCTGAGGCGGAGATTATATAACCCAAGAACGGTAGCTCCTGTACGAAAAACACACATTTTTCAAGCTTGACATAGAGCCTGTTCTCTCTGAGCAACTGCAGAACCTGTCTAACATGCTCTATATGTGTATCATGGTCGCGAGAGAAAATGAGGATGTCGTCAAGATAAATTATAACGAACCTCCCCAACAGCTGAGAGAAGACATCATTAATGAAGTGTTGAAAGACCGCCGGTGCCATAGTCAACCCAAACGGCATTACCAAACTCTCAAAGTGACCCTCAGGGGTATTGAACGCTGTCTTCCACTCATCCCCCTGACGGACTCTTATAAGATTGTACGCCCCCCTGAGGTCCAGTTTGGAGAACCACCTGGCACCAACCACTTGGTTGAATAAATCGGGTATAAGTGGCATAGGGTAAGGATCACGGACCGTAATCTGGTTGAGTTCTCTGAAATCCAGACACGGGCGTAAACCGCCATCCTTCTTTTTAACAAAGAAGAAGCCAGCAGCCAGAGGAGAAGAGGAAGGTCTAATATGACCCTTGCTCAGGCTATCCTCAATGTATTCCTTGAGAGCTAGCCTCTCGGGACCTGAGATATTAAACATTCTAGCTTTAGGTAACTTGGCCCCTGGTTTCAACCTAATAGCACAGTCATAGGGGCGATGCGGTGGTAGTTCCGAACAACCCTTCTCAGAAAATACATCTGCATAATCCAGCAACGGCTCCGGGATACTGGGGGTCAAAGCGGAAATACATGTAGCCAGGCACCTCTCCTGACACTCCCTGCTCCACTGAATTATGTCCTGGGTCTTCCAATCAATAACAGGATTATGCATTGACAACCATGGAAAGCCCAGAACCATCTGAGCCGGTAAGTTACTAAGCACCTTACAAGTTACCCGCTCTGAGTGTAATACTCCGATGTGGAGTTGTATATCCAACACACACTCTGTGATCTCCCCTTGAGACAACGGGGAAGCATTGATGGTAACCACCCGGATGGGGTTCGGCAATTTCTCCACCGGAAATCCCGCTGTATGCGCGAACCTCTCATCAATGAGATTGGCAGCTGAGCCACTATCAATAAATACTGTAATAGAGAGCATTTGCCCCCCAAGTACCACCCTAGCAGGGAGCATACACTGGGAAACCATGACGGAGGATACACAAAGGCTCAGACTAGACTCCTCCAAACCCTCTGAGCCTATCAGTTTTCCGCCGGCGCGCCCTTCTTAGGTACCAGGGGGCAAGCGTTAATAAAATGTCCTCCTTTGCCACAAAAAAAACAGAGCCCCTGCCTTCTGTGCCAAGGACGTTTAGGCTTGTTACTCGGTGACTGTGCTATACCAGCGATCTGCATGGGTTCCACGGATTCACCCGCGGCAACCTCACCGACCACTCCCCCACCTCCTGGAGGCAACGAAACCAGCGCCCCCTGACGGAGACGTCGGTCTATGCGTACTACAAGTGCCATCGCAGCCTCCAGAGAGGCGGGAGTCTCGTACATTAGGAGAGTCTGTTTAACCCTTCCAGAAACCCCATGCAAAAATTGACTTCTAAGCGCAGGGTCATTCCACTGCGTGTCCACCGCCCAGCACCGGAATTCCGTGCAGTAATCCTCAGCTGGTCGATCACCCTGTAGCAGTGAGCGTATCTTAGATTCTGCTAAGTTTAATCTATCCGGATCGTCATAGATCAAACCCAGAGCAGAGAAAAAAAAATCTACAGATTCAAATGCCTGTGAGTCTGAAGGGAGCGAAAAGGCCCAGGCCTGTGGGTCACCACTCAGCAAAGAAATCACCAAGCCCACGCGTTGAGCCTCATTACCTGAGGAATGTGGACGCATACGGAAATACAATTTGCATGATTCACGAAACACCGTGAACTTACCACGATCACCAGCAAATCGTTCAGGAAGGGGAAACTTGGGCTCAGCTGCCCTGGCTGCTGCCTCAGCAGGTACTGCAGGAGCTGACAGGCCTTGTTGCTGGACCGCCCCCCTGAGTTCAGTGACCTGTATGGATAGAGCCTCCAGCTGCTTGGTTAGGGAAAGTATAGGATCCATAGTAAGTAACCCCTATATTCCCTATCTATACCTTTTTTATTTTTTTTTCTCTCACTTTATTATTTGGGCCGACTATAATGTCATGGTATGCCTAGGTTACTTTAGGCAAAAACCCCGGGACCCCTGCGATGTCCCTCAGACTAGGGAAAACCCTGTCTGTCCCTCTACCCAGGGTTTACACTGAAGGTGTGCCTGCCTGAGCCTCCACCCTGTCCCTGTCTCCTGTCCAGCCCTAAGCTGAACCCACCACCCTCCACCCAGTGAGGGGACCAGACACCAGACCCCACAAATACGTATGGACAGGGGTAAAAGAAACACCACACAGTTAATACACAAGGGAATACAATAATGTGCAAGGGCAACCAAATATATATATATAACAGATTGGAGAAAGAACCACTGAGGGATATACTGCACCAGATATCAGACGCTCCAACACCACCACTGCTGACCGGTATTGCTAGCACTAGGCTAAAGCTATAGTCGGCGACGCCCATAGTCAGGACGAACTATTTAAAGACCAAGGGCGTGGCCCAGCCCTCAGCCAGCATGACAACCTGGTTAACCCTATCCCGACTGGAACAGAATACCCAACAGGGTATTACCGCTGTCTGCCGGACACCCTGGTGTGAACAGTGTCCGACATGACAGTGACTAGAGGCTGTTATTTTTGCAAAAGGAGGATCTACGAAATATTAATGTCACTTTCATGTTGAGGTGCCCATACTTTTGCACCGGTCAAATTTTGTTAAAATGCAGATTGCACATTTTCTGTTAGTACAATAAACCTCATTTGAATCCAGAAATATAACTGAGTCCATCAGTTATTAGATATATGAAACTGAAATAGCTGTTGCACAAACCAAAATTTTTATAAAGAAAAAAGGTCAACATTAATGGGGTGCCCAAACTTTAACATATGACTGTAGTTTTTGAAGCCTAGCTGCTTCAGGGCCTTTTTCATATCAGCTTGTTGGCTTATGTCTTTGATAGGGTTTTGGCAGATTGCAGACAGCAGCCTTCCTGTCCTTTCCTATCTAGATTGTTGCGGGCCCCGTCTTTGCTCAGTCTATCTTTCTGTCTGTGTTAGTATTTTCATCTTGCTTCACCGTCATTATATGTTGGGGGCTGCCTATTGCTTTGGGGTCTGCTCTGGGGCAGTTTAGATTTCCCCTTTCTTTCTTTAGGCCTATGTAATTCTCCGGCTGTGATCGAGGGGTCTAGGGCTTCGTAGGAACCCCCCACGGCTACTGCTAGTTGTGTTGATAGGTTCAGGGGTCTGCAATCTGATAGTTGCCAACTTCTCTGGTTTTCTGGACTTAGCTTGTATTTCTGCTTTTGCCTCCTACGGTGACTCATTCATAACAGAATCACCCGCCATACCGCAGATTCTAGGGTACTCAATAGCAGGAAAGAATTGTAAAAAAAAAAAAAGGTGTATATTTTTTCCTCTATATCTCTGAGGCCGTAGGGGGAATTTTTTTTTCTCTCAATGGAGATAAAGCAATTGTCTGATCGTGTGGAGCAGCTCGCTGCGGAAGTGCGGGGAATTTCCGCCTACCTTGCTCATTCACATGCTGCTGAACCAAAGATTCCTACACCTGATGTATTTTTTGGGGATCGGTCTAAATTTTTGAATTTCAAAAATAATTGTAAATTATTTTTTGCCTTGAAGCCTAACTCGTCAGGGAGCTCCGCGCAGCAGGTTAAAATTGTCATCTCTTTGCTGCGTGGCGATCCCCAGGATTGGGCGTTTTCTTTGAAACCAGATGATCCTATTCTGACTAATGTGAACGCATTCTTTCAAGCTTTGGGGTTGTTGTATGACGAACCTAATGCCATTGATCAGGCTGAAAAGACCCTGCTGGCATTGAGCCAGGGTCGTGATTCTGCAGAATTGTACTGTCAAAAATTCCGAAAGTGGGCAGTACTTACTACCTGGAATGATAATGCCTTGGCTGCCCTCTTTCGGAAGGGGTTGTCAGAAGCCGTAAAAGATACTATGGTGGGATTTCCTGTTCCCTCTGGTCTTGACGATTCTATGTCACTAGCCATTCAGGTTGATCGGCGTTTGCGCGAACGCAAAGCTGCACGAAAGGTGTTGCCACCTGTTGATCAAATGTCTGAACCTATGCAATGTGATAGAGTTTTTTCCAGAGAGCAGCGTCAGGAGTTCAGAAGGCGTAATAAGTTGTGTTTTTTCTGTGGAGATGCCTCGCATATTATTTCTGTCTGTCCTAAACGAGAGAAACGCTTTGCACACACGTTTTCTGTTGGGGGTGTTCAACCTAAGTTTCTTCTGGCTATTACTCTGATCTGCTCCCTGTCCACATTTTCCGCCAAGGCTTTTGTGGATTCGGGAGCAGCTCTAAACCTAATGGACTTGGATTTTGCTAAACGTTGTGGATTTCCGATGACACCTCTGCAGACGCCTATCCCTTTGAGGGGGATTGATGCTACTCCTTTGGCTAAAAATAAACCCCAGTTTTGGACCCAGGTGGTAATGCGGGTCGCCCCAGACCATCAAGAAAATTGCAGATTTTTGGTGTTGCATAATCTGCATGATACTATTGTTCTGGGGTTTCCCTGGTTACAGATTCATAATCCAGTTTTGGATTGGAAATCTGTGTCGGAGGTGAGTTGGGGTTGTCGGTGTGCCTTTAGTGAGGCTCCGGTGTTTTCCACCTGTCCTCAGTCGCATAATGTTCCTGATTATTTGGCGGACTTTTATGATGTATTTAGTGAGAATGAGTCTGCGTCTCTGCCTCCTCATAGGAGTTATGACTGTGCAATTGAACTGAGCCTGGGGTGTAAATTTCCCAAGGGTCGGCTCTTCAATTTATCTGTACCCGAGCACGAGGCTATGCGATCCTATATTAAGGAGGCGTTGGAGAAGGGTCATATTAGACCATCCTCGTCACCCCTAGGTGCCGGGTTTTTTTTTGTAGCCAAAAAGGATGGATCATTAAGACCTTGTATTGATTATCGTGCCCTCAACAAAATTACTGTTAAATATCAGTATCCGTTACCCCTGATTTCTGATCTATTCTCCAGAGTTAAAGGTGCTTGCTGGTTTACCAAGCTTGACCTCAGGGGGGCGTATAATCTTATTCACATTAAGCATGGGGATGAATGGAAGACGGCGTTTAATACTCCGGAGGGACATTTTGAATACCTGGTGATGCCTTTTGGTATCACTAATGCCCCTTCTGTCTTCCAGTGCTTCATGAACGATATTTTCCGAGATTTTGTCGATAAATTTTTGATTATCTATCTGGATGATATTTTGATCTTCTCCAAGGATTGGGATTCTCATGTGGAACATATTCTGACTGTGTTCCGGATCTTGAGGGAGAATTCCCTGTATGTCAAAGGATCTAAATGCCTTTTTGGAGTACAGAGGATTTCTTTTTTGGGATTTATTTTGTCCTCGTCAACTATTGAAATGGACCCGGCCAAGGTACAGGCCATTCACGATTGGGTTCAGCCCACTTCTTTGAAGGCCCTCCAGAAGTTTTTGGGTTTTGCTAATTTTTATCGGAAATTTATAGCAAAATTTTCTAGTATTGCCAAGCCATTGACTGATTTGACTAAAAAGGGTGCTGATGTGTTAAATTGGTCTCCGGAGGCTGTTTCTTCCTTTCAGGAGCTGAAGCGAAGATTCACCTCCGCCCCGGTTTTGCGGCAACCTGATGTCTCACTTCCATTCCAGGTAGAGGTGGATGCTTCTGAGATTGGTGCAGGAGCTGTTTTGTCCCAAAAGGATCCTGTAACATCTAAAATGAATCCCTGTGCTTTCTTTTCCCGAAAGTTCTCTCCATCTGAACGTAACTATGATGTGGGGAATAGGGAACTGTTGGCCATGAAATGGGCATTTGAGGAGTGGAGACATTGGTTGGAGGGAGCTAAGCATCAAGTCGTGGTCCTCACTGACCACAAGAATTTGATTTACCTAGAGTCGGCTAAGCGCTTGAACCCTAGACAGGCTAGGTGGGCCTTGTTTTTTACACGTTTTGATTTTGTGGTTTCTTTTCTTCCTGGAACAAAGAATGTCAAGGCAGACGCCCTCTCTAGGAGCTTCTTTGCTGATTCTCCTGTGGTGACCAAGCCTGCTACCATCTTAGGCGAAGGGGTAGTTCTTTCTGCCATCTCGCCCGATTTGAGACGTGCTCTGGAAGAGTTCCAGGAGGACAAACCTGAGCGTTGTCCCAGTGGAAAGTTGTATGTTCCTGACCAGTGGAAGAAGAGAGTGATGTCTGAAGTTCATTGCTCTGCTTTGGCTGGTCATCCAGGTATTTTTGGTACTAGAGATCTGGTGAGTCGGTTTTTTTGGTGGCCCTCCTTGTCTCGTGATGTCAGGAATTTTGTGCAGTCCTGTGGGACGTGCTCCCGGTCTAAATCGTGTTCTCGCTCTAGTGGGTTGTTGATGCCTTTGCCTGACCCCAAGAGGCCATGGACCCATATTTCAATGGATTTCATCTCTGATATGCCTGTCTCTCAGAGGATGACTGTTATTTGGGTGATTTGTGATAGGTTCTCTAAGATGGTTCATCTTGTACCACTCCCTAAGTTGCCGTCTTCCTCTGAGTTGGTGCCCCTGTTTTTTCAACAGGTGGTTCGTTTGCACGGGATTCCTGAGAACATTGTATCTGACAGAGGAGTCCAGTTTGTGTCTAGATTTTGGAGAACTTTCTGTTCCAGGCTGGGAATTCAGTTGTCCTTCTCCTCTGCTTTTCACCCTCAGACCAATGGGCAGACAGAGAGAACAAACCAGACCTTGGAGTCATATTTGAGATGTTTTATTTCTGCTGATCAGGATGATTGGGTTTCATTTTTGCCCTTGGCCGAAATTGCTTTAAATAATAGAGCTAGTTCTGCCACTTTGATGTCACCTTTTTTTTGTAACTTTGGGTTTCATCCTCAATTTTCTTCAGGGCAGGTGGAGCCCTCTGCCTGCCCAGGTGTTGACACTGTGGTGGAGAGAATGCACCAGATCTGGGACCAAGTGGTGGATAAGTTATCTCTCTCCCAGGAAAAGGCCCAGCGGTTTTCCAACCGACATAGGAGCATTGGTCCCCAGTTTAAGGTTGGTGATATGGTGTGGTTGTCATCAAAAAATATTGCTATGAAGGTGGCTTCTCCTAAGTTTAAGCCTAGATTTATTGGACCTTACAAGATTGTGGAGATTATTAATCCGGTTTCTTTTCGTTTGGCTCTTCCTGTCACATTTAAAATCCATAATGTGTTCCATAAATCTTTGTTGAAGAGGTTTGTTGAACCTGTTGTTCCGGGGGTGGCACCTCCAGACCCTGTATTGGTTGAAGGTAACATGGAATATGAGGTAGAGAAAGTACTGGATTCCCGTCTGGCTAGACGGAGACTCCAGTATTTGGTTAAGTGGAAGGGTTATGGTCAGGAGGATAATTCCTGGGTCTCTGCCTCTGATATTCATGCCAAAAGATTGGTGCGTGCCTTTCATTGGGCTCACCCTGATCGCCCTGGTGGCGTAGTTGAGGGTTCGGTGACCCCTCCTCAAGGGGGAGGTACTGTTGTGAGTTCATTTTTCCCTTCATTACTGAGGCCCGAGGAACTCCCTCTTCTGGTAAAGAAAGGTAGTGAGCCTGATTATCAAACACCTGAGGCTGATGATGATGACTGGCTGAGTGGAGTTACGGACTGGATATAAGGCTGCCGACGCCCTTCTGCCCTGCGGGTGATTTCTCTGTGGGATCCTTGGAGACCAGTCTGAATTCCTGCTCCTCTAAAGCTAAGTTTGCTGCTCGGCCTTTTGCTTTTGTGCTTTGACTTTGTTTTGCTTTGTTTTTCTGGATTTCTGCCATTCCCTGCTGGGGTGTGCTGAATTCATTTAGCTCTGTCTTCTGAAAATACCTGAGTGCGGATTTAGTTTTTGAAGCCTAGCTGCTTCAGGGCCTTTTTCATATCAGCTTGTTGGCTTATGTCTTTGATAGGGTTTTGGCAGATTGCAGACAGCAGCCTTCCTGTCCTTTCCTATCTAGATAGTTGCGGGCCCCGTCTTTGCTCAGTCTATCTTTCTGTCTGTGTTAGTATTTTCATCTTGCTTCACCGTCATTATATGTTGGGGGCTGCCTATTGCTTTGGGGTCTGCTCTGGGGCAGTTTAGATTTCCCCTTTCTTTCTTTAGGCCTATGTAATTCTCCGGCTGTGATCGAGGGTCTAGGGCTTCGTAGGAACCCCCCACGGCTACTGCTAGTTGTGTTGATAGGTTCAGGGGTCTGCAATCTGATAGTTGCCAACTTCTCTGGTTTTCTGGACTTTGCTTGTATTTCTGCTTTTGCCTCCTACGGTGACTCATTCATAACACGCATCGCCGACAGCCATGACGGGAAGTACTAGGAAACCGCAGGAGGACCAGGGGCGTTTAAGAGACGCACCACGGGATCAAATCATGAGATGAAAGAAATAAAATAGTGACATAAATAGTGTGATATGTGAATGAATGGTGATGAATATATGTGACAAGAAAAGGAAACAAATAATAAACAAATAATGTGCATACATAATATACTGCAATATAAATGTGCATAATATATTAATATATATAATGAATAAATAACAAAGCATGCATAAATATGTGCATTATACAAGTGCTTAATGACATCTTCATACATTGTTATATATAGTTCATATACAATAACGCATATGATATAATTAAAATACATATGTGTATAATATATATGTAAAATTGCATCCTCATGAATGCAAAAGTCCAATATCGCAATCACTCTTGATTTCTTATTATAGCTTGTATGACGAAATCACTGTAGTCAGTTTCTTGTTTCCCAAAATACGAAACCCAGAAGCGGCCATCATTCACCATCATATATACATACTAAACAACGTATAACAACATCTAAATAAAATACAAAACTAAAACTTAATAAGAAATATATATTAAAATAAAAACAGAGACCAAACAAAAAGGCGATGTAGCATCTGGAGAGAGGATTAACGCACCAAGGTACTGATGAAAACCCATTGACTTCATTTAAACCATTGGGCACCATAGTGCCCAATGTAAAAGATCCATTGGCATTCTTTTTGGGTGAGGAGACGTCTAACGTCACCTCCCCTTATTCCACATTGTACATGCTCAATACCGCGGACTGTTAGCAATTTGGGATTGCATTTATGGAACTTATAGAAATGGTGGGGCAATGTTTTTAATTGTGACACATCAGTTTCCGTTTTAACTGCCATGATGTCACGTACATGTTCCCATGTCCGAGTGCCTAATCACCTAGAGGTTTGTCTGATATATATTTTAGGACAAGTACACATGGCATAGTAGACTACTTGGGTCGTGTTGCATGTTATACTGTATGTTCTTTGATGGAGAATTTCTACTTACCATTAGATGTTTTTACATGCAACACAATGACCACAAGAGCAGTGGCGTAGCATGAGGTGGGCGGGGGGGCGGTCCGCCCCAGGCGGCACATGTGTGGGGGCGGCGCAGCAGCAGCAATTTCTCTCTGTGGGTGAAGTGCGGAGGCAGTGAGGCACAGTGCAGTGCAGCGGCAGGCAGGGAGCAATCACAGCAGCTCCGCTGCCTGCAAGCGGGAATAGCAGGAGCGGAGCTGCAAGGGTCCGTCCTGCTACCTGCCCGGAGGCCGCGCTTCCTGTTTGATACAGAAGCGCCGCTGAATGACGTCATCATTCAGAGGCCGCTGCTGTGTGAGCGAGGAAGCGGCCGGCGATGCTGCGGACAGGTGAGAGGAGAGAGGTGGTGTCTGTGTGTATGTCTGTCTGTGTGTGTGTGTGTGTGTGTATGTCTGTGTGTGTCTGTGTGTGTGTAGGTTAGCCTGGCCCTGGAGGAGATGGGGACATGAGAAGACTGTGATGGGGAGAGAGAAGGCCATAATGCCTGGGTCTGGGGTGATGGGAGAAGGCCATGAGGGGGTAATGGGAGAAGGCCATGATGGGGGTGATGCAGAGAAGGCAATGATGGGAGTGATGGGGAGAAGGCAGTGATGGGGTGAAGGAGAAGGCAATGATGGAAGTGATGGAGCAGGCAATGATGGGGGTGATGGAGCAGACAATGATGGGAGTGATGGGGTGATGGAGCAGGCAATGATGGGAGTCATGGGGAGAAGGCAGTGATGGGGTGATGGAGAAGGCAATGATGGGAGTGATGGGGAGAAGACAATGATGGGGTGATGAAGAAGGCAATGATGGGAGTGATGGGGAGAAGACAATGATGGGGTGTTGAGCAGGCAATGATGGGAGTGATGGGGAGAAGGCAGTGATGGGGTGAAGGAGAAGGCAATGATGGGAGTGATAGAGCAGGCAATGATGGGGGTGATGGAGCAGACAATGATGGGAGTGATGGGGTGATGGAGAAGGCAATGATGGGAGTGATGGGGAGAAGACAATGATGGGGTGATGGAGCAGGCAATGATGGGAGTGATGGGGAGAAGACAATGATGGGGTGATGGAGCAGGCAATGATGGGAGTAATGGGGAGAAGGCAGTGATAGGGTGAAGGAGAAGGCAATGATGGGGAGAAGGCAAGGGTGGGGGTGATGGGGAGAAGGCAATAATGGGGGTGATGGAGAGGGCAAAGATGGGGTGGTGGGGGAAAAATAAATGATGATGGGGTGGTGGGGGAGAATGCAATGACGGTGGTGGTGGAAAGGGCAATAAATGGGGGTGGTGGAGGAGGAGGAAATGATGGAGGTGGTGGAATGGGCAATGATGGGAGTGGTGGGGGAGAAAGCAAAGATAGTGGTGGGGGAGAAGAAAATGATGGAGTTGGTGAAGAGGGCAATGATGGGGTGGGGGAGAGGACAATAATGGGATGTGAGGGGAGGAGGACAATGAGGGGTGTGGGGGATTGGGATGGGAGGAAGGGGGACTTATAATGGCCTTAGGAACAGGGGGAGGTGGAGGAAGACATTATCGTTTATTATGTCTAACACAGTGCCTTAGTATATAGTGTACTCACTATGTCTAACACAGTCCCGTAGTATATAGTGTACTCACTAACTCTGTATAACACCATCCTTAGTTACATAGTTTCCTCTTTTATTATGTATAACACCATCCCTTATTACGCACCATCCTCTCTAGTTATATATGATGCCGTCCCTTATTATATAGCTTCCTCTGCTGTTATGTATAGTGCTGTCTCTTACATAGTGTATTCTTGTTAATTTTGTTATTTACAGCACCCTCTTTTATTACATAGTCCCCTCTCTTTTTAGATATAAAATGACTGCTGATCGAGGAGCCGGTGACCAAACTACCAGTCCATCAGCTCCTCCATTAGAAAGGAAGCTTTCCCATGCTCCATCAGCCATCATTGCATTATACAGCTAACAAGACAGGACGGTATGTAATAAAAAACAGGGCTCTATATAATCCAATATGTAAGGTCTGTCACATTATTAAAAATTATTATTAAAAAAGCCATTAGGTCTTCATCCAGCATCATCAAGCTAATACATACATATATATAAAGAACTGCAAGAAGATGAAAGTCTAGAAATAATAACACAGAGTTAGTAGCAGACTAAAAATTAGATCTTTGAGTGTAGTGTGGGCTCTTTGGATGCTTCCGGATTATCAACAACCAAAGGGGCGGCAAATTTTTCGACCGCCCCGGGCGCCACAAACAGTTGCTACGCCACTGCACAAGAGAAACATCCGTTAATCAGTCCACTAGAACCGAAAGGATTTTTCTTTTTATCTATCACTGAGACATAATGACTTTTTGTTAAATGATCTCTCAAGTTGTCACTGCGTCTTGAAGTCATGAGAGGTTGATTAGTCAGGTGCATAGCAAGGACTGGGTCTGTTTTTGAGTTTATATACGTGAATTTTGTCATGATTTAGTGCTGGTTTCTTTCATGTTCTAGTCTTTTCTGTGTTTTTCACAGCAAATAAATCCAGCTCAAGTATGGATTCCAAAGCCCGTGAACAGGTATGGCTAACGCAACTAAAAGATGTATTTTGTGATGATCCCAAGAATACCTTTACAGGAGGTGGTAAAGAGACACAGGATTTGATTAAAAAATTAAAGGAATTATTAAATAAGTACCAGAATTTGGTGGAATCGTGCTTTTCTGAATAATTATCTGGAGAGAGGACTCATACCTAGAGGGTTATGGGTCCAAGTGTTGCCGTCCTTTGAGGTTGAGGACACTGTTTTTTGGGAGAAATGGGAGGATCTAGCTAACACATGTTCAAGGGGGTTCATGGGGCTTTTGGCACAATTGAATCAAACATCACTGGAGGATCTTGATAAGAACATTGAGGATATTCAAACTAAACTCAAACAAGAATTATCAAATGAGGCTTTAATTGTGCTGAATAAAGATTTGGATAATGACTTTATGAAATGGGAAAAAGAAATTTGTGAAAATAAGGCAAATAAATTTCAACGTGATGTGAATGACTATCAATCCAACTCCATATACAAATGGAATAGAAGGTCTAATCAACGCAGGAGGCCTTTTCGGGTCTGGTCTGCCTCCACTATTTTACTATCTTCTAGTGAGGAATCTTCTAGATCTAAAACCAACAGATCGGAGATTCGGGATATAGGTTTCAGTCGTGACAGGACAACAGTCAAACATAAAATATCACAGGTCAATGTCCAGGATAAGAGGAACAAGAATGTCATTAATCTATCTGAACACATTTTGACGAAGGCTCATTTAGAAGTCCTTCAGAAGGGATTGACATTTTCCCCAACTAATAATTTTAATCTGTTTACAGCTACTAAGGACCTGTTCCTCTTCTCAAGGAAATTGATAATGAAAAAATGAATGACCAAAGATAAGATGTATCCTCCAACAAGTGATGTGGTGGAACAGGAGGCGTTAAGGGCTCTTGAGGACCTCCTGGATGAGCAATCTGCCAATACTGAGGGTATGTTTCCATACAATATTTGTCAGAAATCAACCAGGATTCCCCCTTGTCTGTTCTTGCAGTGGAAATTTTTACGAATCTTGTTGCTCAGGATTTTCAGAACATTTCAACAAGACGTACTGTATTTTTCGCTTTGCAAAATGCACTTTTTTTCCCCCAAATTAGGGGGGAAAATGGGGGTGCATCTTACAAAGCAGACATGACTTACCATAAGCCGTGATCAAGGGGTGTCCGGGTGTCCGGCGGTTGCTGGCTGGTGCTGCGGGTAAGTTTGATAATCTGACATCTAAACAGAGAGATGCTCTGCGTGAGTTAAAGTCCTTTGATGATATTGTAATTAAACCAGCAGACAAGGGGGGAAGCGTGGTACTTTGGCCAAGGGCCATGTATGAAAGAGAGGCAAATAGACATTTAAAGGATACCTATCTTAAATTGGATGGTAACCCTCTCAGTGTTTACCAAAGTAAACTTGAAGGAATTTTAACCACTGCTTTTGAAAGAGGCATCATCCCTAAAAAAAATCTTGAAGGCCTTTTAATTAAGTTTCCTAAGATCCCTACATTGTGTCTGTTATCCGAGTACATCCATTCAGCTCACCATTATAGGATTGGTAACCTGAGCTATTTTACATTGATAAGATCAGCTGTTTGGTATTTTCTATTGGTTAAAGGGCCTTTCACACATAGCGAGGTCGCTAGCGATATCGCTAAAGCGTCACCGATTTTGTGACGCAACAGCGATATCGCTAGCGATCTCGCTTTGTGTGACACGTACCTGCGACCGCCCCCCGCTAGATATCGCTGCTCGCACTGGAACATCCTGGGCCATTTTTTCCTCGTTTGCGTCCCGCTTGCGTCGACTAGCGACGCATGGACGCAGGCGGAAGTCGTCATCATCGCTGCGGTGTGACAGGTAAGAGCGACCCCCGACAGATCGCTTATCACTGCTGCGTCGCTGGTGAGATCTGCCTGTTTTGCAGCTCACTAGCAACCATTTAGTGATGCACCAGTGATCCTGACCAGGTCGTATCGTTGTGGGGATCGCTGATGCGTCGCTAAATGTAACGGGACCCTAACTCTTTCTGACACCATTGTTCTGTTATAGTTGCTCCATGCTCTGTTCTGCTATTTTGCTTTGCTCGTAGTCTGCGGTCACTATTCTTGTGGGTTATTTATATCCATACTCATTAATTGAATGTTTTTCTATTGATGTAATGAATTTTGTACAAATAAATACCTATTTTTCTTAGTATATGGTAACTGATTTTTATCCGTATTTTGGGCTATGTGTTTTTGAGTTTATATACGTGAATTTTGTCATGATTTAGTGCTGGTTTCTTTCATGTTAAGGCCCAAATTAAGTATTGGATCCCTGAAAAGACCCAAAAATCAGGGTGGATACGTGGTCCCTGACCTATTTTTGTATTATTTAGCTGGCCGGATACATTATTTGAAATACTGGATAAATGGTGACGAGCTCACTAATGCAGAAGCTCATCTTATACATTTCTTGGGTGGGTATACACCATGGGCAATATTAGAAGGATCCTACAGAATACCACAAGGTTTATTATTTGCACACAGTTTGACGATACAGGTGTGGCGAAAGGGTAAAGGTGTCTTGAAATTTACTGACCAACTGGGAGAGACTCAAATATGGGATAATTACGAATTTCCTCACCTCAAAAATATACAGGACCCAATTTTCTGGAAGAGATACGAAATAACAACACTTAACCCCTTCCCGACCCATGACGCCTACGTAGGCGACATGAAAAGCTGTGCCAATACGACCCATGATGCCTACGTAGGCGTCATGGTATAAATCACCCTCCTGCAGGTCGGGTGACCGGGTCACTGAAAGGTCACCTGACCCGCACACACAGGAGGCTTTGTGCTTCACCACAAGGGGGGTGGCTTAGCCCCCACGTGGCTACGATCGCTCTGATTGGCTGTTAAAAGTGAAACAGCCAATCAGAGCGATAATAATATTTCATCAATGAAATTTGATGAAATATTACAGTACAGCCATGGCTGATGCTGCAGTAGCATCGGACATGGCTGGAGACACTAATCTGACCCCCCCACACACCGGCTGGCGGGGCGATTGGCCGCCGCCGTCACTATCTGCTCGCCCTCCCCTTCCCCGCAGTCCGCAGTAATGAATTTTGTACAAATAAATGCCTATTTTTCATAGTATATGGTAACTCATTTTTCTCCGTATTTTTGGTTAATTTGGGCCTTGATGAACCCCATATAAAGGTTGCCATCATACTATGCATGTTTCTAAAGAATCCTTTTTGGATTTTAATTGAATGTTCCAACACATACAAGCATTTTGGAAGAATTCTCATTTTGATTAAGTTAATTCTGCCCGCCACAGATAGGGGAAGTTGAGACCAATTCTCAAACTTTTCCTTCATCACGCTGCCGTGTCTTCCAGAAAATGGCGTCGGTGAGTGCAGACACCGATTCCGGCGCTACAACACGCCCAGAACAGGGCTGGACACAGGGAAGAAAGGTGAGTATAAATGTTTTTTTTTAATGTGTGCAGTTTAATAGGGGTGAGGGGGACCATACATATCAGGATTAGGGGACCATGTATACCACGAAAGGGGGGTGAGGGGACCATGCATACCACGAAAGCAGGGTGAGGGACCATGCATACCAGGATAGGGGGATGAGAGGACCATGCATTCCAGGATTGGGGGTGAGAGGACCATGCATACCAGGATAGGGGGGTAAAGGGACCATGCATACCACGATAGGGATGAGGGGGTACCATGCATACCAGGATTGGGGGGGTGAGGGAACCATGAATACCAGTATATGGATAAGGGGGTACCATGCATACCAGGATAGGGGGGTGAGGGGACCATGCATACCAGGATTGGGGGTTAGAGGACCATGCATACCAGGATTCGGGGGTGAGAGGACCATGCATACCAGGATAGAGGGGACCATGCATACCAGGATAGGTGTCAGGCGTCAGGTTCCTGCAGCTGCACAGCGAGAATCCAGAGCCTTGCATCCAGCGGTCTCCCATTCTCCACCAACCGCTCAGGATCCTGCACAGCAATCTTGGCATCCCAGGTGCTCTGCTCAGACCAGCTCTGTAGGACTGGTTGCTGCTGCCACCTCTGGGTCAGCAATAGCAGCGCAGGCTGTCCTGCAGCAAGCCACTCCAGAGGCTAAGCCCTCTCATCGCGCTACTTGGCATGCTCACGAGACGATCTCCCATTGGAGAACGGGAGTCACGTACTCAGGTCCTTCTCCTGATCTGATTGTTCCATCTCAGAGATCTGGAAGGTCCCGGAAGCGCACGGCTATAAAAGGCCCGCATGGCTGCTTGGCCATGCGCTAGTATAGACTCTAATTGCTACTGTGTGAATGGTGATGGATGTATGAACTGTGAATGACTCATTAAGATTCCCCTCCCTCTGATATTACGCGTGCGTTTAGGGATCTAGTTATAGAGTCAGCACGTCAGTGGCAAGCTACTGGCCACACGGCACATCCACCACAGTGCTAGCGTCCGGCAGTGCGCCCCTCTTGGGCACTGTCGCATTGCGTCTGGGTCAGTCGCTGCGCTGCTGTAGCAGCACTAGTTGGCGTCCGCGGTAGCGACGCCGCACGCACGGTTGGTCCAGACGGACATCACCCTGAGTCTTGGGCTTAGTCCTGTGACCACATACCGTGCGTGCACTTCGCTGAGTCCTGTGAGGTCAACAGGCTCGGCATTTATGTTCATGCCTTAGGCGACTCTGTGAATCAACAGAGTACGCTCATCGCACATCGGGTGACGTATAACCCGCCTGTGCTATACCGCCATATAGCGCGTCTGCCATTGTCTAGCAGCGGTTTTAACACCTACTGCACGGTGGACCCCGGGCTGCGAACGCACTTTCTATTATTTAATATTTAGTGCTTTCCACCGTCCCTAACAATAGGTGGGTGAGAGGACCATGCATACCAGGATTGGGGGGTGAGAGGACCATGCATACCAGGATTGGGGGGTGAGGGCACCATGCATACTATGATAGGGATGAGGGGGTACCGTGCATACCAGGATTGGGGAGTGAGGGAACCATGAATACCAGTATATGGATAATGGGGTACCATACATACCAGGATTGGGGGTGAGGGGACCATGCATACCAGGATAGGGATGAGGGGTGCAGCACATACAAGGATGGGAGACCAAATACCAATAAAAATGCCCGCCACCCGGGCGTAGAACGGATTCATAGCTAGTTATCTATAATTGGAATAACCACAGATTTGCCCCAATTAATTTTGAGACCTGATAGTTCCCCATAACAGTTAATAAGGGCCATTGCTCTCGGAAGGGATTGTTCTTTTACATTTAGGAAAAGCACCAGTTCTTCGGCATATAATGAAAGAGGCTATCCAAAATGGCTCTTGGAAAAAAGCACAAAAAAGTTTCTAGGATAGATATAGAAAATTTACTGAATAATAAAAAAAGAAATAATTTGACAAACAGCAATTTTGTTACTTTCTCTACTAATTATAGCACAGATAATAAAGAAATAGTGGATATTATAAAAAAAATACACCCATATTAACCCCTTCCCGACTTTTGACGCCACGTAGGCGTCATGAAAAGTCGTGCCAATCCAACCCATGATGCCTACGTGGCATTATGAATTCATAGCCCCCCTGCAGGTTGGGTGATCGGGGCCACTGAAAGGTCACCCGACTCGCGCGCGCACACACAGGACCCTTTAAATAAACGCAAAATTATCGACCTAAATTTACCACTAACATGAAGCCCAATATGTCACGAAAAAACATTCTCAGAATCGCTAGGATGCATTGAAGCGTTCCTGAGTTATTACCTCATAAAGAGACACAGGTCAGAATTGCAAAAAATGGCCAGGTCATTAAGATCAAAATAGGTTGGGTCATGTAGGGGTTAAATCAGGATGCTAAACTTAAAAAAATTCTATAAAAAAATATGTAGCCACACAGGCCCCCACTTTAGGTTCCATTTTATCCCCTAGCTCATTTTCCAGCTCCACAGAAAATTTGTCTAGTGAAGGAACTTGGCTCCACACAAATGTTTTGGTTTTTTTTTAAATGTGGAGCAAACTGCTGTATATCATGTGAACATGCACTTAAAAAAAGGGAATTTAAATCTGCTTACAATTGATCTGTTTACCCAAATCGTCATTTTATGAATTGCAATTCTTCTCACGTGGTGTACATTGTAGAGTGCATTCAATGCAATATACAATACACAGGATGCACTACATGTCCCTTAAAAAAACGTTATAAGGAGACACCTTTCTGATGCTGCTAGTATTACAACTACAGTCATTTCAGCAGCATCCAAACATTTTGCAATAAAACACAAAGGCATAAGACTCCCTGAAGCAACCCTGAAGAAGGAATCCGTGTTATTCCGAAACTAGTTGGAAATTTGGCTCACGCAGCACTCTGCAGCTGGGTATCACGTGACTGGGCGCGTCACGTGACCCGAATGGTTATCGATGGTCCTGCTAGGCACACACCATGCTATCAACGTGTGCCTGCATCCTGCAACGCGGCTGGCGTGATCGCCGCAGCCTGACACCGCTAACTCCAGTGAGTGTTCAGCATTTTCATCTACTACCCGATTCTACGCCATCCACGTGGGGTCCGCTATTCTCTGAGGATCACCAGACATTTGCTCGTACATAGAGCCTGTTACCAGCCGGAACAGAGCTCTGGGACTTACTGCTCACTCCCAATAACCGGGATTCTCCTCAAGCTAAGTACATGCTATCGGCTTCCATCTATTGACACTCAAGTGTCACTGCTCAAAAGACCACCATTAGTGGTGAACTATTTGGCCTTTCTTACTGCACTCCTCTTTAGAGTTACTTGATATATTAGGGTTAGATAAACTTGGACCACATTTAAAGCACCTTTATTGCATACGGTTCATCCATTATATTTGATTTTATTCGCTAAGCACATCAGCACATTAATACTAGTAGTAGCTGTTTTAAATAGTAGAGCGCAACTCTATTATCTTTATTTTACTGGGTAATTTGGTTCTGTATATTCACATATAATATGTCTGTCTCCTTTTTTTCGTAGTTTGATCAACCAAACTCCATTTTTTATCTCCTTAACATCTAATGTTCATGAGTCTACTGCATTAACAATACAGGTATTTATTTCTACTTTTTGATTCACAGCGCGAGTATTATTTGTATTATTTATCATTTAATTTTATCCCTTGTGGTGTGGGGATTTTTACTTGCTGCTGAATCAATTTTATACACTAGCGCCGCTGGTTTATTTTGCTTTGTATTACCGTATATACTCGAGTATAAGTCGACCCGAGTATAAGTCGACCCCCCTAATTTTGCCACAAAAAACTGGGAGAACTTAATGACTTGAGTATAAGTCTAGGGTGGGAAATGCTCCATAGATTATTCCCCCATATGGTGTCCTCAGAAGAAGCTCCATAGATTATTCCCCAATATGCTGCCCCCATAAGAAGCTCCATAGATTGTTCCCCCATATGCTGCCCCCATGCTGCTGCTGCATGTAAAAATAAAAAAAGACATACTCACCTCTCCGTCGCTGGGTGTCAGATTCTCACCTGTCCTGCGTCCATGGCTGCTCACCGCTATCTGCCACGTCATCAGTCAGTGACGTTCAGACTGCAGGAGGCGGGGCACGCACTAACCACGTCACCGCACCCTCTGCTGTCTGAAGTCACTGACCGATGACAGACAACAGCAAGCAGCCATGGACGCAGGACAGGTGAGTATCACTATACTTACCCGTCCTGACGCTGTGTCTTGAGCCCCCAGCTTCTCCGCGCTCTCTCTTCCTGCCTTCAGCGGTCAAGTGGTACCGCTCATTAAAACTCATGAATATGCGCATATTCATGAGTTTTAATGAGCGGCACCACGTGACCGCTGAAGGCAGGAAGAGAGAGCACGGGGAGAAGCTGGGGGCTCAAGACACAGCATCAGGATGGGTAAATATGACCTGACACATCCGCCCCCTCCGACTCCCTTTGTATAGAGAGGGGGACTTTCAGCCCAATTTTTTGGGCTGAAAATCTCGACTTATATTCGAGTATATACGGTATTTAAAACACAAAGGCAATACAACTTTTTTTTACGTTTTATGGGATAGAAAAGGTGCAAAAACCGCATAGAGGTGGGGATTATAAAAGAAAATTAATGAATAGGGCTCCTATTGGATGTTCACTTTAGACACTCGCATATCACATGGATTAAATGCTAGATATGATTTAATTACGGAATAATAAGCATTTGAGTCTGCTCGTATTTTATTGTTTTTAACGCATTTGTTTGTTTCATTTGCTTATTGTATATACTTCTTTTCCCTTTTTTTTTGTTCTGTGTAACAACACATATGCATACCCTTGTTAGCTTTAATGAGCACAGCTGTTTGTATGCAAATTAAGCAGGAATGAAAGCTTTACAGGGAACTATAAATTCATGGCCAAAGTGCTAAAGCACTAGATCATGATTAAGACCCACAGGTCGAAACGCGTTGATCATTAGTGGCATTGAACCAGTGTGTGTATTGTGCTGGACATTATTTAAATGGAATTTTAACCATTTTTTGCATTAAAAGTTACATTTTATCTTTTGATTATTCGCTGGACATTACACTTCATTACTGGATCCTGCTGTGGTTGCTTCACCCTTGTCCATGTGGAGTACTATGAAGCAAGCCGGACATCTAGATGGACTAAAAGTGATGAGCTGACTTCTCGTATTTTTTCGTTTGTCTAATTTTAAGGGCGATAGACTCTATTGCTAGAGCGAAGAGCATCGGGGACAAAGGGCAGCCTTGTCTGGTTCCTCTACTCAGGTCAAAGTATTCCAACAGTATTCCATTTACAAGGAAATTAGTTTTTGGCATACAGTAAAGTAATTTAATCCAACAACAAAATTTATCAGAGAATCCAAATTTCAGAAGTACACACTAGAAATTTCCACTCCAAAGAATCAAAGGCTTTAGCCGTATCTAAAAAGCTATTGCCCAAGGCTCCCCATACTTATGGCCTATCTGAGTTAAAATTTGAACTCTTCTAATATTAGATGAGGTGGACCTTCCTGGCATAAAGCCGGATTGATCCTCATGTATAATGCTCAATATTACTGTTTTCAACCTATTATCTATAAGTTTCGTAAGTATTTTGTAATCCGTATTATGTTAGCGTGGGTAGTCTGGAGCCGGAAACTCCAGGAGTGGACCCTCTGGACTGTGGAACCGAGGGGCCCCGGGCCAGCTGCTAGGTGGAACCGACCCCTATACAGGGACCGTTGGGAGCAGGCCCAGGGGTTCGAGTACCACGGTAGCCGGTACCGAGAGGGGCGGCTCAGGATGGACCGGAGTAGGACTGTGGAACTGAAGTATAGATGACAGAACAGAGCTGGAACCAGGAGGCAGGAATGGAGTAAGACAGTAGACTGAGACGAGGAGGGATGACAGGAGTAGGAACACAGGAGAAAGGATTAGAGGAGGAAGGAAGGAATGAAGCTGGATGGAACTGGAACACTGAAGGCAGGACTGGAGTAGGACGGAAGAACTGGAGTAGGATGGAACAGGAACACCGGAGGCAGGACTGGAGTAGGATGGCAGGACTGGATCAGGATGGAACAGTAACACTGGAGGCAGGACTGGAGTAGGATGGAACAGGAACACCGGAGGCAGGACTGGAGTAGGATGGAAAAGGAACACTGGAGGCAGGACTGCGGAAGACAGCATGGAACATGGGTAGCAGGACTGAGAGGCTTCTGCGGGGAGCAGACAAGAACGGAACTGCAGGAGCAGAAAGCACACGATGAAGCGAGGCCCAGTGTGCTAGGAAACACAGCAATCAGGCACCTCCCTCAGGGGGAAGCGGCCTGATATGCTCCTGTCTGGTCTGCCATTGGTCAGGGAGGTGCTTCCTGGTCAGGGCATAGCCGGAGCACAAGAAGCAGGAGGGAGGTGCGGCCTATGGCGCATGCGCATTGCATGCAGGCACGCCGCCGGCCACGCACCTGCCAGAGGCGACCTCCGTGGATGTCAGGCGGTGGGAGGCTGCGGCGTGGGAGCGGTGGCCGGGTGAGTACGCAGAGACGGCATAACAGTACCCCTGTGACGTCCGCCTGCGGGTCTGGGCTGCAGCCAGGCAACACCCCGAGAAACACTGATACCCTTTACCCCTATACAGGGATCTGGATTTATAGCAGAGCCCAGGAGGCGCTGTCTGAATAGGAGCAGTGACCAGAGCAGGACGGTCGCCAGAAAGGTGTTCCAATACAGGACACAAACGTGGAGATATGCGAGTCTAAACCAGTCGGGCAGCAATGGTACAAAAACGGTAGACAGAAGCAGAGTCAGATTCAGGCCGAGAGTCATAAACCAGGAGAGTAGCAGAGGTACAGAATCGTTAGGCAGAAGCAGAGTCAGATTCAGGCCGAGAGTCATAAACCAGGAGAGTAGCAGAGGTACAGAATCGTTAGGCAGAAGCAGAGTCAGATTCAGGCCGAAAGTCATAAACCAGGAGAGTCGCAGAGGTACAGAATCGTTAGGCAGAAGGAGAGTCAGAAGTCCAGGCCAAAGTCAGTCAGTCAGTCAGTCAGAAAGCAATTCACACAGTAACACACAGGGGAACCAAGAATATATCCGGCGGCTTGCAAGACCAGTCCCAAGGTATTTCAGGGATCAGGTCACCCCTCATAGGTTCCTGGACTGATGATGTCATCAGTACCGCCCCCAGGACCAGGCCAGATGGAGATGCAGTAACCTCTTGATGACTGACAGAGGGGTGGAGCCTGCGTCCACCAGATGCCTGCGCAGGTGCCCTTACTCTGTCAGCACCATAACTCCCGGGCGAGCCATGGCGCCTCCTAGTGACCGCGACAGGAGCAGCAGACCCAGAATTTAACGGCGACGTGACAGACCGGCGCCTCCTAGAGGCTAAAGCCGGGACAGTAGGCTCTGAGCCTGACGTGACAGAACCACGGCCCTGTCCAGTGGCCGAGGCAGGAACAGCCATCCCTGAGTCTGACGATAAAGTGGCGGTCCGGCGCCTCCTAGAGGCCGCGACCGGAACAGCAGGCCCTAAGTCTGGCGGAAACGTGACAGTACCCCCCCCTCCAAGAGGGGCCTCCGGACCCTCAAAACCCGGTTTATCAGGGTGAAGGAGGTGAAACCTTCTAATCAACCCCTTGGCATGAATGTCACTAGCGGGGACCCAGGACCTCTCCTCTGGGCCATAGCCTTTCCAATGAACTAAATATTGCACAGACTTTCTCACTAAACGGGAATCAAGGATGCCCTGGACTTCGTACTCCAAGGCACCCTTGACCAAAACTGGAGGAGGAGGGGACTGGACGGGATGAATTGGGGAGCGGTACACCTTGAGAAGGGATTTGTGGAAAACATTAGGAATTTTAAAAGACTGAGGGAGCCTTAAACGAAAGGCTACCGGGTTAATTACTTCTAATATCTCGTAGGGACCAATAAACCTGGGCCCCAGTTTGGCAGATGGCACCTTAAGCTTAATGTTTCTGGTAGACAGCCAAACTTTGTCCCCAACTCCTAGGTGCGGCCCCGTGGACCTCCGTTTATTTGCGGCAGAAGCCTGCCTGACCTGGGACCCTTTCAAGTTTGTGTTCACCTCCGACCAGATTGTCCTTAAGTGACGTATGGAATTCTCTACTCCCGGGAGCTCCGACATCTTGGCCGAAAATGAACCAAAACGTGGGTGCAAACCATGATTGCAGAAGAACGGGGTGGTTTTGATAGATTCCTGGTACTGGTTATTTAGAGCGAACTCAGCTAATGGGAGATGTTCCGCCCAATCAGACTGATGTTCCGAGACATAGCAGCGAAGATATTGCTCTAGAGCCTGGTTGGTACGCTCCGTTTGACCATTGGTCTCAGGGTGGTAAGCGGAGGAGAAGGATAATTCAATACCAATACGTTTGCAGAATGCTCTCCAGAATTTGGAAACAAACTGGGTACCTCGGTCGGACACGATATTCTCTGGAGCGCCATGCAGCCTTATTACATGAACAATAAACAACTTACTCAGAGTTTCTGAATTAGGTAATCCAGAGAGGGGAACGAAATGACATTGCTTACTGAACCTGTCCACCACCACCCAGATACATGTCTTCCCCTCTGAGGGTGGTAGGTCAGTAATGAAGTCCATGGAGATGTGGGTCCATGGACTCTCTGGAGCGGGCAAGGACTGGAGCCAGCCGGCAGGCCGATTGTGAGGGGACTTGGCGCGAGCACAGATTTCACAAGCTAGTACATAATCCTTGCAGTCCTTAACTACCGTTGGCCACCAAAAACTCCTAGTCACAAGCCTGGCGGTATTATTGACCCCAGGATGGCCTGCCAGGACGGAGTCGTGCGACTCCTTCAGAACTTGTAGGCGAAACGGCGCTGGAACAAACAATTTCTGGGGGGGCGTCGAGTCAGGGGCTGGTTCTGGGGACCTACGGATCTCCTCCAGAAGGTCCAGAGACACAGCCGACACAACAATACCATTGGCCAGTATTGGAACTGGCTCCGAGTCCTCAGCCTGTGAGGGGCAGAAACTTCGAGAGAGAGCATCAGCCCTCACATTTTTGGTACCAGGACGAAAGGTTATTAAGAAATCAAACCTAGAGAAGAACAAGGCCCACCTCGCTTGTCTAGGATTTAATCTTTTAGCTGACTCCAGGTAAGTCAGATTCTTGTGATCTGTAATCACAGTGATCTTATGTTTGGCGCCTTCGAGGAAGTGGCGCCATTCCTCGAAGGCCCATTTGATCGCCAATAACTCCCGATTACCTATATCGTAATTCTTCTCAGTGGCAGAGAATTTGCGGGAGAAAAAGGCACATGGGCGAAGCTGAGTGAGTGATGCAGTGCCTTGCGACAGCACTGCTCCAACTCCGACCTCAGAGGCGTCCACCTCTACAATAAACGGGCGGTCCAGATCAGGCTGAACCAAAACTGGGTTGGCTACAAAGCACTCTTTTAACGTAGCAAAAGCCTGAATTGCCTCAGGGTTCCAATTGGTCACGTCTGCCCCTTTTCGGGTCAAATCCGTGAGTGGTTTAGCAATTTCGGAGAAACCCCTGATGAATTTTCGGTAATAATTTGCAAACCCTAAAAATCGCTGCAGCGCTTTTAGCGACTTGGGTTGCACCCAAGTTTTAATAGGTTGGATCTTGGCAGGATCCATACGGAAGCCTGTGCTTGAAACCACATATCCTAAAAATTGTACCTCCTCCGCAAAAAACACATTTCTCCAGTTTAGCAAACAGGGAGTGTTCTCGCAGTCTCTGCAGTACAGAGCGAACGTGCTGAGCATGTGTCACAGGGTCAGCAGAATAAATCAAAATGTCATCTAAATACACGACGACATACACCCCACAAATGTCCCTGAAAATGTCATTTACAAAGTGCTGGAACACGGCAGGTGTGTTACTGAGTCCGAAGGGCATTACCAGGTACTCAAAGTGGCCAAGAGGGGTATTAAAGGCTGTTTTCCACTCATCCCCGTCTCTTATGCGGACTAGATTGTATGCCCCCCGGAGGTCCAGTTTAGTAAACCAACGGGCTCCCATTAGCTGATTAAAAAGATCAGGGATGAGTGGAAGCGGGTACTGGTTCTTTACAGTGATTGCATTCAATTCCCGGTAGTCAATGCAGGGTCTGAGACCACCATCTTTCTTTTCTACAAAGAAGAAGCCAGCTCCAACTGGTGAAATGGACGGTCTAATAAACCCCTTTTTTAAGCTATCAGCTATGTACTCGTTCATAGCCTGACGCTCTGGACCTGAGAGATTAAATATTCTCCCTTTTGGGAGACGGGCATCTGGAATCAGATCTATAGGGCAATCATACTTTCTGTGAGGGGGTAGCTTTTCAGATTTTGCAATAGAAAAGACATCCTCAAAATCTCTGAAGGCAAACGGTATGTGGAGGGGTTTAACTTTAACTTGGTTTACTGTTAGCGACATGCAGTTTTCCTGACAGTGTGAACTCCAGCGTATAACATCGCCTAGGTGCCAGTCGATGACTGGATTATGCTGGCGTAGCCATGGCATCCCCAAAATGACTGCAGCAGACAAATTATCCATCACAAAAAATGACATAACCTCGGTATGCAATGCTCACACCGACATAGTGATTTTGTCAGTAACAAATTTAACCCCCTCCTGGACAATAGATGTGCCATTAATAGCCGTAGTTTTTATAGGGGCATTAAGTCTTAATAGGGGTACACCGAGACTTTTAGCAACCAAAGAATCCATAAAATTCCCTTCAGATCCACAATCCACATATGCATTCACACACTGAGATTTCTGACCAAAAGAAAGGGCAATAGGCAATAAAACTTTAGCCGCATCTGCGGGCAATACCTGTGCCCCTGGGCAACCATAGCCAGAGTTGCCCAGAGGCCGATGTCTCAGTAGTATGGATCTCTGACGCTCAGCTCTCTCTCTGAAGGCTCCAGACTGCAGCATACTGGTGCAGGAAGATGAAAGTGCTCCTTCAGGCTGTGCACTGAACCAGGTGTTTAGGCCAGAAATCAGCTCAGTCAGAAGAAGGGAGAGAAAAAAAAAAAGTTCAGGGAGACTGCTTTTGTATATGCTGGATATATACACAAGAAGCAGTTTTTTTTTTATATGGCCGGATATAATGTGACGTCCGCCTGCGGGTCTGGGCTGCAGCCAGGCAACACCCCGAGAAACACTGATACCCTTTACCCCTATACAGGGATCTGGATTTATAGCAGAGCCCAGGAGGCGCTGTCTGAATAGGAGCAGTGACCAGAGCAGGACGGTCGCCAGAAAGGTGTTCCAATACAGGACACAAACGTGGAGATATGCGAGTCTAAACCAGTCGGGCAGCAATGGTACAAAAACGGTAGACAGAAGCAGAGTCAGATTCAGGCCGAGAGTCATAAACCAGGAGAGTAGCAGAGGTACAGAATCGTTAGGCAGAAGCAGAGTCAGATTCAGGCCGAGAGTCATAAACCAGGAGAGTAGCAGAGGTACAGAATCGTTAGGCAGAAGCAGAGTCAGATTCAGGCCGAAAGTCATAAACCAGGAGAGTCGCAGAGGTACAGAATCGTTAGGCAGAAGGAGAGTCAGAAGTCCAGGCCAAAGTCAGTCAGAAAGCAATTCACACAGGGGAACCAAGAATATATCCGGCGGCTTGCAAGACCAGTCCCAAGGTATTTCAGGGATCAGGTCACCCCTCATAGGTTCCTGGACTGATGATGTCATCAGTACCGCCCCCAGGACCAGGCCAGATGGAGATGCAGTAACCTCTTGATGACTGACAGAGGGGTGGAGCCTGCGTCCACCAGATGCCTGCGCAGGTGCCCTTACTCTGTCAGCACCATAACTCCCGGGCGAGCCATGGCGCCTCCTAGTGACCGCGACAGGAGCAGCAGACCCAGAATTTAACGGCGACGTGACAGACCGGCGCCTCCTAGAGGCTAAAGCCGGGACAGTAGGCTCTGAGCCTGACGTGACAGAACCACGGCCCTGTCCAGTGGCCGAGGCAGGAACAGCCGTCCCTGAGTCTGACGATAAAGTGGCGGTCCGGCGCCTCCTAGAGGCCGCGACCGGAACAGCAGGCCCTAAGTCTGGAGGAAACGTGACAACCCCCTTCCCTAAGCCGCCCTCCCCGGAGATTAGCAAGAAATTTCTTGATATTCTCCCGAGGCTCCCAGGATCTCTCCTCAGGACCAAAGTCCTTCCAGTCAACAAGGAGAAATGTCCTACCACTAACCTTCTTCATGGCGATAATGTCCTCCACTTCAAAGACATCATCGGCACCTACCGGCTGAGGACTGGAATCAGGCAAGGAATGGAAGCGATTCAGCACCATAGGTTTCAGGAGAGAGACATGGAAGGTGTTTGGGACCTGGAGCGAAGCAGGCAACCTCAATTTGTAGGCGACTTCATTGATACGTCCAAGAATTTCAAATGGACCGATGTAGCGTGGCCCCAACTTGTAGGAGGGCAGTTTCAACTGGATGAATTTGGATGAGAGCCAGACCTTGTCCCCAACACGATAGGGTGGAGGATCCAATCTCTTCTTGTCTGCAAAATTCTTCATCCGATCAGCATACTTCTTGAGTGACGTGTTGGTCTTGGCCCAGATCTTGGAAAACTCGGAGGACAAAGCGTTGGCCGCAGGTACCTCGGAGGCAAGAGTTATCGGAAGAGGAACACCAGGATGTCTGCGGAACACAATGAAAAACGGATACTTGGCCGAGGACTCACCAGCATGGTTGTTGTAAGCGAACTCTGCCCAGGGAAGTAAGTCAACCCAATCGTTCTGGTGGGCGTTGGAGAAATGACGTAGGTACCCAGTCAACGTCTGGTTGGTGCGCTCCACCTGCCCGTTGGACTGTGGATGGTAGGCTGAGGAGAAGTCAAGGGAAATGTTCATGAGCTTACAAAGTGATCGCCAGAACTTGGAGGTAAACTGAACCCCTCGGTCTGACACAATGCGTTGAGGTAGTCCATGGAGTCTGAAGATTTGGTGGATGAAGACTTTGGCCATCTCCGGAGCCGAGGGGAGACCGGGCATAGGGACGAAGTGGGCCATCTTGGAAAAACGATCCACCACCACCAAGATGACTGTGCAGCCAGAAGAACAGGGCAGGTCGGTGATGAAATCCATGGCGATGTTTTCCCAAGGGACCGCAGGAACGGGCAACGGCAGCAACAAGCCAGACGGAGGTCTTCGTGGCACTTTGTTTTTTGCACAGGATGGACAGGAGGCCACAAAATCGAGTACATCTTGGCGAAGCGTGGGCCACCAATAGTGATACAAGATAAGATCCAGGGTCTTTTTGATCCCGGCATGGCCGGCCAGTTTGGAAAAGTGCCCCCACAGGAGGACTTTTCGCTTGAGGTTCTCAGGCACAAGCGTTTTGCCAGGAGGAGGAGCAAGCCAGTTCACAGGAGCCACTGTGATGATCCTAGTGGGGTCAATGATATGCGAGGGTTCCTCCTTGGTTTCGTGTGGCTGAAAGACCCTGGACAGAGCGTCGGCTTTGGTATTTTTGTTGCTGGACGGAAACGGAGCTCGAAGTCAAATTGGGCGAAAAACAAGGACCATCTGGCCTGACGAGGGTAAAGTCTCCGGGCAGACTGGAAATAGGCCAGATTCTTGTGATCCGAGAAGATGACAAAGGGATGGACGGCTCCTTCCAGGAGATGACGCCATTCCTCCAAGGCCAACTTGATGTCCAGGAGTTCCCGGTCGCCGATCGAGTAGTTACACTCGGATGGAGAAAAGGCCTTCGAGAAGAAGCCACAAGGGTGCAGACGACCGGAGGCGGATCTCTGGGACAATACTGCCCTGGCACCTGTCGAGGAAGCGTCCACCTCGAGTACAAAAGGTTGGTTGCTCTCGGGGCGATGCAGAACCGGAGCTGTGGAGAAGGCTCATTTTAGGGTCAGAAAGGCCTTTTCAGCCTCCGGAGGCCAATCCTTGGGAGTAGCCCCTTTACGGGTGAGAGCAGAAATAGGTCTTGTGATGGCGGAAAAGTGAGAGATGAATTGCCGGTAATAATTGGCAAATCCGAGAAATTGTTTAATCGCCCTTACTCCAACGTGGTGAGGCCATTTGAGAATGGCAGACAGCTTCTCGGGATCCATCCTCAGTCCAGCGTCAGAGATAATGTATCCCAGAAACGACAGGAAGGTCTGTTCGAAGAGACATTTCTCAATCTTCGCATACAGTCGGTTCTCCCGAAGACGCTGTAACACCAAGCAGACGCTCTTTCTGTGGGCCGAGATATCCGGCGAGAAGAAGAGGATGTCGTCCAAGTATACGACCACACAGGAGTACAAGAGGTCCCGGAAGATCTCGTTGACGAACTCTTGAAACACCGCAGGAGCATTGCAGAGGCCAAAGGGCATGACCAGGTACTCGTAATGGCCATCTCGAGTGTTGAAGGCCGTCTTCCACTCGTCTCCAGCCCGGATGCGGACCAGATTATAGGCTCCTCTGAGATGATCAAACAGCTCCGGAATGAGTGGAAGAGGGTACCTGTTCTTAATGGTAATTTCAATCAAACCCCTATAGTCAATGCACGGCCGTAGAGTTCCGTCCTTCTTTTTGACGAAGAAAAACCCGGCTCCCGCGGGTGAAGAGGATTTCCGTATAAAACTTTTGGCGAGGTTCTCTCGGGCGTATTCGGATATAGCTGTGGTCTCAGCGGGAGACAGGGGGTAGATTCTGCCCCTTGGGGGAGTTGAACCAGGAACAAGTTCAATTGGGCAGTCAAAAGGCCGGTGTGGAAGAAGGACCTCCGCTTCCTTCTTATCAAAGACATCGGCGTAGGAACTGTAGGCTGGAGGAAGACCCGGAAGGTCTGGGAGTGGCCGAGGAGCGGCCACCAGGCGGACAGGAATCAGACAGCGAGCTTGGCACAGGTGCCCCCAGCGGAGTATCTCCCCAGAAGACCAATTGAAGACAGACTGATGAGTCCTTAACCATGGGAGACCGAGTAGAATGGCGTGGGAGAGCTTAGGCAAAACGTAAAAGGCTATCTTCTCTCGATGTAAGGCACCGACTTGCAACTTCACTTCCTCAGTGACCAAGGTGACGGTCACCTGTAGCGGTTTTCCATCCACTGCGGCAATCTGGAGAGGGTTAGATAGGGCAACCACGGGAATTTGGTATTTGTCCATCTCTTCTGGCCGAATGAAGTTACCTGCTGAACCCGAATCCACGTAGACCACCTCGGACCCACGTCTCTCCCCTGAAACCAGAAGCACAGAAATAGTAAGAGGTTGAGAGGAATCATCATCGCCTAGGGAGGCCTTTCTTACCTGACCTAGGCGGAGGAGTTTCCCTGTCTCTTAGGACAGGTGCGGATATAGTGCGATGAAGCTCTGCAATAGAGGCACAGACCTTGTGCCCGCCTCTCTTGCTGACATAACTCAGTCAAGTTGAGACGGTCAATATGCATGGGCTCGACCGACCGAGGACTGGCAGAACGGATGAAAAAGGGGGCTGGCCTGGTGGATCTCCTCTCTCTCGCTGACTCCCGTGCGCGCTCCTGTAAGCGTAGGTCAATGCGGGTAGCCAGCGAGATAAGGTCCTCTAAGGAGGTTGGGGTATCTCGACCTGCGAGTTCATCTTTTGTTCTGCCTGAAAGACCGCGCCAGAACGCCCCTACCAAAGCCATGTTATTCCAGCCGAGCTCGGAGGAGATAGTGCGAAAGCGAATAGCGTAGTGACCGACCGTGAGAGAACCATGATGTAGATTAAAGAGTGATTCAGTGAGGACAGCTAACTGACCCGGCTCATTGAAGACCCTGCGAAAAGTATCCAAGAAAACCGGAAGACTCGAGACAACGGGATCATCACGTTCCCAGAGGGGATTCAACCAGGACAGGGCCTCTCCCTCCAGATGGGACATAATGAAGGCTACTTTGGCCCGGTCAGAGGGATATTGCTGCGGCAACCATTCAAAGTGGAGGTTATGGGTCGCCCTCCCAGGGCTGCGGGGTATTCGGTACCGGGCCGGTATCAGTGGGATGTGTCACAGCAGCGGTGACCCAGACCGTGGCCCTGGGTGCCCAAGTAATAGAGAGATGTGAATGGTGAAAGGTAGTTAGATGAATAGTTTGTGACGCCACCTGTGGTGTTCGGCAAGGGAGGTGTTAAGCCGACGCTGCAGACAGATCCTCTGGGACCGATGGTGTGGTGCAGCAAGGATGGTATAGCCCTCCACAGGCAGGGCTGTTGTCCCAGGGCAGTGTAGATGTGGAGACACTTAGATGGTGCAGTGTCCGGCGCAGGGGATGCAGCAGTGCCAGGCGGACGGACGCAGGAAGGAATGGAGGACACCAGGGCATGTAGTCCCAAAGCTTTACTCACAGTCTGTAGTGCCCGCTTCTGTGCCGTGTCCTCCGGGTCAGGGACTCAGTCAACCTCCAGGCAAGATGGAATGCTCCCTTCCACACTCCGCCAACTTATGTGCTTTCCCTGAACATGTCCTCTCTAGCGCCTTTACGTGTGAAGATCTCCTAGTACTGTGTTACACTGGAGTTCCTCCTGACAGATGTTCCCAAGAACTCTACTTGCACGGCAGACAGCTGTAGCCTGCTTCGGGGACTCTATACTCCTAAGTCCCGGCTCCCTATCCGTGTTGTTGTTGTGCCCTCAAGTCTTAGATGGGAGTAGTGCATTTAAAGCCCACTACTCCACCGCGCTCCGCAGGTCTCCTTCCCTCTCTCTCCAAGATGGCGCTCTGACGTTCTTCTCCCTCCTCTATCAGCCCCTTTCCCGCCACTGGCTTCTGCCCCTCCTTCTTGGGGCGGCACCTTCTTCCAGCGCCTCCATACCAAGCCAGTATACGAACCCCTCGGGGGGGTGGGCCATGTTGCTGTCACATAGTAATTCAGGCAGGGGAGGCCCAAGACTGTTCGCAGTCTTTTCCTAGGACTTCCCATCTCGTCATGCCCTTCTTCTCCATGCCAACGGCCATTTTTAAGGTTCATTTCACAGTCTATTAAATTGGGTCTTCTGCACATTCTCAAAAGTTCAAAGTCCAACAAATCCTAGGCGCACAGAACCCGATGGCATCGGGTCTCGTCATCCTGTTCGTGACGCCAAATTGGGTCGCCCTCCCAGAGCTGCGGGGTATTCGGTACTGGGCCGGTATCAGTGGGATGTGTCACAGCAGCGGTGACCCAGACCGTGGCCCTGGGCGCCCAAGTAATAGAGAGCTGTGAATGGTGAAAGGTAGTTAGATGAATAGTTCGTGACGCCACCTGTGGTGTTCGGCAAGGGAGGTGTTAAGCCGACGCTGCAGACAGATCCTCTGGGACCGATGGTGTGGTGCAGCAAGGATGGTATAGCCCTCCACAGGCAGGGCTGTTGTCCCAGGGCAGTGTAGATGTGGAGACGCTTAGATGGTGCAGTGTCTGGCGCAGGGGATGTAGCAGTGCCAGGCGGACGGACGCAGGAAGGAGTGGAGGACACCAGGGCATGTAGTTCCAAAGCTTTACTCACAGTCTGTAGTGCCCGCTTCTGTGCCGTGTCCTCCGGGTCAGGGACTCAGTCAACCTCCAGGCAAGATGGAATGCTCTCTTCCACACTCCGCCAACTTATGTGCCTTTCCTGAACGTCTCCTCTATAGCGCCTTTAAGTGTGAAGATCTCCTAGTACTGTGTTACACTGGAGTTCCTCCTGACAGATGTTCCCAAGAACTCTACTTGCACGGCAGACAGCTGTAGCCTGCTTTGGGGACTCTCTACTCCTAAGTCCCGGCTCTCTATCCGTGTTGCTGTTGTGCCCTCAAGTCTTAGATGGGAGTAGTGCATTTAAAGCCCACTACTCCACCGGTGTCTGCTGCAGAACCATTAGTGTCCATACAACCTCGGGGACCGGGCTCTGGCCTTGCGCTTAGAACTTCTAGGCAGGGTTCTTCCTCTAACCCACGTCCTCTGTGTTCCCTTTTACTCCTACGTTCCGTACTTGTCCTTTCTCTCCTATGAAAGCTCAGGCTTCAGTTCAAAGTCCTTCTCCTTCTTTCCTTTCCCGTGCCAGCTGGCTCAGGTCACTGAGGCAGCTGCAGCACTCCTTCCTCCATCCCTCTTCCAGGGATCCCCACTCCTCCCCAGTGGCTTCCTCTCTACTCCACCTCTGGACTCAACTCCCCTGAACTGACCTGAATCCTGGAACTGTCCCACTCTTATATATATATTCTGAACTCCACCCACCTCCCAGCATGTCTAGTGTTCCAAGCAGGGAACCACCAAAGGTGCTCTGCTTCTCTCTAAGCAAGGAGCCACAATGTGGCTTTGCTGAACTACTCTATCGTGTGGGGTGCGAGTGTTGGAGCGTGGTCAGGAGCCTCCAACTTACCTGGATGGTGGGGTACCACACCTTAGGAGAAGGTGCAGTACCTCTGTGGTGACTGAGCCTCAGGGGCACCACAGCTACACTGATTTAAGAACCCCCTGCAGAGCTTAGGATCCCCAGTGAAGCGAGGCGGGGCGGCGAGGCGGGGCATCGGGAGAGCTGTAGGAGCGGAGGGAGGAGTCAGAGCTGTGGCAACAGAATGTAGGGCCGACAGGCAGCTATCAAAGGAGGCCATGTGAGACAAAATATGGGCTTGAGTATCTTGTTGCTGGACCAGCTCCTGTTGAAGACTGGTCAGTAACGTGGCAGTTCCAGGATCAGCCACCTGCAGGGCAGACAAACGGGTGTCCATGGACTTCATGACGGACATAATGCGTCCCTGATTCTCCCGCAGGAGGAGTAACTCTTTCTTGGTGGCAGCTGTGGAACAGGCGGGATCCATCACCTGATTGTACTGTTAGCGCGGGTAGTCTGGAGCCGGAACTCCAGGAGTGGACCCTCTGGACCATGGCACCGAGGGGCCCTGGGCGAGCTGCCAGGTGGAACTGACCCCTATACAGGGACCGTTAGGAGCAGGCCCAGGGGTTCGAGTACCACGGTAGCCAGTACCGAGAGGGGCGGCTCAGGATGGACCGGAGTAGGACTGTGGGACTGAAGAATAGATGACAGAACAGAGTTGGAACCAGGAGGCAGGAATGGAGTAAGACAGTAGACTGGGACGAGGAGGGATGACAGGAGTAGGAACACAGGAGAAAGGATTAGAGGAGGAAGGAAGGACTGAAGCTGGATGGAACTGGAACACCGGAGGCAGGACTGGAGTAGGACGGCAGGACTGGCGTAGGATGGAACAGGAACACTGCAGGCAGGACTGGAGTAGGACGGCAGGACTGGAGCAGGATGGAACAGGAACACTGGAGGCAGGACTGGAGTAGAATGGAACATGAACACCGGAGGCAGGACTGGAGTAGGACGGCAGGACTGGCGTAGGATGGAACAGGAACACTGCAGGCAGGACTGGAGTAGGACGGCAGGACTGGAGCAGGATGGAACAGGAACACCGGAGGCAGGACTGGAGTAGGATGGAACAGGAACACCAGAGGCAGGACTGGAGTAGGACGGCAGGACTGGAGTAGGATGGAACAGGAACACCGGAGGCAGGACTGCAGAAGACAGCAAGGAACACGGGTAGCAGGACTGAGAGGCTGCTGCTGGGAGCAGACAAGAACGGAACTGCAGGAGCAGAGAGCACACGATGAAGCGAGGCCCAGCATGCTAGAAAACACAACAATCAGGCACCTCCCTCAGGGGGAAGCGGCCTGATATGCTCCTGTCTGGTCTGCCATTGGTCAGGGAGGTGCTTCCGGGTCAGGGCATAGCAGGAGCACAAGAAGCCGGAGGGAGGCGCGGCCGCAGCCTATGGCGCATGCGCATTGCATGCAGGGACGCCGCCGGCCGTGCACCTGTCAGAGGCGACCTCCGTGAATGTCGGGCGGCGGGAGGCTGCGGTGTGGGAGCGGTGGCTGGGTGAGTACGCAGAGACGGCGTAACATTATTTACGGATATGGGGCGATAAGAACTTCAGCTGGTTTATCTGGCGTAAGGATTACCACAATAGTGGCTTCATAGAAGGATTGAGGAAGCAAGTGCCTTGGGCTTCAGAGAGAGTTTACAAGAGAACCGAGCCTATATGATCTATATATCTTTTGTATAGTTCTATTTGCATGCCATGAGGCCCAGGAGCCTTCCCATTAGAGAGAGAGACATAACTGCTTCCCAAATTTCTTCCTAGGTGATATCCCTATCCAGGAATGCCTGATCCTCACAAGAGAGCTTGGGAAATTCAATCTGGTTTAAATATTCATCAATTTCCTCCAGTGTGGTTTAATAGGGAGCCATACAGCTCTCTAAAGTATTCTTCAAATCTACCTGCAATCTGATCTTATTTAAGCGATGGGCTGCCTTCCTTTGTATTAATGGCCAAAATTGATGGGGACATTTGATTTTGTTGGAATATGTATGCCAGAAATTTACTTGATTGGTTACCTAGCTCAAAATAAGTCTGCTTAGTAAAAAAAAGTTTTCTCTGTGCCTTTTCCTGTAAGTGTGTCAGGTACTCCCTCCCCTACCCAAGCCAATTATGTAAAGAATTATCAGAGGGATTGTTGACATACTCAGCCTCCAGTGACTTACATTCCTCAGCAAGCTTCTATTCCCCAATAGAGGACTCCCTTTTAATATATGAAATTGTGGACCTGACACATCCCACCTAGCAATCTATCAGGGAAGTCACCATGATCTGCTATAAAAACCTCCAATTGATCTGTTATTCTATCATGCTCCCCTATAAGGGATAGCCAAAACGGATGTATGCGGAACCTCTTAGGTCTGTTAGGGCCCCATAGATAAAGGCATGCCACCAACGGAGCAAAGTCTGATACATCTCTAGGGAGATATTCAATTTTACTCAAATCTGAAAATACGATACAATACACTTTTTTGATCCCGAGGGAAATTATGGATTGATCCCGAGGGAAATTATGGATTGATCCCGAGGGAAATTAGCAGCATAATACAGCATTATTCCCAAATACATGATCTATTCTAGACAAACATCGAGCAGCTTGTGTATAACAGGAAAACTCTTTCTTGAGTAGATGTTGCTGCCTCCACAGATCAATCCAGCCCATCTCCGTTATAAACGTATGTAAGGCAGTGTTGTCCTGATTACCAGGCCTAGAATTTGCAGCGCTCAGTCTATCTAAATGTACATTGAGAACCATATTAAAGTCTCCCATACATAATATTTTAGCATCAGGATACTGTGATACAAATATTACTGCCTGCTAGAGCACATCCATTTTGGCTGGTGGTGGGTTGTAAATATTAAGTAACACATAAGGCACCATATCTATAAATGCATATATAAAAATAAATCTACTACCTTCCAGGTCTCTTTTGACCGCTTGAACCGACAACCTCAGTGACTTATGTACAATGGTGACTACCCCTTTTATCTGTGCCTGCGACTTACGTATCTGGGAAAATACCATATTCTGCTTCCTGGCATTTCCCAACCACCTAATGTTCCATGAAAGAAGAATTTAGGTATTACACGTAAATCTGGAAACCCCGCCTCCAGTAAGGCGAATTTAAATAATAAAGAGGGAACCTGGGTAACATTAACAATGGTGGGCCCTGCAATAGGGAATGTGGAAGTGGAGACCTCCTGTACTCCCCTGAGCCAGTGTCCCTGCACTCCTAAAGTTCCCTTTGCCGGTCGCCCAGGGAGACGCACAGGAACCTAAAAACCCTAGCTCGCCCTGAACCTAAACCCTCACTAGGGAATTGGTCGGTGCGGAAACTAATCCCACCATGGCACTAAACACACATGAGGGAAAATGACAATACAGGGGTAACACCACTTAGCTTTGCTCTGTTGCATATGCTCCTAGCAACAGAGCCCACCACCTGTGTGCATCTTCTCCACCCGGATCCATCACCATAACTGGATCCTTCACCATAGTGCAGCCTTGGAGCAGAGTCCACCACCAGTTGCAGCTGCCCAGTAAACAGAGTCCCAAAGATGAGTCCAGCTTCTGCCAAAAAGTCCAGCATGCTTGAGTTCAGTTTTCAGCAACCAAGTCCAGCATGCTGAGTGCAACTCTCACCATCGTCGCCACTCCACCAAGTCATGCCAGCACTTTCTGCCGGAACCATAAACTGTGACTCCACCATGCCATTCCAGCCCTTCTTGCAGACCACATAGCTGCCACTCGTCCCCTCTGGCTGGGTTGCGCAGGACTCATGTTCAGCTCCTTCCTCACCCAGGCTTGCTTCCCAAATGACGAACACAATATCACCAACAGTCATCAAACCCACCTGAACTCTTTTATAGAACCTCACACCTGATTTATAATTCCGTGCACTAAACCAAAGAAACTAAAGTGCACTACCACTCATCACCACCGGGGCAACTTAGAATGAACGACACCACGTGTAATAATTATAATGGCCAGCGGGGCAATCACATCACTTTGGCACCTAGCCAAAGGAAAAAAGTTCACTTATCCATTTAAACTGTCAGATCCACGCTGGATCATGACACCAATAATGGCCAAAGAAATACAACTGGGGATGCCTATACAGTTGTGGCCAAAAGTACTGACATCCCTGCAATTCTGTCAGATAATACTCAGTTTCTTCCTGAAAATGATTGCAAACACAAATTCTTTGGTATTATTATCTTCATTTAATTTGTCTTAAATGAAAAAACACAAAAAGAATTGTCCTAAAGCCAAATTGGATATAATTCCACACCAAACATAAAAAAGAGGGTGGACAAAAGTATTGGCACTGTGAGAAAAATCATGTGATGCTTCTCTAATTTGTGTAATTAACAGCACCTGTAACTTACCTGTGGCACCTAACAGGTGTTGGCAATAACTAAATCACACTTGCAGCCAGTTGACATGGATTAAAGTTGACTCAACCTCTGTCCTGTGTCCTTGTGTGTACCACATTGAGCATGGAGAAAAGAAAGAAGACCAAAGAACTGTCTGAGGACTTGAGAAACCAAATTGTGAGGAAGCATGAGTAATCTCAAGGCTACAAGTCCATCTCCAAAGGCCTGAATGTTCCTGTGTCTACCGTGCGCAGTGTCATCAAGAAGTTTAAAGCCCATGGCACTGTGGCTAACCTCCCTAGATGTGGACAGAAAAGAAAAATTGACAAGAGATTTCAACGCAAGATTGTGTCGATGTTGGATAAAGAACCTCGACTAACATCCAAACAAGTTCAAGCTGCCCTGCAGTCCGAGGGAACAACAGTGTCAACCCGTACTATCCGTCGGCATCTGAATGAAAAGGGAGTGTATGGTAGGAGACCCAGGAAGACCCCACTTCTTACCCCGAGACATAAAAAAGCCAGGCTGGATAAAGAACCTCGACTAACATCCAAACAAGTTCAAGCTGCCCTTCAGTCCGAGGGAACAACAGTGTCAACCCGTACTATCCGTCGGCGTCTGAATGAAAAGGGACTGTATGGTAGGAGACCCAGGAAGACCCCACTTCTTACCCCGAGACATAAAAAAGCCAGGCTGGAGTTTGCCAAAACTTACCTGAAAAAGCCTAAAACGTTTTGGAAGAATGTTCTCTGGTCAGATGAGACAAAAGTAGAGCTTTTTGGGCAAAGGCATCAACATAGAGTTTACAGGAGAAAAAAAGAGGCATTCAAAGAAAAAAACACGGTCCCTACAGTCAAACATGGCGGAGGTTCCCTGATGTTTTGGGGTTGCTTTGCTGCCTCTGGCACTGGACTGCTTGACCGTGTGCATGGCATTATGAAGTCAGAAGACTACCAACAAATTTTGCAGCATAATGTAGGGCCCAGTGTGAGAAAGCTGGGTCTCCCTCAGAGGTCATGGGTCTTCCAGCAGGACAATGACCCAAAGCACACTTCAAAAAGCACTAGAAAATGGTTTGAGAGAAAGCACTGGAGACTTCTAAGGTGGTCAGCAATGAGTCCAGACCTGAATCCCATAGAACACCTGTGGAGAGATCTAAAAATGGCAGTTTGGAGAAGGCACCCTTCAAATATCAGGGACCTGGAGCAGTTTGCCAAAGAAGAATGGTCTAAAATTCCAGCAGAGCATTGTAAGAAACTCATTGATGGCTACTGGAAGCGGTTGGTCGCAGTTATTTTGGCTAAAGGTTGTGCAACCAAGTATTAGGCTGAGGGTGCCAGTACTTTTGTCTGGCCCATTTGTGGAGTTTTGTGTGAAACCATCAATGTTTTGCTTCATTCTCTTTTGTGTTTCTTCATTTAAGACAAATTAAATGAAGATAATAATACCAAAGAATTTGTGTTTGCAATCATTTTCAGGAAGAAACTGAGTATTATCTGACAGAATTGCTGGGGTGTCAATACTTTTTGCCACAACTGTATGTGGCTGTTTTTCTTTCCCGATTATCAGTTGTGGGGTTACACACTGTGTCAGGATATGTTGGTATCTGTGCCACTACAATACAGAGTATAGACTGTATAATCTGCAGTAGACCTGCTAATTGTATCTATATGTGTGCAAACCACATTTTTTTTTCTCTGCCATTAATGTGTTGTATCTCAGGTCCTTCATTGACCTGATTGTAATTTTAAGTTGGTTTAGCATTGGTACTCATCTGTGTCATTAACAATTGGCATAAAAAAGCAGTATCTATTGCAGCATTTATTTGAACTCAGTCTGCATGCTTAGAAACCACTTCCATTTTATACACTTTATATACTCTCAAGATCACATCTCACCACCTGTGCACTCGACCCAATCCCATCCCACTTCATACCAAACCTCACCACAGTCTTCATCCCAACCCTAACCCATCTCTTCAACCTATCACTAACAACTGGTGTTTTCCCCTCAAGCTTTAAACATGCCTCCATCACACCTATCCTCAAAAAGCCCTCTCTTGACCCATCCTCTGTATCTAGCTATCGCCCTATATCACTTCTCCCCTACGCCTGCAAGCTACTGGAACAACACGTCTACCTTGAACTGTCCTCCCATCTCTCTTCTTGCTCCCTCTTCGACCGCTTACAATCTGGCTTCCGGTCACACCACTCCACTGAAACTGCCCTTACTAAGGTCACCAATGACCTCTTAACCGCCAAGAGCAAGCGACACTACTCTGTCCTCCTCCTCCTGGACCTGTCGGCTGCCTTTGACACAGTGGACCATTCCCTATTATTACAGACCCTCTCATCCCTCGGCATCACAGACTTGGCCCTATCCTGGATCTCATCATACCTAACAGACCGGACATTCAGCGTCTCTCACTCACACACCACCTCATCACCTCGCCCCCTATCTGTCGGAGTCCCACAAGGTTCAGTCCTTGGGCCCCTGCTGTTCTCTATTTACACCTTTGGCCTGGGACAGCTCATAGAATCTCATGGCTTTCAGTATCATCTTTACGCTGATGACACACAGATCTACATCTCTGGACCAGATATCACCTCCCTACTAAACAGAATCCCTCAATGTCTGTCCACTTTTTCATCCTTCTTCTCCGCTAGATTTCTGAAACTCAACATGGACAAAACAGAATTCATCATCTTTCCCCATCTCACGTGACCCCCCCTACGAACCTATCAATTATAGTAAATGACTGCCCACTCTCCCCAGTCCCACAAGCTCGCTGCCTCGGAGTAATCCTTGACGCTGATCAAACCACATATCAAACCACATATCCAAGCCCTTTCCACTTCCTGCCGACTTCAACTCAAAAATATTTCACGAATCCGTTCATTCCTCACCCAAGAATCTGCAAAAACCCTAGTCCATGCCCTCATCATCTCTCGCCTTGACTACTGCAACCTCATGCTCTGTGGCCTCCCCTCAAACACTCTCGCACCCCTCCAATCTATTCTAAACTCTGCTGCCCGACTAATCCACCTGTCCCCCCGCTATTCCCCAGCTTCTCCCCTCTGTCAATCCCTTCACTGGCTCCCAATTGCCCAGAGACTCCATTACAAAACCCTAACCATGACATACAAAGCCATCCACAACCTGTCTCCTCCATACATCTGTGACCTCGTCTCCCGGTACTTTCCCGCACGCAACCTCCGATCCTCACAAGATCTCCTTCTCTACTCCCCTCTTATCTCCTCTTCCCACAATCGCATACAAGATTTCTCTCGCGCATCACCCCTACTCTGGAACTCTCTACCACAACATATCAGACTCTCACCTACCATCGAAACCTTCAAAAAGAGCCTGAAGACCCACCTCTTCTGCCAAGCCTACAACCTGCAGTAACCACCGATCGACCAAACCGCTGCACGACCAGCTCTACCCTCGCCTACTGTATTATCACCCATCCCTTGAAGATTGTGAGCCCTCGCGGGCAGGGTCCTCTCTCCTCCTGTACCAGTTATGACTTGTATTGTTTAAGATTATTGTACTTGTTTTTATGTATACTCCTCCTTACATGTAAAGCGCCATGGAATAAATGGCGCTATAACAATAAATAATAATAAATAATAATATACGTGGTTAATGATGGGGTTATAACTTCTTTTGGGCAATATCATGCAGCATTTTTTGTCACATTTGAAATGTGGCATTGTTGGTCTTTTTGTTGCTATTGGAAAGAGTGTGAACATACACTACATGCTTAGAAAACACTGATTTAACCAACATTAGGTTTTTCCTACAGTGACCACATCTGAGTTGGTTCTAATAGTTTTCTGAGCACTATTTTTTCATCTATGCCATCTATTAGTTGGCAGTGTAAGCAGTAATTATTTTCTGTAGCAACTTTTGAAATTTAGTCTGCATGTTAAGAGACTATAGTCTATTTTGGCAAACCAAGGGCCGAAACCCCTGGAGTATTGTTATCCTTTGACTACGTTGTGAAATTATGTCAATCGTCACCAATTGCCCATTGTGTTCTTTTTTGTTTTTAATTGGTGTCTAGGATCCTCTTAGATATAGGATCGTCTATGTCTATTGATAGAGGTTCCTTTAAGACATCGGGTAGGAGGGTTCCCCAAGTGGCTGCAGGGAATATAGGGCTCCCAGGGTCATCCATCATGGAGGGGGGCGCCACAACGCTCCCCCCCTAGGGTGCCAACCACTGCAGCCAGGCAGGCGACAGCCTAGTTGACGTAAGAGGGACTTCTAGCTTATCCATTTTTAATTGGTAATTTTGGAACACGGTTGTTTTTGTTTGTGCACTTTTTTTGGTGTGAACCATTGCATATAGTTTTTTAATCAATAAAGATAATTTGTAGGGATATACAGTATATATGATTTAATTTGTGAAAATTTCACACACTTTGAGCCCAGAGAGCGGTCTACGTTGAGTATTGATAGGTGGTCTCGCCCTATGCACATTGTCCGACCCATGCACAACACCAGCAGAGGAGGAACAATCATGTATCCTGGTGAAGTTATGAAGAACGACATATGCTTTAATTACTTCATTTACATTTTGTTCACTCAGCTGAATGGCAGACTGGAGTACCCGCCATTTGGCACAAAGAATGCCAAAGAACACTCCACCAGTCGCCAAGCACGTGATAGGCGCAAGTTAAAAATTCTGCGCCAGTGGTCCAGGTTGCACCAGGAATATGGCCTCATGACATTGCGCGTTAACTGAAACGCCTCATCTGCCACAAGGACATAAGGGACTGATTGTTGAGTGGAGCCTGGTAGCTGGCGTGGTGGTGTGGTCGTGGTAGATCCAACTGGTTGGTGCGTAGCCGCCGACCCAAAATGGAAGTATTGAAGACTCTAGAGTCTCCCGTCCTTCCATAGGCCCCAATGTCAACAATTATAAACTTGTATTGAGGGTCGGCCAGAGCCGACAATACAACAGAAAAGTATTGTTTATAATTGAAGAATTGGGAGCCAGAGTTCGGCGGCTTACGCACCCGGATATGTTTGCAATCAAGGGCCCCAATACAATTAAGAAACTGGGATTCCTCCTCAAAGTCCCTTGATATCCTCAATCAGTCTTCCATCCTGGGCTCGGGCATGACGAGTTGATGTAGTCTTTGTCGACCTGACTATGCCAGAAATGGTAGATCTTCCAATGAGAAACTCATGGTGGAGGGCGGCAAAGGACAGGCCAGTGGACAGGAAGCTGAAGAACAACAGAAATGGAACATTTTAGAATGTACAAATTAACAAAACACCAGGTACATACATACCAAACTTGTTAGTGATTCATATCTACTAACACACATATATTTGGTTGCACAAGGACTACGTGATATTCAGTACATATTACACATATTCTGGTCTGTAAGTTTAAATATATCTGGAATAAGATGAGGGCATTAAAGTTAGTCCAAAAATAAAAAAATACATACTTTGGCCAACACATCATGAACATAGAGAATGTGTTTGTGTAGTACATACCGTAATCTGCTCCTCTGCAGATATACAGTTGTGACCAAAAGTATTGACACCCCTGCAATTTTGTCAGATAATGCTCAGTTTCTTCCTGAAAATGATTGCAAACACAAATTCTTTGGTATTATTATCTTCATTTAAATTGTCTTAAATGAAAAAACACAAAAAGAATTGTCCTAAAGCCAAATTGGATATAATTCCACACCAAACATAAAAAAGAGGGTGGACAAAAGTTTTGGCACTGTTCGAAAAATCATGTGATGCTTCTCTAATTTGTGTAATTAACAGCACCTGTAACTTACCTGTGGCACCTAACAGGTGTTGGCAATAACTAAATCACACTTGCAGCCAGTTGACATGGATTAAAGTTGACTCAACCTCTGTCCTGTGTCCTTGTGTGTACCACATTGAGCATGGAGAAAAGAAAGAAGACCAAAGAACTGTCTCAGGACTTGAGAAACCAAATTGTGAGGAAGCATGAGCAATCTCAAGGCTACAAGTCCATCTCCAAAGACCTGAATGTTCCTGTGTTTACCGTGCGCAGTGTCATCAAGAAGTTTAAAGCCCATGGCACTGTGGCTAACCTCCCTAGATGTGGACAGAAAAGAAAAATTGACAAGAGATTTCAACGCAAGATTGTGTCAATGTTGGATAAAGAACCTCGATTAACATCCAAACAAGTTCAAGCTGCCCTGCAGTCCGAGGGTACAACAGTGTCAACCCATACTATCCATCAGCGTCTGAATGAAAAGGGACTGTATGGTAGGAGACCCAGGAAGACCCCACTTCTTACCCCAAGACATAAAAAAGCCAGGCTGGAGTTTTCCAAAACTTACCTGAAAAAGCCTAAAATGTTTTGGAAGAATGTTCTCTGGTCAGATGAGACAAAAGTAGAGCTTTTTGAGCAAAGGCATCAACATAGAGTTTACAGGAGAAAAAAAGAGGCATTCAAAGAAAAGAACACGGTCCCTACAGTCAAACATGGCAGAGGTTCCCTGATGTTTTGGGGTTGCTTTGCTGCCTCTGGCACTGGACTGCTTGACCGTGTGCATGGCATATGAAGTCTGAAGACTACCAACAAATTTTGCAGCATAATGTAGGGCCCAGTGTGAGAAAGCTGGGTCTCCCTCAGAGGTCATGGGTCTTCCAGCAGGACAATGACCCAAAGCACACTTCAAAAAGCACTAGAAAATGGTTTGAGAGAAAGCACTGGAGACTTCTAAGGTGGCCAGCAATGAGTCCATACCTGAATCCCATAGAACACCTGTGGAGAGATCTAAAAATGGCAATTTGGAGAAGGCACCCTTCTAATATCAGGGACCTGGAGCAGTTTGCCAAAGAAGAATGGTCTAAAATTCCAGCAGAGCATTGTAAGAAACTCATTGATGGTTACCGGAAGCGGTTGGTCGCAGTTATTTTGGTTAAAGGATGTGCAACCAAGTATTAGGCTGAGGCTGCCAGTACTTTTGTCTGGCCCAGTTTTGGAGTTTTGTTTGAAATGATCAATGTTTTGCTTTTTGCTTCATTCTCTTTTGTGTTTTTTCATTTAAGACAAATTAAATGAAGATAATAATACCAAAGAATTTGTGTTTGCAATCATTTTCAGGAAGAAACTGAGTATTATCTGACAAAATTGCAGGGGTGTCAATACTTTTGGCCACAACTGTTGCTTTGCGCATCCTTGTGTCCTGAAAGGTTATCCCAGGGCGCACTGTCTCCAAGAGTAGATCAAATGTTGCAAGGCTCATGCGACAGTATTGGTAAAATTTTTCCGGATGCTCCCGCAGAGAAGAATAGAGGCGGTGAAAATGACCTCTTGTGAGTCGTTGCCTCAAAAGTGGATGGACCCACATGCGTCTCCTCCTCCGCGGATCCACTATCACTGGGTATGGGTGACCAAAGCGGCGTGACAAAAGCCAGTTGAAGAGAACCTGCTCAGTTGTGTTGAAACTCAGACTGTCTGCCATGTTGCACATACAACAGCAACACACCTAGTGAAGGCAAGGTCACAAATGGACAGAATGGAGGCAGCCACCTGTTCCTGAGCCAATAAATAGGGTGCAGGCTAATGATTTAAATAGTTTGCAGGCCTCAAAACTGTTAAATGTCCATTTTGCAAGCCTGCGAGAAAATCTCGCCATACGGATGCCATATGGATTACATACGGATTATATACGGATGCTGACATGCGCAAAATACGCGACCACACCTTGCTTACGGATGACATACTGAGCACTATTTAGGGGTCATTCATCCGTATTACGCATGTAAAATACGGACCATATTTTGCGTCGGTTAGTGTGACTCCAGCCTAAGGGTACCTTCCACCGCGGTAACTGCGCATGCCCAAGAATAAATATGACCGCGCAGGTGCCAGAATTTGAAAAGAGCGATTTGGAGGCAGACCCAAAAATGCAGGAAGACATGAGTGACAGATGTGAGGCGTCTCTGACAGATGGGGAAAGACCTGCCCCCTGTCAAATATCAGGTATGTCTGATCAATTTTATAAACTATTATTTCTGCAGTGGAAGGTACCCTAAATAAAAGGAGCACCTTGACAGAATGCAGCATTAGTGCTGCACAAGGTGGCTCTTTTACTTAAAAATGCCGGGGGGGCGCTGACAGGTTCCCTTTAAATTCAAAGAGGTATTTCAAGCAGCCGTGCTGATAATCCCGCACAGAAATAAACATATATATTGCCAAGCATTTTGAATAGTAACCTGTGGGGTTCAGGTTGATGACCTCTATCTAAAACAGATCGAAACACAGTATCAATACAATAAACTTTTCATATTCACATGCACAGTCAGTTCTGCCTCTGACGCCTCTCTCTTCTGGAAATCCACTCCTCCGCTTCTGTCGGATTCTGAAAGAAATTTACCCTCTCGCCGTCTACGACCCATAGACTGGCTGGGTACGCCATTGAATAAATCGCATTGGAACTCTTCAAACGTCTGTTGAATGATATAAATGAGGCTCTTTGCTTCTGCAAGTCATATGAAAAATCAGGAAACAACATTAGAGTGACATTTTCATGTTTAATCACTTGGGCCTTCCATGCCAGTTGCAGGATATAATCTCTGTCTTTCCAATTAAGAAATCTGGCCAGTAGGGGTCTTGGAGGAGCTCCCAGAGGATTCGGCTTTCCAGGTACACAGTGTGCCCTCTCCACTGCATATGCAGCAGAAAAGGTGGCGTCCGGGAGCAACTCGCGTATCCATTTCTCCACAAAGTCCCTGGGGTTGTTCCCTTCTGCCCTTTCCGGCAATCCAATGATAGGGATATGATTTCGCCTCAGTCTATTCTCCAAATCATAATTTTTTGTAAGCACAGTTCCATTTTTTTGTTCTATTACTTTGATACTTTCTGGCAAGGGAGCTGTTTGGTCCTCCAGACTTTAAGCTCTATCCTCTGCTTGTCTGACTTCCTCTCCCATATTTGACATGTCATTGCGGAGGAGTCCTAAATCAGTTTTATCCTCTTTAATCTTCCCAGTCAGAAAGGTAGTGCAGCTTTGGATGGCAGTCAGCAGCTGCGTAGATACCTGCTTCAGAGTGGGCTCTGAATCCATATCTTCTGGTTCTTGTGATATTGATACCTGCCCTTGAGACAATTTATTTGAGGGTCTCTGAGCTGTCGCTGAGTTGTTCCCTCTTGGCATAGGACTTTAAGTTCTCAGCTGCAGATTGTGACTTATTAGGAATCATAGTGCTGTCTCCGAGAAATATATGCAATATAAGGGAAGAACTTATAATTGGTTATGCAGTATGTAGTTCCAGGATAATGTCAGTGGCTCAGATAGTAATATTTAGAAGATCACAGAGTCATTTCCCTACACAGTCTTGCTGTATAATATATGCAACAGGTGCTGTTTTCAGAAAGAACAGTAGGTGGCAGCAGTGTACTAGCGGTTATGCAGAGTGTATAGACTGCTACTGCACAGTCAGTTCTATTATCTTATCAGCATCAGAAAGAGCTCAGAGCAGCACTGCAAATCCCTGTACCTCAGCAGCCACCAAGCCAGCCAGACAGACACTCTTCCGGACTGAGTCCTGAGCCTGCATCCGCACCCCTGCCCCTCTCCTCCGGTCCAGACTCCTCCACCACACGTCAGGTAGATCTCAAAAATGGCCACCGCATGCCAGCTCCACACTCACCACCAGCGACCACCCAGGGGACGGACTAAAAAGAATGAAAAAAAGGAATGAACATAATAACTTATAGGTCCAAAGAGATGGAGAGGTATTATAGATTTCTTATGCATCTTGGATATGAAATGAACATGAATTTTACAGTCATATGTTAAAGTTTGGGCACCCCTATTAATGTTAACCTTTTTTCTTTGTAACAATTTTGGTTTTTGCAACAGCTATTTCAGTTTCATATATCTAATAACTGATGGACTCAGTTATATTTCTGGATTCAAATGAGGTTTATTGTACTAACAGAAAATGTGCAATCTGCATTTAAACAAAATTTGACCGGTGCAAAAGTATGGGCACCTCAACATAAAAGTGACATTAATATTTTGTAGATCCTCCTTTTGCAAAAATAACAGCCTCTAGTCGCTTCCTGTAGCTATTAATGAGTTCCTGGATCCTGTATGAAGGTATTTGTGACCATTCCTGTTTACAAAACAATTCCAGTTCTGTTAAGTCTGATGGTCGCCGAGCATGGACAGCCCGCTTCAAATCATCCCACAGATGTTCAATGATATTCAGGTCTGGGGACTGGGATGGCCATTCCAGAATATTGTAATTGTTCCTCTGCATGAATGCCTGAGTAGAATTGGAGCGGTGTTTTGGATCATTGTCTTGCTGAAATATCCATCCCCTGCGTAACTTCAGCTTCGTCACTGATTCTTGCACATTATTGTCAAGAATCTGCTGATACTGAGTGGAATCCATGTGACCCTCAACTTTTTTTTTTTTTTTTTGAACAATAAATTTTTATTGAAAGTTTACATTTTACAAATAAGGTGATAGCAAATCTCACTACAGAGCTGTATTTGCAATATGCATAAGAGAGCATGTAAACGGTTGACAAACAAACAGACAAACTAACAACAGGGTAGGAGGTAAAGGAGGGGAGGGGGGAACCCCAAGGAGGGGGGTATGTTGTGTCCAATTATCGTTAATGATTCAATCAGAATCAGGGGGATCTGGGTTGGTTAGATGAAATACAGGTGTGGCAAAGGGGGTGTGGTTGGCGTACTCCGCCCAGGGAAGCCATATTTTCTCAAACTTACCGACTTTTTCTGTAAGTATGGCAGATAATTTTTCGTTGATCATATACCAAGAAAGGCGTGTTGTAACCGCAGATAAATCTAAATTTGGTTTTATCCATGCCATAGCTATGGTTTGTTTGGCTGCCAGGAATATGAATGCAATGAGGGTTTGAGTGTGTTTAATGATGTTGGGGATGCGTTTGTTGAGTAAGGCCTCCCAAGGGTTTTTTTTAAGGTTTATATTTGTTATAGAGGAAACCAAATGGTAGATTCTGATCCAAAATCTACGTACGGTCAGGCATAGCCACCATGTATGGAACATATCTCCTGTGGAGTTGCACCCTCTAAAGCAATTTGGAGAATAGTTGGTGACTTCCTTAGCCACTCTGGCTGGGGTCAGGTACCATCGGGTTAACACCTTATAGTTAGTTTCCAGCATAAGGGTATTTAATATTCCTCCAGTAGATGAGGACCAAATTTGGGACCACTCCGAATCTGTCAAGGTGGAACCAATGTCGGACTCCCAGCGAGAAGTGTATTTTAAGCAGCGCCTATGAGAGAAGGAGTTGATATGTGAGAAGAGGAGAGATATAGTACCTGGAGCATGTGGATTTTGACGGCATTTTTGTTCGAAGGGAGTAAAGGAGAAGGGAGGATTAGAATTTTTTAGTAATGTGTTGACAAAGCTTTTAAGTTGTAGATAGCGAAATATCTCTCCAGGGGGGAAATTATATTTTTCACTCAGGACCGAGAATGGAATAATTCCGTCAACTTTAAAAAGATGGTGGACTCTGGTTATCCCTGCAGCGACCCATAAACAAAAGTTCCTAAGGGATTCCATGCCTGGGGGAAACTGGAGATTGCCCAAAAGGGGGGCGAGGGGTAAAAATGGTGAGATTAGCTGCGAGGAATATTTCAACGAGTCCCAAATCCTAAGAGAGTGCGTTATAATAGGATTCGAGATGTGTTTTCGCTGGGCTGGGAGAATCCATAGTAGTGTGTCGAGGGTACCTGAGTGAAATTCAGGGGCCTCTAGAGATAGCCACAGTGGGGGTTCGGAGTAGGCATGATATAGGGTCAGTTGACCCAATTGGGCCTCATGGTAATATTTAGAAAGATTGGGAACTCCCAAGCCTCCTTTCAAACGGTGACGGTAGAGGGTAGCTCTATTAACCCTGGGGAGGCCACCTCTCCAAACAAAAGCATCTACTATCGGTGGGCTATTTTGAGGTAGTGTGAAGGGACAGGGACTGACAAGACACGAAATAAGTAATTTGGGGAGAATGGTCATCTTTAGTGCTCGTACCCAGCCGAACCAGGAGAGATGTAGCTTCTCCCATGACTGAAGTAGTAGACGGAGTTTGCGGAGCATGTGAGGATAATTGGCTGCATAAAGGGAGTCTAAACTGGCAGTCAGTTTCACCCCTAGGTAATCCAGATGGTTAGTGGCCCATTGAAACGGAAAGTCGTGTTGGAGCTGTGAAACAATAGGTGAAGGGAGGGATATATTCATGGCATAAGATTTTGAAGGATTAACTTGTAGACCGGAGATAGATTCAAAATTACTAAGGGTTTGAAGTAGGGCCGGCAAAGATATCTGAGGGGTTGATAGAAGAAGTAGCATGTCATCTGCGAACAAAAGAACTTGTGAGAAACTGACGCTATTTCTACACCCTGTATATTAGAGTTGAGGCGAAGATGAATAGCTAATGGTTCGAATGCCAAAAGGAATAATAAGGGCGAAAGAGGGCATCCTTGCCGAGTGCCTCTACTAATGGGGAAAAGTGCAGAGGAAAAGCCATTGTAGCGTACGTAAGCGGATGGGGAGCTGTAAAGAGCGTGAATCCAAGAAAGAAAGTGGTCAGGGCACTTCCACTTCTGCAAGACTACAAACAGATAAGGCCAGGAAATGGAGTCAAAGGCTTTTTTAATATCCAGTGACAGTAACATGCGTGATATGTTGCGCTGTTTGCAGAGGTGCAGCAGGTGGGAGACCCTCCGTATGTTGTCTGAGGCTTGTCTACAAGGGACAAAGCCTACTTGATCTCTATGTATTAGGGTTCCCAAACCTGAGTTCAACCGCTGAGATAGAATTTTAGCTAGTATTTTAAGGTCTACTGAGTTGGGTTTTGGTATCATGGATATAGTGGCCATTAAAGAGGCTCCTCCTGGATTGTTACCGTCCCTTAAAGAGTTAAAGTAGTTAGTGAGGTGGGGAATTAGTACCGATGCATATTTTTTTAATAGAGGGCCGTAAATCCGTCGGGACCTGGTTTTTTATTAATTTTCAATTGCTGAATAGCTAGTTCTAGTTCACTAGGAGATTGCGACCCTCAACTTTAACAAGATTCCTGGTGCCGGCATTGGCCACACAGCCCCAAAGCATGATGGAACCTCCACCAAATTTTACTGTGGGTAGCAAGTGTTTTTCTTGGAAAGCTGTGTTTTTTAGCCTCCATGCATAACGCCTTTTTGTATGACCAAACAACTCAATCTTTGTTTCATCAGTCCACAGGACCTTCTTGCAAAATGTAACTGGCTTGTCCAAATGTGCTTTTGCATACCTCAGGCGACTGTTTGTGGCGTGCTTGCAGAAACGGCTTCTTTCGCATCACTCTCCCATACAGCTTCTCCTTGTGCAAAGTGCGCTGTATTGTTGACCGATGCACAGTGACACCATCTGCAGCAAGATGATGCTGCAGGTCTTTGGAGGTGGTCTGTGGATTGTCCTTGACTGTTCTCACCATTCTTCTTCTCTGCCTTTCTAATATTTTTCTTGGCCTGCCACTTCTGGGCTTAACAAGAACTGTACCTGTGTTCTTCCATTTTCTTACTATGTTCCTCACAGTGGAAACTGACAGGTTAAATCTCTGAGACAACTTTTTGTATCCTTCCCCTGAAAAGCTATGTTGAATAATCTTTGTTTTCAGATCATTTGAGAGTTGTTTTGAGGAGCCCATGATGCCACTCTACATAGGAGAATCAAATAGGAGAACTACTTGCAAGTGGCCACCTTAAATACCTTTTCTCATGATTTGATGCACCTGGCTATGAAGTTCAAAGCTCAATGAGGTTACAAAACCAATTTAGTGCTTCAGGAAGTCAGTAAAAAGTAGTTAGGAGTGTTCAAATCAAGAAAATGATCAGGGTGCCCATACTTTTGCACCGGTCAAATTTTGTTTAAATGTAGATTGCACATTTTCTGTTAGTACAATAAACCTCATTTGAATCCGGAAATATAACGGAGTCCATCTGTTATTAGATATATGAAACTGAAATAGCTGTTGCAAAAACCAAAATTGTTATAAAGAAAAAATGTTAACATTAATAGGGGTGCCCAAACTTTAACATATGACTGTATGTAGACAATTAGGAAATCAACATATATCCCATATAAACAGGTGTATATTATATTCTCTGAGCTTTATAGGTGGGGAATGAAGATGAAATATATGTAGATAATAGGGGAATGAACACACATCCCATATAAACAGGTATATATTATATTCCCTGAGCTTTATAGGTGGGGAATGAAGATGAATTATAAGTAGATACTAGGAGAATGAACACATATCCCATATAAACAGGCAGGGTCAGACTGGGGTGTCTGGGGCCCACCAGGGGAATGGACTCTAGGGGCCCACCCTACAGTTATATGCAAATATCTGTCAGTCGTTATCCCCATTATAGTGGAGCATCGGCTGTAAAACACAGGCGGCTCCTGCACATCTACTGTGCGCCCCCATATCAGGATCCTGTCAGCACCAGCGGACTGCCGCGGCTGAGCAAGGTAACTCACCCAGACTACGGGAGGGCCCGGGGTCCGTTACTGCAGGGAAAGTTCCCGAGAACAGGACCTGCTACACTAAAGGTAGTAAAGAGTACAAGGACTTACGATCATGTGACCACAGGGGGCGTGGCTTAGCGTCCTGCTGCAGGAGATGACTAAGATTCTATTACAGGAATCCTGGAGTAGAGACTAGGGAAACTCAGGTCAGACAAACGGGGGGGTCATACACAGAGAGGGTGGCGCGGTACCAGAGGGGCAAGCAGAGAATAGTCAGAACGTAAGCCAAGAGTCATACACAGAGATAGTAACGCAGTACAAAAGGAACAGGCAGAACTCGTAACAGGGACAGAACCGGATCAAAACCAAGCAAGCATAAAGTATCACAGTCACAAAGCACACCAAACACTCGGCTAAGGGTCTGAGTATAAGCGACAACGAGTGACCCCACAATGAGGCTATAAAAAGCTGACTCCAGCTCCACTGTCCACAAGTACCGGAAGGCCCTCAATTTCCCCACCCACCGTAACCTCTGCTGATAGGGTACACTGAGGGGAAGAAATGGAGGAAATATACACTCCCTGGTTGTCTCCCTCCACACGACCAGGGGGGGCTGCTTCTTCGGTGGTACGGAAGATTTGGCGCGTACTGGGCAGACTCCTATAAAATGGCCAGTCTGCCCACAGTAAAAACATGCCCCCACACCTCGGCGAACCGCAGGTAACCCCTTTTTGGAAACCACTACTCCAAGCTGCATGGGTTCCTCTGATTGTTCCGGTGTGTCCTCCTCCCTAGCAAGGACTATAGGGGGCACATATGGTGCATGTCTCTCACTGAGGCGTCTATCCACCCGGATGGCAAGGGACATAGTGGCCTCCAGCGACCTGGGGGCGGCGTACTGCACCAGAGTATCCTGCAACTTCGGAGACAGACCCTGCACAAAATGACTCCTCAGTGCAGGGTCATTCCATTGCGTGACAGTGGCCCACCTCCTGAACTCTGAGCAGTACTCCTCAACAAGCCGGCCTCCCTGCTTGATCTTACGGAGTTGGGATTCCGCCAGGGAGACGCCATCAGGATCGCCATACACCAGCGCTAGAGCAGTAAAAAACCCGTCTACTGACCGTAAAGATGGTGAACCGGTCGGCAGGGAGAAAGCCCAGGCCTGGGGATCACCCCTAAGCAGGGAGACAATAATTCCCACGCACTGTTCTTCACTCCCTGAAGAGCGGAGGCAAAGCCTAAAATATAATTTACAGGCCTCCTGAAACACCATAAACTTGTCTCTCCCATCAGAAAACTTGTCCGGGAGAGAGATCTTAGGTTCTGGTTGGGCCTGTACCTGAGCTGAGTCCCAGGTCCCCACCAACTGCTGCAGTTGTTGCACCATCTCACCTCGCAACAGCTTAAACTCATCGGTGAGAGACTGTAGCATTTGGGGGAAGGCCTGCATTTGGGCCATGGCTTAGCAGGCAGAATGAGTTGCTTGGTTATAATGTCACAGGGCAATAAGGGGAAAACAGAAGATGTGGAACCGGGTCCCCTAAACTGCCCCTCAGGCTAAGTGGTTGCCCTGTCTTTCCTTAACTTGGGGGTACACTTAAAGGTAGTGAGGCCCAAGTCCCCGACCTGTCCCTATCTCCTGTTTAGCCCTGAGCTAAACCCCCAACCCCCTCCCCAGGAGGTGAGACAGGGGAAAGTGTACTACACAAAAAACCCAAAGGAAAGATACAACAGACTGGGTAAAAATAAAATGTGACGGATAAATGTGAGGAAATCCAGACCTGACACAGATCCAAGAAACGGATCGTGACACATAGCCTAGGAAGGGGCCATGGATATTGCCCCCCCAGCTACAAATACCAGCCTGCAGCCGCCCCAGAAATGGCGTATCTCTAAGATGCACCAATTCTGGTACTTAGCCCCTCTCTTCCCACTCCTGTGTAGCTGTGGGATATGGGGTAATAAGGGGTTCATGTCACCTTGCTATTGTAAGGTGACATTAAGCCCGGATAATAATGGAGAGGTGTCAATAAGACGCCTATCCATTATTAATCTTTTGAAAGGGTTAAAAAAACACACACAGAATAAAGTCTTTTAATGAAATAAAGCACAACACGTTTTTCATCTTTTTATTTATCTACTAGATCCAAGCGATGCCCTTGATCTCCTAGAAAAAAAAGAATAATAAACCAACCATATACTCCCTGTCCGATGCAGTCCAATTAATAACGAGTGTCCCACGATGATCTCCCCTATAGAACAGTGACATCAGGTGATGTCACTGCTCTATAGGGTCTCCCAGTGATGAAGTGACAGGAGACAATGCCTCCTGCAGTGCATCGCTGAGGTTACCTGAGTTCAGAGTCTCACTTTACATCAATGCTGCGTGAGAATTAGGGTTAGGGTTACGGGACTTTTTCCCGGCGAAGGGATACACAGCGGAGGATTACCTGCGCCTCTCATTTCATTGCTGGAGCCCCTGGAGAGCGGTCGCATCAGCTGATGAGGCAGCTCTCTACGGGAGATCGTCGTGGGAACCTCGTTATTAATTGGACTACGCCGGAAAGGTGAGTATAGGTTGGTTTATTATTTTGTTTTTATTACAGGTGATCGATGGCTTCAGGGAATTAGGTGTGTGCGGTGAGTACGTACTCTATGTTATGTGTTGTATGTTATATGTTGTATGTTCTGTATGTTATATGTTGCATGTTCAGTATGTTATATGTTGTACGTTCTGTATGTTATATGTTGTACGTTCTGTATGTTATATGTTGTATGTTCTGTATGTTATACAGTTAGGTCCATATATATTTGGACAGAGACAACATTTTTCTAATTTTGGTTCTAGACATTACCATAATGAATTTTAAACAAAACAATTCAGATGCAGTTGAAGTTCAGACTTCCAGCTTTCATTTGAGGGTATACACATTAAAATTGGATGAAGGGTTTAGGAGTTTCAGCTCCTTAACATGTGCCACCCAGTTTTTAAAGGGACCAAAAGTAATTGGACAATTGACTCCAAGGCTATTTCAAGGACAGGTGTGGGCAATCCCTTCGTTTTATCATTCTCAATTAAGCAGATAAAAGGCCTGAAGTTGATTTGAGGTGTGGTGCTTGCATTTGGAAGGTTTTGCTGTGAAGGAAACATTCGGTCAAAGGAGCTCTCCATGCAGGTGAAACAAGCCATCCTTAAGCTGCAAAAACAGAAAAAACCCATCCGTGAAATTGCTACAACATTAGGAGTGGCAAAATCTACAGTTTGGTACATCCTGAGAAAGAAAGAAAGCACTGGTGAACTCATCAATGCAAAAAGACCTGGGCGCCCACGGAAGACAACAGTGGTGGATGATCACAGAATAATCTCCATGGTGAAGAGAAACCCCTTCACAACAGCCACCCAAGTGAACAACACTCTCCAGGAGGTAGGCGTTTCAATATCCAAATCTAATATAAAGAGAAGACTGCATGAAAGTAAATACAGAGGGTTCACTGCGCGGTGCAAGCCACTCATAAGCATCAAGAATAAAAAGGCTAGACTGGACTTTGCTAAAAAAAACATCTAAAAAAGCCAGCACAGTTCTGGAAGAACATTCTTTGGACAGATGAAACCAAGATCAACCTCTACCAGAATGATGGAAAGAGAAAAGTATGGCGAAGGCGTGGTACAGCTCATGGCTCAGGGACAAGTGGTGTTTACCCACTTCCAGGAGGACCAGGCTGCGCTGATATTTTCAACTATTTAGATTGCCTGCGTTACAGCAGCATTCTGACCATTTGATTATTGGCGTTATCAGTGAATAACATAAAAAGTGCCCCCCTTCAAGCTACTTTCAAACATACTAGCACGTAACTGATGAAGGTCTATATTGACCGAAATGTTTTCTGGTACTACAATAAACTGCCTCACCAAGCATTAAGTTGAGTGCCAGGTTTTCATTTTATCACTAGTGTTTATTGATGATGTGACACAGGACAGAAGCAGCCGAATGAATTCTGAGGTATTCAGAGCTATACTGTGTGCTCAGATCCAGCCAAATGCAGCCAAACTGATTTTTCGTCGTTTCATACTACAGATGGACAATGACCCAAAACATAAAGCCAAAGCAACCCAGGAGTTTATTAAAGCAAAGAAGTGGAATATTCTTGAATGGCCAAGTCAGTCACCTGATCTCAACCCAATTGAGCATGCATTTCACTTGTTAAAGACTAAACTTCAGACAGAAAGGCCCACAAACAAACAGCAACTGAAAACCACCGCAGTGAAGGCCTGGCAGAGCATCAAGAAGGAGGAAACACAGCGTCTGGTGATGTCCATGAGTTCAAGACTTCAGGCAGTCATTGCCAACAAAGTGTTTTCAACCAATTACTAGAAATTAACATTTTATTTACAATTATTTAACCTGTCCAATTACTTTTGGTCCCTGTAAAAACAGGGTGGCACATGTTAAGGAGCTGAAACTCCTAAACCTGTCATCCAATTTTAATGTGGATACCTCAAATGAAAGCTGAAAGTCTGAACTTCAACTGCATCTGAATTGTTTTGTTTAAAATTCATAGTGGTAATGTCTAGAACCAAAATTAGAAAAATGTTGTCTCTGTCCAAATATATATGGACCTAACTGTATGTTGTATGTTCAGTATGTTATATGTCCTGTATCTTCTGTGTGTTATTTGTTCTGTATGTTCTGTGTTGTATGTTCTGTATGTTATATGTTCTGTATGTTATATGTTCTATGTTCTGTATGTTCTGTGTTATATGTTCTGTATGTTCTGTGTTGTATGTTCTGTATGTTATATGTTCTGTATGTTATATGTTGTATGTTCTGTATGTTCTGTGTTGTATGTTCTGTATATTATATGTTGTATGTTCTGTATGTTTTTTTGGTTTTACACACATTACTACTACCACTACTGTCCCATCATTGGCTAATGTGTCACTCACTGCCAGGGTAGCAGACATAACCCGATGGGACTTGTAGTCCCATCGGACGATGCCTGCATACACATACACAGCCCCGCAGACCCCCCCGCAAGACCCCCCAGCAGCCCGATGACCCCCACACAGGCCCAGTAACCCCCCGCAAGGCCCCGCCAGACCCCCCGACTGTCCGATGACCCCCACACAGGCCAGGTAACCCCCCCTCAAGACCCCCCCGACAGCCCGATGACCCCCGCACAGGCCCAGTGAATCCCGCACAGGCCCCGCCAGACCTCTGGACAGCTCGATGAACCCCGCACACAGCCCTGGTAACCCCCCACACAGACCCCTCAACAGCCCGATGAGCCCCGCACACCCCCGCACACACACATAGCTTGCACACACATACACACCCAGTCGCCACCCACACACCATACACGCACACAGTCACCACCCTCACTCCGCCGACACTCTTCCCCCCCTCCTGATCTGCAGCGTTTCATTCGCAGCAAAGCCGCAGATCTTTTTAAGACCTGCGGTTTTGCTGCGGATCAATGCAAGTCAATGGGTTCAGAAACGCTGCAGATCCACCCAAAGAATTGACAATGCTGCGGAAATGAACCTGCAGCATGTGCACAGCGTTTTTCATTTCTCATTGATTACAATGGTACTGTGCAATGCAGGAAATTCTGCTGTGGACCCGCAGGGCCAAATCCGCTGCAGATCCGTAGTAGAATCCGCAAAGTGTGCACATACCCTAAGGCAGGGTTCCCCAACTCCTGTCTTCAAGGCCCACCAACATGTCATGTTTTCAGGATTTCCTTAGTGTTGCCCAGGTGAAAATTGCTTCACCTGTGCAATACAAGGGAAATCCTGAAAACATGATCTGTTGGTGGGCCTTGAGGACTGGTGTTGGGGAACCCTGCCCTAAGGAGTAAGGTTTCTCCTTGTGGAGAGTGACATACCAGCTCTGGCTTGTCAAGGTAAGGAGGCTTATTCACCGTGCAATGCTCTTCTGGGAAATTTAGTATGCAAATTGCCTATTCAAATTGCCTTGGACTCTAGCACCACCTGTTGGCAGTAGCGATCCTACAAGTCACAATCAACCCTTTAATGAGTCTTGTAATATGACTTAGGATAAAAGCCAAATCAGAATCTCAATTTGCAGACACGGTGTTTCGGGCTATTAGCCCTCGTCAGTGCAAAGTATGAGAACTGATTTGGCTAGGTGAGAGGCTCTGGACTGAGGTCTGCAAATTGTCTGCAAACTTAGATTCTGATTTGGCTTTTATCCTAAGTCATATTACAAGACTCGTTAAAGGGATGATTGTGACTTGTAGGATCACTACTGCCAACAGGTGGCGCTATAGAGTTCAAGTCCTCTTCCTTCTAAAGAGGCAATTTGCATATTGATATTGACAGTGATTGTATGAATTCCCCACTATGAGGAAGTCGTTCAGATAGGGGACAATCAGTCTGTTCTTTTCCCTGAGGTGGGCCGTGACTTCTGATATCAACACAAGGTGCTACTGCTAAGCCAAAGGGTAGAGCACTGTACTGGAAGTGTTGTGTGATCACCATCTATTGTTACTCTGAGAAATGTTTGGAAGTCTGTGTATATTGGCACATGATAATATTGTTACACCCGGTTCTGGACCCGGTGCTGATGCTGGTTTCAGTTCTGGTCCCTCACCTGTTCCTGCTCCTGACGCTGCCCCTGTACCTCTGTGAGGTCCCTGCCAGGATCCTCGCTCTCTGTCTGTCCCTCAACGTCCTGCTGCTGCCTCTCTCTCCTCTACTTCCTGGCGCGGTGCCAGCAGGCCTCCAGGGAGAGTGATTAGGACATCCGCGCGCTTACCCCGGTCTCTTAAAGGGACAGCGTGCATTTTTTGAAAATATAAATTAACCAATTGCAGCGCACTGCAATTTCTGACCCCTCCGCCATAGGGAGAGTGCCGCTGCAACGAGTATCCACTCTTTCTAATCCCAGTTCTTTCTCTGTTCTGCCTATGCTGTATAGCATTCCGTTTTTGCACTCTGCTTATACTCTTTGTCTCTGCAGAATATCAGTGACCAGTGGTTCGACTGATGCAACTCAGGTGTTCGGTTGCTACAATGGCCTTGCCTCCCTCCAGGGGGGAGTGATGTCATGCCTGGAAGCAAATAAAGAATTCCCTTATCAGATAGTTCCAGCATACAGCACAGTTCCTGCTCCAGGCCAGCACGGGGAGCTCTAAACCTGACTTCAGGGGAGCTGCTCTCTCTGGTCAGGAGGAGGAAGTTAGTGAGAGTTAGTGCCTGAACAGGGTAGAGACAGGATGTGTGGAGAGAAGCTGGTGAAAGGAGCTATAGCTGAGCTCACCCCCAGGCTTGAGCGCCAGAGACCGGACCCCAGAGTCCAGGTCTGTGTGGGTACTAAAGCCCCAGCAGCAGAATCCAGAGGACAGAAGATCGCAGATCCTCTTTCCCCAACTGATACTCGACGACACAGCAGCACGTGTGATCCGGAGACGCCAGATAGGAGCGATCCCTGAAGCAGGCTACAGCTGCCTGTCATGCGAGTGGAGTTCTACCTAAGAGAGAAGAACTTGAATAGCGTTCACAGCATCAAGTACCTCAGAGAACAGCGCTAGAAAGGACGCTTCACAACCTACCTGAATAAGGAGGTTCCCAAATTGCTTTCAGGCTGACCGACTCCAGAACCATCTGCAACCTGAGTCCTGGACTGTACCTGCACAGATCAGTAAAAGGTAAAGGAAACTGCACTCTGTTGTGTCCTCTAATTATTCCTGCGTTACCTATCCAACTCTGCTACATCTATCATCATCAACTACAACATTTTCTCTATCACAACTGCCCTGGGACAAAGCTCTGCCTGTGGAGAGCTGTACCAACTTGGCTGCATTACCACCAGTCCCAGGGGATCTGCCCTGCAGCGCTGGTCACCTCTGACCAGAAACCACAGGTGGCGTCACAAACACTTTATCACAAACTTCATTATAAACTTTATCATCCCTTGTAAATATTCCCCTTTTATTGGACGCCCAGGGCCACGGACTGGGTCACCATTGCAGTGACACTGCCCCCTTAAGAACCAGCCCGGTACCGAGTATCCTCACTGCCCTGGCAGGCGCTCCCATTTGGCGTCACGAACAGGATCCATACCCCGGTATTGCCAGCTACTGTGTGCCATAGACTGTATTGAACTGTGTGATTGCCGCCATTACAGCGCCACGAGGTGCGCAGGAGCAGAAGGGGCGTGCTGTCATGGGCAGAGCCAGAGAAAGAGCGCAAAAAGAGAAGTGCTGCGCGCGTTCAGACTTCAGCTGGCAGAGAACAGGGAGCTGAGGCACAGTTCATCCTGCCGACAGAGCAACAGTTTAGTAAGCCAGCGGAAACTCAGAGCCTGGATAAGATTCACTTGAGGGGGAAGAAAATGTCCAGCGCAGTTGGAGATCAGCAGACATAGCCGCAGCCCCCATAGTGCCGCAAGATTCAGTGGCAGGCGCAGCTGCAGCCCCCATAGCACAGCAAAATCCAGCGGCTGGCGCAGCCACAGCCCCCAGAGTGCAGCAAGATCTGGCGACCACCGCTGCAGTCCCTATAATGCCGCTATCAATGCCATATATACCGGGAGCGGCCTGGCTACAGCAATACTCAGGGGAGTCACATACCCTGAGCGAATTCAAGGAGACACTGTGCAGTTTATTTGAAGTGTACCCCCTGTCTGAAAGCCAAAAAATATACATTCTCATTGGACAGTTAACTGGTGCAGCTCAAAGAGAAGTAAAGTCCTGGCAGGACTCTGATAAAGAGCCTGTTAAGCAACTTCTGGCTAAGCTGAGGAGCACCTTTGACACCCGCTCTGCGGCAGAAATAAAAATGAGGTTCTTTGGGTGGAAACAAAGTGTGCAGGACAGTATACGGGACTATGCTCTTAACCTTCAGGAGGTGCTGCGGGCCGTAAAACAGATTGACCCAGACTGTTCTGTCCCCACATGAGGCGAATGAAGATGTGGCTGATGAATAAGGGGCTGGGAGAGGTCCTACCTTCGATTCCTCAATGCAGGGCAGACAGGACCAATATGTTGCTCAGCGTCCGGAGAGATGATGCACACCAGGGATTGTACAGTCCAGACTTGTTTAATTGGAAATCTGGATATACAGCGTATGATTGGCAGTACAATAAGTTCTCCAGAAATGCAGTGTCAATAACAAGGTGTCAGCAAAGAAGTGTGTGTGTGTGTGGTCAAAAGACTGATGCCTTTCACAGCTCGGTACAAGCATGTCTCTCCCAGGAGAAAGTGAAACTAACAATGGGTGCTAGCAGGAAGAGAAGATGTGAACTTTGAACCAGAAGTGAAAGGCATGCATGAGGATTAGTTAGCTGCAGGCTGCCATACAGAAAAAAGACCAGCAGGTGGCAGCAAAGCAAATGCAAGACAATTATACACAGAATGGAAATAATCTATAGAAACCACAAAAGCACCACTCAAACGGAACAGCACACTCCTCGTCTGAAATTCCGTAAGGGATTTCACTATATTAATGGTTTTTTTTTTCAAATAAAGTTCAATAACCTAGAAAACAAACACAAATATGCATGCAATGCAATAATAACTTCAACGGTAATCCAATGGACGAAGTACTAGGGCAGTGTTCTGTTCATGGTTCATCCTACCGGAATGTCCTCAATTGGTAGTGATTCATGGCAGACGTGCCAACCGTGACAGACTTTGTCTCCACGTGAGTTGTGATAAGATCTCACAATGTGGACTAACCTTGTGATAGTCTTGACGAGTTTCATCCAATTGGAGAAGCATTCGAAGCACTGGCAACCGAGACTGGAGGTTGGTTTAGTGTTCATGGCCAAAGCACTGACCTCGGAGCGGACTTCTGGATCGCCATCCGGATCCTTGATGCTGAAGACTTCCTGGACACGTTCACTTCCCTTCTGTTCCAACAGAAACTTAGGACCTGAAAGCCAAGAAGAGTTAGCAAAGGAACTTATAGACATAGGTCTAGTGGCATGGTCAGCTGGATTAAGTTCAGATGGGACATAGTGCCATTGTTCAGGCTTGGAAGACCTCCTTATTCTCTCGATACGGTTACTGACATACACGTAGAATCGCCTTGTTTGGTTGTAGATGTAGCCTAAGACAACCTTACTGTCACTGTAGTATTGAACGTCGTCTATTTTGGTATACAGCTCATGCTGTATAAAGTCTGCGAGTTCTACTGCAAGCACGGTTGCACAGAGTTCAAGCCTGGGAATAGTGTGGTCAGGTTTGGGAGCCAACTTACCCTTGCCGAACCCAACATGATCTTGATTGTCGGGTCCCGTCACCTTCAAGTAGGCGACAGCTGCAATGGCTTTTGTGGATGCGTCTGAGAACACATGGAGTTCCTTCCTAGTGCTAGCAGCAAGTGAGGTTCTGGCGTAGCATCTCGGTATGTGGATCTCATCCAAGGCACACAAAGACTGCTTCCAGGTTTCCCATTTTGGTTCCTTATCAGGAGGGAGTGGGGCATCCCATTCCTTGACGGTTTCCTAAAGCTGTCTCAGAAGGGATTTACCTTGTATTTTTATTAGTGCTACGAATCCCAGTGGGTCATATAAGCTATTCACCACTGACAGAACACCACATTTAGTGAATATTTTGTCTGCACAGTTGATTTGGAAACTGAAGGTGTCGACTGACAGGTTCCACCTCAAGCCTAAGCATCTCTGCACAGGCGGACAGTCTGGTCCCAGGTCTATGTCCTTGAATCCTGGTGCGTGGTCACTTGACTCAAAGGCTCTCATGACAGAAAGGCACAGTCAGCCGAAACGCGCGTTGAGGGTGGACGCTCCAGGACGTGCTCCCGCATACTGTTTTGGTAATGTTATATCAGGATGATTAATTACTATTAATGCGGGCATTATAGGTGCTCTTATGACTTTTTAGGCCAAGTGGGGTATGTGCAATATTTTTATTAGATAAGTACTCTTGTATATGTATCCCCACCTGTGCTTTTTAAGAATGAACACACACATATGTACAGTGGGGCAAAAAAGTATTTAGTCAGACAGCAATAGTGCAAGTTCCACCACTTAAAAAGATGAGAGGCGTCTGTAATTTACATCATAGGTAGACCTCAACTATGGGAGACAAACTGAGAAAAAAAAATCCAGAAAATCACATTGTCTGTTTTTTTTTTCATTTTATTTGCATATTATGGTGGAAAATAAGTATTTGGTCAGAAACAAAATTTCATCTCAATACTTTGTGATATATCCTTTGTTGGCAATGACAGAGGTCAAACGTTTTCTGTAAGTCTTCACAAGGTTGCCACACACTGTTGTTGGTATGTTGGCCCATTCCTCCATGCAGATCTCCTCTAGAGCAGTGATGTTTTTGGCTTTTCGCTTGGCAACACGGACTTTCAACTCCCTCCAAAGGTTTTCTATAGGGTTGAGATCTGGAGACTGGCTAGGCCACTCCAGGACCTTGAAATGCTTCTTACGAAGCCACTCCTTCGTTGCCCTGGCGGTGTGCTTTGGATCATTGTCATGTTGAAAGACCCAGCCACGTTTCATATTCAATGCCCTTGCTGATGGAAGGAGGTTTACACTCAAAATCTCACGATACATGGCCCCATTCATTCTTTCATGTACCCGGATCAGTCGTCCTGGCCCCTTTGCAGAGAAACAGCCCCAAAGCATGATGTTTCCACCACCATGCTTTACAGTAGGTATGGTGTTTGATGGATGCAACTCAGTATTCTTTTTCCTCCAAACACGACAAGTTGTGTTTCTACCAAACAGTTCCAGTTTGGTTTCATCAGACCATAGGACATTCTCCCAAAACTCCTCTGGATCATCCAAATGCTCTATAGCAAACTTCAGACGGGCCCGGACATGTACAGGCTTAAGCAGTGGGACACGTCTGGCACTGCAGAATCTGAGTCCATGGTGGCGTAGTGTGTTACTTATGGTAGGCCTTGTTACATTGGTCCCAGCTCTCTGCAGTTCATTCACTAGGTCCCCCCGCGTGGTTCTGGGATTTTTGCTCACCGTTCTTGTGATCATTCTGAACTCACGGGGTGGGATTTTGCGTGGAGCACCAGATCGAGGGAGATTATCAATGGTCTTGTATGTCTTCCATTTTCTAATTATTGCTCCCACAGTTGATTTCTTCACTCCAAGCTGGTTGGCTATTGCAGATTCAGTCTTCCCAGCCTGGTGCAGGGCTACAATTTTGTTTCTGGTGTCCTTTGACAGCTCTTTGGTCTTCACCATAGTGGAGTTTGGAGTCAGACTGTTTGAGGGTGTGCACAGGTGTCTTTTTATACTGATAACAAGTTTAAACAGGTGCCATTACTACAGGTAATGAGTGGAGGAAAGAGGAGACTCTTAAAGAAGAAGTTACAGGTCTGTGAGAGCCAGAAATCTTGATTGCTTGTTTCTGACCAAATACTTATTTTCCACCATAATATGCAAATAAAATGAAAAAAAAACCAGACAATGTGATTTTCTGTTTTTTTTTTTCTCAGTTTGTCTCCCATAGTTGAGGTCTACCTATGATGTAAATTACAGACGCCTCTCATCTTTTTAAGTGGTGGAACTTGCATTATTGCTGACTGACTAAATACTTTTTTGCCCCACTGTATATGATTATGATGTTCCTGTGAGCGCCCCTTTTTTCAACATGTGCTGTTTTGTGGACCCCTTCCCCTCCTATTACCTTTGTATTTAATAAAATTTTTGATTTTTGCATTGGAATTTTTGATCGCAGTTTCTTCTTGTATAGCCAGGCTGTTTGAAGCAATTTTGTGAAATCTAAGCTTAGCTCAGTACAGCATACCTTGGGTCCTCTTGAGTAGGTCGATCGCCACTTCTTCTGTGGGTAGAGATTTTAATCCATCATCTACGTAGAAGTCTTTCTCTACAAAGTCTCTGGCGTCTGTTCCATATTCAGACTCTCCTTCTTGTGGCCATAGGTTGCCACTCCGGGGGAAGGGCTGTTCCCGAATACGTGCACCCTCATGCGATACTCCACCATCTCTTTGCTGGGGTCATTGTCCTTGTACCACAGGAACCTGAGGAAATTCCTATGGTCCTCTCTGACTATGAAACAGTGGAAAATCTGTTCAATATCAGCGGTGATGGCAATAGGCTCTTTCCGTGGCCTCATCAACACTCCTACTAGGTTGTTTGTAAGATTAGGACCTGTGAGGAGGACATCGTTGAGAGACATGCCTTGATGTTTGGCACTTGAATCAAAGACAACTCTAATTTGCTTAGGTAACCGTGGGTGATATACTCCGAATGAGGGTAGGTACCAGCACTCCTCGTTTTCCTTTAAGGGAGGTGCTGGCTACGCATGGTTATTATGGAATATCTTGCTCATAAAGGTGACAATGTGTTCTATCATCTCCGATTTGTTGCTGTCACGTGGACCCATCCTGTGTGATGCGACCAGCAGGCCGGTAACTGAAACAACAAGACACGGCACGTGAAACTGTCCTGTGTGACACGGCCCGCAGGCCGGTAACTAAAACAACAAGACACGGGGAAGGGGAAACAGTTACAACTGTGGGCCCTGCGATAGGGAACGGGGACGTGGAGACCTCCTACACTCCCCTGAGTCAGTGTCCCTCACACTCCTAACGTTCCCTATTCAGGCTCCTCACCTGTCGCCGAGCCGGAACCTGTCACCCTAGCACACCCTACATCTATCCCTTGCTAGGGAGCTGGCTGGTGCAGGGACTGGCCCCACCGCTGTACTAATACACACCAGGGAAAAATACAAACAGGGAAACACCACTTAGCTTTGCTCTGTTGCTCTTGTTCCCAGCAACAGAGTCCACCACCAGAATGCAGCTTTCCTCCTGACTAGCTGCCACCAAGCTCTGTCAGAGCTGCAAGGAAATCCCCTCTGACTCCTTCCACACCAGGGCTCTGACTGTGCTGCAAGGAACTCTCTAGCTCCTTCCTCCACCAAGGATGGTTGGAAATGATCACTATCACCAACAGTGATTGCAACACCTGACACTCTTTTATAGCAGAGCCAGAGCAATCACACCTGAATTATAACTACATGCACTAAACTAAAGAAACCAGAGTGCAATGACCCTAACGGCCACCAGGGGCAAAACTATCTTTAAGCACCACAGCTTAAGGAAAAATAAAGGTTACTAGTGCATTTTACCTGTCATGATCCAGCATGGATCATGACAGTTGCTTAGTGTGCACTGGAGATAGTTGAATCTGGACGAGGCTTGTTCGCGATTGTTCGGGAGTCTTACCCTGGTAGCTCGGAAGGGTAGGGGAAAAACTCAGTGATTGGTCTCATGCATAAGGAACTCATTGTCCATTATCCTGAAAAATTCCTTGTCTTCCATTGACAGGGCTACTTTGTTGTCATCCTTAGTTGTACGAGACACCAATCTTCCCAAGTCGTCTGCATAGGGAGAAGGAATGACATCAGGCAGCTGTATGGGATCTGGAGGCTTCTAGTTCACCTCATAGTGATGAGGGCATGGTTTGCAGAAAGTAGTTCGTCCGTCTCGGCGTACGTAGATCTTAAAGGAATCAACTCTTGTTCGGTCCAAGCACACATTTCCTATGATTACCCACCCCAAGTCGAGTCTCTGTGCGTAGGGGGCATAGTCAGGACAATTTCACTGTTGGCAGACCTTATGTATCCTTAAATTGTCTCTGCCGAGCAGAAGAAGGATTTCAGCATCTGTGTCCATAGGTGGGATAACGCTGACTAGGTGCCTTAGGTGTGGTTGGTGGAACACAGCTTCTGGGGTAGGAATCTCATCCCTTTGGCTGGGTACTTGATCGCATTCGATTAGCGTAGGTAGGGGTATTTCTACCCCTCCGTTGACAGGAGAAGCAATGAAACCTTGTGCCCTCCTGCCACTAGTCTCTATGCAGTCTGAGCAAGTGTTCAGAGTATATGGCATTGTTGGTCCCTTGATTCCAAAGGCTTCAAAGAACTTGGGTCCAGCTTGTGATCGATTGCTCTGATCGTCAATGATGGCATATATTTTTACTGCTTTCTCTGGTTGCCCTTCTGGATAAACTCTGATTAGGCATATCCTGGCACAGCATTTATCAGTTTGGCTCTCCCCACATACCTCTGAGCATAAGCAGGAGACAGCCATGGTAGACTTGGCGTTATTCTGTAGCTCCCTGCCATGGCTTGTAGCCGGACTAGAGGTAACTGCGACTGCTGGATCGCTGGTGGCTGAGGTTGGATGCAAAGCTGATGGGTGTTTGTCACTATGACACTCTTCAGCACTTGAAGCACACCCCAAGTTCACTGAGGATTTTCTTGCGCTCCTGCATGGTTTTGGACCTGAAGCCTCTACATTTGTTCAACGAGTGTGTTTTTTTGTGAATGGGACACTCACGATTGAAAGATTTATCCCTCAACGGAATAGTGTACTGCTTATCAGCGGGTACCGCAGGTGGTGGCAGGTTAGTCTTTCTTACAATTACACTGCTCCTCAAGTCCTTGCGTCTATGTGTGACGCTTTCATACCTTGATGAGGGTGTTGCTGGAGCTGCAGTGTTACACTCCAGGAAGTCTAGGCTAGGGTCATTCCTCATTTGGGCCTGTTCGTCAACGAACTTACAGAACTGAGTGAACGAAGGAAAGGTGACATCATGTGACCTTTTGTACCTTGAAACGCATACTGCCCACTTCTCTTGCAGACAATGTGGCAGCTTTGAGATGATTGGGTTCACCCCATGAGTGGTGTCCAGGTAGCACAATCCAGACAGACGAGGGTCTCTTTTTGCAAGTTCCAGCTCCATAAGCAGATCACTTAAGTCCAGAAGCTTGTCGGCTTCCTTAAGGTTGATCCTTGGAACGTTCTGCAGTCTCTTGAATAGGGACTTTTCTATGGCTTCAGTGCTGCCATAGGTTCTTTCGAGTCTCAGCCAGGCAGCAGTGAGACCTGCTTCAGCTTGCCCCACGTAAATGGTCCGAAGACTCTTCATGCAGTTTGTGGAGTCAGGACCCAACCATTTAACCATAAGGTCGATCTCCTGTTCCGCTGATAGGTTGAGGTCAGCAATGGTGGCCTTGAAGGTTGCTTTCCAGGCTCTGTAGTTCTCTGCACAGTCGTCAAACTTTGAGAGGCTGGTGCTGATTAGCTCTTTGCTCACCATAAACCTGGCAAACTCGGACATGTCTGATCCTTCACTCCTTGTTACCGTGTTAGCTTGTGGTGCCCCTCGGGCGTATAAGCTGTGTGGTGTGGATGGGTGAATTGCTCCCGGGTAGAATGATGTTGCCGCAGGGTTAAGCTGTGGTTTAACCTCTGGAGATTTCAATGACTGCGGCTTGAACTGTGGAGATGGACAGGAGTGCGTCTTGTGGTCGTCTTGTGATGATTGCTGCTCCTCAAGGGACACATTATGGCATTGGTCTTGGGTCTCTGCAGATGCTGTGGGTAACACTGGCACCGTAAGTTGGGCTGACTTGGACGTTTCCACATTGTTGGGTTGTACGTCGCTGGAGAAGGTGTGTGCTGCAGATAGTTAGGTCCATATATATTTGGACAGAGACAACATTTTTCTAATTGTGGTTCTAGACATTACAACAATGAATTTTAAACAAAACAATTCAGATTCAGTTGAAGTTCAGAGTTTCAGCTTTCATTTGAGGGCATCCACATTAAAATTGGATGAAGGGTTTAGGAGTTTCAGCTCCTTAACATGTGCCACCCTGTTTTTAAAGGGATCAAAAGTAATTGGACAGATTAAATAATTGTAAATAACATGTTCATTTCTAGTACTTGGTTGAAAACCCTTTGTTGGCAATGACTGCCTGAAGTCTTGAACTCATGGACATCACCAGACGCTGTGTTTCCTCCTTTTTGATGCTCTGCCAGGCCTTCACTGCGGTGGTTTTCAGTTGCTGTTTGTTTGTGGGCCTTTCTGTCTGAAGTTTAGTCTTTAACACCTTCCAGACATCCGACGTACTATCCCGTCCATGGGACCCGGGCCCCTATGCCCATGGACGGGATAGTACGTCTACCGCGATCAGCGGCGCCCACGTGGTGAGCGCCGCTGATCGCGGCCGGGTGTCAGCTGATTATCGCAGCTGACACCCGGCACAATGTGTCAGGGGCGGTCACGAACCATCCCCGACATGTTAACCCCTTGCACACCGCGATCAAACATGATCGCGGTGTACCGGGGGTTAAAGGGAAGCATCGGCAGGGAGGGGGCTCCCTCCGTGCTTCCCTGAGCCCCCCACGGCAGCGCAATGTGCAGCAATGCTGCGGGGGGCTCCTTTCCTGCAGGCCCCCGAATCCAAGATGGCGATGGGGGCCTTCGGGGGCCTGCAGGAAGCTGGCTTCCTCAGTGCCTGCAAAGCGCAGGCATGAGGAAGCCTTCTGCACTGCCTGTGACAGATCGCTGATCTGTCACAGTGATCTGTGATGTGACAGATCGTCTGTGATGTGACAGATCAGCGATCTGTCACAGGACAGTGATGTCCCACCTGGGACTATTTAATAAAGTAAAAAAAATAAAATAAAAAAAAGTGTTAAAATAATTTAAAAAAAATCGCCAAATTAGAAAAAAAAAAAAATATTCCCCCAAATAAATCCATTTTTTGGAAATAAAAAAAAACAAACTATAAAAGTACACATATTAGGTATCGCCGCATCCGTAATGACCCGCCCTATAAAACTGTCCCATTAGTTAACCCCTTTAGCGAACCCCTTAAAAAATAAAAATAATGATTTATTATCATACCGCCAAACAAAAAGTGTAATAACGCGCGATCAAAAAGACGCATATAAATATCCATGGTACCGCTGAAAACGTCATCTTGTCCCGCAAAAAACGAGCCACCATACAGCATCATCAACGAAAAAATAAAAAAGTTATAGCTCGCAGAATAAAGCGATGCAAAAATAATTATTTTTTATATAAAATAGTTTTCATTGCATAAAACCGACAAAACATAAAAAAACGACCTAAATGAGGTATCGCTGTAACCGTACTGACCCGAAGAATAAAACCGCTTTATCAATTTTACCGCACGTGGAACGGTGTAAACGCACCCCCCAAAAGAAATTCATGAAACGCTGGTTTTTGTTCATTCTGCGTCACAAAAATCGGAATAAAAAGCGATCAAAAAATGTCATGTGCCCGAAAATGGTACCAATAAAAACATCAACTCGTCCCGCAAAAAATAAGACCTCACATGACTTGGTGGGTCAAAATACGGAAAAATTATAGCTCTCAATATGTGGTGATGCAAAAACTATTTTTACAATAAAAAGCGTCTTTTAGCGTACGACAGCCGCCAAATAAAAAAAACACCATAAATAGTAAATCAAACCCCCCGTTATCACCCCCTTAGTTAGGGAAAAATAATAAAGTAAAAAAAATGTATTTATTTCCATTTTTCCATTAGGGTTAGGGCTAGGGTTAGGGTAGGGTCAGGGCTACGGTTAGGGCTAGGGTTAGGGCTAGGGTTAGGGTTAGGGCTGAGATTAGGGTTAGGGGTGTGTTGGGGTTAGGGTTTGAGTTAGAATTGGGGGTTTCCACTGTTTGGGCACATCAGGTGCTCTCCAAATGCAACATGGCGTCCGATCTCAATTCCAGCCAATTCTGAGTTGAAAAAGTCAAATGGTGCTCCTTCCCTTCCAAGCTCTGCCATGCGCCCAAACAGTGTTTTACCCCCACATGTAGGGTATCAGCCTACTCAGGACAAATTGCAAAACAATTTTTGGGGTCCAATTCCTCCTGATACCCTTAGGAAAATAAAAAATTGGGGGCAAAAATATCATTTTTGTGGAAAAAAATGATTTTTTCATTTTCACGTCCGAGCGTTATAAACTTCTGTGAAGCACTTGGGGGTTCAAAGTGCTCACCACACATCTAGATAAGTTCCGTGGGGGGTCTAGTGTCCAAAATGGGGTCACTTGTGGGGAGTTTCAATAGTTTAGGTACATCAGGGGCTCTCCAAACGCACATGACACCCGCAGACAAATTCCATCAAAGTCTGCATTCCAAAACGTCACTACTTCCCTTCCGATCCCCGACGTGTGCCCATACAGTAGTTTTCTCCCACATATGGGGTATCAGCATACTCAGGACAAATTGGACAACAACTTTTGGGGTCCAATTTCTCCTGGTACCCTTGGGAAAATAAAAAAATGGTGACTAAAAGATCATGTTTGTGGAAAAAATACAAATTTTTTATTTTCACGCCCGGGCGTTATAAACTTCTGTGAAGCACTGGGGGGTTCAAAGTGCTCACCACACATCTAGATAAGTTCCTTGGGGGGTCTAGTTTACAAAATGGTGTCATTTGTGGGGGGTTTCCACTGTTTAGGTACATCAGGGGTTTTCCAATCGCGACATGGTGTCCGATCTCAATTCCAGCCAAAAACGTCAAATGGCGCTGCTTCCCTTCCGAGCTCTGCCATGCGCCCAAATAGTGGTTTACCCCCACATGTGGGGTATCAGTGTGCTCAGGACAAATTGCACAATAACTTTTAGGGTCCTGTTACCCTTGGAAAAATAAGAATTGAGGGTGAAAAGATCATTTTTGTGGAAAAAATATGATTTTTTAATTGTACGGCTTTATGTTATAAACTTCTGTGAAGCCCTTGGGGGTTCAAAGTTCTCACCACACATCTAGATAAGTTCTTTAGGGGGTCTAGTTTCCAAAATGGTGTCATTTGTGGGGGGTTTCCACTGTTTTGGTACATCAGGGGTTTTCCAATCGTGACATGGTGTCCGATCTCAATTCCAGCCAAAAACATCAAATGGCGCTGCTTCCCTTCCGAGCTCTGCCATGCACCCAAATAGTGGTTTACACCCACATGTGGGGTATCAGCGTACTCAGGACAAATTGCACAATAACTTTTAGGGTCCTGTTACCCTTGGGAAAATAAAAATTGGGGTGAAAAGATCATTTTTGTGGAAAAAATATGATTTTTTAATTGTACCGCTGTACGTTATAAACTTCTGTAAAGCCCTTGTGGGTTCAAAGTTCTCACCACATATCTAGATAAGTTCCTTGGGGGGGTCTAGTTTCCAAAATGGGGTCACTTGTAGGGGGTTTCCACTGTTTAGGTACATCAGGGACTCTCCAAACGTGACATGGCGTCCGATCTGAATTCCAGCCAATTTTGCATTGAAAAAGTCAAACAGCGCTCCTTCCATTCTGAGCTCTGCCATGCGCCGAAACGGTCGTTCCCCCCACATATCAGGTATCAGCGTACTCAGGACAAATTGCACAATAACTTTTGCAGTCCAATTTCTCCTGTTACCCTTGGTAAAATAAAGAAAATTGAACCTGAAGTATTTGTTTTTGTGAAAAAAAGTTAGATGTTCATTTTTTTTTTAAATATTCAAAAAAATTCCTGTGACGCACCTAAAGGGTTAATAAACTTCATGAATGTGGTTTTGAGCACCTTAAGGGGTGCAGTTTTTAGAATGGTGTCACTTTTGGGTATTTTCTATCATATAGACCCCTCAAAGTGGCTTCAAATGTGATGTGGTCCTAAAAATAAAATGGTGTTGTAAAAATGAGAAATCGCTGGTCAACTTTTAACCCTTATAACTTCCTAACAAAAAAATTTTGGTTCCAAAATTGTGCTGATGTAAAGTAAACATGTGGGAAATGTTAGTTATCAAGTTTTTTGTGTGCCGTATCTCTGTGATTTAAGGGAATAAAAATTCAAAGTTGGAAAATTGCGAAATTTTCAAAATTTTCGCCAAATTTCCGTTTTTCTCACAAATAAACGCAAGTTATTTGAATGAAATTTTACCACTAACATGAAGTACAATATGTCACGAGAAAACAATGTCAGAATCACCGGGATCCATGGAAGCGTTCCAGAGTTATGACCTCATAAAGGTACAGCGGTCAGAATTGTAAAAATTGGCCCGGTCAAGAACGTGCAAACCACCCTTGGGGGTGAAGGGGTTAACAAGTGAAATGCATGCTCAATTGGGTTGAGATCAGGTGACTGACTTGGCCATTCAAGAATATTCCACTTCTTTGCTTTAATAAACTCCTGGGTTGCTTTGGCTTTATGTTTTGGGTCATTGTCCATCTGTAGTATGAAACGACGGCCAATCAGTTTGGCTGCATTTGGCTGGATCTGAGCACACAGAATGGCTCTGAATACCTCAGAATTCATTTGGCTGCTTCTGTCCTGTGTCACATCATCAATATACACTAGTGACCCAGTGCCATTGGCAGCCATGCATGCCCAAGCCATCACACTGTCTCCGCCGTGTTTTACAGATGATGTGGTATGCTTTGGATCATGAACTGTACCACACTTTCGCCATACTTTTCTCTTTCCATCATTCTGGTAGAGGTTGATCTTGGTTTCATCTGTCCCAAGAATGTTCTTCCAGAACTGTGCTGGCTTTTTTAGATGGTTTTTAGCAAAGTCCAGTCTAGCCTTTTTATTCTTGATGCTTATGAGTGGCTTGCACCATGCAGTAAACCCTCTGTATTTACTTTCATGCAGTCTTCTCTTTATGGTAGATTTGGATATTGATACGCCTACCTCCTGGAGAGTGTTGTTCACTTGGTTGGCTGTTGTGAAGGCGTTTCTCTTTACCATGGAGATTATTCTGCGATCATCCACCACTGTTGTCTTCCATGGGCGCCCAGGTCTTTTTGCATTGATGAGTTCACCAGTGCTTTCTTTCTTTCTCAGGATGTACCAAACTGTAGATTTTGCCACTCCTAATGTAGCAATTTCTCGGATGGGTTTTTTCTGTTTTTGCAGCTTAAGGATGGCTTGTTTCACCTGCATGGAGAGCTCCTTTGACCGAATGTTTCCTTCACAGCAAAACCTTCCAAATGCAAGCACCACACCTCAAATCATCTCCAGGCCTTTTATCTGCTTAATTGAGAATGACATAATGAAGGGATTGCCCACACCTGTCCTTGAAATAGCCTTGGAGTCAATTGTCCAATTACTTTTGGTCCCTTTAAAAACAGGGTGGCACATGTTAAGGAGCTGAAACTCCTAAACCATTCATCCAATTTTAATGTGGATACGCTCAAATGAAAGCTGAAAGTCTGAACTTCAACTGCATCTGAATTGTTTTGATTAAAATTCATTGTGGTAATGTCTAGAACCAAAATTAGAAAAATGTTGTCTCTGTCCAAATATATATGGACCTAACTGTATCTGCTTCTGCATGTAATCACTGGTACAGATGCCTACCACCACTAGAAGAAGATGACCCATCTTCTTCTAGTGGTGGTAGGCAATTCGGTTCGAGGGTTTGGTTCAATGCTTGCTCAAGTATTTTTACTTCGGCTAGCGCGATTTCTTCCTCCATTTGTGTTAGAAGAATCTTTTCTTGAGCCTCTGCTTCAGCTTTCTTGGCTTCTGCGTGTGCTTCAGCCTTCTTGGCTTCTGCCTCTGCTTCAGCTGTCTTGGCAACTGCCTGTGCTTCAGCTTTCTTGGTTTCTGCCTGTGCTTCAGCTTTCTTGGCTTCTGCCTCTGCTTCAGCTTTCTTGGCTTCTGTTTTCTTTTCTGTAAAGGAACGTCTTAGTTTGCATCGCTCTGTGTTTAAACAGGCCTCTAGAATTCTGTCGCTGAGGGTTGAAGTTCTTGAGCAGGATGATTTGTATTACCAAGAAGAGTGTCTGGATGAGCCTGACCTGTGGGATCTTGATTCTTGCAGATGAGCAATACGGAGCACCGCTTTATCTTTGGCGTCTTGCAAGGCAGTGTTCTTATCTCTGTCTGTGGAATCTACTTTGCTTAACTCTGATTAGGCTTCATAAATATTAGAGTCTTTTAGGAAGGCAGCGTACCTTGCGAATAGTCTCTTGTATCTTCCGTGGGCCGTGTCTAGCCGTTTTATAGTGTCCTTTAGACTTTTTTGTGGCATTGGATGCTTGACATGAGGGAGGTGACTCGTTCCTATAGGTTGTCCAGGTTGTCATTGAACTCATCCTTCGTGGAACGGTAGTTCTCGAGGACCTTTACCGTAGAGTACTGGTCATTAGTTTTGGCTTGTTTCCCGCTCTTCATAATGGGCAGTATCGGGTTGTATTTGCCTTGTTTCAGCAGTAGGAGACTGTGAAGGGTCTTTTTCGGCCATTTTGATTTCAGGTGCACTGTCTCTTTAAGAAACTGAACCTTTGAATTGGAGGCTGGAAATCGCAGTGCAGCTTAGTTAAGACGTCCTGAAAATATTTCCAAGGTGTTTTTGGAGAATTGTGGGGTTTTGCAGTCCGACAATCTTCAGCGATGTTGTATAATATACAGAGAGTCTCTATGCACAATGCGGTCTGGGGTGACCCTGCAGATAGTTTCTTAGAAGAGCAGAGCTGCAGTATGTGAGCAGGCAGATGGGTTGGGATATAAGGGTGATTTTGCCGGGCTTCAAGGCAGTCTTTTGATTGTTCTGTCGCCACATGAGGTGAATGATGATGTGGCTGATGAATAAGGGTCTGGGAGAAATCCTACCTTCGTTTCCTCAATGCAGGGCAGACAGGACCAATATTTTGCTCAACGTCCAGAGAGATGATGCACACCAGGGATTGTACAGTCCAGACTTGTTTAATTGGAAATCTGGACATACAGCGTATGATTGGCAGTACAATAAGTTCTCCAGAAATGTAGTGTCAACAACAAGGTGTGAGCAATGAAGTGTGCGCGTGGTCAAAAAACTGATGCCTTTCACAGCTCGGTACAAGCATGTCTCTCCCAGAAGGAAGTGAAACTAACAATGGGTGCTAGCAGGAAGAGAAGATGTGAACTTTGTACCAGGAGTGAAAGGCATACATGAGGAGCAATTAGCTGCAGGCTGCCATACAGAAAAAAGACCAGCAGGTGGCAGCAGAGCAAATGCAAGACGATTATACACAGAATGGAAATAATAATCTATAGAAACCACAAAAGCACAACTCAAATGGAACAGCACACAGACAGTGTGCAGGATGCAGACAGATTGTTAAAGGAGTAATTTATTGAGGGACTCCTATCCAGCACCCACAAGACACAGCTGCGCATCATGGCCCTGTAGTACTTGCAGGTACGTGGGATGCAGTGACGAGGCGTGAGACGGGTTTAACTTTAAGGTGTAACTTTTATATATATAGATGCCTATAGGGGCTATCTTGAGCAACCAAAACAAGCTAACAATAATTGTCCTCGCAGGGATCAAGACAAGAATACACTAGTAATGTGAACACGACTAACCGGGCAGAGACTGGTCACTATATGGCCGTGGTATGGCCGACTACGGGTCATTAGCTACAATATGTCACTTATCCTCTCTGACGTCCAGCAGGGTGCTGTTCGATGATGCTTTGGCGTTTCAGCCGCTGGGCCCAGTCGGGGAGGATCGCCCAACCGACGAGGATCTAGTGAAGAATTCGGGCGTTCCTACAACCAGGTGAAGTGGAGGCACACAGGCCTCTGGTGGGTACCCCTGCAAGGCGCCTCCTGGCAGGGATGATGCGGTGATGCCCGGTGACCGGGCAATGGAGGTCGCAGCTGCAGGCCGGGACCGAGCTGCGAGGGTCGCCGACGGCAGCGGGTAGGCCCCAGCCGCAGGCTGGAGGGAGGCGGCGGCAACCGTGGGCGGTAGCGGATAGGCCGCAGCCGCGGGCTGGAATCTGGCAGTAGCGGCTGCAGGCTGGTGCGAGGACGGGTAGGCGGTGTTTCTCTGCTGAGTGGCGCAGTGCTGTCTCCCTCCTGTTGGTGGTGAGTCCCTCTTCCGTCCCTGCAGTCACAGCTGTCCTCTCAGGGCTTTGGCTCCTCCTGAGGCTCTCTGGCTCCCTCTAACGTCCTTGCTGCTTCACTGCTGCTCTGTCATCTGCCATCTGCTGGTGTCCTCCGCCCCTTTTATATTAGCTCCTCCCCCAACCTTTCTAGAAGTCTCTGCGGTCCGCCCCCTAATTATGTCCCTCGGGAACAGTCCCCTTAGGAACCTTGGTGACGGCCCGGACACACGGTGGGGACTCCTCCTCCCACACTCGCCCATCCTGTATGCTCGCCAGTCCTCGGATGAGGGTTTGGGAAGGCCTGGGTCAGCTTTCCGAGACGAAAGTTTCCTCTGCCATACGAACTGATCCTGTTCGTAGCATTCGGGGGGTTTGACAGCTGTCGACCGCTCGGAGCGTCTTGATTCGACAGTGGTGGAGTTTTCTGAGGTGGTGGAGGGTGGCTGGTCAGTCGGACCTGGCGGGTCGACTGGGTCCGCTGGGATATTATTATTTGAAATATCCGTTTGTACTGCTGGGAGGTCTTCCTCGTCGTCCTCATCCCAGACTGTTGGCAGAGGTTCAGAGACCTGAGGAGTGATCTCGGGTCGTATGGGGTCGGTGGAAGTACAGGGCCGTAACATATTACGGTGCACAGTACTGGTAGGGAGGCCCTAGTCTTTTTCAATTTGTATTTCGTACACTGGCCCGTCGGGGCATACTCGGCGCAACACTCGATTTGGGCTCTCTTCCCGGTGAGGTTCCAGCTTGTTCTGAGGGCGCTGATGTCGTACAAGTACCTGATCCCCGACCTGGAGGTTAATGGGCTGAGGCAGAGTCCCCCCTGGATGTTCCAGGTCCTAGAGTTTTGTTTGAATGATTCAGTGTAGGGTTTGTAGCCGTTGCCAATGGTTTCAGACCCACGACGAAACCCCTGTCCGTGGTTGTTGTTCTTCCGGATTCAATTCCACTTCCGTGATCCCTTTGCCTTCCCAACCGAATAGCAGCGAGTAAGGGATGTAGCCGGTGATTCGGTGTACCTGGTTGTTATAAACCCACACTAGTTCAGGAATGTACTCAGGCCAGCGGGCCTTCCGGTCGCTCTCCAGGGTGCGTAACATTTGGATTAGCGTCTGATTTAATCGTTCGCAGGCCCCATTTCCCTGCGGGTGGTACGGAGTGGTCCGGGATTTGTCGATACCATATAGACGGTGTAGTTCATCCATGACTTTTCCCAGGAAACACACCCCCTGGTCTGAATGTATGTGTTGGGGACAGCCGTACACCTGGATAAAGTTTTTGCAGATCGCGTAGGCGGCTGAATCCGCAGTTTGATCTCGGGTAGGGGTTACCATGGCGAACTTGGTGAAATGGTCCACCATGACGAGAAAATGCTCATACCCCTAGTGCGCGGGCCCAATGGTCAAATAGTCAATCATCAAGAGTTCGAGGGGTGCTGATGTTACTATTGTCTGTACTGGGGCCCGTTGTGCGGGTGGTTTAGCTAGCTTGCATAGGCGGCACATCCGGCAAGCCTCTTCCACTGCGGTTTGTAAGCGAGGATGGTACGCCATTTGTTGTAACCACTGAAAAGTCTTTTGAGCCCCAAAATGAGCCCCTTTTCATGGGCTTCCCGAGCTAGTTCACTAAGTTGGGCTCCTGGTACGACTACTTTCCAAGCTGTTGCTGAGGTCATCCGCGATACTGCCTTGCGGTACAATAGTCCCTTCCTGAGTACTAATTTCTCCCATTGGCTGTCACCTCACCGCCGCCCGCATCCCATCCTTCTCACCGGGCCACCGCTCCCCGGCGCGTTCCCGTCGGTGCTTCTGCTCCTCTGGCGCCGCTTGCGGCCTCCCGGGCACGCGCTCCCCGTGGCTCCCGACGGGCGCGCGCACTGCCCCTCTGAACCGTCGCCTCTCTTGCTGGTAGGAGGTCCCTGACCCGGAAGCCCTCCCCACTCTCCTACATCAGGCCGTCGCTCCCTAGTGACGTTGCCTGATCGTCATTGGTACTACTCCCCGTGACTCTGGCCCCACACTTGCTGGCGTCCTCTCCTGACTCCTCTGTGTGGCGCCAGCCTACCTTCTCCCGGCGCTGTTACCTTTTATCTCCTGTGTTTTCAGTGTTCCGTCCTACCCTGGTCCAGTCTGCTTTGTTCCTACCGTCCTACCCTGGTCCAGTCTGCTGTGTTCCTGCCGTCCTACCCTGGTCCAGTCTGCTTTGTTCCTACCGTCCTACCCAGGTCCAGTCTCCTGTGTTCCTGCCGTCCTACCTTGGTCCAGTCTCCTGTGTTCCTGCCGTCCTGCCTTGGTCCAGTCTCTTGTGTTCCTGCCGTCCTGCCTTGGTCCAGTCTCCTGTGTTCCTGCCGTCCTACCCTGGTCCAGTCTGCTCTGTTCCTACCGCCCTACCCTGGTCCAGTCTGCTGTGTTCCTACCGTCCTACCCTGGTCCAGTCTCCAGTGTTCCTGCCGTGCTACCCCGGTCCAGTATCCGGTCACCTGGCCGTTCTACCCTGTGTCTTCGGCTGTCCAGGTACCAGCTGCCGCGGTAATAGTCTTCCCTGGGCCTGTCCCTAACACTCCCTGTATAGGGGGTGGTCCACCTGGTCCACTCGCCCAGGGGAGGTTCGTTGCCGTGGTCCAGTGGGTTCACCCTCGGGCACCCTAACAGTACGATCAGGCCATGAATCCCGCTGGTACCTCAGCAACCACCCAGAAGGAGCTGGCGACCCTCCGAGACAATCAGGCCCGGATCATGACCTTCCTAAAATCCATGGAGTCCCGGTTATCAGCCCTACAGCCCTCGGATCCCGGAAGTGCGTCGCAGCTGGCCAGTCTCCAGCAGGAGCTCGCCCAGCAAAGCGATACCCTGGGTCATATTTTAAACTATATGGCTTCGGTGGATAACCGACTCCTTGCGCTCCAGTCTGCTGCGGCTGTCCCTGCTCCGGCCCCGTCTCCACATCCAGCCCCCCGGTTAGCTAAGCCTCCGCGGTATGGCGGTGACCCCCGATTATGCAGGGGGTTCCTCAATCAGGTGGTCTTCTCTTCCATCCTCCCAGTGGATGGCCATGGAACAAGGCGGTGGAATAAGATTCTGCAGGTGAACAACTGGCTACGTCGATGGTGCCGTCAGCAACGATTTGGATTTCTGGATCACGGAGTGAACTACTTATACGATGGACTACTTGCTAGAGATGGGGTGCACCTTACGAAGACTGGAAAGCATGTATTTGGAAGTCGCCTTGCTACACTTGTAAGGAGAGCTTTAAACTAGAACAACGTGGGAAGGGAAGCAAAAGACCAGAAAAAGCCATACACCTGACAAATGCTATTGAGAACTTTGCTATTAGAAGTGGAAAGGAAGAACAAAGACGAAAGAATCTAATTAATAAAAATATTGGAGAAAGAGAAACCAATCACAAACGAAAATGTTTCTATACTAATGCACAAAGCATGGGCAACAAACAAGGAGAATTGGAACTACTAACACAGGAAAAGAAATATGATGTCATTGGAATCACTGAAACTTGGTGGGACAATACACATGATTGGAATACAAGACTAGAAGGATACAACTTATTTGCAAGAAACAGACTTGATAAACGAGGAGGGGGTGTTGCATTGTATGTTAGAAACGCGTATATCTGCACAGAGATTGAAGCTTCAGAGACTGGGAGTTCTGTGGAAACTGTTTGGGTAAGAATACAAGGACAGAACAATGGAAAGGACACCATTGTAGGCATTTACTACAGGCCGCCTGTGCAAGCTGAAGATATGGATGAACTCTTTATGCATCAAATGGCCAAGTTCTCCAAAAAATATGACATAGTTGTCATGGGAGATTTCAACTATCCAGACATTTGTTGGGAATCTCTCTCAGGCAAAACTAACAGGTCAAGGAAATTCTTATCCTCTCTTGCTGACAACTTTATCTTCCAAAAGGTAAGGTAGAAAACAAGGGGAACTGCTACCTTGGATCTAATCCTTATAAACAGGGAGGAAATGGTTGAGGAGGTAAAAGTGGCTGGGACCCTAGGAGGTAGCGACCATGCTATTTTAGAATTTTGGATAACTAGAGGCGGAAGACCTGTGAAGACTCAGACGTCAAGGTTAGATTTCAGAAAGGCAGATTTTAAGGGATTCAGAAAGAGAATTGGAGGGATCCAATGGCTGGATATCCTTAAAGACAAAAATGTCCAGGAAGGATGGGAAATTCTCAAAGCACAGTTGTTAACAATTCCGAAAAGAGGGAAGAATAGGAAGCATTTAAGGAAACCAGGATGGATGAACACAGAACTTAAGCACATGCTAAAAAGGAAGAAAAAAATGTTTATAAAATGGAAAGAGGGAGGCATATCTAAAGAAGAATATAATGCTGTCTGCAGGACCTGCAGGGCACAAATCAGATTAACTAAAGCTGAAAATGAATTGAGGCTTGCAAGAGATGTCAAAAGCAATAATAAAGGATTTTGGGGATATGTCAAAAGTAAAAGAAAAGTCAAAGATGCTATAGGATTTTTACAGGATGAAAATGATGAAATGGTAAGACAGGATGTTGACAAGGCTGAACTTTTAAATTCCTATTTTGCATCTGTTTTCTCTCAGAAAGGAAATGTAACATCAACTGTTATTCACTGTCCTATTAAGGGAATAGAAGAATCCAGGATATCTATAAACAGAAAGATAGTGAAGAAACACTTAGCTAACCTAAATGAATTCAAGTCTCCAGGTCCAGATGAATTACACCCCAGAGTACTGAAGGAGATAGCAGAAGAAATTTTTGAACCCCTCTCCATAATCTTTGAAAATGCTTGGAGAACAGGAGAAGTGCCAGAAGACTGGAGAAGAGCAAATGTTGTTCCTATCTTCAAAAAGGGGAAGAAGGTGGACCCAGGCAACTATAGGCCGGTGAGTCTGACTTCTATACCAGGAAAGATCTTTGAACAAATTATTAAACAACATGTATGTCAATACCTGGATAAGAATGAAGTGATTAAGCAGAGTCAGCATGGGTTTGTAACTAATAAGTCATGTCAGACTAATTTAATTTCCTTCTATGACGGTATTACTGATTGGGTGGATCAAGGAAATGCTGTAGATATAGTATATCTTGACTTCAGCAAAGCATTTGACAAAGTCTCTCATACAATCCTTATTGAAAAAATGACTAAGTATGGAATGGACAAGGCAACTGTTAGGTGGATTCATAACTGGCTTAGTGATCGGACCCAAAGAGTGGTCGTAAATGGCTGCACATCCAGTTGGAAGAATGTCTCAAGTGGGGTACCACAGGGCTCTGTCCTGGGCCCTGTATTGTTCAACATCTTTATCAACGATTTAGATGAAGGAATTGAGGGTAAACTGATTAAATTTGCTGATGACACAAAGCTAGGAGGGATAGCTAATACTAGAGAAGAGAGAGAGAGGATTCAAAAAGATTTAAATAAACTGGAGAAGTGGGCAGCAACTAACAGAATGGTTTTTAACAGGGAGAAATGCAAAGTACTACATCTGGGCAATAAAAATGAAAAAAGCATATATAGAATGGGAGGAATAGGGCTAAGTGACAGCACATGTGAAAAAGACTTGGGTATACTAATAGATCACAGACTGAATATGAGTCAACAGTGTGATGCAGCAGCAAAAAAGGCAAATGCAATTCTAGGATGTATTAACAGAAGCATACAGTCTAGATCACGTGAAGTCATTATTTCCCTCTACTCCTCTTTGGTCAGACCTCATCTGGAATATTGTGTCCAGTTTTGGGCACCACATTTTAAAAAAGACATCAACAAACTGGAGCAAGTTCAGAAAAGAGCGACCAGAATGGTGACCGGTCTGCAAACCCTGTCTTATGAGGAAAGGTTGCAGGATTTGGGAATGTTTAGTTTGCAAAAGAGAAGACTGAGAGGAGACTTAATAGCTGTCTACAAATATCTAAAGGGCTGTCACATTGTAGAAGGATCAACTTTATTCTCATTTGCACAAGGAAAGACTAGAAGCAATGGGATGAAACTGAATGGGAGGAGACACAGATTAGATATTAGAAAAAACTTTTTGACAGTTAGAGTGATCAATGAGTGGAACAGGCTGCCACGAGAAGTGGTGAGTTCTCCTTCAATGGAAGTCTTCAAACAGAGGCTGGACAGACATCTGACTGGGATGATTTAGCGAATCCTGCTTTGAGCAGGGGGTTGGACCAGATGGCCCAGGAGGTCCCTTCCAACTCTACGATTCTATGATTCTATGATTCAGTGCCAATTGCACTTCGAATTGCTGCCTCACCAATATCCTACGGACCGTGCCAAGGTGGCCTTTCTCGTATCCCACTTGGAGGGTGAGGCTTTGGCCTGGGTAAACCCTCTCTGGGAGCGGGATGACCCGGTGGTCTCCCAGCTCTCCACGTTCCTCGAGACCTTTCGCAAGGTCTTTGACGAACCTGGACGCTTGGCCTCAACTACGGAGTCCCTTTTTAATCTTCGCCAGGGTACTATTTCTGTAGGGCAATATGCTATCCAGTTTCGCACCCTGTCCTCGGAGCTCGGCTGGAACAATGAGGCGTTGGTGGGAGCATTCTGGCGCGGCCTATCCCCTCGCATTAAGGATGAGCTAGCGGGTCGTGACACTCTCACGACCCTGGAGGATCTCATTTCCTTGGCGACGCGCATTGACTTGCGCTTCCAGGAGCGCTCCCACGAGTCCGCCAGGGAGAGAAGATTCCCCTGCGTTTCCCTAGCAACCCACAGTCCTTCTGTTCTGCGGTTGGCCTCTACCTCCACTGCCTTGGCTTCGGAACCCATGCAGGTAGATCGTCTCAAACCAGCAGAGCAACGTCGCCAGGAGAGGTTCGACAAAGGTCTCTGTCTCTACTGCGGCAGCTCTTCCCATCTTCTGCGTTCATGTCCCGTGAGGCCGGGAAACGGCTCCGCCTAGGACAGGTAAGAGAGGCCCTCCTAGGTGTTAGAGATACCTCTCCACCCTTGACTCTATCTGTCTTACTCCATCTGGGTACCTCCCGCATGTCCGCTCTGGCTTACATTGATTCGGGAGCTGCCGGGAACTTCATCCAGCTCGAGGCGGTCGAAAAGTTGCGGATACCTGTCAGATCCTTGGCGTCTCCTCAGCAGTTAGCTTCTGTCGACGGTGCTCCCCTGCGGGAGGTCGTAACATTGGTCACCGAAGAAGTGGAGTTACAAATCGGAGCTCTACATCGGTAGAAGATAACCTTCCTGGTATTGCCCTCGCTCTCTCACACGTTACTCTTAGGCCTCCCATGGTTAAGGACCCATGAACCCGTTCTTGATTGGCGATCCGGAGACATCCTTCGGTGGGGTCAGTCGTGCCACTCTTCGTGCCTTCTTCCAGTTCTGCCCATCAAGTCTCCTAGAACTCCAGTGGCCCCCGTGGGCTTGCCTTCTGCCTATTGGTCCTTTGCTGACGTCTTCAACAAGAAGGGTGCCGAATGCCTGCCACCCCATCGTCCCTATGACTGCTCCATCAACCTCGTTCCGGGCTCTTCTCCACCCCGGGGCCGAATTTATCCGTTGAATCCTCTGGAGACTCAAGCCATGTCCGAGTACGTCCAGGAGGCCCTGGATAAAGGCTTTATTCGGAAGTCTACTTCACCCGCAGGTGCGGGCTTCTTTTTGTGAAGAAAAAGGATGGGACTCTTCGCCCGTGCATCGACTACAGGGGCCTGAATGACATCACTATCAAGAACAAGTACCCGCTTCCTCTCATTCCTGAGCTGTTTGATCGGTTGCGGGGGGCACGAATCTTCACCAAACTAGACCTGCGTGGGGCCTACAATCTTATCCGCATTCGCCCTGGTGACGAATGGAAGACTGCAATCAACACCAGGGACGGTCACTATGAATATTTGGTCATGCCCTTCGGCCTCTGCAACGCTCCCGCAGTGTTCCAAGAATTCGTGAATGACATTTTCCGAGACCTCCTTTACTCTTGTGTGGTGGTATATCTGGACGATATTCTGGTCTTTTCCTCGGATCTGGCGGCCCATAGGAGGAGTGTTCGTCTGGTCCTCTCTCGCCTACGGGAGAATCATCTTTATGCAAAACTGGAGAAATGCTCCTTTGAACAGACCTCTCTTCCGTTCCTGGGGTACATTGTTTCAGATTCCGGCCTGAGCATGGATCCACAGAAGGTGTCAGCCGTACTCAACTGGCCACAACCGGATGGAGTCAAGGCAATCCAACGATTCCTGGGTTTTGCCAACTACTACCGGCAATTCATCCCCCATTTTTCTTCCTTGACCGCTCCCATCACCTCTCTGATTCGTAAGGGGGCCAACCCGCACGTCTGGTCGCCCGAGGCCGAGGAGTCCTTCTTAGTAGAGTTGAGCGACTTTTGGTTTTTTAGGGTCGCTTTTCGTTTCGTGAAACCCGACTTTTCCAAAAGTCGGGTCGAGCAAGATCGTCCGATTATAGGGAAAAGTCGGGGTCGTCCCGAAACACGAAACCCAATGTAAGTCAATGGGGAATAAAAGTCGGCAGTGAGAGGAGGACAGGAAACACACCTACAGTGCCCATTTGAATGCCAAAAGCATCAATTCTTCTTTCTTAAGCTTGTCAACCTTAATTAACTTCATAATACAAGTTACGCACTGAAAAATGGGGGTTATTTGGCTACAAACTGTGGGGGGCAGGGCTGGCTCCAGGTTTTCATGTGCCCTGGGCGAAAGAGCGCCCCTTTAACACATACCACAACTCATCATGCTCCGATATGGCAGAGAAATAGCGGTATAGTCCAATGAAAAATACCTCACTTTTTACATCTCATGACGAGGCCCATCTATTTCTCCATACAGAATCATTGGTCCCATATAATGTTTGAAACAGTATATGATGAGCTCCACATAATGCTACAGTATATGTTGGTCCCCATGGATGAAGCTCCACTGTCTTATGGGCCCAAATAATGCTCCAAACATAATGGGCCCCATTTCTAATGCTCTAGTGTATAATGGGCCCTGTAAATGCTGCTCCAGTGTCTGATGTCCACCTTTGGAATGTTCCAGTGTATGGTGGGCCCCATCTATCATTCTCCAGAGTATAGTGCTCCCCAAAAATTGCTGTCCCAACATTGAAAATCAAATAAGTCTCCTCGCTAGGGAATCCCTGTACTTGTCTGGACAGGTGCTGTAGCTTGCTTAACAGCTCGCCAGCCGTTCTCACGCCCAGTATGGATTACACGTGATTGCACAAAGGTGAGAAATGGTACCATATCCCCAGACAACATGTATGGATAGCATACACATTCAAAATATATGTCTCAGGAGGCAGGCTCAGACGGTGTTAGGCCCAGTATGGATTGCACGTGATTGCACAAAGGTTAGAAAGGGTACCGTATCACCGGATAACATGTATGGATAGCGTACACATTCAAAATATATGTCTATACAGCATGAGGCAGGCTCAGACGGTGTTAGGCCCAGTATGGATTGCACGTGATTGCACAAAGGTTAGAAAGGGTACCGTATCCCCGGATAACATGTATGGATAGCGTACACATTCAAAATATATGTCTATACAGCATGAGGCAGGCTCAGACGGTGTTAGGCCCAGTATGGATTGCACGTGATTGCACAAAGGTTAGAAAGGGTACCGTATCCCCAGATAACATGTATGGATAGCGTACACATTCAAAATATATGTCTCAGGAGGCAGGCTCAGACGGTGTTAGGCCCAGTATGGATTGCACGTGATTGCACAAAGGTTAGAAAGGGTACCGTATCCCCGGATAACATGTATGGATAGCGTACACATTCAAAATATATGTCTCAGGAGGCAGGCTCAGACGGTGTTAGGCCCAGTATGGATTGCACGTGATTGCACAAAGGTTAGAAAGGATACCGTATCACCGGATAACATGTATGGATAGCGTACACATTCAAAATATATGTCTATACAGCATGAGGCAGGCTCAGACGGTGTTAGGCCCAGTATGGATTGCACGTGATTGCACAAAGGTTAGAAAGGGTACCGTATCACCGGATAACATGTATGGATAGCGTACACATTCAAAATATATGTCTATACAGCATGAGGCAGGCTCAGACGGTGTTAGGCCCAGTATGGATTGCACGTGATTGCACAAAGGTTAGAAAGGGTACCGTATCCCCGGATAACATGTATGGATAGCGTACACATTCAAAATATATGTCTATACATCAGGAGGCAGGCTCAGACGGTGTCAGGCACAGTATGGATTTGATGGCCCAGATTACACAGCGGAGGAGCAGGGAGAGGTAAAGATTGCAAATGCTGGGGCCCTGCCCAAGCAAGGGGGGCCCACTCGTGGGCGTCGGTACTGGCACTGGGCCCCTCATAGTACAGCGGTGTGTCTGACGGCGGGTGTGCACCACCACCGTCAGAGACACTTGATTGCACTATGAGGGACCCTGTGCCAGTGCCCGCACCCAAGAGTCGGCCTACCCACCTGTCCAGGGCAACGGCACTCGCACGGTGTCGTGCGCTAGGTGGTGACCCCGGCCATGGGGGGGGGAGGCAGCACAGTTAGGGAGTTTTAGAAAGTGGCATATGTTGATGTTGGACATTCAGCTGATGCAAAAGGCGAAATAGGTGAAGTACCAGGAAGAGGTGGACCAAAGCAAGCCATTTTTCTGTCACCCTATGTGTCATCAGGGGAAGGTGGGACAAAATCCTTGGAAACCCATGCGTGGTTCATTTTAATGAAGGTTAGATCATCCACATTTTGGGTTGACAGACGGGTCCTTTTTTCTGTCAGGATTGATCCAGCTGCACTGAAGACTCTTTCCGATAGCACACTTGCAGCTGGGCAAGCGAGCTCCTGTAAGGCATATTGGGCCAATTCAGGCCAGGTGTCCAGTTTAGCGGCCCAATAGTCAAAGGGGAATGACCTGTGTGGGAGAACATCGATATGGGAGGAAAAGTAGTTTGTAACCATAGTTGACAACTGCTGTCTCCTGTCACTTTCCATCGATGCAGTATTACCAGTTGTGTGAGCGGTATTTGAAAAATCAGTCCACAACATTGTCATGAAACCCCTGTCTCCAACGCCACTTCTGCTGTGTGCACCACGAACACCTCTGCCAAGCTGCCCCTGGCCCGTATGGCTCGTGTGAGAACCATCACCGCTGCTGTGTGCTGGGAATGCCTCAAGCAACCGATTTACCAGAGTTGCTTGTTTATTAGCCAATATTAGGTCAAGGTTCTCCTGTGGCATGATGTTTTGTAATTTGCCTTTATAGCGTGGATCCAGGATGCTGGCCAACCAGTAGTCGTCATTGTTCATCATTTTGGCAATGCGGGGGTCCCTTTTTAGGATCCGCAAGGCATAATCTGACATGTGGGCCAATGTTCCCGGTGTCAATGATGCACTGCGAGTGCTGGGTGGAGGAGCACTTTCTGGCAAATCCACATCCCTCCAGTCACGCACAAACCCTGTACCAGACCTTGCCACGCCAACATTTTCACTTGCCCCACGAGATGCATCCTCCTCCCCTAAGTAATCATCCCCTTCATCATCCTCCTCCTCCTCTTCTTCCTCCACCTCGTCCAGGAGAGGTCCCTGAGCAGACAATGGCTGAATGTCATCAAGGATTCCCTCCTCCTCTTCCTCCTCATCAACATTGGCTGCAGACGCCTGCTCCTTAAGGTGCGTCAAAGTTTGCATGAGTGGGATGCTCATGCTTAGGATGGCGTCGTCTGCGCTTACCAGCCGTGTGCATTCCTCAAAACACTGAAGGACTTTACAAAGGTCTTTCAGCTTCGACCACTGCACACCTGTCAACTCCATGTCTGCTCTCAAAGTGCCTGGCCGTGTATCCTCCCACAAATGCATTATGGCCTGCCTCTGCTCGCACAGCCGCTCCACCATGTGCAGGGTGGAGTTCCACCTTGTTGCAATGTCGATAATGAGGCGGTGGTTGGGAAGGTGGAGCAATCGCTGCAGCTTCTGCATACGAACGGAGTGTACAGGCGACCGGCGGATGTGCGCGCACAGTCTTCGCACCTTCTGGAGCAGGGCTGTTAACTCCGGATAATTTTTGAGGAAGCACTGCACCACCAGGTTCAAGGTGTGAGCCAAGCAAGGTATGTGGCTGAGTTTTGAAAGGGCTATGGCTGCCACAAAATTACGGCCGTTATCACTAACTACATTGCCTGCCTCAAGATGTACACTGCCCAGCCATGACTCAGTTTGTCGCTTCAAGTACTCGGCCAGCTCCTTGGCGGTATGTCTGTCGCTCAAACACATCATCTGCAACACAGCCTGCTGACGCTTTCCACTAGCTGCTCGATAGGGGGACACATCGTGTGCAACAGTGGCAGCTGCAGATGGAGTGCTCGTACGACTGCGCTCTGTGGACGAGCTTTCGCTTCTGGAGGAGGAGGAGGAGGAGGGTGGAACGCCTACAGCCAACTGTTTCCTATACCGTGGGCTAGGCAGCACTGTCCCACCACCGCTGTCCCCTGTGGACCCTGCATCCACCACATTAACCCAGTGCACAGTGATGGACACGTAACGGCCCTGGCCATGCCGACTGGACCATGCATCAGTTGTGAGGTGCACCTTTCCGCTCACTGACTGCTTGAGTGCATGGACAATGCGGTTTTTCACATGATGGTGGAGGGCTGGGATGGCTTTGCGAGAGAAGAAGTGGTGACTGGGTAGGTCATAGCGTGGTACTGCATAGGCCATGAGTTCGCGGAAAGCTGTGCTTTCCACCAACCGAAAGGGCATCATCTCAAACGAGATTAGTTTGGCAATGTGGGCGTTCAAACCCAGTGTACGTGGATGAAAGACTGAGTACTTTCTTGACCTACTCATAGTGTCTGGGAGGGTGAGCTGGACTTGAGAGCTGCATATGGTGGAAGTAGCGGTGGACAGGGCGGACTGAGAGAGGGTTGATGATGGTGATGGAGTTGGTGTTCTTTCTGATGGCCTAGAATCAGTCTTTCGTTGATATAACAGTGGGATTCCCTGACTGCTGTGGCCTTGCAACGACACCTCAACATTTGCTGCTGTGCTAACCGGTGGGCTTACAGTGGGGGAAACAATGTAGCGTTGATGACTACCTTCGTTGTGATCAGTTGCACATGTGGCACTTGAGGTTTGGTGTTGTGTCCACGCTTGCAAGTGCATGCTGGTTAAATGTCTAAGCATGCAACTGGTATTCAAATTTTTCAGATTTTTCCCTCGGCTAAAGTTCTTTGCGCACTTCTTACAGATAACCTTGGCCTGATCATGAGGATTTTGTTCAAAAAAGTGCCACACTGCACTCTTCCTACTTTGGCAGACATTTTGCGGCCTAGCACGCTGTGATCTTTTTGACCCTCTGGACAAGCTGTCCAGCAACTCTTTTGATGTTTGGAACCTGTCTTTGGAGTGCTACGGGCCTGCCAGATAACAGCTGTTGCGATGTCGATGTCTGCTGTGGATGCTCCTCATCTGAGCTATTGGAAGCAGCACTCTCTTCCCCCAATGGATGCCAATCTGGGTCAACAACTGGGTCATCCATCACCTCCTCTTCTATGTCATGTGCACCTTCCTCTGTGTCACCGTGTATGGTGGTATAGTGTGCGGGAAGGGGCACCTGAGTCTCATCAGGGTCAGAATCTGGCTCTGTACACTGCGAGGACAATGTAGTGCTCTGAGTGAATGTACCAGCAGAATCATCCATCAGCGGCTGTGCATCAGTGCACTCCATGTCAGATTCATCTTGGCCTGGGTAATTCACCATTTCACTTGATAATCCAGGCATGGTATGTGAAAACAGCTCCATGGAGTAATCAGTAGTATGGCCTGCGTCATCCTTCAATCTTGGTTGGGGTGAAGGACACAAGGAAAGGTGTGGTTCATGAACATGAGCCTCCAATGACGACTCAGTGCTTTTACTTTTTACAACTGAAGAAGAGGAGGCGATAGAGCTGGAGGCTGAGTCAGCAATGTAAGACAAAACTTTTTCCTGATGCTCTGGCTTTAAAAGCGGTTTGCCAACTCCTAGAAAACTAAGCGTTCGAGGCCTTATGTAGCCAGACGATGACGCAGGCTCAACACCTCCTGCATTCGGTCCTATTTTGCTCTTGCCACTACCATCAGATCCACCACCAACACCATCATTACCAGCTGCCAACCCCCGCCCAATTCCACGGCCTCTTCCACCAGCCTTCCTCATTTTTGGTAGAAATGTAGACAAAATCCAACAAACTATATAGTATGTAAAACAAGGTACAAGGTGTCTATAGGACAGGGGAGATTTTGAATGTCTGCACACACTTTTGGACACTGGACACTTTTGGATTGTGTGTGGCCCAATGAATATCTGAGCGCTATGTGACAGGCTCGATGGCACAGCTGTGACCTAAGTGACTAGAGGATAAGTGAGATTTTGAATCTCTGCACACACTTTTGGACACTGGACACTTTTGGATTGTGTGAGGCCCAATGAATATCTGAGCGCTATGTGACAGGCTCGATGGCACAGCTGTGACTAGAGGATAAGTGAGATTTTGAATGTCTGCACACACTTTTGGACACTGGACACTTTTGGATTGTGTGAGGCCCAATGAATATCTGAGCGCTATGTGACAGGCTCGATGGCACAGCTGTGACCTAAGTGACTAGAGGATAAGTGAGATTTTGAATCTCTGCGCACACTTTTGGACACTGGACACTTTTGGATTGTGTGAGGCCCAATGAATATCTGAGCGCTATGTGACAGGCTCGATGGCACAGCTGTGACCTAAGTGACTAGAGGATAAGTGAGATTTTGAATCTCTGCACACACTTTTGGACACTGGACACTTTTGGATTGTGTGAGGCCCAATGAATATCTGAGCGCTATGTGACAGGCTCGATGGCACAGCTGTGACCTAAGTGACTAGAGGATAAGTGAGATTTTGAATCTCTGCACACACTTTTGGACACTGGACACTTTTGGATTGTGTGAGGCCCAATGAATATCTGAGCGCTATGTGACAGGCTCGATGGCGCAGCTGTGACCAAAGTGACTAGAGGATAAGGGAGATTGGATTGCTTTTAAAAAAGCAGTTTGCGGAGCAGTGGGTAAACAGCAATGCCAGCCTGTCAGGAAGCCTTAGAAGGCAGCCCAACAACCAACACCACTGATACACCACAATATAGCCTCCCCTTGCACTGCACACACAGTGACTGGTGTGTTGTACAGGCACAATTGCTAGCAGCAGAAGCAGTTTTTTTTTTCTTCTTCCCTGCCTAATGCTCTCCCTACAGAATCAGCAGCAACCTCTCCCTATGCTAAGATCGGCAGAAGTAAGATGGCGGTCGGCGTGCACGCCCTTTTATACCCCCTGTGACGCCCACCAAAGCAAGCCAATCACTTGCATGCCCTTCTGAAAGATGGTGGTGACCCGTGCCTATGTCATCACGTTGCCCACAGTGTCCGTGGATCCTGATTGGCTGAAAAAGAGCGCAAAACAAACTTTTGAAATGCGACTTTGGCGCGTAAGTCGCCGACCTCGTGGCCGACCTCATCCTAGGGTCGGGTTTCGTTTCATGAAACCCGACTTTGCCAAAAGTCGGCGACTTTTGAATTTTTTCGACCCGTTTCGCTCAACTCTAACTTCTTAGCCCTAAAGCGAGCCTTTGCTTCTGCTCCAGTCCTTCACCGCCCAGAGACTAACAAACCTTTCATTTTGGAGGTGGACGCCTCTGCCATCGGCATCGGAGCCGTCCTCTGTCAGAGATCCCCCTCCGGGCATCTAGTCACCTGTGGCTTCTTCTCGAAAACATTTTCTGCTCCCGAACGGAACTACTCTAATGGTGACAGGGAGCTTCTGGCCATTAAGATGGCATTGCAGGAATGGCGTTACCTTTTGGAGGGAGCAGTGCATCCTTTTAAAGTCTACACGGACCATAAAAATCTGGCTTACATCCGATCGGCACAGAGACTTAACCCACGACAGGCAAGATGGTCCTTGTTTTTCGCCCGTTTCGATTTTGAACTGCACTTCTGCCCGGGTAGGAAGAACCTTAAGGCTGATGCATTGTCCAGATCCTTTCTTGCCGTCGACACTGAGGAGGCCCCTGCGCACATCCTGGATCCCTCCAAGATCATGACGGTGGCTCCTCTCACTCTGTCTAACCTGCCACCGGGTAAGACCTTCGTTCCGGTAACCAACAGGAGACGAGTCTTACATTGGGGCCACTCTTCTAAGATTGCAGGCCATGTGGGGTTGAAAAAGACTCTTCTGGTCTCGCGCTATTATTGGTGGCCTACTCTTCTCCAGGATGTTCGTAACTTTTTAGCCTCGTGTCCATCCTGTGCCAAAAACAAGGTCCCCAGGCAATTACCTTCTGGTCTTCTGCACCCGCTACCAGTCCCTTCGGCTCCCTGGCAGCACATTGCCATGGATTTCATCACTGACCTGCCTCGTTCCTCTGGATATACGGTCATCTTAGTCGTCGTGGACAGGTTCTCCAAGATGGCTCATTTCGTTCCTCTGTCTGGATTACCCTCGGCTCCCGAATTGGCGAAGATTTTTGTCCACCATATTTTTCGTCTCCACGGGCTTCCTCAACGTATTGTCTCTGATAGAGGAGTCCAGTTCACCTCCCGATTTTGGAGGGCGATCTGCAAGTTTATGGACGTCTCACTGTCCCTAACACTCCCTGTATAGGGGGTGGTCCACCTGGTGCACTCGCCCAGGGGAGGTTCGTTGCCGTGGTCCAGTGGGTTCACCTTCGGGCACCCTAACATTGGCGTAGCATTAACAACGTGTCTTGAGTCAAGGTCTGCCTTTGGGAGTCATTAGGTATTTTGCTGCTGGCCACCCATTGGCGCAGGGGTCCAATCTCGCCATCTTCTTGTTGCTGCTGGATCCATTTATCACAGGATTGTTCCAGCATACCTGTTGGGAGTCCTATATGGGATTGTTCTCGGGTGGTGGCTGTGATTTCGGCGGGGGCCAGCACGAACGGCGCCTCTTCTCCTTCCAGTTCGTTGTCTCGACTTGCCCTGGGGTTGTACGCCGGATCCTGGAGAGGGCGTCAGCATGTACATTTTCCGCTCCCATTTTATAGACGATCTTGTACTTGAATTTGGCCATCCGGGCCACCCATCGTTGCTCCAGAGCCCCTAATTTGGCATTTTTGACGTGGGCCAGCGGGTTGTTGTCAGTCCGTACCACCACCTCAGAGCCCGCCAGGTACTCTGCAAACCGCTCCGTCATGGCCCACACTACCGCTAGGAGCTTTGGCGGAGACGGTATGTCCCAGGTATTTGATCTGCGTGCAGAACAGGTGGCATTTCTGGGGCTTTACCTTCAACCCGTACTTCTGCAGCCGCCCGAGCACCTGCCCCAACCGCCGCAGGTGGTCCTCAAATGTGGCAGCATAGATAATGATATCGTCTAGGTAAATCAATGTGACCTCGAAGTTGAGATCTCCCAAACACAGCTCCATTAGCCATTGGAAGGTCCCCGGGGCGTTGGCCAACCCGAACGGCATGCGATTAAATTCAAACAGTCCCATTGGTAAGATGAATACGGTCTTGGCGCGGTCTTCTTCTGACATTGGCACCTGCCAGTACCCGCTGGCCAGATCTAGGTTTGAAAAGTACCTTGCCTTCCCCAGGGCAGATAGGGATTCCTCTATCCGAGGCAGCGGGTAAGAGTCTTTGATGGTACAGGCGTTTAATTTTCGATAGTCCACACAGAATCTCAAGGTGCCATCTTTCTTGCGGACCAACACGATGGGGGCTACCCAGGGACTTTGACTTTCACAGATTACTCCTTTTCGCAGCATCTGACCCAGTAGTGTTTTTACCTCCTGATATAGTTGTGGGGAAATCTGTTGGTATCGTTCTCTGATGGGAGCTGTTCCTGCAGTGGGAATGCAGTGTGTGATGGCTGTGGTACATCCAAAATCGTCCTCATGGTTGGCGAATACCTCCTGGTACTGGCCCAGAAGCGTTTTTACCTGGAATAATTGGGCCGGGGTCAGGCCAGAGAGTTCCGCTCGCATTTTCTCCAGGATGGCTCGGCCCTTTTCGTCGGCCGGGGGCCCGGTGGTCTGAAGAGATCGAATGGATACCGCCCAAGGGTCCCCTGCCTGCACTTTTAGTTGGAACGCAGGGGTCGGGGACATCTCCTCCAGAGGCCTTACCAGCTTCGCCATTTCAGCTCGTGGCTTCAGAGCGATCTTCGAGGTTGACACAGCGCACCAGGACGGTCCCTTGCCACACACTGGCCAAGGTGCGGGCCACCAGGACTCCAGGGGGTAGGCACTCCGAGAAGCACGGCTCCACCTGTATCTCCAATCCCTCCACAGGGGCACAGGGGCCCGGATAGGCAAGGCCACTACTGTCTGCCCGGGCGGCAGCACAAGTGGAGGAGCCACCGGCGCAATCACATTTCCTAGTACCTCGCCCTCCTGGCAGTCCTGGAGGAATCGCGCTCCTCGCACCAACTGCTGGAAGACCCACCCTTGGGGCGTGCGGGAGCCCCACTGGCGCAAGGTCTCTTGCGTGGGCTCATTGAGGAGTAGGCTGCCGAACTCTCACAGCATGTTCATACCCAGGGTAACCGGATGTTTGTTGTCTGCGTCTCCCTGGGTTAGGATCACTCCTCGGCGGCCGAGTGATTTGCCGCAGAGCATAATTTGCATCCAGGCTATTCCGATGACAGGAACCGGTAGCTGGTTGGCGGCTACCAACTTTATCATGGCTCCTCACTGGGGCCTCACGGCGTCGGGAAAATGCTGCCGGAAATAAATCGCTGGCATGGTTGTTACTTGCGACCCCGTATCTACTAGGCATCGTACGGCACGACCTTCGACCTCTGCCCATATCACTGGACACTTCGCAATCAAATCTTTGAGACTCCCACCACCCCTCGTCATGGTTTCTGGCCCCGAGCAGCGTCCCCCCAGCCCAGATAGCCGCCGGGGTGGGCATCTCCCATGCTGCGGGCACTCTCGGGCTTGGTGGCCAGGTTCTCTGTACTCATAACTGGGATGGTGAGGACCCCAGGGCTCCGGGCCAGCCCTAGGCTTTTCACTTGTGGCCGCGGCCCTTCTCTTCATCTTGGCCAGCTCACCCCTGATGTCCTTCAACTCCCGTTTCATTTCTTCCACCCATTGCGGCTCTTCTCTGGCATTCACAAAGACTTCCATGCTCCGAACCGTCCCCACGGGGACCGTCAGCCCCTGCCCCTGCTCCCGTGCCTGACTCCCCACCTTGGAGAAAGCCATACGCGGGTTTACCCGGACTTGCTCCCGTAATGCCTGCTTAGTCAGAGGGTCTCGGAGTCCGGTCACTAATAAGTCGCATAGGGTGATGTAGATGGGCCCCACACCTACGCCGTCCTTTCGCTTGATGGCAGTGTACAACTCCTGAAGGACGTTCATATACTGGGTGACTGTCTCCCCTTCCCCCTGCATACAACTGAACAACCGGGTTCTCAGCTCTCCCACATTTGTTGGATCCCCATGAGTCTCCTCCAATATCTTTAAGACCCTAACAGATTTGTTACGCTGTCCTGGGGGTCTCAACATTACGCAATCCCGGGCCTCCCCATCCAATGCCATAAGGGCTAACTCTGCTTCTAAGTCGGGGGTCATCGGATACATTCTAAACAGCCCTCGCATCCGCTCCGTCCAGCTCCACAGCATGGTATTGGTGCTGGAGTATTTAGGCAGGTTGCTCAGCATAGCCCCCAAGGATAAAGGATATACTGGACCGGGGGCCACCGTTGCCCCCCCGAGTCTACAGCTCCTCCTTGGTCGGTGGCATCTCCGCTTGGAGACTGCATCCTGCCGACTACACCAAATATAGTACTTGCAGGTACGCGGGATGCAGTGACGAGGCGTTAGACGGGTTGAACTTTAAAGTGTAACTTTTATATATATATATAGATACCTATAGGGGCTATCTTGAGCAACCAAAACAAACTATCAATAATTGTCCTCGCAGGGATTAAGACAAGAATACACTAGTAATGTGAACACGACTAACCGGGCAAAGACCGGTCACTATAGGGGCGCAGTATGGCCGACTACGGGTCCTTAGCTACAACATGTCACTTATCCTCTCTGACGTCCGGCGGGGTGCTGTTCAATGATGCTTCGGCATTTCAGCCGCTGGGCCCAGCCAGGGAGGATCGCCCAGCCGACGAGGATCTGGTTAAGACTTCGGGCATTCCTGCACCCTGGTAAAGTGGAGGCACAGCGGGCCTCTGGTGGGTTCCCCTGTGAGGCGCCTCCGGGCTGGGATGATGCGGTGATGCCCAGGGACCGGGCGATGGAGGCAGCAGCCGTAGGCCGGGGCCGAGCTGCAGGGGCCGCGAACGGCAGCGGGTAGGCCGCAGCCGTGGGCTGGAGTGAGGCGGCTGTGGACGGCAGCGGGTAGGCTGCAACCGCGGGCTGGAGTGAGGCGCTTGTGGCCGTGGACAGCAGCGGGCAGGCCGCAGCCGTGGGCTGGAGTGAGGCACCGGTGGCCACGGGCGGCAGTGGGTAGGTCGCAGCCACGGGCTGGGGTGACGCAGCGGCGACCGCGGGCAGCAGCGGACAGGCCGCAGCCGCGGGCTGGAATCTGGCGGTAGCGGCCACAGGCTGGAGCGAGGACAGGTTGGCGGTGTTCCTCTGCTGAGTGGTGCAGTGCTGTCTCCCTCCTGTTGGTGGTGAGTCCCTCTTCCGTCCCTGCAGTCGCAGCTGTCCTCTCAGGGCTTTGGCTCCCCCTGAGGCTCTCTGGCTCCCTCTCACGTCCTTGCTGCTTCTCTGCTGCTCCGTCGTCTGCCGTCTGTTGGCTTCCTCCGCTCCTTTTATATTAGCTCCTCCCCCAACCTTTCTAGAAGTCTCTGCGGTCCGCCCCCTAATTATGTCCCCCGGGAACAGTCCCTTTAGGAACCTTGGTGACGGCCCAGACACACGGCAGGTACTCCTCCCTCCCACAGCCCTACAAAACCCTGACCTGAACTTTGCAGACTTTAAAGACAGGGCTATCCGAGTGCTGCACGAACCAAATGTCAGCTTCCCAGCGACCCCTAGGCGCCCAGCAACTACATACCACCAGGAGGTGGCATCCTTCCCTCAGGCCCCTGTTGAGGCCGACTCACAGACCCTGGATAATGATCGATCTGCAGAACTACGTCTTCAGGTCCAGGAGCTGACCAAAAGTGTGGCTACCCTAGCAAAAACCATGCAGTCCATACTAGTGCCCCCTAAGGAGAAGATCCAGTTGGCCTCCAGTCCAGATGAAGTCCCGTGGTGACGGCGGAAGAGGATCCCACCAATGAGAGGGAGAGACAACGATCGCTATGACCAAGACAGACGACCCATTTGCCGCCGCTGCAGCAAAGTGGGGCACATTGCAACATTCTGCCATTTAAACGAGCGACCCCTGGGGCAGAGGGCCAACCCCCAGGAGTAGGCCGACCAGATCTGGCGAGTTAAGTACGTCGGAGGACGACCAGTCCTTCCAGTTGTGATTGATGGCATCCCAATGAACGCTTTACTGGACACCGGCTCTCAGGTGACGATTATGCCATATATTCTTTACTAACGGTACTGGGCTGACTTAGATATTACTAGTGGCCCTGATGATGAGCTGACAGTAGTCGCCAGCAATGGCCTAATAATTGTAGACATTGATCGACGAGAATGTAACCCAATAATAACCTTAGATACTAATGTGATAGAAAATTGTCTTGCCGAGGTTATTGTTTTATTACAACAGGTAGCCGAAACTGCTGGTTCCAGTGAGCAACGGGTCCTGCAAAAGGAGATGAAGGTCCTGCTGCAAAGACAACAGGTAGAGCTATCTGGCGGAGAAGTCGGAAGTGTCAGAGTGAGTGATTCATTCCCCATTGCAATACCCCCAAAGAGTGAAACGTTAATTTGTTGTCGGGCAGCCATATGCCTCAGGGTAAGAGATTACCAAGCCCTGGTAGAACCAGTGTTCTCTGATAGTAGGCCCACTGTTCTGACAATTATCAGAGATGGAACAAATCTTTATATATAAAACTGAATGTATGTGTGTGTGTATGTGTGTATCACCAACCAATCACGAAGCATCTTTCATTTCACCAGAGCTATTCAAAAGAAGCTGAGCTGTGATTGGTTGCTATGAGCAAGTTTTCCCACTTGACAACACCCCGGCAGACACTGACATGGTGGGAGAAATTTAGGATCCCTGCGAACATAAGCTCCCAGCCATTGTCTGCCCCCTAGAACGGAGCAGAGAGCACATGACAGAAATGAATCACCCCCTCCCGTGGCCATATACCCATCACACATCCTCCATCCCATAGGCACATCTTCCCTCTTAAAGGGATCATTGGTATGGAAGTCGGGGCAAATCCATCCAGCACTTTGGTTCTGACCCCAGACCCCTCTTAAAGGGATCCCCGGTATGGAAGTTAGGACCTTTCCACTCAGGGCTCTGATTCTGACCCCAGGCTGATGGGATGATGTGGCACATTAGGAGTAGTAGTCCTGTGGCTCTGATGCGATGATGTGGGATATTAGGGGTAGTAGTCTGGTGGCTCTGGCTGACGGGATGATGTGGGATATTAGGGATAGTAGTGCGGTGGCTCTGACGGGATGATGTAGGATATTAGGGGTAGTAGTCCGGTGGCTCTGATGGGATGATGTGGGATATTAGTGATAGTAGTCCGGTAGCTCTTGCTGACAGGATGATGTAGGATATTAGGGGTAGTAGTCCAGTGGCTCTGGCTGACGGGATGATGTGTGATATTATGGGTAGTTGTCTGGTGGCTCTGGCTGACGGGATGATGTGGGATATTAGGGGTAGTAGTCCTAGTCCGCTGGCAATGGCTGACGGGATGATGTTGGATATTAAAGGTAGTAGTCCGGTGGCTCTGACGGGATGATGTGGGATATTAGGGGTAGTAGTCGGGTGGCTCTGGCTGACGGGATGATGTGGGATATTATAGTGAATGTGTGCTTTGGTTCTGACCCCAGGCCTCTTGTAAAGGGATCTCCGGTATGGAAGTCAGGGCAATTGCCTTCAAATGCTCTGGTACTAACCCCAGGCTCTCTTAAAGGGATCTCCTTTACGGACGTTAGGGCAAATCCCTCAGCGCTCTGATTCCGACCCCAGGGTTCTATTAAAGGGATCATTGGTATGCAAATCAGGGCAAATCCACTCAGCACTCTGGTTCTGATCCCAGGCTTTCTTAAAGGGATCCCTGGTATGGAAGTGAGGGCAAATCCACTCTGTGCTTTGATCCTGACCCCAGGCCTCTCTTAAAGGGATCTCCGGTATGGAAGTTAGGGTAAATCCCTCAGCACTCTGATTCTCACCCCAGGCTTCTATTAAAGGGATCATTGGTATGGAAGTCAGGGCAAATCCACTCAGTGCTCTGGTTCTGACTCCAGACCTCTCTTAAAGGGATCTCCGGTATGGAAGTTAGGACTGTTCCACTTAGCGCAGCGCTCTGGTTCTGACCCCAGGCTGACAGGATGATGTGGGATATTAGGGGTAGTAGTCAAGTGGCTTTGGCTGACGGGATGATGCCGGATAATAGGGGAAGTAGTCCGGCGGCTCTGGCTCATGGGATGATGTGGGATATTAGGGGTAGTGGTCCGATTGCTCTGGCTGATGGGATGATGTGGTTTATTAGGGGTAGTAGTCCGGTGGCTCTGGCTGATGGGATGATGTATTAGAGGTAGTAGTCCGGTGGCTCTGGCTGATGGGATGGTGTGGGATATTAGGGGTAGTAGTCCGGTGGCTCTGACGAGATGATGTGGGATATTAGGGGTAGTATAGTAGTCCGGTGCCTCTGGCTGATGGGACGATGTGGGATATTAGGGGTTGTAGTCCGGTGGCTCTTGCTGACGGGACGATGTGGGATATTAGGGGTAGTAGTCCGGTGGCTCTGGCAGACGGGACGATGTGGGAGATTATTGTTATACCACGGCCGCCGGGCGGTAGCCTCTTTGGCCACTCCAGTACTCACTATGCTGGAGGCTGTTCCATCTCCAGTATGCTGTTCACCTTTGAGACTCAAATGACTGCAGATAGAGGCTGGAAACAACTTAAATAGTTCAACTTTATTCTCTTCAGGGCACAGCATGTCCACAATGGCTTCCGGACTCTTTACACGGTACCAGCAATACATCTTCATCTACAGCAGCATTCTACTTCTTCTTCTGTTACACACGGTTGGAACACACAAACAAGTGAGCATGCCACACAGAACACGGTGAACACGGCACTTGGACTCCTCTTCCTGCGACCGACTTCAGCCCACGAAGGTACCTGTCAACTCCATTTATAGCTCACCCCTTTACAGCACTGTTTCTCCTGCACATCTCTAAGACTTAAATCCTACAAAAAAAAACATGGAGTATTGAAATCCAAAATTTAATAGAAAATGATTTATTAATCCAAATAAATATCACATATAGTAGACAGACTCAAATTGACAAAGCGTAATACAAAAAGCTCATGTGTGTTAGGACAAAAGGGCAACACTATTGTAACAGCACTGTTTCTCCTGCACATCTCTAAGACTTAAATCCTACAAAAAAACACGGCGTACTGAAATCCAAAATTTAATAGAAAGTGATTTATTAATCCAAATAAATATCACATATAGTAGACAGACTCAAAATGACAAAGCGTAATACAAAAAGCTCATGTGTGTTAGGACAAAAGGGCAACACTATTGTAACAGCACTGTTTCTCCTGCACATCTCTAAGACTTAAATCCTACAAAAAAACACGGAGTACTGAAATCCAAAATTTAATAGAAAGTGATTTATTAATCCAAATAAATATCACATAGTAGACAGACTCAAAATGACAAAGCGTAATTCAAAAAGCTCATGTGTGTTAGGACAAAAGGGCAACACTGTTGTAACAGCATAGACAGAACTAGCAGACCTCCATAGAAAATTGTTTTGCTCAAAAATAGTGTAAACAAAGTGCTTAGTGCAAATAAGATGCAAGGAAAACAGGATTAAGTGGTGGTCTCCATAGATATCACAGCGGTTAGTGTAACAGACCCAATCCTGTTGGAGAGACAAAAATAGAGGTATGCATGTCTTACCCATAAATAGGCTGCCAGTGTGTATGTCGTATAGCAGCCCCAACATGTGTTTCGCAGCACCTTGCACTTTAGTTCTTTGCACTGCAGCACTTTTTATAGTGCTCTGTTTAATTAGGTGTTTTGCACTGAATTTTCTTTTGCACATTAGCACCTTTGTGCTTTATCTTATGCACTTCAGCACTTTTTCATATAAATTATATATTTATATATTTTATTAATGGTTTATTTCTGTGGATTTGATCTTTTGGTGCACATCTCTGTATATTTGTTTGGGCTGTTTTATGTATGCTCTTAAAGTGTTTGCAGTAATTAATTTACTGAGAACTGCTAACTAATTCTCTACTTTGGATCTCACCAGTGGCTATTGGCAGGTTCCCGTGGCAGAGGCAGGCAAAGAGAAGACTGCCTTCGCAACACCAATGGGCCTCTCAGAATTCAACTACATGCCGTTCGGGCTTTGCAACGCGCCAGGAACGTTCCAGAGGTTGATGGAGTGCTGCCTTGGACACAAGAACTTCAAGACAGTTCTGTTGTACCTAGATGACGTCATTTTCTTCTCCAAGACCTACGAAGACCAGTTGGAGCACCTGATCGAGGTGTTTGAGGCCCTGTCCAACTTTGTCCTGAAAATGAAACCTCCTGCTCCTGAAGCCCAAGGTGCAGTACCTGGGCCACATAGTGGGCACGGAAGGCGTGGCATCGGACCCCGACAAAAAGTCACTGTTACCGGGACTGGCAGAGGCCCAGCAACATTCATGAAATACGTCAGTTCCTCGGGTTGGTAGGCTACTACCGAAGGTTCATCAAGGGCTTCACTGAAATAGCCGCAGCCCTGCAAAACCTTCTTGTGCGCCAGCCCAAGAAGGCCAGGAAAAAGAGTACTACTTGTGACTGGAATGACGAACTGGAAAGATCCTTCACTTGATTGACGTTGGCTCTCATGGGTGATGAAGTTCTGGCATACCCAGACTATGACCAATCATTCATCCTCTATATTGATGCTAGCAACGTGGGACTGTGAGCAGTACTGTCGCAGGTACAAAAAGGCAAAGAAAGAGTAATCTCCTATGCCAGCAGGACGCTTTGTCCCACTGAAAGGAACCCTGACAACTACAGCTCCTTTAAATTGGAGTTCCTCGCCATAGTCTGGGCTGTGACTGAGCGATTCAAACGCTAACTAGCTGCGGCAAAGTTTACCATCTTCACGGACAACAATCCGCTGACTCACTTGGAAACCGCAAAGCTAGGTGCGCTGGAGCAGCGATGGATGGCCCGGCTGTCCAACTACGAGTACCGAGCAGGACATAAGAACGCCAATGCTTCAAACTTTGACAATACCAAGTTGTGCCTTATCAGCAAAGATGGAGGAGAAACATCTGCAGCAATGCCAAGGAATCACCTTAAACCATGCTCTGATCAACTGACGGAAAGCATTGAAGACAAAGACATTCTTCAGCCAGTAGAAGTGGAGGAAAAGGTCAGCACTATACTTGATGAGTCCCCTTCAAATTGGACAAGAGTGAAGCAAGCCATAGTTGTGCCCATCATAACCTTTCCCCAGCAGGAAGTGCCAGAAAGAGAAGCAATTCAAGACCAGCCTGAAGATCTGCAAGCTCAAGTAACAGAAGTCACATCTGCAGTGGAACGTGAAACGTGGAACGTGAAAATCTGCCCCCTGCTAGTGGTGAGTCTAAGAAGTCACAGACGGCTAATGCCCAGCTTACCAATAAATGCACTAGACCAGGCTAGATCACTACAGACACCTGTACTGAGTAGATCTACCCGTAGTACCAAAGGTCTGGTCCAAGCCATGTATAAGGACTAAAATATAAGTGTAATGCTAATGTAAATAAGTTAAAAATGTTTATAATTGCAACCGTTAAGCATATGAGCCTACAGAGACTACTGTATGAACTTTTGAGCATTCTTATGGACGATTGGGTCACTGGACTCGTAGTGACCAGGACAATGATTGTAAATACACTGCTCAAAAAAATAAAGGGAACACTAAAATACAACATCCTAGATATCTCTGAATGAAATATTCCAGCTGAAAATTTTTATTCATTGCATAGTGGAATGTGTTCGGAACAATAAAACATAACAATTATCAATGTAAATCAAAATAAATATCCCATGGAGGTCTGGATTTGGAATGATACTCAAAATCAAAGTGGAAAATCAAATTACAGGCTGATCCAACTTCAGCGGAAATGCCTCATGACAAGGAAAAGATGCTCAGTATTGTGTGTGGCCTCCACATGCCTGTTTGACCTCCCTACTGTACAATGTCAGGGCATGCTCCTGATGAAGCGGCGGATGGTCTCCTGAGGGATCTCCCCCCAGACCTGGACTAAAGCATCCGCCAACTCCTGGACAGTCTGTTGTGCAATGTGACGTTGGTGGATGGAGCGAGACATGATGTCCCAGATGTGCTCAATCGGATTCAGGTCTGGGGAACGGGCGGGCCAGTCCATAGCTTCAATGCCTTCATCTTGCAGGAACTGCTGACACACTCCAGTCACATGAGGTCTGGCATTGTCCTGCATTAGGAGGAACCCAGGGCCAATCACACCAGCATATGGTCTCGCAAGGGGTCTGAGGATCTCATCTCGGTACCTAATGGCAGTCAGGCTACCTCTGGCGAGCACAAGGAGGGCTGTACGGCCCTCCAAAGAAATGCCACCCCACACCATTACTGACCCACTGCCAAACTGGTCATGCTGAAGGATGTTGCAGGCAGCAGATCGCTCTCCACAGCGTCTCTAGACTCTGTCACATCTGTTACATGTGCTCAGTGTGAATCTGCTTTCATCTGTGAATAGCACAGGGTGCTAGTGACGAATTTGCCAATGCTGGCTTTCTGTGGCAAATGCCAAGTGTCCTGGACGGTGTTGGGCTGTGAGCACAACCCCCATCTGTGGACGTTGGGCTCTCAGACCATCCTCATGGAGTCAGTTTCTAACCGTTTGTGCAGACACATGCACATTTGTGGCCTGCTGGAGGTCATTTTGCAGGGCTCTGGCAGTGCTCCTCCTGTTCCTCCTTGCACAAAGGCATAGGTAACGGTCCTGTTGCTGGGTTGTTGCCCTCCTACGGGCCCCCTCCACGTATCCTGGTGTACTTGCCTGTCTCCTGGTAGCGCCTCAATCCTCTGGACACTACGCTGACAGACACAGCAAACCTTCTTGCCACAGCTCGCATTCATGTGCCATCCTGGATGAGCTGCACTACCTGAGCCACTTGTGTGGGTTATAGAGTCTGTCTCATGCTACCACAAGTGTAAAAGCACAACCAACATTCAAAAGTGACCAAAACATCAGCCTGAAAGCATTGGTATTGAGATGTGGTCTGTGGTCCCCACCTGCAGAACCACTCCTTTATTGAGTGTTTCTTGATAATTGCCAATAATTTCCATCTGTTGTCTTTTCCATTTGCACAACAGAATGTGAAATTGATTGTCAATCAGTGTTGCTTTCTAAGTGGACAGTTTGATTTCACAGAAGTTTGATTTACTTGGAGTTAGATTCTGCTGTTTAACTGTTCCCTTTATTTTTTTGAGCAGTGTAGTTAGCATCGGTGACTACAGAACAAAAGCCGTCTGGCGTGACCGAAGAAGTAGTCCAACTTGGTGACCACTAAAGCCCTGTAGTTATGTCCAGGGCCTACAATGAGGGTTTGAGATGGGTTCCCTCATATTTTACTTTGTAGGGTGAAAAGGACACCCCATTTCAGGACTTTGCCGAAGTTATGTATCTGTTGTTAAAATTCTGCAAAAAGTTATGCTTTATTTCTTTTGTTGTTTCCTCAGTCCGGGAGTACTGAATTGTACTAGGGGGAATCTGGCACCCCAGGAGTTCAGTTGCCACAATGGCCTTGCCTCCCTCCAGGGGGGAGTGATGTCATGCCTGGAAGCAAAGAAAGAATTCCCTTATCAGGTAGTTCTAGCATACAACACAGTTCCTGCTCCAGGCCAGCAGGGGGAGCTCTAAATCTGACTTCAGGGGAGCTGCTCTCTCTGGTCAGGGGGAGGAAGTTAGTGGGAGTTAGTGCCTGAACAGGGTAGAGACAGGACATGTGGAGAGAAGCTGGGTTAAGGAGCTATAGCTGAGCTCACCCCCAGGCTTGAGCACCAGAGACTGGACCCCAGAGTTTGAGGCTGTGTGGGTACTAAAGCCCCAGCAGCAGAATCCGGAAGACAGAAGACCGCAGATAGTTGATGACACAGCAGCATGTGTGAACCGGAGACGCCAGATAGGAGCGATACCTGAAGCAGGCTACAGCTGCCTGTCATGTGAGTGGAGTTCTACCTAAGTAGCAGACAGAGAGAGGAACTTGAATAGAGTTCACAGCAGCAAGTACCTCAGAGAATAGTGCTAGCAAGGAGGCCTCACAACCCACCTGAATAAGGAGATTCCCAAATTGCTTTCAGGCTGACCGACTCCAGAACCATCTGTAACCTGAGTCCTAGACTGTACCTGCACAGCTCAGTAAAAGGTAAAGGAAATTGCACTCTGTTGTGTCCTCTAATTATTCCTGTGTCACCTATCCAACTCTGTTACATTTATCATCATCAAATACAACATCTTCTCTATCACAACTGCCCTGGGACAAATCCCTGCCTGTGGAGAACTGTACCAACTTGGCTGCATTACCACCAGTCCCAGAGGATCTGCCCTGCAGCGCTGGTCACTTCTGACCAGAAACCACAGGTGGCGTCATGAACACGTTATCACAATCGTCATTATAAACTTTATCATCCATTGTAAATATTCCCCTTTTATTAGACACCCAGGGCCACGGACCTGGTCACCGCTGCCATGACACTGCCCCTTTAAGAAGCAGCCCGGTACCGAGTATCCCCTCTGCCCTGGCTGGCGCTCCACCACTATTCCAGACGACATCTGTACCATAAGTTCATCTTACTATGGGTACCTGGGGCTCACTAGTCACGCCCCCTTCAGATCCCCCTTGGACAGTGGTCCCGAGGTTCCATTCAAAAAATAAAAGACGAATGTGAACTTCATCACCTATGCCTCCGCTTCCATTCGTTATAAATATACTGTACATTATAACATCCCGGGAAGAGTAGACTCACTGCAGATTTTATTGACTTAATTTTGAATGTGGAGATCTTCAAGAACCTGTTCAAATTTCTCAGGTTGATTATCACCCTGCAAGAACTGTCCGGTTTCTTTATCAGGAACAGGGGTGAATGAAAACCTTTCCCCCGCTCCTCCAGGTTGCCTCTAGCAGACTGTTCTTGTTCAATGGGGTCACGATCTCTGACTAACGCCCGCTGTTCTGGCGAAGATGCACGTGGTGCTGTCATCACAAATTCCTCTGGAGGATGTGAAGGGAAATGGACCCGGCTGGGGCAGCTTCTTATTTGTCTGGGCTGGAACCATCGGGGTGTCACCATTGTTGCGGGGGGGGGAGCACTCTCTGACCACAGCAGACTTTTGCAACTGCAGGGGGCAGGGTAGGGATAAAAGGAGCTGAGCGCGCGAAAAGGGGACTACTGGTGGGAAGACAGGGGGGACACGCAGAGGGAAGGTTGACTCTGTCTCCATCTCGGTTCCCCGCCTTTCAGCTGGGTCACGCCGCAGCTTAACCGCCTCCACACACACTGCCTGTGTGGAGGCACAGCCGAGCAGCTGGCAGACTTCCATACCTGCTCGCTCTAATTTGACAGCACCCTTTGCGGTTCCTGATGGTCGTTACCACATGACCACGCGCAGCACGCTGACTCCACAGGCCACGCTGCGGCCTCATCTCCGGAACTTTGTGACCCACTTGTTTTTCCATCTGCTACTCCCCGTGCAACTCCGTGTATCAGAACCAGAAGCCCGCTCCTGGAAAAGCCAGGAACCGCCGTTTCGTTCAAGAGACATTGCTTTGACTTCATCCGGGATTGCTTCAGAGAATTCTCGTTTCACCTGCGTCGACATCAGGGGATCATGTAATCCTGACCTTCCGGGAGCTACAGACTGATAAGTTGAACTAAAGCTTTAACGATCATTATTAACATTATATCTACACTGTTCATCTTTCCGGTATTTGTATTATTGTGTTCCTGCAGTCTCCCTGCGTGGAGAACCGTGTGCTGATTAATCACTGCATAAAATACCCATTTACTCTTGTTCTGCCTCCTGCTCATCACTACATCCTGCGTTCCTGCTAGTACCTTATAGATGCCTGAGAAATTCCAGCTTTGGGCCTGATTTTACTGTGCTGAGGAAACAGGGGCTAGAGGAAATATTTTCCCAGGCTGGAAGAAAGGGAGAGAGACAACCCCCTATCTGGGAAAGGGAGTAATTTGAGGGGATCTTCTGCTCTCCTGGGAGGGACCACTGAACATGAATACTTTTGGATCTGTCGTCCCATCTTCCCTGCTCTCTGAATGCCCGCCTCTGGAAATTTTTCTTCCTCCGAATGGGCTACTTAAAGAAAGAAAAGGGGACTTGTTGAAATGCATTCTTATCACTCGCCTTTTCTAGGATATCATCCAGAGCTGTACCAAATAGTACCAAATAGAAAGCCTCTGTCATGATCCAGCGTGGATCTGACAGATTAAATGGATAAGTGAACTTTTTTTCCTTTGGCTAGGTGCCAACGTGATGTGATTGCCCCTGGTGGCCATTAGAATTATTTCACGTGGTGTCGTCCAGTCTAAGTTTCCCCGGTGGTGGTGAGTGGTAGTGCACTTTAGTTTCTTTGGTTTAGTAATTATAATTCAGGTGTGAGGCTCTATAAAAGAGAGCCAGGTGTGTTCAATCACTGTTGGTGATATTGTGAGTTAGTCATTCTCAAGGGAGCCTGGGTGAAAGAAGGAGCTGAACATGAGTCCTGCGCAGCCCAGCCAGAGGGGACGAGTGACAGCTATGTGGTCTGCAAGAAGGGCTGGCATGGCGTGATGGAGTCACAGTTTATGGTGTCAGCAGGAAGTGCTGGCATGGCTTGGTGGAGTGGCGACGATTGTGAGAGTTGCACTCAGCATGCTGGACTTGGTTGCTGAAAACTGGACTCAAGCATGCTGGACTTTTTGGCAGAAGCTGGACTCATCTTTGGGACTCTGTTTACTGGGCAGCTGCAACTGGTGGTGGACTCTGCTCCAAGGCTGCACTATGGTGAAGGATCCAGTTATGGTGATGGATCCGGGTGGAGGAGAAGATGCACACAGGTGGTGGGCTCTGTTGCGAGGAGCGTACGCAAAGGTAAGTGGTGTTTCCCCTGTATTGTCATTTTCCCTCATGTGTGTTTAGTGCAGTGGTGGGATTAGTTTCCACACCGACCAATTCCCTAGTGAGGGTTTAGGTTCAGGGCGAGCTAGGGTTTTTAGGTTCCTGTGCGTCGCCCGGTGCGGAATCGGCATAGGGAACGTTAGGAGTGCAGGGACACTGGCTCAGGGGAGTACAGGAGGTCTCCACTTCCCTATTCCCTATTGCAGGGCCCACCATTGTTAATGTTACCCAGGTTCCCCTTTATTATTTAACTTCACCTTACTGGAAGCGGGGTTTCCAGACTACTTTATATATACGTGTAATATCTAAATTCGCCAGTTGGAGGCGGTGTATCCAGCTGCACGTCCTATTATTTAAATTTGCCCAGCTGGAGGCGGTGTATCCAGGGTCACGTGTGTCATATGGGTTCGCCTTGCGGTACTCGCTGCGTCCAGACACACGTGACCGTGACAGCCTCCTTCACATGGTAGAGAGCACAACTTTACTTTCATCTGACTATCCCCTGGCCAGCACTTCAAACAGATCTTTGTGGGCTGAGTTGGATAAAGCCGCAGCCTTGGCTGCCAACCTGACTGAGTCTGGCGAGGCGTCCGACAGGAAAGCTGCTGCTCATTTCATCACCGGGAGTGCAGCTAAGATGGAGTCTTGAGGAGTGTCATCTTTCAGCTGGTCCTCTAGCTTGCTCAACCAAACCATCAGAGATCTGGCAGTGCAAGTCACTGCTATTGCTGGTCTTAATGCCTCTGCATATGACTCCTATGTACCTTTCAGGAAGGTATTGATCTTCCTATCCAAGAGATCCTTCAATAACCCTGTATCCTCAAGGGGCAGAGAGCACTTTCTTGAGGTCTTAGAAACAGTAACCTCTAATTTGGGGGCCTTGTCCAGAGCATTGTTGCCTCATCAAAGGTGTACTTCCTCTTAAAGGCAGATGGATGAAGGTGTGCTTCATCTCTGTTTTTTCCCACTCCTTACTGATGAGGTCCTGTATCCTCTCAATGGGAAAAGTTTTGCATTTTTTGATCCAGAGTTAAAGGTTTTGCATTTTTTGATCCAGAGTCCCAAATATTTTGTTCTGGACCCATTTTTTTTCCTTCTCATTGACTAACCCCATCGTGGCTCTTACTGCTTTCATTAGGTTATCTACCTCCTCTAGTGGAAAGCAATGTCCCATTCCTGAGTCACTCTCTGACGAGGAGGAATCTGAAGCAGAGTCCTGCCAAACCCCCTTGTCTGAGTCTGAAGACAATACCGGAGACTTCTTACAGCTTCGGGACGTTTCCCCTGAGTGGGACAGAGCTTTAAGGTAATTCTGCACCTTCGTTTTAATGAGGGACCTTAGGCTAGCAGAGAGGTTAGGAGACTCCTCCAAAAAGGTTTCCTCTATACAGGCCTAACAATTTTTTTGGCCATGCTCTAGCTAACCCCTGACCACATAGAGGACAGGCCCCATTTGATTTTGTGTTGTGCCTCCTAGGGACATCCTTCAGATATAGAGAAAGAAGGGAAGAAAGATAACACCTTACTAACAAGCTGAACTTTCTTGTAGATCATTCACCACTCAGAGGTTTTCAAAGGGGGGAGGCAGTATGTCAAATGAAATCTCTCCTCTGGAGACAGCGGACTCTTCAGCCCTGCTGGAGCTGTGCCTGCTAGATCTGGAATCCCTGGAAACCTTGGTCCTGCGTACTCTACTGGATCAACCACTTCTTTCTGAGTGTGGCTGCTGATTACCCCGGGGATGCTTTTGCCGAGATGGGAGACGTTGTGCCTGAGGCTCCTCCAGTTGTTGCTACTGCATGGTATTCTGCTGTATAGGGGGCTGTTGTGACTCCATTGCACACTGTGATGGTGTTGCAGCCCACGCTGTGTCTGACCGACGAGACCCCATCGGGCCCCCGTGGCAGAGACTGTGCCATGCTGGAACACCGGACAGCCCAGGTCTGGGAATGCATCCACTTCTGTTTTCTATCCTGCTGCCATCAAGAAGGATCCCCTGTCGAGGACAGGAAACCACTGATTCGTCACCCTTTTTATCTTGAAGGTTTCCTGTCCTTGAAGGGCGGATACCCTCTTTCATTGGTGCTGTCATGGGTGACAGGAAAATAATTATTTTTGCATTGCTTGGTTCTGAGAGCTATAACTTTTATTTTTCCTTTGGTAGAGCTGTATGGCAGCTTGTTTTTTGTGGGACAAGATGATATTTTCAGAGATACCATTTTTAATTACATTTGTCTTTTTGATCGCATTTTGTTCTACTTTGGCGGTATGATGATAAAGCATAGTTTTTTGTCTCTTTTTATTTTTTTAATGTTCACTGAAAGGGTTCACTAGTGGTTCAGTTTATAGGGCTGGTCGTTCTCGAATAGGTGATACCAAATGTGTACTTTGTTTTGTTTATTTTTGTTTTTAAATGTATTTATGGGAATAATATTTTCTTTATTTAGTGTTTTTAAAAAACATTTTTACAAGTTTTATTAACTTTTTTTTTTTTACATTGTCCCATACGCCGATTTGCAGGAGTATATATATATATATATATATATATACACACACACACATACAATATATATATACTGTATATATACACACAGTACCTTGCAAAAGTATTCTGCCCCCTGGAACTTTTCAAACTTTTCATCCTTTTCCCACATATCATGCTTCAAACATAAAGATACCAAATGTAAATATTTGGTGAAGAATCAACAACAAGTGGGACACAATTGTGAAGTTGAATGAAATTTATTGGTTATTTTTAATTTTTGTGGAAATTCAAAAACTGAAAAGTGGGGCGTGCAATATTATTCGGCCCCTTTACTTTTAGTGCAGGAAACTCACTCCAGAAGTTCATTGTGGATCTTTGAATGATCCAATGTTGTACTAAATTACTAATGATGCTAAATATAATCCACCTGTGTGTAATCAAGTCTCCGTATAAATGCACCTGCTCTGTGATAGTCTCAGGGTTCTGTTTCATGCACTGAGAGCATCATGAAGACCAAGGAACATAACAGGCAGGTCCGTGATACTGTTGTGGAGAAGTTTAAAGCGGGATTTGGATACAAAATGATTTCCAAAACTTTAAACATCACAAGGAGCACTGTGCAAGTGATCATATTGAAATGGAAGGAGTATCATACCACTGCAAATCTACCAAGACCCGGCCGTCCCTCTAAACTTTCATCTCAAGCAAGGAGAAGACTGATCAGGGATGCAGCCAAGAGGCCCATGATCACTCTGGATGAACTGCAGAGATCTACAGCTGAGGTGGGACAGTCTGTCCATAGGACAACAATCGTACAATGCACAAATCTGGCCTTTATGGAAGAGTGGCAAGAAGAAAGCCATTTCTCAAAGATATCCATAAAAAGTGTCATTTAAAGTTTGCAACAAGCCACCTGGGAGACACATCAAACATGTGGAAGAAGGTGCTCTGGTCAGATGAAACTAAAATTGAACTTTTTGGCAGCAATGCCAAACGATATGTTTGGCGTAAAGGCAACACAGCTCAACACCCTGAACACACCATCCCCACATTCAAATATGGTGGCAGCATCATGGCTTGGGCCTGCTTTTCTTCATCAGGGACAGGGAAATGGTTAAAATTGATGGGAAGATGGATGGAGCCAAATACAATACCATTCTTGAAGAAAACCTGTTGGAGTCTGCAAAAGACCTGAGACTGTGACAGAGATTTGTCTTCCAACAAGACAATGATCCCAAACATGAAGCAAAATCTACAATGGAATGGTTCACAAATAAACATATCCAGGTGTTATAATGGCCAAGTCAAAGTCCAGACCTGAATCCAATCGAGAATCTGTGGAAAGAGCTGAAAACTGCTGTTCACAAACGATCTCCATCAAACCTCACTGAGCTCGAGCTGTTTGCCAAGGAAGAAAGGGTAAGAATTTCAGTCTTTCGATGTACAAAACTGATAGAGACATACCCCAAGCGACTTGCAGCTGTAATCACAGCAAAAGGTGGTGCAACAAAGTAATAAAGTTACAGGGGCCGAATAATATTGCACGCCCCGCTTTTTTTCAGTTTTTGAATTTCCACAAAAATTTAAAATAAGCAATAAATTTCGTTCAACTTGACAATTGTGTCCCACTTGTTGTTGATTCTTCACCAAAAATTTACATTTGGTATCTTTATGTTTGAAGCATGATATGTGGGAAAAGGTTGAAAAGTTCCTCCAGGGGTCCGAATACTTTCGCAAGGCACTTCATATATATGTTTTTATATATATTGTGAGGTAGCGCTGTTATTCGGGTAGGGGACACTCGCTCAGCAGCCACAAAATCAGATCCAGCACAGATTTTCCATAAAGCAAGCATAGTCCATGCAGTTTATTCAATATCATAAACCCACAGCAGCAACAAAACTTCATATAAACAGCAGAGCGTCCATGGCAGAGTTTCACTCTGTAAACCCTGTGTTCACACAGGTTGTACAATGTCCAGCATACAGGCTCTCTTAGCCTCACTTATCTCACCCACGACCGGGTTTCCTCATGGCTGCTTCAGCTTACTGCAGATGTTCATTCCCTCCCCTGGGAACTCTCAGACATGTGCAGCCATTCACCACAGCCACTTCACAGGCTGTTAGCCAGGAAGCTCCATCTCAGCGGGACCTTCCACACTGGACCAATCAGGTCCCAGCATTCACCACCTGTGACCTACCCAGGCCACATTATATGGTTCATAGCCACACCCACTGGGTCACATGACTCTGACCTCATCACAGGTCCTTCAAGCATTTCCACACTCTTTCCAACAGTGCTTTAAACACACCCCCTGGGTGGGTTTGTAGGTAACCAGGCCCACCCATCTCTCTAGTTACCTGGACACTTCTACCTTACACATTGAAGCAACACCTCTGCAATATCATTGCTGAACAACACATAAGTCACCATCCCAAAGCCACCCACTTTGGGATACATAACGGCCATTCCGTATTCTGCCATTCATCCTTTCTCCTGGGACATCCACACAGCACCCCCTAGCGGACTCAGTGGTTACTACACCACAATTTATATATATATATATATATATATATATATATATATATATATATATACACACACACACACAAGGTGGTTCAAAAGGAGGTGGACAGAAAATAATAACATTTACTTTGATTTATATATAAAATTATATTTACTAACACAAGCATAACATTGACAATTACATTTTATTCTAAACAATAATACAAAAGCCCTTAAATTTTATCAACGCAGGTGCTCAAACTGTTTTCCATCACAATTTGCACAGCTTTGAAGTCTGCCTCTTACGCTTCGACTATCATTTTTGCACAAGTCTCTATGGGTGTTAATTTCTTGAAATGCATCTCTTATGTAATTTTTCAAATCACTGACACTTTTTGGTTTTCGACTATAAACTTTGTCCTTGAGTACTCCTCAAAATAAAAAATTCATTGGGGTCAAGTCTGGTGAACGTGCCGGCCAATCAAGTGGGCCTCTTCGGCAAATCCATTTATTAGGAAATGTTTCATCAAGATATTCGCGGACTACTCTTGAATAATGTGGAGGGCCCCCATCTTGTTGGAAATAAAGGTCATTTGAATTAGGCTGTTGCTGTAACTGGGGAACAACTTGATTCATTAGAATTTCAAGATACTTATCTCCTGGGACTGTTCCATAAAAAAAAAAATGGTCCAAAAACACCAAAACTTGAAGTACCACCCCAAACATTGACACCAGGCTCATTTAGTTGTTGCTCTAATGTTAAATGCATGTTCTCATTATACCAGTAAATACAGTTATGTCTGTTAATATGGCCAGATAATTTGAAAGAAGCTTCATCACTCCACATAGTGTTATCTAAAATTACTGGATTTTCTTCAATTTCGTTAAGCATAATCTCACTAAATTGCAGCCGCCTGTCTGGATCATCCTCCAATAAACCATGAATTTGATGTGGACGATAAGCTTTCCACCCAATAGATTTCAGGATTCCCATGATGGAAGCTCGTGAAATTCCCAATTCTAAAGAGACTTCTGGTGGGCTTTTTTGGACTCTGAACAAATATTTCAGAAACAAGTTGTTTAATATTTTCTGTACAGGCTGTTTTGGGTCAACCAGTTTTTGGAGCATTAAGGATTGAGCCAGTGGCATCGAATTTGTCACGAATACAGAAAATGGTTTGTCTCTTTGGGGCTTGAGTACCAAATGTTTCAACCCACTTTGCTCTGTTTCAGCATTTTGAGATTTCCAATACTCTTTTAAAATCCATTTTCTTTGATCTGTATTTAAATTATTTGCCATTATGGATTATCTGAAAAGAAAACAGATTTGGGGGAGATTTATCTGTGAAAACTGGATCTGTGAAACTGACTCAGTTGCCCTTAACAACCAATCATATTCCACCTTTCATTTTCCAAAGAGTCTGTGAAGAATGAAAAGTGGAATCTGATTGGTTGCTAAGGGCAACTGAGGTTAACAGCAGCTCAGATTACAGACCAGGTCAATGCCACACAGAGTTCTAGCAGCAGACACATCTCTACAACAACTGTTAAGAGGAGACTTTGTGCAGCAGGTCTTCATGGTAAAATAGCTGCTAGGAAACCACTGCTAAGGACAGGCAACAAGCAGAAGAGAAATCTGTGCTTTGGTCTGATGAGTCCAAATTTGAGATCTTTGGTTCCAACCATTGTGTCTTTGTGCGACGCACAAAAGGTGAACGGATAGACTCTACATGCCTGGTTCCCACCGTGAAGCATGGAGGAGGAGGTGTGATGTGTGGGGGTGCTTTGCTGGTGACACTGTTGGGGATTTATTCAAAATTGAAGGCATACTAAACCAGCATGGCTTCCACAGCATCTTGCTGGACCGCTGGGTGAAGGCAAAAGGGCCTACAAGTGCTAAGCATCTCTGGGAATTCCTTCAAGACTGTTGGAAGACCATTTCCGGTGACTACCTCTTGAAGCTCATCAAGAGAATGCCAAGAGTGTGCAAAGCAGTAATCAAAGCAAAAGGTGGCTACTTTGAAGAACCTAGAATATAAGACATATTTTCAGTTGTTTCACACTTTTTTGTTAATTATATAATTCCACTGTGTTAATTCATAGTTTTGATGCCTTCAGAGTGAATCTACAATTTTCATAGACATGAAAATAAAGAAAACTCTTTGAATGAGAAGGTGTGTCCAAACTTTTGGTCTGTACTGTGTATGTATATATATATATATATATATATATATATATATATATATATATATTATGTAACGTATTTTAGGATTAGAAGGCGCACACCACATTTTGAGGTGAAAAATAAATTTTTTTTTAAAAAAAATAGAATGGTGGTGTTTCTTATAACTTTCTTATTGCTTACGGGGGTGGTGGCTACGGTGAAGCGGGGTCCTAGGGTCCCTGCTGGAGGAGGCAGGAGTGGGGGCAGGCCGCAGGCTGGGATGAGGGGGTGTTCCGATGTCCATTTCTGCTGCGGATGTCCGGCACTGCTGCGGGGGTCTCCAGTGCTGCGGGAGCTCTGCCGACATTTTTATCTCAGCGCTGAGATCTCATCTCCCAAGATCTTGGTGCCGAGATCTCCATCTGCGCATGCGCTGCCCCCGGCAGCCATTTTCTCGGAGTCCATCTCATAGGAAACCATGGAAATGTGGGGGCTCTGGCCTTTCACAAAATGTCAGCAGAGCTCCCACAGCACCGGAGTCACCCGCAGCACTGCCGGACACCCCCACAGCACCGCTGGACACTCCTTCATCCCATCCTGCGACCTGCAGCAATGGTACCAGTAAGACATTTCCACATTATGAGACGCACTCCCAAATTTTTGGGGAAAAAAGTGCATCTTATAATCTGAAAAATGCGATATTTATATCATGGGTCCCCACCTCAAAAAAATAAAAAAAATCTGGGTCACAGAAGAGCATATATCACAACTTTGCAGCCCTTGCAAAGTAATTTTCCAAATAGTGAATCCCATAGATTCATTGCCTCTATGAAGTATGATACCAACAAAAGTGCCTCACAAATACAGTATACCTTCAGAGTGAATTCCTCACTAGTACCCTCCAACATGCACAGTATGATGACTCTGCAATACCGACCTTCATAAAAATATGGTTACCAACACAGTATGATGCCCCAATTATGACCCCAACACAGTCCTCTATACAGTATGACTGTTAGGAACGGCGTAGTGCACTAAATATTAAATAACGGAAGGTGCGTTCACCACCCGGGGTCCACCGTGCAGAAGGTGTTAACACTGCTGCTAGATAATGGCGAACACTAAATATGGCGGTATTATTGCACGTGGGTTGGACGTCACCCGGTGTGTGCTGGGCGTACTCTGTTAGCTTCATAGAGACGCCTAAGGTATTAACATAAATGCTGAGCCTGTTGGACTCACAGGTCTCAGAGAAGTGCACTCATGGTATGTGGTCACAGGAGTTGGACCCTAGGCAGAGGGTCAGAGTCCATCTAGACCTACCGTGCGTGCGGCGTCGCAACTGCGGACGCCAAGAGGAGCTGCAAACTGCAGCACGGCGACAGACACTGCCGCTAATCGACAATGCCCGGTTGCAGGCGCACTGTCAGACGCTAGCACTGTGGAGGATGCTGTTGTGGCTTGTAGCTTGCCACTGGCTGGCGCAGACTCTAAAGCTAAGTCCCTATAACCACTCGTAATATCAGAGGAAGGGGATCTTAATGAGTCATTCGCAGGTTCATGCATCCATCATCATTCACACAGTAGCAACTAGAGACTATACTAGCGCCTAGCCGAGCGGCCATGCGGACCTTTTATAACCATGCGCACCCGAGACCTTCCAGATCTCTGAGATGGACCAATCAGATCAGGCGAAGGACCTGAGAACATGACTCCCGATCTCCAATAGGAGATCGTCTCGTGAGCATGCCCAGTAGCGTGACGAGAGGACTTAGCCTCTGGAGCGTTTTGCTGCAGAGCAGCCTGCATTGCTATTGCTGACCCAAAGGTGGCAGCAACAGCCAGACCCACAGACCAGGTCTGGGCAGAGCATCTGGGAAGTCGAGACTGCTGAGCAATCTCCTCTGCGGTCGATGGAGACCGCAGAATGTGAGGCTCTGGATTCCTGCTGAGCCGCTGCAGGAACCCGACGCCTAACAATGACAGCCACAGCACAACCCTCCACACTATGATTGCCTCCACAAGCTCTCAAAATGGCATAATAACACCCACACAGCCCTCCAAACAGCATAATGGCCCCCACACAGCCCTCCAAACAGCATAATATCCCCCTCCCAAACCTTTACACTGTATATTTGGTACAGTATAGTGGCCCCCATCCCAGTGTAATGGTCCCCATTTAGCCCTGCAAACCATATAACGTCCCTCCCCCTCATGGCCCTCCATAAAGTACACAAGGCTCCGACATAGCCCTCTATATAGTATAACGGCCCTCACATAGCCTTCAACTTAGTATAATGCACCCATATAGGCATCCAAATACTGTATTATAGTGGCTCCTACATAGTATAATGGGCCCCACATAGCCCTTTAAATAGTATTATGGCCCCACAGAGCATTCCAAATATTACAATGGCCCGCACATCACCTTTCATATAATATAATAGGACCTGCATAACCCTCCATGAAGCATAATGGGCCTCGCCTTCCATGCCCTCAATGTAGTATAGTTTGCCCCACGTAGTCCTCCATATAGTTTAGTGCTCTCCATATTGTCCTCCATGTACAATAATACGCCTCATATTGTCCTCCATAGTAGTATAATGCGCCCGACATTGCCCTCCATGCAGTATAATACGCCCCACATTGCCCTCCTTGTGTATAATGCACCCCACATTGTCCTCCATATAGTATAATGCACCCCTCATTGTCTTCCATTTGGTATAATGCATCCCACGTTGAGGGCAATCCACCATACCATAACTCAGTATGGGCTAGGATTAATCAGAGAGCCAGCACAGAAACCAAAGGTAACCTGAAGGAGATGCAGAGTTCACAAGCAGGGACTGGGATATCTGTCCATAGGACAACAATATGCCATACACTCCATAAATGGCCTCTATGGAAGAGTGGGCAGAGAAAAGCCTTTACTTGCACACAAAAATTGTAAGGCTTGTTTTAAGTTTTTTAAAAGACGTGGGAGATTCCTCAAATGTATGGAGGCAGGTGCTGTGGTCAGATGATATTGAAATGTAACTTTTTATCCACTAAGGTAAACGCTATGTCTGACGCCAAACCAACATAACTCATCACCTCAAGAACACCATCCTTGCAGTAAAATGTGGTGATGGCAGCATCATGCTGTGGGGATTTTTTTTGTAGAATAATGGGAAAGGAAAGAAAAAAGTGTGAATAAATAAAATGTAACCTTTTCGATCATAAATAAAAAATTGTAGTTACCTAAAAGTTTTAATACATTGGTTAGATGTATAAAAGGTTACTGCTCTTGGGTATGTAATCACTGCCATGACCCACTAGATCCCTATGATATGCTGGCTGTGAGAAATATATATTTTCATTTGAAAGCCTGGTCACGGTCCCTTATAATAAGGGTCAGGTTATTATACTTCCAATAATCTCAATTGTAGGGAGCAAATTAATGTGTGCCCCATATATTATATGGGAAATCAACATATCCCTGATTGATTGAAAATATGTGACATACACTCAGTTTAACCACTGTAGTTCTCAGTTCAACAGTTGGTAAAAATTACTATTTTATTAACACATTGCAATGGATTGTTACATGTGAATATTCAATGCTTGCATGCAAGTTAATCTATATATATAAAACTGAGTGTATGTATATGTGTATCAAGCCACACCCACCCCACATAGCCCCGCCCACTCCACATAGCCACATTCACTCCACATGCAAAGCCCTGTATAATAATTATCTTATATCTATATATAAAATATAGTATATATATATATATCAATATATACAGTGTGTGTGTACATATATATATATATATATACACACACTGCTCAAAAAATAAAGGGAACACTTAAACAACAGAATATAACTCCAAGTAAATCAAACTTCCGTGAAATCAAACTGTCCACTTAGGAAGCAACACTGATTGACAATCAATTTCACATGCTGTTGTGCAAATGGAATAGACAACAGATGGAAATTATTGGCAATTATCATGACACCCTCAATAAAGGAGAGGTTCTACAGGTGGGCACCACAGAACATATCTCAGTACCAATGCTTTCTGGCTGATGTTTTGGTCACTTTTGAATGTTGGTTGTGCTTTCATACTCGTGGTATAGTTGTATGAGATCACTCCCCCTGGAGGGAAGCAAGGCCACTGTGGCAACTGAACTCCTGGGGTGCCACATCCCCCCTAGTACAATTCAGTACTCCCGGACTGAGGAAACAGCAAATGAAATAAAGCATAACTTTTTGCAGAATTTTAACAACAGATACATAACTTCGGCAAAGGCCTGAAATGGGGTGTCCTTTTCACCCTACAAAGTACAATATGAGGGAACTCGTCTCAAACCCTCAACGTAGGCCCTTGGCATGACTACAGGGCATTAGTGTCCACCAAGTTGGACTATTTCTTCAGTCACACCAGACGGTTTTTGTTCTGTAGTCACCGGTGCTAACTACACTGCTCAAAAAAATAAAGGGAACACTTAAACAACAGAATATAACTCCAAGTAAATCAAACTTCTGTGAAATCAAACTTTCCACTTAGGAAGCAACACTGATTGACAATCAATTTCACATGCTGTTGTGCAAATGGAATAGACAACAGATGGAAATTATAGGCAATTATCATGACACCCTCAATAAAGGAGAGGTTCTGCAGGTGGGCACCACAGAACATATCTCAGTGCCAATGCTTTCTGGCTGATGTTTTGGTCACTTTTGAATGTTGGTTGTGCTTTCACACTCGTGGTGCAGTAGCATGAGATGGACTCTACAACCCACACAAGTGGCTCAGGTAGTGCAGCTCATCCAGGACGGAACATCAGTGCGAGCTGTGGCAAGAAGGTTTGCTGTGTCAGCGTAGTGTCCAGAAGCTGGAGGCGCTACCAGGAGACAGGCCAGTACACCAGGAGATGTGGAGGGGGCCATAGGAGGGCAACAACCCAGCAGCAGGACTGTTACCTCTGCCTTTGAGCAAGGAAGAACAGGAGGAGCACTGCCACAGCCCTGCAAAATGACATCCAGCAGGCCCCAAATATGCATGTGTCTGCACAAACATTTAGAAACCGACTCCATGAGGATGGTCTGAGTGCCAAACGCTGACGCTTGGCATTTGCCTCAGAACACCAGGATTGGAGGATTGGCAAATTCACCACTGGCGCCCTGTGCTCTTCACAGATGAATATTTCATAGGCACATCTTCTTGACCACAACAGGTTAAACTGCCTGTGTTGCCCATAGCAACCAATCACTGAGCATCTTTCACTTCACCAGAGCTGTTTAAAAGATGAAAGCTGAGCTGTGATTGGTTGCTATGAGCAACAGTTTTCCTTGTAGACAGTTGTGGTAACTGAGGTCTATTATTCTTATCTTATTTCTATGGTGTTGTTGTTCTTCTGTAAAGCTGGAAATAACACAATTTATTACCATGCCGATACAGACCACCCTCTGACAGACTGCAGGGGGATCCCAGAATCAGGAACTTCTCTTTGTCTGGCATGAAGCATCTCATTAACTTAAAAATTCAAACACAGATTAAAAAAAGAAACACAAGACGGACTTCTCCAACCCAGGTATCATTTTATTCGGTGTAACAACGCCAACCTGACAATGCCTGGTTCGCTTTATACTTATTTATACAGATACAACAAATGCCACTCTAAATTAGTCCTTTACAATTTCTAACTAAATGGTATTACACACAGGGAGTGAAGCAGCCGCACTGAAATGCTCTGTGCTGCAGGGACACTGCGCCTCCACCGTGTACAGATGGAAGGGAACCTGGAGATGACATACAGGTATATTCTATATGCAGGGGAGATGACACAGGTATAAACTATATACAGGAGGAGATGACAAACAGGTATATACTATATACATGGGAGAAGACATGCAGGTATATACTATATACAGGGAGAGAAGACATACAGGTATACACTATATACAGGGGGGATGACATACAGGTATATACTATAGACAGGGGAGATGACATACAGGTATATACTATATGCAGGGGAGATGACATACAGGTATATACTGTATACAGGAGGAGATGACAAACAGGCATATACTATATACAGTACAGGGGAGATGACATACAGATATATACTATATACAGGAGGAGATGACATACAGGTATACACTATATACGGAAGGAGATGACATACAGGTATATACTATACACATGAGGAGATGACATACAGGTATACACTATATACGGAAGGAGATGACATACAGGTATATACTATACACATGAGGAGATGACATACAGGTATATACTATATGCAGGAGAAGATGACACACAGGTATACACTATGCAGGAGGAGATGACATACAGGTATACACTATATACGGAAGGAGATGACATACAGGTATATACTATACACATGAGGAGATGACATACAGGTATATACTATACACATGAGGAGATGACATACAGGTATATACTATATGCAGGAGAGGATGACACACAGGTATACACTATATACAGAAGGAGATGACATACAGGTATACACTATATACGGAAGGAGATGACATACAGGTATATATTATATACAGGAGAAGATGACATACAGGTATACACTATATACGGAAGGAGATGACATACAGGTATATACTATACACATGAGGAGATGACATACAGGTATATACTATATGCAGGAGAATATGACACACAGGTATACACTATATACAGGAGGAGATGACACACAGGTATACACTATATACAGGGGAGTGACACGCCTGCGCAGTCTGGCTCCAGGCAGAATTAGGCATCCAGCGGTAAGAGGAGTGTGTATGGCAGCAGAGATGGCGGTACGCGTACACACTGCATACCGCTATGTCCAGCGCCATACTTACATACTTGACCGGGAGGAGCGTTGCCACGGCGCTTCTCTTCGGCCGGAGTGCGCGTGGGAATCGCGCATGCGCATAGCGCTATCCGGCGCCATTTTACTGAAGACACATTTGCAGTGTGTCTTCAGCAATATGGCACCGGACAGCGTGGTATGGGCATGCGCAAACTCCTGCGCCAGACTCCTCCCCCGGCCTCCATCAGAACGTGACAGCGCTGGAGCACAGGGAAGAAAGGTGAGTAAAATTTTTTTGTGTGTGCAGTTTAATAGGGGTCAGGGGGACCATGCATACCAGGAAAGGGGGGGTGAGGGGACCATGGATACCACGAAAGGGGAAGTGAGGGGACCATGCATACCAGGATAGGGGGGTGAGGGGACCATGTATACCAGGATGGGGGTGAGGGGACCATGCACACCACGAAAGGGGGGTGAGGGGACCATGCATACCAGAAAAGGGCGGTGAGGGGACCATGCATACCAGAAAAGGGGGGTGAGAGGACCATGCATACCACGAAAGGGGGAGTGAGGGGACCATGCATACCATGAAAGAGGGGATGAGGGGACCATGTATACCATGAAAGGGGGGTGAGGGGACCATGCATACCATGAAAGGGTGGTGAGGGAACCATGCATACCAGGAAAGGGGGGATGAGGGGACCATGCATACCAGCAAAGGGGGGTGAGGGGACCATGCATACCAGCAAACGGGGTGAGGGGACCATGCATAGCACAAAAGGGAGTGTGAGGCGACCATGCATACCACGAAAGGGGGAGTGAGGGGACCATGCATATCATGAAAGAGGGGGTGAGGGGACCATGCATACCACAAAAGAGGGGGTATGGGGACCATGCATATCACGAAACACGAGGGGGAAGGGAACCATGCATACCACAAAAGGGAGTGAGGGGACCATGCATATCATGAAAGGGGGGGTGAGGGGACCATGCATACCAGGATAAGGGGGTGAGGGAGCCATGCATACCAGGATAGGGGGTTAGGGGGCCATGCATACCAGGATAGGGGGGTGAGGGGGCCATGCATACCAGGATTGGGGGGTGAGGGGTTGCATGCATACCAGGATTGGGGGTGAGGGCACCATGCATACCAGGATAGGGGGGTAAGGGGACCATGCATACCAGGATAGGGGGGTGAGGGGGCCATGCATATCAGGATTGGGGGGTGACAGGACCATGCATACCAGGATTAGGGGGTGAGAGGACCATGCTTACCAATATTGGAGGGTGAGGGGACCATGCATACCATGAAAGGAGGGTGAGGGGACCATGCATACCAGGATAAGGGGGTGAGGGGACCATGCATACCAGGATAGGGGGTGAGGGGGCCATGCATACCAGGAAAGGTGGGTGAGGGGGCCATGCATACCAGGATTGGGGGGTGAGAGGACCATGCATACCAGGATTGGGGGGTGAGGTGTAGCATGCATACCAGGATTGGGGGGTGAGGGAACAATGCATACCAGGATTGGGGAGTGAGAAAACATGCACACCAGGATTGGGGGGTGAGGGGACCATACATACCAGGATAGGGATGAGGGAGTACCATGCATACCAGGATACAGATGAGGGGTGCCATGCATACCAGTTCAGGAGGGGGCAGCACATACCAGGATGGGAGACCATGTACCATGTACCAATAAAAATGCTCACCACCCGGGCATAGAATGAGTTCATAGCTAGTATACTATATACAGGGGAGATGACACACAGGTATATACTATATACCGGTTGGAGATGACATACAGGTATATACTATATGCTGGCGGAGATGACTTACAGGTATATACTATATACAGGGGAGATGACACACAGGGATACACTATATACAAGGGAGATGACATACAGGTATATAATATATGCAGGAGGAGATGGCACACATGTATATACTATATACAGGGGGGATGACACACAGGTATATACTATATGCTGGCAGAGATGACATACAGGTATATACTATATGCAGGAGGAGATGACACACATGTATACACTATATACAGGGGGGATGACACACAGGTATATACTATATACAGGGGAGATGACACTCAGGTTTATACTATAAACAGGAGGAGATGACATACAGGTATATATTATATACAGGAGGAAATGATACACAGGTATACACTATATACAGGAGGAGATGACACAGGTATATACTATATACAGGAGGAGATGACACACAGGGATACACTATATACAGGGGAGATGACATACAGGTATATACTATATGCAGGAGGAGATGACACACATGTATACACTATATACAGGGGGGATGACACACAGGTATATACTATATACAGGGGAGATGACACTCAAGTATATACTATAAACAGGAGGAGATGACATACAGGTATATACTATATACAGGAGGAAATGACACACAGGTATATACTATATACAGGGGAGATGACATACAGGTATATACTATATACAGGAGGAAATGACACACAGGTATACACTATATACAGGAGGAGATGACACACAGGTATATACTATATACAGGAGGAGATGACATACAGTGACAATTTATGTGCAATATAATCATAATTTGCTATAACTAATAGCAGTTAGTTACTATGCCCGGGCAACGCCCGGCTCTTCAGCTTGTATGTAATAAATTATACTGTGTATCAGTATTATTATAACCAATACATCAGGGTCGGCCACTTCCTCAAGATATTTATACATCCTGTCATGATTAACAGGCACGTTGATCAATCCACACATAAACGTGATGTGGGTAATCTAGATATTAAACCAAGTTACATCAGAAATCTCATTCTCAGAAAAGCAAGTTGTATTGCTTATTATGCCTAGTAGTTTCGAAAATATCTGTTAGAAAGGGAATCATGACAACATTGTAGTTGGCAAGCCTAATTATACATTATACTGTATATATTTTGGTCAGGGGCCAATTAATCAAATATTCCATAAGAGAGAGAAGTCTAAGGCTATGTGCACACGTAGCGTTTTAAAACGCTCACTAAAAACCGGACTCCTTCCCAGAAATCGCGCGGTTTTTTCCGCGCGATTTCACCACGATTTTACCGCAATTATGATCGCGATTTTGCCGCGATTTTCGTGTGCGTTATTCAAGCACTTTCCAAGCGATTTGAAGCATCGCTTGGAAAGTGATTGACAGGTTGGTCACACTCGTCAAACATAGTGTTTGACAAGTGTGACCAGGTTTTTACTATGGAGGCCGCCTATGCGGCATCAATAGTAAAAGATAGGATGTTAAAATGCTAAAAAAAAAGAAAAAATCGGGGTATATTTACCTTCCGGCGTCCCGCGCTGCATTCCCGGGCCTCAGCGTTCCCAGTAATGCCTTGCAAGACCTGTGATGACGTAGTCTCGCGTTGCTATAGCGATCTCGCGAGACCGCTAGAGTCACGCGAGACTACGTCATTACAGGGCCTTGCCGCAAGGCATTACTGGGAACGCTAGGTCGGGAATGCAGAGCGGGACACCGGAAGGTAAATATACCCCGATTTTTTATTTTTTATTTTTTTTTTTACAGGGGTATGGTACCCAGGGCCTGGAGGACAGTCTCCTCTCCTCCACACTGTGGGTACCAACCGCACATGAGACGCTTAACTTCCCGCATGGTGGGTATAGCCACATGCGGGAAGTAAGCGATTCTCATGCATTCCTATGGGTGTGGAATCGCGGCAATTCTTTGCGATTCCGCACAAAAGAATGAGCATGCTGCGATTTTTTCCGCGATGCGATTCCGCCGCGGAAAAAAGCGCAGCATTAGCACAGCATGTGCGGAATACCATAGGAATGCATGGGGGGCGTTCTGTACACGATTTTTAAGTGTTTTCGCTCCGAAAATCGCGGCAAAAACGCTTAAAAATCGCTACGTGTGCACACAGCCTTAAAGAAGCCATAATATCACAGTCAGTTTATGTAAATATTACGCATTCTTTTAAATTTGTAAGCATAATACCCAAGCCCTTTATCCCAACAAAGGAACGGGCTACACTCCACAAACCCATATATCACAAAGGTCATGTCACTCTTAAGTGACAAATAAACCAAGAGTGTCACTCATTGTTTATAAAATTTGAAGAATATTTTCTTTCACAATTTAAACAAACAAACATAAAAAACGTTGCCTCAAACCAAATGATACATAGGCAGGGAGAACAGCATTAACAAGAAGGATACAATGATTTTTATACAATATCTCAATATTCTGCTCAAATTTATAAAGTATCCACAATATTATGTCCACTCATAGGCTTATTCACCATGTTGGCAACAATCATTAGACACAGGGCTGATAGAATTTTTTTCAAACAAAAATCAATTTATTTAGGGCTAAAATGAGGCAATCCTCCTTTTTCTAGATGGCTAAATATAATTTTGTTCAATAAATATCAAGGCCACCAAAAAATACAACTAAATATGGGTACTGACTATCAATGAAGTGCCAAGTGCAAAAATTTGAATATTTACATATATATATATGGTATACCACATTGCTCAAAGATTCATGCCACAGAGAGTAAATCCTTAATCAAAAATGTACAAAAAAATGGTTATTGGTAACCCAAATAAAGATATTTTGCCCACCAGGGTTCATCTCAATAGTTAATGGAAATCCAAGTATGACCATCATAGACATTTTTCCAGCAGCAATCAAATGATATGCAGACACATCTACTGCTACGCTGCCATAACCTCCCGTGTCTGGAACAACACACCGTCACTGTGAATTGATGAATATAAGAAAAAGGCCAAACACATATTACCTGAGCCTAGAGCATAATTGATCTGTACACCAAGTGGCACGCTGTCCTGAAGAAGCTGTGGCGTAACGCGCGTAGGCAGTGGCGTAACTTGAAACTCAAGGGCCCCGATACGAAATCTCCAACGGGGCCCCCAAATATTTTAAATCTTTTATAGCAATAGTCTTTTTCTATAGGCCAAAGGGACTTTTAAGGCCCCCTAGGCTCCAGGGCCCGGGTGCGATTGCAACCCCTGCACCTGTTGTAGTTACACTCCTGCGCATAGGGGAGGCAGGCCAGGGCAGCGTGACTTCAAATCCCATAGTCCCGTGCCCATATACCCGTCATACATATCCTCCATCCCATAGTCCAATGCCCATATACCCATCACACATCCTCCATCCCATAGTCCCGTGCCCATACACCCGTCATACATATCCTCCATCCCATAGGCCCGTGCCCATATACCCATTATACATATCCTCCATCCCATAGTCGAGTGCCCATATACCCATCACACATCCTCCATCCCATAGTCCCATGTCCATATACCCATCATACATATTCTCTATCCCATAGTCCCGTGCCCATATACCCATCATACATATCCGCCATCCCATAGTCTAGTGCCCATATACCCATCACACATCCTCCATCCCATAGTCCCGTGCCCATATACCCATCACACATCCTCCATCCCATAGTCCCGTGCCCATATAACCGTCATACATATCCTCCATCCCATAGTCAAGTGCCCATATACCCATCATACATCCTCCATCCTATAGTCAACCATTATGACATCATCATGAGCGGTGGGGCTTGCAACCTATGATGAGATCAGCGTCGCCATGACAACCATTATGACATCATAATGAGAGGCGGGGCTTGACACACACACACTTTTTCCCCATTATGTAGATAGGGGCAAAATTGTTTGGTGAATTGGAACACGCGGGGTTAAAATTTCGCCTCACAACATAGCCTAGGACACTCTCGGGGTCCAGACATATGACTGTGCCAAATTTTGTGGCTGTAGCTGCGACGGTGCGGATGCCAATCCCGGACATACACACATACATACATACATACATACATACACACACTTGAGCTTTTTATATTAGATTTAATAGTTCTTGTGTATTTTTTCAATAAAGATATATGCCTTTTACCTTATGGCTTATGATTCCTTGTTCGACTTGGATGTGTGTTAGATTTTGGAAGTGCCATTGATCATAGACACTTGCACACTCTCTGACTCTCTTCTACCACTGTCCTCCATAGCTTCACTCCACGACACTGACACTGCCACTAGTTTCTACAATGCCACTCTTGCATCAGCCATCGACTCAGTCGCCCCTGTCATGCATAACAGAGTGCGACGAATCAATAGACAACCCTGGCACAATAACACCACTAAAAAGCTTCGGCAAGCATCCGGAATTGCAGAACGGCGCTAGAAGAAAATGCGTTCGCAAGACGACTTCACTGCACTCAAACAAGCAACACTTGCATTCAAATCAGCTCTCACCTCTGCTAAACAAGCCTTCTTTACATCCCTTGTATCTTCCTTATCCCACAACCCCAAACAGTTGTTCAATACTTTTAACTCCCTCCTCCGCCCACCACTGCCCCTCCGACTTCCCTAATCTCTGCCGAGGACTTTGCCGCACACTTCAAAAACAAGATAGACCAAACACGGCAAGTCTTTACTGCTCAACCACCACAACCCCTTTGTATACCAGACCAATGCCCAAACTCCATAACCTCCTTATCTAGCATCACTGAAGGGGAGCTTGCTCATTTTCTCTCCAAATCACACCTCACCACTTGTGCACTTGACCCTATCGCATCCCACCTCCTCCCCAACATCACCACCACTCTTATTCCATCCATAACCCACCTCTTCAACCTATCACTAACTTCTGGTACCTTCCCTTCTGCTTTCAAACATGCTACAATCACGCCTATCCTTAAAAAGCCAACCCTCGATCCAACAACCATGTCCAGCTATCGCCCAATATCGCTGCTCCCATTCGCTTCTAAGCTCCTGGAGCAGCATGTCCACACTGAACTTTCCTCCCACCTCTCATATAACTTGCTCTTTGACAATCTACAGTCTGGCTTCCGCCCCATCATTCCACTGAGACAGCCCTGACCACAATTACCAACGACCTACATACAGCCAAAGCTAACGGACAATACTCTATACTCCTGCTTCTAGACCTGTCCTCTGCTTTCGACACAGTTGACCACTGCCTCCTACTACAGATTCTCTCCTCCTCTGGCATGAAAGACCTCGCCCTATCCTGGATCTCCTCATACATTTCCAACTGCACATTCAGCATCTTCCACTCCCACACTACCTCCTCATCCAACCCTCTCTCTGTTTGAGTCCCCCAAGGCTCTGTTCTAGGACCCCTACTCTTCTCAACCTACACACTTGGCCTGGGGCCACTCATAAAGTCCCACGGATTCCAGTACCACCTTTATGCCGATGATACTCAGATCTACCTCTCTTGCCCAGACATCACCTCTCTGCTTTCCAGAATCCCAGAGTGTCTATCAGCCATATCCTCCTTCTTCTCCTCTAGCTTTCTCAAACTCAATGTGGACAAATCTGAACTGATCATCTTTCCCCCATCTCACAGATCTTCCTTACCTGACCTTTCTATAACAATTGACAACATCACGCTTACCCCTGTACCTGAGGTCCGCTGCCTCGGAGTAACCCTTGACTCTGCCCTGTCCTTCAAACCACACATTCAAGCTCTCTCCACCTCCTGTCACCTCCAGCTCAAAAATATTTCCAGAATCCGTCCCTTCCTCAACCCTCAATCTACTAAAATGCTTATGCATGCCCTCATCATCTCCCGCCTTGACCATTGCAACATCCTTTTCTGTGGCCTCCCTGCTAACATCCTTGCACTTCTCCAGTCCATCCTCAATTCTGCCACCCGACTAATTCATCTCTCTCCTCGCTACTCCTCCGCTTCTCCCCTCTGCAAATCTCTTCACTGGCTCCCATTCCCTCAGCGTATCCAATTCAAATTACTAATACTGACCTACAAGGCCATCTACAACCTGTCTCCTCCATACATCTCTGAACTAATCTCCCGATACCTTCCCTCACGTAATCTCCGGTCCTCCCAAGAACTCCTTCTCTCCTCCACACTTATTCGCTCCTCACCCAACCGCCTCCAAGACTTCTCCCGAATAGCCCCCATCCTCTGGAATTCCCTGCCCCAACACGTCCGGCTATTAACCACACTCGGATCCTTCAGACGGAACTTGAAAACCCACCTCTTCAGGAAAGCCTACAGCCTGCAATGATCCCCGCTGCCTCCTCACCACTACTGGAGCTACCGCCTCACCATCACTGGAGCTGTTGCAACCCCCCAACCTACTGTCTCCTTTCCCACCATCCTGTAGCATGTAAGCCCAAAAGGGCAGGGTCCTCTCTCCCCTCTATATCAGTCTGTGATTGTTAGTTTGTTTACTGTAAGTGATATCTGTAATTTGTATGTAACCCCTTCTCATGTACAGCACCATGGAACCAATGGTGCTTTATAAATAAATAATAATAATAATAATAATAATAATAATAATAATAATAATCTAAGCCAACTAGTTGTAGGTTTTTAAGAAGACAAGCAGTATTAGCTGGGTACTGGCATGACACAGGCAAAGCACAACAGATCACAGGAACGTCAGATCACTGAATCGGAAACTAGCAACAGGAAACACTTATTGCTCCGGCGCCCTCTCTATGGCAGAGGGGCCAGAAGTAGTACACACAATGCTATCATTGGTTAATCACATTTTGATGCACACTGTCTCTTTAAGAGACCGAGAGAACGTGCGCGGCCTTTGTCTCATACCCGGGGATGTGCTGACCGCGCGCCAGGAAGCAGGGGCAGGAGCAGAGCGTCAGGAAGCAGACTGCGAGTGGGGACCCCACCGGGGGCCTCGCGGAGGTACGAGCACCACAGTAAGAGGACGAGGATGCTGGTGTTACAAATTAATTAGCACCTGTACTCTTTCCCCTAATTCATTACCAGTCACTTCATCATCAACACCCCCCAGTATGTACCTCTCACTCTAACCCTAACCCTGATTCATTATATTTACATGCCCTTCCTGCCCCAAATCATTGTCATGTCTTTCTCTCCCACCCTCTATTCATCAAGACCTCTTCTCAGGGCCGAAGCCCTTCCAATCCACCAAGAAATAGGTATTACCCCTTACTCTCATTGTGGCCAAGATATTTTTTTTCTCAAAGACACCCTTCTCATTGACGGGATCGGGAGTGGTACCCGGGTCCTTAAAGAAGAATACTACTTGTTTGTAGAGGGAAACATGGAAAGAGTTAAGCACACGTAAAAAAGCAGGCAATTTCAATTGATTCGAGACTGCGTTAATTTGTTTCAAGACTTCAAAGGGACCAATGAAGCGGGGACCCAATTTGTAGGAGAGCATCTTCAGAAGGATATACTGGGAGGAGAGCCACACCTTGTCTCCTGGCCGAAAGATTGGAGCATCCAGGCGTCTTTTGTCCACATGTCTCTTCATATGTTGTGATGTGTTTCCAGGGCGGACTTGGTATCACTCCATACTTTAGAGAATTCCTCTGCAAAGGTGTCCGCTGCAGGGACGCCTGAAGGCCCAGAGATGGGAAGAGGGATTCTGGGTTGCAGTTCAAATACAATCAGGAAAGGAGACCTTCCAGAGGATTCACTTACTTGATTATTATACGAAAATTCATCCCAGGGCAGTAACTTGACCCAGTTATCATGATGCGCATTGACGAAGTGACGCAGGAAGCCGGATAAGATCTGATTGGTTTTCTCCACTTGCCCATTGAATTGAGGATGGTAAGCAGAAGAAAAGTACAGTTCTACCTTCATTAGTTTGCAGAGCGCCCTCCAGAACTTTGAAGTGAACTGGATGCCCCTGTCAGACACAATAGGGAGAGGAAACCCATGAAGACGGAAGATGTGCTGTATGAAGTAGTCAGCAAGCTCAGGAGCAGACGGAAGACCTGGCAGAGGAACAAAGTCAACCATCTTTGAAAAACAATCTACCATAACCCAGACAGCAGAGCAGCCAGTAGAGATGGGAAGGTCCGTAATAAGGTCCATCGCTTTGTGCTGCCAGGGAGCGGATGGAACAGGAAGTGGCAGAAGCTGCCCCGACGGCAAGGGTTTTGCAGTCTTGTTACGGGCACACGAAGGACAGGCTGCGACATATTCCATGATATCTTTTCCCATGGTAGGCCATCAGTAGTAATGGGAGATAAGCTGCAAAGTATTTTTATGACCGGCATGGACACCCAACTTGGAAGAATGACCCCACCGAAGGACACAATTTCTGTCCGAAGTAGGCACAAGAGTTTTTTCTGGGGGAAGCCGAGAGAATTTGACAGAGTCTACTGGCACTAACCTGGATGGCTCAATGATGTGTTTAGGTTCTTCCTCCGAGTCAGGGGGCAGGAAAGCTCTGGAGATTGCATCAGCCTTGACATTCTTGTCAGCTGGACGAAAATGAAGCACAAAATCAAATCGAGCAAAAAACAAGGCTCACCTGGCCTGGCGGGGATTCAGTCTGTGCAGACTGGAGATAAATGAGGCTTTTATGATCGGTGAATATGAAAACCTGATGAACAGTTCCCTCGAGGAGGTGTCGCCACCCTTGCAAAGCCAATTTGATTGCCAACAGTTTCCGATCTCCAACAGAAGTTTCTTTCGGAAGTGGACAAAACCTTTGAGAAAAAAAACACAAGAGACCATACGACCGGTAGACGATTTTTGAGAGAACACCACTCCAGCGCCTATGGAGGAAACATCTACCTCGAGAAAAAATTGTTTATCGGAGTCCGGTCGATGGACAACACAGAAGTACAGAGAACATGGAGGGAACGGGAGTTGCGTAGCCATTAAGGTTAGACGGCCGTGCACAGCTCCCGGCCCCGGTGTGATAGGACTGTGATGTGGGCGGCTGTGTCTGCTGCTGGCCACGTCACGTACATCGGACACGGCCGCGCACAATTTGCTGTGCGGCCGGCCCTGTACAGCTGCTGGGGGAGCGGCCCGGGGGGCATTTGCCTCTCTGTCACCCGCCCCAGCCCGCCCCTGCTCTCCTGTGTGATACAGTCTGCTGAGCCATGTATCTAATCCTATCCTGTATATTACTGTCTGCTGACCTATGTATCTAATCCTATCCTTGTGATACTGACTGCATAGACGTGTATCTAATCCTATCCTGTGTGATACCGTCTGCTGAGCTGTGTATCTAATCCTCTCCTGTGTGATATTGTCTGCTGATCCATGTATCTAATCCTATCCTGTGTGATACAGTCTGCTGAGCCGTGTATCTAATCCTATCCTGTGTGTTACTGTCTGCTGAGCCATATATCTAATCCTATCCTGTGTGATACTGTGTGATGAGACGTGTATCTAATCCTCTCCTGTGTGATAGTGTCTGCTGATCCATGTATCTAATCCTATCCTGTGTGATAGTCTGCTGAGCCGTGTATCTAATCCTATCCTGTGTGTTACTGTCTGCTGATCCATGTATCTAATCCTATCCTGTGTGATAGTCTGCTGAGCCGTGTATCTAATCCTATCCTGTGTGTTACTGTCTGCTGAGCCATGTATCTAATCCTATCCTGTGTGATACTGTGTGATGAGCCATGTATCTAATCCTCTCCTGTGTGATACTATCTGCTGATCCATGTATCTAATCCTATCCTGTGTGATTCTGACTGCTGAGCTGTGTTTCTAATCCTATCCTGTGTGCTGAGTTGTGTATCTAATCCTATCCTGTGTGATGCTGTGCTGAGCCGTGTATCTAATCCTATCCTGTGTGATACTGTCTGCTGAGCCATGTATCTAATCCTATCTTGTGTGATGCAGTCTGATGAGCCGTGTATCTAATCCTATCCTGTGTGATACTGGGCTCCCCCTGCAGTCTGTGTGGCACGGTAATAAATTGTGTTATTTCCAGCTTTAGAGAAGGACGATAATGCCATAGAAATGATAAGAATAGTCCTCAGTTACCACAACTGTCTACAAGGAAACTGTTGCTCATAGCAACCAATTATTATATCAGAGTTGGAAACGTAAGCTCAAAAATTCAATTTGGAGTATGAGGGGAGCATTACTAATTATTTATAAGTAAAGTACAACCTTTATTGAATCAAAAAACAAAACAAACACACAGAAATCCACAAACAACCATGTCACCTATATAGGCCCTAAATCGGGGCCCTGATAACAGCTACCTACCAGCGGAGGTTGGCACCCTAAACACAATCGAGATTGGCGCCCCGCTCCACGATGGCTGACCCTGTTACTCCTAGATAACCCTGGACTGGTGCAACACACAATCACCATTTAACCAGGAAAGGAGTGTAAAGGTGTCGCCGGTAAGGGTAGGTTTAGGCAACAATAGAAAAGGTGCAAAAAAAGTGCTGTAAACACGAGACATAAATGACAAGTGCAAATGGGTCGCCCTCCCAGGGCCGTGGGGAACTTGGTACCGGGCCGGTGTCAGCGGGACGTGTCACAGCAGCGGTGACCCGGACCGTGGCCCTGGACGCCCAATTAATAGGGGAGATGTTGTGAATGGTGGAATGTAGTTAGATCAATAGTTCATGACGCCACCTGTGGTGTTCGGCAAGGGAGGTGTTAAGCCGACGCTGCATACAGATCCTCTGGGACAGATGGTGTGGTGCAGCAATGATGTTATAGCCCTCCACAGGCAGGGCAGGATAGGTGAAGAGACACTTAGATGGTGTAGTGTCCGGTGCAGGGGATGTAGCAGTGCCAGGCGGACAGACGCAGGCAGGAATGGAGGACACCAGGGCATGTAGTTCCAAAGCTGTACTCACAGTCTGTAGTGCCCGCTTCTGTGCCGTGTCCTCCGGGTCAGGGACTCAGTCAACCTCCAGGCAAGATGGAATGCTCCCTTCCACGCTCCGCCAACTTATGTGCCTTTTCTGAACGTCTCCTCTATAGCGCCTTTAAGTGTGAAGATCTCCTAGTACTGAGTTACACTGGAGTTCCTCCTGACAGATGTTCCCAAGAACTCTACTTGCACGGCAGACAGCTGTAGCCTGCTTCGGTGACTCTCTACTCCTAAGTCCCGGCTCTCTATCCATGTTGCTGTTGTGCCCTCAAGTCTTAGATGGGAGTAGTGCATTTTCAGCCCACTACTCCACCGGTGTCTGCTGCAGAACCATTACTGTCCATACAACCTCGGGGACCGGGCCCCGGCCTTGTGCTTAGAACTTCTAGGCAGGGTTCTTCCTCTAACCCACATCCTCTGTGTTCCCTTTTACTCCTACGTTCCGTACTTGTCTTTCCCTTCTATGGAAGCTCAGGCTTCAGTTCAATGTCTTTCTCCTTCTTTTCTTTCCCGTGCCAGCTGGCTCAGATCACTGAGGCAGCTGCAGCACTCCTTCCTCCATCCCTCTTCCAGGGATCCCCACTCCTCTCCGAGTGGCTTCCTCTCTCAGCCTGCCTGACTGACCTGTAATCCTAAAACATCCCGCTCTTTTATGTGTTCTAAACTCCACCCACCTCCCAGCATGTTTAGTGTTCCAAGCAGGGAACCACCAAAGGTGCTCTGCCTCTCTCTAGGCAAGGAGCTGCAATGTGGTTTTGCTGAACTACTCTATTGTGTGGGGGTGCGAGTGTTGGAGCGTGGTCAGGAGCCCCCAACTTACCTGGATGGTGGGGCACCACACCTTAGGAGAAGGTGCAGTACCTCTGTGGCAACTGAGCCTCAGGGGCACCACACAAACAAATGAGTACCTGACTATATTGTTCCCTTTGACTGAACACCTTCCTGTCAGCGGAGGTTGGCACCCTACTTGTCAGCGGAATGGTGCCCCCGCTCCACGACAGCTATCCCTGAAGTCCCTGATATAACTGATAAATTAAATAAGGATAGCAAAAGCTAGATAGCCAGAAGGTGCATTTAGCCCATAAGGCCAATATTGGCCCACAAGAGAGAAAGATACTAATGATAAATAATTAAATCATATTTCATCTTTTAAACAGCTCAAGTGAAATGAATGCTGCTTAGTGATTGGTTGCAAGGAAAACTGTTGCTCATAGCAACCAATCACAGATCAGCTTTCATCTTTTAAACAGCTCTGGTGAAATGAAAGATGCTTAGTGGTTGGTTGCTATGTGGAGTGGGCGTGGCTTGATACACACATACATAATAATAATAATCTTTATTTATATAGCGCCAACATATTCCGCAGCGCTTTACAGTTTAACAGTTTCAAAACACAAGTCATAATACAATAATTAAAGCAAAATAAGACGACCCTGCTCGTGAGAGCTTACAATCTACAATACTGTACATACACTCAGTTTTTATAGAGAGAGAGAGAGAGAGAGAGAGAGAGAGAGAGAGAGAGAGAGAGAGAGAGAGAGAGAGAGAGAGAGAGAGAGAGAGAGATAGGTAAATTTGTGAATGAGGGTAGTGTAATATTTGTATGCAGGTGAAAATTCAATATTACTGGTGGGTCCTTGGCACCTTAGTCCGACACTGCTGCAGTCTATTAAGCGCAGGTGAATTTGCGTATGTTCACTGAACCGTGCGGATTCATGGCGTCCAATACAGTGTACGGGTGAAATTCATCTTGCAGGGGCTCGCATCTCTGCAAGATAAATAGACATGCTGTGATCTGGAGTGACGCACCACATGCCTGTCTCTGCGGATGAGCCGCGGCCGTCTCTAGACGCATAGTGGATATGGGATTTCTTGAAATCCCATATCCACTATGCTGTAACATCTGGACACTGGGGGTTCGACGCTGAATAAGCACGCAGTGTCCAACCCGCAGCGCTTACTGATCGTGGGCACATATCTTACTATTTTTATGTCAGTTTTTTTAAAGCAAATTTCAAAATCATTGGCTTAATGGCCACATTTTTTTTTATTATTTCAATCATTTTTTCTCATTACTAGGGCACAGTCAGATGGCTAAATAGCACAGACGACGCTCACATTGCAATGCTAGGACTGGCTGGCGGCTCTCCTGAGCGGAGTGTGAGTGCATGTATGTCTATGCATCTGTCATGGTCAGGGAGCCGCCGGCCAGTCCTAGCATTGTGATGTGAGCGTCGCCCCTGTTATACGCCGTCTGACTGCATCCATCAACTTGTAAAAAAACAAAAAATGTACATTTTATAGGGAATAATAAGGTTCTGAAGAAGAAAGCAACTTCAGCATCTTGTAGAAAAGTGAGATGAAGGGGGAGAATTGGGGGTGGGTAGGAAGAAATCCAGACTGAGAGGAGGAGAGAGGGGAAGGGGAAGAGGAGGAGAAGGAAGGAAGCAAGAGGGGACCCTGACAGCCAGGACTGGAGGAGGGTGAGCAGCAGAGGTGATGTGATGGTCATGTCGGCAGCTGCCACCTCAGGACTGTCCGGGCTTTCCCTGCTCCTGCTCGCAGTGTGGCTCGCTGAGGCTGTGGGTGAGTGCTGTGTAATGTGGAGCTTGTTATGGGACGTGTGGATGGGCTCAGGTCTGCTGGCTGGGATATCTCGGTGAGTGCCCAGTGATGGGCTCATGGCGTGGCTAGCAGTAGTCCCGGGGCCGGCTAGCGGAGGATTCCAGCGCTGAACCTCAGGTCAGGCAGGAAGAGCCCAGTGACTAGGGCGCAGATGGCTGCAGCTCGGGATCGGGGGCTGCATAGTTTAGGAAGTCGCGCTGCCCCCTCCCCCATTGTACTTTGTGATAACAAGAAGGAAATGTGCCAGATGCTTGTTCCCTCATCGGCTGTCTGCAATTTCCAACCATTACATTCTGCCCACAAAAGAAGAAATATCGCTCCTGAGTTCTGTCATATCAGAATCTGACCATCCAATAATTGTCAACCATGGGCGTGGATGAGGTCAGAATGTCCCACCGGAGCCCAAGTGTGCGCCTCAGGGAGTCCGCCGTGGGTCATAGGAGTCCGCCGTGGGTCATAGGAGTCTGCCATGGGTCATAGGAGTCCGCCGTGGGTCATAGGAGTCCACCGTGGGTCATAGGAGTCCGCCGTGGGTCATAGGAGTCCGCCGTGGGTCATAGGAGTCCACCGTGGGTCATAGGAGTCCGCCGTGGGTCATAGGAGTCCGCCATGGGTCATAGGAGTCCGCCGTGGGTCATAGGAGTCCACCGTGGGTCATAGGAGTCCGCCGTGGGTCATAGGAGTCCGCCGTGGGTCATAGGAGTCCACCGTGGGTCATAGGAGTCCGCCATGGGTCATAGGAGTCCGCCATGGGTCATAGGAGTCCGCCGTGGGTCATAGGAGTCCGCCGTGGGTCATAGGAGTCCGCCGTGGGTCATAGGAGTCCGCCGTGTCCGCGCCATTATATCACGGGGAACCACGTCAGATAATCGGAAGCCTGTGTGGAGCGTAGGCATGCCTGGGTTTACTTGCGTCATACATGATGATCACTGCAGCCAAGGTGATCGAGCATCGTAAGGCCACATTCACACGTTCAGTATTTAGTCAGTATTTTCCATCAGTACTTGTAAGCCATAACCAGGAGTGCAACAATCAGTGTGGGGGGATGGGCACAAGTTCAGGAATTGGACCCAGTACATGTCCGCTGAGTCCAAAGCGCGTGAACGTGGTCTAGCAGGAGTTTAACCCCTTAATGACCAGGGGTATTTCAGGTTTTGAATTTCTGTTGTTGCTCCCCTTCTTCCCAGAGCCATAACTTATTTTCCGATTTATATGGCCATGTTAGAGCTTGTTTTTTGCAGGATAAGTTCTTCTTTTGAACGACACCATTGGTTTCATGAACATATCTTGTACTGGAAAACAAGAAAAAAATTAATTCCAAGTGTGGTGAAATTGCAAAAAAAAGTGCAATGTCACAGTATTTTTTCTTTTTTTACCATGTTCACTAAATGCTAAAACTGAACTGCCATTATGATTCTCCAGGTCATTACGAGTTCACAGACACTAAACATGGGTTCTTTAAGTGGTGAAAAAAAATTATAAAATTTGTTTAAAAAAAAAAAAAAAAAGTGGCGCCATTTTTCGTGATTTGGGGCTGGGTGATGGCTTATTTTTTGCGCACCGAGCTGACGTTTTTATTGATACCATTTTGGTGCAGATACGATCTTTTGATGTAGCGGCGACCAGCAAAATGTAATTCTGGCGTTTTTAATTTTTTTTCCCATTACGCCGTTTAGCAATCGCGTTAATTCTTTTTTCATATTGATAGATTGGGTGAATCTGAATGCGGCGATACCAAATGTGTATATTTGATTTTTTTATTGTTTTATTTTGAATGGGGCAAAATGGGGGTGATTTGAATGGGGTGATTTGAGCTTTTACTTTTTTTTATATTTTTTAAAAACTTTTTTCTTCTTTTTTGAATGCTTCGATAGTCTCCATGGGAGACTGATCGCCTCTGCTACACACAGGCGATGATCTGATCACCTGTGTGTAGCAGAAATGCGGGGCGGCGCTCATAGCAATCTGGCAATGACAACCGTAGAGGTCTGCTGCAAACCTCTGGTTATCATGCCGACCCTTCGGTGACCCGCAATCATGTGCTGGTGTTACCGACGGGATTAGCGATGCACTTCTGGTAAGCACAAGTTAAATGCCGCTGTCAGAGATTGACAGCGGCATTTACCTAGTTAACAGCCGCAAGTGGATTGTGATTCCACTCACGGCTGTTGCGGGGAAATGTCAGCTGTCATGCCTGGAAAGGTGTGGGCTCCGGCGCTGAGGGAGTCCTACATGGGCATACTCTTATGCCCAACGTTGCCAAGAGGTTAAAAAGCAGATGCAGGTTGTCGGGACTCTATTAGAATTTCAAAGGTAAATACATTTTAATAAGTCATTCTATTTTGGAATATTTAGCAAAACTACTAAGTTGCTAATATTCTTGTTCTGTATACACTTTGGGCTGGGCCCTCAAACTTTCTTTGTATCCAAATCTAATTCTGTATTTGATTTGCATTTTGAAGGGGCTGACCCTTTACCTCCCTACACTGCACTGCCACTGCTTTGACCTCTGTGTTTTGGCTGCATTGGTAACATGAAATTCTGTATTACCCTGCCTCCAGTTGTTTCAAGGTGGACTTAGCCTTAGATAAATTAAGTTACTTGTGGTTTTTCATTGCATTTTTGTGCTTTCTTTGTACATGCGTTTTTTTCTCGTTCTTTGACGCTGCAGTTTTTCTTCTCTTTGATGTGTCATGTTTTAAACTAAGCTGCTTTGTTTTTGATACTTTCTGGCATTTAACCCCTTTCTGACATCGGACATAATGATCTGTCCATGTGACCTGGGCCAACTAGACCATGGACAGATCATTACGTCATCGTGATCGCTCATACACACGGGTGGTGCACGGGCAATCGCTGCCCGGTGTCAGCTGATTGACAGCTGATGCCCGGCACTAGGTGCCAGGAGTGGTCACAGACCTGTCCCGGCACTTTAATCCTTGAAATACTGCGATCAAACACGATTGCATCATTCCTGAACCCGGCAGAGAGCTGACAGCCCCTCTGCCTTTGGATCGGAGACTCCATGGCGTGACGCGGGGTCCCGATCGTTGCCATGGTGACCCGATGTCATGACAACATCCAGGTCACCAGAGAGAGGAAACTTGCTGCTCATGCGCAGTGCATGAACAGCAAGTCTCTGCAAGTGCAGATCTGACAGCTTCTATGGCATGGTGATGCTGCTTCATCTGCATGCTATAGAAGCGATCAGCCTGCAAAAAAATGATTGTCCCATAGTGGGATTAAATTAAAAAAAAAATGTGAAAAAAAGTTTTAAAAAAATTTAAATAATTGTAAAAATATTTAAAAAAGTCAAAAATTATATATAAAAAAATCAATATAGAGTGTATAACTAAATAAATATTTGAATGAAAAAAAAATCTAAACAATAAAAGTACACATATTTAGCATCACCGCATCCTTGACATTCTGACTTATAAATCTCTCCCACTAGTTAACCCCTTTAGTGAACACCATAAAAAAGGTAAAAAACAATGCTTTATCATCATACCGCCGAAGAAAAAGTGGAATAACACGCGATCAAAAAGATGGATATAAATAAACATGGTACTGCTGAAAATGTAATTTTGTCCTGCAAAAAACAAGCCTCCATACAGCTCCATCAAAAGAAAAATAAAGTTATAGCTCTTAGAATAAAGCGATGCAAAAAATAATTATTTGTTCTATGAAATAGTTTTCATAGTATAAAAGCAAAAAAACATAAAGATGTAAATGAGGTATCGTTGTAATCGTACTGACCCAAAGAATAAAACTGTTTTATCAATTTTACCACACAGAACGCTATAAACCCCCAAAAAAGAAATTCATGTATTGCTGGTTTTTGTTCATTCTGCCTCCCAAAAATAGAATAGAAATAGAATAGAATGCGATCAAAAAATGTCATGTGCCCGGAAATGGTACCAATAAAAATGCCAACTCGTCCTGCAAAATATAAGACCACACATGACTCTGTGGACCAAAATATGAAAAAATTATAGCTCTCAAAATGTGGTGATGCAAAAACTATTTTTTGCAATAATTAGCATCTATTATTTGTCACGGTCACGTGTGTCTGGACGCAGATGATACCGCAAGGCGGACCCATAACACACGTGACCCTGGATACAGCGCCTCCAGTGGCGAATTTAAATAATAATACATGCAGATGGATACACCGCCTCCACCCGGCGAATTTAGGTATTACACGTTAATATAAATTCTGGAAACCCCGCCTCCAGTACGGCGAATTTAAATAATAGGGGGGAACCTGGGAAACATTAACAATGGTGGGCCCTGCGATAGGGAATAGGGGAGTGGAGACCTCCTAAGCTCCCCTGAGCCAGTGTCCCTGCACTCCTTACAGGCTCCGCACCTGTCGCCGCACACGAACCTTAAACCCTTGCTCGCCCTGACCCTAAACCCTCACTAGGGAATTGGTCGGTGCGGAGACTAATCCCACCACTGCACTAACAACACACAAGGAAAGAAGACAACACAGGGGAAACACCACTTAGCTTTAGGCTCTGTGCTTATGCTCCTGCAACAGAGAGCACCACCTGCGTGTGTCTTCTCCTCCACCTGGATCCATCAGCATCCTGGATCCTACACCATAGTGCAGCCTTGGAGCAGAGTCCATCTCCAGTTGCAGCAGTCCATTAACAAAGTCCCAAGGATGAGTCAGCCTCTGCCAAAATTCTAAGCATGCCTGAGTCCAGCTCTCGGCCACCAAGTCGAGCATGCCGAGTGCAACTCTCTCCACAGTCACCACTCCACAAAGCCTTGCACGCACTTCCCGCCGACACCACAAACTGCGACTCCTCCACGCCATGCCAGCAATTCTCGCAGACACCATTAGCTGCCACTCGTCTCCTCTGGCTGACTGCGCAGGACTCCTCTTCAGCTCCATGTTCACCCAGGCTTCACAAACTCAGAATGAATCAATCAGTATCACCAGCAGTGATTACACACCCTGAGACTTATTTATAGAGCCCCACACCTGATTCATAATTACGTACATATTAAACCCAAACTATCGTGCGATACCACTAACCACCACCGGGGCAACTCAGAATGAATGACACCACATGTGATAATTCCAATGGCCACCGGGGGCAATAACGTCACCTTGCCAAAGGAAAAAACGTTCACTTTGTCCATTTAATCTGACAGATCCACACCTGGATCATGACAGTACCCCCTCCTTAATGAGGGGCCTCTGGACCCTCAAGACCACTCCTAATTAGGGAAACACCTACAGCGGGGACGCCCAGATCCTGAGTTCACTCCACCACTACCGGAATTCAGGTTTATGACAAACACACCGCTGGTATTGGCAATAAAGTTCATTTTGGAGGCACCACTCATCTCCACAGCGCCGACCTGGGGAACGAGTTTATGTATGTGTATGTTTGTTATGAGCTGATCAGGCTCCACAACACCCTTCCATAAGATTTTTTTTGGTGGCACCCATACACGCTCGTTCACACACAGGTCCGGACCTGAACGTTCATTGCACACATTTGTTTGTCATAATTGGTGAACTCATTCTGAACTAGACAGCAGAGGCGTCCCCCTGTGTCACCACACTCACACCCCCGCTATTCACCACGGGACACCACCCTCCAACCCTCTTTACCATGAGGTCTACGCCTCCTAGGGTTGCTTAATGGCGAGGGTTGAGATTTGTCCCTACTCCCCCCAGCACACCTGCTGCTCACACCAGGAGGAGAGGGGACCGGATATGGAGGAACATCAACTCGCTGGTCACCTCCACACGACCAGGAGGGGGCGGCATTAAAGATTTGGCGTGAGCCCCGCAGACTCTACACCAGTCTGCTCATCACTAGAACGTACCCCTTCACCTCGGGGAATACCAAGCAGCTCCGTGGGGCACCATTCCTCCCACCTGCCTGGGTACGCCCACGTGCAAGTCCTGCTCCCCAGCAGCGACACTAGGGGCTTTTAGCCAGATCACAGCCGCCATTTTTTTTTAATTTTTTTTTTCCAGCAGAGGCCCCAGACCCAGATAACTGCTGCTGCAGCGGCTTAAACACACCATGCCGCTCCCAGTCACCTCAGTGAAGCCCAGCAGCAACTGCTCACAGGTCACCACATGGCCAAAGGCCCCAGACCCTGACAATTACTCACAGGTCTCCACATGGCCAAAGGCCCTAGACCCTGACAATTGCTCACAGGACTCCACATGGCCAAAAGCTCACCAGAAAAAAAACAAAAAAAAAAACTGTAGGGCTGGTGATAATGTCATGGTCACGTGTGTCTGGACGCAGATGATACCGCAAGGCGGACCCATAACACACGTGACCCTGGATACAGCGCCTCCAGTGGCGAATTTAAATAATAATACGTGCAGATGGATACACCGCCTCCACCCGGCGAATTTAGGTATTACACGTTAATATAAATTCTGGAAACCCCGCCTCCAGTACGGCAAATTTAAATAATAAGGGGGAACCTGGGAAACATTAACAATGGTGGGCCCTGCGATAGGGAATAGGGGAGTGGAGACCTCCTAAGCTCCCCTGAGCCAGTGTCCCTGCACTCCTTACGTTCCCTATACAGGCTCCGCACCTGTCGCCGCACGCGAACCTTAAACCCTTGCTCGCCCTGACCCTAAACCCTCACTAGGGAATTGGTCGGTGCGGAGACTAATCCCACCACTGCACTAACAACACACAAGGAAAGAAGACAACACAGGGGAAACACCACTTAGCTTTAGGCTCTGTGCTTATGCTCCTGCAACAGAGCCCACCACCTGCGTGCGTCTTCTCCTCCACCCGGATCCATCAGCATCCTGGATCCTACACCATAGTGCAGCCTTGGAGCAGAGTCCATCTCCAGTTGCAGCAGTCCAATAACAAAGTCCCAAGGATGAGTCAGCCTCTGCCAAAATTCTAAGCATGCCTGAGTCCAGCTCTCGGCCACCAAGTCGAGCATGCCGAGTGCAACTCTCTCCACAGTCGCCACTCCACAAAGCCTTGCACGCACTTCCCGCCGACACCACAAACTGCGACTCCTCCACGCCATGCCAGCAATTCCCGCAGACACCATTAGCTGCCACTCGTCTCCTCTGGCTGACTGCGCAGGACTCCTCTTCAGCTCCATGTTCACCCAGGCTTCACAAACTTAGAATGAATCAATCAATCAGTATCACAAGCAGTGATTACACACCCTGAGACTCATTTATAGAGCCCCACACCTGATTCATAATTATGTACATATTAAACCCAAACTATCGTGCGATACCACTAACCACCACCGGGGCAACTCAGAATGAATGACACCACATGTGATAATTCCAATGGCCACCGGGGGCAATCACGTCACCTTGCCAAAGGAAAAAACGTTCACTTTGTCCATTTAATCTGACAGATCCACACCTGGATCATGACATTATTGTGAGACAGCAGCCAAGCATAAAAACCCACTATAACATAGTAACATAGTAACATAGTTATTAAGGTTGACTTTAAGTCCATCTAGTTCAACCCATATCCTATCCTAACTTGCCCTAAAATGTTGATCCAGAGGAAGGCATAAAAAACCCCATGTAAAGAGCAAACAGTAAGCTTCACATTGGGGAAAAAAATTTCTTCCCGACTCCACATACGGCAATCAGACTAGCTCCCTGGATCAACGCAATATTAAGGAAACTAGTGTATATACCCTGTAATATTATACTTTTCAAGAAAGGCATCCAGGCCCTTCAAAAATTTTAGTAGGGAATCACTCATTACAACATCATATGACAGAGAGTTCCATAGTCTCACTGCTCTTACAGTAAAGAATCCGCATCTGTGAGTATGCTTAAACCTTCTTTCCTCCAGACGTAGAGGATGCCCCCTTGTCCCCGTCACAGGTCTAAGAGTAAAAAGATCATTAGAAAGGTCTTTGTACTGTCCCCGCATATATTTATACATTGTATTAAGATCACCCCTAAGCCTTCGATTCTCCAAACTAAATAACCCCAAGTGTAATAACCTGTCTTGGTATTGCAGACCCCCTAGTTCCCTAATAACCTTGGTCGCTCTTCTCTGCACCCGCTCCAGTTCAGCTATGTCTTTCTTATACACTGGAGACCAGAACTGTACGCAGTATTCCAAGTGTGGTTGCACTAGTGACTTAAATAGAGGTAAAATTATGTTCTCCTCATGAGCATCTATGCCTCTTTTAATGCATCCCATTATTTTATTTGCCTTTGCAGCAGCTGCCTGACACTGGCCACTAAATGTGAGTTTGTGGTCCACCCATACACCCAGGTCTTTTTCAGTGACAGTTTTGCCCAGTGTTTTACAATTACGCACATAATTATACATCTTATTTGTTCTACCCAAGTGCATGACCTTACATTTATCCCCATTAAAGCTCATTTGCCATTTATCAGCCCAAGCTTCTAGTTTACATAAATCCTCCTGTAATATAAAATTGTCCTCCTCTGTATTGATTACCCTGCAGAGTTTAGTGTCATCTGCAAATATTGTAATTCTATTATCTATGCCCCCTACAAGGTCATTAATAAATATGTTAAAAAGAAGCGGGCCCAAAACTGACCCCTGTGGTACCCCACTGCTAACCGTGACCCAGTCCGAGTGTGCACTATAAGGCCTCTTTCACACGTCCTGATCTTTCCAGTACCGGAGATGTCAGTGTCCGTGCGTGTAATACTTGTGGCACATGTGTGGAATGCGTGTGCCACATCAGTACCACACGGACGGGCACCAGGGAAGAAGCATTACAGTAAGCGCGGTTCCCCGGCGCCGGGTGTTGAACATGGCTCTCATTCTCCCCTGCTCTGCCGGTGATCGGCGCGAGCAGGGGAGAATGATGAGAGTTATATTTAAGTGATAAATGACAGCAGGTGGTGGCTGATGGGACTATTAATCCCATCAGCTTACCCCTGCTACTGCTAATAACCCACGACCCAACAGCCACGTCCAGCTAACGCCCAATATCGCTGCTCCCATTCGCTTCTAAGCTCCTGGAGCAGCATGCCCACATTGAACTCTCCTCCCACCTCTCATCTAACTTGCTCTTTGACAATCTACAATCTGGTTTCCGTCCCCATCATTCCACTGAGACAGCCCTGACCAAAATTACCAACAACCTACTTACAGTCAAAGATAAACGGACAAAACTCTATACTCCTCCTTCTAGACCTGCCCTCTGCTTTCGACACAGTTGACCACTGCCTCCTACTACAGATCCTCTCCTCCTTTGGCATCAAAGACCTCGCCTTATCCTGGATCTCCTCATACATTTCCAACCGCACATTCACCGTCTCCCACTCTCACACTACCTCCTCATCCCACCCTCTCTCTGTTGGAGTCCCTCAAGGCTCTGTTCTAGGACTCCTACTCTTCTCAACCTACACACTTGGCCTGGGGAAACTCATAAAGTCCCACGGATTCCAGTACCACCTTTATGCCGATGATACTCAGATTTACCTCTCTGGCCCAGACGTCACCTCTCTGCTCTCCAGAATCCCAGAGTGTCTATCAGCCATATCCTCCTTCTTCTCCTTTCGCTTCCTCAAACTCAATGTGGACAAATCTGAACTGATCATCTTTCCCCCATCTCACAGATCTTCCTTACCCGACCTATCTATAACAATTGACGACATCACGCTTTCCCCAGTACCAGAGGTCCACTGCCTCGGAGTAACCCTTGACTCTGCCCTGTCCTTCAAACCGCACATCCAAGCTCTCTCCAACTCCTGTCGCCTCCAGTTCAAAAATATTTCCTGAATCCGTCCCTTCCTCAATCCTCAATCTACTAAAATGCTTGTGCATGCGCTCATAATTTCCTGCCTCGACTATTGCAACATCCTTTTCTGTGGCCTCCCTGCTAACACCCTTGCACCTTTCCAGTCCATCCTTAACTCTGCCGCCTGACTAATTCATCTCTCTCCTCGCTACTCCTCCGTTTCTCCCCTCTGTAAATCTCTTCACTGGCTCCCATTCTCTCAGCGTATCCAATTCAAATTACTAATACTGACCTACAAGGCCATCTATAACCTGTCTCCTCCATATAGCTCTGAACTAATCTCCCGATATATTCCCTCATGTAATCTCCGGTCCTCTTAAGACCTCCTTCTCTCCTCCACACTTATTTTCTCCTCACCCATCCACCTCCAAGACTTCTCCCGAATATCCCCCATCCTCTGATATTCTTTGCCGCAGCACGTCCGACTATCAACCACATTCAGATCCTTCAGACGGAACCTGAAAACCCATCTCTTCAAGAAAGCTTACAGCCTGCAATGATCCCCGCTGCCTCCCCACCACTACTGGAGCTATCGCCTCACCATCACTGGAGCTGCTGCAACCCCCCAACCTACTGTCTCCTTCCCCACCATCCTGTAGAATGTAAGCCTGAAAGGGCAGGGTCCTCTCTGCTCTCTATATCAGTCTGTGATTGGGGATTTGGATGTTTCGCCCCCAGCAGTTCACCCCCAGCAGTTCCCCCTGGGTACATTTCACCCCCGCACATTTTGTCCCCAGCATTTGGACCCCAGGATGTTTCGCCCCCGCACATTTCGCCCCCGCACATTTCACCCCAGCACGTTTCGCACCCAGCAGTTCGTCCCCGGATGTTTCGCCCCCAGCAGTTCACCCCCGGATGTTTCGCCCCCCATCATTTAATCCCTGGCAGTTCGCCCCCGGATATTTGTACCCTATTTTGCCCCCTGAATTTTGTGTTTGGATGTTTCGCCGGTTTGTCCTTGTGGTTCATGAATTATTATTATTTATTATTATAGCGCCATTTATTCCATGGCGCTTTACATGTGAGGAAGGGTATAAATAATAGATACAATTACAGTAATCTTAAATAAAACAAGTCACAACTGGTACAGGATGAGAGAGGACCCTGCCCACGAGGGCTCACAATCTACAAGGGATTGGTGAAGATACAGTAGGCGAGGGTAGAGCTGGTCGTGCAGCGGTTTGGTGGATCGGTGCTTACTGCAGGTTGTAGGCTTGTCGGAAGAGGTAGGTCTTCAGGTTCTTTTTGAAGGTTTACATGGTAGGGGAGAGTCTGATATGTTGTGGTAGAGAGTTCCAGAGTAGGGGGGATGCACGGGAGAAGTCTTGTATGCGATTGTGGGAAGAGGAGATAAGAGGGGAGTACAGAAGGAGATCTTGTGAGGATCGGAGGTTTCGTGCAGGTAAGTACCGGGAGATGAGGTCAGAGATGTATGGAGGACTCAGGTTGTGGATGGCTTTGTATGTCATGGTTAGGGTTTTGAACTGGAGTCTTTGGGTAATGGGGAGCCAGTGCAGGGATTGACAGAAGGGAGAGGCCGGGGAATAGCGGGGTGACAGGTGGATTAGTCGGGCAGCAGAGTTTAGAATAGATTGGAGGGGTGCGAGAGTGTTAGAGGGGAGGCCACAGAGCAAGAGGTTGCAGTAGTCAAGGCAGGAGATGATGAGGGCATGGACTAGAGTTTTTGCAGATTCTTGACTGAGGAATGTACGAATCCATGAAATATTTTTCAGTTGAAGTCGACAGGAAGTGGAAAGGGCTTGGACATGTGGTTTTAAAGAGAGATCAGTGTCAAGGATAACCCAGAGGCAGTGAGCTTGTGGGACTGGAGAGTGGGCAGCCGTTTACTTTAATGCATAGGTCCGTTGGGGGGGGATCACGTGAGATGGGGAATAGCTTAGTTACTCACCGATAACGGTGTTTCTCGGAACCCATGACAGCACCACGGATAGAGGGGGTCCGCCCATCAAGGACAGGAACCTACAGATAAAAAGGCAGCACCTCTCCTCTGCCCCCAGTTGGATTCAGAGCATCAGAGGGTCTCCCGGTTAGTTAACAACAAAAGTATATACATAACATTATAATATTGCATATTATGGAGAAGCCCCGTGTCTTAACAAAAACACTTTACACACATTAACTCGTGCTCACCGCGCACGTGAAAGGGGGGGAATAAGCGGGTGCTGTCATGGGTTCCGTGAAACACCGTTTTCGGTGAGTAACTAAGCTATTCTCTCTCACCGACCGCACCACGGAGAGAATTTCAGAGATTGGCAGCTTAGGGAGGGACCACCGCCTCAAGGACCCTTCTCCCGAAGGTCAGGTCAGACGTAGAGGCTAGATCTAAACGATAGTGCCTGAAAAAGGTAGAAGGTGTTGACCAGGTGGCCGCCTTAAAGATCTGCTCTATTGATACCTCTGATCTTTCTGCCCATGAGGTCGCCATTGCCCTTGTAGAGTGAGCTTTTAGACCCTCCGGGATGGTATTCCCACTGGATGAATACGCCAGGGCAATCGCATCCCTTATCCACCTTGCTAGGGTACTCTTGGATGCCTTGAGTCCCTTCCGAGGTCCCTGGAAACACACAAAGAGAGACACTTCCTTCCTACACTCCTTGGTGGCCTCTAAGTACTGAACTAGGCATCTCTTCACATCTAGGGTGTGAAATTTTTCCTCTCCCCTATTCCTAGGGTTTGGGCAGAAGGAAGGAAGGACTACTTCTTGTGACCTATGGAAGAGTGTTGACACCTTAGGTAGGTATGCTGGGTCAGGTTTTAATATGACTCTATCGTCCAAGATTTTAGTGAACGGGGGTATCGCTGACAAGGCTTGAATATCGCTCACTCTGCGAGCGGATGTTAGGGCCACTAAGAGTACAGTCTTTAATGACAAGGTTTTCAGGGGTGCTGACTGGATGGGCTCGAATGGGGGCCCTGTTAGGGCAGATAACACTAGCTTTAGATCCCATGATGGTAATTTCTGGGAGGTTATTGGTCTAGATCTGGCTGTGGCCCTCATAAACCGTGCTACCCAAGGGTTGCCCGCCACATTCAGGTTATAAAGGGTGCCTAGAGCCGCTACCTGTACCTTCAACGAATTAGTCGCCAGCCCCTGTTCTAACCCTTTTTGCAAGAATTCGAGAATTTTGTCGATTTGTACTCCATCCTGAACCCTTACCCCGGAGCTGGATAGAAATGTCTTCCAAGTTCTACCATAGGCCCTGGTTGTGATCGGTTTTCTACTCTTTTGTAGCGTGGAAACCAGGTTCTCTGAGAACCCCTTCCCCCTCAGCAGTGTCCTTTCAAATTCCATGCTGTTAAATGGAGGTTCACTGTCCGAGAGTGTAACACGGGACCTTGGGACAGAAGGTGGGGAGATCTGGTAGAACCCAGGGGTCGGTTATTGACAGAATCCTCAGCCATGAAAACCAAGTTCTTTTTGGCCAAACGGGGCTATCAATATCATTCGTGCCCTGTCTTCTCTGACTTTCCTTATTACTGCCGGGATGAGAATGGGCGGCGGGAAGGCATACATTAGGCCCCGTGTCCACGGAAGCATAAACGCATCCAGGGTCCGGGGATTCCCCCTGGGGTCTAGGGAACAAAATGCTTGCACTTTTTTGTTTTTGTGGTCGGCAAACAAATCTATGTCCGAGGTCCCCCACATTTTTACGATCTTCCGAAAAATGTACTGTTTTAGAACCCACTCCCCTTGATGTAGCTGGGTGCGAGTTAGAAAGTCTGCTGTCTGGTTCTCTACTCCCCGTATGTGTAGTGCAGATAGGGATAGTAGGTTTTCCTCGGCTAGCGTGAATATTTCGGAGGATGTGTTCATTAGTGTTTGGGATCTGGTTCCCCTCTGATGATTTATGTAGGCCACCGTCACCCGATTGTCCGAAAATATTCAGACATGATGGCCCCTTAATATCGGTAGATAGTGTTTTAGGGCGTAGCCTACTGCCAACAGTTCCTTTTGGTTCAAGGAGGATTTTAGTTCCTGACCTCCCCATTCCCCCTGAGCCACTCTGTTGCTCATGTGTGCTCCCCATCCCTTGGGACTGGCGTCCGTGGTGATTATGTGTGTGATATTTATCACCCAGGGAATCCCTTTCGACAGGTTGTCTCTGTTCGCCCACCAAGCTAGGGAACGAATAGTTTTGGAGTTTAGTGTGACGTGACCTTCCAAGTGACCTCCTAATGCTAACTGGTTGGCCAATACATCCCATTGGAGATCTCTCATATGTAGCTGCGCCCACTGGACCGCAGGCAGGCAGGCGGAGAGGGACCCTAATAGCGACATTGCTTTTCTTAGCGTCATGGAAGGGTTCTGTGTCGCTCTTGCTACCATCTGAGCGATCCTCTCTTTTTTGTGATCTGGTAGGTAACACTCCTGGGTGTTTGAGTCCAGAGTCAGACCTAGGAATTCCTGGACTTTTCTGGGCTCAAGCCTTGATTTTTTCAGGTTCAGGAGCCAGCCGAGGTTTTGTAGAGTGGCCATCACTCTGTCCCTCTGTTCCCTGCATCTTTGGGCCGAGTTGCTCGCTATTAAAAAGTCGTCCAGATATGGAACTATTAGAACGTCTTGTTCTCTTATGTGAGCCATCATCTCTGCTACCAGTTTCGTGAAGATTCGCGGAGCTATCGAAATCCCAAATGGCAAGGCTCTGTACTGAAACTCCCTTACTTTGCCTCCTGTGGAGACCGCCAGTCTGAGGTATTCTCGGGAGTCTTTGTGGATGGGGACGTGATAGTACGCATCGCTAAGATCTAATACTACCATGAAGCAATGTGGAAAGAGAATTTTGATGGTCGACTTGATCGACTCCATTTTGAATTTCTCGTTTTTGACATAGTCGTTTAGCCTCTTTAGATTTATAATTGTCCGGAAGGTACGTCCGGTTTAGTTACCAGAAAGAGAGGCGAGTAGAACCCTCTGCCTTTCTCCCGTGGGGGAACCTCCTGGAGGAACCTTTTGTTCAATAGGCTTATGACCTCCTTTTCGAGTGCTTCCTGTTCCGACGCTGATGATCTTAGTGGGGTCACTATATATTTTTGAGGTGGGAGAGAGAGAAAGTCTATTCTTAACCCTGATCCTATCAGATTTAGTAACCACGGGTTGTTCGATATTTTCCTCCAGGCTGGGAGAAAAAAGCTTAGCCTCCCTCCCACCCTGGGCAAACAGTCAATTGGAGGGTTTCTTGTCTCGGGACGACTTACCAAAGAAGAACCCCCTGTCTCTCCTTGTGTCGTCCCATTTCTGTTCTCTCGGGGGTCTCCTCTGAAAAAATTTTTTGTTCCGAAAGGACCTCTTAAAGCCTGTGGGGCCTGTAGGGCCTAAATTTGGGAATCCCTTTTTTTTGTCCCCCGCCTTTTCGAGGATGTCATCCAAAGTCTCTCCAAAAAGGAATTATCCTTTACAAGGGATGGCACATAGTTTCATCTTGGTTTGTAAATCCCCAGGCCAACATTTAAGCCACAGCGTTCTTCGGGCTGCGTTTGATAGGGCTGCCGTTTTGGATGACAACCTTACCGAATCAGCCGATGAGTCGGCTAGGAAGGCCGCCGCTCCCCTTATCACTGGAATGTATTCCAGGATCTTTTCCCTGGGTGTACCTTCCCTTAGCTGTTTCTCTAATCGATCCACCCACACCATGAGGGCTCTGGAGGTACAAGTTACCGCTATTGCTGGCCTAAGATCTCCTCCTGCTGATTCCCAAGTGCCCTTGAGGAAAGTATCAGCTTTTTTGTCTAATGGGTCCCTTAAAGTACCCATATCCTCAAAGGGGAGCGCAAATTTTTTGGAGGCTTTGGCGACCGCCACGTCTAACTTCGGGACTCTGTCCCAATATGTGGACGCCTCCTCATCGAATGGGTATTTTCTTTTAAGAGAGGGAACCGTGGAGTTCTTCCTATCTGGTCTCTCCCATTCTTTTTTTTATCAGGCCCTGTACATTTTCGTTCAGCGGAAATACTCTGCGCCTCTTTTGGCCTAGTCCCCCGAACATTATGTCCTGGACTGATCTATCTGGCCGAGGGTCTGCTACCCCCATGGTAGACCTTACTGCCTTTACGAGCATGTCTACCTCGTCCAGAGGAAAGCAATGCCGACCTTCTGTTTCCTCATCTGATAATGACGCCTTTTGTGTCTGAGGTATGTGATGTGACTTCCCCTGACGTCGAGGCCTCTGACTGGGAGACTACTATTGTGTCCCTTTTTCTTCCCCTTCCTTTGTGTTTTAGGGATGAAAGGGCACTTTGAAATTCCGAACGGATTACCGCTCTTAGATCCAAGGCGTAATCCGGGGTTTCATCGCAAAGAACTTCCTGTATGCAGGAATCGCAGAGCTTTTTATCCCAAGCTGGTGGTAGGGGTCTGCTACAGGTGGGGCATTCCCGGTTCTTTGTTTTTTCTTTCTTCTTTCCCGGTTCGGGAGGTGGATTCGGATCCCTCACGGGCTGATCCACGGAAGATGACTTGCTCCTCGCAGACGACTTCCTCCGCTGCGTGGAGTGCCTACCGGACCGGTCCTCGCCGTCCTTTTCTCGGCGATGGTGGTGTTGCCTGTGCTGCTGCTGCTTATGCTGCTGCATTGGCTGCTCCTCGTGCTGGTCGCTGTCCTCCATACTTACAGGACGCTTCCAGCAAGGAGTAATTGCAGCGTTCTCTTTTAAATTTTCCCGGCCGTGACATCACTTCCTCTCCCAGCCTGCACCGCTCTGTGCCCCGGGGAGCGCGCAATGCGCCTGCGCCGACCTCAGGGACCCAGAAGTCATCTCCTCCATTTCCAGGGCAGCGCCATGTTGGTACACCTCTGTACCACGCTCTGCCCCCGCGTGTACCGGCGTCCCTCCAGCCCCATCTCCTCTCCGGAGCGGCGGCTCAGTCCTCCCCACCCACTTACCCTGTACATCCCCTCGGCTACAGCGGTGGCGGCTTCAGGCACTGACCCCACCGCGGCAGGGGCCTCCCCGCTGCCGGTGTACTGGACAAGTCGGCCCTGGACTCCTCTCCCCAGGTAAGCTGCTGCCGCTGCTGTTGGTTCCACGGGTCACCCGTCAAGGACAGGAACCCAACTGGGGGCGGAGGAGAGGTGCCGCCTTTTTATCTGTAGGTTCCTGTCCTTGAGGGGCGGACCCCCTCTCTCCGTGGTGCTGTCATGGGTGAGAGAGAAAGATGATTAATTCTGTTTTGTCCATATTAAGTTTTAGAAATCTAGCGGAGAAGAAGGATGAAATAGCAGACAGACATTGAGGGATTCTGTTTAGTAGAGAGGTGATATCTGGTCCAGAGATGTAGATCTGTATGTCATCAGCATAGAGGTGATACTAAAATCCATGAGATTCTATGAGCTCTCCGAGGCCGAAGGTGTAAATGGAGAAGAGCAGGGGCCCAAGGACTGAACCTGGCGGGACTCTGACGGATAGGAGGCGCGATGAGGAGGTGTTGTGCGAGTGGGAGACGCCTAATGTCTAGTCTGTTAGGTATGACGCAATCCAAGATAGGGCCAAGTCTGTGATACCAAGAGATGAGAGGGTCTGTAGTAATAGGGAATGGTCCACTGTGTCAAAGGCAGAGGACAGGTCCAGGAGGAGAAGGACAGAGTAGTGTCGCTTGGCCTTGGCGGCTAGTAAGCCATTGGTGACCTTAGTTAGGGCAGTTTCAGTGGAGTGGTGTGGCAGGAAGCCAGATTGTAATCGGTCAAGGAGGGAGCAAGAAGAGAGGTGGGAGGACAGTTCAAGATAGACGTGTTGTTCCAGTAGTTTTGAGGCATAGGGGAGAAGTGATATAGGGCAATAGCTAGATACAGTGGATGGGTCAAGAGAGGGCTTTTTGAGGATAGGTGTGATTGAGGCATGTTTAAAGCTTGAGGGGAAAACACCAGTTGTTAGTGATAGGTTGAAGAGGTGGGTTAGGGTTGGGATGAAGACTGTGGTGAGTTTTGGGATGAAGTTGGATGGGATCGGGTCAAGTGCACAGGTAGTGAGATGTGATCTTGAGAGTAGAGTGGAGAGTCGATCTTCTGTAATGGTGGAGAAGTTGGTTTTGGAGGAGGATGGCAGGGCAGTTAGGAGGAAGGGCACTGGGGGTTGTTGACCAAGACTGTCTCTGGTGTTATCAATCTTCTCCTTGAAAAATGAGGCAAAGTCCTCAGCTGAGATGAGTGGGGAGGGAGGAGGTGCTGGGGGCGGAGGAGAGAATTGAAGGTGTTGAATAACTGTTTAGGGTTGTGAGACAGGGAGGATATGAGAGATGAGAAGTAGGTTTGTTTTGCTGCAGCGAGTATGGTCTTGAAAGTTGTGAGGGACTGTTTGAATGCGATAAAGTCCTCATTGGAGTGGGATCTTTTTCATTTCCGCTCTGCAGCCCTGGAAGCCCGCCTCAGTTCTTTGGTCAGACTGGAGTGCCAGGGCTGTCTGTTGATTTTGCCAGCTTTGGTATGTTTGAGAGGGGCAACTGACTCCAAAGCTACAGCTATTGTGGTGATATATAGAGCGGCAGCGATGTCCGCATTTTGTAGGGAACTTATGTCTGTAAGAGGGAGGAGGGATTCAGACAGTGAGTGTAGATCGAGGCGTTGAAGATTTCTGCGAGGGTGTGCAAGTTTTTAAGGTGGGGATTGTGGACCTGAGGAGGAGAGGGAAGAGAATGTAAGTAGGTTGTGGTCAGAGAGAGGAAGAGGTGAGTTAGAGAAGCTAGATAGGGAGCAGGGGCGGGTGAAGATGAGGTCTAGTGTGTGGCCATCTTTGTGAGTGGCTGCAGAAGACCATTGAGTGAGACCGAAGGAGCAAGTGAGAGATAGAAGTTTAGTGGCAGCTGAGAGGGAAGTGTCAATGGGGATGTTTAAGTCGCCCAAGATGATAGTGGAGATATCAGTGGAAAGGAAATGAAGTAGCCAAGTGGTGAAGTGGTCAAAGAAGGTGGTGGCTGGCCCTGGAGGGTGGTATATGACAGCTAGTTGGAGGTTGAAGGGGAGTAGATGCGCACAGAGTGTACCTCAAAGGAAGGGAGGGTAACAGAGGGTGGCAGTGGGATTGGGGTGAAGGATCAGTTATCTGACAGGAGAAAACTGTCCGTCATCAATCCACATGTCAAAAATGTACTGTACAGAGTGCTGCACTTTTGTGACATGTTAAATCAGCTGTTTCCATCTGTAAACCTCACAACTGATTGCATTATAGTGTCAGAGGATTTTGCCTGCAATTTTAACAAGACATTTTCCAAAACGTTTCTAAAACGTTTTTGTGTTACAAAAACATACCACGAAAAAATAAAAGGATTCAAAAAAATGTAGTGTGAATGAGGCCTGATTTAGGTGGGGAATGTAAACCACTCTAAAATCAAAACATTTTGTGAACTTATCTAGAAAACTCAAAGTTTTGGAAGTAAAAAAAAAACTGTAACTTGATCACATTTATACATCTTATACCCAAAATATGATTAGTAAGAAGTGAACCTGCCAAAGTTCAGTTCGGGCAGTTCCGTCCCAAACACACAAGAAAATCCGGGTTCAGGTCCGGCACCCCCAGACTATCATCTCCTTTGAACTCAATGGGTATGGAGACTCAGAGGAGTGGAGGATCTGTCCACCACATCCTCATCACTGACCAGATAGTAAAAAGAAAATATATATATTGCTACTTACCCCTTTGCTGAGGTACCGGCAGACGCAGAGGGTCCTCTTCAGTCCTCTTACATGCACTTCCACATTGTGTGAATATGTCATCGTACCCGACGGAATCCCTTTCAGGATTCCTAGCTAGGGATTCCCTTGGTCAAGAAGACTCTCCACACAGGTTGGGACCTCAGCAAAGGGGAGAAAAGTGATTTTTATTTTCTGATGAGCAAACTCCAAACATTGCCTGTTTTGGGGTTGGTGTGGTTGAACCCGAGCAGGCAATGTTCGATACGAACCCTGAACTTTCCAGATCGGGTTTGCTCATCACTAGATACAGTAGGATATGTAATGGATGACAAAAAGAAGCCATTAAGTGTAACACCACTAGTACATTACAATAAAATGATGGTCACTTGTCTTAGATCAGGGGTGTCAAACTCATATTCACCAAGGGCCACACAAATGTAATGGTTGTCCCCAAAGGGCCGTTTGTTACTGAAAGACCAGATGTACACAACCGAGTCCCGTCCAGAACATGTATTTCTCTGCACAGAGCAGTGCATGCACTTGTATAAGGCATGTCACGGTGGATCAGCTCTTTACCAAGCGTTGTCACTTCTTCCCTGGATCTCACTGAAATCATGGAGCGCTATGGCTGCAGATTCCAGTCACTTGTCCTTGTCGTTGGTGCTGAAAGCTGCTGATAAAAAGCTGGTTCAATGCAGAATACAACTGGACCCTATTTTTGGCCTAATCTGAGGAATGGGCATCAACAGAAAAAGGGATCCTGAAGTGAGAATACCACTTTTTTCTGCTGCTTCATTCTTTGGTATACTGGCAGAGTGTTCTGTGAGGGCTAATCCCAAAACCCTCCTTCTGAAGACCTGATAAAGGGGTTCTGTAGAAGCTGGTTAACCACCACTTTAGTTCAGCAAAGCCAATATCTCAGTCATACAGAGATGGTTGGTGGAATTAACCCTGTAGTCAGTCAACAGTCCCCCTGCTTCCATACATGGCCTGCATTAAAGGGTTATTCTCATGCCAAACATCAAAATAAGGCAGCATGCTTTCAGCAATCATGTTGCGGTAAGCATGTGATTCGCCCTCCCAGGGCCGTGGGGTACTCGGTACCGGGCCGGTGTCAGGGATGTGTCACAGCAGTAGTGACCGGGTCCGTGGCCCTGGGCACCCAAGTATTAGGGGAAGTTGAATGGTGGAATGTAGTTAATGGAATAGTTCGTGACGCCACCTGTGGTGTTCGGCAAGTGAGATGTTAAGCCGACGCTGCATGCAGATCCACTGGGACTGATGGTATGGTGCAGCAAAGATGTAAAAGCTCCCCACAGGTGAAGCTGTAGTCCCAGGGCAGTGTAGATGTGGTTGGCATGGGGATGTAGCAGTGCCGGAAGGGTAGGAAGCAGACAAAGACACAGCGGGGTGCAATTTCTGTACCTTTACTTGATAAATGCAGTCCAGGGTCCTGATTACAGATGGTACTGGAGCAGGCTAGCCTGGAAGCAGCACAGGGATTCTCTCTCAGCAGATGGACTGTGCAGTCTCCTTCTTAGCGCTTATTTGAGTGAAGTACTCTTAGTACTGAGTTACACTTAAGTTCCTCCTAATTCTCTTCTACTAGCACTCCTCGTATGGCAGAGAGCTGTAGCCGCTATTCCTCTCTTGGCTCACTCCGTGCTGTTGTGCCTCTGAGTCTTAGATGGGGGTAGGGCATTTACAGCCTCCTACTCCTCTGGTGTCTGTTGCAGGACCATTAGTATCCGTACAACCGTGGAGATCAGGCTCCAGTTCATGCGCTTTCACTGTGAGGGAGCTCTCTTTTCTCAGCTCAACCTCCAGCTTCTCTCTACACGTCTGCACACATGGACCTCCTCACACTAACTGACCACTCCTTCCTCCTGGCCCTCAGAGAGCAGTCCTCCTGTCAATTCCGGTTCAGAGTCCCCCCTGCTGGCCTGGAGTGGAATTGTGTTGCATGTATAGGTTAACTGCGAGAGAGACCCTTCACTGCTTCCAAGCCTGGCAGTACCCTCCCTGGAGGAAGGCAAAGCCACTGTGGCGGCCATACTCCTGGGGGTGCCACATCCCCCCTAGTGCAAGCCAGCACTCCTGGGCTGATGAACAACATAAAACATATAAATATATAACAAACATAGTTGTACAAGGTTTTGAAAAATGAAAAATGTACAAAAACCACAAGCTCCAAAAACAGTCCTATGATGACAAGTCCAAACATCAATGTCCATGGTCCATTCCTGGGCAAATGGTGAACTATATACAGATTGGTGACCACACAAGTCCTGTGGTACAATGTCCATAAAACAAAACTGGCAAATTCCAAGGAAACTCTTACAGATTACCTGTAGGCACCAAACTTGAAAACAGTTACATATATACATACAAATTCAACATTCAGGTTAACTTTAGCTATATACGATATCTGATGGGTGGTATACCTTGTGTAGTACGGGTAGACCTGCGTAATACTGGTGTGGTGTGTAATGTACTGGATACACTACTGGTGGTTCTGCATGGCACAGGGATACTACAGTAGATTGTCTGTGAACTCTTAGACTCACCAGGGGCATAACAGGTTTACCACTGGCAGGGCGAGGGTTCTCTGGTTCCACTGCTGGTGTGGCATCTGCTGCCTGATTTTCCTGATCTTCAGGATTTTCTTGAGTCACTTCTTCCTGTGCTACCAATTGGGGAAATGTCAACACTGGCACCACTATCGCATCATTTACTTTAGTCCAATTTGCAGGGAATTCTCCTAGTATGGTGCTGACCTTTTCTTTTTCTATGGGTTGGATGTCATCTTGTTCTTCCATTCTTTCTTTTAGCTGATCAGGGCATAATTTCAAATGATCTCTTGATATTGCTGTTGATGTTTCTCCATCTTTACTAATAAGGCACACCTTAGTATTGTCAAAGTTTGAGGGTAGAATGGTATAGGGTTCAGCTTCCCATTGATCATCCAGCTTATGCAGCCTTCTTTTCCTCTTGAGGACTTGTTCTCCTGGTGACAAGGGAACTGCAGGTGCATGCTGATTGTAGTGCCTTTCTTGCTTTTGTCTTGCCTGAGCTAAACTCTTTTCCACACATTCTTGTACTCTTTGTACTGTTGCTGCCTCTCTGTATCCCAGTCAGCATCTGGTGATGTTACTTCAGGTGTCAGGACTCCCATGTCCAAATCAATAGGCAGTTTACCAGGCCTTGCTCTCATTAGGTAGGCTGGAGTGCAGTTGGTGGTGTTTGTAGAGGTCTACCAGATCTGGCAACTTTTCTGGCCACAGATTCCTCTCCTCCAAAGGCAAGGTCTTCAGTAGGTCAATCACTACCTGGTTCATCTTCTCACACATGCCATTGGTCTGTGGGTGATACGGCGTTGTCCGGATCTTCTTACAACCATACAAATTACAGAATTCCTAGAACACTTCTGCCTCAAAGGCGGGACATTGCTCTGTAAGCACTTGTTCAGGATATCCATGTGGTCTACAGAAGTGCTGTTGGAATGCTCTGGCTGCTGTCCTGGCTGTTTGATCTTTGACAGGCACAACTACCAGGAATCTTGAGTAGTGGTCCACAATGGAAAGAGCATAGATGTAGCCTGACCGGCTTGGAACCAGCTTCACATGGTCCAGGGCTACCAACTCAAGTGGCTGTTTGGTGATGATTGGCTGTAGAGGAGCTCTCTGGCTGTTTTGATCCTCTCTGCACAGGTTACATTGTCCACACTCCCGGCTCCACCTCTCAATGGCTTTCCTCATACTAGCCCAGTAGAACCTCTCCCGGAGCTATGCTTCCAACTTCTTCCATCCGAAGTGTCCAGCTCCATTGTGGCATGCTTCCAGCACCATTGATGCCTCTCTCTTTGGGACTATCACCTGCCAAACCAGCTCATGAGTGCGGGCATTGATACTCCTCCGCCACAGCTTTCCTTCATAAATGAACAGCCGACCTCTTTCCTTCCACAACTGCTGGGTTTCTTCAGGAGCATTCAACTCTGGGTATGAGTCAGCTTGTGACAGTAGCTCCTTCACCAGGCAGACTGCAGGGTCATTATCCTGAGTTTCTGCCCAGTCATGATGGGGCAATGGATTTAGGGTGACCTCTTTCAAGCCAGACCTTCTGTTTCTCACTCCTTGAGCACGCTGGGCCGCAAGTGGCCGGTGGAAGGGAGGTAACTATTTCTTCAAGAGCCTCAGGGTCTTCTCCTGTATCTGGCAGGTTAGGCATCCTGGACAGCGCATCAGTATTGGCATTCTTATGCCCTGCCCGGTACTTGATGGTAAACTCATAGTTAGACAGCCGAGCCATCCATCGCTGTTCCAGTGCACCTAGTTTTGCAGTGTCCAAGTGAGTCAACGGGTTGTTGTCCGTGAAGATGGTAAACTTGGCTGAAGCTAGGTAATGCTTGAATCTTTCAGTCACAGCCCAGACTATGGCGAGGAACTCCAGCTTGAAGGAACTATAGTTGTCTGGGTTCCTTTCAGTGGGGCGAAGCTTCCTGCTAGCGTAGGAGATCACCCTTTCCTTGCCATTCTGTACCTGTGACAGTACTTCTCCCAGTCCCACATTGCTGGCATCAGTATACAACATAAAGGGTTTGTCATAATCTGAATAGGCCAGAACTTCATCTCCTGTGAGAGCAATCTTCAGTCGGGTGAAGGACCTCTCCAACTCCTCAGTCGATTCAAATGTGGAATTCTTCTGTTTGGCTTTCTTGGGCTGCCCCACCAGAAGATTTTGCATAGGAGTGGCTATTTCAGAGAAGCCTTTGATGAACCTTCGGTAGTAGCCTACCAACCCGAGGAATTGGCGTACTTCATGGAGGTTGCTGGGCTTTGGCCAGTCCTGGATGACTGTGACTTTGTCAGGATCTGGTGCCACACCTTCTGCACTCACTACATGACCGAGGTACTGTACCTTGGCCTTCAGGAGGTGGCACTTGGAAGGCTTCACCTTTAGGCCAAAATTGGACAAGGCTTCAAACACTTCAGCCAGGTGCTCCAGATGGTTTTCATAAGTCCTGGAGAAAACAATGACATCATCAAGGTACAACAGGACTGTCTCAAAGTTCATGTGTCCCAGGCAGCACTCCATCAGCCGTTGAAATGTTCCTGGGGCGGTGCAGAGCCCGAATGGCATATAGTTGAACTCACAGAGACCCGTTGGAGTGGTAAATGCTGTTTTCTCCTTGTCCGCCTCTGCCACGGGAACCTGCCAATACCCACTAGTGAGATCCAAGGTGGAAAAGTAGTTAGCAGTTTTAAGTGCAGCTAATGACTCTTCAATTCTGGGTAATGGGTAGGCATCCTTATGTGCAAATTGTCTCTTCAGAGAGGAAGAGGACTAGAACTCTAGTGCCACCTATTGGAGGTAGCAATCCTAAAAGTCAATGTTGACCCTTTAACGAGCCTAGTTACATGACTTAGGATAAAAGCCAAGCCAGAATCTCCATTTGCAGACACTGTGTTTCGGGGTACTGCCCCGCATCAGTGCAAAGTGGGAGATCTGGTTTGGCTGTGAGAGAGGCGTCTGACCGATATCCAAGAAGTATCATTTCTCCTTGCGGAGAATGACATGCTAAGCATGTCAAGGTGAGGAGACTTAAAGCCGCAATGCTCCTCTGGGAAAAATATGCTAATTATGCAAATTGTCTCTTCAGAGAGGAAGAGGACTAGAACTCTAGTGCCACCTATTGGAGGTAGCAATCCTAAAAGTCAATGTTGACCCTTTAACGAGCCTAGTTACATGACTTAGGATAAAAGCCAAGCCAGAATCTCCATTTGCAGACATTGCTACCTCCAATAGGTGGCACTAGAGCTCTAGTCCTCTTCCTCTCTGAAGAGACAATTTGCATAATTAGAATATTTCCCAGAGGAGCATTGCGGCTTTAAGTCTCCTCACCTTGACATGCTTAGCATGTCATTCTCCGCAAGGAGAAATGATACTTCTTGGATATCGGTCAGACGCCTCTCTCACAGCCAAACCAGATCTCCCACTTTGCACTGATGAGGGGCAGTACCCCGAAACACAGTGTCTGCAAATGGAGATTCTGGCTTGGCTTTTATCCTAAGTCATGTAACTAGGGGAAAGTGGGGGGTGCGTCTTGTGGTTGCAATACACGGTACTAACCTGGTGGCAGCGGGCGGGGCTCTGCGGTGCGGTGGTGGCAGCGGGCGGCGCTCTGTGCTCCGATGCAGGGGCGGCTCCGCCGGCATTTTCTTCGCAGCCCGGAGGCCCCCGCACTTCCCTTGCTGGCCATGTTGCGGTGGCCTCCGGGAGCATGGACGCCGGGAAGATGGCCGCCGGTCCGGGGACGGCGCATGCGCAGCTTCAGATCTCGTTCCGAGATCTCGGGGGACGAGATCTCGTTGCCGAGATTTGAATCTCGTCCCCCGAGATCTCGGGACGAGATCTGATCCCGGGACGAGATCTGATCCCGCGCATGCGCCGTCCGGCTGGCCTTTCCGGGCTGCGGGGGCCTCCGGGCTTCGAAGAAATGCCGGCGGAGCCGCCGGCCCTGCACCGGAGCACAGCCCGCTGCCACCACCGCACCGCAGAGCGCCGCCCGCTGCCACCACCGCAGAGCCCACCTGCCCCAGCCCCAGCACAGCTGCCCCTGCCTCAGCACTGCTGCCCCTGCCCCAGCACAGCTGCCCCTGCCTCAGCACAGCTTCCCCAGCCCCAGCACTGCTGCCCCTGCCCCAGCACAGCTGCCCCTGCCCCAGCACTGCTGCCCCTGCCTCAGCACAGCTGCCCCAGCCCCAGCATTGCTGCCCCTGCACCAGCACAGCTGCCCCAGCCCCAGCACAGCTGCCCCTACCCCAGCGCAGCTGCCCCAGCACAACCAACCTGCCCCAGCACAGAGCAGCCACCGCACGAGCCTGGACCACTGAATGACCCCTGTGACTACTTCTCCACCTGTGCCGGATCCCTTCCCAGGTAAGCTGAATTCGGACTGTAAGACGGACCCCCATTTGACACATTATTTTTTTTCCCCTATTTTCCTACTGAAAATTGGGGTGCGTCTTATGGTCCGGTGCGTCTTATAGTCCGAAAAATACGGATGTTTGCAAGCTTTCAGCACACAGAGGCTCCTTCTTCAGGCAGGTTTACAAATAAATTAATAAGAAAAAGGCACAACATTTAAGGGATACTACAGTATGACATTTGTCCATGAGGTGGGAGCGATGATGCCTCCTAAAAATAGGCCAAGGAAATCAAATTAGGCGTTTTATTACAAATGGAGAGGCAGTGGGAATATCCTTCTTCAGTTAGCAATATAAAGCTATCACTCAGCATACTTTTTGTCATCATTTGGGCATTAAAGTATTGATTTTTCTGGCTACCACAATATAACTTGTAATTGTACACTGGAGAAATTGACATGTTGCAGATTTAAATCATGCACCGCAGGTCAATGCATAAAAAAAAGCAAAGTGGGCTTGAGATTTCTTTATATGCCATTCACTTTGTTGAAACTGTAAGGCGCTGTGTTTTTGGCGCAAAATACACATCAAATACTCACCAAAACTCATGGTGGCAACTTAAAATGCAATTGTATACAACCCCTTAAAGGTTATGTATAGGGTAGCAGCTGTATAGAGTAACAAACAATACACATCCTCCACAGATCCATACTATTATCATTTCACTTTTCATCATAAATCAATAGTTAAAAGCAATGAAAAAAATGTTTTTTTTCTGCACATAACGTTTTCTTTCTTCATCCTGTACTGATATAATCCTTCTTTGGAGAACCTGAAATGGTTACAGCTGCTTCCCATAAACTCTGTTCAGGCTGGGTTCAGTCAGCCACAAGGAAAAACAAGGCTGCTGTGTCTGCAGACTGCCTTTATATGAGTATTGTATGGAATATTCTGCATATACCCAAAGGAGTCCATGCTGTCATTTGTTTACATGAGAAATTGGCCATGTGCACTGGCACACTGACGATAATGGATCCGTGTGAGCATCGTATGCATTCCCTGCTACACAGACTGATTTTACTCTAAGGCCGGGGTCACACTAACCGACGCAAAATACGGTCAGTATTTTACATGCGTAATACAGATGAATGGCCCCTAAACAGTGCTCCGTATGTCATCCTTAATCAAGGTGTGGTCGCGTATTTTGCGCATGTCAGCATCCGTATGTAATCCGTATGGCATCCGTATGGCGAGATTTTCTCGCAGGCTTGCAAAATGGACATATAATGGAGCCCTATGACAGGGTTTCTAACAGAAACCAAAGAATAGATATAGACACAAAGAATGCATATATATATATATATATATATGTATTCTATGTGTATATATCTATTCTTTCGTTTCTTTATTAAACCTGTCAGTGTGAGTTTACTGTATAGCGCACTGAATTGCCGGCTTTGCTAAAAGACACCGGGTGCGTATTTCTCGCAAGTCACATGTGTGGTTCGTGTGTAATCCGTATTTTTTGCGCACCTATAGACTTGCATTGGCGTATTACGGCCGTAGTACGCTGACAATCGCAGCATGCTGCGATTGGCACGGACCGTAGAATACGGATGAGAAATATACGGCTGGTGCGAGGGACCCCATAGAGAATCATTGGTCCGTGTCTAATGCGTGCTTTTAGCGCCTCTCACTCGGCCGTATTCTTCGCCAGTGTGTCCCCGGCCTAAGGCCAGAGTCACACTAGCGATTAAATCGGACAAATGCAATGCGATAAAAAAATCGCATTGCATTCGTCCCAATGTTATTCTATGGTGCTGCTCCCATTATGCGTTTTTTTATCGGATCCATTCCTCGGACCGAGACAATCGCAGCATGCTGCGATTGTCACCGATTTTCGGATCGGATTCGCCAATGCAAGCCTATGGATGCGATTAAAAATCGCATTGAAAATGCACCACATGTGTGACTTGCGATTAAATCGCAAGACTTCTCCAGGTCACAGGAAAGAGCATCAGGTATTGGCATTGGATGTCAATTTGATGCTTAGATGCGAATAAAATCGGTTCATCGCCGGAAAATGGGATGACAGACGGATCCCTGGACAAGAATTCTTTGTGCAATTTCGTACCGTTAAAATCGGACCGATTTTTTAATGGTTGTGTGTGACTCCAGGCTAAGGGCAGAGTTACACTTTCATAATTCTCGTGTGATAATCGCATCGCACTTCACAGACTGGCCAACACCTCTCCTGACCTGAGCAAGACAGCATGATGGATTACTATGCAGCTGTCAAGCTCAGGTCAGGTGAGTTGCCGGCCAGGGCAAGTTTTATGATGCGATTCTCGCGCGAGAATAATGGCAGTGTGACTCTGCCCTAAGGGTATGTGCACACGCTGCGGATTCTGCTGCGGATCCCCTGCGGATGTGGCCCTGCGGATCCGCAGCAGTTCCGCAGACAGTGTACAGTACAATGCAAGTCAATAGGTTTTCAAAGCCGCAGTGCCTACGGTGCGTCTTTTTCCGCGTGGATTTGCTGCAGTTTTAAAACCGCAGCATGTCAGTTCTTTCTGCGGATTCCACAGCGGTTTGCCACCTGTTCCATTGTCCAGGCAAATCCTCAGATAATCCGCAGGTCACATTACCTGCGGTTTTACCTGCGAATCCGCAGCGTGTGCACTTACCCTAAAGCTATGTGCACACATTGAGTATTTGGTGAGATTTTTTCCCCAGTATTTGTAAGACAAAACCAGCATGGAACGGTCAGAGGAAAAGCATAATAGAAACATTTGCACCACTTCTGCATTTTTCACCCACTAATGGTTTTGGCTTACAAATTCTGGGGTGAAAAACTCACCAAATACTAAATGTGTGCATGTGGCCTAAGGCCGGGATCACACATGCGAGAAACTCGGACAAGTCTCGCATCTTAATACCCGGTACTGCCGGCGGCACTCGGGAACGGAGCATGCGGCTGCATGTATTTCTATGCAGCCGCATGCTCCGCTCTCGAGTGCCGGCTGCAGTGCCGGGTATTAAGATGCGAGACTTGTCCGAATTTCTCGCATGTGTGATCCTGGGCTAATCTAAATGAGCCCAAAAGGAGCAGTGGGAAGGAGGACAGGACAGGAGCTGACGGGATAGGAGAGATGGATTACATACAGTAAATCCATATAGGATAGGTAGATATATACATGTCAGTGACAAACACAATTAGTATAGTGTGTGCAAAATTATGGACATGTATTTAATTAATAAAAGAATATTTCACGGAACAAAATGGCGTGGGGTTCCCCTATAATAAATAGCCAGCAATGGCTATGCAGACAGCTGAGGGTTGATGTTAATAGCCAAAGAAGGGACCATGATAGTGGTCCCCCCTGGCTAAAAATATCAGCTCTCAGCTGCCCCAGAAAAGGCGCATCTCTAAGATGCGCCAATTCTGGCACATAGCTTTGCTCATCCCATTGCCATGTAGCGGTGGCATATGGGGTAATAGTTGGGGGGTTGATGTTACCTTTCAGGTGACATCAAGCTCAAAGGTTAGTAATGGAGAGGCGTCAATAAGACGCCCCTATTACTAACCCCATATAGTCAAATAGTAAATAAAACACAGACACCCATTAAAAAATGCTTTATTTGAAATAAAGACACAGACTCTTTTTTTATTCTTAATTAAACCATACTTACAACCACACCTAATCCATGCGAAGCCCTTGTTCTCCTGTAATAAATATAAAATAAAAAAGCAACAAAATACCATACCTGTCCGTCGTTGTGTCCCACACCGTAATCAATATCTGGGGGATATACATTTTTCAACCTGGATGGTGCTAAGATGCGACCGTCCCAGCTGAAAAACCACTGGTGAATGAGGAAATGTGGCCAGTACAGCCTCAGTGACTAGCGCTGATGTCACTGAGTTTGCGCTCCCTCACAGCCTGACCCGTGCTGAACTCTGGAGCATGGGAAAATGCCAGTTCATTTTCCCACGCTCCAGACTTCAGCACAGGTCAGGCTGTGAGGGAGCGCAGCATCAGTGACACCATCGCTAGTCACTGAAGCTGTTCTCGCAGCCGGGCTGAACTGCTGTGACCTCAGGACCGTGGGAAAATGCCAGTGATTAGGTCACGGCAGTTCATGCTCAGTGTCTTCATAGCAGATCACTGTGAGAATTTCTAAAAGGTGACATCAACCCCCCAACTATTACCCCATATGCCACCGCTGCTGGCAGTGGAAAGTGCAAGGCTATGTGCCACAATTGGCGCATCTTAGAGATGCACCTTTTCTGTTGCTGCTGAGAGCTGATGTTTTTAGCCAGGGGGGATAGGATCCATGGCCCCTTTCTAGGCTATTCACATCAGCCCTCAGCTGTCTGCATAGCCATTAGTGGCTATTAATAATAGGGGGACCCCACGCCATTTTTTTCCGTAAAAAAATCTTTTATTCATTAAATACAGGTCCAGAATTTTTCACACACACTATACTAATTGGATTTGTCACTGAAATCTATATACTGTATCTATCTATTCTATATGGATTTACTTTATGTAAATCCATCTCTCCTATCCTGTCTGCTCCTGCAGTGATTTTACAGAAGCCGGCAGATGTATTACCGGCTTTTCTTCTATCTCTCTCTGCAATATAAATACATTATATATATATGTCACTGACATCTATATACTGTATAAATGTATATATGTATTCTATATGTTTATATCTATTCTTTTCTAACCTGACATGAATTGCCGGCTTTTCAGAGGACACCGGTGCGTGTTTCTCGCAAGTTACACGGATAGTCTGTGTGGTGTGTGATTTTTTTCTTGCACCCATAAATTTGCATTGGCGAGTCTCGGCTGATATATGCATCAAATTGCAACATACTGCGATTTCACTCTCACGTATAATACGGCCGAGAAAAAAAACGGTGACGGGAGCTGCCCCATAGATTAACAGTGGTCCGAGCATGGGTGTACCCAGGATAAAAACTAGGGGGGCAAGCCATGGTCATTCAGGTTGTAAAATTTTAGAACAAAATAACGCGAATGAAACTGCGAACCCATACCAGTATATACATCATCACCAGCCCCAGCCCTCTAAGCCCAGCTCCTGTATATACATCATCACCAACTCCAGCCCACTGAGTCCAGCACCTGTATATACATCATCACCAGCCCCAGCCCACTAAGCCCAGCACCTGTATGTAGATCATCCCCAGCCCCAGCCCACTAAGCCCAGCATCTGTATATATCATCACCAGCTCCAGCCCACTATGCCCAACACCTGTATATAAATCATCACCAGCCCTAGCCCACTAAAGCCCAGCACCTGTATATACATCATCACCAGCCCACTAAGCCCAGCGCCTGTATATATCATCACTAGCCCCAGCCCACTGAGCCCAGCACCACCTGTATATATATCATCACCAGGTCCAGCCCCAGCCCACTGAGCCCAGCACCACCTGTATATATCACCAGCCCACTGAGCCCAGCACCACCTGTATATACATCATCACCAGCCCCAGCCCACTGAGCCCAGCACCACCTGTATATACATCAGCCACAGCCAGCCCCCAGTCCATGTGTATACATCAGCCACAGCCAGCCCCCAGCCCCTGTATATACATCATCCCAGCCAGTCTCTGAATATACATCAGCCCCCAGCCCCTGTATACATCAGCCCAGCCAGCTCCTGTATATACATCAGCCACAGCCAGCCCTCAACCCCTGTATATACATCAGCCACAGCCAGCCCCTGTATATACTGTACATCAGCCACAGCCAGCCCCTGTATATACATCAGGCCATCCCCCAGCCCCTGTATATACATCAGCCACAGCCAGCCCCCAGCCCCTGTATATACATCAGCCACAGCCAGCCCCTGTATATACATCAGCCACAGCCAGCCACAAGCCCCTATGTATACATCAGCCACAGCCAGCCCCTGTATATACATCAGACATAGCCAGCCCCCAGCCCCTGTATATACATCAGACCTGTTTACCTGTGTCATCGCCTCCTGTATATAGTATATACCTGTATGTCATCTCTTCCTCTATATAGTATATACTTGTATGTCTTCTCCTCCTGTATATAGTATATACCTGTATGTCATTTCCTCCTTTATATAGTATGTACCTGTATGTCATCTCCCCTGTATATAGTATATACCTGTATGTCATCTCCCCCTGTATATAGTATATACCTGTATGTCATCTCTCCCTGTATATAGTATATACCTATATGTTATTTCCCCCTGTATATAGTATATACCTGTGTCATTTCCCCCTGTATATAGCATATATCTGTATGTCATCTCCAGGTTCCCTCCTGTCTGTACACAGTGGAGGCGCAGTGTCCCCGCAGCACAGAGCATTTGAGTGTGGCGGCTCCACCCCCTGAGTGCAATACCATTTATTTAGAAATTGTAAAGAAGGACTAATTTAGAGTGGCATTAGTTGTAGCTGTATAAATAAGTTGAAAGCGAACCAGGCATTGTCAGGTTGGCGTTGTTACACTGATTAAAATGATACCTGGGTTGGAGAAATCTTGTCTTGTGTTTCATTTTTTAATCTGTGTTTGAATTTTTAAGTTAATGAGATGCTTCATGCCAGACAAAGAAGTTCCTGATTCTGGACTCCCCCTGCAGTCCGTGTCAGAGGGTGGTCTGTGTCGGCACGGTAATAAATTGCATTATTTCCAGCTTTACAGAAGGACGAAATAGAACACCATAGAAATGATAAAAATAATAGGCCTCAGTTACCACAGCTGTCTACAAGGAAAACTGTTGCTCATAGCAACCAATCACAGCTCAGCTTTCATCTTTTATACAGCCCTGGTGAAATGAAAGATGTTTATTGATTGGTTGTGTTCAGAAATCAATATTTTGTGGAATAACCATCACATCTTTAATGCATCTTGGCATGCTTGCCACCAGTCTTTCACACTGCTCCTGGCGCAAAAAATTTAAGCTGTCCTTCTTTGTTTTCATGACTTGTGACTATCCATCATCCTCTTGATTACATTCCAGAGGTTTTCAATGGGGTTCAGGTCTGGAGATTGGGCTGGCCATGACAGGGTTTTGATGTGGTGGTCTCTTAACTTTTGCCAGAGCTATTATATTATATTATATTATATTATGTACAACTCTGGCAAAAATTAAGAGACCACTGCAAAATTTTCAGTTTGTCTGATTTTTCTCTTTATAGGAATATTTTTGAGTAAAATGTAAATTGCTCTTTTATTATATAAACTACTGACAACATGTCTTTGAATTTCCAAGCACTAAATTTTGTATTTATTTTCAGAAAATGAGAAATGGTCAAAATAACAAAAAAATACAGTGCTTGCAGACCTCAGATAATGCTAAGAAAACAAGTTCATAATCATTTAGAAACAACAATGCTAATATTTTTTCTCAGGAAGAGTTCAGAAATCAATATTTTGTGGAATAACCATGATTTTTAATCACAGCTTTCATGTGTCTTGGCATGCTTTCCACCAGTCTTTCACACTGCTTTTGGGTAACCTTATGCTACAAAAATTTAAGCAGTTCTTCTTTGTTTGATGGCTTGTGACTATTCATCTTCCTCTTGATTACATTCCAGAGGTTTTCACTGGGGTTCAGTTCTGGAGATTGGGCTGCCCATGACAGGAATTGATTGACTTAGCTGTGTGGCATGGCGCATTGTCTTGCTGGAAAAACCAGTCCTCAGAGTTGGGGAACATTGCCTGAGCAGAAGGAATCAACTGTTTTTCCAGGATAACCTTGTAAGCGGCTTGATTCCTAAATCCTTTGGAAAGATTAACCTGCCCAATTCCAGCCTTGCTGAAGCATCCCCATATCATCACCGATCCTCCACCAAATTTCACAGTGGGTGCAAGACACTGTGGCTTGTACACCTCTCCAGGTCTCTGTCTAACCATTTGATGACCAGGTTTTGGGTAAAGCTGAAAATTAGACTCATCAGAGAAGATTACCTTACTCCAGTCCACTATGGTCCAATCCTTATGGTCTTTGGCAAACTTCAGCCTCGCTCTCCTTTGCTTCTCATTGGTGAAAGGCTTTTTTCTAGCTTTACATGACTTGAGCCCTGCCTCTAGGAGCCTGTTACCAACTGTTCTTGCTGTGCACTTCACCCCAGCTGCCATTTGCCATTCCTTTTGTAGGTCACTTGATGTCATCCTTCGGTTGCTGAGTGACATTCGAATAAGATGACAGTCATCCCGGTCAGTGGAGAGTCGTTTTTGCCCTCTACCGGTCTGTAGCTTTGTTGTCCCCAATGTCTGCCGCTTGACCTTGTTGTAATGGACTGCCGTCTTAGAAATTTTAAGGATGGACGCTCACTGTATCCCTCTGCTAATAAAGCAAAAATTGAGCCCTTCTTTTCCTCATTCAAGACTTTTCAATTCCTTTGGCATGATTAAAAGTTATTTTTTCAGTCCTATTACTTTTGGGATATTTCTAGCACTTATTTTGCCATCCAGCTTGTCCTATTGCAAGAGGATTGTGAACACCACAGCAGGTTTTTTTTTATGCTTTTCTTCATTAAACACGATTTGGCTCAGGTGATCACCTAATCAGAAGCACATTAAGTAGAAAGAGGTGTACTCTGGTTGGAATTCAACTGACACTGGAAAGGAATGGCTGTCAGACATGTAGAGAACAGGGCTGTGGAGTCGGAGTCGTGGAGTCGGAGTTAGTTTTGGTTGGAGTCGGAGTCGGAGTCGGTAGAAATGTACCGACTCCGACTCCAGCTTTAAAAAAAATGTATTAATATTTCATAATTGAACTTTCATATGAATTTTATAAATGTTACTCAAATATATATGTTCTATCAAACTATGAACAGCAGTGATAAGCAGTTCTGCTGGAGATAGAGACATTTCTTACTTCTTGTGTGTCACTGTTCTCCACTGCCCTTATCTAATCTTATACTTGGTTAACCTCATGCTGCCCCAACCCCCCTACTTACAATGTATGAAACTGAAAGTGAAAATGTGTTGCAAATTCTTAGTAGTAAAGCTCCTCCTCTAGACTAGATCATACTAGGTGTGCATCTTCCAAGCATCTCACAGCTGCCTGCTACTCAGAAGAGGAAGACTGTAAGAAGTATTATCCTTTCAACAAACTTTGCATCAGTTAACTGTGAGTACATGAGGAATAATAACAGTATTACTGACCACTATATCAGTTGTACGACCTGGCAATAATTTTGTACAATTGTTTTTAGGAAAAACAATTGTCATTTGGATTGTGAATGCAGAATTAAAAACCTGAGAATGTCAAAGAAGCATCACATTAAATCAGCTGTATTTGAACATTTCACCATCACTCAAGATAGAAAACATTATGTCTGTCAGTGTATGACAAATGATCCAGACGAAAACAAATGCTGTGAAGCCAAGATGAGTGCATATTCAGGCAAAGATAAAAATGCTCCTACCAGAGCTTCTAATCTAAAGAGACATTTGCAGCGCTTTCATCCAGAAGTACTGAAAGCAGTGGATGAGAAAGACTGCATCCAAACCAATGAACCAGTGCCCAGCTCTTCCAGCCAAACAAAGGAGCAGAGAACTTTGCAGCCATCAGTTGCAAGATATTTTGTCAGTGACAAAGTTACTGTGACAATGACAGTAGATACATTTAAAAAACAGATCATAGAGCTTGTTGTAAAGGATAGTGTGCCTATTTCATTATTTTCACGGCCAGCTTTTATGTGTCTGAATGGGGAAATGGCCCGCAAGCTTGGTGTTTCTCTGGAGAGAGAGAGTATTAGAAAATTAGTAATCGAAGAAGCTTTTAAACAAAAGGAAGAACTTAAAAAACGCTCAAGGGACGCTTTCTGTTTCTTAAAATGGATGCCTGCACACATCACAGAGTGAACTATTTTGCCATCAATGTCCGATTTGTTTGTGACAAAAATGAAATAGTTACCAAGACATTGGCAGTAAAAGACACCAAAGCTCATCACACCAGTGAGTTTCTCCAAGTCTTGGTGGAAAAGGTTCTGCAAGACTATGAACTTAAAAAAGAGCAAGTTCTTTCTGTCGTAACTGACAATGCTTCAAATATGATAAGTACTATTAAGCTAATGAATGAGAGTAATGATGGTGACCAGCAGCTAGAAGAACATTCTAGGTCCACAGACACAGAAATGTTTGAAATAGAGGAACACAGTATTGTAACTGAGGAGCAAACTGAAGTTGCTTCAGATGAACAGCAACATGATAGTTTAGATGATCTTGTTGAAACTGTGTCAATATGTTCTTTCATTCATCACATGCGCTGTGTTGTGCATACGCTACAGCTGGCTATAAGAGACAGTCTGCAAGAAGGACATGCTGCTGCACTGATTGGCAATGTGAGAAAATTGGCTACTGTTGCCAGAACCCCTAAAGTTGACTCAATTTTGAAGAGACGTGCTGGAAAAGGGGCAATTATTAATCAAGCCACACGATTGGGCAGTACTTACTTAATGATTCAGCGCTTGGTTGAACTGAAAACATTTCTTGTAGACATGGCTAACCCTCAACTGACTCTAAATGAAAGTCAGTGGAATCAGGTGACTGAGCTGGAAAAATTGCTAGAGCATCCATTTACAGTGACTAAAAAATTACAAGCAGAGGACTTAACGCCAGGTATTTTCTTAAAGGAGTGGAAGAACCTGATGTTTCGCCTGTCCCAAAGAGGAGGGTTAATTGCAAGTGGCATTGCTACATCAATGAAACGGAGAGAGGAGCTACTATTACAAAATAACATTCTTTTGGCAGCTGTTTATGTAGACCCAATGCATCGGATTCTTCTAGATGATCAACAGCTAAGTAAAGGAAAAGAAGCTCTGTTTGAAATAGCAGTAAGGGTGAAAGGGTTGCAGAACAGTCAGGAGGAACAAGAAGAATTTGGTCGTCCTGCCACATCTTCACCCTCATCATCAACTGATGAAGAATTTAATTTCGAAAAATATTTGGATCACAAGGACCGTGCAAAGCGTTCCCGCATAGAAGAAGAGTCATCCCCATCAAGGAACACAGCCAGTACATTTCAGCAGAATTTTTCATGTGCACTAAAAGAAATTGAGAAATTTGACCGTTCATCAAAAATAACAGTGCAACAAGCGATTCCTCTGTATCCTGACATTGTCAGAGATGTTGCCCGAGTGGTTACTGCTTTGCCACCAACACAAGTTAGTGTAGAGAGGTTGTTCTCTGCTCTCAAAATAATTAGATCAGATTTGAGGGCATCCATGAAGGAGGATCTGACAGAGGCAATACTTTTTCTGAGGACAAATTTCTAGATTAATTCTTATTAACTGCATAAAAGTGTTTATTGCATATTTACTTACAGTTTAGAAAAGTTTATAAAAGTTATTTGCTATATTCTAATTGTATTCTAATAAATGTAGTTTTTGCTCTAAGTGGTCTGATTACTTATATGATGGTGAGAAACTGAATAAGCACGATGTTTAATATTTTACAACAGTAAATTTGTTGTTATGAATTGGCCATTTATGAAGGAGTCGGAGCCGGAGTCGGAGTCGGAGCCTGATAAAATCCAGGAGTCGGAGTCGGAGTCGCAACTGTGGCTTACCGACTCCACAGCCCTGGTAGAGAAGCTGAATTTTATAATTCTGTGCAGTGGTCTCTTAATTTTTGCCAGAGCTGTATATGATTATATTAGATATTTATTAGAAGGGACTTTGTGTGTGAAGTGAGTGTGGCTTATGTGGAGTGGGCGGGGTTATATGGAGTGGGCATGGCTTGATATACACACACACACTCAGTTTTATATATATAGATGACTACATACTCGAAGCTATCGTCCGGAACACAAAAATAGAAGATTTAGTTAGGGTATATCCTATGTGTGGCTCCTGAGCATTTGCACATAGGATATGAAGCTGGGACGTAAACCCAGATTCAGTGCGCATGCCCAGTGTCATTGCGCAAGCGCGGGATCTGCTGGGAGAATGCGGTGATGTAGGGAGCTTTGAAAGGAAGGAATTTTCATGCCATGGGCATGGAGAATGTGAAAAAGGCATTTGACGAACTGGAAAGCTGGAGATTCCCACCCCTATGACTGAAACAGAAGGTATGTGGGGCAAAGTATAAAAAGTGATTTTTGCGCTAAATATTGTGATGTTTTGCTTTAGATAAACATGTTTGTGATGAAATGTGCATCACTAACAAGACATTGGGGGCAGTTTTATAGCAAAAAAGGACGTGACAGCTTCTCTTTAAGGAATCATTACTTTCACTAAGATTTAAATTTTAGGCCATGTCAGGTATAGGGCCAAGGGAAATGGCAAGCATTACCTCAATAGTCAATGCATGAATGTACAAATTAAATCCGAAAGTTTTCTTATTCCATCCATAAATAGCTATATGTGCTTAGGCATATTTTGTGTTTTTTGTAAAGTCCCAGGATATACCCTTTAATACAGTGTCCAGCAGTTGAAAGCTGTTTCAATTAGGCTGGCGTTGTTCATGATAACAGCTATATATGTATTCCAACAGGATACTGGAGAGTCATGGGTAGGACTCAAGATCATCACCAAGCAACCAATTAGATTAGATTAGGGGGGAAGAGTTGTTTGGCTTCATGATAACCAGACATGGTCACAGAAAATCATTGCTAAAATTATGCAAGGTTCTAAAAAAAACAAAGCACACTTTATTCACCGTCCCTATGTCTAAGGGTCCCGTTACACTAAACACTAAACGACGCACCAGCGATCCCGACAACGATACAACCTGGTCAGGATCGCTGGTGCGTCGCTACATGATCACTGGTGAGCTCTCAAACTGGCAGACTCAACAGCGATCAGGACCAGCGAGGACGCTGGTATCCAGGGTAAATAGCGGGTAACTAAGCGCGTGCGGCGCTTAGTTACCTGCTGTTTACCTTAGATACCAGCGTGCTCGCGCTGGGAGCTGGTATCCAAGGTAAACAGTGGGTAACTAAACGCGCGCGGCACTTAGTTACCCGCTGTTTACCTTGGATACCAGCTCCCAGCGCAAGTACGCTGGTATCCAGGGTACACAGCGGGTAACTAAGGGATGCGCGCGCTTAGTTACCCGCTATTTACCCTGGATACCAGCTCCCAGTGTCTGTGCTGGGAACTCGCTGATCGTTGGTCTCCCGCTGCCACACACAGCGATGCGTGCTGGCCAGCGGGAGACCAATGATCAAAAAATGGCCCAGGACATTCCTGCATGATCAGCGATACCCGGCGGGGGGGCGGTCGCTGATGTTTGCCACACACAGCGAGATCACTGATGTGTCACAAAATCGGTGAAGAATTGTCAAACACAAGCTGAAGTCAGAAAACCTGGACAGGAACGTAATAACCAAGGGCACAATCAAGGAGGGTAGTCAGAGGGCAAGCCAAAGATCAGAACCAGAGGCTAGCATAGGTACAGAATCAGAGCGCAGGCACAAAACGAGGGACAAGCCGGATCATACACAGGACAAGCACACGGGAGCAAATGGTATACACAAGTATAGCAAGGTCAGCTGCTCAGCCGAGGACAGAACTATCACTGACAAAAACCCAACAGAGGGGTGGATTAATATAGCCCTCCACAGACCAAAGGAAGGCCAGCAAAGTTAACTCCATAGAGCCCAGGACGAGGAAAGGAATTCCCGTCCAGAGCCATGACAGTACCCCCCTCTCAACGGGGGGGTCACGGAACCTCAGGCTTCCCAGGATGTCTGACATGAAATGCTCGAACCAACCGATCAGCATGTACAGAACGAGCCAGCCCCCAAGAGCAATCTTCTAAACCATATCCCTTCCAGTGTAAAAGATGCTGCAAAGTACCACGTACCCTCCGAGAATCCACAATGCGTCCCACCTCGTACTCCATGTGACCATCAACTAGTACCGGGGGAGAAGCAGACAAAGACCCCTCATCAACAGATCCCAAAGGCTTCAAAAGAGATTTGTGAAACACATTGGAAATCTTAATGGAGTCTGGGTGAGGTAACCTAAAGGCAACTGGATTAACCATCTCAACAATTTCATATGGGCCAATAAACTTAGGGCCTAACTTAGCAGAGGGAACCTTAAGTTTAATGTTTCAAGTGGACAACCAGACCTTCTGCCATACCTGAAAAGTAGGACCAGACACTCACTTCTTATCCGCAAAAAATTGGTAATGTTTTGTCGAACCTTTGTCCACAACTCCTTTAGACACTGCACAGTCCCCTCAGCCCTAGGACAACCAGAGTCCAAATGAGAGAACTCCCAAAATGTGGATTAAACCCATAATTGGTGGGGGCTTGGCTATGTAGCGATGGAGTGAGGACGCACATTGCAGAGCTCTTGACATCCTGCATCCATCCTGCTGATAGACCCCTGCTACCGCGGCATACCTGCCAGTTTCGGGACCCCTTGGACTCCAGGACGCTCCTTGTCCCCTGCAGGAGGACGCTAAAAGGCTCTAGTGAGCTGGCTGCTGAGGAGGCCGGGGTGGACAGTGAGGCCTGCATGAGGCTGCGGCCATCTTCTAAGGCGCGCGCTCTAACAGTGAGAGACGTGGCGCCAGCCCCCATCACTGCAGCGCTACCCGGGAGGTGAGCACACATCCTGAGGATATGAGGCGGACACGCGGTGAGTGCTCTGCAAGATTGGGCCCCGCACTCCCCCGCTCATAAGTCACTTAACCCACCGGCGCCATTACTTTAGGGGCCTCTGGATGCCCCCCCTCGCTGCTGTCTCTGCGGGTGCTGTGGATCCCCCTGACCACAGGACATCCTATTAATAACTCAGTACCAGTCATTACTTCTACAATTTTACATGGCCCTTCTGCTTTGAGCTGTTCTTGGGACATTATCATCATATAATAGTCCTGCTATGTTTATAATTTGGAGTGGGAATCCCCAGAGCATATAATTTCCGTCATCTTGCTGTGCCATATTGCTATTGATCATGAATTGCCCCAGGGGGTCAGGAGCAGCCAAAAAATTAATAGAGTTTGCCAGAACTGATCCCTCTGATATGGCACGGTCTCTCAGAAATAATTCTTCACATGCTCGGCGTAAAAACTGTCCCTCTGGGGGTGAGGAGGGGAGTGAGCAGGAAGAATTGACCCTCAAACAGGTGTCCGAACAGTTGATGCAGGCCATCTCCTTATCCAGGACATCCCTGACTGGGAAAATAGAGGATGTGCACATTGAGGTGGGGCATCTTCGGCAAGACATGCAGGCCATGAAGGGGCGCATTACGGAAGTGGAGACAAGAGTGTCCCAGAGAGAGGATACCATTACACCTATGGAGGCTAAGCTAACAAAAGTGGCAGGCTCTATAAACACCTGGAGGCAAAAAGTGGACGACCTGGAGAATAGACTGCGTTGGAATAATATCCGAGTCATTGGTCTGCCGGAACCCTTGGAAGGTCAGCATCCTGAGCAATTTCTGGAAGGCTGGCTTAAAACTTCTCTGGGGGATGAATTCTCTCCAACGTTCGCTGTAGAAAGGGCTCACAGGGTCCCTACAAAACCCCTTTCTCCGGGAGCCCCACCTAGCCCTTTCCTGGCACGTCTCCTCAACTGTAAGGACAGGGATACTATTCTACGTCTAGCACGGCAAAAAATCCCCATTAAGTTCAATCTCAATCTTTCTGGATTTTTCTATGGAACTTCAGAAACAGCGGGCACAGTTCATGGAAATCAAGAGGAAACTTAGAGAGAAGAACGTTATGTATTCATTGATTTATCCGACTCCGGGTTGTCCACAAGGGTTCTTCCGTGTTTTTTATGGATCCAGCGGAAGCAGCTGAGTGCGGTCCCATAAGGGGTCTATTGCAAAGGAATCCTAATGTACCTACTGTTAACCAGAATTCTTTTACTAATGGTTTGATTGGAGCTTTTTCCGCAGGTGTCCAGTTTACCAACAATACCGGACACTGAGTTCAGTGATGGTATCCCCTTGTTTGTTTTATGATGGGAGTGCGGGACTTTGCTCCTATATCATTTGGTTCTTACTCTGTTTTTTCTTTTACAGTGGTTTTAATTGTTATTTAGGAAGAAGTCGCAGCCAACAGCAATCTCATTTTCTGTGTGATGTCTCTAAGTTATACTCGCGTAATAATGTGCACCATATACAGAGGAGTAAGCATGGGGTCTGAAATAATATGCATGACCTGGAATGTGAGGGGTATTAAACCCCCCCCCCCGGAAGAAGATCAAGGTATTTTCGCAGATTAGGCATTATCACACTCACATTGTGGCCTTGGTGGAGATGCACCTGACCGGAGATACAGCTCGGTGCGTACAGAAACTATGGGTACAATGGTTTATCCACACATTTCATACTAGTTACTCGAGAGTGGTTTCTTTGTTGATACATAGAGATGTTAGGTGGGAGGCCAGGGAGGCCCAGAAAGATCCTGAGGGTCGTTTTGTTTTCATATCCGGATGCAGATGTTATCTGCATGGGAGACTTTAATTTAGTCATGAACAACTGCCTTTATAGACTGAGATTGGGTGATGGGATGCCTGGGGAGTCCCCCTCACCAGCTCCAACCCAACTGTCACAGTTCATGGAGGGTAGTGGATGGTTGGATATGTGGAGGGTGCGTCACCCTGAGATGAAGGCGTATACTTGTCACTCATCCACTAAGTGCTCTCTGTTGCGCATAGATTATATACTCGGATCCAGTGGTCTAGTGATGTGGGTGGATAATATAGAGCATTGCAGTAGGGGGATCTCGGATCATAGCCCGGTTATTCTTAAACTTAAATATGGGCAACTAAATAATGGGATGGTCTGGAAGCTGAACCCTTTCTGGCTGAAGTTAGTAAAATCTCCCGATAGAACGATTGATCTGTTGCGTTGCTTCATCTCGTCCCACCCAGAACCCCAGAATATCAATTTATTTTGGGATGCCCTTAAGGCATATTTGAGGGGTTGCTTATGCTCTATGATTTCTTATATCAAGCGGGTAACCTCGAGGGAGGATGATTAGATGGACCGACGATTGAAAGATTTGGAGGCTGCATACATATCTAATCAGACTAATGGCAATAGGGTCGAATGGCTAGCTGCTCAATGGTAAGTATAAGCGTAAATTATTCTTTGCCCGTCAGTCCTATTTTGAATTAGGGAACCAGGAAAGTAAATTTTTGGCCTATCTGGTGCGCCAACATAATACCTCTAATACAATACTACAGATTCGCAAATTGGAAGGTTCATTGGTGTTTTCAACTGAAGAAATACTTGGCTGCTTTCATGATTACTACAAGTCATTATATAGCTCTAAAAGAGGCACTGATAATTTGGGATGTTTGGATTACCTGTTAGATGTAACATGTCCCACATTGAGTCCTGCCCAGCGGACCTTTATGGATGCTGAGTTTACTTTGGAGGAGATAGAGAACGCCATGACGGACATGGCCTCTGGGAAGGCCTGTTATGAGTGGGTTACCGAGGAGGAGAGCGCAATAGGCTATGCCACCAGAACACCAGAGAGGTTGGTTGCTCAGCGGATTGCAGATCCCTGATCTTAACAACACAACTAGCAGTAGCCGTGGAGCATTCCTACGTTGCCCTAGATGCTTCGTCACAGCCGGAGGACTAGCTAAGCCTAAAGACAGAAAGGTGACATCTAAACTTCCCCAGAGCAGATCCCCAAAGGAATAGACAGCCCCCAAACATATATTGTCAGTGAGACAAGATGAAGCACAAACACAGAAAATAGACTGAGCAAATGATGGGGCCCACACTGACTAGATAGGACAGGACAGAAAAGGCACTGTCTGCAATCACGCAAAACCCCTAACTATTCCAACATGACTGATGTACAAAAATACTGAGGTTTGCACAAACCTCGCCCCCACTATATCAGCACTCAGGTGTGAACTGGCGACTAGCAACAGGCTAATACAGCAGGGGACTGAGCAAACAAACACAAGATACAAAAATACAGGGCAGGAGCCAGCAGCCCCTGGGGGAGCAAGCTGACCCCTGACAGCAAGGCAAAATCAGATGCAAAGGGTTTAGCAAATGACACTTAGCTGAAAAATGCAGGATCAGGCAGGAGACAGAAATCCTCAATAAGCAAAGAAATGAGTATCACCGGCAGCCACTGAGAGAAGTCTGCTTGCTTATGTAGTCCCAGTCACTACCGCCACTCCTCCAATTATCTTCTGCAGCTGTTGGGTTAACATCATGTTGACCAGCTCCACTACCAGCAGTATCCACCAAAGGGAGTCTTGCCTCAAAAGTCAGATTAAGAGAGTTCACAACAGTACCCCCCGCTTGAGGAGGGGTCACCGAACCCTCATCCACACCACCAGGCCGATCAGGATGGGCCCGGTGAAAAGCACGAACCAATCTCTCGGCATGAATATCGGAAGCAGAGACCCAAGAATTGTCCTCCTGGCCATAACCTTTCCACTTGACCAAGTATTGGAGTCTCCATCTAGCCAAACGAGAGTCCAGTATTTTCTCTACCTCATACTCCAAATTACCCTCAACCAATACAGGGTCAGGGGGCTCCGCCACAGGAACTACTGGCTCCACAAACCTTTTCAACAATGATTTGTGAAAAACATTATGAATCTTGTACGTACCTGGAAGAGTCAAATGGAAAGAAATGGGGTTAAGGATTTCCAAAATCTTATAAGGTCCAATGAACCTTGGCTTGAATTTTGGAGATGCAACCTTCATCGGAATATTTTTTGAGGACAACCAAACCATATCACCCATTTTGAACCGGGGACTGTTATGAATGAGTCACCGGAGGAGGAAAAAACAAAAATGCAAGCTAAGTCCAGAAAACCGGAGAGGTTGGTAGCTAGCGGATTGCAGACCCATGATCCTATTCACAACAACTAACAGTAGACGTGGAGCATTCCTACGGTGGTCCTAGATGCCTCTTCACAGCCGGAGAACTAAGTAAGCCTAAAGAAAGAAAGGGGAAATCTAAACTGCCCCAGAGCAGACCCCAAAGCAATAGACAGCCCCCAACAAGTATTGTCGGTGAACACAGACAGAAAGACAGGCAGAGCAAACGATGGGGCCCAACTAACTAGGTAGGAAAGGACAGAAAAGATGCTGGCTGCAATCCACAAAAACCCTACCAAAAATGTCCCAACACGTCTGATAGGAAAAACGGCCCTGGACTCACTAGACTTCAAAATCCCTATATCAGCACTCCGATATATTCTGAAGACAGAGCAAAACAGATTTAACCGATCAGGGACAAAAATGGAAATTCAGCAGAGTCCCAGCCGGGGCTGGCAGAACACAAAACTAAGCAAATCAGACAAAATCTCATGGAACAATAACAGAGCAAAACTTAGCTTTAGAAGACAGGAACTGAACTGGAGGCCAGAGCTCAGAGCAGAGAAATCACCAGCAACCCTACAGGGCGTCGGCTGCCTTATATCCACTCAGAGATTCCGGATGTCCAATCGCAATCCACCTGTTCAGGTGACAGGTTTCTCCCATCCAAATCAGTTTCGCCACCTCCTTTCACCAGCAGAGGGAGTTCATCGGACATCAAAGGTGAACGAGAAAATGAGCTCACAACAGGGGATCAAAGGTCCTATGCCGGTTGGAAAACCGTTGGGCCTTTTCCTGAGAGTGGGACAACTTGTCCATTACTTGGTCCCAAATCTGCTGCATTCTGTCCACCACAGAATCCACACCTGGGCAAGCAGAAGCCTCCACCTGCCCCGAAGAAAATCGAGGATGAAAACCAAAATTACAGAAAAACGGAGACATCAAAGTGGCGGAACTAGCTCTATTGTTTAGAGTGAATTCGGCCAATGGCAGAAATGAGACCCAGTCATCCTGATCAGCAGATATGAAACATCTCAAATAGGATTCCTAAGTCTGGTCTGTTCTCAGTTTGTCCATTGGTCTGAGGATGAAATGCAGAGGAGAAAAATAACTGAATTCCCAGTTTAGAACAAAAGGCCCTCCAAAATCTGGAAACAAACTGGACTCCTCTGTCTGACACAATGTTCTCAGGAATCCCGTGCAAACGAACCACCTGTTGTAAAAACAGGGGCTCCAACTCAGAAGAAGATGGCAACTTCGGGAGTGGTACAAGATGGACCATATTGGAAAATCTATCACAAATCACCCAGATAACAGTCATTCTCTGAGAGACAGGGAGATCAGAAATAAAATCCATTAAAATATGGGTCCATGGCCTGCTGGGCGCTGGCAGGGGCATCAACAAACCACTAGAACGAGAACAGGACTTGGACCTGGAACAAGTCCCACAGGACTGCACAAAATTCCTGACATCACGAGATAAGGCAGGCCACCAAAAAGACCGACTCACCAAATCTCTGGTACCAAAAATACCCGGATGACCAGCCAGCGTGGAGCAATGAATTGCAGCCATCACTCTTTTCCTCCACTGGTCAGGGACATACAATTTCCCCAAAGGGCATCGTTCAGGTTTGTCCTCCTGAAATTCCTCCAGGTCAAGTCTCAAATCTGGTGAAATGGCGGAAAGAACCACACCCTCACCTAGAATGGTAGTAGGCTCGGTCACATCAAGAGAATCCGCAAAGAAACTCCTAGAAAGGGCGTCCGCCTTAACATTCTTAGTGCCAGGAAGAAAGGTGACCACAAAATTAAAACGCGTGAAAACAAAGTCCACCTAGCTTGTCTAGGATTCAAGCGCTTGGTTGATTCAAGATAAATCAAATTCTTGTGGTCGGTAAGGACCACAACTTGATGTCTAGCTCCCTCCAACCAATGTCTCCACTCTTCAATTGCCCACTTCATGGCCGACAACTCCTGATTCCCCACGTCATAGTTACGTTCAGCTGGGGAAAATTTTTGAGAAAAGAAGGCACAGGGATTCATCTTAGAGGTTACTGGATCCCTCTGAGACAAAACGGCTCCTGCATCAATCTCAGAAGCATCTACCTCCACCTGAAATGGGAGTGAAACATCAGGTTGCCGCAGAAGTGAATCTCCGCTTAAGCTCCTGAAACGCCGAGACTGCCTCTGGAGGCCAATTCACCACATCAGCGCCTTTTTTGGTCAAATCAATCAGTGGTTTAACAATACCAGAAAAATTACTTATAAATTAACGATAGAAATTAGAAAACCCCAAAAACTTCTGAAGAGCATCAGAGAAGTGGGCTGAACCCAGTCATAGATGGCCTGTACCTTGGCCGGGTCCATTTCAATAGCAGACGGGGACAAAATGAATACCAAAAGCAAAATCCTCTGTACACCAAAGAGACATTTCGATCCCTTAACATACAAAGTATTTTCTCTCAAGATCCGGAACACAGTCTGAACATGTTCCACATGAGAATCCCAATCACTGGAAAAAAATCAAAATATCCAGATAAATGATCAAAAACTTATCCACAAAGTCTCGGAAAATATAGTTCATAGAGATGAGCGACTTTGCCTTTTTTAGGGTCGAGTCGGGTTTCATGAAACCCGACTTTCTCAAAAGTCGAGTCGAACGAAATCGGCCGACTATAGGGAAAAGTCGGAAAACATGAAACCCAATGCAAGTCAATGGGGAGAAAAGTCGGCAGTGAGTGGAGGACTGTAAACACACCTGGCATGAATTTTAACCCTAGAGGCGGCAAAATCTCTCTCTCTTCTCTCTCTCCCTCTTCCTCTCCCTCTCTCCCTCTCCCTCTCTCTCTCTTGGGTCGCCGACCGCATGGCCGACTTCACACTGTGGTCGGGTTTCGTTTCATGAAACCTGACTTTGGCGAAAGTCGGCGACTTTTGAATCTGACCGACCTGTTTCACTTAGCTCTAATCGTTCATAAAAGATTGGAAGACGGAAGGGGCATTAGTGAGCCCAAAAGGCATCACCAGGTACTCAAAATGTCCCTCCGGAGTATTAAAAGCCGTCTTCCATTCATCCCTGTGCTTGATGCGAATAAGATTATACCCTAAGGTCAAGTTTGGTAAACCAACAAGCACTTTTGACCCTGGAAAATAAATCAGAAATCAGGGGCAACGGGTACTGATATTTAACAGTGATCTTATTAAGGGAGCGATAGTCAATACATGGCCTTAATGAGCCATCTTTCTTGGCCACAAAAAAACCCCCCAGCACCTAAAGGTGAAGAGGATGGTCTTATATGACCCTTTTCTAATGACTCCTTGATATAAGATCGCATAGCATCATGTTCAGGTACCGATAAATTGAAAAGCCGACCTATGGGAAATTTACACCCGGGCATCAACTCAATCATAACTCCTATGAGGAGGCAAAGACGCAGACTTACTCTCACTAAATACATCAGAAAAATCAGCCAAATAGTCAGGAACATCTTGAGACTGGGGAGAGGTGGAGAAAACAGGAGTGTCCCCAAGAGCACATTGACAACCCCAACTCACCACAGACACAGATTTTCAATCCAACACAGGATTATGGGTCTGCAACCACGGAAAACCTAGTACAATAATATCATGTAAATTGTGCAACACCAAAAATTTACAATTCTCTTGGTGGTCCGGGGCAACCCGCATAATCACCTGGGTCCAAAACTGGGGTTTATTCTCCGCCATCAATACCCCTCAAAGGAATAGGGGTCCGCAGGGGTACTATAGGAAAACCACAACGCTTAGCAAAGTCAAAATCCATCAGATTCAAAGCTGCTCCTGAATCCACAAATGCCTTAGCGGAAAATGTGGACAAGGAGCAGATCAAGGTAACAGACAAAAGAAACTTAGGCTGCACACTGCCCATCGTAAATGAGTGAGAAAAACGTTTCTCTCATTTAGGGCAGGCTGAAATAGCATGAGAAGCATCTACACAAAAGAAGCATAACTTATTACGCCTTCTAAACTCATGACGTTGCGCCCTAGACAAAACCTTATCACATTGCATGGGTTCAGAGGTTTGTTCGAAAGGCAGCACCGCTTCTCGCGTACTTTTACGTTCTCGTAAACATCGATCAACTTGAATGGCCAACGACATAGAGTCATCAAGACTAGAAGGGACAGGGAATCCCACCATAACATCCTTTACGGATTCTGCCAGACCTTTCCGAAAGAGAGCTGCTAGGGCATCATCTATCTATTTAGTAAGGACCGCCCTCTTTCGGAATTTTTGACAATATAACTCAGCAGCATCTTGACCCTGTTTTAATGCCAATAAGGTTTTCTCAGCTTGATCAATAGCATTAGTCTCATCATACAATAACCCTAGGGCTTGAAAAAATGCATCTACATTAGCCAAAATAGGATCTCCAGGTGTCAGAGAAAAGGCCCAGTCCTGGGGATCACCGCGCAGCAGGGAAATGACAATTTTAACCTGCTGCACCAAGCTCCCCGAGGAGTTAGGCTTCAAAGCAAGAAATAGTTTACAATTATTCTTAAAGTTCAGAAATTTAGACCGATCCCCAGAAAACACATCAGGAGTAGGGATCTTTGGTTCTACAACAGATGATTGGGCGAGATAAGTAGAAATTCTCCGCACTTCAGCAGTGAGCTGCTCAACACGACCAGATAATTTCTTAGTCTCCTTTAAGGAAAAAATCCTCCTACGGCCTCAGAGAAAAAAGAGGAAAAAATATATAAGAAATTCTGACACTTTTTTTTTGCAATTCTTTCCTTCTTTTGAGTACCCTAGAATCTACAGTTTGGCTGGTGATTTTGTTATGAATGGGTCACCGACGAGAGCGCAATAGGCTATGCCACCAGAACACCAGAGAGGTTGGTCGCTCAGCGGATTGCAGACCCCTGATCTTAACAACACAACTAGCAGTAGCCGTGGAGCATTCCTATGTTGCCCTAGACCAGGTGTGGGCAACCTTTTTTCTGCCGAGGGCCATTTGGAATTTTATAATAGCGTTTGGGGGCCACATAAAATTATTAATAATGATGAGCGAGTATACTCGTTGCTCGGGTTTTTCCAAGCATGCTCGGGTGTCCTCTGAGTATTTTGGCGTGCTCGGAAATTTAGTTTCTGTCGACGCATTTGCATGATTTGCAGCTGCTGGTCAGTCTGAATACATGTGGGGATTCCTTAATAAACAGGTATTCCTCACATGTATTCAGGCTGTCCAGCAGCCATAAATCATGCAGCTGAGGCGACGAAAACTACATCTCTGAGGTCATCAATAGGCAAGTAAATGTTCCCAATAGGCAGGCAAATGTCACTATTAGGCAGCACAGGTCCCCATTAGGCAGCACAGGTCCCCAATAGGCAGCACAGGTCCCCCAATAGGTAGGTAATTGTCCCCAATAGACAGGAAAATGTCCCCATTAGGCAGCATAGGTCCCCAATAGGCAGGCAAATGTCACCATTAGGCAGCACAGGTCCCCATTAGACAGCACAGGTGCCCAATAGGCAGTATAGGTCCCCATTAGGCAGCACAGGTCCCCAATAGGCAGCACAGGTCCCCAATAGGCAGCACAGGTCCCCAATAGGCAGCACAGGTCCCCCAATAGGCAGCATAGGTCCCCAATAGGCAGCAAAGGTCCCCCAATAGGCAGGTAACTGTCCAATAGACAGGAAAATATCTCCAATAGGCAGCACAGGTCCCCATTAGGCAGCATAGGTCCCCAATAGGCAGGCAAGTGTCACCATTAGGCAGCACAGGTCCCCAATAGGCAGTATAGGTCCCCAATAGGCAACACAGGTCCCCAGTAGGCAGGTAACTGTCCAATAGACAGGAAAATGTCCCCAATAGGCAGTATAGGACCCCAATAGGCAGGCAAATGTCACCATTAGGCAGCACAGGTCCCCATTAGACATCACAGGTGCCCAATAGGCAGTATAGGTCCCCAGGAGGCAGCATAGGTCCACAGGTCCCCAATAGGCAGGTAACTGTCCCCAATAGGCAGGAAAATGTCCCAAATAGGCAGGTAAATGTCCCCATTAGGCAACACAGGTCCCCAATAGGCAGGCAAATGTCCCCATTACACAGCACAGGTGCCCAATAGGCAGTATAGGTCCCCAGGAGGCAGCATAGGTCCACAGGTCCCCAATAGGCAAGTAACTGTCCCCAATAGGCAGGAAAATGTCCCAAATAGGCAGGTAAATGTCCCCATTAGGCAACACAGGTCCCCAATAGGCAGGCAAATGTCCCCATTAGGCAGCACAGGTCCCCAATAGGCAGCACAGGTCCCCATTAGGCAGCACAGGTCCCCATTAGGCAGCATAGGTCCCCAATAGGCAGCATAGGTCCCCATTAGGCAGGCAAATGTCCCCATTAGGAAGGCAAATGTCTCCATTAGGCAGCACCGGTCCCCATTAGGCAGCACAGGTCCCCATTAGGCAGCCAAATGTCCCCATTAGGCAGCACAGGTCCCTAATAGGCAGCTCAGGTCCCCAATAGGCAGCATAGGTCCCCAATAGGCAGGCAAATGTCCCCATTAGGCAGCGCAGGTCCCCATTAGGCAGCACAGGTCCCCATTAGGCAGCACAGGTCCCCATTAGGCAGCACATTTCCCCAATAGGCAGCACAGGTCCCCATTAGGCAGCACATCTCCCCATTAGGCAGCACAGGTCCCCATTAGGAAGCACAGGTCCCCATTAGGCAGCACATATCCCTATTAAGCAGCACAGGTCCCCATTAGGCAGCACATACTGACCTGGTGTTGAACACAGTGACTCCTGGATGGCCCCCAGGCCCCGCACCGCACACATAGCAGCACACGGTCACCACCGCACCGGTGACCGGGGTGATGAAGATGGCAGGCTGGGGTGATGAAGAAGGCAGGCCGGGGAGGCAGGCCGCTGACCAGTCCAGTGCAGCTCACACTCTGGCATGCGGTTACTCATCCTCTTCATTAGTATCAGTGTGCAGGGGCCGCTGGGGTCCAGCGGGGTGTGCTCAGTCCCCGTCAGTTCGTGCATATATCAGTGCGCGGTATCCAGCGAGCGGGGCTAGGAAGCAGAGCAAGAGTGCTCCTCTGCTCCTCTGGCTCCTGCAGCAAGGTACCCGATCGCGGCTCTGGAGCGGCTGCGGGCCTGATCAAATGATATGGCGGGCCGTATACGGCCCGCGGGCCGGACGTTCCCCACCCCTGCCCTAGATGCTTCGTCACAGCCGGAGGACTAACTAAGCCTAAAGATAGAAAGGTGAAGTCTAAACTGCCCCGGAGCAGATCCCCAAAGGAATAGACAGCCCCCAAACATATATTGTAAGTGAGACAAGATGGAGCACAAACACAGACAGAAAGTAGACTGAGCAAATGATGGGGCCCACACTGACTAGATAGGACAGGACAGAAAAGGTACTGACTGCAATCACGCAAAAACCCTAACAATTCCAACATGACTGATGTACAAAAATACTGAGGTTTGCACAAACCTCGCCCCCACTATATCAGCACTCAGGTGTGAACTGGCAGCTAGCAACAGGCTAATACAGCAGGGGACTGAGCAAACAAACACAAGATACAAAAATACAGGGCAGGAGCCAGCAGCCCCTGGGGGAGCAAGCTGACCCCTGACAGAAAGGCAAAATCAGATGCAAAGGGTTTAGCAGATGACACTTAGCTGAAAAATGCAGGATCAGGCAGGAGACAGAAATCCTCAATAAGCAAAGAAAGGAGTATCACTGGCAGCCACTGAGAGAAGTCTGCTCGCTTATGTAGTCCCAGTCACTACCGCCACTCCTCCAATTATCTTCTGCAGCTGTTGGGTTAACATCATGTTGACCAGCTCCACTACCAGCAGTATCCACCAGAGGGAGCCTTGCCTCAAAAGTTGGATTAAGAGAGTTCACAACAAAGGCCCCTGGGCCGGATGGGTTTCCCATTGAATTATACAGGCAATATCGGGATATATTAGCGCCACTTCTGTTACGGGTATTTCGGGGAATTTGGGAGGGGGAGTCTATGCCAGAGTCCTTTTACAAGGCAAATATTATAGTGCTTAGGAAGGAGGGGAAGGACCCTTTGGAATGTAGATCTTATCGCCCCATATTGTAAGTAAATGTGGACTATAAAATTTTTACTAAGGTCCTGGGCACCAGATTGAATTCAATTATATTGGACCTTATACATCCTGACCAGACCGGCTTTATGCCTGGTAAGAGTACTTCTATTAATATCAGGCGAGTCCAATCGGTGGTCCAATATAGCTCCCTGATGCCAGGCAACAAGTGGGCATTGGCATCGCTAGACGCGGCCAAGGACTTTGACTCTCTTGAGTGGCCTTCTCTGCATGCTTGCAGAGGTATGGCTTTGGTGATAAGTTTTTAAAATGGGTCAATGTGCTATATACAGTATGAATCCCAAACCCCGTATTATTGTAAATAATTCCATATATGAGTCTTTTTCATTACATAGGGGGACTCATCAGGGGTGCCTCCTTTCACGACCCTCTTTGCCCTTGCGATCGAGGCATTAGCAATACACATAAGGTCTTCCCCTGATATTAAGGGTATAGATATAGCGGGCCTTGTAGACACCATAGGCTTATATGCTGACATTATGATGATATTTATGGATAGGGTGGAGGAAACATTGACACAAGTGAGCATCACCATAGATAGATTCAGTAAATATTCGGGCTTATATATAAATTGGGAGAGGTCTGCCCTGTTATCCCTCTACCATGCCCCGATGCCCCGACTTGGGACTCTCTCCTCGCTGTCTATTGTATCTAGCTTTAAATATCTGGGTGTCCACATGTCTTAATGCAGTGCGCTTGACTTACAACAATGTTCACCCACTGCTGAAACTAGTTAGAGTTAAATTAAACCTGGAGTAAACTTCCGCTATCTGCAGCCGGGCGCATTAACCTGATCAAAATGATGTTTCTCCCTAAGCTTAGCTATTCCCTTCAGCACAGTGCTGTAATGGTACCCAAATCCTTCTTTGCGAATTTGAATTCCCAAATTACGTCTTTTATATGGGGGAAAACTAGACCCAAACTCAGGTTATCCACTCTGCAGAGGCCTAATAAGGGGGGTGGGGTGGTGTTACCAGAGTTTTTTCTATAATATCTAGCTGGGCCGGCTAGAGCCCTAAGTAAATGGATGCCTGGCAATTATCTTCCCATTTCTGAAAGTTATCAACTTCATGCCGCACGAGCTGACTGCCCACTGGGTTTCCGGGAGTTGGAAAAGAATAATGTTCCTCGTCTATTGCCCCTGCTCTGACTGGCACGCTCAGTATGGAGGCAAATTAATAAAGTAATTGGATTTAAGGACATTATAGCTGATATGCCCTTGTGGAATAATAATTACTACTAAACCACCTATCCAATGATTTTTGGATTCAGTATAATGTTTCCTCGATAGGTGATTTGTATGATCATGGGACCTCAATGTCTTTTGAACAACTACAACTTGCAGCTGAGGTCAGCCTTTCAGTCACACATGAGGTGTATGGGCGTGGGCCTTTCTATCTCGTCTCTGCCTCTGATAGGAATCCTCAACTCGCAAGGTCCCCAGAGCCTTATCTCCTCCTTGTATACATACATGCTATCAGTGGGAGCGGAATCTGCCATAATCTCTATTAAGAGGAAGTGGGAAAGGCTCATCCCTGATATGCAGGGCGAGGAGTGGAGAGAGATTCTGGAGTCTCCCTTCTGGGTGTCTCCGTCTATTAATAATAGAATGACACAGTTATATATAATAAACCAATCATATTTGACTCCGACACAACTCTTTAGGATGGGTCGATTTCAATCATCAGAATGTTTACGATGCCACTCATTTGGGAAGTGTGTATGCTATGTATAATGCTTACTACCGTTTGCAAATATGTATGTTGTACATTTTGTTTTGAGGGTCAATAAACGAAATAAAAAACAAACAAACCCCTAATTGGCAAGAAAGGGCGACATGCCAGTGGCCTGGCTTACACGATTATTAAAGGAGAACTCAGCTAAGGGTAAAGCATCACACCAATCATCTTGTTGAGTGGAGGCTAAACATCGCAAAATTTGGTCCAGAGACTGATTTGTACGTTCGGTCTGGCCATTCGACTCGATGATATGCAGAGGAAAAGGACAAAGTAACACCCAACTTTTTACAAAACGCCTTCCAGAACTTAGCAATGAACTGGACACCTCTGTCAGACACCACATTCATCGGCACGCCATGTAAACACACCACATGTTGCATAAACAACCTGGACAATGTCTCTGCCGAAGGTAGTGCAGATAAAGGTACAAAATGGGCTTGCTTAGAGAACCTGTCCACCACCACCCACACAACAGTGTTACCTCTGGATGGAGGGAGATTGGTGATAAAATTCATGGACAGGTGAGTCCATGGTCTATCATTAATTGGCAAAGGCACCAATTCCCTGGCCGGCTGGCTATGAGAACTCTTAGTACGAGCACAGACTCCACACGCAGACACAAACTTTCTAATACAGGATAGGATTAGATACACAGCTCAGGAGACAGTATCCCACAGGATAGCATTAGTTACACGCTCAGGAGACAGTATCCCACAGGATGGGGTTAGATACACAGCTCTGCAAACAGTATCACAAAGGACAGGATTAGATACTCAGCTCAGAAGACAGTATCACACATTACAGAATTGGATACACAGCTCAGCAGACAGTATCACACAGGATAGGATTAGATACACAGCTCAGTAACAGGATGTGCCAAAGGAGAGGACATTTTCATTCCAAGAATTCCACTCATTCCATCTGATTTGCCTTTTGAGTTTAAACGCCTCCAGTTTCCACTTCGACTGGCATTTGCAATGTCCATTAACAAGGCTCAGGGACAGTACTTGAAAGTCGTAGGGATTGATTTGCAATCTCCATGCTTTTCTCATGGTCAACTTTCTGTGGCCTGTTCAAGAGTTGGAACTGCCAAAAATCTGTTCATCTTTGCACCAAAAGGAAAAACCAAAAATGTTGGTTATCAAAAGGCTCTTGAATGAGTCGAAAATAAAATACTGTCAATACTTGGGTAATCGTTTAGTTAATTTGTGTTGCAAATCTGTAGTGTTGAATATATGGTGCGAAATGTTTTATGTGCAACAAGCTGGATTACTTACCAGTAATACTCTTTTAAGGAGTCCACGACAGCACCCACTGAGAGAGGGGATCCGCCCCTAGGAACAGGAAACCTACAGAAATAAAAAAGGGGCGGTCCCCCTCGCCCCCTCAGTTGGATTACAGAGAATGAGTGGAATCGCCTAACAAGATTCAATCCATTGCCATAGCAAGACATTTAAAGTATCTAACCATTTACATCTATATATATATATATGTATATATACCTATGTACAAACATACAATCACCACCCAGAGTGAACCATGTACAACCATAAAAGACTATGAGAGGGAAGTGAGTGGGTGCTGTCGTGCGCTCCATAAAAGAGTAATACCGGTAAGTAATCCGACTTTTTCTCCTCGCCACGAGAGCACCCACTGAGAGACTTTCAGAGAACCATCACCTGGAAGGGACCACCGTGTTGAGGACAGATCTCCCAAAAACTAAGTCAGAGGATGACGATAAATCAAGCCTATAGTGACTACAAACTGTAGAAGGCGAAGACAATGTTGCAGTCTCACATATGAGATCAATCGGAACGTCCACCTTCTCAGCCCAGGAGGATGCTATAGCCCGTGCCAAATGTGCCTTTATCCCATCCAGAGGACTTTCACCTTTTGCTGAGTAGGCAAGACAAATTGCATCTCAGGATATGGTGCTTTTCGTGACTCCAGACCCTTTCCTGTGGCCCTGAAAGGACACAAACAGAGCCCTGCTCTGCCTCCAGGGACGAGTTCTGTCTATATAACTCAAGATAGCTCTCCTCAAATCTAAGGTCTGAAATCTCTCTTCCTCGAGAGTTGAAGGATTATCAAAAAAGGAGGGAAGATAGATCTCCTGACTTCTATGAAATCTGGCTGCTACCTTAGCGAGGTGTGAAGGGTCTGACTTCAAAACTACCCTATCCTGAAATACTAACAAGAAGGGAGGGTCAATTGAGAGAGCCTGAATGTCGCTCACTCTCCTAGCAGACTTTAAAAGCTGTCTTCAATGAAATATGTTTTAATGAAACAGAGTCTAAGTGTTCAAACGGAGGGCCTGTCAGGGCATCAAGGACCAGGTTCAAGTCTCAAGGGGGTAAGCGAGTAATGTACACCGGGTTACTACACTCACATGCTGAAATAAATCGTACAACCCACCTATCCCCCGCAATATTGTGACCACACAGGACTCCAAGCGCTGAAATCTGAACTTTTAGTGTATTATCTGACAGACCCAGCTCCCGACCTCTCTGCAGGAACTCCAGAATGGCGGTAATAGGCACCTCATTAGAGTAGGTCCCCGTATGAAAATTAAGGAACTTCCTCCACACTCTACTATAAATTCTTGTTGTGGATTCCTTCCTACTCTGCAGAAGGGTATTAATCAGGTTACTAGAAAACCCCCTAAGCCTTAAAAACTGCCTCTCAAGTTCCATGCCATCAAGTGTAGACCCTTCACCTGGGGATGAAGGAATGGGCCCTGATAGAGCAGGCTCGAATCTGATGGGAGGATCCATGGGTCGCAGATGGACATGGCTTTGAGCCATGAAAACCAAGGTCTCTTAGGCCAAAATGGAGCAATGAGGATCACCCTCGCCCTCTCCTCCCTGATCTTCCTGATGACCAAAGGGAGTGCCACCATCAGGGAAGCGCATATGCCAGATGGTAAGGCCACCGGGATTGGAGGGAATTAACCATATCCGGCCGGTCTTCTCTGTTCAGAGAGGCAAACCTTCTGACTTGTCTGTTGGCTCTGGTAGCGAACAGGTCTATTTCTGGAAGTCCACTATCTTTTTAAAGATGTGATGATTGAGCATCTATTCCCCCGATGCAAGGTATGATGACTGAGGAACTCTGTTATGAATGGGTCACTGAGGAGGATGGCAGGAACAGGCTCAGCCACCAGAAAACCAGAGAGGTTGGTAACTAAGCAGATTGCAGTCACCTGATCCTATCAACACAACTAGCAGTAGCCGTGGAGCGTTCCTACGATACCCTAGACGCTTTGTCACAGCCGAAGAACTAACTAAGCTTAAAGCCAGAAAGGTGAAATCTAAACTGCCCTGGAGCAGATCCCCAAAGGAATAGACAGCCCCCAAACATATATTGTCGGTGAGACAAGATGAGACACAAACACAGGCAGAAAACAGACTGAGCAAATGGTTGCGCCCAAGCTGTCTAGACAGGACAGGACAGAAAAGATACTGTCTGCAATCACGCACAAAACCCTAAAAAAATCCAACACTTCTGATATACAAAAAAACCTGAGGCCACACGACCTCACCCCTGCTAGATCAGCACTCTGGTATAAACTGGAAGCAAAGCAAAAGATACTAACATAACAGGGGACTGAACAAACTGACACAAGCTGTAACATATGGAGCAGGGCCCAGCGCTGCCCCCAGCAGGGAGTACGCTGAACCCTAGCAACAAAGCAGAAAGCAAAAAAAAAGGCACAACCAGATTAGATGCAAAGGATTAACAAAAGAATCACTTAACTGAACCATGCAGATCAGGCAGGGGACAAAAGAACTCCAAATGCACAAGGAGGCAATCATCAGCAACCACCAAGAGCAGCCAGCTCAATTGTATGCTTCCAGCCAGTAATCCCAGGTTCCCAATTATTGTCGTCAGGTGGGGAACTTCCATCACTCTGGCCAGCTCCACTACTCTCAGTAACCACCAGAGGGAGCTTCGGCTCAGAAATCCGAGCAAGGGAATTCACAACAGAACTCCCCTGATATGAGGTTCTGATAGAGACAAGAGATGGGATTCGGCCAGTCCAAGGATCTTGTTAGGGACGGCGGAATGCACTAAATATTAAATAATGTAAAGTGTGTTCACCGCCCGGAAGGTGTTAACACTGCTGCTAGATAATGGCAGACGTACAATATGGCGGTATAACGCACGCGGGTTGAACGTCACCCAGGTGCGCTGAGTGATCTCTGTTTATTCACAGAGACGCCTAAGTGCTAAACACAAAAGGCTTAGCCTGTTAACGTCACAGGTCTCAGAGAATTGCATGTACGGTATATGGTCACAGGAGCTGGGCCCTAGGCAGAGGGTCAGCGTCCGTCTAGACCTACCGTGCATGCGGTGTCGCTACTGTAGACGACAAGAGGAGCTGCAGACTGCAGCGCGGCGACAGACACTACCGCTAATCGACAATGCCCGGTAGCAGATGCACTGTCGGACGCTAGCACTGTGGAGGATGCTATTGTGGCTGTAGCTTGCCACTGGCTGGCGCTGACTCTAAACCTAAGTCCCTATACACACTCGTAATATCAGAGGGAGGGGATCTTAATGAGTCATTCGCAGGTACATGCATCCACCATCATTCACACAGTTAGCCACTAGAGTCTATACTAGCGCATGGCCGAGCGGCCATGCAAACCTTTTATAGCCAGGACCTTCCGGAAGCTTCCAGATCCCTGAGATGGACCAATCAGATCTGGAGAAGGAACTGGACATGTGGCTCCCGATCTCCCAATAGGAAATCGTCTTGTGAGCATGCTCAGTGGAGCAACAGAAGGACTTAGCCTCTGGAGCGATTTGCTGCTTAGCAGCCTGCATTGCCATTGCTGACCCAAAGGTGGCAGCAATATCCTGCCTCACAGAGCGTCTTGGAAGCCAGGATTGCTGAGCAATCTCCTCTGTGGTCAAAAGACAATGGGAGACCGCAGAATGTGAGGCTCCGGATTCCTGTTGAACCGCTGCAGGAACCCGACGCCTAACAGATCTGTGTAGTAGACATCAGAGTCCTTGATAGCGTACCGCCTTGTTAATTTAAATACGTGACAGATGAGGCAATGTCCAACATGACTCTCACATGAGACCCACGCAGCTGTGGGAGAAATTCATGTAATGTATGACGGATTGCTTTTAATTCTCTTAAATTACTGGAGTCATTGGATTCTTGTATGGACGACTGTTTCTCTACTAAGCTATCACCTAAATAAGCCCCCCAACCAAAGGGACTAGCATCAGTGGTAACCACCCTTGATCTCGATCTAGCCACCATGATAGGGAGTTAACTACCTCCAATGACAATGTTATCTGGATATCCAGCCAACCCTGCAGCCGCTCCTCCTCAAGAATCTCATGCTGCAGCTGTCTAGTATGAAACTGGGCCCATTGGAATGCAGGATGTAAGGGAGCCCAGGAAGGACATAGCCTCTCTCAGAGACACCTGAGGGTCATCTTTTGCAGCCCTCACTTTATGCATTATTGCCAATATTGTTACCTCTGGAAGGAGACATCTCTGACTTACATGATCTAGATACAGTCCCAGTAAGGACTGAAGATTTACCAGGACCAGTCTGGACTTGACCCAGTTGATTATCCATCCTAAAGCCTGCAAGGATGAAATTGTGTCAGCAAGTCAATCTTCACATTGTGAGGCAGATCTTCCCACTACCAGGAAATCAGCTAAGTATGGAACTATCAATGTGTCTTTCAGCCTCACATAAGCCATCACCTCCAGCATCAACTTGGTAAAGACCCAAGGAGCCATGGATAGACCGAAAGGCGTTGCCATAAACTAAAAATGACAGATGTGACCCTCCATGATGACCACCACTCTGAGATATTGCTGGAACTCGGCATGTATTGGCAGATGATAATAGGCATCCTTCAAGTCCAGAACAGCCATGAAGCATCTGGGAATAAAAGTTTAATGGCTGATCTTATAGATTCCATCTTGAAGGTTTGGGACTGCAGGAAGTTATTTAACTTCTTTAGATTAATGATGGTTCTATATGAACCATGTGGCTTAGAAATCAGAAATAAAGGAGAATAAAATCCCCTCCCCCTTTGGTCCACCGGGACCTCCATAAGAAAATGTTTAGATAATAGACCCCTAATCTCCAACTCCAATGCCTCCTGTTGCACAGAAGACTTTAGAGAAGTCAATTTAAAGGAAGAAGAATGACAATCTGCCACCCACTGGAGGGTCAGGACTAGGGGAACTTGTCTCCGCCCTTGGAGGAAGACCCACTAAAAAGGGCACCTTTCTGTTTTGTCTCTCTATTGCTCCAGTGATCCTGGTTCCTATAGATTCTCTTCCTACCAAATGGCTGTTTCCTGAAGGCCCTCCTATAAGACGGGAGAGACTGGTTAGGGAACCCCTTCTTCCTTTCCCCTGCCTTGGTGAGGATATCATCAAGCACCTGCCGAACAGTACTCACCTTGACATGGAATCGCGCATAGCTTTGACTTAGCTTGCTCATCCCCTTTCCAGCCCTTTAGCCACGAAGCACGCTGAGCAGCATTAGCCAGACCAGCCGATCTGGCCACCAGTTGTAAGGAGTCAGCAGAGGCTTCTGCCAAGTAAGCTGTAGCTCCCATGATCAGAGGGATAGAGGACAGCAACCTGTCTCTAGAGACCCCGTTCTTTATCTGCTCCAATTGATCCACCCAAACCAGCATTGATCTTGCCATACACGTGCTTGAGATAGCTGGCTTGAAGGCCCCTGTACACAACTCCCACGATCTCTTAAGAAGCAAGTCAGTTTTTCGGTCCTCGGGGTCTGCCAAAGTCCCGGAATCCTCTACCGACAGGGTGGAGCGCTTCCAGGTTGAAGCTACTGCAGCGTCTACTATAGGCACCTTAGACCAGGTTGTTAGGTCTTCATCATCAGGGGGACGTGGTGACCCTCAAAGGTATATGAATGAACCCCCTGTATTCCTCTATGGTCTTCTACCCCCATTGCTGGTATGTATGGTCCTCTCCCCCCTATCCTGGTATGCATAGTCACCCTCGGCCCCCTTTGCGAGAGGACCATGCATACCATGATTGGAGGTTGAGAGGACCATGCATTCCAGGATTGGGGGGTGAGGGGACCATGCATATCAGGATTGGGGGGTGAGGGGACCATGCATATCAGGATTGGGGGGTGAGGAGACCATGCATACCAGGATAGGGGGATGAGGGGACCATGCATATCAGGATTGGGGGGGAGGGTTACCATGCATATCAGGATTGAGGGGTGAGGGGACCATGCATACCAGGATTGGGTGTGCATTATAGCATTATTATTAAAACTTCATAAGTAAACTACATACATATTCTAGAATACCCGATGCATTAGAATCGGGCCACCATGTTATATATATATATACATATATATATATATATACACTCACTGGCCACTTTATTAGGTACACCTGTCCAACTGTGTGTTAAGACTTAATTTCTAATCAGCCAATCACATGGCGGCAACTCAGTGCATTTAGGCATGTAGACATGGTCAAGACAATCTCCTGCAGTTCAAACCGAGCATCAGTATGGGGAAGAAAGGTGATTTGAGTGCCTTTGAACGTGGCATGATTGTTGGTGCCAGAAGGGCTGGTCTGAGAATTTCAGAAACTGCTGATCTACGGTGATTTTCACGCACAACCATCTCTAGGGTTTACAGAGAATGGTCCGAAAAAGAAAAAAAATCCAGTGAGCGGCAGTTCTGTGGCCGGAAATGCCATGTTGATGCCAGAGGTCAGAGGAGAATGGGCAGACTGGTTCGAGCTGATAGAAAGGCAACAGTGACTCAAATTGCCACCCGTTACAACCAAGGTAGGCAGAAGAGCATCTCTGAACGCACAGTGCGTCGAACTTTGAGGCAGATGGGCTACAGCAGCAGAAGACCACACTGGGTACCACTCCTCTCAGCTAAGAACAGGAAACTGAGGCTACAATTTGCACAAGCTCATCGAAATTGGACAGTAGAAGATTGGAAAAACGTTGCCTGGTCTGATGAGTCTCGATTTCTGCTGCGACATTCGGATGGTAGGGTCAGAATTTGGCGAAAACAACATGAAAGCATGGATCCATCCTGCCTTGTATCAACGGTTCAGGCTGGTGGTGGTGGTGTCATGGTGTGGGGAATTTTTTCTGGGCACTCTTTGGGCCCCTTGGTACCAATTGAGCATCGTTGCAACGCCACAGCCTACCTGAGTATTGTTGCTGACCATGTCCATCCCTTTATGACCACAATGTACCCAACATCTGATGGCTACTTTCAGCAGGATAATGCGCCATGTCATAAAGCTCGAATCATCTCAGATTGGTTTCTTGAACATGACAATGAGTTCACTGTACTCAAATGGCCTCCTCAGTCACCAGATCTCAATCCAATAGAGCATCTTTGGGATGTGGTGGAACGGGAGATTCGCATCAGGGATGTGCAGCCGACAAATCTGCGCCAACTGTGTGATGCCATCATGTCAATATGGTCCAAAATCTCTGAGGAATGCTTCCAGCACCTTGTTGAATCTCTGCCACGAAGAATTGAGGCAGTTCTGAAGGCAAAAGGGGGTCCAACCCCTTACTAGCATGGTGTACCTAATAAAGTGGCCAGTGAGTGTATATATATATATATATATATATATATGTATGTGTGTGTTTTAAGAATATTTTGTTTTAAAACGATGTGTACAGTTGTGTATTACAATGTGATTTTAACATGAGCTTTTATATAAAGAGAACTGCTGTATGTAAAAGCTCATGTTAAAATCGCACTGCATACGGATTGTATACGCATGTCATATCGATGTCATATGGATGTTGTGTTTAAAAATCGCACAGAAATCGCATTGCACTCGCATAACAATCGCTTGGCACTCATCCGTTTTTTTGGTCTGGAAATCGGACTGTTTTTTTTTCTCGCAGATGGGTATGAGCCCTTAATGTGCTTATGTGAAAGACATTTGCAAATAATATAATAACATAAATCACATGTCTAGCTTCAAAGCTATCTTGTTTCTTTATCTTGAGGACATACAGTCCAATTCTTTCCATCAACAAACATCTGTGGGCCGCGTGACCTCCACATCTTTCCTCAGTGAGCTGCTTGGCTGCCTCTGTGTTCTTTCTTTGAAATCTTTCATAGCAACATTTGGAAGTGCTGGCACTTCATGCTTTATCTGTGTAGTTGCAATGAATCTGCCACATATACTTGTTTTCCTGTGTGATGTGGACTTGGGTGCGGTCCTCGGACAGACATTTCAGTCTGTATTTATAGTCATAAGCAGAGCAATTCTAGTGGGCATGGGAGCGTACAATAGAACATAATGTGACTGACCGCTTCCAAAATCAGGAAATATTTTTACATATTTCTAACATGATTATGTTGATTGCTTTGTCAAACATTTTAGTATTTCAATAGTGCCTTTAATTTTGAGATAAAAGCCTAAAATATGAATTGCAGAACACAATGCTCTGTCTACTCTGTATCTTGCTTTATTTTAGGGCTTGTTTTTTGTTACACAAGTTATATTTTTGAAGCTGCAGTCTGTTTCCACCTTAATGACCGGCCAATTTTTACAATTCTGACCATTGTCACTTTATGAGGTCATAACCCTGGAATGCTTCAATGGATCCCACTGTTTCTGAGAGTGTTTTCTCGTGACATATTGTGCTTCATATAGAGGTAAAATTTATTTTATATGACTTGAGTTTAGTAGTGAAAAAACGGAAATTTGGCAAAAATTTTGCAATTTTCAAACTTTTAATTTTTATGCCCTAAAATCAGAGTCATATCGCACAAAATAGGTAATAAATAACATTTCCCACATGTCTACTTTAAATCAGCACAATTTTTGAAACATTTATTTTGCTAGGAACTTATAAGGGTTTAAAGTTTACCAGCGATTTCTCATTGTTACAACAAAATTTGCAAATCTATTTTTTTAGAGACTAACTCACATTTGAAGTGACTTTGAGGGGCCTCTGACAGAAAACAACCAAAAGTGACACCATTCTAAACACTGCACCCCTCAAGGTACTCAAAACCACATTCATGAAGTTTATTAACCCTTCAGGAGCATCACAGGAATTTTTGGAATGTGGAAGGAAAAAATAAACATTTACTTTTATTTCACAAAAAGTTTCCTGTAGGCCTAATTTTTTTTCACTTTTGCAAGCGTAATAGGGGAAAATGGACCATACTTTGTTGTGCAATTTCTTTTGAGCATGCCGATACCCCATATGTGGGGGAAATCTACTTTTTGGGCACATGGCAGGACTCAGAAGGGAAGGAGCACCATTTCACTTTTTGAATGTAAAATTTGCTGGAATAATTAGCGGACGCCATGTCATGTTTGGAGAGCACCTGATATGCCTAAACAATACAAACCTCCCACAAGTGACCCCATTTTTGGAAACTAGACCCTTTAGGAAACTTATCAAGATGTGTATTGAACACTTTGAACCCCCAGATGCTTCACAGAATTTTTTAACGTTAAGCCGTGAAAATAAAGTCCCATTTTCCCCCCCAAAAAATATTTTAACTCCATATTTTGTATTTTCACAAGGGTAACAGGAAAAAATGGACCCCAAAATTTGTTGTGCAATTTCTCGTGAGCATGCCGATACCCCATATGAGTGAGAAAACCACTGGTTGGGCGCACGGCAGAGCTCGGAAGGGAAAGAGCACCATTTGAGTTCACCGATACCCCATATGTCGTTGAAAACTACTTTTGAGGCACAGTGCAGAGCTCAGAAGGGAAGAAATGCCATATTGCAATGCAGATTTTGCTACACTTGTTTGAGGGTGCCATATTACATTGGGCAGAGCCCTTGAGGTGCCAACACAGGAGGACCCCCCCATAAGTGACCCCATTTTACAAACTATACCTCTCAATGAATTCATCTAGGGGTGCAATGATTATACTGACAGCACAGGTGTGTCACTTTTATACCATTGAACAGTGAAGAAAATTTTTTTACATTTTTACCACAAAGATTATGTGTTAGCCCCAAGATTTACATTTTCATACTGGGAAATGGGTAAAAATGGTACCAAAATTTGTCCCACAATTTATAACTTGACAATAACCCATATGTGGATGATAGGTACTGAGTGCTATTGGCCTCCTAGAACGCATATTTTCCTAGAATAGTTTGCAGATTTCATATAAAGAATTGCTAAGTGATAGAAAGGCAAAATCCCCCCTCAAGTGACCCAGTTTTGGAAATTATAACCCTTTGAGAATTTATCTACAGATATAGTGACGATTTTGACTCCATAGATGTTTTCCAGAAACAAGCAGTAGTGGATGTTGCTGAGTGAAAATTGCAAACTGCCATTGTAGTCGCCAGTGCATTGTAGTGCCCAGTACATTATGCCCCAGCTCATGCTTCTGAAAACACGCACCTGTTAATTAGGTGGGCTCTCATCACTACGGAAATGCCAAACATGTGGGCACTAAATGTGGTTTAGGCACACTAGGGCTCAGAAGGGGAGGGAGACATTTGGATTAGGGAGCAGAGAATTTGCTGAATTTCTTTTGGGGAGCGAGGAGCCATTTAGCTTTTCCAGAGCCTTTGTGCTGTCAGTAAGGTGGAAGCCCCTATATTTCCATTAAGAGATGACAGACGTGAGTGAGGGCTTGCTATTTTTGTGGATTGAGTTATAGCTTTAATTGGAACATTTTACATAGCATTTATGAACAGTCAGCGTCGGACTGGCCCACCGGGGAACCGGTGAATTCTCCGGTGGGCCCTGGCATCTGGTGGGCCCTGGCACCTGCTGGCATACAGGGCCAGCAGTTGCCTAGGGCCCCCGCTGCTCCAGGGGCCCCCAGCCAGTGGTGTGTCGCACACCATGCAGCTGCTATGGGGGCCCCTGCCAGCGGAGCAGCAGCGGGTGTCAGGAGGCAGGAGCCCCTGTCCCCGCTGCTAAAGAGAAATGAATATTCACTGCGAAGCAGTGAATCTCATTTCAGGTCTCCACACCCCCCAGAGGCCACGCCCCCAGCCCAGTAAGCTGCTTTTTCAGACTACAGCTGTAAATCAGGGCCGGCGCCGCCCTCAGTCCTCTCTGCTCCTGGCTCACAGCCAGTGCGCGATGACGTCACTACATCGCGCACCCGCTGTGTGTCTGGCAGAGGGGGCAGCTCCTGACACTGAAGCCGGGATCAGCGTGGGAGCGAGGAGGAGAGGTGAGTATTGTGTTTGTTTTTTTTTTTTTTATATCTCTCTCGCTCTCTCTATCTGTCTCTATCTATCTATCTATCTATCTATCTATCTCTATATATATCTTTCTCTATCTCTCTTATATCTATCTATCTTTCTATCTCTATCTATTATCTATATCTATCTATCTATCTCTATCTATCTCTATCTATTATCTATATCTATCTATTTCTATATCTATCTCTATCTATCGCTCTATCTATCTTTCTATCTCTACATCTATCTCTATATCTATCTATCTATCTATCTATCTCTATATCTTTCTATATATATCTCTATATCTATCTATCTATTATGTCTATCTATCTATCTCTATATCTATCTATCTTACTCTATCTCTATATCTATTATCTCTATATTTATTATCTATCTAGCTACCATCTATATCTATCTATCTTTATCTATATATATCTCTATCTAATATCTATATCTATCTATCTCTATACCTATCTATCTATTTATCTATCCGTTATCTATCTCTATATCTTTTCTCTGTATCTATCTATCTCTATATCTCTCGCTATCTATCGCTCTATCTCTATATCTATATCTATCTTTATATCTATATCTATATATCTATCTCTATCTATCTCTATATCTATCTCTATTTCTCTCTATATCTATCTCTATATCTCTATAGTTATCTATCTCTATATCTCTATCTATCTCTATATCTATCTATCGCTCTATCTCTATATCTATCTTTCTATCTCTATATCTATATATATATCTATCTTTATCTATTTATCTCTATATCTTTTCTCTGTATCTATCTCTCTCTATATCTATATCTATCTATCTCTATATATATATATCTATTATCTCTATATCTATTTCTCTCTATATCTCTCTCTATATCTATCTATTTATCTCTATCTCTATATCTATCTCTCTGTATATCTATCTATCTATCTCTATATCTATCTCTATATCTATCTTTCTCTATCTATCTATCTATTTATCTCTATCTATTATCTCTATCTATCTATCTATTTATCTCTATCTATTATCTCTATCTATCTCTATCTATCGCTCTATCTCTATATCTATCTTTCTATCTCTACATCTATCTCTATATCTATCTATATCTATTATGTCTATCTATCTAGCTATCTCTATTATCTATATCTACCTATCTCTATATCTTTCTATCTTACTCTATCTCTATATCTATCTGTTATCTCTATATTTATTATCTATCATTATCTATCTATCTCTATCTATTATCTATATCTATATCTATCTCTCTATCTATTTATCGATCTCTGTATCTATCTCTCTCTATATCTATCTCTCTATCTACCGCTCTCTCTATCTCTATCTATCTTTATATCTATATCTATCTATCTCTATATCTATTATCTCTATATCTATCTACCTATCTATCTCTATATCTATCTCTATATATATATATCTGTTTCTCTCTATATCTATCTCTATATCTCTCTCTCTATAGCTATCTATATAGTATCTCTATATCTATATATCTATATATTATCTCTATATCTATCTATCTCTATATCTGTTATCTCTATATCCATATCTATCTCTATATCTATCTATCTCTATATCTATCTTTCTATCTAACACTATATCTCTATATCTATCTCTATATCTCATTATCTATCAATCTCTATCTCTCTCTCTTTATCTATCTATTCATCTATCTCTATATCTATCTATTATATCTATCTATTATCTCTATTATCTATATCTATCTATCCATCTATCTATCTATCTATCTCTATCTATCTCTATATCTCTCTATATCTATCTATTATCTCTATTATCTATATCTATCTATCCAGCTATCTATCTAGCTATCTCTATCTATCTCTATATCTGTCTATATTTATCTTTCTAACTCTATATCTATCTATCTCTATACATATCTCTATATCTAGCTATTATCTCTATATCTATCTCTATATCTATCTTTCTATATCTATCTGTCTCTTTATCTATCTCTATATCTATCTATCTATCTCTATATCTATTATCTCTATATCTATCTATCTCTATATATCTCTATATCTATTTTTATTTATAGCCATCTATCTATATATATTTATCTCTATATCTATCTATATATGTCTATATTATTATTATTATTATTATTATTATTATATTTGTATATCTCTATCTATTATCTATCTCTATCTATATATCTATCTCTATATCTTTCTATCTATAGCTATCTATCTCTATATCTATCTATCTATCTATCTATCTATCCATTATCTATTTTCTATCTATCTCTATATCTATCTACCTAACGATCTATCTATCTATCTATCTATCTATCTATCTATATTTCTTTCTATATCTATCTTTATATCTATCTCTATCTATCTCTATGAATCTTTCTATCTATATCTATCCATTATCTACTTTCTATCCATTATCTACTATCTCTATATCTATCTATTTCTACATCTATCTTTCTATCTATATCTATCTAACTCTATATCTATATATCTATATAGCATTATACCCTATGAGGGGGGCAGTATTATACCCTATGAGGGGGTGCATTATTCCCTATGAGGCGGGCAGTATTATACCCTATGAGGGGGCAGCATTATACCCTATGAGGAGGCAGCATTATACCCTATGAGGAGGCAGCATTATACCCTATGAGGGGGTGCATTATACCCTATGAGGGGGTGCATTATTCCCTATGAGGGGGGCAGTATTATACCCTATGAGGAGGCAGCATTATACCCTATGAGGAGGCAGCATTATTCCCTATGAGGGGGTGCATTATACCCTATGAGGGGGTGCATTATTCCCTATGAGGGGGGCAGTATTATACCCTATGAGGGGGGCAGTATTATACCCTATGAGGGGGCAGCATTATACCCTATGAGGGGGTGCATTATTCCCTATGAGGGGGGCAGTATTATACCCTATGAGGAGGCAGCATTATACCCTATGAGGGGGTGCATTATTCCCTATGAGGGGGGCAGTATTATACCCTATGAGGGGGGCAGTATTATACCCTATGAGGGGGGCAGTATTATACCCTATGAGGGGGGCAGTATTATACCCTATGAGGGGGCAGCATTATACCCTATGAGGGGGTGCATTATTCCCTATGAGGGGGTGCATTATTCCCTATGAGGGGGGCAGTATTATACCCTATGAGGGGGGCAGTATTATACCCTATGAGGGGGTGCATTATACCCTATGAGGGGGTGCATTATACCCTATGAGGGGGTGCATTATTCCCTATGAGGGGGGCAGTATTATACCCTATGAGGGGGGCAGTATTATATTCTATGAGATGGCTGCATTATATTCTATGAGATGGCTGCATTATACTATGTGAGGGGGCTGCTTTATATTCTATGAGGGGGCTACCCCAACTCCTGCTACATAATTAAGACATGTACAACCTTATATTATACCCGGATATTAGCGTGTTTTACCGCATAATTGGTGGTCTGGTATTTAACTCTATGCAGCTACATAGTGGGCCCCAAGAATGATTTTCTCTGGTGGGCCCAAGGTGTTCCAGTCCGACGCTGTGAACAGTTATCCGGTGCTCTAAGCTGAGCACTTAGATTGGGTTTCCATCTAAATCTCAAAGTGATGTGACAGAAGAAACCACCAATGGATCCATTCACGATAATGAGTCAACAGTGTTACTCTGGACTCGATCTGGCTTATGTTCAGCGGTGTCCTTTTCAGAAGTGCACAAAACTGTGGCAAACAGTACTTTTATGCAACCTAAAAAGACAGACACCGCCGGATCACAGGTCTACAGTGCCTCCATCTGCCTCATTAAAAGGAATCTTCTGCCAGAGGTTCTGTCTGACTCACATATTTCAGAGAATTATACGGAAACCCCAGTGTAAGCACTCAGCGTTGCGCGCAGAATAATTGTGTGCCGAGCCTGCAATCTTTGGGAGGCAGAATGAAAAAAATCAACAGCATGTGAAGAATTTATTTTATTTTTTATGCTGCTCCTTGTGCGGTATAAGTGATATGTCGACTTCATTCTACGGGTCAGTGCGATTACAAGGATACCAGATTTATATTGGGCTTTTATGTTTGACTGCTGTCACACACTAAGGCTATGTGCTCACGTTGCGTGTTAAAACGCACACAGAAAACCGGACTCCTTCCCAGAAATCGCGCGTTTTTTCCCCCGCGCGATTTCACCGCGATTATGATTGCGATTTTGCCGCGATTTTCGCGTGCGATATTCAAGCACTTTCCAAGCGATTTGAAGCATCGCTTGGAAAGTGATTGACAGGTTGGTCACACTCGTCAAACATAGTGTTTGACAAGTGTAACCAGGTTTTTACTATTGAGGCCGCCTATGCGGCCTCAATAGTAAAAGATAGAATGTTAAAATGCTAAAAAAAATAAAAAAATCGGGGTATATTTATCTTCCGGCGTCCCGCGCTGCCATCCCGGGCCTCAGCGTTCCCAGCGATGCCTTGCGAGACCTGTGATGACGTAGTCTCGCGTTGCTATAGCGATCTTGCGAGATCGCTAGAGTCACGCGAGACTACGTCATCACAGGGCCATGCCGCAAGGCATTACTGGGAACGCTGTGGCCCGGGATGGCAGCGCGTGACGCCGGAAGGTAAATATACCCCGATTTTTTATTTTTTATTCTTTTTTTTTTACAGGGGTATGGTACCCAGGGCCTGGAGGACAGTCTCCTCTCCTCCACACCGTGGGTACCAACCGCACATGAGACGCTTAACTTCCCGCATGGTGGGCATAGCCACATGCGGGAAGTAAGCGATTCTCATGCACTCCTATGGGTGCGGAATCGCGGCAATTCTTTGCGATTCCGCACAAAGGAATGAGCATGCTGCGATTTTTTTCCACGATGCGATTCCGCCGCGGAAAAAAGCGCAGCATTAGCACAGAATGTGCGGAATGCCATAGGAATGCATGGGGGGCGTTCTGTACACGATTTTTAAACATTTTCGCAGCGTTTTCGCACCGAAAATCGCAGCAAAAACGCTTAAAAATCGCTACTTGGGCACACAGCCTAAAAGACGCTTTTGGTTGCGAAAACTAGTTTTTCATCATCATATTTTGAGAGCTATAATTTTTACATATTTTTGCCGACAGTCATGCTATGGCTTGTTTTTTTGCTGGAAGAGCTGACGTTTTTATTGATACCATTTTCAGGCACATGACATTTTTTGATCGCTTTCTATACCGATTTTTGAGAGACAGAATGAACAAAAAACAGCTATTCAGGAATTGCTTTTTGTTTGTTTTTATATATTGTTCCACGTGTGGTAAAATTGGTAAGGCAGCTTTATTCTTTGGGTCAGTACGATTAGAATGAATACTCACTGCTGTCTGCGATGATTAGTCCCGGCGAGTATTCCGGCAGCTGTGCTCTGCTTGTGAGCAGCGTATGACGTCCCTACCATGCGCTGCTTACAAGCATTAAGCAGCTGCTGGCATCAGAAGAAGATGCTGCGAGGGAAAGGAGGAAGGTAAGTGTAATAGTTTGTTTTTTAATCTTTTCTGATGGGACCAATCATACCAGGAACGGGATGGGGCCAATCATATCAGGATAAGGATGGGGCCATGCATACTAGGACTGAGATGGAGCCAATCATACCAGGACTGGGAAGGGGCCAATCATACCAGGGTAAGGATCGGGTTATGCATACCAGGACTGGGATGGGCATACCAGGTTAAGGATGGGGCCATGCATACTTGGACGAGATGGGAAACCTGCATGCCAGTATAGGGATGAGGGTGATCATTCCTGCCAGGATAAGGATGAAGAGGCCATGCATACCAGGCTAGGGATGAGGAGGCATGCATACCAGGCTAGGGATGAGGAGGCATGCATATCAAGATAGGGATAAGGGAGCCATGCATACCGGGATAGGAATAAGGGAGCCATGCATACCAGTATGGGGACGAGGGGCCAATGTGTTTCAGGATGGGGATGAGGGGACCATATTTACCAGGATAGGGGATATTAAGTACAGAATTGACCACATTTTTTGCTTTAGTTTTTTTTTTTCTAATTTTCTCCTCTAAAACCTAGTCTTATGGTCCGTTGCATCTTATAGTCCGAGAAATACGGTATATGGGCATTGGTGCGGGGTGTTAGCTTTCATACAGAGCTGACACCAGCACCAGATCGCCGCGGCACTGGGCGTGAGGCCGCGCGATCATGCCACCTTACATGTACTGCTGTTTGTGGCAACGCAGCTTCCACACAGCAGTACACGTATGGCGTATGTTGGAAATGGGTTAAATTAACCCATTCCCGACCCATGACGCCTATCTAGGCATCATGAAAAGCAGTGCCAATACGACTCATGATGCCTACGTAGGCGTCATGGTATAAATCACCCTCCTGCGGGTCGGGTGACTGGAGTCAATGAAAGGTCACCGACCCGCACACACAGGACCCTTTATACTTCACCACAGGGGGGGTGGCTTAGCCCCCACGTGGCTATGATCGCTCTGATTGGCTGTTGAAAGTGAAACAGCCAATCAGAGCGATAGTAATATTTTATCAATGAAATTTGATGAAATATTACAATCCAGCCATGGCCGATGCTGCAGTAGCATCGGACATGGCTGGAGACACTAATCTGACCACCCCCACACCAGCTGACGGGGGCGATCGGCCCCCGCCACGGACTGATGGCAGCGATCGGCCGCCGCTGTCACGATCTGCTCCCCCTCCCCTTCCCTCCGCTCCCCCCCACAGTCTGATAACCCCCTTCACCCTCCATGGTGCCTCCGAGTCCCGCTCTGGCTCCCAGTGCCCCGCCATCCCGGATCATGGGCGCCGCCATCTTGGAAAATGGTGGGCGCATGTGCAGTGCGATTGTAATATTTCACCAATGAAATTTGGTGAAATATTACAATCCAGTCATGGTCGATGCTGCAATAACATCAGCCATGGCTGGAGACACCGATCAGACCCCCCCACAACTGACGGCGCCGATTGGCCGCCGCCGTCATCATCTGCTCCCCTTCCCTACGCTCCCCCCGCCTTCCAATCCCCCCTCACACTCCCTGGTACCTCCTATGTCCCTCTGCCCGTCCCGGCGTCCCACCACCCCGTATTATGGGCTCCGCCATCTTGGAAAATGCAGTGCGCCCGCCGGAATATGCCGGCCGGCAGATTCATTCATTTATTTTGATCACTGTGATAAACTCTCACAGTAATCAAAATAAAAAAGTACATAACCCCCCCTTTATCGCCCCCTTAGGTAGGGGCAAATAATAAAATAAAGAAATTTTTTTTATTTTTCCATTAGGGTTAGAATAAGGGTTAGGGTTGGAATTAGGGTTAGGGTTAGAGATAGGGTTAGGGTTAGAAATAGGGTTTGGGTTGGAATTAGGGTTAGGGTTAGAATTATGGTTAGGGTTGGAATTAGGGTTAGGGTTGGAATTAGGTTTAAAATTAGGGTTAGGGGTGGGTTGGGGTTGTGATTAGGGTTAGGCTTGTGGTTAGGGTTAGGGGTGTGTTGGGGTTAGGGTTATGATTAGGGTTGGGATTAGGGTTAGGGATGTGTTGGGGTTAGGGTTGTAGTTAGAATTGAGGGGTTTCCACTGCTTAGGCACATCAGGGGGGTCTCCAAACCCGACATGGCACCACCATTTATTCCAGCCAATTTTGCGTTCAAAAAGTCAAACAGTGCTCCCTCCATTACGAGCCCCGATGTGTTCCCAAACAGTGGTTTACCCCCAAATATGGGGTATCAGCATACTCAGGAAAAATTGCACAACAACTTTGGGCATCTAATTTCTCCTTTTACCCTTGGGAAAATTAAAAATTGGGGGCTAAAATAATTTTTGTGGAAAAAAAATGATTTTTTATTTTCATGGCTATGCGTTATAAACTTCTGTGAAGCACTTGGGGGTTCAAAGTGCTCACCACACATCTAGATAAGTTCATTTGGGGGTCTAGTTTCCAAAATGGGGTCACTTGTGGGGAGGTTTCTACTGTTTAGGTAAATCAGGGGCTCTGCAAACGTAACATGACGCCCGCAGACCATTCCATCAAGTCGGCATTTCAATACGTCACTACTTCCCTTCTGAGCCCTGACGTGTGCCCAAACAGTGGTCCCTCCACATATGGGGTACCAGCATACTCAGGAGCAACTGGACATCAACTTTAGGGGTCCAATTTCTCCTGATACCATTGTGAAAATAAGAAATAGAGGGCTAAAAAAATCATTTTTTGAGGAAAAAAAAAATTTATTTTCACGGCTCTGCGTTATAAATTTCTGTGAAGCACCTGGGGGTTTAAAGTGCTCACTAAGCATCTAGATAAGTTCCTTAGGGGGTCAAGTTTCCAAAATGGGGTCATTTGTTGGGGAACTCTAAAGTTTAGGCACACAGGGGCTCTCCAAACGCGACATGGTGTCCACTAACGATTGGAGCTAATTTTCCATTCAAAAAGTCAAATGGCGCTCCTTCCCTTCTGAGCCTTGCCGTGCGCCCAAACAGTGGTTCCCCCCACATATGGGGTACCAGCGTACTCAGGACAAAATGGACAACAACTTTTGGGTTCCAATTTATCCTGTTTCCCTTGGGAAAATAAAAAATAGCAGGCTAAAAAAAATCATTTTTGAGGAAAAAAAATGATTTTTTATTTTCATGGCTCTGCGTTTATAAACTTCTGTGAAGCACTTGGGGGTTCAAAGTGCTCGCTACTACACATCTAGATAAGCTCCTTGGGGGTTCTTGTTTCCAAAATGGGGTCACTTCTGGGAGATTTCTACTGTTTACGCACATCGGGGGCTCTGCAAACGCAACATGATACCCGTAGAACATTCCATCAAAGTATGCATTCTAAAATGGTGCTCCTTCCCTTCTGAGCTCTCCCATGTGCCCAAACAGTGGTACCCCCCCACATATGGGGTATCGGTGTACTCAGGACAAATTGCACAACAACTTTGTGGTCCAATTTCTCCTGTTAGCCTTGTGAAAATAAAAAATAGTGGGCTAAAAAATCATTTTTGAGGAAAAGAAATTATTTTTTATTTTCTTTGCTCTGCGTTATAATCTTCTGTCAAGCACTTGGGGGTTCAAAGTGCCCACCACACATCTAGATAAGTTCCTTCGGGGGTATAGTTTCCAAAATGGGGTCACTTGTGGGGGCGCTCCAATGTATAGGCACACAAGGGCTCTCCTAACGCGACATGGTGTCCGCATCAATTGGAGCTAATTTTCCATTCATAAAGTCAAATGACGCTCCTTCCCTTCCGGGCCCTACCGTGCACCCAAACAGTGGTTTATGACCACATATGAGGTATCGGTGTACTCAGGAGAAATTGCCCACCAAATTTTATGATCTATTTTACCCTGTTGCCCATGTGAAAATGAAGAAACTGAGGCTAAAAGAAAATTTTTGTGAAAAAAAGTACTTTTTTTTACGGATCAATTTGTGAAGCATCTGGGGGTTCAAAGTGCTCACTATATGCATCTAGATAAGTTCCCTGGAGGGTCTTGTTTCCAAAATGGGGTCACTTGTGGGGAGCTCCAATGTTTAAGCACACAGGCACTCTCCAAACGCGACATGGCAAGCTCTAAATATTCCAGCATATTTTTCCATTCAAAAAGCCAAATGGCACTCCTTCCCTTCTGAGCCCTGCCGTGCACCCAAACAGAGGTTTATGACCACATATGAGGTATCGGTGTACTCTGGAGAAATTGTCCAACAAATCTTAGGATCCATTTCATCCTGTTACCCATGTGAAAATGAAAAAATTGATGCTGAAAGAAAATTTGTTGGCAAATTAGAATGTCCATTTTTTCCTTTCATGTTGCTTTAGTCCCTGTCAAGCACCTGAAGGGTTAATAATCTTCTTGAATGTAGTTTTGAGTAGCTTGAGGGGTGCAGTTTTTAGAATGTTGTCTCTTTTGGGTATTTTCTGCCATATAGACCCCTCAAAGTGACTTAAAATGTGAGATGGTCTCTAAAAAAATGGTTTTGTAAATTTTGTTGTAAAAATGATAAATCGATGGTCAACTTTTAACCCTTATAACTTCCTAACAAAAAATGATGTAAAGTAGACATGTGGGAAATGTTATTTATTAACTATTTTGTGTCATATAACTCTCTGGTTTAACAGAATAAAAACATGAAGCCCAATATGTCACGAAAAAAACAATCACAGAATCGCTAGCATGCGTTCCTGAGTTATTACCTCATAAAGGGACATTGGTCAGAATTGCAAAAAATGGCCAGGTCATTAAGGTCAAAATAGGCTGGGTCATGAAGACCCACCTTACCTTTTTTGCACTACATGAGAATTTTTAATGAGAATATTGATTTTACTGTTCTTTTTTACATTAAAAAAAACTACTTTTTAAATTACTTTTTACCAACTATGGTATACAACTGTGCACTCTTTGGATACAATTAGGGTATGTTTCCATGGTCAGGATTTGCTGCGGATTGGATACTGCTTAGGCCAGGTTCACATAGCGTTATGGCAGTCCGTTTAACAGATGCTGTCACGGTCACGTGTGTCTGGACGCAACGAGTACCGCAAGGCGAACCCATATGACACACGTGACCCTGGATGCACCGCCTCCAGTAGGGCAAATTTAAATAATAAGATGTGCAGCTGGATACACCTCCTCCAACTGGCAAATTTAGATATTACACGTATATACACAAAAGTCTGGAAACCCCGCCTCCAGTAAGGCGAATTTAAATAATAAAGGGGAAACCTGGGTAACAATAACAATGGTGGGCCCTGCGATAGGAAGTAGGGACATGGAGACCTCCTGTACTCCCCTGAGCCAGTGTCCCTGCACTCCTAACGTTCCCTATGCCGGTTCCGCACCGGGCGACGCACGCGTACCTCAAACCCTGACTCGCCCTGCACCTAAACCCTCACTTGGGAATTGGTCGGTGCGGAAACTAATCCCACCACTGCACTAAACACACACAAGGAAAAATGACAATACAGGGGAACACCACTTAGCTGTGCTCTGTTGCGTACGCTCCTAGCAACAGAGCCCACCACCTGCGTGCATCTTTTCCAACCGGATCCATCACCCTAGTGCAGCCTTGGAGCAGAGTCCACCACCAGTTGCAGCTGCCCAGTAAACAGAGTCCCAAAGATGAGTCCAGCTTCTGCCAAAAAGTCCAACATGCTCAAGTCCAACTTTTCTGCCAAGAAGTCAAGCATGCTTGAGTCCAGCTTTCAGCAACCAAGTCCAGCATGCTGAGTGCAACTCTCACCACAGTCGCCACTCCACCAAGCCATGCAAGCATTTCCAGCTGACACCATAAACTGCGACTCCACCACGCCATGCCAGCCCTTCTTGCAGACACCAACGTTGAACTCCACCAATCCATGCCAGCACTCCTTGCAGACTCCACAGCTGACTCCACCCCTCTGGCTGGGCTGCCCAGGACTCTCATTCAGCTCCTTCATCACCCAGGCTTCCTTCCCAAATGACGAACTATCAATATCACCAACGCTCATCAAACACATCTGAAACTCTTTTATAGAGCCTCACACCTGATTTGTTACACGTGCACATTAAAACTAAAGTGTAATACCACTCACCACCACCGGGGCAACTTAGAACAAACGACACCATGTGTAATAATTCTAATGGCCACCGGGGCAATCAACCCACTTTGGCTCCAAGCCAAAGGAAAAAAGTTCACTTTGTCCATTTACTTGTCAGATCCACCTTGGATCATGACAGATGCGTTACAAATCGGCATTAGCGCGATGCAACGCAACCGTTAACGCACCCATAGACTGCCATAACCTAGCGCATCGCTAATGCATGTCAAAATCGGCATGCGTTAGCGATGTCCCGTTATGCTGTGATGCACCGTCGGAGGCGACTAATGCAGAAGGAGCAGCTGCGCTAACGTGATCGCTCCAACACTATCAAAAGAAGACTAGCGTTAGCGCAGTCCATTTAATGCATCCGTTAAACGGACTGCCATAACACTATGTGAATCTGGCCTTACAGCCGCATCCCCTCCGCAGTGGAGGGGATTTTATGAAATACCATATCCACTATGCCTCCGGCATCCCTGCGTGTATGCACATGTGGCACGTCTTTCTACGAATAGGATGCTGTGATTCCGCCTGTGTTCAATGAATACAGGCGGAATCACCGTGCGTACAACAGGGGTCGGCGCTTTGGACGGAGCCGGTATCCGCTGCATCCAAAGCACAGCAAATCCGTAACGTGGACATATACCCTTAAACTACTGTAACGCAGAGCCTTAACTGCCTGACCGTGTGTCCCTAACAGCCATTGTGTTTAACCCTACTTCAGGTCAGGCCCTGGTCAATAGGAAAGGCAATCACAGGTGTCACCATCTGTGTCGGCGACTCATCACCAACCCAAGATTGTGTCACAATCGGGTGACAAAAAGAACCCTATCCCCATATTTAACTGCTTATAAGCTGCGGTCACTATTGATCAGCCATTGCTACAGGGTGTCAATCGGGGACATATCATTGGTGCAACCTCTTCAGCTGCATAAGAAAAGGGATCCCACTTACCCCCCCAAAGCAGGTGGAATTGTGTATTATGATGAGTGACTGGACTTCCAAGGACCCACGTACTGTTTTTGCACAGGAGCCCTCTTCTGTATTTCCACCACTGGTGTCAATCATATGTGACATCTGACAGACTGCTAATGGCACATTTACATTGTGTTGTGTTGTGTTAATTACCAACCACCAGCATTTTAAATATATGGTAAAGGGTAATAATATCTAGAGATCTTATTTTTTTCTGTATTCCTAAGCTGCTTTACAAAAGAAAATGTGTGTGGGTATACTTTCAGACACCCAGCAGCCCACTGATATGCCGACAGTCATTTTCCTGAAGGTTTTCACACGTGGTTTTGCCTTCATTTCTGTGTTGGCTATATTCTCAAAGCAGTGACTGAACCAGCATCGGCTTGGCCCGTGACAAACTGAATGGTGCCAGGGAGAATAAGGGTATGTGTTCACGTTGCGGATTTGCTGTTGTAAAATTCTGCTCAGATTCTTCCTCTCTTGGCAGAAAACGCAGTTGAAAATCCGCGCGGTTTTGATGCGGATTTTGATGCGGATTTGCAAGCTAAATAAAGATATATTTAACAAAAAAAAAAAAAAAGAATTGTGATGTCATTTCCTTGTCTAACCTCTTCTTCTACATTCTCCATTGAAGACCATAATATCATTACATATCATGTTCAAATATAATGTTTACACACACAAACAAATATAAGTGAATATAATATATACTGTAAAGAAGTGGTAGCACCGTACACAGTGATGAGGCAGTGACCCGCAAAGTTCAAACATAAAAGTCTCTTTAATGTGTTATCTTCACACAGACAAGGTTCCAATCAACACAAATGCATTTAACTTCAGTGCATATTATCAGAATTCACTTCACATCACGTCACATCAGTTCATAGCACTATAAAGTACATGGCGTCCTTTAAATTGCAGTCACTACACACGCTAGTCCTCCACTGACTAGTTCCTGTGGGTGTCCTGCACCGCTGTATCACAGTCTCCAGGTGCCAAGGGTCAGTTCCTTCTCTTTCCCCCTCCGGCTGACCCTTGGAAGCTGTTGTCCCACCCTCCCTCCTTTATATGCTGAAGTTCAAGCCCCCCGAAGAAGCAAGAAGCGAAACGCACGTTGGGTCCGCAGCCCACACTACAGATAGGTTGGTTTCTGTTTACAGGTTGATTATTTATCACGTGCATGTATTTACTTCTGGCTTGATCTCTCTGGACAACAGCTATCTTGTACACTGGCTCACGGCCTTCTTGTCTGAGGTTATTTAGTTGCTCCCGTTTCAGATTGACTCTACCTGCCACAGACAGAAATAGTTTCTTCTAGGCCCCAATCTTCTGCTGAAATTTCCCAAGCAAAGGAGTCAGGTTGAGCCGCACATAGTCCTCTATTTTGCCCGAAACCACGATACTCAAATGTTTAAACTCTTGTACCACCCTTAAGGGAATCCCAGGTTCAAGTGTCAGAGGAGCCGCCACATCCAAGGGCAGCAACACAGACTTGTCCCAGTTAATAGATAGTCCTGATTGAGCCCCAAATTTAGTAATGCTATGCATAGCCACTCTCAAAGACCCCCGCGCATCTTCCAGAAATAATAATACATCATCCGCATCCAGGGCTACCTTCTCTTCATGACTTCCATATCTATAACCCTTTATATCCCTATCCCTCTATATCGCCGCCGCCAAAGGCTTTATAGCAATCGCAAACAGCAGAGGAGACAAAGGACACTCCTGTCGTGTTCCCCTATACAAAGGAAAATCATCAGACAGAAGGCCATTTACCCGCACCTTAGCACTCAGCGATGCGTATAACAGCTGCACCCAACTTATGAATTTCTCTTCAAAACCCATAGCCCTCAGGACCACCCACGAAAACCACACTATCAAACGCCTTAGCAGCGTCTAAAGACACCACAACCATCAAACACATATTGTCCACCTTTGCCTGCAAATTAAGAAACAATCGCCTGAGGTTACGTGCTGTAGAACGATTGGGCATAAACCCAGATTGATCCCTATGTATTATTGTTGTTATTACTTTATTTAGGCGGTTAGCCAACATCTTAGCCAAGATTTTAACATCTGCCATTAAAGGGAATCTGTCACCCCTTTTTCGAATATGAGCTGCCGGCACCGGCATCAGGGGCTTATCTACAGCATTCTGTAATGCTGTAGATAAGCCCCCGATGTAACCTGAAAGATAAGAAAAATGAGTTATATTACACTCACCCCGGTGTCCGGTCCGGCCCGATGGGTGTCGCCGTCTGGTCCGGCGCCTCCCATCTTCATACGATGCCATCCTCTTCTTTTTCTTCCTGTCGTGGCTCCTGCACAGGTGCACTGCTCTGCCCCGTTGAGGGCAGAGCAGAGTCCTGCAGTGCGCATGTGTCGGGAGAGGTCCAGTGCCTGCGCACTGCAGTATTCTGCTATGCCCTCAACAGGGCAGGCTGGATCTATCGGATCCTTACCCTGCTTCGGCAGTACAATTATTGCCTCTTGCATGGACCGTGGCAGCTCCCCCTTCACCAAACCGGCACCGTTCATCTCCAGCAAAGCAGGAAGAAATGCCTCTATATTTTTATACACCTCCCCCAGGATCCCATCCACCCCTGGGGCTTTATCATTAGGCATAGAGGCCAGTGCGGCATCAAGTTCCTCCAAATTAAATGGCTCCTCAAGAAGCCCCTGGTTATCTGCCGGGAGTCTGGGGAGCTGTATTTCTGCCAAATAACCATCCATCTCCTCCTCCGTTGGCCACACCTGTGATTTGTAGAGATCTGAATAATAACCCATCATCACCTCCAAAACTGCTCTCCTACCAGTATGTTCACGCCCATCCCTTCCCCTCAGAACAGCTATATGTGTGGAATCCCTCTGTGCTGCCACTATCCTAGAAAGGAGATGGCCCACCCCTTCCCCCTCCTCAAAATATTTAATGTTCTGAAACATTCTCTTGCGCTCTGACACTTTCATTGCAATCTGACACACTAGTCTGCACTTCTTTCAACCTTCCCTGTGCCTCCGGGGACAGATCATTGATTAGGGCCTCCTCTTCCAATTCTCTAATCAACATCTGATCCTTCCTGCCAGTTTCTGCTTTTACCCGGGATATTTCCTTAATGCAGAGCTCTCTAAAATAAGCCTTCATAGCTTCCCAAACCGTCAAAACGACACTGTCCCAGCATTAATTCTAAAGTACTCTCTAATATCGCCTCCTATATGTTTGTCCAGGTCAATAAGTTGTAACCAGAATGGGTTCAGCCTCCACATGCACCCTCTAGCAGGTACAGATCCCACTCCCTCAAGTGTCACACTCGTGGGGGAATCATCCAATATCGTTCTAGCCATGTATGTTACTTCCCCAACAAGGCCCAGCATCTGAGTATTGCCCAATGCCAGGTCAATCCTCGACAAGGATGCAAAGGAGGACGAGAAACAGGAATACTTATACACACCAGGATGTGAAATCCTCCATAAATCATGCAGAGCCGTTTCCTTCAGGACCGCTCCAAATGGTGTACAATTACCTCCCGGTCTCAACGGCTCCCGTCTGCCCCTGTTCCAATTTGTGTCTGGAATGTTGCTAAAATTACCCACAATCATAACTGGTACCCCCGGGGTTTCATCCATTATCTCTAGAACTCTGTAGAGCAGTCTCCCACAATATGGTGGTGGAATATATATTGAGACCAGCTGTCAGGGCTCTAATGTCAGGACCCTGTCGGCATCGGCAAACTGCCACGCCGAGCAGGGTGACACCCACACTATGGGAGAGCGCAGGGTCCAATACAGTAGTGACGGTTCAAGCAGACAGGACCTGCGGCACTGAAAATAGTAAGGAGTCCCAGCACCTAGATCATGTGACTGCAGGGGGCGGGGCCTGGCGTCCTACTGCTGCAGATGATATAATGTACCTACTGCAGGGAAACTAGAAGAGGAGAGGAAATCGCAGGTCAGACAAGCGAGGGTTCGTACACAGAGAGGGCTGTGCAGTACCAGAGGGACGAGCAAAGAATAGTCAAGTCACAGGCAGAGGGTCATACACAGAGAGGTAGTGCAGTACAAGAGGGACAGGCAGAACTCGTAACAGGGACAGAACCGGATCAAAACCAAACCAGCAAGCAAGATATCAGGCACAAGGCACACGTACGCATGAGGTCAACTAACTTAGCTGAGGGCAGGAGTATAACTGACACCGGTCCTAGGTCAAGTGAGCATTAAATAGCCGCCCTCTGCCAGAGAGAGGCAGAAACAATTAACCCCTGTCTGACCAGGACGTGCCAAAGACAAAGCCCATCCTGGATCATGACAGTACCCTCCTCTCAATGGGGGGCCACTGGACCCCCGGGTCTCAGGATACTTGGCGTGAAAGGCCCAGACCAACCGATCCGCTTGAACCGATCGAGCAGGAACCCACGACCGGTCTTCAGGACCGTAGCCTTTCCAATGTACAAGATATTGAAGGGCACGACGGACCAACCTAGAGTCATCAATTCATTCCACCTCATACTCAGACTGCCTGTCTACCAAAACCGGTGGTGGAGAAGACGATCCTTCCCCACAGGACCTCACAGGTTTCAAAAGGGCCCTATGGAAAACATTGGGGATCCGTAGAGATGGCGGGAGACGCAACCGAAAAGCCACCGGGTTAACCGCTTCGGTAATTTCATAGGGACCAATAAACTTAGGTCCAAGCTTCGCAGAGGGGACCTTGAGCCTTATATTCTTGGTAGATAACCATACCTTATCCCCAATCTGGAACACCGGCCCCGCGGACCGTTTTTTGTCTGTAAAAAAATGATATTTATCCTGGGCCTTCGTAATGTTACTCTGGACCTCCCGCCATACCTCACCCAACCGCTGGATAGTCTCATCCGCCCCAGGACACCCAGAGTTCAAACGGGAAAACTCCGAAATGAGGATGAAACCCATAGTTGCAGAAAAAGGGAGATGTACCCGTAGACTGGTTAATGCGGCTGTTAAACGCAAACTCGGCCAAAGGTAATGCAGTACACCAATCATCCTGTCGGGCTGAGGTCAAGCAACGCAGAATTTGCTCCAGAGACTGATTGGTCCGCTCGGTCAGCCCATTAGTCTCTGGATGGTAAGCGGATGAAAAAGACAGACCAATACCCAACCTCTTACAAAATGCCCTCCAAAATCTGGAAACAAATTGTACTCTATCAGACACCACATTCAAGGGTACCCCATGCAACCGCACCACATGCTCAACAAACAATCTGGACAACGTTTCCGCATTAGGTAGAGCTGCCAAAGGTACAAAATGTGCCTTAATACTAAACCTGTCCACCACAACCCAAACGACGGTCTTACCCTTGGAGGGGGGAAGGTTGGTGATGAAATCCATGGACAAATGAGTCCATGGTCTCTCAGGAATTGGCAGTGGTACCAATTTCCCGGCCGGACGGTTATGGGGGATTTTTGTACGGGCACAAACATCACACGCAGACACATATTCCCTAACATCAGACGCTAAAGAAGACCACCAGAATATTCTAGCAATGGCCTTCCGGGTAGCTGAGATCCCTGGATGTCCACCCAGAACTGAGTCATGGAACTCCCGAAGGACCTTGAGACAAAACTGAGCTGGTGCGAAAAGTTTATCCACTGGCTTAGCCGGAGGTGCAAGAGACTGGGCTTCCCGAATCTCCCGTTCCAACATATTAGAAATACCTGCCACCACTACCCCGGGCTGAAGAATGGAGGATGGAGGTTCAGGGGGGAAACCGGATCTAGACTGCGTGACAAGGCATCAGCTCTGACGTTTTTGGATCCTGGCCGAAAAGTGATAGAGAAGTGAAATCGGGAAAAAAAAAGTGACCATCTAGCCTGTCTAGGAGTCAACCTTTTAGCTGACTCAATGTAAGCTAGGTTCTTGTGGTCTGTAATTACTGTTATAGGATGGACAGCCCCCTCCAAAAAATGCCTCCATTCTTCAAAGGCCAACTTCACGGCCAGAAGTTCTCGATTCTCAACATCATAGTTTCTCTCCGCAGAGGAGAATTTCTTCGAGAAAAAGGCGCAAGGTTTCAAATTAGTCAAAGTGGCAGGTCCCTGGGACAATACCGCCCCCACCCCCACCTCTGTGGCGTCCACCTCAACAATAAATGGTTCAGACGGGTCCGGTTGAATAAGAACCGGAGCAGACATGAAACATTTTTTTAAAAACTGAAACGCCGCTGTCGCTGCGGCTGACCAATTCTTGATATCGGCCCCCTTTTGAGTCGGGTCTGTGAGGGGTTTAACCACCTGTGAGAACCCCCTTATAAATTTGCGATAATAATTGGTGAATTCTAGGAAACGCTGCAGATCACAAGGTTGGATCCAATCGCCAATGGCCTGCACCTTATTAGGATCCATGCGATACCCCTCAGCAGACACAATGAACCCCAGAAAAGACAGTTCCTGTACAAAAAATAAACATTTCTCTAGTTTAGCAAAGAGACAGTTCTCCCGAAGCCTTTGGAGGACAGCTCGAATATGACCAATGTGAGCCTGTTTATCAGGAGAGTAGATCAGTACATCATCCAAATACACCACCATAAAACGTCCAATAAAATCAGAGAACACGTGATTTATGAAATTTTGGAATACCACTGGAGCATTGGTCAGACCGAAAGGCATGAACAAATTTTCAAACAACCCTTCAGTAATGAGAAAAGCAGTTTTCCACTCATCTCCTTCCCGGACTCGGATAAGGTTATACGCTTCCCGTAGACCTAATTTCGAAAACCACTTAGCTCCGGACAACTGGTTGTACAAATCAGGAATAAGTGGCAGGGGATACGTATTTCTTACAGTTATCTTATCTAACTCTCGAAAATCGAGGCATGGGCGTAAACCACCGTCTTTTTCTTTACGAAAAGAACCCCGCCGCCACAGGAGAGACAGAAAGACGAATGTGTCCCTTACGGAGACTCTCAGAAATGTATTCCTTCATAGCAGCCCATTCAGGACCCGAAAGGTTATACAAGAGGGACTTGGACAATTTAACACCTGGAACCAGGTCAATGGCACAATCAAATGGGCAGTGTGGTGGTAAAACCTCAGCCCCTTTTTCGGAGAAAACGTCCATATAGTCTTTTAGGTACTCCGGAATACCTTCCAGACCCATGGACGACACAGACACAGTAGCGACATTTTTCAGAACAATAGGGACCCCATTTAACAATGTCCCGAGATTCCCAATTAATCACTGGATTATGTAATTGTAACCAGGGGAACGCCAACACCAGTCCCGCAGGCAGGTTGTCCATAACAAAGCATGAAATATGTCCCTGGTGCAAAGAACTCACTTTAAGGAGAAACTCCTCTGTAAGAAATATGACGTCATTCTTAGCCATTGGTGTTTTGTTAATGGCAACAACGTGGATAGGAGTCTCCAGTGTTATGATTGAGTCACCGTAGGAGGCAAAAATATAAATGCTAGCTAAGTCCAGAAAACCAGAGAAGTTGGCAGCTATCGGATTGCAGACCCCTGAACCTATCAACACAACTAGCAGTAGCCGTGGGGGGCTCCTACGATGCCCTAGGCCCCTCGATCACAGCCGGAGGACTACATAGCCTAAAGACAGAAAGGGAAATCTAAACTGCCCCAGAGCAGACCCCAAAGCAAAAGGCAGCCCCCACATATAATGACGGTGAAGCAAGAAGGAAGAACAAAACACAGACAGAAAGATAGACTGAGCAAAGATGGGGCCCACGCTAGCTTAGATAGGAAAGGACAGGAAGGCTACTGTCTGCAATGTGTGAAAAACCCTATGAAAATAAGAGCCAACAAACTGACAGTAAAAAAGGCCCTGAAGACGCTAGGCTTCAAAAAGCTATGTCAGTACTCAGGAATATTCTGAAGACAGAGCAACAGGCAAAAGGAGATTCAGCTCACCCCAGCAGGGAATGGCAGAATCCAGAAAAGCAAGGAAAACAAAACACTAATGCAAAAAGGCAAAGCAGAAATCTTAGCTTTAGATGAGCAGGAATCAGATTGGTTTCCTAGAAGTCCACAGAGAAATCACCCGCAGGCCAGAAGGGCGTCGGCAGCCTTATATCCAGTCATTAACTCCACTCAGCCAGTCATCATCAGCCCCAGGTGTTTGACAATCAGGCTCACTACCTTTCTTCACCAGAAGAGGGAGTTCCTCGGGCCTCAGTAGTGAAGGGGAAAATGAACTCACAACAGTACCTCCCCCTTGAGGAGGGGTCACCGAACCCTCAACCACGCCACCAGGGCGATCAGGGTGAGCCCGATGAAAGGCACGCACCAATCTTTTGTCATGAATATCAGAGGCAAAGACCCAGGAATTATCCTCCTGACCATAACCCTTCCACTTAACCAAATACTGGAGTCTCCGTCTAGCCAGACGGGAATCCAGTACTTTCTCTACCTCATATTCCATGTTACCTTCAACCAATACAGGGTTTGGAGGTGCAACCCCCGGAACAACAGGTTCAACAAACCTCTTCAACAAAGATTTATGGAACACATTATGGATTTTAAATGTGACAGGAAGAGCCAAACGAAAAGAGACCGGATTAATAATCTCCAAAATCTTGTAAGGTCCAATAAATCTAGGCTTAAACTTAGGAGAAGCCACCTTCATAGCAATATTTTTTGATGATAACCACACCATATCACCAACCTTAAATTGGGGACCAATGGTCCTATGTCGGTTGGAAAACCGCTGGGCCTTTTCCTGGGAGAGAGATAACTTATCCACCACTTGGTCCCAGATCTGGTGCATTCTCTCCACCACAGTGTCAACCCCTGGGCAGGCAGAGGGCTCCACCTGCCCTGAAGAAAATCAAGGATGAAACCCAAAGTTACAAAAAAAAGGAGACATCAAAGTGGCAGAACTAGCTCTATTATTTAAAGCAAATTCGGCCAAGGGCAAAAATGAAACCCAATCATCCTGATCAGCAGAAATAAAACATCTCAAATATGACTCCAAGGTCTGGTTTGTTCTCTCTGTCTGCCCATTGGTCTGAGGGTGAAAAGCAGAGGAGAAGGACAACTGAATTCCCAGCTTGGAACAGAAAGTTCTCCAAAATCTAGACACAAACTGGACTCCTCTGTCAGATACAATGTTCTCAGGAATCCCGTGCAAGCAAACCACCTGTTGTAAAAACAGGGGCACCAATTCAGAGGAAGACGGCAACTTAGGGAGTGGTACAAGATGAACCATCTTAGAGAACCTTTCACAAATCACCCAAATAACAGTCATCCTTTGAGAGACAGGCATATCAGAGATGAAATCCATTGAAATATGGGTCCATGGCCTCTTGGGGACAGGCAAAGGCATCAACAACCCACTAGAGCGAGAACACGATTTAGACCGGGAGCACGTCCCACAGGACTGCACAAAATTCCTGACATCACGAGACAAGGAGGGCCACCAAAAAGACCGACTCACCAGATCTCTAGTACCAAAAATACCTGGATGACCAGCCAAAGCAGAGCAATGAACTTCAGACATCACTCTCTTCTTCCACTGGTCAGGAACATACAACTTTCCACTGGGACAACGCTCAGGTTTGTCCTCCTGGAACTCTTCCAGAGCACGTCTCAAATCGGGCGAGATGGCAGAAAGAACTACCCCTTCCCCTAAGATGGTAGCAGGCTTGGTCACCACAGGAGAATCAGCAAAGAAGCTCCTAGAGAGGGCGTCAGCCTTGACATTCTTAGTTCCAGGAAGAAAAGAAACCACAAAATCAAAACGTGTAAAAAACAATGCCCACCTAGCCTGTCTAGGGTTCAAGCGCTTAGCCGACTCTAGGTAAATCAAATTCTTGTGGTCAGTGAGGACCACGACTTGATGCTTAGCTCCCTCCAACCAATGTCTCCACTCCTCAAATGCCCATTTCATGGCTAACAGTTCCCGATTCCCCACATCATAGTTACGTTCAGATGGAGAGAACTTTCAGGAAAAGAAAGCACAGGGATTCATTTTAGATGTTACAGGATCCTTTTGGGACAAAACAGCTCCTGCACCAATCTCAGAAGCATCCACCTCTACCTGGAATGGAAGTGAGACATCAGGTTGCCGCAAAACCGGGGCGGAGGTGAATCTTCGCTTCAGCTCCTAAAAGGAAGAAACAGCCTCCGGAGACCAATTTAACACATCAGCACCCTTCTTACTCAAATCAGTCAATGGTTTGGCAATACTAGAAAATTTTGCTATAAATTTCCGATAAAAATTAGCAAAACCCAAAAACTTCTGGAGGGCCTTCAAAGAAGTGGGCTGAACCCAATCGTAAATGGCCTGTACCTTGGCCGGGTCCATTTCAATAGTTGACGGGGACAAAATAAATCCCAAAAAAGAAATCCTCTGTACTCCAAAAAGGCATTTAGATCCTTTGACATACAGGGAATTCTCCCTCAAGATCCGGAACACAGTCCGAATATGTTCCACATGAGAATCCCAATCCTTGGAGAAGATCAAAATATCATCCAGATAGATAATCAAAAATTTATCGACAAAATCTCGGAAAATATCGTTCATGAAGCACTGGAAGACAGAAGGGGCATTAGTGAGCCCAAAAGGCATCACCAGGTACTCAAAATGTCCCTCCGGAGTATTAAACGCTGTCTTCCATTCATCCCCATGCTTAATGCGAATAAGATTATACGCCCCCCTGAGGTCAAGCTTGGTAAACCAGCAAGCACCTTTAACTCTGGAGAATAGATCAGAAATCAGGGGTAACGGATACTGATATTTAACAGTAATTTTGTTGAGAGCACGATAATCAATACAAGGTCTTAATGATCCATCCTTTTTGGCTACAAAAAAAAAACCGGCACCTAAGGGTGACGAGGATGGTCTAATATGACCCTTCTCCAACGCCTCCTTAATATAGGACCGCATAGCCTCGTGCTCGGGTACAGATAAATTGAAGAGCCGACCCTTGGGAAATTTACACCCCGGGCTCAGTTCAATAGCACAGTCATAACTCCTATGAGGAGGCAGAGACGCAGACTCATTCTCACTAAATACATCATAAAAGTCCGCCAAATAATCAGGAACATCATGCGACTGAGGAGAGGTGGAAAACACCGGAGCCTCACTAAAGGCACACCGACAACCCCAACTCACCACAGACACAGATTTCCAATCCAAAACTGGATTATGAATTTGTAACCAGGGAAACCCCAGAACAATAGTATCATGCAGATTATGTGACACCAAAAACCTGCAATTTTCTTGATGGTCTGGGGCGACCCGCATTACCACCTGGGTCCAAAACTGAGGTTTATTTTTAGCCAAAGGAGTAGCATCAATCCCCCTCAAAGGGATAGGCGTCTGCAGAGGTGTCATCGGAAATCCACAACGTTTAGCAAAATCCAAGTCCATTAGGTTTAGAGCTGCTCCCGAATCCACAAAAGCCTTGGCGGAAAATGTGGACAGGGAGCAGATCAGAGTAATAGCCAGAAGAAACTTAGGTTGAACACCACCAGCAGAAAACGTGTGTGCAAAGCGTTTCTTGCGTTTAGTACAGACAGAAATAATATGCGAGGCATCTCCACAGAAAAAACACAACTTATTACGCCTTCTGAACTCCTGACGCTGCTCTCTGGAAAAAACTCTATCACATTGCATAGGTTCAGACATCTGTTCAACAGGTGGCAACACCTCTCGTGCAGCTCTGCATTCGCGTAAACGCCGATCAACCTGAATGGCTAAAGACATAGAATCGTCAAGACCAGAGGGAACAGGAAATCCCACCATAGTATCTTTTATGGCTTCTGACATCCCCTTCCGAAAGAGAGCAGCCAAGGCATTATCATTCCAGGTAGTAAGGACTGCCCACTTTCGGAATTTTTGACAGTACAATTCTGCAGAATCACAACCCTGGTTCAATGCCAGCAGGGTCTTTTCAGCCTGATCAATGGCATTAGGTTCGTCATACAACAACCCCAAGGCCTGAAAAAATGCGTTCACATTAGTCAGAATAGGATCATCTGGTTTCAAAGAAAACGCCCAATCCTGGGGATCGCCACGCAGCAAAGAGATGACAATTTTAACCTGCTGCGCGGAGCTCCCTGACGAGTTAGGCTTCAAGGCAAAAAATAATTTACAATTATTTTTGAAATTCAAAAATTTAGACCGATCCCCAAAAAATACATCAGGTATAGGAATTTTTGGTTCAGCAGCATGTGAATGAGCAAGGTAGGCGGAAATTCCCCGCACTTCCGCAGCGAGCTGCTCCACACGATCAGACAATTGCTTTATCTCCATTGAGAGAAAAAAAAATTCCCCCTACGGCCTCAGAGATATAGAGGAAAAAATATACACACCTTTTTTTTTTTTTTTTATACAATTCTTTCCTGCTATTGAGTACCCTAGAATCTGCGGTATGGCGGGTGATTCTGTTATGATTGAGTCACCGTAGGAGGCAAAAATAGAAATGCTAGCTAAGTCCAGAAAACCAGAGAAGTTGGCAGCTATCGGATTGCAGACCCCTGAACCTATCAACACAACTAGCAGTAGCCGTGGGGGGCTCCTACGATGCCCTAGGCCCCTCGATCACAGCCGGAGGACTACATAGCCTAAAGACAGAAAGGGAAATCTAAACTGCCCCAGAGCAGACCCCAAAGCAAAAGGCAGCCCCCCACATATAATGACGGTGAAGCAAGAAGGAAGAACAAAACACAGACAGAAAGATAGACTGAGCAAAGATGGGGCCCACGCTAGCTTAGATAGGAAAGGACAGGAAGGCTGCTGTCTGCAATCCGTGAAAAACCCTATGAAAATAAGAGCCAACAAACTGACAGTAAAAAAGGCCCTGAAGACGCTAGGCTTCAAAAAGCTATGTCAGTACTCAGGAATATTCTGAAGACAGAGCAACAGGCAAAAGGAGATTCAGCTCACCCCAGCAGGGAATGGCAGAATCCAGAAAAGCAAGGAAAACAAAACACTAATGCAAAAAGGCAAAGCAGAAATCTTAGCTTTAGATGAGCAGGAATCAGACTGGTTTCCTAGAAGTCCACAGAGAAATCACCCGCAGGCCAGAAGGGCGTCGGCAGCCTTATATCCAGTCGTTAACTCCACTCAGCCAGTCATCATCATCAGCCCCAGGTGTTTGACAATCAGGCTCACTACCTTTCTTCACCAGAAGAGGGAGTTCCTCGGGCCTCAGTAGTGAAGGGGAAAATGAACTCACAACACTCCAGCCTAACTGTCCTTAACTTACACCTGGACACCAAGTCAGAGTCAATAAAGTTCAACGAAGATCCGCAATCCACGAAAGTAGAAGTGAGTGTGGAGACACTCCCACAACAAAGTTCCACTTGCAACAACATTTTTGAAAATGGAGAAAAAGGTACCTGAGAGCCTGGGTGACCTCCACGACAATCACCTGGGCACAGTCGCTTGCTGGTCAGTGAACAGGAGAGGCAATCCTTTTTTCAATGTCCGGAATCACCACAGTGAAAACAGCATTTTCCCAAGCGCCGTTGTCTCTTTTCTTTCTCTTTGACGTCGAAGGTTCCCATCTCCATGGTTTCCAATGTAGGACTGGCTCCCCTTCCTTGGGAAAATAACTGGGTTTCAATCTGCATCACTCCCCTGGCCCTTAGCCTGCGATCCATTCGGATGGCTTGTGTCATAGCATCCTCCAGGGAATCAGGCGGAGGGTGGAGAGCCAAGGCATACTTCAGACGTTCAGACAGGCCTCTACGGAACAAACCCCGGAGGGCGGCATCATTCCAGCAGACCTCAGCAGCCCAGCATCTGAACTCTGAGCAAAAGCACTCGACTGAGTGCTTCCCCTGGCGCACACTCATCAACCTGTCCTCAGCCATACGCATCCGATCAGGCTCATCATAAATATGCCCCAGGGCCTCAAAAAATGCATCCACAGTCATACGCTCAGGGGCAGTGGTTGGAAGGGAGAAAGTCCAAGCCTGGGGAGCTCCCCTTAATAGAGACATAATGACCCCCACTCTCTGACTTTCATCCCCAGAAGAGTGTGGTCTCAATGAAAAAAAAAGCTTACAGCCCTCCTTGAACACTTTTAATTCCCTTTTATCTCCAGAAAAGGTATCTGGTAACTCAACCGGAGACTCAGGGGAAATTAATGTAACATCCCGAGCCCCCGATGATAAAACCCCCTGCACAGTGTCAGCGATCAACTGCTGAGACTGAGCCAGGGCGAGTTGTTTCCCCAGGAGTCTCTGAGACATCTGAGTCAGGTGCTTTACCTGCTCAGAAAGAGCATGCATAGGATCCATCACACACACAGGAGAAAGGGAGCAGAGAAAAAAAAATGGTAACGGTCAGTTATAATGTCAGGACTCTAATGTCAGGACCCTGTCGGTGTCGGCAAACTGCCACGCCGAGCAGGGTGACTTACCCACACTATGGGAGAGCGCGGGGTCCAATACAGTAGTGACGTTCAAGCAGACAGGACCTGCGGCAATGAAAATAGTAAGGGGTCCCAGGACCTAGATCATGTGAGTGCAGGGGGCGGGGCTTAGCGTCCTACTGCTGCAGATGATATAATGTACCTACTGCAGGGAAACTGTAGAAGAGGAGAGGAAAACGCAGGTCAGACAAGTGAGGGTTCGTACACGGAGAGGGCTGTGCGGTACCAGAGGGACGAGCAAAGAATCGTCAAGTCACAGGCAGGGGGTCATACACAGAGAGGTAGCGCAGTACAAGAGGGACAGGCAGAGCTCGTAACAGGGACAGAACCGGATCAAAACCAAGCAAGCAAGCAAGATATCAGGCACAAGGCACACGTACGCATGAATTCAACTAACTCAGCCGAGGGCAGGAGTATAACTGACACCGGACCTAGGTCAAGTGAGCATTAAATAGCCGCCCTCTGCCAGAGAGAGGCAGAAACAATTAACCCCTGTCTGACCAGGATGGGCCAAAGACAAAGCCCATCCTGGATCATGACACCAGCCTCATCAAGGATCCATACAATTTACAAAGTAGGCATACAAATCTACCCGTCTGGTTAATAATAACTTTGTGATACTCAAAAGGTACCCCAGCACAAATGAGAATACTGCCCCCCCTAGAATATGTTGAATGTGTGGCATGATATCCTGTCTGTACCCATCTCTTAGCAAGAAAATGTGTTCTCTCTTTAACCATGTGAGTTTCCGGCAAGCAAATCACTGATGGCTTGGCATCACACAAAAGCTTAAACAGCTTGACATTTCACACCAGACGCCAAACCCCTGACATTCCAACTCACCACTCTCATTCTTCCCGACATTTTCCCTCCTCAGTACATATTGCCCCGCAATCTTTCATCCAAGTACATCTGAAGCCGAAGCAACAGTGATCAAAGTGACGTACATTATTTAAATGTTTGTACCCTTACCACCCCACCCCCCTCATCCCAAACAACAAAAAAATTCCCCCAATAAATTCCAATCCCATCTTTCCATCTCCTAACATGAAGGAGAGAGCGCACTTTAGCAAAACAGTCTGCTAACCCCATCCAACAGTCCCGCCACTTATCCCAATATATTGGGACTTCCTCATGACTTGTAGATTGCAGCCAAGTAAGTCACCACAGTTTCCAATTCTTCCAAAGAGAACTCACAACCAACAGAGATCCATAAACGCGATCCCAAAAAACCTGAAGATAAAAGTATCAATACCAAGGAGGAAAAAAAAGCCATCGGATCACTCTGAAAAATACAGCAGTAGAAAAGGAGAGCATCCCTGTCAACCCACTGAGTCCTTTCATTTTGCCTGGCACAGGTGTTGCTCATTGCTGTCCAGCCATCTGAGTGCCTCCTTATCCTCCGTAAAAAATTGTACTGCCCCTTCTGCGACAACTCTCAATTTGGCTGGGTAGAACATCGAATAGGTGACACCCAGCTCCCTCAGCCTCCTCTTGATATTCACAAATTTGGCCCTTTGTATCTGTACTTCTATTTAAAAGTCAGGAAATATAGAGATCCTGGAGCCATTTATCTTGAAATCCGGATGCTCTCTGGTATTTCTAAGAATTGCGTCTCTATCACGGTAGTGCAGGACCTTAACCAGCACTTATCTGGGAGGGCATCCAGAGGGAGGGGATGTGTAGGAACACGATGGGCCCTTTCAATTGCTTACATGCTGAACAACTTGTCAGAGCCAATGATGTTTAGTAGCCATTTTTCAAAAAACTGTCGGCATTGCTCCTTCCGTCTTTTCTGGCACTCCAATCAGCCGCACCTTGTTGCGCCTAGACCTGTTCTCGAGGTCATTCGTTTTCACCTGTATGGTAGAAATCGCAGCACTCATGTGTTTAGTGGCCTTTTCGGCTTTTGCTATATAGTCCACAGCATTGCTAATGCACTTTTCAGCCTCTTCTAGTCTTAGATGCATTGAATGCTGCAGTTTAGACATGTCCGCCTGCAGGACCCCTAGTTGTGCAGCCACATTGGTGATAGTAGTATGACTGTGAAGGACCACCTTAAACACATCTTTGAAAGTGGGCTCCTCAGGAATATGAAGCCCACCTATGCATGTTTCAGTACCCCTCTCAGTCTCTCCACAGTCCCCCTCATCCTCCTCCCTCGTTTCAGCACAGCTTCCTCCATCACTTTCTGCTCCCTCCTCCTCCCCCATCTCCTCCTGCTCCACATACCGCTCAGGCTTGTTTTGTGTCCCATTAATCACCGCCGGGCTCCAGGTCACAACCACCTGTCGTGAAAATCTTCAGAGCTTAGCCACAGCATCAGCTCCCTTGAAGTTCTCCCCTGCCTCCTCCAGCTCTACTGGCAACGTTTCTTCCCGTCCAGCGCCATCTTGGATCCTTCTCTCCTGCTCCCCCACAGCCCTTCTGGAGCTCTTTCTGCCTGTCATTGCTCTGCAGGTATGGGCCTTTGTATGCACCGCACTAGCCACGGTTTCCCCTGATAAATGTGGGTATTTGACCCAGAGTTTAAAGGCTGCAATCAATATAATAGCTGATGGTGAGCGGGAGTTCCTGCCTCAGACATCTGCTCACATCCCGTTCAGGCCATGCCCCCATAAAAGTCTCTTTAATGTGTTATTTTCACACAGAAAAGGTTCCAATTCACACAAATGCATATAACTTCAGTGTATATTATCGGTGTTCACGTCACACCAGTTCATAGCACTATATAGTACACCGCGTCCTTTAGATTGCAGTTACTACACACGCTAGTCCTACACTGCTGCACCACTGTATCACAGTCTCTACTCACAGCCGTGCACAGTCCTCGATATCCATCACCTAATCCCTGAATCCCTCGTCTCCTGCAACAAAAATAAAATAATAAACCAACATAAATACTCCCTGTCCGATGTAGTCCATTTACAGAGTGCCCCACGATGATCTCACATGTGGAACAGTCACACTGAGAGATGTGACTGCTCTACAAAGCCTCTGGTGATACACTGACAGTAGCTAATCGCCCAATGTGAAGAAACCAGAGTATATCTTAATTACCCAGATGACTGTGTTTTTGCAGGGAGGGGAGTTGGTTTTTCTATCTGTATATTGGCTTGTGGATTTAAGTGTTTATGTCTGGTGGGTCAAAAAGACAGTCTTGCAAGCTGATATACTAGTTAACATGCTGTGTAAGTCTGTAATAGTGACTGTACATAGTGTGTGTTTATCTTTGTCTATTGATGTGTACTGATATGCTAATTGTGCATTGTATTATGAAACTAGTTTGTTGGCTTCTAAAGTAAAGAGGCAACAGAATGTGAGGGTGTACTGAAGGACACTGGGTAATTCTAAAAATAGCTTACCTGCCTGGGGTATAAAAAGATCCTGTGAAGGAGAGACCAGATCTCATCTCATCACACAGAGAGCTACCAGTCTGCACAACACTCAACGGACAAGAGAGAAGATGACAGCCAATTCATCATGGCACCATCACGAGGGACACGGATCTATGATTCTAAGGGAAACAACCTAGGAGTGATCGGCTCCGGTTGGAAAGACACAGATCTGATCCAGTGACCATCTCTGAACCATGGATGTGTTTGGAGAAAGCCAGGTTTTGGGACCCACTGGTCACCTGGTTCTATGGAGATGGTCGGATAAGCCAGGTGGTGACTCTCGTGTCAACTGGCTTTGGACCTTGTATGGACAGTATGGACTGTCACCTCCCTACGCTTGTTATTATCTCTTCTCTGTGTGTATATCACAGGTGGAATAGCGACCTTGGGAGTTCTGATGTTGTGTCAACTGGCTTTGGACCTTGTACGGACTCTATGGACTGTTCTCGGTCATCTCCCTATGCTTGTCAATATCTCTTCTCTGTGTGTATATCACAGGTAGAATATCGACTCTGGGAGCTCTGACTTAACATCTACTATTATCCAGGCGAGTCAGCGGAAGGGTTAGGCCCTGTAATGTGAACCATGTTGGGGGATAATTGCTGGGATTGTTCTGTTTGCTATTGGGTGTTGTGGTTCAATAAAGTATTGCCACACTGTTGTATCTTAACCCTGTGTTGTCTGTGTAGTATGTTGCCCACAGGGAGATAGGGCGGGCATTCAGTGGTATGAGCCCTGGTCCATGCAGTCTTTCTAAAGGCAGCCAGGCTAGCGGACAAGAGCACCCACTGACTCAGTTTCTCCACACCTGACAGTACCGATGGATTCAGTCCTGCTTGGCTTGGGTGCGCTGGAATGTGGAGACAGTCCTTTATGTGGATTCCTCAGAAATGGCGCCAGGTACGGGTCGTGAGCACGTGTACAAGCCGCAACAGTTCGCGGTCTCAGAATAGTCTCTAAGCAGTTGAACTGGTATCCTGGGTAGAACAGGGATATCCAACAGTGCGGGTACAGATGGTAACTTAATAGCGTCACGAGAAGTCTCAAGGTCAGCACACGGAGTTCTGGAAAGAGTGGAGTTGTCAGTATAAGCACTGAAGAGGGAGTCAACCGTCTCCTGTCGCCTTCCCGCCAAATCTGCCCTGTTCCCGTGCTCAGGTCTCCTTTTGTACTGCCCCCTACTGTCAGACAGAAAGGTCTCTCCCTTTCAGAGGAAATCTCTCCAGCCAACAGTGGTGACAGCCCCGATAGTTCCGGCCTTAAAGGGCACCGCACACCGCTGACTCCATCTTGACTCATCTTCTTTCACCGCTCTCTTTTCATTCGCCATTCCACAGGTGAGGCATCTTGAGCATAACTGGAGAGTTTCTTTACAGGTATAGCGGTTTGCTGCCAAATGAATTGATCCTGATTATACTGAATGGGGGGCTGTCCACCCGTTGCTCGTTCAGAGCGACATAGATTGAGAGGAATAGTGGAGTCTTCATGTGGAGACAAAAGCCGAATCTGAATCCGCCGTAACGTTTGCTTCTGGCGTCTCAGGACCCTGATCTGTAGACCCACACAAGTTCGGAGACATATTCTGGCCACCTAGCTTTTCTATCATCTTCAAGAGTTCTTAACTTCTGAAACAATGTGCAGTTAAATCATTTACAGACCCCATTTCCCTGAGGATGATATGGCGTGGTATGTGACCTGTCGAATTGGTAGATCCACTGCAATTCATCCATCACTTTGCCTAAGAAACAAGCCCTTTGATCCAAATGGGTCCGCTATGGGCATCTATACACCTGAATGAAGTGCTTACAGATAGCATACGCAGCAGTCTCAGCCGTCTGATATTGGGTGGGTGTCACCTCCGCAAATTTCGTGAAATGATCTACCATCACTAAGTAATGGTCATATCCTTGATGAGCTGGCCCGATCGTTAAATAGTCGACGGTCAATAGTTCCAGAGGAGCGGAGGTTACTATCGTCTGCACAGGAGCTCTTTATTCCGGGGACTTGGCCAACTCACAGGCCCGACAGAGTCTACAAGCTTCCTCGACCTCTGCTCTCTGCCATGGGTGGTAAACGAACTGAGCCACTGAAACATTTTTTCAAGGCCAAAGTGGGCCCCTTTTTCATGGGCTTTGGTGGCCAGAGTAGGCAGGATTTCCTCCGGTATCACTACCTGCCAGGGCGCCCCCAGTTGTCCCCTGAGTTGAACCTTCTGGTATAACAGTCCGTTTCTCATCTGGAGGTGCTCCCACTGCCGGAGGATCTTCAATACTTCTGGAGTCAGAGCACTCCGCTGTTCATGACTAGGCAGCTTCTCCAATATTACCCAATGTCTGAACAGAGCGAGTTCACGGTCTTCCTGCTGCAACTGGACCCATTCATCCTGAGATCTTCCCAATACTCTTTCATGATACGAGGTCTGTATTTGGTCCAGCGTGGCTGCCACCGTCCCAGCGGTCCTTCGGAATTGAGGATCCCCTTCTCCTTCTAACAATTCATCTCTACTCTTCCCCGATGGTGCATGTCTGGCTCTAGACAGAACGTCAGCGTGCGTGTTCTCTGCCCCCCTCCTGTAGGCGATTCTGTACTGCAACTTTGCCATTCAAGCCACCCAGCTCTGTTCGAATGCCCCTAACTTGGCGTTCTCCAGGTGTGCCAACGCATTATCGGTACGTACTAGCACCTCCGAGCCAGACAGGTAATCTGCAAACCTCTCTATCATAGCCCACACCAACACCAGCAACTCCAGCTTGAAGGAGCTGTAATTGTCCAGATTGCGTTCGGAATCATGAAGGGAATGACTAGCATAGGCGATCACCCTTTCTCTTCCGTCCTGCACCTGAAACAACACAGCCCCAAGTCCGTACAAGCTGCCGTCAGTGTGAAGAATGATCAGTATAGAGAAGTCTGCATAAGCCATTATCAGGGCCTTGGTCAGCGCTTTTTTTAGCTCACAGAACGCTCTCTCCTGCCTTTCTTCCTAGCGAATGGATCGACCATTGGCATTCGGGGGTACCCCTTTCAGGATTTCGAGCAACGGTTGCACCACTCGGTTAAAGTTCTTCACGAAGCGACAGTAGTATCCTAACATAAAAAAGAGGGTGGACAAAAGTATTGGCACTGTTCGAAAAATCATGTGATGCTTCTCTAATTTGTGTAATTAACAGCACCTGTAACTTACCTGTGGCACCTAACAGGTGTTGGCAATAACTAAATCACACTTTCAGCCAGTTGACATGGATTAAAGTTGACTCAACCTCTTTCCTGTGTCCTTGTGTTTACCACATTGAGCATGGAGAAAAGAAAGAAGACCAAAGAACTGTCTGAGGATTTGAGAAACCAAATTGTGAGGAAGCATGAGCAATCTCAAGGCTACAAGTCCATCTCCAAAGACCTGAATGTTCCTGTGTCTACCGTGCGCAGTGTCATCAAGAAGTTTAAAGCCCATTGCACTGTGGCTAACCTCCCTAGATGTGGACGGAAAAGAAAAATTGACAAGAGATTTCAGCGCAAGATTTTGCGGATGTTGGATAAAGAACCTAGACTTAGGCTGGTTTCACATTTGCGTTTTTTTTGCGCTGCGTTTTTATGCATACGTGCGCATGCGCTTTTTTCCACTATATTTAACATGGGTTTTTTTCGTGTGCTGCGTTTTTTTAAGGTGTGCGTCTATAAAGTCCAGATGCTACATGTTGCATTTTTTGGTCCACCCGACTGCTTAAAAAAAAACGCATGCGCACGTTATTGCCAAAAAATTAACATTACAGTCTATGGGTGCGCATACGTGCGCGCTGGCATGCGCACGTATGCGTTTTTTTAAGCATGCATTTTTTAAGTCAACATTAGGGATGAGCTTTACTATATTGACTACTAACCCAAAACCATAACCCTAAACCTAGTAACCCTAACCATGCGTTTTTTAAGTCAACATTAGGGATGAGCTTTACTATATTGACTACCTACCCTAAACCATAACCCTAACCCTACTAAACATAACCATAACCCCTAACCCTACTAACCCTAACCCTACCACTAACCCTACCCCTAACCCTACTAACCCTAACACTAACCCTACTAACTCTAAGCATAACCCTACTAACCCTAACCCTACTAAACATAACCATAACTCCTTCCCCTAATCCTAACCCTACCCCTAACCCTTACCCTACTAACCCTAACCCTACCCCTATTCCTAACTCTAACCCTACCCATAACCCTACCCCTAACCTTTACCCTACTAACCCTAACCCTTACCCTACTAACCCTAACCCTTACCCTAACCCTACTCCTAACCCTTACCCTACTAACCATAAACCCTAACCCTACCCCAAATCCTTTTTTGGGTGAAGACAAACAATGTGGAAAAAAACGCAAACGCACTAAAAACGCATACAAACGCATAAAAACGCTGCGTTTTTTCCCTGCATGCACATAAAAATTCTTGAAAAAAATGCAGCGTTTGTATGCGTTTTTTCCATGCGTTTTTTTGCGCAAAAAGCGCGCTGCAAAAAAAAGCAAGTGTGAAAGTAGCCTAACATCCAAACAAGTTCAAGCTGCCCTGCAGTCCGAGGGTACAACAGTGTCAACCCGTACTATCCGTCGGCGTCTGAATGAAAAGGGACTGTATGGTAGGAGACCCAGGAAGACCCCACTTCTTACCCCGAGACATAAAAAAGCGAGGCTGGAGTTTGCCAAAACTTACCTGAAAAAGCCTAAAACGTTTTGGAAGAATGTTCTCTGGTCAGATGAGACAAAAGTAGAGCTTTTTGGGCAAAGGCATCAACATAGAGTTTACAGGAGAAAAAAAGAGGTATTCAAAGAAAAAAACACGGTCCCTACAGTCAAACATGGCGAAGGTTCCCTGATGTTTTGGGGTTGCTTTGCTGCCTCTGGCACAGGACTGCTTGATCGTGTGCATGGCATTATGAAGTCAGAAGACTACCAACAAATTTTGCAGCATAATGTAGGGCCCAGTGTGAGAAAGCTGGATCTCCCTCAGAGGTCATGGGTCTTCCAGCAGGACAATGACCCAAAACACACTTCAAAAAGCACTAGAAAATGGTTTGAGAGAAAGCACTGGAGACTTCTAAGGTGGCCATCAATGAGTCCAGACCTGAATCTCATAGAACACCTGTGGAGAGATCTAAAAATGGCAGTTTGGAGAAGGCACCCTTCAAATATCAGGGACCTGGAGCAGTTTGCCAAAGAAGAATGGTCTAAAATTCCAGCAGAGCATTGTAAGAAACTCATTGATGGTTACCGGAAGCGGTTGGTCGCAGTTATTTTGGCTAAAGGTTGTGCAACCAAGTATTAGGCTGAGGGTGCCAATACTTTTGTCTGGCCCATTTTTGGAGTTTTGTGTGAAATGATCAATGTTTTGCTTTTTGCTTCATTCTCTTTTGTGTTTTTTCATTTAAGACAAATTAAATGAAGATAATACCAAAGAATTTGTGATTGCAATCATTTTAAGGAAGAAACTGAGTATTATCTGACAAAATTGCAGGGGTGTCAATACTTTTGGCCACAACTGTACATCCTTCATGTTCTCTGGTGTTGGCCAGTCTCTGATCACCACAATCTTTTCCTGTGATGGCTTCACTCTCTCGACAGAAACGACATGACCCAGGTACTCGATCTGAGTCCGGAACAAGTGGCATTTTTGGGGTTTCACTTTCAGCTCATACTTCTGTAGATGGCTCAGCACTTGCTCTAGTCTCCATAGATGGTCTTCAAATGAGGCAGCATACACAATGATGTCATCCAAGTAGATAAAGGTGGCTTCAAAGTTCAAGTCGCCTAGAAACTTCTCCATTAGCCGTTGGAACGTACTGGGGGCATTGGCCAAGCCGAACAGCATTCTGTTCAACTCAAAGAGGCCCATAGGGAGTATAAAGGTCGTCTTTGCCCGATCCTTTTCCAACATGGGCACTTGCCAGTAGCCACTGGCGAGATCTAGCGTTGAGAAGAACTTGGCCTTTCCCAGCACAGACAGAGACTCCTCATTCTGGGGCAGAGGATATAAATCACATACAGTACAGGCATTAAGCTTACGGTAGTCCATGCAGAACCTCAGGGTCCTGTCCTTCCTGCGCACCAGTATAATGGGGGCCACCCACGGACTCTGGCTTTCCCTAATGACACCCGCCTGCAGCTTTTGACCGAGCATTTCTCTCACTTCTTGGTATAATTGAGGGGGAATCTGCCGGTAGCGCTCTCGAATAGATGCTGTATCCCCATGGGAATTTTGTGAGTAACTGCCGTGGTGCAGCCAAAGTCATCTTCGTGGTTTGAAAAAACAGACCAGTATCGCCACAGTAATGCCTCCACTTGTTGCACTTGGGTGGACGTTAGCTCAGCCAGTTCAGCATACATCTGTTTAAGACGTGCCGACCCTCTTGGATGTATTGCGGTTCAGCCATTGGGAAGGTGGTGACCTTCCCCGGCCATGAGTCCTACAGACTCACCGCTAGCTGTATGTCCTGGGGCCGTATTCTTCAGGCATGCCCACCACCCAAGCTATTTTGCTTCTGCGTGGGATGACAATCTCCTGATCAGTGAGGTTCACACAGCGTACCAGTACTTTTCCTTCTCACACCACGGCCAGCCTGCGGACCACTAATAGTCCTTCAGGCAGTTGTTGTACTATCGGGGGTTCCAATTGGACTTCCACCCCCTCCAGCGGGGCATGTGCTCTGACAGCCCCTCTGCCTTTGGATCGGAGACCCCGTGGTATGACGCAGGGTCACGATCGCTCCCCAATGTCGTCATGATGACATCCGGGTTACCAGAGCTCAGAGACTTCCTGTCATGCGCAGTGCATGTCAGGAAGTCTCTGAGGTCAGTGTGCACAGAGTGCAGCGCTGACAGCTTAAATGGCATGCAGATCTGCATGCCATATAAGCGATCAGCCTGCACAAAATGAGTGTCATATAGTGGGACACAGTGTAAATGTTAGAATGAAATAAAAAAAATATTAAATAATTGTAAAAATATTAAAAAAAATAATAATAATAAAAAATCAATATTTATTCAATCAAATAAATATTTAAATAAAAAAAACTGAACAAAAAGTACACATATTTAGTATCGCCGCGTCCATAACGACCCAACCTATAAAACAGTCCCACTACTTAACCCCTTTAGTGAACACCAGTAAAAAAAGGCAAAAAAGCAATGGTTTATCATCATAAGAAAAAACTTATATACATAAATGTGGTACCACTGAAAACAGCATCTTGTCCCACAGAAAACAACCTGCCATATAGCTCTATCACTGGAAAAATAAAAAAGTTTTAGCTCTCAAATTAAAGCGGTGCAAAAATAATTATTTTTTCTATAAAATAGTTTTAATTGTATAAAAGCGCCAAGACATAAAAAAGATATAAATGAGGTATCGCTGTCATCGTACTGACCCGAAGAATAAAACTTCTCTATCAATTTTACCACACGCGGAACTGCCCAAAGAAATTCATGAATTGCTGTTTTTTGTTCATTCTGCCTCCCAAAAATCAAAATAAAAGCGATCAAAAAACGTCATGTGCCTGAAAATGATACCAATAAAAACGTCAAGTCGTTCTGCAATAAACAAGACCTCACATGACTCTGTGGGCCAAAATATGGAAAAATGATAGCTCTCAAAATGTGGTGATGCAAAACTACTTCTTGCAATAAAAAGCATCTTTTAGTGTGTGGCTTAGCGTCCTGCTGCTGGAGATGAGTGCAGAATGCTACAGGGACCCTGGAGTAGAGGAGAGGGGAACTCAGGTGGAACAAATAGGGGTCATACATGGAGAGGGTGGCGCGGTACAAGAGGGGCGAGCAGGGAATAGTCAGAACGTAGTAAGGAGTCATACACGGAGATAGCAGTGCCGTACAGGAGGGGCGAGAAGAGAATAGTCAGAACGTAGGCAAGGAGTCATACACGGAGATAGCAGCGCAGTACAGAAGGGACAGGCAGAACTCATAACGGGGACAGAACCAGATCAAAACCAAACAAGCATAAAGTAGCATAGGCACAAAGCACAGGCACAACAGGATCACACACACTCAGCCAAGGATCAAAGTATAAGCAACGAGGAATGACCCCACAATGAGGCTATAAGAAGCCTCCCAGAATCCCAGAGTGAGGCCATCCAGATTAACCTCAAGGCCCACCAACAGATCATGTTTTAAGGATTTCCTTTGTATTTGCACAGGTGAAGCAATTATTACCTGAGCAATACAAAGGAAGTCCTGAAAACATGATCTGTTGGTGGGCCTTGAGGACTGAAGTTGGGGAACCCTGCTGTAGATAAGCCCCCGATCTATCCTGAAAGATAAGAAAAATAAGTTATATTATACTCACGTCGGGGTGGTCCAGTCCGATGGGTGTTGCAGGTCTGGGTCCGGCGCCTCCCATCTTCATGCGATGTCGTCATCTTCCTTGCATCGTGTTGTGGCTCCTGAGCAGGCGTACTGATCTGCCTTTTTTAGGGCAGAGCCAAGTACTGCACTTTCCATGTGCATAAAAGGTAACAAATAGCAGCAATAAGGGTTGATATTTGTGAGGTTTTGTCTGTGACCTTGGGGAATGGATGTGCAGCAGCCTGAGGTAAAACACTTATGTTGAGCAAAATGCGAAATTTTATTTTCATTTGCTGAGGTAAAAGGACTGCTTAAAATAATTGCAAAAAAATGATGAGATAACCAAATATTGTCATAGTTGCACAGTATTGTTGCACACTTCTTCCATCCCTCTTAACGCTGAACTTATAGCATTGCCAGTATTTGATGAACCATTTAATACTATTGGTATGGTTATTATTGGTCCATTAAAGAAGTTCTATATGTAACCGTTTCATACTTACCATTGTAGACTAAGGCAAATGCTCGCAATGAGAACAGTTAGGCTGTGTGTGCCCACATTGCATTTTTTATGCCTTTCCGCCGTGTTTTTGCCGCAGCAGAAACGCATAAAAACCGCTAATAAAATGCATCCCCATGCAATCCTATGGGATTTCGCAGTTACTGTGCCCATGCTGCGGATTTTACCGCTGCGGAATCGCAAAGCAGTAAAATCCGCAGCATGTCCATTATTTCAGCGGAATCGCGACGATTCCGCCGCCATAGAATTGCACTGAAACGCTCACTTTACGAATGTGGCTATGCCCACCATCTGTAAAGTGCTTCATGTGCGGATGGTACCCAGGGTATGGAGGAGAGGAGACTGTCCACCATGCCCTGGGTACCATATTCCTGTTAAAAATAGAATTAAAATAAAAAATCGGGATATACTTACCCTCTGTCGGCCCCCGGAGTCCTCCCGCCTCTCAGCCACGCTGCCAGCATCTTCCGTTCCCAGGGATGCATTGCGCGAATGACCTCTGATGACGTAGTGGTCTCGCGTGATGCTACATCATCAGACGTCATTGTCGCAAGCCATCCCTGGGAACGGAAGTTGCCGGCAGCGCCAATGAGGGGCGGGACGACTTCAGGGGCTGACGGAGGGTAAGTATATCTATTTTTATTTTTTTAATTATTTTTAATATTCTTTTACTATTGATGCTGCCTAGGCAGCATCAATAGTAAAAAGGTGGTCACACTTGTCAAGCACTATGCTTGACATGTGTGACCAACCTGTCAATCGCTTTTCCAAGCGATGCTTCAAATTGCTTGGAAAGCTCAAGCATTCTGCAAGCTAAAAACGCTTGCAAAATGCTTGTTTTGTGGGAAAATGCATGCGAATTCCGCATGCGTTTTACCCACGGCAGGGAGCTGCGGAAATGCTGTGGACATTTCGGCAGCATTTCTGCAACCTGGGCACATAGCCTTACTGCTAAAAGGGTTGCAGAAACCTTTTTGAATGTGTTTTGCAGGGTTGGATTACCTGACTAATCAAGGTACTAACTTATCCTCCTCTTTCCTGTCAGTTTATAACCACCTGGGTATTCAACCCCTCAAAACTACTCCCTATCATCCACAGATGGGTTGACTGAAAGGTATAATCAAACTTTAACCCCTTTCCCACCTTGGACTTATTCTTACTTTCCTGTGACCTGGGCTTTATTGACATTGAGCTGGGATGGATGAATACATCCAGGCCTTTGTGCTCGCTGATTCTGACAGCTGACACCCGGCACTTTAACCCCCTAAATGCTGTGATCGAACTCGATCGCAGCATTCCTGGAGCAGGCAGAAAACGGAAAGAGTAAAAAAAAAGTTTTACATTGTAAAAATATTTTTAAAAAATAAAACGATATTGTACCCATAAATAAATATTTGTGTGAAAAAAATATATGAAAAATGAAAGTACACATATTTGGTATCACCGTGTCCGTAACGACCTGACTTATAAAACTGTCGCACTAGTTAACCCCTTTAGTGAACACCATAAAAAAAGGCAAAAAAACAATGCTTTATCATACCACCGAACAAAACCTGAAATAAGACGCAATCAGAAAGACAGATATAAATAAACATGGTACCACTTAAAACGCTATCTTGTCCCACCAAAAAACAAGCCGCCATACAGCAGCTCCATCAGCTGGAAAATAAGTTATAGCTCACAGAATAAAGCGATGCAAAAATAATTCTTTTTTCTTTAAAATGTTTTTTATTGTTTAAAAGAAAAATAAAAACTGTATAAATGAGGTATCGTTGTAATCGTACTGACCCGAAGAATAAAACTGCCTTACCAATTTTACCACAGGCGGAACAACATAATACCACACACACCCCCCGACACAAAATATGGAAAAATTATAGCTCTCAAAATATCTTGATGCAAAAACTAACTTTCTCAATAAAAAGTGTCTTTTAGTGTGTGACAGCATCCAAACATAAAAGCCTGATATAAATCTGGTATTGCTGTAATCGCATGGACCCAAAGAATAAAGTTGCCTTATTGCTTATACCATACGAAGAACGGCATAAAATATAAATAAAACCAATTCTTCACATGCTGTTGATTTTTTCATTCTGCCTCCCAAAGATCGCAGTAAGACTTGGTACACATCCTGTGCTCTGAGTGCTTATACTGGGGTTTCCGAGGTCTAGTTTGTAAAATGGGGTCACTTATGGGGGATTCTGTCATTCTGGCACTTCATTGGCTCTCCCAGTTGATCATGGCACACTTAAACCATAACAGTAAAATCTGTACTATAGTATGGCGCACCTTGCCTTCTAAGTTTTGCACTGTGTCTGAAAAATATGGAAAAATATTTCTCGATTACCTGTAGGGTATTGGTGCACTCACGAAAAAAAATGGACCTCAGTTTGTTATAAAAAATTTCCCATTAGCCCTTAGAAAAATTAAAAACTTTAGGCTAAAACAACATTTTAGTGGTAAAAATTTAATTTATCCTTTCTTCACCGCTCAATGGTTTAAAATTCTTTGAAGCACATGTGGTGTCAATATGATCACTGCACACCTAGATGAATTAATTGGGAGCGTAGTTTTTTAAATGAGTTCACATGTGGGGGGGTTTCTGTTGTTCTGGCACCTCAGTAGCTCTGCCAATGTGACATGGCACCCTCAAACTATTCCAGCAAAATCTGAACTTCAAATTGGAGCCTGTTCCCTTCTGAGGTTTGCACTTTGCCTCAAAAGTTGTATTCCCCCATATATAGGGTATTGGCGCACTCAGGAAAAATTGCACAACAAATTGTTTGGTGCAATTTCTCCTGTTATTTCTCCCTTATTAAAATGCAAAATTTGGGGCCAAAATAACTTTTTTTGTGGGGAAAATGTGTTTGTTTTTTTTTTTTCACGGCTCAATGTTATAAACTTCTGTGAAGCACATGGGGGTTCACCCAGGGTTGGACTGGGGTGCCTAGGGCCCACCAGGGGAATTGACTTTAGGGGCCCACCCTATGGCTACCATAAACGGTTTTATTACGTGTTCATTTTTTGGCCTCTCCCACTAAAAAGTGTCTTTTAGCAAGCTGTACAGTGTGCAAAAGAGAACGCTCAAAGCCTCCTATATATTGTACAGACCACACTCTCAGTCTCCTATATATTGTACAGACCGCACTCTCAGCCTTCTATATATGGTACAGACCGCACTCTCAGCCTCCTATATATCGTACAGACAGCACTCTCAGCCTCCTATATATCGTACAGACCGCACTCTCAGCCTCCTATATATCGTACAGACCGCACTCTCAGCTTTCTATATATTGTACAGACCGCACTCTCAGCCTCCAATATATCGTACAGACCGCACTCTCAGCCTCCTATATATCGTACAGACCGCACTCTCAGCCTCCTATATATCGTACAGACCGCAATCTCAGCCTCCTATATATTGTACAGACCGCACTCTCAGCCTCCTATATATCGTACAGACCGCAATCTCAGCCTCCTATATATCATACAGACCGCACTCTGCCTCCTATATATCGTACAGACTGCACTCTCAGCCTCCTATATATCGTACAGACCGCACTCTCAGCCTCCTATATATCGTACAGACCGCACTCTCAGCCTCCTATATATCGTACAGACTGCACTCTCAGCCTCCTATATATCGTACAGACGCCTCCTATATATAGTACAGACTGCACTCTTGGCATCCTACTGTATATCACATACAGACCGCACTTTCGGTCTCCTATAACAGATACTTTCTATAAGAGGCTGAAAATGTGGTATGTACAGTATATAGGATTCTGATATTGTGGTATATAAGGCATATTGGCCTCGTATATGACTTACAGGCTGTCTGCCTTCTATTAGGCTTCCTATGAGACATACAGACTGTCGGCCTCCTATAAGACATACAGACTGTCGGCCTACTATTAGGCCCCCTATAAGACATACAGACTGTCGGCCTCCTATAGGACATACTAAGTGTCAGCCTCCTATTAGGCCTGTGGGAGAGAGGGTCCCCGTCGAGTGTCCGGGTCGGAACCAAGGGGACTGTCACCTGGGTTCCGGGGGAAACTGTTTCTGGGGGACAGAGTTCAGGGATGGACCGTGGAGACTGTCTCGTTCTGCTGACTCACTGACTCGCGTTCCCCGACCCTTTTATATTGGCTCCTCCCCCTACTCATTGCTGTTTGGATGGGGAAGGCAAAGGAATCACGGAAGTGGAGTTAAACTCGGAGGAACCTCTACCCTGGACCGGAGTATCCTCGTGGGTCCGAAACCACCGGCATCGGCTGCAGACCCTCCACCGAATCGTCCATACAAAGCTCCAGGATCTAGAACACCCAGGGGGAGCACTGCCCCCACCAGTTGACTTCCAGGCTGGGGATCGGGTACTCGTACTAGATCAACACCCCCAAAACAAGTTAGAACCACAGTGGGAGGAGAACCCGTACCAAGTGTTGCGCCGGATAAGCCCCGATGGGCCTGTGTATGAAATACAATCGGAAAGAGACTGAGCACCTCTCACTCGTACTGTGCACCGAAATATGTTGCGCCCCTGTGCGTCCACTGATCCCATGTGACCCGAGCCGATCACTCAGGTCCCCGACCCTCCGTCAACGGTCTGGGACCTGGATGATGAAGAGGACTTCCCAGCCACATCCACGGGCCCTCCAAGTAATGACATTGCAGCAGACCCAGTTAGCCTGCCAGAATCGACCAACCCACCACCATCCACCACCCCAGAAAGCTCCACCCCGGTCGAACTTAGACGCTCCGAGCGGTCAACGGCTGGCAAGCCCCCTGAATGTTACGAACAGGACCAGTTCGTATGGTGACAAGAACTGTCGTATCCAAAGAGTCTACTAAAGCCCTCGCCCAAGGACTGGCGTGTATACAGGGTGGGGGAGTGTGGGAGAGAAGGTCCCCATCGAGTGTCCGGGTCGGAACCAAGGGGACGTCACCTGGGTTCCGGGGGAAACTTTCCGGGGGACAGAGTTCAGGGACGGACCGTGGAGACGGACAGGTGGACTGGGGGAGAAGCCAATATAAAGGGTGGGGAACGCGAGTCACAGTGAGTCAGCAGAACGAGACAGAAGAAGCAGGAGATCATGGGAGTGACTGAGAGCCAGAGCGACTCACCAGAGCCAGGAAGGAGGCCAGAGACAGGAGAGATACTTCCCCTGGACATCAGTGGGACGGCACCAAGACGACCGTCCGAGAACCGCTGCCCCGCGTCGACCAGCGGCCGCCGCCTTCCTCCAGCCCGCGGCGGCGGCCTGCCCACGGTCACCAGCGGCTATTGCCGCCTTGCTACTGCCCGCGGCTGCGGCCTGGCCACGGTCACCAGCGGCCGCTGCCGCCTCGCTCCAGCCCGCGGCTGTGGCCAGTCTCCCGCCACCCGCAGCCGCTCTGCCCTCACCCATGGTCATGGCAAGTCCAGCGCCGTCGGCGGCTACCACTGTCCCGCTCCGATCCGCGGCAGGGGCTGAGCCTCTGCTTGCCGCGGATTCCCCATCGCAGCTGCTAGCTGCACAGGTGGCCTGCCACTTGCCACCCCACACCGCTACCGCTTACCCCAGGCCGGGGCCCGCAGCCCACTCATCCAAGGAGGTGCCCCAGTGTCACAGGAGCGTCGGAATGCTCAAAGACTACGTCGACTCTTCAGCAGCTGGGCCCAGCGGCTGCTCCGCTGAAGAACCACCGTCCAGGACGCCGAGGGACATCAGGACGGCTAAGTTGACTATATAGTGAAGGACCCGTAGTCGGCCATACCGCGGCCCTACAGTGACCGGCTTTCGCCGGACATAGTCGTGTTCTATTCTGGTTGTGTTTGCTTGTATTGAGCCCCTGCGAGGGCAACCCTTGTTGCCCCTTTTGTTGGTCAGGCTGTGACTGAGGATAGTTACCTCTAGGCCTATAAACATTATTATAAAAGCACTAAACCGTCTCGCGACTCGTCACTGCATCCTGCGTACCTGCAAGTACCACAGGCCCCCTATAAGACATACTGAGTGTCAGCCTCCTATTAGGCCCCCTATAAGACATACAGAGTATTGGCCTCTTAGATACTGTGCAGACCGCACTCTGCCTAGGTACGGCATACAGGAGGATGATAGTGCGGTCTGTACAGTCGGTATACAGGCCTCATATGACATATTAAGCCATATAAGAGTGTGGTGTGTGTGTATCTTATATAGGTGGCACTGGCAGAGATTGTGAACTGTGATGCTGCATCATGTCATGTGTATGAGCAGGGCCGGTTTTAGGTAAACTGGGGCCCAAGGCCAAGTTTAAAATGGGGCCCCAAATGCTAACATATTACACATCACACAGAAGCATTTCAATTGTATTCACATGTGCTGAGTTCAGGATGCTAAATGAGTGTGATTAACAATAGTGAAGTCGTTCAACACTTGTTTCCCGGCCTCTTTCCACCGTCTGAGAAAGAATGATGGAGACAGAACAACCACTAATGGATCAATCTGTCCCCATACAGTATCATGTTATCAGCAGCACATCTACAGTTTACACCCCATAGTCCTCAATATAATATAATGTGCCCCATAGTCCTCCATATAGTATAATACACTCCTCATAGCCCTCTATATATTAAAATACACTCAGTCCTCCATAGAATATAAAACACTCCTCCATATATTAAAATGCACTACTCAGTCCTCCATATAGTATAATACACTCCTCATAGTGCTCCATATAGTATAATACACCGCCAGTCATCCATGTAGTACAATTCACTTCCCATAGTATAATGCACCCCATAGTTCTTCATATAGTATAATGTATTCCCCATAGTCCTCTATACAGTATAATGCAGCCACCCCATAGAGCATAATGCAGCCACCCCACAGAGTATAATGCAGCCCCGCCATACAATATAATGTAACCCCCATAGAATATAATGCAGCCCCCCTCTTATAGTATAATGCAGCCACCCCTTAGAGCATAATGTAGCCACCCCACAGAATATAATGTAACCCCCCATAGAATATAATGCAGCCCCCCTCATATAGTATAATGCAGCCCCTCCATAGAATATATGGCAGCCCCTTATATAGTATAATGTAGCCCCTCAATAGAATACAATGTAGCCCTCCTCATAGTATAATGCAGCCCAAATAGAATATAATGTAGCCCCCTTAAAAAGTATACTAAAGTCCCCATACAATACAATGCAGCCCCCCATAGAATACAATGTAGCCTCCTCATATAGTATAATGTAGCCCCTTCATAGAGTATGATGCGATCACCCCCCATAGAATATAATAAAGATAATACAGCCCCCCCATAGAATATAATGTAACCCTGAATAGAATATAATACAGTCCACCTCCCCATAGAATATAACGTAGCCCCCCATATTATATAACACAGCCTCCTAGAATATAATGTATAATGTACCCCCCCATGGCATATAACACAGCCACATAATATATACCACAGCCCACACAGTATATAACACAGCACCACATGGTATATAGCACAGCACTACATGGTGTACAGTACAGCACCACATGGTATATAACACAGCCCCACATGGTATATAGCACAGCCTCACATGGTATACAGCACAGCCCCACATGGTATTCACTGTGTAACTAGATCCTTATACAGGGGTATAATGAGGCCTCACTACAGGAGAGACCGGAGTGAGGAGCCGGGGCCTGATCACAAGAGCTGACAATCTGAGGAAACGGCAATGCTGAATAACAGTTTACACTGCGTCACTAGATCCTTATACAGGTGTATAATGAGGCCTCACTGTACAGGAGAGACCGGAGCGAGGAGCAGAGACCTTATCACAAGAGCTGACAATCTGAGGAAACGGCAATGCTGATAACAGTGTACACTGCGTCACTAGATCCTTATACAGGGGTATAATGAGGCCTCACTGTACAGGAGAGACTGGAGCGAGGAGCAGGGGCCTGATCACAAGAGCTGACAATCTGAGGAAGGAGCAATGCTGAATAACAGTCTCTACTTCATCACTAGATCCTTATACAGGGGTATAATGAGGCCTCACTGTACAGGTGAGACCGGAGCGCGGAGCCGGGGCCTGATCACAAGAGCTGACAATCTGAGGGAACAGCAATTCTGATAACACTCTACACTGCGTCACTAGATCCTTATACAGGGCCTAGGGGTATAATCAGGCCTCTACTACTCACCGGACCCAGAGGGCTGTGTTTACACACACACTGAGGCGCAGAGGGAGCGGGAGCAGCAGGGTGAGCACAGTGCACTGCAGAGCGCGGCGGCCTCCTCTTGTCTGTGTGCTGGCGCTGCTGTTAGCCAGGCAGCAGCAGCCAGCTACAGAACGGGAACTCAGTCGGGCGGGGCGGTTGTCACCGCCCATCAAGAGCAGGCTGCTGACGGTCACGCAGCGGCGCTGGTGAGTGGATGAGTCATCACAGACAGGAGCCGCCTGCGGCCGGAGCCAGCCAGGAGGTCACCGCCCGACTGCACCGCTCGCTAAGGTATGTGCACGTGCGTGGCGCGATGCTGAAGCTCTTAAAGGGCCATCATTATTAAAGGGGCAGCAATTTTAAAAGGCCCCCGCGACCCTCTGGGCCCACCGGGCATTTACCCAGTACCCCAGCAGGCGAGACCGAGCCTGGGTTCACCACAAATCTAAATACATTCCTTGAAGGGTCTAGTTTCCAAAATTGGATCACTTATGGGGGGTTTCCACTGTTTAGGATCATCAGGGGCTCCCCAAATGGGTCATGACGTTTGCTAATGATTCGAGGAAATTTTACATTCAAAAAGTCATATGACGCTCCATTTCTTCCGAGCTCTGCCATGCTTCCCAACAATAGTTTTCTCCCTCATATGGGGTGTTGGTGTATCTGAAGAAATTGCACTAAAAATTGTATGTTGTAATTACTCCTGCTACCCTTATGAAATTCAAAATTTGGGGCTAAAAACGGAAAATGTTATTTTATTTTATTTTTTTTTAATTTTCACAGCTCAATGTTTCAGACTTCTGAAAAAGCACCTGAGGGTTCAATGTGCTCACCACACATCTAGATCAGTTACCTGAAGGGTTTAGTTTCTAAAAACGGTGTCACTTGTGGGGGTTTTGTGTTTAGGCACATCAGAGGCTCTCCAAACGCGACATGGCGTCCGCCAATTGTTCCAGCAAATTTTGCATTCAAATAGTCAAATGGCACTCTTTCCCTTCCGAGCTCTGCCATGTGCCCAACCAGTGGTTTTCTCCCTCTTATGGGGTATCGGCATGCACAGAAGAAATTGCACAACAAATTTTAGGGTCCATTTTTTCCTTTTACCCTTGTCAAAATTTGGATCTGGAGTAAATTTTTTGTGGAAAAAAAGTTAACTGTTCATATTTCCGTCCACATTACAAAAATTCCTGTGAAGCACCTGAAGGGGTAATAAAATTCTTGAATGTGGTGTTGAGGGCTGCAGTTTTTAGAATGATGTCACTTTTGAGTATTTTCTATCATATAGACCCTCAATGTCACTTCAAATGTGAGGTGGTCCCTAAAAAAATGGTTTTGTAAATTTTGTTGGAAAAAGGAGAAATCATTGGTCAACTTTTAAAGGGAATCTGTCACCAGTTTTGGCTGATATAAGTTATGACCATCACCTTTCTGAACTGATATACAGCATTCTATAATGCTGTATATCTGCCCCCAACCCGACCTGTAAGAGAAGAAAAATAACTTTTATTATACTCACCTCTGGGGTGGTCCAGTCCAGTGGGAATTGCTCTTCATGGTCCAGCGCCTTCCATCTTCTTATGATGCCATCCTCCTACTTGGTTCGTGTGGATGACACGTCCCTGCATCATCCACACGTCCCTCGGCATCACACACCATGCTCCTGTGCAGGCATACTTGTCTGCCCTGTTGAGGGCAGAGCAAAGTACTGCAGTGCGCAGGTGCCGGGGCTCTTTGACCTTTCCCGACACCTGCACACTACAGTACTTTGCTCTGTCCTTAACAGGGCAGATAAGTACCCCTGCACAGGAGCGTGGTGCCGAGGAGTCTGTGTGGATGATGCAAGGACGCGTCATCCACACGAAGCAAGCAGGAGGGCGGCATCGTAAGAATATGGGAGGCGCCAGACCAGGAAGAGCAACACCCACTGGATCGGACCGCCCCGCAGGTGAGTATAATAAAAGTTATATTTCTTCTCTTACAGGTCGGGTTGGAGGCAGATATACAGCATTATAGAATGCTGTATATCAGCCCCGAAAGGTGATGGCCGTAACTTATATCGGCAAAAACTGGTGACAGGTTCCCTTTAACCGTTATACCTTCTTAACAAAAGAAAAATTGTTTCAAAAATTGTGCTGATGTAAAGTAAACATGTGGAAAATGTTATTTAATAACTATTTAGTGCGATATGACTTTCAGTGCATAAAAAGTTAAAATTTTCACATTTCCATTTTTTTAAGAAATAAACGCAAGTCATGGCAAATAAATTTTTCCACTACCATGAAGTACAATATGTCGCAAGAAAACAGCTTCAGAATCAGTGGAATCAATGGAGCGTTACAGAGTTATGACTTATGAAGTGAGAACAGGCTTTTGGGTGAAGGGGTTAAATCTGTTAAAGAGAACCTGACAACTGATACATGCTGCTCAATCCACAGGCAGCATGTATCAGACACTGATATGAGCCAGGCACTGCGGGGTTTCAGAGAAAAACGGGACAGGGGACATGGACTAAGTCGCACTGGATGCTAGTCATACAGGCGGGTCCATTCAGCCAGACTGATACATGCTGCCCATGGATTGTATAGCATATATCATCTGTTAGGTTCTGTTTTTACCCGACAGATAGGATAGGTCATCAATGTAAAAGTGACAAACAGCCCCGTTAATGATCAGCTGATTTTCAGCTTAGCTTTATTAGGTCAGATCTGGGATCATACAATACTTTGGACTGACAACTTAACTAACGACTGTCTTATTATTAGGTCATGTTACTGCTCTCTCCCATCTATGTATTCTCAATACTAATCCGACAACTTAAACATCCTTTTTTTTTTCTATCTGTAGATGCATCATGCTGCTATCAGGCAAAGGAACTAATGTGCCGCGAGACCTGTGAGCAGGTATATATTTCCTCTTGTGATTTTACTTTTGATCCTAACACATAACTGAATTCTCACCTTTCTGCACCAGTTTTGAGTTTGTACTTAGATTCATCAACTTTGAATTTGCAATACAAGCAAGAAGTACAAAAAAAATTCACAGAATGAAGTAAATCACAGGTTTGATAGGCATGTTAATGATGTGCAAATTATGAAGAAATTGAACATTTTCAAAACATCTCTATTTATTCAGTATTGAGTATGAGTGTCATGCTCAGAAATCCCCACACTTACAAGCCTTGGCATGCTGTCCAGAAGTTTAATGGTTGTCTGAGGAATGTTCTGCCACGCTGATTGAAATTGGGCACACAAATAATAAAGATCCACTGCTAGCAGCTCCTTTTGCAATTGCCGACCATGTCCTGAGACCCTGCTGGCCATGACGATACAGTTAGATCACACAGGCTGCTCACATTAGCAAGAGTGGAAGTACCATATTATAAGATTCACTTTATTTCCCCCACTTTATTTTGGGGGGAAAGTGGGGGTGTGTCTTATAATGCGGATATAACTTTCTGGCCGCAGTGGAGCAGAGTCGCTGCTGGAGGCTGGGATGAGGGGGTGTTCGGATGTGCAACACACCGCTGCAGGTGTTCAGTGCTGCGAGTGTTCGGTGCTGTGGGTGTTCCGTGCTGCGAGGCTCTACCGACATTTTATGAAAGGCCAGAGCCCCCACAGCTTCCTATTCTTATCTCCCGAGATCTTGGTGCCGAGATCACCATATGCGCATGCGCCCACGCCAACCATTTTCCCGAAGTCCACCGCATAGGAAACCATTTAACTGCGGGGGGCTCTGTCCTTTCACAAAATGTCATCAGAGCCCCTCGCAGCACCGAACACCCACAGCAGCGTGCCGCACATCCGAACACCCCCTCATCCCAGCCTGCAGCAACTCTCCAATCTTGCCTCTTCCAGCAGCGACCTTGGGACCCTGCTTCCCCGCAGCTACCACCCCTGGTAAGCAATAAGACGCATGGATTATAAGAAGCACCACCATTTTATTTAAAACAAGTTTTTTTCCTATTTTTCTCCTCAAAATTTGGGGTGCCTCTTATAATCCCGAGGTAATTGGGAGTGCACTCACTTTGTACAGGGTGGAGGTGCTAGATTAGGGTGAGATTTGTAATGCATGTAGTCAAATTCACTGCACACTACTGTATTGTTGCACATGAAGCATATTTTATTGTTGTAATTTACGCTTCACATGAATCGAAGTGATAATTCAATTCACCTGGTGCTGTGAAAGCAACCAAGCAAGTGTACCACACTTCTCACTATTCTGATCTTCTATTCACAAGAATGCTGCAACATTTTGACCAATATTTGGGAGTCTAAATGTCTTCATTGATGTACTGAATTATCTCCTTTTAATCATGTGAATTTTAACCTAAAACAATAAAATACATTTTATGTGCAAGAATATAGGAGTTGCAGTGAATTTGTTGTGATGAGAAACGGCTCGTGGGACACTTTGGAGATATGGCCGTACCCTGGGTTCAATTCTTGATCCATTCATACTGCAAGTTAGATTGGAAGTCACACACCTAGCCTAAAACGTCAAAAAAATGTTTACAGAAATCATCAGAATGCATGACATTAGGCTACAAGTAGGGGAGTAACGATTGTGGTCACAGAGAGTGCAACTGCAACCGGGCCTATTCACATCGCTGATCGGGTTGACAGATTACTGGGAGGGGCTGGTGAGGATCCAGCGGTCATGGTGCTCATTGGCACAAATGACAAAGTTAGAGGTAGGTGGAAGGTCCGTAAAGATGATTTCAGGGAATTAGGCTGCAAGCTTAAAGCAAGGACCTCCAAGGTGGCATTTTCGGACATAATTCCTGTACCACGTGCCACGCCAGAGAGGCAACGGGAGATTAGGGAGGTTAATAAGTGGCTCAGGAATTGGTGTAGGAAGGAGGGGTTTGGGTTCCTGGAGAACTGGGCCGACTTCTCAGTTGGCTACAGGTTCTACGCTAGGGATGGGCTGCACCTCAATGGGGACGGTGCAGCTGTGCTGGGGGAGAAAATGGCTAGAAGATTGGAGGAGTGTCTAAACTAGGGACGGGGGGAGGGTATTCCTTTTATAGGAGGGGAAGACAGTGCAGATAGAGACCTGGGCACAAATAATGAAATTGGGGTGGGGTTAGAACAGTTAATAATTTTAGAAAGAATAGAGGTACAGAGAGATACATAAAGTGCATGTATACTAATGCCAGAAGCCTCTCCAACAAAATGGTGGAATTGCAGTTATTGTTGGAACATAATTATGACATGGTGGGGATATCTGAGACATGGCTGGTTGAGAGCCATGACTGGGCGGTTAATTTACAGGGCTATAGTCTGTTCAGAAATGACTGTACAAATAAGCGAGCGGGAGGCGTGTGTTTATATGTAAAATCATCCTTAAAACCCATCCTGCGTGATAATATATGTGAATCTAATGAAAATGTAGAGTCCCTATGGGTGGAGATAAGGGGAGGGGGAAAAATAATAAATTACTAATAGGGGTTTGTTATAAGTCTCCAAAAATAATGGAAGCAACAGAGAATATCCTAATAAAGTAAATAGATGAAGCGGCGACTCAAGGAGAAGTCATTATTATGGGGGACTTCAACTACCCTGAAATACATTGGGGAACCGAAACCTGCAGTTCCAGCAAAGGTAATAGGTTTTTGACAACTATGAGAGACAATTACCTTTCACAACTGGTTCAGGACCCAACAAGAGTGGGGGCACTGCTAGACCTAATATTAACCAACAGGCCAGACCGTATATCAAATATATAAGGGTTGAGGGTCACTTGGGTAATAGTGATCACAAAATAATAAGTTTTCATGTATCCTTTAATAAGATGTGTAGTAGAGGGGTTACAAGGACACTAAACTTCAGGAAAGCAAATTTCCAACGGATGATAGATGATCTTGGTGCAATTAACTGGGACGATATCCTGAGACATAAAAATTCACAAAGAAAATGGGAGACATTTATTAGCATCCTGAATAGGACATGTGCACAATATATGCCGTATGGGAATAAACATGCTAGAAATAGGAGGAAACCACTATGGTTAAATAGAGCTGTAAGGGGCGCAATAAGTGACAAAAAGAAAGCATTTAGAGAATTAAAGCAAGTAGGTAGTGATGAGGCATTAAATAAATACAGAAAATTAAATAAATTCTGTAAAAAGCAAATCAAGACAGCAAAGTTTGAGACAGAGAGACTCATTGCCAGAGAAAGTAAAAATAATCCCAAAATATTCTTTAACTACATAAATAGTAAGAAGCTAAAAAATGATAGTGTTGGTCCCCTTAAAAATAGTCTGGGTGAAATGGTGGATGTGGATGAGGAAAAAGCCAATATGCTAAATGACTTTTTTTCAATAGTATTTACACAAGAAAATCCCATGACGGATAACATGATTAGGGATAAAAATTCTCCATTAAATGTCACCTGCTTAACCCAGCAGGAAGTACGGCGGCGTCTAAAAATCACTAAAATTGACAAATCCCTGGGCCCGGATGGGATACACCCCCGAGTACTGCAGGAATTAAGCACAGTCATAGCTAGACCATTATTTTTAATCTTTAAAGATTCCATAATAACAGGGGGGTCTGTACCACAGGACTGGCGTATAGCAAATGTGGTGCCAATACTCAAGAAGGGGACAAAAACTGAACTTGGAAATTATAGGCCAGTAAGTTTAACCTCAACTGTGGGTAAAATCCTGGTGGGTTTTCTAAGAGATACTATACTGGTGTATCTGGAGACGAATAACCTTATGACCCAACATCAACATGGGTTTACGAGGAACCGTTCCTGTCAGACTAATCTGATAATCTGAAGAGGTAAGTTCCGGACTGGACCAAGGGAATGCAGTGGACGTGGTGTACATGGACTTTTCAAAAGCTTTTGATATGGTGCCACACAAAAGGTTGATACATAAAATGAGATCAATGGGGATAGGGGAAAATATGTGTAAGTGGGTTTAGAGCTGGCTCAGGGTTAGGAAACAAAGGGTGATTATTAATGGAGCACACTCGGGACTGGGTCACCGTTAGCAGTGGGGTACCACAGGGGTCAGTATTGGGCCCGCTTCTTTTTAACATATTTATTAATGACCTTATAGGGGGCATAGAGAGTAGAATTTCAATATTTGCAGATGACACGAAACTCTGCAGGGTAATCAGTACAGAGGAGGACAATTTTATATTACAAGAGGATTTATTTAAGCTAGAAGCTTGGACTGATAAATGGCAAGTGAGCTTTATTGGGGATAAATGTAAGGTCATGCACTTGGGTAGAACAAACAAGATGTATAATTATTGTAAAACACTGGGCAAAACAGTCACTGAAAAAGACCTGGGTGTATGGGTGGACGACAAACTCACATTTAGTGGCCAGTGTCAGGCAGCTGCTGCAAAGGCAAATAAAATAATGGGATGCATTAAAAGAGGCATAGATGCTCATGAGGAGAGCATAATTTTACCTCTAGATAAGTCACTAGTGCGACCACACTTAGAATACTGCGTACAGTTCTGGTCTCCAGTGTATAAGAAAGACATAGCTGAACTGGAGCGGGTGCAGAGAAGAGCGACCAAGGTTATTAGGGAACTGGGGGGTCTGCAATACCAAGACAGGTCATTAAACTTGGGGTTATTTAGTTTGGAAAATCGAAGGCTTAGGGGTGATCTTAATACAATGTATAAATATATGCGGGGACAGTACAAACACTTTCTAATGATCTTTTTACTCTTAGACCTGTGACGGGGACAAGGGGGCATCCTCTACGTCTGGAGGAAAGAAGGTTTATGCATACTCACAGACGCGGATTCTTTATTGTAATAGCAGTGAAACTATGGAACTCTCTGCCATATGATGTTGTAATGAGTGATTCTGTAATGTTTTCGGACTTTTATGCTAGATCCGTTATCTTCGCATTTAGTGTGTCGGCCATCTTGTTTCCTGGACTGTGCATTGACTTTTGCCCTCAACCAATATGGAGTCCTCAGCTTGTCGTTGGCCATCTTGTTTCCTGGCATGTGCAGTGACTTTGCCCTCAAATAACATGGAGTACTCAGCTATGATGTCCCTGCCCTGTTTCCTGCCAATTGTCCTTTTAATCAGCTCCAGCTGATTCACCTGTGCTCCTGAATCAGCTCTATTCCCAGTTTGTGACTTGGTCTGTGAAGCCTGGATCTCCTCTGCTTGGAACCATTTGTGGACACAGAACCCTTCTGCTTGCCAGCTACTTCTGACAGGAAAGTAATGGACTCTGAATATCGTTGGTTGTTTGCCTAACTCTGCAACTATCCTGCTACTGCACTACTTGTATGAAGTAATACAAGAAATGCTTAAGAAGCTTATGTCTCATGTGTCTTATTATACCCATGCGTTAGACTCTAGATAGACTGTATACCATATGACAGATTCAGGAGCCATGATAGAGTCTGCTGGGTCTGAGACACCGCTGCAACCTGTATAGAGATTTTTTATTTTATTTTTTTTTTTTTTGGATCTTTGCCGTTGGGGAGCCGCTGCAGGCTGTGGATCCAAGATATCGATATATGTGATAGTGGTTGTGGCTTCTCACAACCTTTCCAGGTGAGCACATTCCCTTCTTTTAAGTCAGGAGTGTTACCACAGGTAAACACTATTGTGCTCCTTTTCTTTCTTTCCAGCCTCTCTGCCATACATCTTCGGGGAATATGGAGGACTCTGTTAAACATCTGTGCGAAGTAACCAATTCAATCCTTGCCGATCTACAGGCAGTAAAGGACAGCTTTGCAAGTCTGCGGGATCGGAGTGATCATAATCTACAGGTGTTCGGACAGACCACTCAGGACTTACGAACCCGGATTGAGGTTCTGGAGCGACAAGTCCAAACCCAAACTTCCACCCCGGCAATGGGAATCCCCAAGCTACCACCATTCCGCTTTGGCGGTGAACGGGAAAGATTCAGAGGATTCATTAATCAATGCAAACTGTTCTTTGCGGCTCATGCGCCTCAGTTCCTTACTGAGCGATCTAAAGTATTAACAATAATTATGCTGCTCTCCAACAAAGCTCTCGCATGGGCAAACCCTCTAATTGAGACTGACGACTGTCTAAATAACCTTGATGCTTTCATTTCAGCTATGGGGAAGGCATTCGATGATCCGAACCGCGGTGCTACAGCGGAATCAGCTATGTTGACTTTAAGCCAAGGTAAGCGCTCAGTAGCAGAATATGCTCTGGATTTCCGGAGATGGGCCCTCGACACCACTTGGGATAGCTCCGCTAAAAGATCGGTTTTTCGGAGAGGATTATCCTCTGTAATTAAGGACGAACTTGCTCGTGTCGACCCACCTACAGCATTAGGAGATTTTATCAACTACTGTATTCGGATCGATGCTCGGCTTACTGAACGCAGACAGGAGAGGTGGTCGGAGCTAAGGCACTCTAATCATTTATTCTCTCCCTCTCCAGCCAAGGAGTCCTTGAGCAGGATTATACGAGAACCAAAACCCGAGCCTATGCAGGTGGACTCTTTACAGAGACGGGTCAGTGATGCACGTAAGGAACAGCGACTAAAGGAAAATCTGTGTTTCTATTGCGGTAAGTCAGGACATTTCATCATCAACTGCCCCAGTCGTTCTCGTAAGACAACTGCAGCCATCATACACTGCGAGTGCTGTGAGAGGGGTTCTGTCAGGTCCGCACTACAGACCCCAGAGGGAGTAGAAGATACAGACATTGATTACTCGGACTTGAACTCTGTTATCTCTGAGCCCGATGCAGGTGTTACTGCAGCAGTTTTTCCGGTCCTCTCAGCGGTTTCCCAGCTGAGCTGCAAGAACAACAATTCTCATTGCTTCATTCCCCTCAAACTCAGGGTTCACTCCGTTTGGGTATCTACCTCCGCTATGATCGATTCAGGGGCAAGCGGCAATTTTATGGACATCTCCTTTGCCCAGAGACATAACGTACATTCAGTAAAGAAGGCTACTCCTGTACAGATGGAGACCTTGGATGGCTCACTGTTAAACTCGGGACCAGTGGACCAGGAGACGGAACCCCTGAAGGTCCTCATGGGTAATGACCATCAAGAGAGTCTGTCCTTTATGCTCATCTCTTCTCCTCATTTCCCTATTATTCTAGGACTGCCTTGGCTGCAGGCTCAGAATCCTACGATTAATTGGGAGACTAAAGAACTGCACTTTCCGAAGACACAGATAAGTCCAGAAGCTTCAGTCTGCTCCATCCCTAAGGGACCACCATCAGTCTCAGAGCTACCAGCAATATACCGTGAGTATGCTGATGTGTGCGACAAAAAGAACGCAGACCTACTACCCCCTCACCGTCCATATGACTGTCCAATAGACCTATTACCAGGTGCAGGGATACCGTTTGGCAAGATTTACCCTTTGGCAGGGCCAGAGCTAAAGGCGCTAAAGGACTATATAGATTAACAGCTAGCCAAGGGCTTCATACGCCATTCTTCATCTCCCGCTGGTGCACCAATCTTCTTTGTGAAGAAGAAAGACGGATCTCTTAGGCCCTGCATAGATTATCGGGAGCTCAATAAGATCACGATCAGAAACCGTTACCCACTACCTTTGATTCCGGAATTATTGGAGAGAGTACGGCATGCAAAGCTCTTTACTAAGTTGGATCTCCGTGGGGCCTATAACTTGGTCCGCATTAGACCTGGGGATGAATGGAAGACTGCTTTCAGGTCACGCTACGGACACTTTGAATACCTGGTAATGCCATTCGGTTTATGTAATGCCCCAGCAACTTTCCAACATTTGGTGAATGACATTTTTAGAGATCTCCTGGATACATTCATTGTAATTTATTTGGATGATATCTTGATTTTTTTCTAACTCCACAGAGGAACATCACAGACATGTGAAGATGGTCTTAGAACGCCTTCGACAAAACCATCTGTATATCAAACTAGAAAAGTGCGAATTCCATCGGACGGAGATCCAATTTCTGGGGTATGTAATGACGTCACGAGGAATTAGTATGGATGAGAGTAAGATCCAAGCCATTAAAGACTGGCCGGTCCCCAAGAATGTAAAGGAGGTCCAGCGCTTTATAGGGTTTGCTAATTTTTATAGGCGTTTTATCAGGAACTTTTCTGAGGTAGTGTCTCCCATCACACAGCTTACCCGCAAGAACTCTGCTTTTACCTGGACCCCCCAGGCTCAAGAAGCATTTTCCCGCCTGAAACAGAAATTCACCACGGCACCTATTCTGGTGCATCCTAACCCTGAACGTGCCTTCATAATAGAGGTGGATGCCTCAGACAGTGCCATTGGAGCTATCCTCTCCCAGAGGACAGGCGAGAAAGAAGTCTTACATCCCTGTGCTTTCTTTTCTCGGCGGTTGTCTCCTGCAGAACGAAACTATGACGTGGGTAATAGAGAATTGTTGGCCATCATCGCAGCCTTCAAAGAATGGAGACACCACCTTCAGGGAGCTGCACAGCAGATAATCGTCTTGACTGACCACCGCAATCTCGAGTTTATCAGATCGGCTAAGTGTTTGACTCCTCGCCAGGCTCGTTGGAGTCTTTTTTTTAAACCAATTCAGTTTTGTTATCTCTTATAGACCAGGATCGCGTAATGGAAAGGCCGATGCGTTGTCTAGACTCTACTCAGATGAAACTATCCCACTCACGTTTCATAAGACTGTTATCTCTGATTCCAGGTTCCTGGGGGTGATCCATAATCAAGACTTGCTTAACGATATCAAGGAAGCATACCATACGGATCCCTGGTTGGCACAACCATCTTGTGAAGTAAGTCTTGTATATAAGAATGGTGTGTGGATTCAGGGGCAACGCCTGTATATTCCTGAAGCGGCCAGAGGGAAAGTACTGCAACTCGTCCACGATTCTAAAATAGCGGGGCATAGAGGAGTTCTGAAGACTCAAGAATTCCTGTCTCGCTTCTTTTGGTGGCCCACGTACAGAAGAGACGTTCTGGATTATGTCACTTCTTGTGAAGTCTGTGCTAGATGCAAGACTCCACGTTCGTCGCCTACAGGTCTTTTACAACCCCTACCCATTCCCACCCGTCCATGGGGATCCATATCAATGGACTTCATTGTGGAGCTGCCAACCTCTCAAGGGAAGAACACAGTTCTAGTGGTGGTGGATCGGTTAACAAAGGCAGCCCATTTTATTCCGTGTGTGGGTTTACCCACTGCGAAACACACATCGGACTTGATCATCCAAAATGTGTTTCGTCTGCATGGCGTACCGGATGAGGTTGTATCTGATCGAGGGGTGCAATTCACTTCAAAGTTTTGGCAGCACTTCTGTGCTGCGTTAAACATCAAAGTTAATCTATCTTCTGCCTTTCATCCGCAGACAAATGGACAAACTGAGCGGACTAACCAGACCCTAGAACAGTATCTCCGCTGTTTTATCTGCCACCTACAAGATGACTGGGTGGATTTGCTCCCACTGGCTGAATTCTCTTACAACAATTCGCAGAGCGCTTCCACTAAGTTGTCACCCTTTTATGCCAATTTGGGTTATCATCCTAACATCCTTCCTCGATTTCCCATAGACACACCTCTCCCAGCTGTAGCCGACAGAATCACATCTCTACAACAGAACCTTGATCTACTTAAGAGGAATCTGGAATCCGCTCAGGACAGGTATAAAAAATCGGCAGATAGGTTTCGTAAACCTGCACCAACCTTCAAGGTAGGAGATTTGGTTTGGCTGTCAACTAAGAACCTTAAGATGAGAGTACCATCATCCAAATTGGGTCATAAGTACATCGGGCCTTATAAGATTACTAAGCTTGTCAGTAACGTTGCCTGTCGCCTTCAACTGCCGAGATCTATGAGGATTCACCCTGTGTTTCATGTTTCTCTACTGAAGGCTGCAACTCCCAATTCTTTCCCTGGTCGTTCTTCTTCCCCTCCTGCTCCGGTCCTCATCGATGGCCAGGAGGAGTTTGTCGTGGAAAGGATCCTGGACTCCAGGTTGCGTAGAAACGGGGTGCAATACCTGGTACAGTGGCAAGGCTATTCTTCTGAGGACAACTCGTGGGAACCAGCCTCCAATCTCCATGCGCCTCGTTTACTCCGCCAGTTCCATCAGAGGTACCCGGGAAAGCCTGGACTGGGGCCATCCGGAGGCTGTCCTTAAGGGGGGAGTAATGTAATGTTTTCGGACTTTTATGCTAGATCCGTTATCTTCGCATTTAGTGTGTCGGCCATCTTGTTTCCTGGACTGTGCATTGACTTTTGCCCTCAACCAATATGGAGTCCTCAGCTTGTCGTTGGCCATCTTGTTTCCTGGCATGTGCAGTGACTTTGCCCTCAAATAACATGGAGTACTCAGCTATGATGTCCCTGCCCTGTTTCCTGCCAATTGTCCTTTTAATCAGCTCCAGCTGATTCACCTGTGCTCCTGAATCAGCTCTATTCCCAGTTTGTGACTTGGTCTGTGAAGCCTGGATCTCCTCTGCTTGGAACCATTTGTGGACACAGAACCCTTCTGCTTGCCAGCTACTTCTGACAGGAAAGTAATGGACTCTGAATATCGTTGGTTGTTTGCCTAACTCTGCAACTATCCTGCTACTGCACTACTTGTATGAAGTAATACAAGAAATGCTTAAGAAGCTTATGTCTCATGTGTCTTATTATACCCATGCGTTAGACTCTAGATAGACTGTATACCATATGACAGATTCCCTACTAAAATTTAAGAAGGGACTGGATGCCTTTCTTGAAAAGTATAATATTACAGGGTATATACACTAGTTTCCTTAATATTGCGTTGATCCAAGGAGCTAGTCTGATTGCCGTATGTGGAGTCGGGAAGGAATTTTTTACCCCAATGTGAAGCTTACTGTTTTCCACATGGGTTTTTTTTTGCCTTCCTCTGGATCAACATGTTAGGGCAAGTTAGGATAGGATATGGGTTGAACAAGATGGACTTAAAGTCTTCCTTCAACCTTAATAACTATGTTACTATTCTTGAGGTGTGCCCACCATCCAGGGGCTGGCTGGCAAATTTTAGCCTTGGGGGCAAAGCACACAGCAGTGGCCCATGAGTAGCGTCTCATCCTTATCCCCTTTCTGACATCAGACATAATATTCCGTCCATGTGCCCTGGGCTTATTTGACCATGGACGGAATATTATGTCCGAGCAATCGTCCGCACACACGTTCTGACAGCTGACACTAAGTGCCAGGAGCGGTCACTTTAACCCCCAAAATGCTATGATCGAACACGATCGCAGCATTCTGGAAGCCAGCAGATGGCTGACAGCCCCTCTGCCTTAGGATCGGAGATCGTTGCCATGGTGACCCGATGTCATCATGACAATGTATTCAAACTAAAGGAACAAAAAAGCGCAATAGGGTCTTATCCGGGTTATTTCAGGAGAAATAGATTAGAATTTACTCACCCTTTTTAGGAGAGGTTCAGGCATGTGGGATCAGTAATCTGCTTGCTGCACGTCCAAAGGTCAGCTCTGCGACCGCTTGAAACATCAAATTTCGGAATAAATTCTTGGACTTTTGTGCGCTGCCAGATAAATTCACTAGTCCAGTTTATGAGAAAGATTAATCCATTTATTTCCCAACGCATTTCGAAATGTATACCATTTCTTCTTCAGGGGATGACATATATGATCAGATAGAACTGTCACAGATTATATACACCAAGAATTCAAAAAACGGTGCCAAAGGGTCACATGTCATCTGGTGCAAATGTCAGAGTTCAAAGTACCACAAATGAACTATTGTATTAGTTAATCTAGATTCATTAAAAACATATTATTTTTATTATTTCATAGATAAAAAAGGAAGAAAGAAGGAAAAAAAGGAAGAAGATAAAAAAACGAAAAAATGGGGATATATATAAAACGAACTCTTGGCATCTGGGAAAAAAATAGCACATTAAGTGTCTTAGACCACTATCCCAAGGTCAGGTCATAACTGACAAGAGAGAAGAAAAAGACTTGAAGAATGGATAAAAAATGATTAAAAAATGATCGAATTACTATTAAAATGATATGTATAATTTATATGACAATAAAAGAAACTTACTCTTTTTATTAAAATAAAAATGTGTATGAATCACCATTAATTAATAAAAACATCAATGTGGCCAATTATAAAGATGTGGCCGAAAAAAATCAATCAATGCGATCGATTATAAGAAATTCACACGCCACTCGAGAGGGGGTGTTGATTTCATTCACAATTCATCAGAGTGCTTGATGGGAAATGTACAAAGACACCGACTATGGAGAGTTCAAGTGCGCTTAATGAAGAAACCAGGATCGCTACCCGTGATGTTTCAATATGAAGAGAAGAAAATTAAGGAGGAAAAGGGGAGACCGCTCACTTATAATATAATAAAACTGATATCTTTTTCTTGAAACACTATAGTATAAAAATATATATAAAAGAGATATGCACATTGAATATTATAAAAAGTATATAAAAAATGATAAAATGAATTAGTTCAACCACATTACAGGAATAAAAAGTCGCATACAGAAAAGGGGTTAACCATACAAGATACAACAAAAATCAATATAAATGACATATGTATGCATAGTTAAAAATTATTCAAAAGGAGAATTATTAAATTTATCTTATTTAATATTTATTTAATATTATTACACACAGAGAAAAATCTGTAAAATCATATACCACCAATGAAATCTTTCCTATAAAAAATTATTTGAACTGTACCACGGAATTTGTTATATATTTAATTGAATGTGGATGCAAAAAACAGTATGTTGGAAGAACAACCCAACCCTTACACCTAAGGGTTAATTCACATAGATATAACATTAAGAGGGGTTTCTTACAACACGGTCTCTCTAGACATTTCGCTATTAAACATAATAAGGATTTGAGTGGACTAAAAATCAGTCCAATTGAACATATTCCTGTTGACATTCCTGATAGAATAGGGCAACTAAATAGAAAAGAGGTTTTTTGGATTTATAGGTTGAATACACTTAAGCCATATGGATTGAACGAAATTACAGAGGTTTTTCTTTAAAATAAGATAAATTTAATAATTTTCCTTTTGAATAATTTTTAACTATGCATACATATGTCATTTATATTGATTTTTGTTGTATCTTGTATGGTTAACCCCTTTTCTGTATGCGACTTTTTATTCCTGTAATGTGGTTGAACTAATTCATTTTATCATTTTTTATACACTTTTTATAATATTCAATGTGCATATCTCTTTTATATATATTTTTATACTATAGTGTTTCAAGAAAAAGATATCAGTTTTATTATATTATAAGTGAGCGGTCTCTCCTTTTCCTCCTTCATTTTCTTCTCTTCATATTGAAACATCACGGGTAGCGATCCTGGTTTCTTCATTAAGCGCACTTGAACTCTCCATAGTCGGTGTCTTTGTACATTTCCCATCAAGCACTCTGATGAATTGTGAATGAAATCAACACCCCCTCTCGAGTGGCGTGTGAATTTCTTATAATCGATCGCATTGATTGATTTTTTCGGCCACATCTTTATAATTGGCCACATTGATGTTTTTATTAATTAATGGTGATTCATACACATTTTTATTTTAATAAAAAGAGTAAGTTTCTTTTATTGTCATAAATTATACATATCATTTTAATAGTAATTCGATCATTTTTTAATCATTTTTTATCCATTCTTCAAGTCTTTTTCTTCTCTCTTGTCAGTTATGACCTGACCTTGGGATAATGGTCTAAGACACTTAATGTGCTATTTTTTCCCAGATGCCAAGAGTTCGTTTTATATATATCCCCATTTTTTCGTTTTTTTATCTTCTTCCTTTTTTTCCTTCTTTCTTCCTTTTTTATCTATGAAATAATAAAAATAATATGTTTTTAATGAATCTAGATTAACTAATACAATAGTTCATTTGTGGTACTTTGAACTCTGACATTTGCACCAGATGACATGTGACCCTTTGGCGCCGTTTTTTGAATTCTTGGTGTATATAATCTGTGACAGTTCTATTTGATCATATATGTCATCCCCTGAAGAAGAAATGGTATACATTTCGAAACGCATTGGGAAATAAATGGATTAATCTTTCTCATAAACTGGACTAGTGAATTTATCTGGCAGCGCACAAAAGTCCAAGAATTTATTCCGAAATTTGATGTCATCATGACGACATTCGGGTCACCAGAGCTATAAAACTTGCTGATCATGCACAGTGCAAGATAAGAAACTTTCCCTGTCAGTGCAGAGCAGACAGTTTCTACAGCATGGAGATGCTGCTACATCTCCATGCTATAGAAGCGATCAGACTGCAAAAAATGATAGTCCCATATTGGGACAAAGTAAAAAAGTTAGAAAAAAGTAAAAACATTTTTTTAAATAATTGAAAAAATATCTAAAAAAAAATAAAAAGTCAAAATATACAGTATTTTCTCTAAATGAATATTTGAATGAAAAAAATATAAACAATAAAAGTACACATATTTGGTATTGCCGCGTCCGCAATGACCTGACTTATAAAACTCTCCCATTAGATAACCCCTTTAGTGAACACCATTGAAAAATAAAACACAAGGCAAAAAAAATGCTTTATCATCATGCCACTGAAAAAAAAAAGTAAAATAACGCAATCAAAAAGACAGATATAAATAAACACAGTACCACTGAAAACATCTTGTCCTGCGCAGCAGCTGGACCCAGAAGGACAGGCTGGATGGAGCAGTAGGCAGAGCTTGCATCAGAATGCAGCTGACCAAGTTCACATCGGAGTGCAGCAAAGTTTGTGTCAGAGTTCAGCCGATAATTAGCGTCGGAGTGCAGCAGACATGATTTGCACTAGAGAGCAACAGGCAGGATTTGCATCAGAGTGCAGCAGGCAGAATTTGCATCAGAGTGCAGCTGGCAGGAGTTGCATCAGAGTGCAACAGGCAGGATTTGTATCAGAGTGCAGTAGGCAGGATTTGCATCAGAGTGCGGCAGGCAGGATTCGCATCAAAGTGCAGCAGGCAGGATTCGCATCAAAGTGCAGCAGGCAGGATTTTCATCAAAGTGCAGCAAGCAGGATTTGCACTAGAGTATAGTAAACAGGACTTGTACTGGTATGCAACCTTACACAACTTAGACTGAAACAGGAAAGTTGCTCAGGCATTTCGCCAGTGGGGAGGAAGTAATATATACCTAATGTCCCACAACTATTGGCTGGGGAGGAAATAGCAAGTGATGACCCTTTAAGAGGGCAGGAGTGCACGCACGCGCACCCTAAGGATAAGGCTAGAAGCTGGCTGGAAGCATGCAGAGCATGGGGAAGGGAAGAACTGACCGCAGTACGGGTGAGTGAAGAGACATGCTGGAGACCCCGCCTGTCGGAGCAGGCCTCTGGCCTGGTGCTAACATCAGGCTGGTAAGGGGCCATGGATTTGACCCCCCCGCTTAAAACTAGCAGCCCGCAGTCGCCCAGAAAAGGTGCATCTATTAGATACGACAATTCTGGTGCTTTGCTCAGCTCTTCCCACTTGCCCTGTAGCAGTGACAAGTGGGGTTCATATTTGTGGAGGTGATGTCCCCTTTGTATTATCAGGTGACATCAAGCCCATGGCTTAGTAATGGAGAGGTGTCTATAAGACACCTCTCCATTACTAATCCTATAGTTGTATAGTAAATAAAGACACAGACAGAATAAAGTCTTTTAGAACTAAAACAAAACAGTTTTTCATTTTTATTTAAAAATAACAAACTCAGTTATACTCACCTAACGCCTAATTCCACCGAAGCCCTTGTTCTCCTGTAATAAAACAAAAATAAAAAACCAACACTATCCCTCACCTCTCCTTCGTTCTGTCCCACGCCGTAATCCATGTCTGGAGCATAAATAGTTTTCAACCTGGACGATGCCAAGATGCGACCATCCGTGCTGAGAACCACTGGTGACTGAGCTGCTAAGAGCGCAGTGTCAGTGACTGGCGGTGACGTCATCGAGGTTACTGCCGGACAGTGACACTACGTTCCCAGACGGGCTGAACTGAGGTCACCTAAGTGAGATCCCTGCTAGCACCGTGAGGGGATGCTATAGGGGGTGCTATTGGTGGTTTCTGTTATCCTGGTACCTCAGGGGTTCTGCCAATATGATTTTTTATTTTCTTGGCTCTACGTTATAAACTTCTGTGAAGCACTTGGGGGTTCAAAGTGCTCACCACACATCTAGATAAGTTCCTTGGGGGGTCTAGTTTCCAAAATGGGGTCACTTTTGGGTATCTTCTATCCTATCAAGTCAAGTTAATTTAAATGTGATGTGGTCCCTAAAAAAAAAATGATGTTGTAAAATTGAGAAATTGATGGTTAACTTTTAACTCTTATAACTTCCTAACAAAAAAAAATTTGGTTCCAAAATTGTGCTGATGTAAAGTAGACATGTGGGAAATGTTACTTATTAAGTATTTTGTGTGACATATCTCTGTGATTTAAGGGTATGAAAATTCAAAGTTGGAAAATTGTGAAATTTTCAAAATTTTTGCCAAATTTCCATTGTTTTCACAAATAAACAGCAGTCATATGAAAGAAATTTTACCACTAACATGAAGTACAATATGTCATGAGAAAACAGTGTCAGAATCACTGGGATCCATGGAAGCGTTCCAGAGTTATTACCTCATAAAGGGACAGTGGTCAGAATTGGAAAAATTGGCCCTGTCATTAACGTGCAAACCACCCTTGGGGGTAAAGGGGTTAACCCCTGCATGCCTTGGCCATTTTCCATTTTTGCATTTGCTTTTTGCTCTCTTTCTTCCTAGAGCCATAACTTCTTTAATTTTCCATCAATAGAGCCATATGAGGGATTGTTTTTTGTGGGACGAGTTGTACTTTTGAACGACATCACTGGTTTTACCATATAGTGTACTGTAAAATGGGAAAAAAATTGCAAATGAAGTGAAATTGCAAAAAAAAAAATGCAATTCCACATTTTTTTTACCATCTTAACCAAATGTTAACACTGACCTGACTTTTTGATTCTCCAGGTCATTACGGGTTCTTAGATACCAAATATATCTAGGTTATTTTTTATTTAAGTGTTGAAAAAAAAAATTGTTTGAAAAAAGGAAAAAGAAAAATTGTTTCATTTTCCGAGACCCGTAGCTTCTCCATTTTTCGGAATCGTGGGCTGAACGAGAGCTTATTTTTAGCTCGCTGAGCTGATGTTTTTATCAATACCATTTTGGGATAGAAATAGTGATTTGATCGCCTGTTATTGTATTTTTTCGCAATGTTGTGGTGACCAAAAAGAAAGTCATAATTCTGGTGTTAATTTTTTTATTAACAGCCCTGCTCTGTGTAGCAGAAATGCTTATCTGCTGTGAGCGCCGGCCACTGGGTGGCGCTCATAGCAGATCGGATATGACAACCACAGGGGTCTCCTGCAGACCTCGGGTTGTTATATCAATTCATCGGCGACCCGCAGTCATGTGACACAGGTGCCGATGGAGCAGCGTTTGTGACACACCTCTGGCGCGTGCATTTTAACAGCAGCGGGTGGATCGCGATTCCACACGCGGCTGTTAGGGGCACATGTCAGCTGATGACGTGACAGTTTGATCAGTGTCCTGCAAATAAATTTGCTGATCTCCACTGGTACAGTGGGGAAAAAAAGTATTTAGTCAGTCAGCAATAGTGCAAGTTCCACCACTTAAAAAGATGAGAGGCGTCTGTAATTTACATCATAGGTAGACCTCAACTATGGGAGACAAACTGAGAAAAAAAAATCCAGAAAATCACATTGTCTGTTTTTTTTCATTTTATTTGCATATTATGGTGGAAAATAAGTATTTGGTCAGAAACAAGCAATCAAGATTTCTGGCTCTCACAGACCTGTAACTTCTTCTTTAAGAGTCTCCTCTTTCCTCCACTCATTACCTGTAGTAATGGCACCTGTTTAAACTTGTTATCAGTATAAAAAGACACCTGTGCACACCCTCAAACAGTCTGACTCCAAACTCCACTATGGTGAAGACCAAAGAGCTGTCAATGGACACCAGAAACAAAATTGTAGCCCTGCACCAGGCTGGGAAGACTGAATCTGCAATAGCCAACCAGCTTGGAGTGAAGAAATCAACTGTGGGAGCAATAATTAGAAAATGGAAGACATACAAGACCACTGATAATCTCCCTCGATCTGGTGCTCCACGCAAAATCCCACCCCGTGGGGTCAGAATGATCACAAGAACGGTGAGCAAAAATCCCAGAACCACGCGGGGGGACCTAGTGAATGAACTGCAGAGAGCTGGGACCAATGTAACAAGGCCTACCATAAGTAACACACTACGCCACCCTGGACTCAGATCCTGCAGTGCCAGACGTGTCCCACTGCTTAAGCCTGTACATGTCCGGGCCCGTCTGAAATTTGCTAGAGAGCATTTGGATGATCCAGAGGAGTTTTGGGAGAATGTCCTATGGTCTGATGAAACCAAACTGGAACTGTTTGGTAGAAACACAACTTGTCGTGTTTGGAGGAAAAAGAATACTGAGTTGCATCCATCAAACACCATACCTACTGTAAAGCATGGTGGTGAAAACATCATGCTTTGGGGCTGTTTCTCTGCAAAGGGGCCAGGACGACTGATCCGGGTACATGAAAGAATGAATGGGGCCATGTATCGTGAGATTTTGAGTGCAAACCTCCTTCCATCAGCAAGGGCATTGAAGATGAAACGTGGCTGGGTCTTTCAACATGACAATGATCCAAAGCACACCGCCAGGGCAACGAAGGAGTGGCTTCGTAAGAAGCATTTCAAGGTCCTGGAGTGGCCTAGCCAGTCTCCAGATCTCAACCCTATAGAAAACCTTTGGAGGGAGTTGAAAGTCCGTGTTGCCAAGCGAAAAGCCAAAAACATCACTGCTCTAGAGGAGATCTGCATGGAGGAATGGGCCAACATACCAACAACAGTGTGTGGCAACCTTGTGAAGACTTACAGAAAACGTTTGACCTCTGTCATTGCCAACAAAGGATATATCACAAAGTATTGAGATGAAATTTTGTTTCTGACCAAATACTTATTTTCCACCATAATATGCAAATAAAATGAAAAAAAAACAGACAATGTGATTTTCTGGATTTTTTTTTCTCAGTTTGTCTCCCATAGTTGAGGTCTACCTATGATGTAAATTACAGACGCCTCTCATCTTTTTAAGTGGTGGAACTTGCACTATTGCTGACTGACTAAATACTTTTTTTCCCCACTGTATATGACATATTATGACTACACATCAGATATTATATACAGGATAGTATGTGACAGCAGATATTACACCAGTCACAAGTTATCAACAGTACAGCGCATACAGTATACAGGATATACATGACTGGTATATATACTGTGATAAAGATGTCAGATGTCTTATACAGGATATGTGATCATATATATTATACTAGGACTGCAGACATCAGACAATACACCAGCCGCATAGTATCCTGTATATACTAGGGGCTGTCTGTGCACATAGTATATTTACAGTATATGTGACTGTATACATACTTTGTTATGTATACATCAAATATTATATACAGGATAGCATGTGACTGGTATATATTACACTCTGACTACAGACATCAGATACTACACCAGTTACAGTACATATTATCCTGTATATATAACTGTCATGATCCTATGGTTGGTTTGGGACTGGGTGTCAGGGGTTAATCATTGTGGCCTCTCTATGGACCTGGGAGGGCTTTTTATCGCCTCCGGTTGCTCTAGTCCTTGTCAGTTATACTCCTGCCCTCAGCTGAGTTAAGTTAACCCTTGTGTGTCTGTGCCTTGTGCCTATTCTTGTGTGTGATTATTTGGTTATGACCCAGTCTGTTTCCCCATTGTGTATTTGCCTGCTGATTTGGTACTGTCTGTTTGCTCGCCTGGTTCTTGGACTTTTGCTAGGTTATTGACTATCCGATTTGTATGCCCCCTTGGCACCGTTATTGCCTCTCTCGGTTTTCTGACTCCTTTGGCTTAGCCCTGACTACTCTCCTGCTCCTTGTGCTCTTTCCCGGTGACTCCGGCTCGCGTTACCCTTCTGCGGTCCGGTCGGACCCTGACGCGTCCCGCTAGCTCCTCCAGGCATATTGCTGTTGGCTCCGTCCCAGTCCCGCCCCCCTGCGGTCACGTGCCACAGGTCCTGTTCGCCAGTGGTCGCATACTGTCCCGTCTATTCCCCGGATGCTGTGAACCCCGTTTGGCTGCTCTACACTGGACGCGTATGGACCAGTGGGTACCCGTTACACGGTCCGTGACAATAACATTGCATGCCTTTGTACACAGTACAGCACATACACTATACAGGAGAATATATGACAGGCGTATATATACTGTGATACAGACATCAGTTATTTTACCATATGCCTATAAATATGTAATATGGAATGTCTGTGCATATAGAATAGCACATATAGTATCGATATATATAATTGCCTTAAATTCTCTGTCATCCACTTCCGTCTGGATGTCCCCGAATCCCACAATCCACCGCGCCGACCGGAAGTACGCCGACCGCCATATTAAAAGTGATGGGTATTTCAATATGCCACCCGCTGGTGGTACCAGGCCCTTCCACAGTACCACCAGCAGGACACCACCGGGAACCCCCAACACCGCCGGACCCCCCCGCAAGCCGTGGTCTTTCCTGCTGGCTTGCCGCCGCCAGGACCTCCCCCGCCGGACCCGACAAACAATTTTCCCACCAGCTTGGGCGGGGGAGCCTGAGCCTAGGCTTCCTGAATCTCCCATTACAAACCTGCAGACATATCAGCCACCACCACCCTGGGTTGAAGAATGGAGGATGGAGGCTTGGGGAGAGAAACTGTGTCCAGACTTCGAGACAAGGCAACGGCCTTCACATTCTTGGATCCCGGACGAAAAGTGATCGAGAACTGGAACCAGGAAAAAAAAGTGATCATCTGGCTTGCCTGCGGGTCAATCTTTTAGCAGACTCAATATACGCCAGGTTTTTGTGGTCCGTAATTACAGTAATGGGATGAACCGCCTCCTACAAAAAATGTCTCCATTCTTCAAAGGCCAACTTAATTGCAAGAAGTTCCCAGTTACCCATGTCATAATTTCTTTCCACCGGGGAGAACTTCTTGGAGAAGAAGGCGCATGGTCTCAAATAGGTCAAGGTGGCGGGGCCCTAGGACAACACCGCCCCCACTCCCACCTCCGAGGCGTCAACCTCCACCACAAAAGGTTCAGATGGATCAGGTTGAACTAGAATCGTGGCAGTCCTAAAACATTTTTTCAGAGTGAGATTGCCGCTACTGCAGAAGCAGACCAGTATTTAACATCAGCCCCCTTCTGTGTCAATTCAGTGAGGGCTTGACCACCTGAGAGAACCCTTTAATAAACCTCCAGTAGTAATTGGCGAATCCCAAGAAGTGCGGAATGCCCTTCAGGTCCCGAGGTTGGACCCAATCTACAATGGCCTGCACCGTTTTGTGATCCATACGAAATCCCTCACTAGAGACAATGAACCCCAAGAAAGGCAGTTTCTGGATGAAAAATGAGCATTTCTCTAATTTAGCAAAAAGTTGGTTCGCCCTGAGTCTCTGAAGAACCGACCGAAGGTGACCAATATGTGTCTTCTTATCAAGTGAATAAACTAGAATGTTATCCAAGTATATGACAACAAACCTCCCAATAAAATCAGAGAACACATGATTCATGAAGTTTTGGAAAACTGCAGGGGCATTGGTCAGTCCAAACGGCATAACTAAATTTTAAGGTTTTGAAAACCATTTGGCCCCGGATAATTGGATACACAAATCGAGAATGTGTGGGAGGGGATATGTGTTTCTTATAGTAATCTTATTCAGTTCCTGAAAGTCAAGGCATGGGCGGAGACCACCGTCTTTTTTTTTTTTTTTTACAAAAAAACCCTGCAGCAACAGGAGACACGGAAGGGCGGATATGCACCTTGTGGAGACTCTCAGAAAAGTACTCCTTCATGGCGACCCACTCGGGACCAGAAATGTTAAATAATCGGGCCTTAGGTAATTTAGCCCCAGGAATCAGGTCAATGGCACAATCAAAAGGGCAGTGCGGTGGTAACCCCTTGGCCTGACTTTCGGAGAACACGTCCTCGAAGTCTTTCAGGTAATCCGGAATACCCTCCAGACCGACGGACAACACAGACACAGAATTCAGACATTTGTTTTCACAGTTGGATTCCCATTTAGCAATCTCCCGGGCCTCCCAGTCAATGACTGGATTATGACATTGCAGCCATGGAAACCCCAAAACCAAACCAGCAGGGAGGTAGAACGAAGCAGGCTATATGCTCCAGATGAACAGACCCCACCTTAAGGATGAATTCTTTAGTAACAGAGTGGATGCCGTCCTTGGTGAATGGGGTTGAGTCAATAGCCACCACTCTCATGGGTTTGTCCAACCTGACTGTCCCTATCTCACAGTGGGCCACCAACCTCAAGTCAATCAAGTTAATTGAGAACCCGCAATCCACAAAAGCAGAAGAGGGGAAAAAACAATTGTTCACTCCGACTTCCACTTTCAACAATAGTTTGAAGACTGAGGAAAAAAGTACCTGTGGGTCTGGATAACCTCCTCAGCAGTTACCCAGACCTAGTCATTTCCCGAGACCTTGAAATCTGGGGGACAGGAGGGACAGTCCTTTATCCAGTGACCCGGCTTTCCACAATAGAAGCAGAGATTTTTCTCTCTGTGGCGTCTCCTTTCCTTTTCCATCATGGAGACAGCACCCACCTCCGTGGGCTCAAAAGACAACGAAGGCTTCAGTTTCACTGGCAACAGAGGAGCATCTCATTGTACAACACCTCTCTGTCAGCCTGCGGTTCTTACAGACGGCCAGGGTCATTGCCTCCTCCAGATAGTCAGGCGGTGGGTGCAGGGCCGAGGCATCCTTTAAATGCTCTGAGAGACCCCGTCAGAATAGCTCCTTGAGTGCCGAGTCGTTCCAGTAAACTTTGAGTGCCCATCGCCTGTACTCAGAATAGTACCACTCAGCTGGGCGCTTTCCCTGGGTAAGAATCATAATTGTGTCCTCTGGCAATCTCACTCGATCATGGTCATTGTAAATAAGACCCAAGGCCTTGAAGAACCGATCAACAGACATTTTCTCAGGGGAGGTAGGAGATAGGGAGAAAGCCCAGGATTGCGGCCCCTCACATAACAGGGAAATTACTATCCCCACCCTTTGACTCTCATCACCCGAGGACCGAGGACACAGGGAAAAAAGTAATTTACAACTCTCTTTAAATACATGGAATTTTTTCTTATCCCCAGAAAAGGTATCCAGAAGTTTGACAGAGAGTTCAAGAGAGGATAAGGAAACATCAGTTACAGTACCCTCCTCATTGCCAGATGAGGAAAAGGCACCCCGAACAGCATTAACTGTTTCTGTCAACTCCCTCTGTACCTGTTGATGAGAAGCAACCAACGCTCTTTGCTCAATAGATAGGTTCTGCATCATCTTGGTCAGGTTAGATACCTGATCTGATAGAGCACACAGCGGGTCCATAACAAACACACACACAAAAAAAACCCTGACAAATTGTATAGGTCGGTGAAAATGTGATGACACCATGGTGTCACTGGCGCTGCCTAGGTGGCGCTATCAGGGGGCACATGAATGAGTGCAGGGAGTGCAAGAACAAGTCACACAGTGCACAAGGACCTGACACTTAGCAGTGAGCACAGGACCTGGCACTAAGCAGTCACGTGACCAGGGGGCAGAGTCACTGCACGTGAGTACAGGGAATGAAACTGGGCATGCAGAGTGCAGGACACAGATAGTAAACGTTGTCAAGGAGAGCCGAAGGTCGGAAGCCAGATGAGAGTGTAGTACCTAGGGATAAGACAAAGAGTAAACGGAGACAAGCCAAGGGGTCAGATAACCAGGAGAGACAGGACAGTACAAGGCAGGATGCAGAGACAAAAGTTACGGGACAAACTGGGTCATTTAAAGCAAAGAATACAAGAACAGAGGCACGTTTATTGACGAGTAAATCTGGGTCAGCAACCACAAACCGAGAATTCGGAAGTATCACCGACACCAAATCCAGGAACTGCCAACATTAAATAGCCACCCCAGAACCAAAGAGAGGTGAACTAAAGTTAACCCTGACCTGACCAGGATGGAGGTGGAACTATCCTGTCCAGAGTCATGACAACCACAATGTATATAGCACACTACAAGATAAGGCAATTCAAGACGTTCACATGGTATTTACAGTGGACTACAACAACAGTGAGAAAATATGTGAGACATATTATATACAAGTTTTGTCAACAAGGAGGATCCTGCCACCTCCTTACACATGCTTCCTCATCCCTACCCTTGTATGCATGCCCCCCCATGAGAAAAGCATAAAAAAACAGAAAACATCCTACCTACCTTCCCTGTGCGGCCTTGCAGCATCTTGTTTTGGTGCCAGCAGGTCCTGCGGCCGAGCGATCACGTTTTCCCCACTCATTAAGGTAATGAAAATTCACCTCTCTCCACGCTTATGGGAGTGTAGAGAGGTGAATATTCATTACCTTAATGAACGGGCACCCATGATAGCCCGCCAGCTGCTGGAAGCTGGCGGCTCCACCTGACATTTGCACACTATAAGAGAACTGAATATTCACTGCCAATGCAGTGAATATTCTTTTCTCTGTAGCAGCGGGCACAGGCTTTAGCCGCAGCCGCCGGCTCCTGCATCCTGTGACCCGCTGCTCTGCCACTCCCCTCCCCCCTCCAGCTTCTGGGACAATGACTCGTGTATGAGCCGAGGGGGGCGTTTTTAGCACAAAAAAATGTGCTGAAAAACTTGACTTATACACGAGTATATACAGTAATCTAATATATAAAGCTCAAAGTATGTATGTATGTATGTGTGTGTGTGTACGTCCGGGATTGGCATCCGCACCGTCGCAGCTACAGCCACAAAATTTGGCACAGTCACACATCTGGACCCCGAGAGCGTCCTAAGCTATGTTGTGAGGCGAAATTTTAACCCCGCGCGTTCCAATTCACCAAACAATTTTGCCCCTATCTACATAATGGGGGAAAAAGTTTGTGCGCGTCAAGCCCCGCCCCTCATGACATGATGTCATAATGCCCCTATCTACATAATGGGGAAACAGTGTGTGCGTATCAAGCCCCGCCCCTCATTATGATGTCACAGTGGTTGCCATGGCGACGCTGATGTCATCAAGCCCCGCCGCTCATTATGATGTCATAATAGTTGACTATGGGATGGAGGATGTGTGATGGGTATATGGGCACTAACTAGACTGTGGGATGGAGGATATGTACTGACAGGTATATGGGCACGGGCCTATGGGATGGTGGATATGTATGACGGTATATGGGCACGGGACTATGGGATGGAGGATGTGTGATGGGTATATGGGTATGGGACTATGAGATGAAGGATGTGTGATGGGTATATGGGCACTCGACTATGGGATGGCAAATATGTATGATGGGTATATGGGCATGGGACTATGGGATGGAGAATATGTATGATGGGTATATGGGCATGGGACTATGGGATGGAGAATATGTATGATGGGTATATGGGCATGGGACTATGGGATGGAGGATATGTATGATGGGTATATGGGCACGGGCCTATGGGATGGTGGATATGTATGATGGGTATATGGGCATGGGACTATGGGATGGAGGATAATTATAATTTGTTATAACTAACCACAGTTAGTTACTATGCCCGGGCAGCGCCAGGCTTTTCAGCTAGTTAAAAATATTTAAAAATAAACTTGGTTTCAATATACCTAGCAATTAGAAAATGCATAAGTCATGTGGTAAGGGACTGGAAAGTGGAAGTACTGATGATGCACTGAAGGAAATATTACCATCAAACTCTAAAAGGTACTCAAATATGTCTTCTGAATTCAAATTTTACACTTCATGTAGAGTTGAATAAAGTGCAACAAATTCAATGCTGACATGTGAAAAACAGACATATAGTTCCAATGTTTCAGCATATGAGCCTTTTTCAAGGTTATCTGCAATAGAACAATAACAAAGACAATGTATACCATGTCTCTTATGCTATTATCCTATATATGCAGATAACCTTGAAAAAGACTTGTATACCAAAACGTTGGAACTATATGTCTGTTTTTCACATGTCTGCTTTGAATTAACCCCTTAGTGACAGAGCCAAACCAGCTGCTGTACACACATATGGCAACCCTCCTCTCCCCCAGGCTCTATTTGATTATGCACCTGTGTCTGGGCCTGTTTCACCCTTCATCTATGGTTACTGGTTTGGCAGTGTGGAGGTCAGATCTGAAGACTCCATGTCCGGGCCTGGTCGGCCTTTATCTGTGCTTGCCCTTCTGGCACCACAGGAGTGATTCAGAAATGCTTCGGGTACGTTTGCATTTTATACAGTTTCGCTTTTAATACATTTAGGAGGCTGTAATGGCACAGCAAATATAAAAACGTAGAGTAGGACTGCCCCATATGAGAATGCCTTGGCATGGCGGGGAGGCTCAAAGAATTGATCAATTGTTTGCTAAATGTCTCATTTTAAAGTACAGTTAGAAACTAATATGTGCATGTGCACTTTATGCATTGCATGCTGACCTTAGGCAGCGCTGGCTTCTTGGCTTTTTTGTTTCTTAAGTCAGAGTCATATCGCACTAAATAGTTAATAAATGACATTTCCCATGTCAACTTTACATCAGCACATTTTTGGAAACATATTTTTGTTTTAGTTAGGACGTTATAAGGGTTAAAAGTTGACCAGCGATTTCTCATTTTTCCAACAAAATTGACAAAACCATTTTTTTAGGGACCAACTCACATTTGACGTGAGTTTGCGGGGTCAATATAACAGAAAATACCCAAAAGTGACACCATTCTAAAAACTGCATCTCTCAACTTGCGCAAAACCACATTCATGAAGTTTATTTAACCCTTCAGGTGCTTCACAAGAACTAAAGCAATGTGGAAGGAAAAAAAATAACATTTTACTTTTTTCACAAAAAATTTACTTTGGAACCAATGTTTTTTATTTTCTCAAGGGAATCAGGAGAAAATAGACCACAAAATTTGTTGTGCAATTTCTCCTGAGTACATCAATACCCAGTATGTGGGGTAAAGCCACTGTTTGGGTGCATGGCAGGGCTCAGAAGTGAGGGAGCACCGTTTGACTTCTGAATGCAAAATTGGCTGGAATCAATGGTGGTGCCATGTCGTGTTTGGAAACCCCGTGATGTACCGAAACAGTGGAAACCTCCCAATTTTAACTCCAACGCTAACCCCAACTCTCCAACCCTAATCCCAACCCTAACCATAACCACAACCCTAACCCCAACACACCCCTAACCCTAATTCTAACCATAACCATACCCACAAGCCTATCCCTAACACACCCCTAACCCTAATCCCAACCCTAAACATAATCACAACCATAACCACAACCCTACCCCTAGCCCAACCCTAACTTGAGCCCAACCGTACCTTTAGCCTTAACTCTGCCATTAGCTCAACCCTAACTTTATCCCAACCCTAACTTTAGCCCAACCCTAATTTTAGCCCCAACCATAGCCCAAACCCTAACTTTAGCCCAACCCCAACTACAAGCCCAACCATAACCCTAACCCTAATGGAAAAATGGAAATGAATACTTTTTTTAATTTTATTATTTTTACCTAACTAAGGGTGTGATAAAGGGAGGATTGATTTACTATTTTTGTCATTTTGATCACTGTGATAGGGTCTATCACAGTGATCAAAATGAACCAATAGGAAAAATTTCCTATTGTTGCCGGATGCCAGCCGGCAGAGCCTGGTGGGCGCACTGCGCATGCGCCCACCATTTTCTTCCCGGAAGAAGAAGCCAGGGGGAGATGCAGGAGGGTCCAGGGACACTGAAGGTACCAGGGGTGAATCAGGGGACCCCATTTCTCTCTCTTCTGATGTGCGATGTGATGAGAGAAATTAAATGGGAAATTGAGGATCGCAACACTGGGCTCGGTAAGAACCACCCAAATCATGTTCTCTGGGATCTCGGCTACCCCCAGTAAATTCCAACTCTGGGGGGCACTATACTTATTTCTCAGTGACGTTAAACAGCGGTGCTGAGGCATAAGTACCCTTAACTACCGCCGTTAAAAGGAGTATCTGCGGTCGTTAAGGGGTTAAAAGATTTGTTGCACTTTATTGAGCTTTTTACATAATTTCTTGATTGTGGCCTCTCACCCTGCACGGTCCAAGAGGGACAGGAGGTGATGCACAAAACTTCCAGCAGCTACGGCCATAAGAAGATGATGGTGGGGAACTGTAAATTTAATCTAAGGAGGTAGATAAGACACAGTTGCCGATAAGTCAGGTTGTTGTTAAGTTACCAAGTCAGGAGGGCCAGGATGTGGCAGTTGAAGTGGAGGTGGTGGATGATGACGCTACCGACCCAACCTGGGAAGCTGGCATGGAGAGCAAAGGCAGCAGCGCTGAGAGGGAAAGATTGGCAGGACAGAAACAGACAGGAAGAGGCAGTGGGGTGACCACAGGGAGAAAAGGCAGGCAACTGTTCCGCAGAACATCAACACTCATTAATTTCTCTGTCAAAGACTTAGGTGTTCACCAGTCTTGGAGTTTTTTTAAAGAGATTACTGAGACAAAATAAAAGTCATTTGCAACCTTTGCCATGCCAAGATCTGCAAGGGCCTGACCACTAAGGGCCTAACCACTACCAACATGATCAGGCACATGTCATCTAAGCACTCGACTCGGTGGGCTGAACGACTGGGTCCATGATTGATGCAAGCTGTTGAAACCACTGCCTCTTCCCAATCCCCTTTCCATGACACTGGCACAGATGCCACCTGCTTTGCACCTGTCCTTGCACATTCTATGGCACCATCATCAGGCACTTCCAAATTGTGGTCCCAGCATAGTGTTCAGCTGTCCCTATCCCAAGCGTTGGAACGAAAGAGAAAATTTACAGCCAGCCACAGGACCAAAAGCTAAATGGGCACATTTCCAGGCAGCTTGCCTTGAAAATGTTGAGGTTTGTTGACACGGAGGATTTCCACCGACTCATGACGGCAGCTGTTTCTCAGTACTCGGTCCCCAGCCACTTCTCCTGGTATGGCGTCCCTACCATGTAAAAGCACTTGTCCAGGAACATCACCTGTGCCCATACCAATGCACTTACTCAGATTATCCACTTAACGACTGATACGTGGCAAGCACTTGCAGCCAGGGACGCTACATTTCCCTGACTGCACACTGGGTGAACATTGTGGAGGCTGTGTCACACACAGTGTAAGACAGACTAAGTGCAAGACAAAGAGATAAGGGAAGGGGAACCAAACACTAGGGAAGGGGTCAGTGGAGACCCCTAGACAGATGTAATGTCACACCACTGTCTGTCCTATCATCCATATATAGGTTAGGCACCTTTCGCCGAGCAGGATAACTTATCCCTGCCTGACCTTGGCGATAAGCCCGGCATCTGGATGGTCAGGATGTACGTTAGTCAATCCCCACTACCGCTAAAGACAGCCAGTAGACACAAAACAAGGTAACACTTAGCTTGAGTAGACACAGAGACAAAACAGTCATCTTTCAAATTCCAAGAGGACGCTAGCGGACTGCTGAATCTCCAAGCCTCAACAGGGAAGTGCAAATAGAAAATAACATCCGCAACTCCCAACAGGAAGTTGGGAGTTATAAACATCCAGATCCAGGTGACACCTTTAAGGCCGGGGGAGGTGGCCACTAATCTGCAAGGCCAACCGCTGAGACCTTCTGCAGCCAGATGCAGTGCGACTGTCTGCGGCTTCTGACACACCCGTGACAGGCTATGGCTGAGTCCCACCTTGGCACATCACATGTGCTCACGATGCCGAGAATTGCTGGTCCTAATTTTTTCAGGGTTCCTCCACCTCCTGCAATAATTCCTGCACCCCCTTCTGCTCCTTTTCATCCTCCATCTCCGATGTGTTATGTCAGAGCACATCGTCTATATCAGCAGGAAGCTGGAAGCTCTGCAGCACTGTCTCAACAAAGCGGCTCTTCTAAAGCTAATTTGTCTAGGGAGAAATGCAAACCGTGGCAAAGTTACTTAAAGGAATAACAGATCAGACAGATCTGTGGCTTTTGCCACTGAACCTTCAACCAGGCATAGTCGTGTGTGATAATGGGCATAACCTGGCGGCGGCTATGAAGTTCGGCAAGCTCACACACATACCATGCTTGGCACATGTGCTCTACTTGGTATTTCAGCAGTTTCTGAAAACATATCCAGATTTGCCAGAGCTTCTGCTCAAGGTACGCCACATTTGCGCTCATTTCCACAAGATGGCTACAGCTGCCGCAGCTCTGACTGTGTTGCGTGCAAGTGCCAGTTCGACTGGTGTGCACTGTCTCCAGGCACTGGAACTCCACACTGCACATACTGGCAAGGCTTTGTGAGCAGCAGAGGCTAGTTGTCGAATACCACCTCCAATATGCCCGTCGGTATTTTGGTTCGCCTCCGCACATAACAACTGAAGCGGGCATGGATGTCTGACATTTCTTTGGTTCTCCAAGACTTTGAGGACTCCACAAAGATGGTGAGCGGCGATGGTGCCATAGTTAGCACAATGATCCCACTTCTGTGCCTATTTAAACAGTTGCTGCTAACAATTAAACATGAAGCTATGCATGAAGACCAGGTGGAGATGGAGGAAGACATGAGAAAGGGAGACACTACTCAGCCCAGCCTCATCTCATCTGCTTAGCGTGGATTGGGTAACAGTGAGGAGGAGGAGGAACAGGAGCTGGTTGCTAGTGCAACAGAGGCTAGTACCCGCACAGCCTTCGTCTGGTCTCTCCAGTGTGGATGGGCTGAGGAGGAGGAAGAAAGGGAGGAGGAGGACATAATAATAATAATAATAATAATAATAATAATAATAATAATCATCTTTATTTATATAGCGCCAACATATTCCGCAGCGCTTTACAGTTTAACAGTTTCAAAACACAAGTCATAAGTAATAACATTAACAATACAATAATTAAAGCAAAATAAGACGATCCTGCTCATGAGAGCTTACAATCTACAATGTGGTGGGGGAGATACAAAGTACAGGTGTGTATTTACAAGGATGTATTTACAATGATGGTCCAGCCATCTTGAGGGAGTGGGGGATAGATATAGTGAATGAACTACACACGCACACTTACACATAAAATGACTTTGATTAGTGAAAGTTATAGGCCACTCTGAACAGATGCGTTTTGAGGGAGTGCCTAAAACTGTGTAAATTGTGGATAGTGCTAATTTCTTTGGGTAGAGCATTCCAGAGGATTGGCACAGCGCGGGAGAAGTCTTGGAGTCAGCAGTGGGAGGTGCGGATTAGTGCAGAGGTTAGTCGAGAGTCGTTTGCAGAGCTCAGCGGTTGGTTAGGTCAATAGACAGAAATGAGGGAGGAGATGTAGGGGGTGCTGCACTGTGGAGAGCATTATGGGTGAGAACAAGTATTTTGAATTGGATCCTATAATGAATGGGAAGCCAGTGTAATGATTGGCGAAGAGCGGACACATCCGAGTACCGATTAGCCAGATGGCTGACCCTGGCTGCTGCATTAAGTATGGACTGTAGAGGGGAAAGTCGAGTAACGGGGAGGCCAATTAATAGAGCGTTGCAGTAGTCCAGGTGGGAGTGGATCAATGCGACAGTGAGGGGTTTTGTTGTTTCCATGGTGAGAAAAGGGCGGATTCTGGAGATGTTCTTTAGGTGTAAGCGGCAAGAGCGGGCAAGAGATTGTATTTGGGATGTGAAGCAGAGACTGGTGTCAGACATAACACCCAGACAATGCACCTGCTGCCTGGGTGTTATTATGGTGCCACCCACAGAGAGGGAAATGTCAGATTTAGGGAGGTTAGTAGACGGCAGGATCAGAAGAAGTTCAGATTTTGAGAGGTTAAGCTTCAGATAGAAAGCGGACATGATGTTGGAGATTGCGGACAGATAGTAACTGGCGTTCTGTAGTACCGCGGGGGTAAGGTCGGGGGATGACGTGTATAGTTGTGTGTCATCAGCATAAAGATGGTATTTAAAGCCAAATCTGCTGATGGTCTGTCCAATTGGGGCCGTGTAGAGAGAGAAGAGAAGGGGGTCAAGGACTGAGCCCTGAGGTACCCCGACAGCGAGCGGAAAAGGAGATGACGTGGAGCCAGCGAGCAAAACACTGAAGGACCGGTCAGAAAGATAGGAAGAGAACTAGGAGAGAGCAGTGTCCTTAATGCCTAGTGACTGGAGCCTAGAGAGTAGGAGACAGTGGTCAACAGTATCGAAAGCTGCAGAAAGATCGAGAAGAATGAGCAGATAGTGTTCACTGTTACATTTTGCTGTCAGAAGGTCATTGGTAACTTTGATGAGTGCAGTTTCAGTTGAATGTAGGGGGCGGAAGCCAGATTATGAAGGGTCTAGGGGGGAGTGAGTGGAGAGGTAACGGGTAAGGCAGGAGTAGACTAGGTGCTCCAAAAGTTTAGAGATGAAGGGGAGATTGGAGACTGATCTGTAATTGCTTGTGCAGGATGCGTCGAAAGTGGATTTCTTTAGTAATGGAGTAACGATAGAGTGTTTGAAGGAGGATGGGAAAATGCCAGAGTAGAGGGAGAGATTAAAGATTGTATTTAGGTGAGTTGTGACGACTGGAGAGAGAGACTGGAGGTGATGTGAGGGAATGGGGTCGGTAGTGCATGTAGTCGGATGAGAAGAAGAGAGGAGTCTGAAGACTTCTTCTTCTGTGATGGGATCAAATGTGGAAAGTGAGCCAGGGGAAATGCATGGAGGGATGGGAGTCACAGTACTTGGTGGTTGGGAGCGAATTTCCTGACGGATATTATCTATTTTCTCTATAAAGTGGGAGGCCAGGTCATTCGCACAAATGTCTGTGGTAGGGGCTTGTGCTTTTGGCCTGAGGAGGGAGTGAAAGGTGTCAAAAAGTTTCTTGGGGTTGTTGGCTAGTGAGGCGGTCAGGATGGTGAAGTACTGTAGGTCTGTTTGACGAGGTGAAGGGCAGAGTTATAGATTCTTAACATAAATTTGAAGTACATGAAATCTGCTGGTGTGCAGGTTTTTCTCCATCGGCGTCCAGCACTCGTAGAGCATCGCTGGAGAATTCGAATTTGCGATGTGAGCCAGGGCTGTTTTACTCTGTGTTTGGAGGTTCTGAAGGTGAAGGGCACTACCTGGTCAAGGGTGCTTCTAAGAGTGCTGTTGTAGTGATGAACAGCCAGATCGGGACAGGAAAAAAGAGGAGATTGGGGACAGGAAGATTGTAGGGAGTCTGAAAGTGTCTGAGGATTAATGGCTTGAAGATTTCTGAATGTGTGATAGGTAGGAGTGTGCTGGGGTGGGCGAGGATTTGTGAGCGTGAAGGAGAGAATGTTGTGGTCAGAGAGGGGAAGCGGTGAGGTATTTAGGTAGGAGATTGAGCAGAGCCGGACAAACACCAGGTCAAGGGTGTTACCGTCTTTGTGTGTCTCAGAGGTTGACAGCTGTGAGAGGCCAAGAGAAGTGGTTAATGATAGAAGCTGGGATGCAGCTGTGGAAGTGGGGCTGTTAATGGGGATGTTGAAGTCTCCCAAGATAAGGGTTGGTGGTCCTGAGGACATGAAGTGCGGCAGCCAGGCTGAGAAGTGGTCAAGGAAGTGGGTGGGTGAGCCTGGGGGACGGTAAATGATCGCTACTCTGATGGGGAGGGGACGGAAGAGCCTCATGGTGTGGACCTCAAAAGAAGGGAATGACAGTGATGGAACTGGGGGATGACCTGGAAAGTGCATTGTGGGGACAGGAGTATGCCGACTCCACCACCAGGTCTGTTTGTGGGTCTCGGGGAATGGGTGAATTGTAAGCCACCATGGGAAATGGCAGCACGGGAGACAGTGTCAGAATCCTGAATCCAGGTTTGAGTCAGGGCCAACAGATTCAGAGAGTTGTTCAGAAAGTAGTTGTGCAGGAAAGGAAGTTTGTTACATACAGACCGTGGATTCCAGAGGGCACAATTGAAAGAAGGAGATGAAGGAGTGCAAGTAATATTAATAAGATTATTATGGTTTTGATATGGGGTAGGGTAGGGGTTGAGGTTGGGGGATGGTGGTAAGGGGTTGGGGGAGATGTCCCCTGAAATCAGTAGAAGTAGGAACATAAAGAGCAAGTAGTTCTTTGAAATGTTAGAAGTTTTTTTGTGCAATGTGTTTGGGCAAGAAGGGCTGAGGTTTTTCAGGAAGGTGAGAAAAGTGCATGGGAGCTGTACATGGGAGAGGAAAGTATAGAGGGGCTGATGTGTATGAGTGGTGATGGAGGGGGGATGGGGCTGTGAATGGGGATGGCAAGGGAACACAGGAGAATAGAAATAATGGACATGGTTAAAAAGGAGAGCAGAGTGTGATTTACCTGACTCCTGCCCTGACTAACTGTCATGGAGTAACTGTCTTTTGCTGGATGCTTAGCTAATGCGATGCTTTGCTAGATGCGTGCGACCCCTCACATCCGTGTTCCCCTTAGAATTAGTCTAAATTTATACACCCCAATACAGGGTCAGGAGAGAGGGATTGTGGGAGCTGCTTAGTTATAAATTAGCAACAACTGCTCCACACATCCTGGTGTGCAATAGATGATCAAATATGCAGTCCTCATTCCATCTCTATGCTAAAACACCTCTCCTGAGATAACATCTACAGAGTTCCCCTCCCATGGATATACAACAGTAAGTACTGACAACAATTTAACAGATGAATTATAGCAAAGAAGTTGAATGACATGGTTACCATTCACACTGCTTGATAACATTGAATGGAGTGAAATACACGCAGGCTGGTTCAGATTAATAGTTGAATGACATGGTTACCTGTGTGAAGAGAGAAGGTGGATGTTATTTCCTTGTCATGTCGTAACTGTCTTTTGCTGGATGCTTAGCTAATGCGATGCTTTGCTCAATGCGTGCAACCCCTCACTTGACATGGAGAGTAGTCATCATGTTGGAGACAGGGAAGTGTTGGTTGTAGTGTTGGTTGTAGGGAGCTTGACACATATGGCCAACTTTATGTATTGCTGCCTATCCCGTGATCCTCACGTTGACATTCATGTTGGCCAAAAAAGAGTACTTGTTGTTCCCCATGATAGACCCACTCTACAAGGAGAACTTTGCATCTCTCCTTCCTGAGGTAGAGAGGTCTTCTAAAATGGTACTATACCAGGCCATAGTTGAAAATATGTTGAAAAAAATCCCATCAGACAATGCTAGTTGCAGAGGGCAAGCTTCCTTGCCCAACCAAGGTTAAGAGGTGAAGGAGACGCACACCAGAAGCACAGATACATTGTCAAAGACCTGGGCCACTTTCATGGCACCATCACAACATCTAGGACTTGATGACTGGGTATTTTTGACAAAGTGGGAATTTTTTTTAAAGATCTGAATTCTTCTGCGACCTTCAACTAGTAGGTCTAAGGGCCCCGTCACACACAGCGAGATCACTACCTGGGAGGCACAGAGATCACAGGGGGCCCATAGTTGGGGGCACAGAGATCACATGGGGGCACAGAGCTGGGGGGCACATAGATCACGGGAGGCACATACTGTAGTTGAGGGGCACAGAGATCACATAGGGGCACATAGCTGGGAGGCACAGAGTTCACATGGGGGCACATAGCTTGGAGGCACAGAGATCACAGGAGGCATATAGTTGGGTACAGTGATCACAGGGGGCACAGAGATCATATTGGGTATGACAACTCCTGGAGTGGACCCTCTGGGTCGTGATACCAAACCATCCTGGGTGAGCTGAACTAGTGAGGATACAGGGAGCATCAGGGGCAGACCCAGGGGGATAAAGTACCATGACTGCTGGAACCAGGTGGCCGGCTCGAAGGAGGCACGAGAGAGCGTGTCAAGCAGGGCGAAGACGGGGGGGCACACAGGGTACAGGAGTGTGTAAAGTGTGCACACGGGGGCCCGCAGGGTACAGGATTGTGCTGAGCATGCACACGGAGCACGCTGGATACAGGAGTGCATAGAGCGTCTGCACGGGGGCATGCAGGGTACAAGGCAATGCAGAGCGTGTACCGGGAAGCACACCAGAGCACAAGGCAGGACAGAGCGCGTACAAGGAAGCAGGCGAGAGCACAAGGTAGAGCAGAGCGCATACTAGGAAGCACGCCAGAGCACATGGCAGGACAGAGCGTGTACTAGGAAGCATGCCAGAGCACAACGCAGGACAGAGCACGTACTAGGAAGCACGCCAGAGTTCAAGGTAGTGGACCTGAGTACAGAGAGCGGCCATGCAGGGACCAAGCAAGCCTAGCAAGGAAGTCCAAACGACAACCAGGCGCCGCGCACAGGAAGAGGCAGCCCGACACAGGGGATTCTCGCCGGGACCTCCGGGACAGGTCCTCCAGGACTACAGAGATGCCAGCACCCGTGCGGGCGCAGCAGGGGCTGCGGGTTTGTGCGCAAGCGGGCCAATGGAACGTGGAGCCAGGCGCGCAGCCGCAGAGTCAAGAGCACGTGGCACGCATGTGCACCCCACGGGATCCCAGTGCCGGCCATGAGACCGGAAGCGAAGATGTCGGGCGGCTTGCACCCGCTCCGAAGGTACGCGGCGAAAGCGGCGCAACATTGGGGCACATAGCTGGGAGGCACAGAGATCACATGGGGGCACATAGCTGGGAGGCACAGAGATCATGGGGGGCATATAGTTGGGGGGATAGAGATCACATGGGGGCACAGAGATCACAGGGGGGCACATAGCTGAGGGGCACAGATCCCCAGCAGACAGGCACAGAGCTGCCGTCACAGACATCGCTCTGGACTCTGTCAGCAGCTCCTCTTCCGGGACATGAGGACGGGAGCATACTGGGCGCTAACCCTGCCCACCCTGATGACATCATCATTCATTTGCAGGCAGCGTTCTGTACTGAATGCTGCCTACCGTGTACTTGGGGGTTAAAGGGCCGGCAGCTGGCAGGCAGGATACGGCTGCCACCCGAGCATTCCAGACTCCGGGGACCTGCCCGTGGGCCACATCAAAAGTCACCGGGGGCCGCAAGTAATATAGTTAACTATCATATACCGTAATTTTGCCAAGCGCATCAACCTTTGCATTGCAAATTATGGAAATCATATTGAAGAAGTTATTTAATATTCAAATTGAATAAAATGTTGTTAATTTCACTTATTGTATGTATGTATTTTTGCCTGTGTCCTATGTGTCCAGACTTTAGGGACAGCCTGTATAAGCATATCGCTATGGACAGTGGCATCAGAGGGGTTAAGTGCCCTCTATTGCCGAAAGCACAGTTTGTGGGCGTTACTCCAGGGTGTCGGCTTTGCTAGTGAGCCAGCACGATGGCGAGTATGGCAGTTTGCAAGATTGCATTTCCCGTAGCACCGTACATGTATGGCACATGTCCTGAAGGGGTCAACATAAAGACCTGATTTACACAATGTTTTATTCTATTATATTCTGTTGATACCTCATTTATGGTTGTGTTATGCATTGTAATTAATTTATGTAGATTAATTTTATGTTTGTAAAATATATTTTAGAATAATAGATTTTAACCCCTTCCAAACAGGCACCATTCATACAATGCTCTGTGGAAGCTGCGTTCCTACAAAGAGAAGTAAAGTGGGGAAAAAAGTATTTAGTCAGCCACCAATTGTGCAAGTTCTCCACTTAAAAAGATGAAAGGCATGTAATTGACATCATAGGTAGATCACAACTATGAGAGTCAAAATGAGAAAACAAATCCAGAAAATCACCTTGTCTGATTTGGCAAGATTTAATTAGCAATTTATGGTGGAAAATAAGTAGTTGATCATTAACAAAACTTCATCTCAATATTTTGCTATATTCTTTGTTGGCAATGAGAGAGGTCAAACATTTTCTATAAGTCTTCACAAGGTTGGCACACACTGTTGGTGGTATGTTTGCTCATTCCTCCATGCAGATCTCCTCTAGAGCAGTGATGTTTTGGGCTACATGGACTGGCAAATCCCTCCAAAGGTTTTCTATGGGGCTGAGATCTGGAGACTGGCTAGGCCACTCCAGGACCTACATATGCTTCTTATGAAACCACTCCTTTTTTGCCCTGGCAGTGTGCTTGGGATTATTAGCATGCTGAAAGACCCATCTATGTTTCATCTTCAATGCCCTTGCTGATCGAAGGAGGTTTGCACTCAATATCTCACAATACATGGGCCCATTCAATCTTTCATGGCCCCAAAGCATGATGTTGCCACCCTCATGCTTCACAGTAGGTATGATGTTCTTTGGATGCAACTCAGCATTCTGTCTCCTCCAAACACAACGATTTTTGTTTCTATCAAACAGTACTACTTTGGTTTCATCAGACCATATGACATTCTCCCAGTACTCTTCTGGATAATCCAAATGCTCTGTAGCAAACTTCAGATGGGCCCGGACATGTACTGGCTTAAGCAGGGGGACACGTCTGGCACTGCAGGATCTGAGTCCCTGGTGGCATAATGTGATACTGATGGTAGCTTTTGTTACGGTGGTCCCAGCTCTTTGCAGGTCATTCACTAGGTCCCCCGTGTGTTTCTGCGATTTTTTGCTCACTGTTCTTGCGATTATTTTGACCCCACGGGGTGAGATCTTGCGTGGAGTCCCAGATTGAGGGAGATTATCAAGCTGCTTGCTCATTGCAGATTCAGTCTTCCCAACCTGGTGCAGGACTACAATTTTGTTTCTGGTGTCCTCCGACAGCTCTTTGGTCTTCACCATAGTGGAGTTTCGAGTGTGACTGTTTGAGGTTGTAGACAGGTGTCTTTTATACTGATAACCAGTTTAAACAGGTGCCATTACTACAGGTAATGAGTGGAGGACAGAGGAGCCTCTTAAAGAAGAAGTTATAGGTTTGTGAGAGCCAGAAATCTTGCATGTTTTTAGGTAACCAAATACTTATTTTTCACCATAATTTGCAAAATATATCTTGCCAAATCAGACAAGGCGATTTTCTGGATTTTGTTTTTTCATTTTGACTCTCATAGTTGTGATCTACCTTTTCCCACTGTATATGTACAGCGTTGCATAGTATTTGTTTGCCCACAATTGGTACTAGTATCGATCGTGGGTGTTTAACCCCTCTAGTGCAGCTGTTACTAGTGACATTGACATCAAGGAGTATCGGGCAGGGAGTGAGCTCCCTCTGTGCTTCCATTAGGTGATCCCTGGCTGCAAGATGGTCGTGGGGTACTTCAGGGTCCTGCCGGAAAGGTGGCTTGTGAGCGCCTGCTAAAAGCAGGAGCTGACACGCCTTCTTCCCGACCTGTCAGACGCTGCTCTGATGCTCTGGGACAATGTAAAAAGTGAAAAAATACAAAGTGTAATGATATTTTTTTTAAAAATCCCCAAATAAAAACAATATACAGTGTATATATATATATAGTAAGGTAGTGCCGTCATTCGGGTACAGGATACTCGCTTGGCAGGCAAATAATCAGATCCGGCACGGGTTTTCCATAAAACAATAACAATCCATGCTGTTTATTCAGACATTATAAACCCACAACAGCAATATAAAGTTCATCTAAACAGCATAGCGTCCATGACAGAGCTTCACTCTGTTTATCCTGTAGTCATACAGGTTGTGCAATATCCAGCACACAGGCTCTCTAGCCTCAGAGTTATATCCCCAGTCCGGGTTTACCTCATGGCTGCTTCTCAGTGCAGACATTCATTCCCTCCAGGGAACTCTCACACACACGTCTCACGTGTACAGGAAGGCAGACCCATCTTCCTTCAGTTGGTCTCTGGTCAGCCCAGACGAGACCTTTCATACGGACCAACCGGGTCCCAGCATTCACTCATGTGACCTACCCTGGCCACCTTATATGGTCCGTAGCCACGCCCCCCAGATCACATGGCTATGACCTCATCACAGGTCCTTCACTCATTCACACTCTCATAGTCTTTACTATAGGCGTTTTTAAACACACCCCTGGGTGGATTTGTAGGTAGCTCTCCCTAACACATTGGCACGAAAGATCAGCTCTGCTGATCAGCACATAATCAAGCCTTCATCTCAAGGCCACCCACCTTGAGATACATTACGATCATTCAGCATCCTACTCCAATCAGGACACTGGAAATGCTTATACGCCTGTCCTGGGACACCCACACAGCGCCCCCTAGCGGACACAGTGGTCACTACACCACTATATATATATATATATATATATATATATATATATATATAATTCTAATACATACATTTATGTAAAAAAAAAAGTATAAACAAAAAAAGTACATATTAGGTATCGCCGTGTCCTAAACGACCTGACCTATAAAACTGTCTCGCTAGCTTATGGGAACACCATAAAAAATAAATAACAAGGCAAAAAAATGCTTTATCACACGATACATTGAACAAAAAGTGCAATAAAACGCAATCAAACGTCATTTTGTCGTACAAAAATAAACAGATATAAAGTTCTGTCAGCGGAAAAAATAAAAAAAGTTATAGCTCTCAGAATAAAACAATTCAAAAATAATTTTTTCTGTAAAAGTTTTTCTGTAAAAGCACCAAAACATAGAAAAGATATAAATGGTGTAATCTTACTGACCCGAAGAATAAAGCTGCATTATCAATTTTTTTGCCTTATCAATTTTACCACATGTGGAACTGTATAAAAAAACATTTCCTGAATTGCTGCTTTTTGTTTATTCTACCTCCCAAAAATCGAAATTGAAAGCAATCAAAAACTGTCATGTGCCCGAAAATGGTACCAATAAAAAAAATCAACTAGTCCCGCAAATAGCAAGTCCTCACATGGCTCTGTTGGCCAAAATATGGAAAAATTGTAGCTGTCTAAATATGGTAATGCAAAAACTAGTTTTTGCAATAAAAAGCATCTTTTAGTGTGTGACAGCTGCCAAGCATAAAAAAGGTAGATATTTGGTATCACTGTAATTGCACCACCCCGAAGAGTAAAGTTGTCTAATCACTTATACCACACGAGGAATAGAGTAAAAAATAAATAAAACCTTGACCTGCTGTTGATTTGTTCAATCTGCCTCCTAAAGATCACAGTAAGGCATGGCGCATATTTATCCTGTACTGAACGCTTACATCGGGGTTTCCGTGTTATTCTTTGAAATATGTGATTCAGACATAAGCCCTGGTGGCAGATTCCCAATAATGAGCCAGATGGAGGCAATGTGGATGCCATAAGACCTGTGAGCCGGTGGTGTCCCATCTTTTTAGGCTAGCATAAGCGCAGTCGACCACAGTTTTGTGCACCTTTTGAAAAGGACAATGTTGAACAGTGGCCAGACTTATTCAAGAGTAACTCTGCTGCCTCATTATAGTCGATGATACCTTGGGGGTTTCATCTGTCATGTCACTTGGAGATTTAGATGGAAACCCCAAAGTAAGTGTTCAGTGTAGAGCGCCAGATAAATGTGATCCTAAATGTTATGTACAATGTTCCCAATAAAAGCTTAAACTCAATCTACAAAAAAAGCAAGACCCCTCTCAGGTCCGTCATCTGTTAACGAAAACATAGGAGGCTTCCACATTAATGGCAGTACAAATTCTTTGAAAAAGCAAAATGGCTCTCGCCCCCCTAAAAGAAATTCAACAAGTTCTGCGCTGCCAAATCCAAATGCCCCCCTCCCTTCTGAGCCCCATTGTGTCTAAACCACATTTAGTACCCTCACGTTTGGCATTTATGTAGTGATGAGAACTCGCCTAATTTACGGGTGCATGTCTACAGATGCATGAACTGGTCATAATGTACTGGTCATTACAACATACTGTGCAATAGAATGCACTGGTCACTACAATGGCAGTTTGCAATTTTCAATCAGCAACATCCACTACTGCTTGTTTCTGGAAACACCCATAGGCAAAATCAGCACTACACCTGTAGATAAATTTTCAAAGGGATATAATTTCCAAAATGGGGTCACTTGAAGGGGAATTCTGCTTTTCTCTAGCACTTAGGGGCATTGTACATGACGGCTGCAAACTATTGTAGGAAAATCTGTGCTCCAAGAGGTAAGTAGCGATCGTTCCTCCTAAGGCTCGCCGTGTGGCTAAGCAGTATTTTTCTGCCATATATAGGTTATTCCTACATTCAGCAGAAATTGGGTAAAAATTGCACCAAAATTTGCCCCATATTTCCCAATATGAAAATTTAAACCTTGGTGCTAACACACAATCTTGGTTTTTCTTCACTGCCCAATGGTATAAAATTCTGTGACCCACCTGTGGTGTTGGTATTATCACTGCACCCCTAGATGAATTCATTAAGAGGCGTAGTTTGTAAAATAGGTATACTTAGGGGGTTCTGCTTTTCTGGCACTTCAGAGGCCCTGCAAATGTGACATGTCACTTTCACCAGTGCAGTAAAATCTGCAAAATAATATGATGCTCCTTCCCCTTTGAGCTTTGCACTGTGCCTCAAAAGTCGTTTTGACCTCATATGGAGTATTGGTGAACTCAGGAAAAATTGCACAACAAACTTTAAGGTCTATTTTCTCCTGTTACCCTTGAGAAAATACAAAATTTGGGACTAGAAAACATTTTTGTGGGTAAAAGGTAATTTTTTTTTCTTTATCTTATTTTCTTTTTACGGCTCGACGTTATAAACTTCTGAGGAGCACCTGGGGTTTTAAGGTGCTCACCAGACATGTAGAAAAGTTCTCTGAATGGTTCAAATTTTACGGTCAAAAAGTCAGATGGTGTTCCTTTCCTTCCAAGCCCTGCTGTGCACCCAAACAGTGTTTTTTCTCCCCACATATGGAGTATCAGCATGCTCAGAAGAAATTGCACAACAAATTGGTGCAATTTTTCCTATTACCCTTATGAAAATGCAAAATTTGAAGCTAAAAAAACTGGAAAAGTTTGATTTTTTTATTTTCACGGCTCAACATTATAAACTTCTGTGAAGCACTTGGGTGTTCAGTGTGTTCAATAAACATCTAGATAAGACTCCTGAAGGGCCTAGTTTCAAAAATGGTGTCACTTGTAGGGGATTTCCACTGTTTATGCAACTAAGGGGCTCTCCAAACGCGACATGGCATCTGCTAATTATTCCAACAAACTTTACATTCAAAAAGTCAAATAAGGTTCCTTCCCTTCCAAGCTCTGCCGTACACACAAACAGTGGTTTTCCCCGACATATGGGTTATCTGCATACTTATTGAGAAATTGGACAACAAATTGAATGGCCCATTTTGTCTTATTACCGTTGTGAAGGTAAAAAAATTAAGTCTAAAAGAAAATTTTCGTGAATAATAGTTAAATGTTTATTTTTTCCTTCCACATTCTACCAATTCCTATGAGGCACCTGAAGGGTAATACACTTCTTGAGTGTGGTTTTCAGCACCTTGAGTGGTGCAGTTTTTAGTATGGTGTCTCTTTGGGGTATTTTCTGTCATATAGGCCCCTCCAAAGCCTCTTCTAATGTGATGTGGTCCCTATATAAAAGTAGATTTGTAAATTTTGTTGTAAAAATTAGAATTCGCTTGTCAGCTTTAAACCCTTACAACTTCATAACAAAAAAAGTGTCTAAAAAATGATGTTGTTGTAAAGCAGCCATGTGGGAAATTAAATTTATTAACTGTTTTGTGTGACATGACTATCTGATTTAAGGACATAAAAATTAAAAGATTGAAAATTGCAAAAGTTTCTAAAGTTTTGCCAAATTTCCAATTTTTTTTTTCACAAGAAAACGTAAGTCACATCAAAGAAATGTTACCACTATCGTGAAGTATAATAAGTCAAAAAAAATTCTTAAAATCAGTGGGATCCGTTGAAGTGTTCCAGAGTTACCTCATATAAAGTGATAGTGGTCAGAATTGAGAAACTTTGCCTAGTCAGGAAGCTGAAAACAAGCTTTGAGGTGATAACTTAAAAGGTATTTACACTTTCAGGCTATGTGCCCACATAGCGTTTTAAACCAGACACTCAAAACCGGACTCCTTCCCAGAAAACGCGCGTTTTTTTCCCCCGCGCGATTTTACCGCGATTATGTTCGCGTTTTTGCCGCGATTTTCGCTTGCAAAATTCAAGCACTTTCCAAGCGATTTGAAGCATCGCTTAGAAAGTGATTGACAGGTTGGTCACACTCGTCAAACATAGTGTTTGACAAGTGTGACCAGCTTTTTACTATTAAGGCTGCCTATGCGGCCTCAATAGTAAAAGATAGAATGTTAAAAATGATAAAAAAAATAAAAAATCAGGGTATATTTACCTTCTGACATCCCGCGCAGCCTCTGCGACTCTCCCGTTCCCAGTGATGCCTTGCGAGACCTGTGATGACGTTGGTCTTGCGTTACTGACCGCTACAGTAACGCGAGACTACGTCATCACAGGTCCTTGCCGCAAGGCATTACTGGTAACACTGAGGCCTGGGAAGGCTGCGCGTGACGCCGGAAGGTAAATATACCCCGATTTTTTTATTTTTTATTCTTTTTTTACAGGGGTATGGTACCCAGGGCCTGGAGGACAGTCTCCTCTCCTCCACACCGTGGGTACCATCCGCACATGAGACGCTTAACTTTGCGCATGGTGGCCATAGCCACATGCGGGAAGTAAGCGATTCTCATGCATTCCTATGGGTGCGGAATCGTGGCAATTCTTTGCGATTCCGCAAAAAGAATGAGCATGCTGCGTTTTTTTCCGCGATGCGATTCCGCCGCAGAAAAAAGCACAGCATTAGCACAGCATGTGCGGAATGCCATAGGAATGCATGGGGGGCATTCTGTACGAGTTTTTTAAACGTTTTCGTGCCGAAAATCGCTGCAAAAACGCTTAAAAATCGCATCGTGGGCACACAGCCTGAATCCTTATTGACTTGCCATACTCAAAGTCTTTTGAATGGAAATCTCAAGGGAAGAAAACATTTATCTCACAGTTGAACTATTGTTTAGAGAAAGAAAACAGTGAGTTTTATATAATGAGGGTGTTTCATTTTTAAAAATAACACGTTGTTTGCTCTATGATCGATTCTCTCATTTACCTTCTTTTATTGTACTATTTTTTGTGCAGATTTTGTCATCAAAAAGTGAATCACATCAAAAACATTTATTGCAGAGGGCTCCAGAATTTTGTCCATCATCAATGGTAAATTATTAGCTTAACAAAGTTTAAATAAATGTAAAATCTGTTTAACGCTTCAGTATGGTATTAAACCATATGTTATAACAAACCAAATGCTTATTTGTCATCTGATCACATATTTTATATGGGCATAAGTATCATGAATTGTTTGCTGCATGCTATATTCTATTGTGTAAATAGAGTCATGCTGCTGATTTGAATGTATACTAAGTGAGGATGAACAATCATAGTAACATTTAGAAGGTCGTTGCTATTGTAGAAGTTAGCTTTTAATGCCGGCTTCTTGGTGAGCTTTAGATAAACTTCAGACAATGTAGCTAAAAGGGGTTGTCCAATATTAGGACAACCCCTTCTTGATCTGAATACCCCAGTGAAAATGAAAACATCTATACTCACCTCCCATGCCAACGCCATTCCAGCAGTGTCGGCACTCACGTTACAGGGGTTCATGTGTGGTTGTTTTGACATTTGAGCCCTGCTTCCAATCAGCCCTGGTGTCACTGTCCCTCCTTCATTAACACACAAATTGCTGTCCAAGGTCAGCGTGGGGTAACAAATATACCGTATATACTCGAATATAAGCCGAGATTTTCAGCCCATTTTTTTGGGCTGAAAGTCCCCCTCTCGGCTTATATTTAAGTCATGTACACCAGGGGGTCGCAGGGGGAAGGGGGGCGGGGGTGTCAGGTCATACTTACCCGTCCTGGCACTGTCTCTGCAGCCCCCAGCTTCTCCTCGATCTCCCTTCCTTCCTTCAGCGGTCACATGGTACAGCTCAATACACTCATGAATATGCGCATATTCATGAGTGTAATGAGCGGTACCACGTGACCACTGAAGGCAGGAAGGGAGATCGTGGAGAAGCTGGGGGCTGCAGAGACCGTGCCAGGACGGGTAAGTATAGCGATACTCACCTGTCCCCCGGTCCATCGCTGCTTGCTGCTGTCTGGCATGTCTTCTGTCAGTGACGTTCAGACAGTAGAGGGTGCGGTGACGTGGTTAGTGCGCGCCACACCCCCTGCAGTCTGAACGTCACTGACAGATGACGTGCCAGACAGCAACAAGCAGCGATGGACCAGGGGACAGGTGAATATCTAAGGTGCCAGCAGTGACACCGGCACCTAGGCCCAGCGACGGAGAGGTGAGTATGTTGTTTATTTTATTTTTAAATGCAGCAGTGGCAGCACATGGGGGCATAACCTATGCAGCATCTTATAGGGGCAGCATATGGGGCATAATCTATGGAGCATCTTATAGGGACAGCATATGGGGGCATAATCTATGGAGCATCTTATGGGGGCAGCATATTGGGGCATAATCTATGGAGCATCTTATAGGGGCAGCATATGGGGGCATAATCTATGGAGCATCTTATGGGGCATAATATATGGAACATCTTATGGGGCCATAACCTTTATGGAGCAGCATTTGGGGCATATTATTCTATGGAGTATCTTATGGGGCTATCATGAACTGTATGGAGCATTATGTGGGGCTCCTGATTCAATATAGATATTCAAAAACATTTAACCTACTGATGTCTCAATTAATTTTACTTTTATTGGTATCTATTTTTATTTTTTAAATTTACCAGTAGCTGCTACATTTTCCACCCTAGGCTTATACTCGAGTCAATAAGTTTTCCCAGTTTTTTGTGGCAAAATTAGGGGGTCGGCTTATACTCGGGTCGGCTTATACTCGAGTATATACAGTATTTAACAATTTGTCAAAAGGCAACAAATCCCTTATCTAAAGACCTAAAAATTAACTTTTATTATTATTAACGGAAACCAAAACCATTGAAAATCGCACAGTCAGTTTCACTTGGGGGACACTAGCATGCTAATAATGGAGTAAACTTCCATCCTGTATCTACTGCTAATAGTCCTACAGTGGATAGGGAAAATATTCAGACCCCTTTATATTTTTTACTCTTGTTTCATTTGGTAAATTCATTTTTTCTCATTAATGTACACTCTGCACTCCATCTTGACTGAAAAAAACCCAGAAATGTAGAAATTTTTGCACATTTATTAAAAAAGAAAAACTTAAAAATCACATGGTCATAAGTAGTGAGACCCTTTGCTCAATATTGAGTAGAAGCCCCCTTTTGAGCTAGTACAGCCGTGCGTCTTCTTAGGAATGATGGAACAAGTTTTTCACACCTGGATTTTAGGATCCTCTGCCATTCTTCCTTGCAGATCCTCTCCAGTTCCTTCAGGTTGGATGATGAACGTTAGTGGACAGCCATTTTCAGGTCTCTCCAGATATGCTCAGTCGAGTTTAGGTCAGGGCTCTGGCTAAGCCAGTCAAGAATGGTCAAAGAGTTGTTCCAAAGCCACTCCTTTGTTATTTTAGCTGTGTGCTTAGGGTCGTTGTTTTGTTGGAAGGTGAACCTCCGACCAAGTCTGAGGTACAGAGCACTGTGGAAGAGGTTTTCATCCAGGATATCTCTGTACTTGGCCGCATTCGTGTTTCCTTCAATGGCAACCAGTCGTCTTGTCCCTGCAGCTGGAAAAACACCCCCATAACATGATGCTGCCACCACCATGTTATACTGTTGGGATTCTATTGGGCAGGTGATGAGCAGTGCCTGGTTTTCTCCATACATACCGCTTAGATTTATCACCAAAAAGGTCTATCTTCATCTCATCAGACCAGAGAATCTTATTTCTCAAAGTCTGGGAGTCCTTCATGTGTTTTTTAGCAAATTCTATGTGGGTATTCATATTTCTTGCACTGAGGATAGGCTTCCGTCGGGCCACTCTGCCATAAATGCCCGACTGGTGGAGACTGCATTGATAGTTGACGTGGAACTTTCTCCCATCTCCCTACTGCATCTCTGGAGCTCAGCCACAGTGATCTTGGGGTTCCTATTTACCTCTTTCACCAAGGCTCTTCTCCCACGATTGCTCAATTTGCCTGGATGGCCAGGTCTAGGAAGACTTCTGGTGATCCCAAACTTCTTCCATTTGAGGATTATGGAGGCCACTGTGCTCTGAGGAACCTTGAGTACTGCAGAAATTCTTTTGTAACCTTGGCCAGATCTCCAGATCTGTACCTTGCCACAATTATGTCTCTGAGCTCCTTGGCCCGTTTCTTTGGTCTAATGATTCTCATTTGGTCTGACATGTACTATGAGCTGTGAGGTCTTATATGGACAGGTGTGTGCCTTTCCAAATCAAGTCCCATCAGTTTAAACACAACTGGTCTCCAATGAAGGAGTAGTACTATCTCAAGGAGGATCACAAGGAAATGGACAGCATGTGACGTAAATATGAGTGTCTGAGCAAAGGGTCTGAATACTCATGTGATAGTTTGGTTTTTCTTTTTTAATAATTTGTCAAAAATTTCTACATTTCTGTTTTTTCTGTGCAGAGTGTACATTAATGAGAAAAAAATGAACTTTTTTGAATTTACCAAATGGCTGCAATGAAACCAAGAGCGAAAAAATTTAAAGGGGTCTGAATACTTTCTGTTCCCACTGTACCTATATACTTATATCACTTTATTCAGGCATGTGGATTCAGGTGTGGCTGCTACCTATTGCCCCATTATAGTTCACTGACGTGCTATTCAAAGCTGCCCTAAGCCTCCCCAACATATTTCACCAGTACCACTGGCGTCATCAGGGTATTAAGGCAGTGAGGAGGTACTTAATTTACTACCCCTATGATTACAACTTTATAAGCAGACCCTAATAATATATAGCATTACTCTAAAGATAACAAATTCGCTCTAAAAGTAGAGGCTTAACCTATTTATATGGGAGCACAATCACTATTATATAATTTATCACGACAAGAGGTAGATGGTAGATAATATCTGATTATGGACCATCCATATATTTCATTTAAAGGAATACTTATCCCCATACTCATGATATACATCATTTAGTCTATTGAATAAGAATAATAGGTTCCTAATTATATAAAGCCTTATTTTCCACATATTTAATACATACTATAGAGACTAATATGTTATCTCCTCCACCTTAAACAAAACATGAAAAAAAGGTCCAAAAACACTAAAACAAAAATATCCCAATAGTTCCATATAATGACAGGTACCCAGGTATACTATCACATTATTATTAAATGAAGTCCAAATTTATTAGTTTATGACTTAAAAGGGGAATAAGGGAAGAGAAGAAAGGGTAGAAGGGGAATTGGGAAGATGGAGGAAAGCGGGGAAAGGGGAAGGAGAGATGAGAGGTGAACCGAAGGTGCTCAGCATCAAACATGGGGTCATTTATATACCCCTACATTGTAAACAGGAAAATATATAGGAACATATAAATCTTAATCCTCCAGAAAAGCGGTAAAGGAGAATCCCTCATTGAGTCCACGGGGACTCCGAGATTTTAACTTAAATATATATCTACATTCTTCTTGTAGTAAGAATTGGTCTAGGTAACTATGGCATGTAGAAATCGTGCTAAGTGCTGTTGCTTCAAAAGCATCCGGCGTTAACACAGTCACAGGAGACAAGGAGTGGTTAGCAGAGCCCAAGGTCGGATTGTGGGAAACTTGTTTACTGTTCTGGCAGCAGCCGAAGGGATTAGTGGTGTTTGTCTGTGATCTGTCTCAAAAATGTTCATGCAAGTGAACGAGGGGGGCACAGGATTCCATTACAGAGTGGAGATGGGCTAACTCCTGGACTGCTAGTTGAAAAAGTCTATCAGGAAAATAAGTACTCTAAGGAATTGTGTCATAGGGATAACCTCCCTCAGCAAACCCTTCCCCCTCCTCCATTACACTGCAGTAGAATGAATGCTGTGTACTACTGTGCTTTTGTAAAGAGTCTTGATCTGTGCTGAACTGTGCTATCGAAAGAGACTGTTAGGCTACCGTTACACTTAGCGATGCACCAGCGATCCCGACAATGATATGGATCGCTGGTGCATCGCTAAGTGGTCGCTAGTGAGCTGCCATGCAGGCAGATCTCACCAGCGACATAGCAGGGGTCGGGGGTCGCTACTTACCTGTCAGGCGCAGCAATCCTGACGTCCTCCCGCCCGCTTCCACGCGTCGCTCGTCGGCGCCACAGGAAGCCCAGCAGGAAGTGGACGACGAGAAATGATCCAGGACCTTCTCGTGCGATCAATGATGAGCAGCGGGGGAGCCGGTCGGAGGTAAGTATCAGACATAGCGATATCACTAGCAATATCGCTGCTACGTCACAAAATCGGTGACATTACAGCAATATCGCTAGTGATATCGCTATGCGTAACGGGGGCTTTAGTCAATATGCCTCTAAGAAGCAGCTGTACTGTTTATGAAGCCTGTGCTTAAGAGACTTGAATTGTAATGAATATGCTGTGACATTAAACTACACTGTTCATCTGTTCATGAGGACTCCATCAATTGTATCTATGTGAGCAAGTGGATCCATCTTGTGGAAGCTGCAGTACATGGTTGCCCTGAGTAATGGTTCCCCCAGAGTTCCAAAGAATTCATGAAACTTGTTCTACCTGTCATGCTCACGCCCTGACTGGTGGGCGTGAGCCAGAGGGTTGTGGCCCCACTGTGCCACAAACCAGACTACCTTGGAAGGGGCATAACTAAGACAGCTACCTTGGTTTTCACTATAGCCTCTGGTGAGGTCAGGCTTTTGCGGCAGGCAGCTGCCAGGTGCCACTCCAGGGTGGTGTCTGGCTGTGGCTGCTGATCCAACTTGAGGAGACGGTACGGGCGACAGGCATGAGTAGTAGATGGGCACGGCAGAGACACTGGCAGGCGGGCACGGCAGAAACACTGGCAGGCGGGCACGGCAGAGACACTGGCAGGCGGGCATGGCAGAGACACTGGCAGCCGGGCACGGCTGAGACACTGGTAGGCACGGCAGAGACCCTGGCAGGCTGCCACGGCAGAGACACTGGCAGGCTGGCACGGCTGAGACACAGGACAGGCTGGCATGGCTGAGACACAGGGTAGGTAAGAGTTGTAGGAACAGGTAGAGACCTATTCACACAGCAGGTGCAGGTACTGGAACAGGCAGAACAGAGTGGAGTATGACGGAACAGGTTTGGACCTGTTGACACAGGAGGAGCAGGTACGGGTACAGACAGGAAAGAGTGGAGTATGATGGAACTGGTTTAGACCTGTCCACACTGGAGCAGCAGGTACGGGTACAGACAGGAAAGAGTGGAGTATGAAGGAACAGGTTTGGACCTGTTCACACAGGAGGAGAACTGCAAGGCTGCGGAGAAGTGCTGGAGAGCAGCAAGAGGTTCTGCAGCAGCAGAACCAGAACCAAGCAGAACCGCAAGGGTACGAAGCACAGGCAGAGCCTAAAGAGTGCAGAGCAGGCAAGAGAGTGGAGCAAGAACAGAGCCGCAAGAGTGCGTAACAAAAGCAGACAGGGAGGAAACAAGGGAAGACACCGCAGGGAAAGAAGCCAAAGACAAGGAGACAGACAGAGGTAGGACAGAGTTAAGACAGGGTAACAGTACGAGACCAGGTACAGGACCAAGGATACAGGGACCAGAGTATATACAGATACAAAGTAAGGCTAGGAGCAACAGTACAGGAACCAGGAATTCTGCCTCCTGGAGGGCGGCAAGACAAGTACAAGACAAAGCTAGGACAAAGACATAGAGACCAGGATGTTCTGCCTCCTGGAGGGCAAACAGACAAGTACCAAGCAAAGCTAGGATTAAAGTCTCCAGAGAAGGAGAAACACAGAGCAAGACCTGGCAGCTCAGTAGCAAGGCTCTAACTGAGTTAACACATTGCACAAGCAAGGTTTCACTGGGTGGAGCTGCCCTAAATACTAGAGGGCTCTTGGTAATTGGTCAGGTACACATTAGACAGGTGCACCCTCCATAAGAACCAGAGTTCTGGCACCGCCCCCATATGCACACATGCAGAGAGAAGACAGAAAGTAAGAGGCACAGAGCATGGAGCTGGCAGCAGACAGAAATCACAGCATGACCTGGTGCAGAGAGTAAGTTGGTGTGCGGGGGATGGGAGGCCATGCAGTGATGCCAGCAGGGTTGTTACACCGCCCCTATCTGAACCTAGCAGTGTGCACGTAACATTGGTGGCCCGTACGCAGAATTCTGAGCGGGAATTAGCGTGTAGAGGGAAAAGAGGCAAAGTGACTGGAAAATTACGCATCACAGCACCTCAACTCTGCTACACTAGTTAAAGAGGACCAGCCCTAAAGCAGCACAGCACCTAAACTCTGCTACCCCAGCTAAAGGGGACCAGCCCTAAAGAAAACTCACTAGCAGCAATGAATGTGGAAATACAAATGGACAGGATCAGTGAATTGCTTCTTCAGTTATTGTTGCGTGTGAAGAGTTGAGAGCAGTGGCAGAACATATAAAGATGTCAGAAGAACAGATCTCTAAAGCACGTTCCCGCAGACAACTTGTAGCCGCCAGTAATACACAGATGGATGAGTTGAGGGAGGAAGAAGCTGAAGATGTAATGGGGATGTTCCTCCAGGAGTTAACACAGTTTCTAACTGGGTTGAAGTCGGAAGATGGATGGGCGGAGCCAATTACAAAGAGCGGGAATCTCCTTCCGCAGACAGAACTACTGGAATTGAAAGAACAATTCAAAGCCTTGACAACAGCCCTGCAGAAATCCGTCCAACCCTCTGAACATGTGACAGACTCTGACAGAACCTTTAACCTGCTTGGGTTTGATAAATCTGGAAAACGGTACTCTCCAACAATACAAATCACCATAAGAAAAGAATTCAAGATCCTGGGACAGATTGGAGAGTGTGAGCAGAAAGAGAAACTGTCTTATGTGAACTTGTTGCACCAGATCAATGCAGGATTCTTGCAAGGCTACCAGCTAGATGAGATCATTGTGAGGGTGGTGAAAGCGATCAGCCCATGACTGAACCTCCGCAGTGTGCTAGAGATGAAAAATCAATTGATCCTACCACAGTTGAAGATGATTTTAAAAGGGCACTATATCGAAGAGAGTCCTTCAGAATTGCTCCATCGACTCATTGACATCTCACAGAACAATAGTGAATTACCCCAAATTTTCTTGTTGTTTGCATGCAGAGATATAGGGGCAGAGGAGAAGTTTGATCCTGGGCTAGTCCAGAAGAAGTTCTTAAGATTTTTGGGAAAGGGCTTAATCAGCAAAGATATTAAGTTACAGCTGAAACAGTACCTAGAAAATCCTGGGATTCTGAATGAAGTCCTAATTGAAAAAATGAATCAGGCAGCTAGTTTGGAGTTAGAGAGTGCAAAGAAGTTAAAGAAGGGCTCTGCTCCTAAAACCACCATAACGAATCTGCTGAAGTTGGAGACCCCAGGTTGCCAGTCCGAAGAGCATGATGAAGACTCTCCAGTACCACCGCCGAGAGTGAACCTTAAACCACCAACAAAAGGGAGGTCAGCCAGAGCTGACTTTGAAGAGGTAATAGTAGAACTGCGAGCTGAGCTTATGGAGGTGAAAGAGTTGATTTGTTCCAGGCCAGAATCTGTATCTCTCAGACACAGGAGTGGGTTCCAAAACAGAAGATACCTGGCTTGTGAGGAGTGCCGTTCATCAAATCAGAGTGCGGTATGTGTCCACTGTTTAAGATGTGGTGAAGAAGGACATTATGCCAAGGTAAAACGGCTGCGTCAGCACTATCCAAGTGTGTTCCTGTCTAATACAGCTGCAAGAGACACAGAGGCATCAGTTACTTAATGCCCAGTGCAGAGGTCTAATGTCATACTCCTTTGAGGAGATTTCCTCGGCCAGTAAAGATAGACTCATTAGCCTAATCCGTGAAAGGTGCTATGTACAGTGCCAGCTGATTGGACTCCTGGTAAAAGCATTGTGGGACACAGGAGCCCAAGCAAGCCTTTTAAATGAAGAATGTAGAAGGCGCCACCTGCCACATACCTGTGTTAGGTCGCTAAAGGAACTCTTAGGACCAGTGGAACTCCACGGCAAAGCCATCAACCAGACTGAAATTCCTTTGATAGGCTGTTTGGAAGTGACTTTCCAACTCTGGGCCATAAAGAACAGCAACACCATTGAGCTTTTGGTACCTTTTCTCGTGACCAGTAATCAGAACGTGGCAGAGGATCCTATCCTGGGTTATAATGTAATCAGTCAGGTCATCACGAAATACAAGTCAGGGACACTGATGGTGAATGCAATTGCCACATCATTCACCATACTCAATGCTGTGGCAGAAAACGTGATTCATAAGAGCAAAGAAAGCACAGAATACAATGGACCTGAATGAAATCAAGGTAGGCCTGCCCCCAACCATCATTCCTGCAAACCAAATGGTGATAGTGAGGTGTGGAGTCCAGGTGGAACTAGGAAGAAAAGTCTAGAAGAGACTGTTCATGCCAATAGACTCCTCTGAACTTCCAGAAGGCCTAGTTCAAGGTGAGACTGTGCTTACAATTTCTACTGGTAGGTTTGCCCGAGTGCCAGTGCCAGTGATGAATACCACAAAACAAGAAATTAGATTGGATCCAAATACCATGTTAGGTCACATTGAAACCATCAAAGTGGTATATCCAGCCAGTGTGAGACCCGCACAGTGGTCTACCGTGAATTCAGTTCCCCCTCCAAGGAACAGTAGTTGCCCAGGGGAGGAAATTGCACGACCCACTTTGGGATCCCCAAGCTGTGTCTGAATATATAGGAGGCTAAGGCTGAATTCACACGTGGCGTTTTTTTGCGTTTCCATGGCGGTTTTAACTGTGTGATTTTGCCGCGAAAACGCAAAAAATAAGCATCCCATGCATTCCTATGGGATTCCGCAATGCTGTGCTAATGCTGCGGTTTTTACAGCGGCGCAATCGCTTCACGGTAAAAACGGCAGCATGCTCATTAATTTTGCGGAATCGTGGCAATCCAGCACCCATAGGAATGCATTGTTCCACATACTTTCCGCATGTGGCTGTGCACACCATACGAAAAGTAAGCAGAACAATTGCGGATGGTACCCACAGTCCGGAGGAGAGGAGACTTTGGGTACCATATCCCTGTAAAAAATAGAATTTAAAATAAAAAATATTGTTATTCTCACCTTCCGACGTCCCGCGCAGTCTTCCCGCCTCTCTCCACGCTCCCATTCCCAGTAAGCCTTTGCGAAAATGCCCGCGATGGCGTCCGTTCTCGCGGGATCGCAAAGTCTCGCGGTCATTCACGCGATATTTTTCAAATTTGAATTTTCATGCCCTTAAATCACAGACATATGGCACACAAAACACTTAATAAGTAACATTTCCCACATGTCTACTTTACATCAGCACAATTTTGGAACCAAAATTTTTTTTTTTGTTAGGAAGTAGAGTTGAGCGATACCAGCCGATACTTGAAAATATCGGATCGGAATGGATCGGCCGATCTTAAAAAAAAGTATCGGTATCGCCGATTCCGATACCGGGAACCAATGCAAGTCAATGGGGCCAAAATATCGGAATTAAAAAAAACCCTTTTTTTCCTTGTAGGTTAATTCTACATGAAGAAAAACAACTAAGAATAATGTAGAATGTATTGTGGGAGGTGGAGGAGACATTAAAGCCATAGAGGTTTAGCCCAATCAAATGGAATAGCAGGAATTAAACTTTTTTTTTAAAGACGTTAGGAGTTACAAAGATATTGACTATGTTAGCCTCATTTATATTTTGCCAGACATGTATGTCTTCTTCTTCTTTCTTCTTTCTTCTTCTTCTTCTTCCTTTTTTTACCTTCTTCTTCTTCTTCTTATTCCTTTTTTTACATTCTTCTTCTTCTTCTTCTTCCTTTTTTTACATTCTTCTACTTCCTTTTTTTACATTCTTCTTCTTATTCCTTTTTTTACATTCTTCTTCTTCTTCCTTTTTTTACATTCTTCTACTTCCTTTTTTTACATTCTTCTTCTTCTTCTTCCTTTTCTTACATTCTTCATATTCTTCTTATTCAACAATTATTATTCTACATATTCAACTTCTTCATCTTCTTCCTATTCTTCTTCATCATATTCTTGTTTGTGTCAGGCATTCCTGTAGTTGTTATCTAGAAAAGTTAGAAGTTTACACCTTCCGTTCTGCCTGTCACAAAAGATTTACAACAGGATTTGTCCGCGTTCAGTTTGGCCTGCAGCAGCAGGCCTTTTCCAGGGGCACCACGAGGAGGAACGGACTCACCCCCATACACTGCTTAGTCTTCTTCTGCTTATAAATAAGATAATATCATTTGCTCAGAGTATTAGTCTTATGCTTAATGTTCTTCTGCTTTGTTTTTTTATGCTTCTTTGTCTTCTCTCTCTTGTTGTTCTGCATCTTGGTGGTTGTCTTCCTGTTCTTTGTCCTCTTGAACCAGCTGACGGTACTGGCACCCGTAGGGGCAGCAGAAGGAACAAGAGCCAATGGCACTACCGAGGACCAGCTGACGGTGCTGGAACCCGGTTACTAAGCAGGAGGTACCTGTGCTACAAAGCACTACCAAGGACCAGCAGACGTTGCCGGAACTCGGATACCGAGATGGAGGCACCTAGGCCAAAGGCTCTGACGAGAACCAGCTGACGGTGCTGGAACCCGGAGGGGTAGCATAAGCTGCAAGAGAAAATGGAAATAGCGAGGACCAGCTGACAGTGCTGGCACCTGAAGGGGCAGCAGAAGGAATAAGAGCCAATGGCACAACCGAGGACCAGCTGACGGTGCTGGAACCCGGTTACTAAGCAGGAGGTACCTGTGCTACAAAGCACTACCAAGGACCAGCAGACGTTGCCGGAACTCGGATACCGAGATGGAGGCACCTGGGCCAAAGGCTCTGACGAGAACCAGCTGACGGTGCTGGAACCCGGAGGGGTAGCATAAGCTGCAAGAGCAAATGGAAATAGTGAGGACCAGCTGACAGTGCTGGCACCCGGAGGGGCAGCAGAAGGAATAAGAGCCAATGGCACAACCGAGGACCAGCTGACGGTGCTGGAACCTGGTTACTAAGCAGGAGGTACCTGTGCTACAAAGCACTACCAAGGACCAGCAGACGTTGCCGGAACTCGGATACCGAGATGGAGGCACCTAGGCCAAAGGCTCTGACGAGAACCAGCTGACGGTGCTGGAACCCGGAGGGGTAGCATAAGCTGCAAGAGAAAATGGAAATAGCGAGGACCAGCTGACAGTGCTGGCACCTGGAGGGGCAGCAGAAGGAATAAGAGCCAATGGCACAACCGAGGACCAGCTGACGGTGCTGGAACCCGGTTACTAAGCAGGAGGTACCTGTGCTACAAAGCACTACCAAGGACCAGCAGACGTTGCCGGAACTCGGATATCGAGATGGAGGCACCTAGGCCAAAGGCTCTGACGAGAACCAGCTGACGGTGCTGGAACCCGGAGGGGTAGCATAAGCTGCAAGAGCAAATGGAAATAGCGAGGACCAGCTGACAGTGCTGGCACCCGGAGGGGCAGCAGAAGGAATAAGAGCCAATGGCACAACCGAGGACCAGCTGACGGTGCTGGAACCCGGTTACTAAGCAGGAGGTACCTGTGCTACAAAGCACTACCAAGGACCAGCAGACGTTGCCGGAACTCGGATACCGAGATGGAGGCACCTAGGCCAAAGGCTCTGACAAGAACCAGCTGACGGTGCTGGAACCCGGAGGGGCAGCTGAAGTTACCCCTGAAAAGCAAAGTTGGCATGCCGCAAGCTGGCCGCAGTTACCGAATCACACAGTCCTACAGGGGGTGCTTGTCCTACTGGCACTACGGAACAAGCCTTTCTTACCAGAACCCGCAGTCCACATAGGAAGCACCTAAACTGCTGGCACCCTAGCCTCGGCTAACCCAACCGCAACACGACATGGCAACTTGGGGTGGCAAACTGACATTGACACTTCCCGGAAACAGCAGGCAGGGCTGGAACCAAGCTGGGCAGGAGGGAGTACCCGTGCCAAAGTCAGTTATGAGCAGCAACTGGCGATGTTGGAGCCCAGGGACAAGCACTTAGCAGGCTGAGGCCTGATGTGCTGTCAGTTGGGAGGCAGCAGGACAGATTGCCATCAAAACAGCAGGGGAACAGCTGACGTTACTGAACCCCACAAACACAGGAGCTAGTGTTTTACTCTGTGAAGACGGCACTTCCGAGCAACAACTGGCTGTGTTGAAGCCCAGGGACAAGCACGGAGCAGGCTGAGGCTGCATTGAAGAAATTTTAAGATCGGTTGTAGACTTCTACTAATTTTAACCAAGCTCCACTTAGGCCTGTGGCTTCACTGATATTCGTATTTCCCCTGTCCTCCAACCCCGCCAGTTACAGCTCCGAAGTGGCGTCTGCACAATCCACACTTGTTCCTGTGTTACAGGTGTTCAGTCCGGTCAGTTAATCCCCTGATGTGTGTCCGGCAATGTCGCCTGCTCTGTCCACATTCCCATGGGAATGTGGACAGAGCAGGCGACATTGCCGGACACACATCAGGGGATTAACTGACCGGACTGAACACCTGTAACACAGGAACAAGTGTGGATTGTGCAGACGCCACTTCGGAGCTGTAACTGGCAGGGTTGGAGGACAGGGGAAATACGAGAGACAGTGGAGCCACAGGCCTAATTGGAGCATGGTTAAAAATCAGTAGTAGTACGACTGTGTAGGCAGCAGGAGACTTTGCCATCCACACAGCAGGGGATCAGCTGACGTTACTGAACCCCACTGAGACACAGGAGCAAGTGTCTCTTTCCGTGTGGACGGCACTTCCGAGCTACAACTGGCTGTGTTGAAGCCCAGGAAATAGGAGGGTGTAGGCAGAGGCCTACTGTCTTTGGAATGTGGTGACAGCAGGAGAGACTGCCATCCACACAGCAGGGAATCAGCTGACGTTACTGAACCCCACTGAGACACGGGAGCAAGTGTCTCTTTCCGTGTGGACGGCACTTCCGAGCTACAACTGGCTGTGTTGAAGCCCAGGAAATAGGAGGGTGTAGGCAGAGGCCTACTGTCTTTGGAATGTGGTGACAGCAGGAGAGACTGCCATCCACACAGCAGGGGATCAGCTGACGTTACTGAACCCCACTGAGACACTGGAGCAAGTGTCTCTTTCCGTGTGGACGGCACTTCCGAGCTACAACTGGCTGTGTTGAAGCCCAGGAAATAGGAGGGTGTAGGCAGAGGCCTACTGTCTTTGGAATGTGGTGACAGCAGGAGAGACTGCCATCCACACAGCAGGGGATCAGCTGACGTTACTGAACCCCACTGAGACACGGGAGCAAGTGTCTCTTTCCGTGTGGACGGCACTTCCGAGCTACAACTGGCTGTGTTGAAGCCCAGGAAATAGGAGGGTGTAGGCAGAGGCCTACTGTCTTTGGAATGTGGTGACAGCAGGAGAGACTGCCATCCACACAGCAGGGGATCAGCTGACGTTACTGAACCCCACTGAGACACGGGAGCAAGTGTCTCTTTCCGTGTGGACGGCACTTCCGAGCTACAACTGGCTGTGTTGAAGCCCAGGAAATAGTAGGGTGTAGGCAGAGGCCTACTGTCTTTGGAATGTGGTGACAGCAGGAGAGACTGCCATCCACACAGCAGGGGATCAGCTGACGTTACTGAACCCCACTGAGACACGGGAGCAAGTGTCTCTTTCCGTGTGGACGGCACTTCTGAGCTACAACTGGCTGTGTTGAAGCCCAGGAAATAGGAGGGTGTAGGCAGAGGCCTACTGTCTTTGGAATGCGGAGACAGCAGGAGAGACTGCCATCCACACAGCAGGGGAACAGCTGGCGTTACTGAACCCCACTGAGACACGGGAGCAAGTGTCTCTTTCCGTGTGGACGGCACTTCCGAGCTACAACTGGCTGTGTTGAAGCCCAGGAAATAGGAGGGTGTAGGCAGAGGCCTACTGTCTTTGGAATGTGGTGACAGCAGGAGAGACTGCCATCCACACAGCAGGTGATCAGCTGACGTTACTGAACCCCACTGAGACACGGGAGCAAGTGTCTCTTTCCGTGTGGACGGCACTTCTGAGCTACAACTGGCTGTGTTGAAGCCCAGGAAATAGGAGGGTGTAGGCAGAGGCCTACTGTCTTTGGAATGCGGAGACAGCAGGAGAGACTGCCATCCACACAGCAGGGGAACAGCTGGCGTTACTGAACCCCACTGAGACACGGGAGCAAGTGTCTCTTTCCGTGTGGACGGCACTTCTGAGCTACAACTGGCTGTGTTGAAGCCCAGGAAATAGGAGGGTGTAGGCAGAGGCCTACTGTCTTTGGAATGCGGAGACAGCAGGAGAGACTGCCATCCACACAGCAGGGGAACAGCTGGCGTTACTGAACCCCACTGAGACACGGGAGCAAGTGTCTCTTTCCGTGTGGACGGCACTTCCGAGCTACAACTGGCTGTGTTGAAGCCCAGGAAATAGGAGGGTGTAGGCAGAGGTCTACTGTCTTTGGAATGCGGAGACAGCAGGAGAGACTGCCATCCACACAGCAGGGGAACAGCTGACGTTACTGAACCCCACTGAGACACGGCAGCAAGTGTCTCTTTCCGTGTGGATGGCACTTCTGAGCTACAACTGGCTGTGTTGAAGCCCAGGAAATAGGAGGGTGTAGGCAGAGGCCTACTGTCTTTGGAATGCGGAGACAGCAGGAGAGACTGCCATCCACACAGCAGGGGAACAGCTGGCGTTACTGAACCCCACTGAGACACGGGAGCAAGTGTCTCTTTCCGTGTGGACGGCACTTCCGAGCTACAACTGGCTGTGTTGAAGCCCAGGAAATAGGAGGGTGTAGGCAGAGGTCTACTGTCTTTGGAATGCGGAGACAGCAGGAGAGACTGCCATCCACACAGCAGGGGAACAGCTGACGTTACTGAACCCCACTGAGACACGGCAGCAAGTGTCTCTTTCCGTGTGGATGGCACTTCCGAGCTACAACTGGCTGTGTTGAAGCCCAGGGACAAGCACGGAGCAGGCTGAGGCTGCATTGAAGAAATTTTAAGATCGGTTGTAGACTTCTACTAATTCTAACCAAGCTCCACTTAGGCCTGTGGCTTCACTGATTTTCGTATTTCCCCTGTCCTCCAACCCCGCCAGTTACAGCTCCGAAGTGGCGTCTGCACAATCCACACTTGTTCCTGTGTTACAGGTGTTCAGTCCGGTCAGTTAATCCCCTGATGTGTGTCCGGCAATGTCGCCTGCTCTGTCCACATTCCCATAACTAGTGAATGTGGACAGAGCAGGCGACATTGCCGGACACACATCAGGGGATTAACTGACCGGACTGAACACCTGTAACACAGGAACAAGTGTGGATTGTGCAGACACCACTTCGGAGCTGTAACTGGCGGGGTTGGAGGACAGGGGAAATACGAAAATCAGTGAAGCCACAGGCCTAAGTGGAGCATGGCTAAAAATCAGTAGTAGTAGGACTGTGTAGGCAGCAGGAGACTTTGCCATCCACACAGCAGGGGATCAGCTAGCGTTACTGAACCCCACTGAGACACGGCAGCAAGTGTCTCTTTCCGTGTGGACGGCACTTCCGAGCTACAACTGGCTGTGTTGAAGCCCAGGAAATAGGAGGGTGTAGGCAGAGGCCTACTGTCTTTGGAATGCGGAGACAGCAGGAGAGACTGCCATCTCCACAGCAGGGGAACAGCTGGCAGTGCTGAACCCCACTAACACTTGAACGAATGTGTTTGGCTCTGTGGAGACGACATTTCTGAACACCAACTGACGCTGTTGGAGCCCAGGATCAGGCGTGGAGCAGGCTGGGGCCTACTGGATTTTGGCTGGTGTAGCCATCTCCACAGCAGGGGAACAGCTGGCAGTGCTGAACCCCACTAACACTTGAACGAATGTGTTTGGCTCTGTGGAGACGACACTTCTGAACACCAACTGACGCTGTTGGAGCCCAGGATCAGGCGTGGAGCAGGCTGGGGCCTACTGGATTTTGGCTGGTGTAGGCAGCAGGAGACTTGCCATCTCCACAGCAGGGGAACAGCTGGCAGTGCTGAACCCCACTAACACTTGAACGAATGTGTTTGGCTCTGTGGAGACGACACTTCTGAACACCAACTGACGCTGTTGGAGCCCAGGATTAGGCGAGGAGGAGGCTGGGGCCTGTTGCTTTTGGCAGGTGAAGGCAGCAGGAGACTTGCCATCTCCACAGCAGGGGAACAGCTGGCAGTGCTGAACCCCACTAACACTTGAACGAATGTGTTTGGCTCTGTGGAGACGACACTTCTGAACACCAACTGACGCTGTTGGAGCCCAGGATCAGGCGTGGAGCAGGCTGGGGCCTACTGGATTTTGGCTGGTGTAGGCAGCAGGAGACTTGCCATCTCCACAGCAGGGGAACAGCTGGCAGTGCTGAACCCCACTAACACTTGAACGAATGTGTTTGGCTCTGTGGAGACGACACTTCTGAACACCAACTGACGCTGTTGGAGCCCAGGATTAGGTGAGGAGGAGGCTGGGGCCTGTTGCTTTTGGCAGGTGAAGGCAGCAGGAGACTTGCCATCTCCACAGCAGGGGAACAGCTGGCAGTGCTGAACCCCACTAACACTTGAACGAATGTGTTTGTCTCTGTGGAGACGACACTTCTGAACACCAACTGACGCTGTTGGAGCCCAGGATCAGGCGTGGAGCAGGCTGGGGCCTACTGGATTTTGGCTGGTGTAGGCAGCAGGAGACTTGCCATCTCCACAGCAGGGGAACAGCTGGCAGTGCTGAACCCCACTAACACTTGAACGAATGTGTTTGGCTCTGTGGAGACGACACTTCTGAACACCAACTGACACTGTTGGAGCCTAGGATTACGCATGCCGCATGCAGAGGCCAATGGGCAGTGGTTTTTATGGAGGTTGTTGACTACTACTGATTCTAACCATGCTCCACTTAGGCCTCTGGCTCCACTGTCTCTACTATTTACCCTGGCCTCCAACCCCGCCAGCTACATCTCTGAAGTGGCGTCAGCACAATCTACACTTGTTCCTGTGTTACTGGTGCTCAGTCCCGTCAGTTGATCCCCTGATGTTTGTCCGGCAAGTTCGCCAGCTCTGTCCTCATTCCCACTACTGGTTATGGGAATGTGGACAGAGCAGGAGACCTTGCCGGACACACATCAGGGGATAAACTGATGGGACTGAGCCACAGGAACACAGGAACAAGTGTAGATTGTGCTGACGACACTTCAGAGATGTAGATGGCGGGGTTGGAGGCCAGGGGAAATAGTAGAGACAGTGGAGCCAGAGACCTAAGTTGGGCACGGTTAAAAATCAGTAGTGGTTTGAATGTTGATGGAGCTGGTGACTTTGCCGTCCACACAGCAGGGGATCAGCTGGCGTTACTGAACCCCACTAACACAGGAGCTAGTGTGTTTCTCTGTGCAGACGACACATCTGAGCGACAACTGGCTGTGTTGAAGCACAGGGATTATAGTTCAGGTGGTAGAAAAATGAACACACCAGCAGACCTGGATACAGTTGACAACCACTAATTTAGTCTGTAAGAGGAATGGCAAAGTCTTTGGAGATCCAGGCCTTGTTCATTTTCAGAAAAGTCAGCCGGTCAACATTATCGGAAGATAGTCGCGTGCGACGGTCTGTTAGTACACCACCTGCGGCACTAAAGACATGTTCCGATAATACACTGGCAGCAGGGCAAGCCAGCACCTCCAATGCATACTGGCTAAGCTCTGGCCATGTATCCAGCTTAGAGACCCAAAACTTGAAGGGGGAAGAGCCATCTGGGAGTACAGTGAGAGGGCAAGACATGTAGTCTGACACCATCTGACGGAAGCGTTGCCTCCTGCTGACTCGAGGCGTCGCTGATGGTGTAGACAATTGTGGTGGACACACAAAACTTTGCCACATTTGGGCCATAGTGGTCTTGCCTTGTGCTGCGGCGCTGCCTCTGCTCCCTCTTTGTGCAGAGTTTCCTCCACTGCCTCGACGCACAGAGCTGCTTTGTAAAGCAGTAGCAACAATGCTGTCGGGTGGAATGGAAAACATTATGGACTGCACCAGTGACTCTTCGTACTCCCGCAGTTTACGCTCCCGGTTCAACGTTGGTATGAGCCTTTGTACGCTGTCCCGGTAGCGAGGATCTAGGAGGGTGTACACCCAATAATCAGCCGAGACGAGAATGTGGGCGATGCGGCGGTCGTTTCTCAGGCACTGCAGCATGAAATCAACCATGTGCTGCAGACTCCCAACTGCCAAAGAACCGCTGTCCCCTGTTTGAGGCGTGACCTCGGCCTGCTCTGCATCACCCCACCCTCGCTGTACATACTGAGTAGAGGTTTGTGTACCTCCCTCCTCTGGAGAGATGTCTTCCTCCTCCATCGACTCGTCCTCATCCTCCTCACAAAGTGTCCCCTGCCTAGGCCTTTGTGAGGAAACACGTAGCGCAGACTGTCCAGAAGCAGATGGCATTTGGGACTCCTCATCCTCCACCTCTTCCGAAACCTCATCCCTTAGTGCTTGCAGTGTTTGTTGAAGCAGGCAGATAAGGGGGACAGTCATGCTGACTAGTGCATCATCTGCACTCGCCATCCGCATGGATTCATCGAAGGCACGCAAAACGAGGCAGATGTCCTTCATAGAGGCCCACTCAATGGTGCTGAAGTGTGAACGGCGCACAGTGCGACTTGTTTGCTCCTGATGCAGCTGGTACTCCATGACTGCTGCCTGCTGCTCACACAACCGCTCCAACATATGTAACGTTGAATTCCACCGGGTGGGTAGGTCACATATGATGCAATGTTCCGGAAGGCCAAATCGTCGCTGCAGAGCAGCGAGGCGCGATCTTGCCGTGCTGGAACGCCGCAAGTGAGCGCACTCTATGCGGACCTTGTGCAACAGTGCATCAAGATCCGGATAGTCCCTCAGAAAGCTCTGCACGACCAAGTTAAGCACATGTGCCAGACATGGGATGTGTGTGAGGTTGCCTAGGCCAAGAGCTGCCACCAGATTTCAGCCATTGTCACACACTACCAAGCCCGGCTGGAGATTCGCTGGCCCAAACCACACATCGCTCTCCTGCTTGATAGCATTCCAGAGCTCCTGCGCTGTGTGGCTATATAGTGTTTGCAACCAACCAATGTTGATGGATACGGATGGATGCACACTAATAGGAGAAGAAAAAATGAGCTGCACTCAAAGACAAATATGTGTGAGGCAGTGACGCACGTTGAGCATCCTACAACCAGACGTAGCTGTAGGACACTCTACTCAGCGTGAGCTGCACTCACACACAGTCAGAGACCTCTCAGACAGCCGTCAACAGTGCAGCTAAGTGGGCACTGGCACTGACAGGCTGCAGAAAGGCTCCGCTGTGTACTCCTATATAGTGTTTGCAACCACCGTAGATGGAGACGGATGGATGCACACTAATAGAAGAAAAAATGAGCTGCACTCAAATAAAAATATGTGTGAGGCACTGACGCACGCTGAGCGTCCTACAGCCAGACGTAGCTCCAGGACACACTACTCAGCGTGAGCTGCACTCACACACAGTCAGAGACCTCTCAGACAGCCGTGAACAGTGCAGCAAAGTGGACACTAGCACTGAAAGGCTGCAGAAAGGCTCCGCTGTCTACTACTAGTGTTTGCAACCAACGTATATGGATACGGATGGAAGCACACTAGATTGAAATTATGTAAAAAATGCAGCTCAAAAAATAAAAGATGTATGAGGCAGCAGTGATCACACTGGGTGGCCTACAGCCTGACGTGGCTGCAGGACCCACTCCACAGCGTGAGCTGCACTCACACAGCCCTTGCAGACAGCTGTGAACACTGCTGCTAGGGCAAAGAAGGCTACAGTGGTGGTTTATGTAGCCTGGGTAAAGCACTAGATGTTTGGTGGAATCGCTATTTCTAACTGTCCCTCACAGTCTTCTACAGCAGCCTGTCCCTAGAATCATAGAATCATAGAATCGTAGAGTTGGAAGGGACCTCCTGGGCCATCTGGTCCAACCCCCTGCTCAAAGCAGGATTCGCTAAATCATCCCAGTCAGATGTCTGTCCAGCCTCTGTTTGAAGACTTCCATTGAAGGAGAACTCACCACTTCTCGTGGCAGCCTGTTCCACTCATTGATCACTCTAACTGTCAAAAAGTTTTTTCTAATATCTAATCTGTGTCTCCTCCCATTCAGTTTCATCCCATTGCTTCTAGTCTTTCCTTGTGCAAATGAGAATAAAGTTGATCCTTCTACAATGTGACAGCCCTTTAGATATTTGTAGACAGCTATTAAGTCTCCTCTCAGTCTTCTCTTTTGCAAACTAAACATTCCCAAATCCTGCAACCTTTCCTCATAAGACAGGGTTTGCAGACCGGTCACCATTCTGGTCGCTCTTTTCTGAACTTGCTCCAGTTTGTTGATGTCTTTTTTAAAATGTGGTGCCCAAAACTGGACACAATATTCCAGATGAGGTCTGACCAAAGAGGAGTAGAGGGAAATAATGACTTCACGTGATCTAGACTGTATGCTTCTGTTAATACATCCTAGAATTGCATTTGCCTTTTTTGCTGCTGCATCACACTGTTGACTCATATTCAGTCTGTGATCTATTAGTATACCCAAGTCTTTTTCACATGTGCTGTCACTTAGCCCTATTCCTCCCATTCTATATATGCTTTTTCCATTTTTATTGCCCAGATGTAGTACTTTGCATTTCTCCCTGTTAAAAACCATTCTGTTAGTTGCTGCCCACTTCTCCAGTTTATTTAAATCTTTTTGAATCCTCTCTCTCTCTTCTCTAGTATTAGCTATCCCTCCTAGCTTTGTGTCATCAGCAAATTTAATCAGTTTACCCTCAATTCCTTCATCTAAATCGTTGATAAAGATGTTGAACAATACAGGGCCCAGGACAGAGCCCTGTGGTACCCCACTTGAGACATTCTTCCGACTGGATGTGCAGCCATTTACGACCACTCTTTGGGTCCGATCACTAAGCCAGTTATGAATCCACCTAACAGTTGCCTTGTCCATTCCATACTTAATCATTTTTTCAATAAGGATTGTATGAGAGACTTTGTCAAATGCTTTGTTGAAGTCAAGATATACTATATCTACAGCATTTCCTTGATCCACCCAATCAGTGATACCGTCATAGAAGGAAATTAAGTTAGTCTGACATGACTTATTAGTTACAAACCCATGCTGACTCTGTTTAATCACTTCATTCTTATCCAGGTATTGACATACATGTTGTTTAATAATTTGTTCAAAGATCTTTCCTGGTATAGAAGTCAGACTCACCGGCCTATAGTTACCTGGGTCCACCTTCTTCCCCTTTTTGAAGATAGGAACAACATTTGCTCTTCTCCAGTCTTCTGGCACTTCTCCTGTTCTCCAAGAATTTTCAAAGATTATAGAGAGGGGTTCAAAAATTTCTTCTGCTATCTCCTTCAGTACTCTGGGGTGTAATTCATCTGGACCTGGAGACTTGAATTCATTTAGGCTAGCTAAGTGTTTCCTCACTATCTTTCTGTTTATAGATATCCTGGATTCTTCTATTCCCTTAATAGGACAGAACTGAATTCACAGCAGAGTGAACCAGAAATGGCGGCTGCGGTGGCTTTTATAGTGCATCATTACATCATTTCGGCAGCCAATCACAGCCATGCCAATAGTTAACATGCCTACATGCCTAACAGGATGTGCCCACACTTCGGAGGATTCCCATTGGCTTAATCAAAGCAAGCAGGCTCATAGCATGATGGGAACTTCCGATTCCGATTCCGGTATCCGATATGACAAAAGTATCGGAAGTCAGTATCGGAATTCCGATACCGCTAATATCGGCCGATACCCGATACTTGCGGTATCGGAATGCTCAACACTATTAGGAAGTTATAAGGGTTAAAAGTTAACCAGCGATTTCTCAATTTTACATAGAAAAATATTCAGGATTGAGAGTCCTCAGTAGTTGATACCTTTTAATGGCTAACTGAAAAGATGGTAACACATTGCAAGCTTTCGAGACTACTCAGGTCTCTTCATCAGGCTAGACTAATACAAAATCTGAAGAGTCACATATTTATGCACAATACAGCCTAGAAAAAATGCAATAGATAAGACAAGTGACGTGAAGCAATTTTACATAATTTTTTTTAGCGACCACATCACATTTCAAGTCACTTTGAGGGGTCTATGTGATAGAAAATACCCAAAAGTGATACCATTCTAAAAACTGCACCCCTCAAGGTGCTCAAAACCACATTCAAGAAGTTTATTAACCCTTCAGGTGCTTCACAGGAATTTTTTGAATGTTTAAACAAAAATGAACATTTAACTTTTTTTCACAAAAAAATTATTTCAGGTCCAATTTTTTTTTATTTTCCCAAGGGTAACAGGAGAAATTGGACCCCAAAAGTTAGTGTGCAATTTGTCCTGAGTATGCTGATACCCCATATGTGGGGGGAACCACTGTTTCGGTACATGGCAGAGCACAGAAGGGAAGGAGCGCCATTTGACTTTTTCAACGCAATATTGGCTGGAATTGAGATTGGACGCCAAGTCGCATTTGGAGAGCCCCTGATGTGCCTAAACAGTGGAAACCCCCAACAAGTGACCCCATTTTGGAAACTAGACCCCCCAAGGAACTTATCTAGATGTGTGGTGAGAACTTTGAACTCCCAAGTGCTTCACAGAAGTTTATAACATAGAGCCATAAAAATAAAAAATCATATTTTTTTCACAAAAATTATATTTTTGCCCCCAATTTTTTATTTACCCAAGAGTAACAGGAGAAATTGGACCCCAAAAAGTTATTTTGCAATTTGTCCTGAGTACGCTGATACCCCACATGTGGGGGTAAACCACTGTTTTGGCGCATGGCAGAGCTCGGAAGAGAAGGAGCACCGTTTGACTTTTTCAACGCATAATTGGCTGGAATTGAGATCAAACGCTATGTCGCGTTTGGAGAGTCTCTGATGGGCCTCTTTCACTCATCAGTTTTTTGGCATCAGTCAAAATCCGTCGTTGCGACGGATCAACGGATCCATCGAAAATTGTGAAAAACTGATGCGACGGATCCATTTTTTTGACTGATCTGACTAGCGGATCCATAAAAAAATGGATCCGTAGCATCCATTTTTTTTATCCGTTTCTTCCATTTTTCGATGGATCTGTTTTTTTAAAATGCCAAATGGGAGGCTCCCAAACATGATTGGCTACTGGAAACTACTGGAAACCTATATATAGAGCATTTTAACACCCCATCTTTGAAAGGTTGTAGAGCAAATGGAAGGAGTTATAGCGAAGATTTTGAACATCTATGTGGATTTTGCTTTAGAGGCAAATCGGTTGGCAGTGATTGTTAGAGAAAAGGAGGAAGCAAGACAGCGCATCCTGCATCTGCGGCGGCTATGTGTTTGGATCCACCCGATCACTGCACTGCGAATGACACGTGGGGTCTAGTCAACTCTGTATATGGAATTGAGAGTAAGCCCTGAGAAGTTCTTCAACTATGTACGCATGAGAGTGGAAAATTTTGATATTTTGGTGGAACGTGTTGGAGAACTAATCAGGAGAAATGACATCTATTGCCGCTTTTCCATATCACCGGCGGAGCGTCTGATAGTGACTCTTCGGTAAGCCTTTTTTATAGTTTCTCCTCCAGCAGACTTATAAATGTAATGTTGTTGCTGGTAGTTTGTATTAATTATTATCTTTGCCTTTTTGAACAGATTCCTTGCAACTGGCGAATCCCTTTCCTCACTACATTATCAATTCAGGCTTGGGATTTCAACAATATCGGGGCATTGTGGGACTGTTTACAGGAGGAGTATTTCCCACATTCAACAACGGAGAGGTGGCTGGAGATTGCAGAAAACTTTTAAAAGATTTGCCAGTTTAAAAAATTGTGGGGGTGCAGTGGATGGAAAGCATGTAAGGATTGACAAACCAGCTGCATCTGGCTCAGAATTTTTTAATTATAAAAAATATTTTTCAGTTGTGCTGATGGCCATTGCAGACGCCCAATGCAAGTTTATAGCGGTGGATATTGGTGCCTATGGCCCCTCCAATGATTTTCCGGTTTTTAAAATGTCTGCAATGGGGCGTCATTTATACGAAGACACATTCCAATTTCCACCTCCAAGACCACTCCCTGGAACCTCTGGGCCACCAATTCCATTTGTGTGTTTTGGAGATGAAGCCTTCCAACTTTCGCAACACCTGCTCAAGCCATATGGAAGTAGTGGCTTGACGCCAACAAAAAGAGTTTTCAATTATCGGTTAACACGAGCACGAAGAGTGGTGGAGTGTGCTTTCGGCATTCTAACATCAAAATGGCGATTTCTGTTGACCGCTATTAAACTTAAGACTGATATAGTGGATGAGGTGGTGAAGGCTTGTGTGGTCCTGCAAAATTTTGTCATATGCAAGGAACAGGTTGCCATGGATGACAATGTGTTTGAAACCACCTTGCGTGATTATCAAAATATAACTTTCCAGTTCACCACCTGACAGCACCATGGAGGACATCCTTCTCACCCTCAGTGGGACAGGAACAATGAGCTGTTAAAAGGACCCTCCCCTTACCACCCATCAGTGTTTTCCTGTACCACTGCGGATAGGAATGGCGAGCCTTGTCCTCGGACTGTGTTGTGCAGATGGTGAGGATCGTGGGGCCCAGCCTTTCCCTTCCTGCCTCAAGAAGTCTGCAGCTGATACCTGCTATGGGGGTCCCTCAGCCAGCCCCAGTGTAGCGCTGCTCCTGGGGATGGGTCCGCTTCCTCCTCCGTAGGGGCTCTCAGTCCCAGCACCATACCGCCGAGCACACAGTCTCTCGGGGCAGCCGGTGGGGAACAGGCCGGCGAAGCGTCTAGGATCCAGCAGCTGCGTCACTTCTGGCCGCAGGGCCTGCATCACTTCCGGGATTGGCAGCGTGTTACTTCCGGGTCATGGAGGCTGCGTCGTTGCCAATCGGCAGCAGAGCCTAGCCGCGGCGCCAGCCTTGTGGAGGGTTTTTTCCGGGCACAGTCATGGCGCGCAGGTGCGTGACTGGGGATGAGCAGGATCAACCAGGTAAGAAGAGGATATAAGGGGGGAGGGCTCTATACCCACCGTCGGCCATCCTGAATGGAGGGAACAGGCTCCAGTCACATGGCTGTAGCAATGGTGGAGACAGCCAGGCCAGAGGGGCCAGAGCAGAGCCCGTGGCACGTGAGTAGGCTCTCACAAAGCCATACCGCCGTACCCATGCTCGTACCCTATACACACTGGGATAATATCAAGATCTCTGTGTGTTTTAGGGAGAGCCAGCCAACCTGTCAGCAGCAAAAAAGAAGTCCGGGAAGAATAAATGTCCCATTTGAACCTCTAAATTCACGGAAAATTGGTGGAAGCCGCTCTGTCAGTCCTGTACATTTAAAATTGTCGTGGAGGAGCAGATATCATTAATGGCCAACATGAGGTCAATGATAAGGCAAGAAGTCCAGGCTTCCATCTCGAGCCTGGGTCTTCCTCAGACCAGCCAAGCAGAACCCCAGAGGTCACGGAAAAGGCTTATTGAATATAGCCCCTCCACGGAAGACGAAGAATCGGAAGATTCACAACAGGACGAAAAGGAAGGGGAAAGAGATATCTCTTTTCATCTGCAGACATGGATGAGCTCCTGCAGGCAGTACGGGACACAATGCAATTGCAGAACACCCCGGAAGAAATGTCAATACAGGATGAAATGTTCGGCGGCCTGCGTACCCAGATCACTAGGATGTTCCCGGTTAATAACCATATCCGGTCCATGATCTTAGAGGAGTAGGAAGATGCAGAGAAGAAACATGAACTATCATGGGACCTGTTGGGACCTGTTGAAGTGCATTGTGCACGAAACGGCTGTCGTCCGTCTTTTTGCATTTCTCCCACATGGCACATTGCCTATGCTTTATTAACATGAAATAAAGTGAATCATTTCAAGAGAACGGTGAGTGCCATCCTGCTGACTTTTTCTACCATGATAGTTCATGTTTTTTCTTCACATGGATAGAGCACCCGTTCAGCAAGGGTTACAGGTGTCACACTGATAGCGGTTATAAGTGGCTTTGTGGGTATTTCTTCCTCAGGGACAGTGCCGGATGTTTCTTTTTTCTTTGACTGACTATAGATGCAGAAAAGAGACTAGTCGTACTGAGGGATTTCAGGCTCTGATTGCCTTTCAACCCAGAGGATATAAAAACCTGGGATGAAGTACCCAAGATAGATGTACCAGTGGTCAAGGTGGAGAAAAAAACTGCAATCCCGTTCGAGGACTCCTCCAGCCTGAAAGAGCCGATGGACCGTAAAGCAGATGCATTGTTAAAAAGATCCTGGGAAGCTTCGGCAGCCATAATTCGGGCCAACATCGCAGCAACTTCTGTGGCCCAGTCCATGCATTTATGGGTGGACGATCTGGAGGAGCATCTTAAAGTCAAAACTCGCAGAGATGTCATACTTAAATCTCTACCTTTGTTAAAACTCGCAACAGGGTTCATGGCGGACACGTCAGCAGAGTCAGTATGATTCACAGCCAGAAATGAGTCGTTATCTAATGCGGCCAGAAGGGCAATCTGGCTAAAGACTTGGTTAGGAGATACCCAGTCAAAAAATAAACTTTGTGCCATTCCCTTCTCAGGGGGTAAAGTGTTTGGGCCAGTTTTAGATGACATACTAGAAAAGGCCTTAGATAAGAAAAAGTGGTTCCCTGAGGAAAAAATGCAAGCAAAGAGATACCAGCCCTTTCGTAGATCCCGTCCTAGTCATTAAACAGACTACAAGGGGAAAGAGAAGTCAGAAAGATGGAGTTATCCCAAAGGGGGTAAGGGTAGAGACTCCATCTTCTCTGGTTCCGGCTCAGGGACACACAGAAAAAGACGCCATCAGAGTGGGGGGTCAGTTAAAAGAGTTTCTAGGTGGTTGGCAGAAAATATCACAGAATCCTTAGATTTTACACACAATCGGTCAAGGTTACAGGCTAGAATTCACTGATGTACCTCCAGAGAGGTTCATAATAACCTGGTCCTAACCTCTACTAGCCTCCCCCATGTGGACAGACATCCGGGAGCTACTAAGAATAAACGCAGTTGTCCCGGTTCCCACTCTAGAGAGAGGCAAGGGTCATTACTCGAGTCTCTTCTCAATAAAAAAAACCATCAGGAGATTCCTGGACAATCATAAACCTCAAGCCCCTGAACAAGTGGATAAATCCATAAAATCCACAACACCCCTGATAGACAAGGACATGGTTATGTGCACTTTAGACTTGAAAAGTGCATACTACCATGTCCCAATCCACACTTCCTATCCAAAGTATCTAAGATTCGCCCTGAGAAACCAGGGGATAATCCAATTATACGCTTCTTCTCCTGACATCACGCCAGCCTTTCTAGAAAACAACGGCGATTGTCTAAACGCTGTGTCTAACATCATGTCCTCACAATATCTGAAACTGAACCTGTCAAAGACTGAACTCCTTGTGTTTCCTCCCGCTACTAATGTACCTATACCCGACATTGCCATTTCTGTATGTGGTTCCACTATTACTCCCCAGCAACATGCCCGTTGTCTTGGGGTCATACTTGACTCCGAGCTTTCCTTTGCCCCCCACATTTGATCACTGGCTCGCTCTTGTCATCTGCACCTCAAAAACATTTCTAGAATTCGACCTTTTCTTACTTTTGACTCTGCAAAAACTCTTACTGTTTCTCTTATTCATTTTCGCCTCGACTATTGTAACTCTCTTCTAATCGGTCTCCCTCTTACCAAACTCTCCCCTCTCCAATCTGTCTTGAATGCTGCAGCCAGGATCATATTCCTCACCAATCGCTACACAGATGCCTCTACCTTGTGCCAGTCATAACACTGGCTACCCATCCACTCCAGAATTCAGTATAAACTTATTACCCTCACCCACAAAGCACTCCATGGCTCAGCACCACCCTACATCTCCTCCCTTGTTTCAGTTTACCACCCTACCCGCGCCCTCCGTTCTGCTGATGACCTGAGGTTAAGCAAAAGAAGAAAGACGCGCACTCTTGCTGTGGAGGAGATAGGTGCTGACTATACGTGGAGGGTCCACAAACAGTAGTCAGTAGAAAAACAGTCGCACTCAAGTGTGGATTAATCTTGCAAAAAATCTTGAAGATTTTGTGAAATTTTTGGATTTTTATTTTATTTCAAATGCATCAAATAGTGTAACACCGCAGACAAAAGAAGTATCCAAAATGTGGGTATAATATCGTAATCCAGGATATGAGTATACTATGGTTACGTTTCGACCTACTAAGAGGCCTTTCTCAAACCATACTCAAGTAGTGTCAAGGAAAAGATTAATTAGAGCATTTTCAGAAGTCCCAAACAGGGGCTGATGGCATGGGAGCAGCCTGGACCTGCACACTTGAGTGCGACTGTTTTTCTACTGATGACCTGAGGTTAGCATCCTCAATAATCAGAACCTCCCACTCCCGTCTCCAAGACTTTACACGTGCTGCGCCAATTCTTTGGAATGCACTTCCCAGGTCAAATGATTAGTCCCCAATCCCCACAATTTTAAGCGTGCCCTGAAAATGCATTTATTCAGACTGGCCTATCGCCTCAACACATTAACCTAATTTATCCCTGTGTGGCACAGCCAAAATTTTTACCATAACCAGGTGCCCCGCATCATGTTCCCACATGCTTTATGCATCCATTAGCCCTCTGTGTCTGTACTGTTGCACACTTAACATTATGGCTGGTCCATACAATCAGGGCAACTGTTACCACCCACCTTTCGTGTCTACCTCTTTCCTCTTAGACTGTAAGCTTGTGAGCAGGGCCCTCATTCCTCTTGGTATTTGTTATAATCTATGTGATTATTGTTATGCTGTAATGTCTATTGTCTGTACAAATCCCCTCTGAAATGTAAAGTGTTGCGGAATATGTCGGCGCTATAGAAATAAAATTTATTATTATTATTATTAGCCATCATTACCAATTCCGGTGCCTTCCTTTTGGCCTTGCCTCAGCCCCCAGATTTTTTACCAAGCTGATGATAGAAGTGTTCGCCTACTTAAGAAACCAAGGGACAACCATAATACCATATTTGGATGATTTTCTGGTAGTAGCAAGATCCGAAGAACAGCTCAGGATCGATTGCCACCTCACAATCTCCATACTACAGGAGCTAGGGTGGATCATAAATTGGGAAAAATCAAAATTGGTCCCACAGTCCAGAATAAAATTTCTGGGAGTCATACTAGACTCTCACACCAGAACATATTTTCTGCCAGAGGAAACACAGGTCACATTAATCGAAAAGATACACCGGTTCAGAAAGAAGCCTTGTTCTATAAGGGAAGCAATGAAGATACTGGGTCTGATGACGGCATGTATCCCCAGTATGAAGTGAAGTCAGTTTCACTCACGGAAGTTGCAGAAGAAGATTTTGCGGACCTGGGACAGAAGACAGTGTTCATTGGACAAAAAGATGACACTTTCTCTTTCAGTAAAGAAAGCACTAAAATGGTGGACCATCCCGGAGAACCTAAGAGCAGGAGTGCCGTGGATTCTTTCTTCATGTATCACCGTTACCACCGATGTCAGTCAGTTCAGATGGGGCGGACATGTAGAGGGAAGATACTACCAGGGACAATGGAATCCAGGAATGAAGTCCAGATCATCAAACTTCAAGGCGTTGTATGCAGTATGGAAAGTACTCTACCTGGTTTGGTCAAGGGTCAGAGGCAAACTTGTGAAGGTACTATCCGACAATGTGACAGCAGTTGCATTTCTAAGGCACCAGGGAGGCCCAAAACACCCATCAGTGCAACATCTGGCAAACCGAATTTTCAAGTGGGCAGAGAACTCGGTCGAATCTATCTCGGCGGTACACCTAGAAGGAGCCAGAAACCAGGTGGCGGATTCCCTGAGCAGGGCAAAGATAAATCCCACAGAATGAGAATTGAATGCGGAAGTATTCAGCATGCTGTGCAAACATTGGGGAACACCACAAGTGGATCTCTTCACCACCAGAACAAATGAAAAGGTCAGAACCTTATTTTCATTAAATCCCCTAGACGGGGCAGCGGCGGTCTATGCTCTATCTCAACCTTGGGGAGAAGGGCTCCTGTACGCCTTTTCGCCCCTTCCGCTGATTCCAAGAACACTCAGGAAGATACTGGACGATGTAGCGACAGTAATCTTAGTAGTACCATTTTGGACAAAAAGAAGCAGGTTTCCTCTGTTAAGCAGAATAGCAGCACAAAGGCCCATTCTTTTACCGAAGAGACAAGATCTCCTACACCAAGGTCCGCTCTTCCACTCCAATCCAGATTCACTTCAACTATCAGCTTGGATCCTGAACGCCAAACCTTGAGTTCCAGAGGCCTGTCCGATGAAGTGATCACCACACTTCAAGCAAGTAGAAAACCGGTTACTTCGGCAATCTACAATAAAATATGGAAACGGTTCTGTACCTTTTGAGGAGGGGCTCCAGTAGACACTGCAAGTCCAGACATTCCCAAAATCCTTGATTTTCTCCAGTTAGGCTTTAAGAAGGGCCTTCGGCCTAGTACATTAAAAGTACAAATTTCAGCCCTTAGCATATTCTTTGACTATTCTCTAGCCGCACATCCCTGGATAGCGAGGTTTTCTAGAGCCATACAGAGATTAAGACCCCTCGTAAGAAGGTCATCTCCACCATGGGATCTTAACCTGGTCCTTAATGCCCTGTGTAAACCCCTGTATTTCCTGTCAGAGGAGATGGATATAGCCAAACTCTCATTAAAGACGACCTTCCTCGTGGCTATCACGTCGGCAAAAATGCTGGGGGAAATGCAGGCCCTATCTATTCAGGATCCATACCTGCAGGTGTTTGATGATAGAATAGTTCTGAGACTTGACCCAGCTTTTGTCCCCAAGGTGGTATCATCCACAAATATGAACCAGGAGGTAGTCCTCCCCTCATTCTGCCAGCACCCCAGAAATCCAAAAGAAAGATGCTATCATAATTAAGATGTCAAAGAGACAGTACTGAAGTATCTGAAGGCAACCGAGGGTTGGAGATGAGATAAAAATCTGTTTATACAGTATGGGGTGCCAAATAGGGGCAATAAAGCGGCAAAAGCAACGATTGCGAGGTGGATAAAGACAACTATAAACTTAGCCTATAAAGCACAAGGGAAAGATCCCCCGGATATTCTTAGAGCCCATTCCACTCGAGCTATGGCTACATCATGGGCAGAGAGGGGGGACCTCTACAGAACAAATTTGCAGGGCCGCGACTTGGTTTAGTCTTAGTACTTTCGCTAAACATTATAAGCTAGATGTTGTCTCAGAGCAATTAGCTTTTGCCAGGAAAGTCTTACATGCAGTAGTCCTGCCCTAAAATTACCATCTTTTGGTACTTCTCCATGGTGCTGTCAGATGGTGAACTGGAAAACGGTAATTAGAACCACCGGTAATTGTATTTCCAGGAATACATCCTAACAGCAGTACTAGTTCCCTCCCTACTGCAATGATTTCTTTTGCATACTGATGTAACATAACATTTGTATAAAAATGCATGGCTGGACACACACTCACACACACGCCACACACACACACGCCGCAGCACTTTGTTGGAAATACAAGTACAGTATGAAAAAAATGCATGGCTGGACACACACTCACACACACGCCACACTCACACACAAACACTCCGCAGCACTTTGTTGGAAATACATGTACATATGAAAAAAAAATGCATGGCTGGACACACACACACACGCCGCACTCCCACCGGCACCGCACTCCCACCCACGCCGCACACGCGCTGGCAGGACTCATACTTGCTGGCAGGACTCATGCTGGCTGGCAGGACTGTGGCTGGCTGGCAAGCAGGACTGTGGCTGGCTGGCAAGCAGGACTGTGGCTGGCAGGCAGGACTCTGGCTGGCTGACTGGCAGGCAGGACTCTGGCTTGCTGGCTGGCAGGACATATTCTTGCTGGCAGTAGTGTGGCTGGCTGTAGTCTTGCTGGCACATAAGAAGTGAAGCAAGTGAAGCTGATTTATATAGATTTGGGGCTGTCTGGCCAATTAGCAACAATTTGGAGCATGGTCAGTTTAAAAAAAATGAAAAACGGAATCCGTTGCTGGATTCCGTCATTTGACGGACAACAACGGATCCTGCGTCCATAGGCTTCCATTATAGCCAACGACGGATGGTGCAGGATCCGTCGCTGTCCGTCTTTTCAACGCAGACAAAAAACCTTACTTTGTCCATCGTCTCCAGACGATGGACAAACACATTCAGACGGATCCAGCGCACGATGGACGAAACGTGTGGCCATCCATCTCAATCCGTCGCTAATGCAAGTCTATGAGGAAAAAACGGATCCAGCAGCAACAAACGCAGGATCCGTTTTTTTCTAAAAACACCGGATTTCGACTGATACAAAAAAACTGATGTGTGAAAGAGGCCTAATTCTTTCAATTATTTTAAGGTATTTCCACCTACCACTTATCCTGGTTCCCATAAGGACAGCTAGATCATCACTAGTTCCCCACAGTAATGTATCAACACCTTTAGATCACATGTTTCAAACTCTGGCACTAGGGAGACAGACATCCATTCTATTGAGGTAATCTTGACCACAAATTATTCTATCCTTCTTTTTAATTACAGAATCCCCTATAACCACCAACTGTAACTCTTCCTACATTATCCTTCAACTGTCTATTAGCTGAGGTCTTTTGGTTGTTAGGAAGAGCAGTATCCACTAGGGTTACCATTTCTGAGACTGACAGCATCAAAAGCCATTTTGTCAATTTTGTTTGGAAGTACAGCAACACTAGTGGCCTTCCTTTTCTTAGACCCTTTTCCACTTCCCATTACTACATTAATTGCTTACTCAGTAAGCAACATGCTCCTCTTGAGATTATCAATCACCCTCTATGTTCCATTTTGCTCTGTCAGGTACGAGCTTTTAAGTGGGCAACATAACATCTGTAACAGGCAGTTTTCACCCAGTTGTGTATACGTATGTCAGGCTGTGCACTGAAGGAAACCTTCTAGACTGCTATCCCCAACCCAATAAACTAAAAAATGGTGACGAAAAGGTTGGTGAAAAATTAAACAGGACCTTTGACCATTTTTATGTTGAACTAGACATGTGATAGTTGCCAGATGAACGGAATAAAATGTTTTCTTTAACATAACCTCTCTATTGTGGAAAAATTAGTCCAACTGTTTGTGCTTCTTAACCCTATATGATGCTGACCAATCATTAACAGGTAGCAACACTGTAGGGAAGGTGACCTGACGGACGGACAGACGTGTCAGAACAGAGAAAGGAAGGTTTGCACAGTTTAGACAGGTGTCAGTTACTACAGTGGGAAAACAGCTGAGAAAGTGTAGTGGACGTGCAGTACCTTGGGTTGACCATTAGAGGGCAGGGAGGAGTGTGAGCAAAGGACTTGACATCAGCTTATGGTTTAGGAAACCGTTGGTCATGGGGGGCGGAGTTCCAGGGAACCGGGAGTGATATAAATTTGACAGGAGGGTTCCAGAAAGTTCCAGTCCCCAGAGGGTGCTCCAGTGACAGGAGGACTACGACAGTTTGTGCACTGTGAGGAAAACCGAACCAGGGGGACTGAGGAAAGAGAAAGTCAGGGGGGTGGTCCTGACACCAGAGTACCGCAGTATAGACGAGGCACTGAGGTAAAGCATACCACATAGAGAGAGAGATAACTGATCAGTAAAAGTGCTGTTGGTTTACGGGCCTAAGGCGGCCACAGTGACGGATCTGACAGGAGCGTTGAAGAGTGAAGAGGGGACGGTGCGTAAATGTACGTCCCCAGTGCAAAGTACGGTGTGTGGGAAGCGGCCCTGGAAACGGGGGGCCGATAAGTGAAGTGAAGCAAAGTGAATTGAAGTGCCGTGTACTTCGGAGGCCGTCAGGTGGACGGCAAGAGAATAAACTTGGACCTGTTGTACCCGAAATTGCCTCATCATGTGTCTGTACATCACTGCGCGGTATATCGAGGGACCACCCCCCAGCTCGGCCCACCGTCCCTACACTTGGCGTAGTCAGCAGGATCAACGCCGCTAATACAAGATCTTCTGCGGCAGGCCTGCCCCAAGGGGTGGAAAAAAGACTCAGACTGCTTTGTGTGGATTATAAGCACCTGTGGAATACAAATTACCCACCTGTGGATTACAACTTGGGAGCGCTGTGGCGTATCTGCGTTGCCAACAGAAGATCCGGGGAGGTACCAGAACTGGTGCAAGATGGTGGTGCTGCTTCAGTGCAGAGGACAGTTCCAGGTGTTTGCTGTTGTTCCCAATGGACTGGGGCCCCCTCCTACGTACCCCTGGAGCCAGCGATATGTACCAGGAGGCCAGCGCTCCCATGTACTGGACCCTGACAAGTGGGTGGAAAGGTCTGCCATCGCCCCACCCAGCAGAGGGAGTGGCACAGGGAAAAAGTTTGGCTGCGGCTGTCTGGCACCATTCGAGTGCTGCCCATCGGACAATATGAGACGCTGTGGATGTCAGGGCATCGGGCGCCTAGAGTGGCGGTGGTGCCGGGAGGTCGAGTCACGCCAGGAAACGTTCCTCTCAGGGCCACGGGCAGGCAGCTGGATGGTGAGTGAAGAAGCGGAGCCTGTGCGGAACCACCGGGAGCGGCCACCTAAGTTACCAGCGGAGAGCCTCCCTGCGGAGCCCCTGAGCCTGGAGGCTAGCCCCGCCGGAAGGCGGGATGAAGAGTGGAGACTGCGGGAGGAGCCACGTGATGGGGAGACGGAGGCCACGGCACCGGGGAAGGTGAGAGTTCCCCCGACCCCGACAGTGGCTCCGCAAGCAGCCTCTACCATTCGGCCGCAGCGCACGGCATCCTGTGTCCCCGAGAGCCCGGCCAAGGAGGGCCCTACCATATACGCGGAACTGAGTAGGGCCTCCGCTCCTGGTTCTGAACCACTCCACCCGGTGGCGCCACGCCCGGTGTCGCTGGTGTGGAGTCTGACCGTAGGTGACACTGTTGCATCCCCTCTGCTGCTAGCGACAGCATCTTCAAAGGCGGCTGCTGCCCCGGCTCCGGATGAAATTTCAGGTGCGGCCTACCCTGCGGCCACGGCTTCTATGCCGGCACTGGAATCGACTGCGGCCTGTGTGACAGGCCCTGTGGCCCAATCTCCTAAGAACACGGCCGCTCCCATCTGCCACCCGACCCCAGCGGCTGCTGGGCCACTAACATCATTGGCCGCCTCTGTCCCACTCCCTTCTTTGGCGGAGTCCCGCCCATCGGACTCCCGAGCCTGTAGTGTGCCCTCTGTTTGGGTCGCAGAGGTTATAATGAAGAAGAAGGCCCGGGAGCGGGAGATATGGAACCAGCTCCATGCAGGGGGAGAGGCTGGAATGGCGGCTAAGAGGTCTAAGGGACGGCTGGTGTATACCAACATCGCTCAAGGATACAGCTTTATTTGGGATGAGACTGGCCAGAAAGTTTACGTAAATGTGGCTTCCATTCGTCACGGCCGGGCTTTGAAAGAAGGAGACTATGTGTCTTACTACAAAGAGTACTGTCCCCGCGGTTATTATGCAGTGGCCGTTCTGGCGGAGCCTGAAGGATGTGAACCCCCGTAAAGAGGACTTGTGTGGACACCCTCGGTATTCTAGGAGCTCTACGGCTGTGGAGCCCCTCACGACTGACCGCTAGGAGGCGGAGTGAACTGTCAGGAGTTCGTAGCACCGTTGTGCAAGTTATAAGGACAGTTGTATGTAGAGGAAATTTTCTTTTGTTGTTTATCTGTTGTTTTTATTTTTTTTTCTTTCCTTCTCCGTTCTGTGTACCTTTTCTAGGAAAGTATACGTAGATATGTTTACCTGACAGAGCGGGGATACAAAGAAACAAGGGAGTGTCCATGTTCAAGGAAGGGGGGGAAGAAGATATGCAATGTTATATTGTTATATTTTGGTTTTAAAAGCAAAGGAAAATGAAAAAAAAAAATATAAAAAATGGGGTACTTGTGATATTGTAAAGTTGTGTTGGTGTATAATATGCACAAGTAAATGCACCAGGTCCGGGTAAGAGAAGGTCTGAGGGACCAAAGGGAAGTGTGAGATCCGACAGGGGTCTATGTGTAGAGAAGGTCTAGGAGACCGAGACGCTGACCATGACATGTAACTGATAGAAAGGCAAAAGAGGTGGAAGATGTGAGGAAGACAGCCGTCCTAGATCAGGTCCCCGACACCACGGACACCCCTGAAGGAGGAAGGTGGATGCCGGCAATGATCTGGTAGGTGTGAGGCCTCGATCATGGCATACTGGACAGTGGAAGGTAACAGAAGGGGAGAGTAGGGGAAGGTACATGCCATAGAGAGAATATGGGTGTACCTAGCCCAATTTGAAAGGCGTTGTCATGTGGCGTGCGCGCTGGTGAGTAGCAGTAGGCTGCTCAGAGCATGGTGCTCCCAGTATGATTCGGCCCCTGCAGGTATTGGGTTTGGCCCAACAACTGGTCCGACAACAGAGTGTAGATGAAGCTTCAGAACGACGAAGGCAGGGATTATGATTGTCGAGGATGACAATAGACAAAGGAAGGGGGAGTGTAGGGAAGGTGACCTGACGGAAGGACAGACGTGTCAGAACAGAGAAAGGAAGGTTTGCACAGTTTAGACAGGTGTCAGTTACTACAGTGGGGAAACAGCTGAGAAAGTGTAGTGGACGTGCAGTACCTTGGGTTGACCATTAGAGGGCAGGGAGGAGTGTGAGCAAAGGACTTGACATCAGCTTAGGCTTAGGAAACCGTTGGTCATGGGGGCAGAGTTACAGGGAACCGGGAATGATATAAATTTGACAGGAGGGTTCCAGAAAGTTCCAGTCCCCAGAGGGAGCTCCAGTGACAGGAGGACTACGACAGTTTGTGCACTGTGAGGAAAACTGAACCAGGGGGACTGAGGAGAGAGAAAGTCAGGGGGGTGGTCCTGACACTAGAGTACCACAGTATAGACGAGGCACTCTCTCTCTAAAGCATACCGCATAGAGAGAGAGACGACTGATCATTAAAAGTGCTGTTGGTTTACGGGCCTAAAGTGGCCACAGTGACGGATCTGACAGGAGCGTTGAAGAGTGAAGAGGGGACGGTGTGTAAATGTATGTCCCCGGTGCAAAGTACGGTGTGCAGGAAGCGGCCCTGGAAACAGGGGGCTGTGAGAATCATGTGGGAATAGTGGATGAGGGCAGGTATATCTCGCCCAGATTCCTCTCCTATGTGGCCTAGTCTGGTCAGTATCGCACCTGCTTACTAATGGATAATGGGAGGTGGATATATAAGGATGCCAGGTGGTTGTGTGAGTGTCTCAGCCTGGGAACACAGAGAGCCTGTCTGTGTGAGAGACACACACGTGAGTGGAAGCAGTGCCCACTGCAACTGTGGTTTGGCTGGACGGGAGAAGCCCGCCAGTTGGTAGTTAGGTTGTCCATTGTTTAGCTAGTGCCGGACAGGCAAGGATTTGTTTTATGTTTTATTTCCTTTTGCATTGCTTTCACCGTTAATAAACCTGACCCAGGGTCAGTTATACACGAATCCCAGCTCTGCGCCTGAGTTTCATGCTGAATGCACGTGACCTTTGACCCCAGCAAAGGCGATCCCGGAGTGTTTTATCACATTGTGGTGGAGAACGCGGGCATCACGTTGCAAGCATGAGCATGGAGGACGTGGTGAAAGCGCTGGTACAGTCCACCGCCGTCCAGCAAGAAGCAAATCGGGTGATGATGGCCCAGCTGAAGGAGTTGGTGGACATGACAGCTACCGATCGTTCGCTTCTCCAGCAGGTGGCGCAGCGCTTGGCAAGCTTACCTGAGCTTAACCTGGAAGCCGAGTCGAGAGTGATTCACGTGAGTCGGTACTGGCAGAAAATGACGCCTGATGATGACGTTGAGGCATACCTGACCACGTTTGAACGGACGGCGGTGCGAGAAAAATGGCCGAAGGCACGATGGGCCGGCCTGATTGCCCCGTTTCTTTCCGGTGAGGCCCAAAAGGCGTATTATGACCTGGAACCTGAAGCTGCGCAGGACTTTGACAAATTGAAAGCCGAGATCTTGGCCCGGCTGGGAGTGACGACCGCTGTCCGGGCACAGAGAGTGCATCAATGGACTTATCAGCCAGATAAACCACCGCGGTCCCAGATGTTCGACCTGATCCACGTGACGAAGAAGTGGCTACAACCCGAGGTGTTGACAGCGCCAGAGATAATCCAGAGAGTCGTCCTGGACAAGTACCTGAGAGCTCTACCGCCAGCCCTGAGGAAGTGGGTAAGCCATGGAAATCCTACGACGGCAGATCAACTGGTGGATCTGGTTGAACGTTACTCCGTGGCGGAAGGACTCCGAGACGACGCTACCCCACCTCGTTCTTCATCGTCTCCACGTGGAACCGGTAAGACTGTTCCAGGGAGTAGGGGAGATGGAAAAATCCCTAAGACAGTGGGGGAGGAAAACGGGACTGCCCGCACTGCGAGGCCGAGAGTAACGAACTATGGTCTAAGCAAGGGCCCCGTTAGGTGTTTCCGCTGCCAAGAGATGGGACATATTGCTGCGAACTGTCCGGTCACTACTGAACCCATGCAGTGCGACGTCACAGACTCTAAAAACCGCATGTCTATGGTTGCACGGGTAGTGAGTGTGAATGCCGGTCAAAAGGATGTGGAAAAACACTTGTGTGATTTAACTGTTGATGGCAAAAATGTGGTGGCATTGTTAGACTCGGGAAGTGTGGTGACTCTGGTGAAGGCCAGTCTGGTGCCAGCCCCGACTGGGCCATCAGACAAATTCTCTGTAACGTGTGTGCATGGAGACACCTGTTCGTACCTCACCACAGTCATATGCATTACAACTTCCTATGGGTCTGTGCAACATAAAGTGGGACTCGTCCCGGCGTTATTGCATGATGTTATCCTGGGCCGGGATTTTCCCCACTTCTGGCAATTGTGGGAGAATCAGTTGATGCCCTCGGGTAATAGTGTACATGATTCTTCTCCCAGGGAGCGTGTGGGTCCCGAACCCCTGGAAGAGGTCTCCCTGGAAGACTCGGGGGAAGAGTCTGCGGGAAATGACCTGCAGTTCCCGTTTTCAGTCATGGCGGGTGATAATGAGGAGACCGGGGAAGAGGAGGAGGCTGACAGCCGTCCACCTCCACGTTTGCCGGATTTAGAAGTTCAGAAAGATGACTTCCAAAGCGAGCAAATAAAGGATCCTACCCTTTCTCAGGCTAGGACAAATGTGAAAGTGATAAATGGGGTGCCCGTAGAACCTGGCTCTAGGCTGGCATATCCTTACATGGTTCTGGAGAATGAATTACTCTATCAGATAGAGAAAAAGGGGGAAGATACGGTGCAACTATTAGTCGTGCCAAAACCCTACCGGTGGCAGGTCCTGGACCTGGCCCACGGACATGTGATGGGAGGTCACCTGGGAGTCCAGAAAACCACCGAAAGGATATCACACTGTTTTGTTTGGCCAGGCATGCATCACGATATTCGTGTATATTGCGAGTCTTGTCCTGACTGCCAAGCCTCTGCACCTAAGCCCCGGTTCTGTAGCCCTTTGGTACCCCTACCTATTATTGAAGTCCCGTTTGAGAGGATTGGGATGGATTTAGTTGGGCCCCTTCCACGGTCTGCACATGGACACCAACATATCCTGGTCATCTTGGATTATGCCACTCGTTACCCGGAGGCCATCCCTTTGCGTAACACGGCCACCAAGACGATTGCCAAGGAGCTGGTGCATGTGTTTAGTCGGGTCGGTATACCAAAACAGATACTCACTGACCAGGGGACCCCCTTTATGTCCAGGATAATGAAGGAGCTCTGCCGATTGTTACAAATCGAACCGTTACGCACATCCGTGTATCACCCTCAAACAGACGGGTTGGTCGAACGGTTCAATAAAACTCTGAAGCAGATGCTGAGAAAGGTGATAGACAAGGATGGGAAAAACTGGGACTATTTACTTCCGTATTTGCGTTTTGCCATCAGGGAAGTACCCCAGTCTTCCACGGGATTCTCACCTTTCGAGTTATTGTACGCCCGACGTCCTCGCGGACTGTTAGACGTTGCAAAAGAAACCTGGGAGGGTCAGGTCACTCCATTTAAAACAGTGATAGATCACGTCACACAAATGCAGGACCGTATTGCAGCTGTTATGCCTATCATCAAAGAACACATGATACAGGCTCAAGGAGCCCAAAAAAGAATCTGTGATAGGGGCGCCAAGATCCGTACGTTTGCACCCGGAGATAGGGTGTTGATCCTGGTCCCCACGGTGGACAGTAAGTTCCTGGCAAAGTGGCAGGGCCCCTTTGAGATCAAGGAAAGAGTTGGTGAAGTAAACTACAAAGTATACCAGGCAGGTAAACGGAAACCTGAGCAGATTTATCATGTAAATCTGATAAAGCCCTGGAAGGATCGGTCTGCCTTGTCAGCGGAGCTGGCCCGTCATGTCTGCTCGCATACCGTACCGGAGGTACGGGTTGCAGAGACTCTCTCGGAGCGGCAAAAGACGGAAGTCAGGCAGTTTCTACTTCACAACCAAAAGTTTTTCTCAGAAAAACCCGGGCAGACTATGCTAATGAAACATGACATCGTAACGGAACCTGGTGTCACAGTTCACGTAAAGCCCTACCGAATCCCGGAAGCGCGCCGTGAAGCCGTTTCCCGAGAAGTGAAGGCAATGTTAGAGTTAGGAGTCATTGAGGAATCGCACAGTGCGTGGTCCAGCCCGATTGTGCTAATTCCTAAACCGGATGGCACCATCCGGTTCTGCAATGACTTCAGGAAACTGAATGCGGTCTCAAAATTTGATGCCTACCCTATGCCCCGGGTCGATGAGTTAATAGATCGGTTAGGAAAAGCCCGGTATATTACGACCCTAGACCTAACAAAGGGGTATTGGCAGATCCCTCTGGCGGAGGCTGCCAGAGAAAAGACGGCATTTGCTACCCCAGAAGGTCTATTTCAGTATGTGTATATGCCGTTTGTACTGCACGGAGCACCAGCGACCTTCCAGAGACTGATGGATCGAGTCCTGAGGCCACATAGGCGGTACGCTTCGGCCTATTTGGACGACATTGTCATTTACAGCTTGGACTGGGAGACTCATCTCCAGAAAGTACAAGCTGTGATTGACGACCTGTGGGAGGCAGGTCTAACCGTCAACCCCAAGAAATGTCACATCGGGCTAGAAGAAGCCCGGTATTTGGGGTATGTAATTGGGAGGGGTGTTGTTAAACCCCAGGTTGATAAGATTCAGGCGGTTCAGGACTGGCCACAACCTGTCAACAAGAAGCAGGTGCAAGCCTTCCTGGGGATCGCCGGTTATTATCGCCGGTTCATACCCAATTTTGCAGCCATCGCTACCCCCCTGACGGATCTTACAAAAGGGAAAGACTCCGTCATGATTAAATGGAGTTTAGCGGCTGAAGAAGCCTTCCATAGCCTAAAACGGGCACTTTGCGCTCAGCCCGTACTGGTGACTCCAGACTTTCGCAGCGAGTTTGTGGTACAAACGTATGCCTCTGATACCGGTATCGGGGCCGTACTCTCACAAGTGAGGGACGGAGTGGAACACCCAGTCCTCTATCTCAGCAGGAAGCTGAATAAACACGAGCAAAGGTATGCAGTCGTGGAAAAAGAGTGCCTAGCCATTAAGTGGGCTCTAGAGGCCCTCAAATATTACCTGGTGGGCCGAAAGTTCAGGCTGATCACTGACCATGCCCCTCTCAAGTGGATGTACTTGAACAAGGAACGGAATAGCCGGGTGACCCGGTGGTTCCTTGCCCTGCAGGCCTACACTTTTACGGTGGAGCACCGCCCAGGGGTACAGATGGGGAATGCAGATGCCCTGTCCCGAGTACACTGTTTGGCGGGTGTCATTGCTCGACCAGAGTGGTCTGAGCAGAAGGGGGGGATATGTGAGAATCATGTGGGAATAGTGGATGAGGGCAGGTATATCTCGCCCAGATTCCTCTCCTATGTGGCCTAGTCTGGTCAGTATCGCACCTGCTTACTAATGGATAATGGGAGGTGGATATATAAGGATGCCAGGTGGTTGTGTGAGTGGCTCAGCCTGGGAACACAGAGAGCCTGTCTGTGTAAGAGAAACACACGTGAGTGGAAGCAGTGCCCACTGCAACTGTGGTTTGGCTGGACGGGAGAAGCCCGCCAGTTGGTAGTTAGGTTGTCCATTGTTTAGTTAGTGCCGGACAGGCAAGGATTTGTTTTATGTTTTATTTCCTTTTGCATTGCTTTCACCGTTAATAAACCTGACCCAGGGTCAGTTATACACGAATCCCAGCTCTGCGCCTGAGTTTCATGCTGAATGCACGTGACCTTTGACCCCAGCAAAGGCGATCCCGGAGTGTTTTATCACAGGGCCGATAAGTGAAGTGAAGCAAAGTGAATTGAAGTGCGGTGTACTTCGTAGGCCGTCAGGTGGACGGCAAGAGAATAAACTTGGACCTGTTGTACCCGAAATTGCCTCGTGTGTCTGTACGTCACTGCGCGGTATATCGAGGGACCACCCCCCAGCTTGGCCCACCGTCCCTACAACACCCTAAGGAATGAAGAACTTGCCCCCGCCATAGAAGAATTCTGAGTGTAAGGGCTCACTCACACCAGCGTAAACATTAGATGAGTGCTGTGTGATTTGCGGTAGGATACTACTCAGACCAATGTTATCCAATGGGGTAGTGCTGATGGACAAATTTTTTCACTGATAGTATCTGTCAGTGAAAAAAATCACATCATGATCTGATTTCACTTAGACTAGAATAGGTGAGTGGCATTCAATTTAAATGGGTGCATAGAAAACATCAAACTGCACCCGAATGACATAACATTAGATAATTGGTGGTATTAAAGGTGGAAAATATTCTGAAATTATTCTTTTTGGTATAATTTTTTACATGGCAAAAAACGGGCATTTTAACAGGGGTGTGTTAGACGTTTTATATCCACTGCAAAATTCAAGCTGCGCAGTTAGGAAATCTGGCAGATTGGGAGGGCATCTCCCTACAGTTTAACCCTTTCAACACCTTGGGTTTTTCAGTTTCCGTTTTTTGCTCCCCTTCTTCACAGAGTCATAACTTTTTTATTTTTCCGTTAATATGGCCATATGGGGGCTTGTTTTTGAGAGACAAGTTGTACTTTTGAAAGGCACCATTGGTTTTGCCATACACTCACTGGCCACTTTATTAGGTACACCATGCTAGTAACGGGTTGGACCCCCTTTTGCCTTCAGAACTGCCTCAATTCTTCGTGGCAGAGATTCAACAAGGTGCTGGAAGCATTCCTCAGAGATTTTGGACCATATTGACATGATGGCATCACACAGTTGGCGCAGATTTGTCGGCTGCACATCCCTGATGCGAATCTCCCGTTCCACCACATCCCAAAGATGCTCTATTGGATTGAGATCTGGTGACTGAGGAGGCCATTTGAGTACAGTGAACTCATTGTCATGTTCAAGAAACCAATCTGAGATGATTCGAGCTTTATGACATGGCGCATTATCCTGCTGAAAGTAGCCATCAGATGTTGGGTACATTGTGGTCATAAAGGGATGGACATGGTCAGCAACAATACTCAGGTAGGCTGTGGCGTTGCAACGATGCTCAATTGGTACCAAGGGGCCCAAAGAGTGCCAAGAAAAAATTCCCCACACCATGACACCACCACCACCAGCCTGAACCGTTGATACAAGGCAGGATGGATCCATGCTTTCATGTTGTTTACGCCAAATTCTGACCCTACCATCCGAATGTCGCAGCAGAAATCGAGACTCATCAGACCAGGCAACGTTTTTCCAATCTTCTACTGTCCAATTTCGATGAGCTTGTGCAAATTGTAGCCTCAGTTTCCTGTTCTTAGCTGAGAGGAGTGGTACCCGGTGTGGTCTTCTGCTGCTGTAGCCCATCTGCCTCAAAGTTCGACGCACTGTGCGTTCAGAGATGCTCTTCTGCCTACCTTGGTTGTAACGGGTGGCAATTTGAGTCACTGTTGCCTTTCTATCAGCTCGAACCAGTCTGCCCATTCTCCTCTGACCTCTGGCATCAACAAGGCATTTCCGGCCACAGAACTGCCGCTCACTGGATTTTTTTTCTTTTTCGGACCATTCTCTGTAAACCCTAGAGATGGTTGTGCGTGAAAATCCCAGTAGATCAGCAGTTTCAGAAATACTCAGACCAGCCCTTCTGGCACCAACAATCATGCCACGTTCAAAGGCACTCAAATCACCTTTCTTCCCCATACTGATGCTCGGTTTGAACTGCAGGAGATTGTCTTGACCATGTCTACATGCCTAAATGCACTGAGTTGCCGCCATGTGATTGGCAGATTAGAAATTAAGTCTTAACACACAGTTGGACAGGTGTACCTAATAAAGTGGCCAGTGAGTGTATATTGTACTGAAAAATGGGGAAACAATGCAGTGAAATCGCAAAAAAAGTGCATGTTCACTTAGTGCTAAAACTGACCCGCCATTATGATTCTACAGGCCATTAACCCCTTCACGACCTATGACGCCTACGTAGGCGTCATGAAAAGCAGTGCCCAAACGACCTATGACGCCTACGTAGGCGCCATGCTATAAATAGCCCCCCTGCGGGTCGGGTGACCGGGGTCACTGAAAGGTCACCCGACCCGCACACAAAGGACCCTTCAGAGTTAACACCTGGGGGTGTGGCTTAGCCCCCACGTGCCTACGATCGCTCTGATTGGCTGTTAAAAGTGAAACTGCCAATCAGAGCGATTGTAATATTTCACCAATGAAAATTGGTGAAATATTACAATCCAGCCATGGCCGATGCTGAAATAGCATCGGCCATGGCTGAACATCGAGACCCGACCCCCCCCACACCGACTGACGGCACCGATCGGCTGCCGCCACCTTCTGACGGCACCGATCGGCAGCCGCCGTCATGATCTGCCCCCCCGCCTTCCCTCCGCCCCCCCAGCCCTCCGATCATCCTTTCTCACCCTCCGATCACCCCCTCACCCTCCTTTGTGCCTCCGATCTCCCGCTATCCGTCCCGGTGTCCTGCCGTCCAGCGTCATGGGCGCCGCCATCTTGCAAGATGGCGGGTGCATGCGCAGTGCGCCGAATCGAATCTGCAACGCTGCAGATTCATTCATTTATTTTGATCACTATGATAAACTTTCATAGTGATCAAAATAAATAAAAAGTAAATCACCGCCCCCCTTATCACCCCCATAGGTAGGGACAAATAATAAATTTTTTTTTTTTTTTTTTTTCCATTAGGGTTAGGTCCAGGGCTAGGGTTAGGGCTAGGGTTAGGGCTAGGGTTAGGGTTAGGGTTGGACTAAGGGTTAGGGTTGGACTAAGGGTTAGGGTTGGACTAGGGGTTAGGGTTGGACTAGGGGTTAGGGTTGGACTAGGGGTTAGGGTTGGACTAAGGGTTAAGGTTGGACTAAGGGTTAGGGTTGCACTAAGGGTTAGGGTTGAATTTAGGGTTAGGGTTGAATTTAGGGTTAGGGTTGGAATTGGGATTAGGGTTGGGGTTGGGATTACGGTTAGGCTTGTGGTTAGGGTTAGAGTTGGGATTTCGTTAGGGGTGTGTTGGGATTAGGGTTGTGGTTAGGGTTATGATTAGGGTTGGGATTAGGGTTAGGGGTGTGTTGGCGTTAGGGTTGGAGATAGAATTGAGGGGTTTCCACTGTTTAGGCACATCAGGGGCTCTCCAAACGCGACATGGAGCCACCATTTATTCCAGCCAATTTTGCGTTCAAAAAGTCAAAAATTGCACAACAACTTTGGGGGTCTAATTTCTCCTGTTACCCTTGGGAAAATAAAAAAATGGGGGCTAAAATAATTATTTTAGTGGAAAAAAAAGATTTTTTATTTTCACGGTTCTGCGTTATAAACTACTGTGAAGCACTTGGGGGTTCAACGTGCTCACCACACATCTAGATAAGTTCCTTGGGGGGTCTAGTTTCCAAAATGGGGTCACTTGTGGGGGGTTTCCACTGTTTAGGTACATCAGGGGCTCTGCAAACGTAACATGACGCCCACAGACCATTCCATCAAGTCTTCATTTCAAAGCGTCACTACTTCCCTTCCGAGCCCCAACGTGTGCCCAAACAGTGGTCCCCCCCCACTTATGGGGTACCAGCGTACTCAGGACACACTGGACAACAACTTTTGGGGTCCAATTTATCCTGTTACCCTTGTGAAAATAAAAAATAGTGGACTAAAAATAATTTTTTGAGGAAAAAAAAATTTTTTTTTATTTTCACGGCTCTGCGTTATAAACTTCTGTGAAGCACTTGGGGGTTCAAAGTGCTCACCACACATCTATATTAGTTTCTTGGGTGATCTAGTTTCCAAAATGGGGTCATTTGTGGGGGGTTTCCACTGTTTAGGTACATCAGGGGCTCTGCAAACATAACATGACGCCCACAGACCATTCCATCAAGTCGGCATTTCAAAACGTCACTACTTCCCTTCTGATCCCCAACGTGTGCCCAAACAGTGGTCCCCCCCACATATGTGGTACCAGCGTACTCAGGACAAGCTGGACAACAACTTTTGGGGTCCAATTTATCCTGTTACCTTTGTGAAAATAAAAAATAGCAGGCTAAAAATTTATTTTTTGAGGGAAAAAAAAATTTTTTATTTTAACGGCTCTGCGTTATAAACTTCTGTGTAGCACCTGGGGGTTCAAAGTGCTCACTATGCATCTAGATAAGTTCCTTAAGGGGTCTGGTTTCCAAAATGGGGTCATTTGTGGGGGAGCTCCAAAGTTTACGCACACAGGGGCTCTGCAAACACAACATGGTGTCCGCTAACGATTGGAGCTAATTTTCCATTCAAAAAGTCAAATGACGCTCCTTCCCTTCTGAGTCATGCCGTGCGCTCAAACAGTGGTTTTCCCCCACATATGGGGTACCAGTGTACTCAGGACAAACTGGACAACAACTTTTGGGGTCCAATTTATCCTGTTACCCTTGGGAAAATAAAAAATAGCGGGCTAAAAAATCATTTTTGAGGAAAAAAAATTATTTTTTTATTTTCACTGCTCTGCGTTATAAACTTCTGTGAAGCACTTGGGGGTTCAAAGTGCTCACCACACATCTAGATAAGTTCCTTCGGGGGTCTAGTTTCCAAAATGGGGTCACTTGTGGGGGAGCTCCAATGTTTAGGCACACAGGGGCTCTCCAAATGCGACATGGTGTCCGCTAACGATTGGAGCTAATTTTCCAATCAAAAAGTCACATGGCGCTCCTTCCCTTCCGGGCCTTGCGGTGCGCCCAAACAGTGGTTTATGACCACATATGAGATATTGATGTACTCAGGAGAAATTGCCCAACAAATTTTAGGATCCATTTTATCCTGTTGCCCATGTGAAAATGAAAAAACTGAGGCCAAATAAAATTTTTGTGAAAAAAAAAAGGATTTTTTTTTTTACAGATCAATTTGTGAAGCACCTGAGGGTTCAAAGTGCATACTATACATCTAGATAAGTTCCTTGGAGGGTCTAGTTTCCAAAATGGGCTCACTTGTGGGGGAGCTCCAATGTTTAGGCACACAGGTACTCTTAAAACAAGACATGGCAACCGCTAAACATTCAAGCATATTTTACATTCAAAAAGTAAAATGGCGCTCCTTGCCTTCTGAGCCCTGCCGTGCGCCCAAACAGTGGTTTATGACCACATATGAGATATCGGTGTACTCAGGAGAAATTGCCCAACAAATTTTAGGATACATTTTATCCTGTTACCCATGTGAAAATGAAAAAACTGATGCTAAAATAAAATTTTGGTTGGAAAAATTAAAATGTCCATTTTTTCATTCCATGTTGCTTTAGTTCCTGTGAAGCACCTGAAGGGTTAATAATCTTCTTGAATGTAGTTTTGAGTAGCTTGAGGGGTGCAGTTTTTAGAATGGTGACACTTTTGGGTATTTTCTGCCATATAGACCCCTCAAAGTGACTTCAAATGTGAGGTGGTCCCTAAAAAAAATGGTTTTGTAAATTTTGTTGTAAAAATGAGAAATTGCTGGTCAACTTTTAACCCTTATAACTTCCTAACGAAAAAAAATGTTGTTTCCAAAATTGTGCTGATGTAAAGTAGACATGTGGGAAATGTTATTTATTAACTATTTTGTGTCACATAACTCTCTGGTTTAACAGAATAAAAATTCAAAATTTGAAAATTGCAAAATTTTCAAAATTTTCGCCAAATTTCCATTTTTTTCACAAATAAACGCAAAAATTATCGACCTAAATATACCACTATCATGAAGCCCAATATGTCACGAAAAAACAATCTCGGAATCGCTAGGATGCGTTGAAGCGTTCGTGAGTTATTACCTCATAAAGGGACATTGGTCAGAATTGCAAAAAATGGCCAGGTCATTAAGGTCAAAATAGGCTGGGTCATGAAGGGGTTAAAAGTTTGTAGATAACAAGCATGTATAAGTTCATTTTTGTCTACATAGTGAAAAAAATCCAAAGTTTCCTTATAAAAAAAAAAATCCGAGACCCATAGCGTCTCCATTTTTTGTGATCTTGGGCTGGGTGAGGGCTTATTTTTTGCGTGCCTAATTGACATTTTTCTTGATACCATTTTGGTGTAGATATGATCTTTTGATCGCCCGATTTAATGCAATGTTGCGGTGACCAAGATAACATAATTCTGGCATTTTGACTTTTTCTCGTTACACAGTTTACCAATCGAATTAATTATTTTTATATATTGATATATATTGATAGATCAGGTGATTCTGAACGTGGTGATACCAAATCTGTATTTTTTGGGGTAGCAGAAATACTCACATGCTATGACAACCACAGGGGTGTGCTGCAGAGCTTGGGTTGTCATGTCAACCCATTGTCGACCCGTGGTCATGTGACATGGGCGCCAATGGGCGGGATCAGTGACTCACTTCTAGCGCGAGGATGATAAATGCCGCTGTCAGAGATTGACAGCGGCATTTAACATGTTAACAGCCACGGGTGGATCGCGATTCCACCCACGGTTGTTAGGGGCACATGTCAGCTGTTCATATCAGTTAACATGTGCCGGAAAAGTTGCAGGCTCACCGCTAGAGCCCACAGCAAGAAGGGGGAGCCTACCTAACATAACTGTACATCTAAGATGGGAAAGGGGTTAAATGTGATTGTCTAAAACCGAACACAATCACATCCCCAATTATAGGAAGTCGCTCAAGGGTGAAAAATGTAACATTCTTCTTGGTATGTATTTTAACAGGTGTGTGTAGAATTCCTATATTCTTTCTAAGTCCTTAAGGACCCATAAAAGGTGCAGTATGTCTATCTTAGGCATGTGTGGTTTCTGACCCCATGTCAGAAGCACTTTCGTGATTTTTTTTTCACCAAATCTGTGCATACAGTTGTGTGAAAAATGTTTGCCCCTTCCTGATTTCCTATTATTTTCTGTTTGTCACGCTTAAATGTTTCACACCACCAAAGAATTTTAAATATAAGACAAAGATAACACAAATAAACACAAAATTACATTTTTAAATTAAGCTCTTTATTATTAAAGGAAAAAGAAATTCCGACCTACAAGGCCCAGTGTGAAAAAGTGATTGCCCCCTAAACCTAATAACTGGTTGGGCCACTGTCACAGCTCCACCCCTCAGGGTGTCTAGGATGCAGTTACTGACAGTTCGGCCATCCAATCCGGTACAGGGACGTGCTGAAGCAGTCAGTACTGTGATTGACAGCATGACCATCCAGTCTGATTCCAGCTGAGCTGTCGGTTTGTTTTTTGACAGCTCAGCTAACCAATCTGTGACTGCGGGGCATCTGCTGTCTCATGTGTTCATTATTCCAATTAATGGCCATGCTTCTTAGCTGAGCTGAGTTTCCCAAAACACTGCCAGATGTACATGTTCATTTTGTGAGGTTTGTGCTCTCCTGTGCCTTGAGTTCTTTAAGCTTGATCTGTTGCCTGACTTTGGACTTTGTTCTGACAATCCGCCTGTTTATCTCCTTCAGCTCTGATCCGATATCCTCATGGTACTCCGACCTCGGAACATTACCTGCCTATGCTTTTGTCTCTTCCTTCTGTTTATGACGTACCTTCCTGGCTTCTGACCTTGGACTTCTTGACCACTCTGACTCAGAGCTTGGCAGTGAGAAGTGACTAGCCTCACAGCTGCCCTTAGAAGCCTTAGCTGCAATCAAGCGTTTGATAACTGGCATTGAGTCTTTTCCAATGCTCTGGAGGAATTTTGGCCCACTCGTCTTCGCAGAATTAAGTCACATTGGACGGTTTCTGAGCTTGAACTGCCTTTTTAAGGTCATGCCACAGCATTTCAATTGAAAGTTCAGGACTTTGACTAGGCCACTCCAAAGTCTTAATTTTGTTTTTCTTAAGCCATTCAAAGATGGACTTGTTAGTGTGTTTTGGATCATTGTCCTGCCACATAACCCAAGTGTGCTTCAGCTTGTGGTCACAAACAGATCGCCAGACATTCTCCTTTATGATTTTTTGGTAGACAGCAGAATTAATTTACCACAGCAAGTGTTCCAGGTCCTGAAGCAGCAAAACAGGATCAGCAAGATGTTTTCCGGCAAAACTGAGACAAGCCTTTATGTTCTTATTGCTCAGCAATGGTTTTCAGCTTACAACTCATGCTGGCCATTTTTGCAGAATCTTTTTATTATGGTGGTGTCACTGATCTTAACTGAAGCAAGTGAGGACTGCAGTTCTTAGGATGTTGTTGTTGTTTTTTTGTGACTTCTTGGATGAGTCGTTGCTACGCTCTTGAAGTAATTTTGGTCTGCTGGACGCTCCTAGGAAGGTTCACCACTGTTCCATGTTTTCATCATTTATGGATAATGACTCTCACTATGGCTCACTGGAATCTCAAAGCTTTAGAAATAGCTTAATCCTTTCCAGACTGATAGATCTCAATAATTTTGTTTCTCATTTGTTCCAAAATGTTTTTAAATGGCGACATGTCTAACTTTTAAGGATTTTTGGTCTACTTCTCTTTGTCAGGCAGGTCCTATTTCAGTGACTTCTTGATTGAGAACAGATGTGGCAGTAATTAGGCTACATGTGGCTATAGAATTTAAACTAGACTTCTCAAAGATGTGATAAACCACAGTTCAGTAGCGTAGCTACCGGGGGGGCAGAGGGGGCAGTGGCCCTTGGCCCCGCGCTCTGAGGGGGCCCACCTGGAGCTACACTATGTAACTGTATCTGCGGCAGAGCAGGGAGAATCGATCATCTCCCTGCTCTGCAATGTTCTCTTCTATGTGCACAGGACCTGTGATGAGGTCACAGGAGGGGAGGAGTCAGGGGTCACATGATCAGAGGCCTCTGTGTCTGCAGGACTCTGCTGTGCTGGTTGCATTGGTGGTGCTGGATGCGGGTAAAGTTTATGTGAGGGGTCAGGAGGGGTTTACAGGGTGGATGTGTGTTTACAAGATGTACGGAGCAGAGCCGTGTGTGTACAAGCGAGGTGTACAGCGCGAAGTCGTGTGTGTACAAAGTGTACGGAGCGGAGCTGTGTGTGTACGAGGTGTACGGAGCCATGTGTGTACGAGGTGTATGGAGCCGTGTGTGTACAAAGTGTACGGAGCGGAGCCGTGTATGTACAAAGTGTACGGAGCGGAGCCGTGTGTGTACGAGGTGTACGGAGCGGAGCCTTGTGTGAACAAAGTGTGCAGAGCGGAGCCATGTGTGTACGAGGTGTACGGAGCCATGTGTGTACGAGGTGTACAGAGCGGAGCTGTGTGTGTACGAAGTGTACGAAGCGGAGCTGTGTGTGTACGAGGTGTACAGAGTGGAGCTGTGTGTGTATGAGGTGTACGGAGCCATGTGTGTACGAGGTGTATGGAGGCTCAGGTGGGCACTACAATAGGAGCTGGGCTGCTATAGAATCTATCTTTATAGAATCTTTCTTTCTCTCTCTGTTTATTTCTCTCTCTCTCTGTTCTTTCTTTCTTTCTCTCTCTGTTCTTTCTTTCTCTAATCTTTCTTTTCTTTCTCTCTTCTTTCTTTCTTTCCCCGCTTTCTTTCTCTCTCTAATCTTTCTTTCTCTCTCTGTTCTTCCTTTCTCTCTCTCTGTTCTCTTTCTTTCCCCTCTTTCTCTCTCTGTTCTTTCTTTCCTCTCTTTCTCTCTCTCTCTGTTCTTTCTTTCTCTATAGTGTAGCCCCCTTCATATGGTATAATACAGCCCCCCCAAAGAATATAATGTAGCCCCTTCAGAATATAATGCAGCCCCCCTCATAGGGTATCATGCTGCCCCCCTCATGGAGTATCATGCTGCCCTCCCTTATATGGGGTATCATGCTGCCCCCCTCATGTGGGGTATCATACTACCCCCTCATACGGGGTATCATGCTGCCCCCCATCATACGGGGTATATCATGTGGCCCCCCCTTATGTGGTATCATAATCATGCAACCAGGACTTACTATATAAATTTAAAAAAAAACTGTACTCACCTCTCCTCCTCGCTCCCACGCTGATTTTGGCGGCAACTCTGCTCCGATGTCAGGAGCTGCGCTGCAGTCAGACCAGCGCACAGCGAGGACATAATATCAATATTGGTCTATTTATGTATAGATTATTTTTGGCAACAGCGCGGTCATCTGCTTAGGTTCTCTGGTTAGGGGCCCACTCAGAAGTTTCGCCCCCCCTGAACCAAAACCCTAGCTATGCCTCTGCCACAGTTACTTTATGTTTTTAAGAGGTTGGGGGGATGGGCAATCACTTTTTCACAAGGGCCCTGTAGGTTTGGATTTCTTTTTCCCTTAGTAATAAAGTCCTTCATTTAAACACTGAATTATGTGTTTACTTGTGTTATCTTTGCCAAAAAATTAAATAATAGAGAATCTGAAACATTTAATTGTGACAAACATGCAAAAGAATCGGAAATCAGGAAGGAGGGGTAAACACTTTTTCACTCAACTGTATGCACTGCAGTGTGTGTGTATGTGTTTTAATCTACTTACCTACTATCTTCTCCAGTATCCAGCGCCATTCCTGTCCTTTTCTGCAGTTAAAACAGGAATCTGTGTGACCTGGCAGTGGCTTTATAGTGTTATTCTGTAGAGAGTAACAATGAGGATCTATAAGCTTTAAAAGAGACTTTCAGCTCCCGCCTAGAGTATAGATTGAGCTGAATTGTCTAAAGACCGATGACATTACTCAGAAAATTAACGGAACGGCGCTGGATACTGAAGAAGGTAGGTAAACGAGTAGATTAACACATATACATTCACACTAGAATAATTTTAAGAATAATTTTTATTTCTTTAGCACCAATATATTCCACAACATTTTACAATTCAGGGGGAACTTAAACAAAAAACATTATTAAGTAACACATGTAGTTCAAGACATACCTAGAGGAGAGAGGGACCTGCTTTCAAGCTTTCAATTTATCAGATGATTACTATACATATACACATATTTATTTGGAAAAACGTTAATGGTAGTGCTTCTTTAACTTTTAATTATTTAAATGAAGAGCTGAGTATTTTTGCTCCCAATTTTAGTATGTAATTTTATTTGATTTCAGTAGAAAGCATATGTTTATACTGCATTTTTTGAATTTTGCTTATTTTTAGACTGAATTTTGGAGTTGTATGAATTCATCACTACCAGGTAAGACTAAATTCTTCCTTGTCCTTTTTTATGTTTCTTCTCTGAGACTTTTTGATTAAATAAATAGTGTAATTATAGTAATGGTTATATTTTAACAACTTGTAGTTTCAGTTGATTGTATACACTAGCTAAATTGAGACAAGCCAGGAAACGTGTACCACTGTTGTGTCTAGAAAACCAGTTATGGAGCCAGTAGTTAAACGAGAGACAGCAGACAATAATTTTTTTTTAATCTTTATTGATATTTGATGTAATAAATGGTCTCATCAAAATGAAAAGGGAATCAGCACACTAAATTAACATCAGTGGGCAGTACAGCATGTTTAATTATAATAAATATAGCCAAAGCTAAGTAAAGCCTCAATAAAATGGTGAAAATGTCACATCCATATTACACAACCAAATAGATATTGCAGATCTTTACTAAATTATGTGAGGTCCTCCCAGGTTCAGACCATTAGAAAAGAATAATGTAACATCTTTCTTCAAATCTGACAAGAGAAAATATTATACCATATACAGCTCAATATTAGGCTGAATATGGATGGCCAGCATTTGAAACAGGCAGAAATAACACAAATACAAAAAGCCAAAAATAAAAACGACAACAGACATGAGTTTCACAAGAATTCTATTTACGAATACATTTTGGAGTTGATTCACTTAAGGGATTGTGCAGAATGTTTCTATTGATGGCCTCTACTTTGAAAATATCATCAATATCAACACCCCGACACCTCCAACAATCACCTGTTCCCAGAGCCTGAGAGATATGTTGAGTTTTGGAGCTGATTTGAATAGGTGGTGGATGACCATTACCTGGCCGTGCCCACGATGGAGCTTTGCTGTGTAGCTCTGCAACTCAGCATATCAGCAGATCAGATGTAGATTACCTATCCTATAAAACCTCTTTAAGACTAACATTGTGCATACTAGCCTTAATGGATGGCTCACTGAAGTACGATGCACTGAATTTATTAAAATGAAGAAGGAGGGCACCATCAAACAGAATCAGCAAAGGGGATCAACCTGTAGCATGTCTAAGTAGTGTACAAAGACAAAGAAAAGAAACATGCTATCATCAGGGACCACCGATTGAGTATATAATATAAAGTTTCATTAGAGTCAACACGGCACCAAACATTTAAACATTTAAAACAACACAAAGTGTACATACCCCACCGGACATTAAAAATATCCTCAAAAAATGCTGAAGATATAATCAAATATTAAAGTATCCTGTTATAACACTCTGGTTGCTAATGAGATTGGTTTTGACACCCTATTAAGCCAATAAGAGAAACTTATAATGCCAGGATGTAATCAAGGAAACCTGACCTAAAGTGCAAGTGTTTAAATGAAGTATTAGTACATCCGAAGCTCCATATAACCCCACAAACTGGTGAAATTCAGGAAGAAATTGATTCCAAACCATCCCCCGATTATCGATCTACAGGAGAGTGGCCTCCTCCATTGAAGTAGCCTGCCCGATTGCCGAACCAGAGTCTGCAGCGCTGCCCAGAATATAAAGGGATGACCCATAATCCACACTAGGTGGGGCCCAGCACCTGCAAGAGTAAAAACAAGAATAATTTCTATTCCTCTGAAATGATCCCCTTTTTTTAATCAAAACTTAACTCATAGTCAAAAAACTCATCAGTTAGGCCGCACATAAGACCTGAATCTAGCTAATTCCCACCTGTCAATCTGCTTCATCACCTCATCGCCTATCCTTCTCCTCGCAACCTCATTAGCCACTGGTGACATCCCACCTGATTGCAAACAGTGTCGAAAAAGTCCCCCACCATATTTGCCGAATCCCCTTAAGCAGTTCACTGGGCACAATGCTGACCCCGTCACCGGGAAAATCTCTACTCTGCGACCTTTTCCAGACTGATCTGTTTTGGCTGAACGAATAACTAACTCAATACTGTCATACTTTAAGTCCGTGTCTTTTCTCAGCAAACCCCCCTTCTTTGTTTTTGAGGGGCTGACCAGTTGTGACGACCGTCTGGTGCGAGTCTGGACTGCAATTGAAACAGCACCCCGAGCAACCCGAGTCCCTTTACCCCTATACAGGGATCTGGATTTACAGCAGAGCCCAGGAGGTAGCTGTCTGTATAAGAGCAGCGGACCAGAGCAGGATGGTCGCCAGAAAGGGATAAATTAACGGAACCGAAGGAGTAGTCAGGAGTCCAAGTCTAATCCAGGTGGGCGGCAGAGGTACAAAATCGACAGACAGTAGCAGAGTCAAAATTCAGGCCAAGGTCAGAGTCTTAAACCAGGAGGGCAACAGAGGTACAAAATCGGCAGACAGTAGCAGAGTCAAAATCCAGGCCAAGGTCAGAGTCTTAAACCAGGAGGGCAACAGAGGTACAAAATCGGCGGGCAGTAGCAGAGTCAAAATCCAGGCTAAGCTCAGAGTCAGCAATAGGAAATAACACACTAGCACACTGGGGAAACCAAGACTATATCTGGCAGCCTGCAAGACAGGCCCCAAAGTATTTGAAGGATCAGGCTATCCCTCACAGGCTCACAGTCCAGTCTGATGACCTCATTTGGACCGCCCCCAGAACCAGGCCAGATGGCGATGCACCAACCCCTTCATGACTGACAGAGGAGAGGAGCCTGCACCCATCAGATGCCTGCGCAGGAGCCCCTTCTCTGTCACCACCATCACCCATGGGCGAACCATGGCGCCTCCCAGTGGCTGAGGCCAGAACAGCAGTCCCCAAGTCTGACGGTGACATGACACCAGTTCCCCCAGCCTCAAAGCTGCAAAGAAAGACAATAAAAAAAACAGTTTATATAGACGAAGCTCCCATAGGGGTTTAAAAACCACCTCTGCTTACCTACCCAAAAGGTGAAACAGTTCATACGAATCTGGCTATCTTCTACCGGATACCTTCCAGTCTTTCTTCCATCTCCCTAAGGCCTGTGACACTAGGAAGGATTTTGTCAGATCACACTGTGTGGCCAAGGTTTTGTCCCTTCGACAATTTTGAGTGTTCCTGATAGATTTTTTCATGCTGACTTCAGAAATGACATCAGGTTTTTCCTATCACGTAAGGTCTTTGAGAAATGATACGAAACATTATAATATTCTGTTATAATTCTAAAAATTCATATATGAACTTTTTATGAAACAGTATATTCTGAATTTTCCACTGAAATGACATAAATCACTGATCTACACATATGCAAGCACTTATTATGCGAATTCCACGCAGGCGCAGTGAATCATTCGGCTGTCCATGTACGGAGCATACCACAACTCCTGGGCAGGGGGGGATTCAAAAGACAATATTGACATACTTACAGCGTGGCTGAATGGATCAGAACCTTCAATGCCGTTCGCTGTCCCAATGATATGGAGAGCAGAGAGATCATGTAACAGATTGCTACTTCTGCCTTACAAATGTAACGCGATATTCAGCAAAGAACAAGAAATCAATAGGATATCCTAATCTTCCTTCAGCCATAAGACCAGTGCAAAGCCTTCGTGTTCCAAAGCCACTCAAAGTATGGACAATGGAGGACAACGAAGATTAACTAACAATGTCAGTGGAAAATGAAACTGCTGCAGACCCAGACTTTGAGCCTTCTACATCTAATTCACATCTGTTCAGTGAAGCTGATCTGAGTGACTTGGTCAGAGATTTGAAATTGTCAAAGAGGCAGGCAGAATTATTGGGATCAAGGCTACAAGAACGGAATCTCTTATTACCAGGAACAAGAGTTTCTGTTTTTCGCAGTCGTCAAGAAGACCTTAATCAATTTTTCAGCCATGTCGACAGTTTAACCATTTGCAATGACATCTTGGGGTTGTTTGGTGCTCTTGGATGTGAAAATGACCCAAAGGAATGGCGACTGTTCATTGACTCGTCAGTTTTAAGTCTGAAGGCTGTTTTACTACACAACAGAAATATCTATCCTTCTATACCTATTGGACATACCGTACACATGAAAGAAACGTATGAGAATATGGAGTTACTATTGACTCAAATTAATTATAGAAATTATAACTGGAACATATATGGTGATCTAAAAGTTGTTGCATTTCTTCTTGGACTGCAGCTTGGATATACCAAGTATTGTTGTTTTATTTGTGAGTGGGACAGTCGTGCAAGAGAAATGCACTATTTCAGAAAGGACTGGCTACTCCGTGAAAACCTGGTTGCTGGACAGAAGAATGTTAAACATAATCCTCTCGTTGATCCAGCAAAGCTATTTCTCCCTCCTTTGCATATTAAACTTGGGCTTATGAAGAATTTTGTCAAAGCAATGAACAAAGAATCGGAAGCCTTTTCTCACTTGCGACAGAAATTTCCAATAATAAGTGATGCAAAGATTAAAGAAGGTATTTTTATTGGCCCACAGATCAGAGATATAATGATTGATGTAGCTTAGATGGTCTTTTGCAAGGTGCTGAACAATTGGCATGGAGAGCCTTTAAAGATATGACCTTCAACTTCCTTTGCAACAGCAGAGCACCGAGCGTTGATCAAGTCGTGGGCAACATGCTCACATCATTTGATGAAATGCAATATGTCACTAAAAATGCATTTTCTACATTCTCACTTGGACTTTTTTCCAGCCAGTCTTGGTGCCATTAGCAATGAACACGGTGAATGATTTCACCAAGACATTGCGCTGATGGAGAAAAGGTACCAGGGAATGTGGAGTACATCAATGCTGGCTGACTATTGCTGGAATCTTATTCAAGAAGCATCTGACATGGATTATAAACAAAAGTCGTCTGCAAAACACTTTTGAACAATTGCTTTTGCTACTGACATCGATGCTCATGAATGTAGTGTCTCAGATGTCATAATGTAGATTATAAACTGTTGTTTCTTAACCCCTTACTGCCAGCTGACAGAATAGTATGTCAGCTGGCAGTATCCCCCGTTTTAAGGTGGGCTCCGACGGTGAGCCCACCTCAAAGCCGCGACATGTCAGCTGTTTTTAACAGCTGACATGTGCCCGCAATAGGCGCGAGCAGAATCGCGATCCGCTACTCCTATTAAGTAGTTAAATGCCACTGTCAAACTCTGACAGCGGGCATTTAAATGCACTTCCGGACGCCGGTCCGCAAATACATGAAGATGTCACGTGATCGGGGGTCATCACTGCATTGCCATCACAACCAGAGGTCTCCTCGAGACCTCTATGGTTGTTGATGGCAGATTGCTATGAGCGCCTCCCTGTGGTCGGCACTCATAACAAGCCTGTAATTCTGCTGCATAGATGTGATCTAAGCATCACCTCTATGTAGCAGAGACGATCACGCTATGGCAGCTTCTAGCCTCCTATGGAAGCTATTGATGCATGCCAAAAGTTAAAAAAAGTGTTTAAAAATATAAAAAAATAAAAAAACATAAAAGTTCAAATCACCCCCTTTTCGCCCTAATCAAAATAAAACAATTAAAAAAATTCAAACCTATACATATTTGGTATCACCACATTCAGAATCGCCTGATCTATCAATAAAAAAAAGAATTAATCTGATCGCTAAATGGCGTAGCGCTAAAAAATCAAAACGACAGAATTACAGTTCTTTGGTTGCCACGACATTGCATTAAAATGCAATAACAGGCAATCAAAAGAACATATCTGCACAAAAGTGGTATCATTAAATCGTCAGTTCAGCATGCAAAAAATAAGCCCGCACCCAACCCGAGATCACGAAAAATGGAGACGCTACGGGTCTCGGAAAATTGCGCAATTTTTCTTAGCAAACTTTGGAATTTTTCTTTACCGCTTAGATAAAAGAGAACCTATACATGTTTGGTGTGAACTCCTAATTACCTGGAAAATCATAATGGCAGGTCAGTTTTAGCACTTAGTGAACCTAGCAAAAAAGCCAAACAAAAAACAAGTGTGGGATTGCTCTTTTTTGAAATTTCCCAGCACTTGGAATTTTTTTCCTGTTTTCAAGTACATGACATGGTAAAACCAATGGTGTTGTTCAAAAGTACAACTCGTCCCGCAAAAAAAAAGCCCTAACAAGGCCATATTGACGGAAAAATAAAAAAGTTATGGCTCTGGAAAGAAGGGGAACGAAAAGCAAAAACGAAAAATCGAAAAAAGCCCCGGTCATGAAGGGGTTTAAAACCTTATGTGATACAGACTTTTGGAGCACATATTCATGTTCAGCATATCAAAATCTATAAGATACAATAAAATTTTCTCAGGAGACAACAACTTCCCTGAAATTTGTTGCGCAGTGTCATTAATGCCTCTAAGCTTAAAACCAAATGCTAATCCCACCACAAACCTGTTGATTTTTGGAACTGACTATCGTTTTTCCCAGTAATGACCTACTAATAGCAACAACGAACCTTCCTCGTCAATATTCGTTTGAGTTATGTTAAGTTTTTAACTAAACCCTGAGCCATTTGACGAAAGTCCAACTACCCTGACAATAATCTCCGAAGCCATTCTGCCCAGATGCGTCTGTGAATTGCTCCAACTCACCAGCATTAATTACCGGTTTCATCCTCAAGGACCTTTCGTTATGTTCCTAAAAATTTGGCTCAAACTCGCAAGTGATCACTTAATTCCTTTTTCAATCTAACAAAATGATACGGGGCCCTGACCCTAGCCAACCTTTGGCAGAAAACATTACCCATTGACATAATGTGACATGCAAAATTTAATTTGCTAATCAAGTACTGTACTGCCCTCAGCTTTACTTTCTTCAATTCTCTGACCCTTTTTACCTCAGCCATGAGATCCACTAAATTTTCTTGCAGTAGCCTACAGTCTAAAGCGCATGTGTGATTAACTATGCCTAAAAAACTCAATTCTATAACTGGCTCTTTTGTCTTATCCTCTGCCAACTGAGACCCAAACTTGCGGGTTAATCCCTCCATAGTATGCAGCAACAAAGAACACTCAAGAGTTTGCTGGGCCTATATGCAAAAAGTCAGTCAATTAATGTATGAGGTATTTAACCCACGAAAACATCTTTCACTACCCACTCCAAAAAGATGCTAAAGGATTCAAAGTAAGCACAAAACGATGAGCACCCCATAGGCAGCCAGGGGCAGGCTCGGACTAGCCCATAGGGGAACAGGGGAATCCCCCAGTGGGCCTCAGTGCAGATTTGGACTCCCAACCTTACTGTATGGGCAGTACTTGTCATAATTCATTTGATTCACTCTGTACAGAAAAATGCAGCATATCATTCATTAACTAAACTACCCAGTTTATTATTATATAGAGATATAGGTAAATTTGTGAACCAGGGTCGCTTAATATTTGTATGCAGGTGAAAAGTAGGTCCCCAAAGTCAATGTTACTGGTGGTCTCTTGTCACCCTAGTCCGACACTGATCACAAGCTACTGCTAACTAGGCTCCTCTCTGTCCATCTCAAAGATAACATTCTATCCTGGTTCTCCTTCTACCTCTCTGACAACTCCTTTGCTGTCTTTTGCTGGCCCCTCTTCATCTCCTCTTCCCCTTACAGTCGGGGTTTATCAGGGCCCAGTCTTAGGCCCCCTACTCTTCTCCTTCTATACTGCTCCTATTGGACAAACCGTCAGTTGATTTCGTTTTCAGTACCATGTCTATGCAGATGACATCCAATTATACACATCGTCTTCTGACATTACCCCTGCATTACTATAAAATACCATTGATTGTTTTTTTCGCTGTCTCTAACATTATGTCCTTGCTCTGTCTAAAACTGAATCTATCAAACATTGAACTCCTTGCGTTTCCGCCTTCTACTGACCTACCTATGTCATTTCCATGTGTGGTTCTACCATTAATCCCCAGCAACATGCTCGCTGTCTTGGAGTCACAACTTGATTCAGATTTTTCATTCAGCCTCTATATCCGGTCACTCGCTCGATCATGTTACCTACAACTCAAAAATATCTCTAGAATTCGACCTTTTCTTACCTCTGCAAAATCTCTTACTGTAGCTATTACTCATTTTCATATGGACAATTGCAGCTCTCTACTGATCGGGCTCCCTCTTATTAAACTTTTTTCTCTCCAATCTGTCCTGAATGCAGTAGTCAGGATCATATTCAATTCCAACCTCCATACCGATGCCTCTACCTTAACTTAGTTACTATACTGGCTGCCCATCGCTACAGAGTTCAGCACAAACTTATCACTCTCACCTACAAAGCTCTCCACGGTTCAGCACCACTCTATATCTCCTCCCTTATGTCTGTTTACCACCCTCTCCGTGCCCTCTGTTCTGCTAAAGACCTAAGACTAACATCCTCTGTAATCTCCCACTTCCATTAGTAGGACTTCTCCTGTGCTGCGCCAATTTTTGGGAATGTTTTACCCAGGACAATTTGATTAATCCCCAATATCCACAGTTTTAAGTGAACCTAAAAACGCATTTCTTTAGACTGGCCTAGCGCCACACCACATTTACCTAACTATTCTTGTTTTGCCCATACAAAACTTTCTTCAAAATCAGGACATTCCTAGCATCTGCTCACACACCCTTCACTCAGTTACAGTTGTGTGAAAGTGTTTAACCCCTTCCTGATTTCCTATTGTTTTGCATGTCTTTCACAGGTAAATGTTTCAGATCACCAAACAAATTTAAATATTATACAAAGATAATACAAGTAAACACAAAATGCAATTTTTAAATGAAGGCTTTTATTATTAAGGGAAAAAGAAATCCAAACCCACAGGGCCCAGTGTGTAAGTGGTTGTCCCTAAACCTTATAATTGGTTGGGCCACCCTTAGCAGCAACAACTGCAATAAAGTGTTCATGATAACTGGCAATGATTCTTTTACAATGCTCTGAAGGAATTTTGGCCCACTCATCTTTGCAGAAATGTTGTAATTCAGCCACATTTGGGGGTTTCTGAGCATGAACCACCTTTTAAAGGTCATAACACAGTATCTCAATCGGATTAATGTGAGGACTTTGACTCCAAAGTCTTAATTTTGTTTCTCTTAACCCCTTTACGACCTCCGCCGGACTAGTACGGCAGAAGTCGCTTCCCTCCCTTTGATGTGGGCTCCGATGCTGAGCCCACACCTTTCCCGGGATATCAGCTGTCTTGAATAGCTGACATGTGCCCGAAATAACTGCAGTTGAAATCGTGATCCACTCGTGGCTATTAACTAGTTAAATGCCGCTGTCAAACTCTTGACAGCGGCATTTAGCGCGCAGCTCCGGCCATCGGGACGGAATTCCCCGCATCGGTGACCCCCGTCACGTGATCGCGGGTCATCGGTTCTTTGGCATGACAACCAGAGGTCTCCTGGAGACTTCTATGGTTGTCAGTGACGGATTGCAATGAGCACCTCCCAGTGGTCGGCACTCATACAGTTGTGGCCAAAAGTATTGACACCCCTGCAATTCTGTCAGATAATACTCAGTTTCTTCCTGAAAATGATTGCAACACACAAATTCTTTGGTATTATTATCTTCATTTCATTTGTCTTAAATGAAAAAACACAAAAAGCCAAATTGGATATAATTCCACACCAAACATAAAAAAGAGGGTGGACAAAAGTATTGGCACTGTTCGAAAAATCATGTGATGCTTCTCTAATTTGTGTAATTAACAGCACCTGTAACTTACCTGTGGCACCTAACAGGTGTTGGCAATAACTAAATCACACTTGCAGCCAGTTGACATGGATTAAAGTTGACTCAACCTCTGTCCTGTGTCCTTGTGTGTACCACATTGAGCATGGAGAAAAGAAAGAAGACCAAAGAACTGTCTGAGGACTTGAGAAACCAAATTGTGAGGAAGCATGAGCAATCTCAAGGCTACAAGTCCATCTCCAAAGACCTGAATGTTCCTGTGTCTACCGTGCGCAGTGTCATCAAGAAGTTTAAAGCCCATGGCACTGTGGCTAACCTCCCTAGATGTGGACGGAAAAGTAAAATTGACAAGATATTTCAACGCAAGATTGTGCGGATGTTAGATAAAGAACCTCGACTAACATCCAAACAAGTTCAAGCTGCCCTGCAGTCCGAGGGTACAACAGTGTCAACCCGTACTATTTGTCGGCGTCTGAATGAAAAGGGACTGTATTGTAGGAGACCCAGGAAGACCCCACTTCTTACCCCGAGACATAAAAAAGCCAGGCTGGAGTTTGCCAAAACTTACCTGAAAAAGCCTAAAACGTTTTGGAAGAATGTTCTCTGGTCAGATGAGACAAAAGTAGAGCTTTTTGGGCAAAGGCATCAACATAGAGTTTACAGGAGAAAAAAAAGAGACATTCAATGAAAAAAACATGGTCCCTACAGTCAAACATGGCGGAGGTTCCCTGATGTTTTGGGGTTGCTTTGCTGCCTCTGGCACTGGACTGCTTGACCGTGTGCATGGCATTATGAAGTCTAAAGACTACCAACAAATTTTGCAGCATGATGTAGGGCCCAGTGTGAGAAAGCTGGGTCTCCCTCAGAGGTCATGGATCTTCCAGCAGGACAATGACCCAAAACACACTTCAAAAAGCACTAGAAAATGGTTTGAGAGAAAGCACTGGAGACTTCTAAGGTGGCCAGCAATGAGTCCAGACCTGAATCCCATAGAACACACCTGTGGAGAGATCTAAAACTGGCAGTTTGGAGAAGGCACCCTTCAAATATCAGGGACCTGGAGCAGTTTGCCAAAGAGGAATTGTCTAAAATTCCAGCAGAGCATTGTAAGAAACTCATTGATGGTTACCGGAAGCGGTTGGTCGCAGTTATTTTGGCTAAAGGTTGTGCAACCAAGTATTAGGCTGAGGGTGCCAATACTTTGTCTGGCCCATTTTTGGAGTTTTGTGTGAAATGATCAATGTTTTGCTTTTTGCTTCATTCTCTTTTGTGTTTTTTCATTTAAGACAAATTAAATGAAGATAATAATACCAAAGAATTTGTGATTGCAATCATTTTCAGGAAGAAACTGAGTATTATCTGACAGAATTGCAGGGGTGTTAATACTTTTGGCCACAACTGTGGCAAGTGAGTAATTCTACTACATAGAGGCGATCTGATCATCGCCTATATGTAGCAGAGCCGATTGGGTTGTGGCAGCTTCTAGTCTCCCATGGAGACTATTGAAGCATGCTAAAAGTAAAAAAAAAGGTTTTTAAAAATATTAAAAAATGAAAAATATATAAAAGTTCAAATCACCTCCCTTTCGCCTCATTCAAAATAAAACAATAAAAAAAAATCAAACACACATATTTGTTATCGCCTCGTTCAAAATCGCCCGCTCTGTTAAAAAAAAGGATTAACCTGATCGCTAAGCAGCATGGGGGAAAAAAAGTAAAAACGCCAGAATTACTTTTTTTGGTATTGCACTAAAATGCAATAACGGGCGATCAAAAGATCGTATCTGCTCCAAAATGGTATCAACAAAAACGTCAGCTCAGCAAGCAAAAAATAAGCCCTCACCCAACCTGAGATCACGAAAAATGGACATTCTACGGATCTCAGAAAATGGCTCAATTTTTTTTTAACAACTTTGGATTTTTTTTCACTACTTAAATAAAAAAGACCCTAGACATGTTTGGTGTCTATGAACTCGTAATGACCTGGAAAATCATAATAGCAGGTCAGTTTTAGCATTTGGTGAACATGGTAAAAAACAATCCAAAAAACCGTTGTGGAATTACACTATTTTGCAATTTCACCACACTTGGAATTTTTTCCCATTTTTCAGTACACAATATGGTAAAACCAATGATATTGTTCAAAAGTACAACTTGTTCCACAAAAAACAAGCCCTCACACGACCATATTGATGGAAAAATAAAAAAAATATAGCTCTGAGAAGAAGGGAAGCAAAAACAGAAACACAAAAACGGAAAAGGGCAGGGTCTTGAAGGGATTAAGCCATTCAGAGGTGGACTTGCTGGTGTGTTTTGGATCATTGTCATGCTGCATAACACAAGTGCGCTTCAGCTTGAGGTCACAAACAGATGGCCAATCTCCTTCAGGATTCTTTGGTAGACAGCAGAATTCATGGTTCCATTTACCACAGCAAGTTTTCCAAGTCCTAAAAATGCAAAACCGCTCCATACCATCACCCTACCTTCACTATATTTTACTGTTGGTATGATGTTCCTTTTCTGAAATGCCGTGTTACTTCTACGCCAGATGTAGTGGGACATTCACCTTCCAAAAAGTTCAACTTTTGTCTCGTGAGTCCACAGAGAATTTTCCCAGTGAGTGATCATCAAGATGTTTTCTGGTGAAACGGAGATGAGTCTTTATGTTCATTTTGCTCAGCAGTGTTTTTTGTCTTGGAACTCTTCGAAGCAGGCCAGTTTTGCTCAGTGTCTTTCTTATGTTGGAGTCATGAACACTGACCTAATCTGAGGCAAATGAGACCTGCAGTTCTTTGATGTTGTTGGTGGGGTCTTTTGTGACCTCTTGGAACAGTTGTTGCAGTGCTATAGCGGTAATTTTGGTTGGCCATCCACTCCTGGGAAGGTTCACCACTGTTCTAAGTTTTCACTCTCTGTGGATAATGGCTCTCACTTACTTTTTTTTCTCATTTCATCCAGAATCTCCTTGGATTGTGTCCTGATGTCTAGCTTTTGAGGATCTTTTGTTCTACTTCACTTTGTCAGGAAGGTGCTATTTAAATGATTTGTTGATTGAGAACAAGTGTGGATGTAATCAGGCCTGGGTTTGGTTTTGAAATTTTAACTCAGCTTTAGTGATGAGCGAGTATACTTGTAACTCGAGATTTCCCTAGCATGCTTGGGTGCTCTCCAAGTATTTGGATGTGCTCGGAGATTTAGTTTCTGTCATAGTAGCTGCATGACTTGCGGCTGCTAGACAGCATGAATACATGTGGAGATTTTCTAACAAATAGGCAATCCCCACATGTATTGAGGCTGGCTAGCAGCCACAAATCATGGAGCCTCGGCGAAAGAAACTAAATTTCCGAGCACATCCAAATACTCGGAGATCACGTGAGCATGCTCGGGAAATCTCGAGTAACGAGTATACTCGCTCATCACTACTCAGCTTCCCAAAGATGTGATAATCCACAGTTAATTTATATTTTAAGGGGGGTGGGGCATTCATTTTTTCAAACAAGACTCTGGAGGTTTGGATTGCTTCCTCCTTTAATAATAAAGACTTTAATTTAAAAACTATATTTTGTGTTTACTTGGGTTGTTTTTGTCTAATATTTACATTCGTTTGGTGATCTGAACCATTAAGGCTGTGTGCCCACGTTGCATTTTTTTTAAGCGTTTTTGATGCGTTTTTCGGGGTCAAACCGCATCAAAAACGCTTAAAAGAAGCATCCCATTCATTTGAATGCATTTTGGCCTTTTTGTGCCAATGGATGCGTTTTTTACCGCTAAGGAAGCGCTTAGCGGTAAAAAACGCAGCATGTTCAATAATTTCCGCTTAGGTCCGTGTTTTTGGCTATTTCCTATAGTCCAAAAGACGCACGGAAAAAACGCATCAAAAACGCGCGTTTTTTGCGCAAAAAATCGCGGCAAAAAGCGCACGTTTTCTGGGAAGGAGACCCGTTTCCTGAGCGTTTAAAAACGCTAACGTGGGAACATAGCCTAAAGTGTGACAAACCTGCAGAAGAATAGGAAATCAGGAAGGGGCAAACACTATTTAACACACTTTTTCACACAACTGTATTAATACCGGCTGATGACTGGTTCATGCAGCATTATGAGAATTCTCCCAAGTATTTTATTGATGGCCGAACCATACAGTACGTGCATTTGTTTACCATTTACCTTTCGTGTCTCCCTTATTTTCTCATACATTGTAAGCTTGCGAGCAAGGACCTCACTCCTTTTTGTATCTATTGATTTATGTGTTATTTTGTAATGTCTTATTGTCTGTACAAGTCCCCTCTAAAATATAAAGTTCCACTCGCATATGTTGGTGCTATAAAAATAAAAATGATTATTAATTTGAGATATCAGATTTGTAATATTTGAGACCCATTCTGTGCTGTTTAAATTTAAGACTCTTTTAGTAAATGATTCCTAATGGGTTTTTTTTTTCAAACTGTACTTAAAAACTGTATAAATTGCTTATCTCACTCCACTTGTGTTATTAACAGAGTGGTACAAACAGAAGAGATCATTACCTTACACACAAGAATAATTGTTTTGCTATAGCTGCTGTTAATCCATATCTTAAATTACATATTCATTAATTTTCACTATCCCCCTAACAGGTGCCTCTAAGAAGTCAGATGGCTGGGTTGGCCTTGGATGCTGTGAATTAGCAATTGCGGCAGAGTGCCGACGAACCTGCAAACAGGTTAGATAGCACCCTTATTTTTCTCAGTTGTATCAATAGGGTTTTCAGTCTAGAAAAAAAAGAAAGCACACAGTTTATACTTGAAGTCTTTTTGTGCAAAACAGTAATAAGCCACTAACAGAGATGCATTAGAGCACATGTATAACTAATATTGATTAGCGAGCCCTAAAATGCTTGTGTGCTCGTGACTCGAATCAGGCAGGTCAGACAATCGGATGGACTTGACTTGAGTAACGAGTACAATGGAAGTCCATGAGAAGCTCAAGCATTTTCCTACAGACTCTAGCAGTAAGTCTGGGAGGGCAGGAAAACCTCTGAAATAGATGGAACAAGCGCTCAAATGTAATGGGAATAGCATGGGGAAGACGCCTGGATGCATCTCTGACTCCCAGGTCTCTGGTGGGAAGTAAGCAAATAACTAATTTAAAAAAATGACGTGGGGTCTCCTCAATTTTTGATAACCAGCCAATGTAAAGCAGATACCTGGGGTCTGATATTACCTGGCTGGAAAAGGTACCTTGTAGGGGGCATAGAGAGTAGAATTCAATATTTGCAGATGACACTAAACTCTGCAGGGTAATCAATACAGAGGAGGGCAATTTTATATTACAGGAGGATTTATGTAAACTAGAAGCTTGGGATGATATAAATGGCAAATGAGCTTTAATGGGGATAAATGAAAGGTCATGCACTTGGGTAGAACAAACAAGATGTATAATTATGTGCTTAATTGTAAAACACTGGGCAAAACAGTCACTGAAAAAGACCTGGATGTATGGGTGGACTACAAACTCACATTTAGTGCCCAGTGTCAGACAGCTGCTGCAAAGGCAATTAAAATAATGGGATACAATAAAAGAGGCATAGATGCTCATGAGGAGAACTTAATTTTACCTCTATATAAGTCACTAGTGCGATCACACTTAGAATACTGTGTACAGTTCTGGTCTCCGGTGTATAAGAAAGATATAGCTGAACTGGAGCAGGTGAAGAGAAGAGCGACCAAGGTTATTAGGGAACTAGGGGGTCTGCAATACCAAGACAGGTTAATTCACTTGGGGTTATTTAGTTTGGAAAATCGGAGGCTTAGGGGTGATCTTATTACAATGTAGAAATATATGCGGGGACAATACCAAGACCTTTCTAATGATCTTTTTACTATTAGACCTGTGACGGGGACAAGGGGGCATCCTCTACGTCTGGAGGAAAGAAGGTTTAAGCATACTCACAGATGCGGATTCTTTACTGCAAGAGCAGTGAGACTGTGGAACTCTCTGCTGTATGATGTTGTAATGAGTGATTCCCTACTAAAATTTAAGAAGGGCCAGGATGCCTTTCTTGAAAAGTATGATATTATAGGGTATATACACTAGTTTCCTTAATATTGCGCTGATCCAGGGAGCTAGTCTGATTGCTGTATGTGGAGTCGGGAAGGAATTTTTTTCCCCAATGTGAAGCTTACTGTTTGCCACATGGGTTTTTTTTGCCTTCCTCTGGATCAACATGTTAGGGCAGGTTAGGATAGAATATGGGTTGAACTAGATGGACTTAAAGTCTCCCTTCAACCTTAATAACTATGTTACTATGTTACTATAATCTCATAAAGTGACAGTGGTTAGAATTGTAAAAATTGTCTTGGTCATTAAGGTCAAAATTGGCTTGGTCACTAAGGCTTTAAAGTGTTCCCTTTTATTTTTTTAACAGTGTATATATGTGCAATATATACTGCACATTGCCACTTTTGCTGTGCTGTATACTGAGTGTCATTCTCAGTGGTTCACGTGTTTCTGTTATACTTTTCCTCTGATTGTTCCACTTCTGATTTTGACTTACAAATACTGATGTAAAACACATACCAAATTCTGAATGTCTGAACGTGACCTTAGTATGTATAGATACAGTACACTGTACCATTTGTCCGGTCTTGTATATTGGCTGCAATTCTCATTATCTTTATTATTATATATTTTTCTCCTGTCCTGTTGTTGGAGAAGCGACATTGGACTTCGGGAGGGTTATTATTAGTGGGTTCATTATTTTTTAATTCCGATGGTCAAATAAAAATAAATCTTGAAAAACAAGTTTAACCCCTTTCGACATCGGGCATACATTTACGCCAATGTCGGACTCCCTCCCTTTGATGTGGGTTCCGCTGGTGAGCCCACATCTTTCCCGTATTTTGAACAGCTGACATGTGCTCGCAATAGCTGCGGGTGGAATCGAGATCCATCCGGAGCTAGTAACTAGTTAAATGCCGCTGTCAAATGCTGACAGCGGCATTTAAATGGCGCTTTCGGCAATACGCTTCACCGTTGACCTGCGTCATGTGATCATGGGTCACCGGTGTGTAGGCATGACAACCCAAGGTCTCCTGGAGACCTCTATGTTTATCAGTGCCGGCTTGCTGTGAGAGCCACCCAGTGCTCATAGCAAGTTAGTAATTCATCTACATAGAGGCAAACTGATCATCACCTCTATGTAACTGAATTACTGAGTTGCGGCAGCTTCTAGTCTCCCATGGAGACTATTGAAGTATGTCAAAAGTAAAAGGAAAATGATTTTAAAAATATAAAAAATTAAAAAGTTCAAATCACCCCCCTTTCGCCCCATTCAAAATAAACATAAAAAAACAAGCATACACATATTTGGTATCCGCCACGTTCAGAATCACCAGATCTATCAATAAAAAAAAGTTAACCTGATCACTAAACGGCATAGCGAGAAAAAAAAAATCAGAATTCTTTTTTTGTTGGTCACCGCGACATTGAATTAAAATGCAATAAGGAGCAAATTCAAAGATCGTATCTGCATCAAAATGGTATCATTAAAAACGTCAGCTCGGCACACAAAAATAAGCCCTCAACCACCCAAAGATCAAGAAAAATGGATACACTACGGGTACCGGAAAATGGCACAATTTTTTTTAATAAAGTTTGGAATTTCTGCACGAGTCTCACGTCTCAATACCCGGCACAGCTGCCGGCACTTGGGCCGGATCGCTCAGCTGCATGGAAATGACTCCCGCTGACGTCACTGAGGCTGCACGGAGTCCCCGTAATTTAATACAACGAATTAACCCCTTAAATGAACCCCTACAAGCCCAAAATTTAACCCACAAGCCCTCATATAATTAATAGTGAGAGACATAAAATAAAAAACATGAAATGAAATGGTTAACTATATGTAAACCATGTGTCATTTCATGTCGGGCAGGAGAATGTTATACAAAAGCCGGCTAATGTGTCTGCGGCTATTCTGCAATTAAGAACTGTATGAACTAGAAATATATATATTAATTTGTCTCTATAACATGTATCAAATATATATACACTCACTGGCCACTTTATTAGGTACACCATGCTAGTAAGGGGTTGGACCCCCTTTTGGCTTCAGAACTGCCTCAATTCTTCGTGGCAGAGATTCAACAAGGTGCTGGAAGCATTCCTCAGAGATTTTGGACCATATTGACATGATGGCATCACACAGTTGGCGCAGATTTGTCGGCTGCACATCCCTGATGCGAATCTCCCATTCCACCACATCCCAAAGATGCTCTATTGGATTGAGATCAGGTGACTGAGGAGGCCATTTGAGTACAGTGAACTCATTGTCATGGTCAAGAAACCAATCTGAGATGATTCGAGCTTTATGACATGGCGCATTATCCTGCTGAAAGTAGCCATCAGATGTTGGGTACATTGTGGTCATAAAGGGATGGACATGGTCAGCAACAATACTCAGGTAGGCTGTGGCGTTGCAACGATGCTCAATTGGTACCAAGGGGCCCAAAGAGTGCCAAGAAAAAATTCCCCACACCATGACACCACCACCACCAGCCTGAACCGTTGATACAAGGCTGGATGGATCCATGCTTTCATGTTGTTTACGCCAAATTCTGACCCTACCATCCGAATGTCGCAGCAGAAATCGAGACTCATCAGACCAGGCAACGTTTTTCCAATCTTCTACTGTCCAATTTCGATGAGCTTGGGCAAATTGTAGCCTCAGTTTCCTGTTCTTAGCTGAGAGGAGTGGTACCCAGTGTGGTCTTCTGCTGCTGTAGCCCATCTGCCTCAAAGTTCGACGCACTGTGCATTCAGAGATGCTCTTCTGCCTACCTTGGTTGTAACGGGTGGCAATTTGAGTCACTGTTGCCTTTCTATCAGCTCGAACCAGTCTGCCCATTCTCCTCTGACCTCTGGCATCAACAAGGCATTTCCGCCCACAGAACTGCCGCTCACTGGATTTTTTTTCTTTTTCGGACCATTCTCTGTAAACCCTAGAGATGGTTGTGCGTGAAAATCCCAGTAGATCAGCAGTTTCTGAAATACTCAGACCAGCCCTTCTGGCACCAACAATCATGCCACGTTCAAAGGCACTCAAATCACCTTTCTTCCCCATACTGATGCTCGGTTTGAACTGCAGGAGATTGTCTTGACCATGTCTACATGCCTAAATGCACTGAGTTGCCGCCATGTGATTGGCTGATTAGAAATTAAGTCTTAACACACAGTTGGACAGGTGTACCTAATAAAGTGGCCAGTGAGTGTATATACACTCACTGGCCACTTTATTAGGTACACCATGCTAGTAACGGGTTGGACCCCCTTTTGCCTTCAGAACTGCCTCAATTCTTCGTGGCAGAGATTCAACAAGGTGCTGGAAGCATTCCTCAGAGATTTTGGACCATATTGACATGATGGCATCACACAGTTGGCGCAGATTTGTCGGCTGCACATCCCTGATGCGAATCTCCCATTCCACCACATCCCAAAGATGCTCTATTGGATTGAGATCAGGTGACTGAGGAGGCCATTTGAGTACAGTGAACTCATTGTCATGGTCAAGAAACCAATCTGAGATGATTCGAGCTTTATGACATGGCGCATTATCCTGCTGAAAGTAGCCATCAGATGTTGGGTACATTGTGGTCATAAAGGGATGGACATGGTCAGCAACAATACTCAGGTAGGCTGTGGCGTTGCAACGATGCTCAATTGGTACCAAGGGGCCCAAAGAGTGCCAAGAAAAAATTCCCCACACCATGACACCACCACCACCAGCCTGAACCGTTGATACAAGGCTGGATGGATCCATGCTTTCATGTTGTTTACGCCAAATTCTGACCCTACCATCCGAATGTCGCAGCAGAAATCGAGACTCATCAGACCAGGCAACGTTTTTCCAATCTTCTACTGTCCAATTTCGATGAGCTTGGGCAAATTGTAGCCTCAGTTTCCTGTTCTTAGCTGAGAGGAGTGGTACCCAGTGTGGTCTTCTGCTGCTGTAGCCCATCTGCCTCAAAGTTCGACGCACTGTGCATTCAGAGATGCTCTTCTGCCTACCTTGGTTGTAACGGGTGGCAATTTGAGTCACTGTTGCCTTTCTATCAGCTCGAACCAGTCTGCCCATTCTCCTCTGACCTCTGGCATCAACAAGGCATTTCCGCCCACAGAACTGCCGCTCACTGGATTTTTTTTCTTTTTCGGACCATTCTCTGTAAACCCTAGAGATGGTTGTGCGTGAAAATCCCAGTAGATCAGCAGTTTCTGAAATACTCAGACCAGCCCTTCTGGCACCAACAATCATGCCACGTTCAAAGGCACTCAAATCACCTTTCTTCCCCATACTGATGCTCGGTTTGAACTGCAGGAGATTGTCTTGACCATGTCTACATGCCTAAATGCACTGAGTTGCCGCCATGTGATTGGCTGATTAGAAATTAAGTCTTAACACACAGTTGGACAGGTGTACCTAATAAAGTGGCCAGTGAGTGTATATATATATCAAAAATATATATATATATTTATTTATTGTGTCTATATCTATTAATTTGTTGCTTTATTTAACTGGACACTGTGATTTTACTGTCTTTAGGAAAAAAAATTGCTGGCTTTTGGTGCGATTTTTATCGCAACTCAAACATCGGGTCCGTTTTTACTCCCATTTGTTCTCGCCCCCATAGACTTGCATTGTCGAATCCGATCCGAAAATCGGTGACAATCGCAGCATGCTGCGATTGTCTCGGTCAGAGGATCGGATGCGATAAAAAATCGCATGATGGGAGCTGCCCCATAGAATAACATGGGTTCGAATGCAATGCGATTTTTTATCGCATTGCATTCGTCCGTTTTATTCGCCAGTGTGACCCCAGCCTTATTTTTGCATACTGAGTGGTCTTTGCAAAATCACAGACACATGTCTGGTATTGATTGAGCGTGTTATAAAAATCAGCAATGCAAGTCTGTTAAAAAAAAAATCTGCCAGCCTTGAGGTGTCATCGGCTGCTAGAAAAAAAAAAACTTTTCCTCATTGAAAAAAAAAATGATGAAACTCAGGCCAAACTCAGATGAAATGTTGACACTGGAAGATCTGATGAAAGTCTGAACATAATTATAATGAAACAAGGACTGTTTTTCTGATACATGAAAAAAATGCACATCTGAATCTCTTAGGGTCCCGTTTCACATAGCGACGCACCAGCGATCCCGACAATGATACGACCTGTAGAGATCGCTGGTGCGTCGCTAAATGGTCGCTAGTAAGCTGTCAAACAGTCAGATCTCTTCAACGACGCACCAGCGATCCCAACAACGATGCGACCTGGTAAGGATCGCTGGTGCGTTGTCACACAGCAGCTCTTCTAAACGATTCCAGCCTGCGTCCCTGAGTTCTGCGTCACCAAGGAGGTTGCTCGTCGGCGTTAAACACAGCGATGCATGCTGGCCAGCAGGACGCCGACGATGAAAAAATGGCCCAGGACATTTGAGCACGATCAGCGATATCCAGCGGGGGAGGGGGGCAGTCACCGCTATGTGTCACATGTAGCGAGATCGCAGGCGAGATCGCTGTTGCGTCACAAAATCGGTGAGGCATTAGCGATCTCGCTAGCGATCTCGCTATGTGAGGCGTGGCCCTTACTCGCCCTTCCCAGGTTCAGCTGCTGATTCCGGTGCCTGTTATTGTCTGCACAACTGACATCATGTCGACACCACTAGATCCAATAACTGAGCTCAGCAGCCTCACGTGGGTTGATGCCATGAGTCGCCCATAGTCAATGAGCTCACCGACTGGCTGCAGCGTTGTAGATGTGACATGAGCACTGCAGACAATAAGGCTGGAGTCACACTAACCTGCGCAAAATACGGTCAGTATTTTACATGCGTAATACGGATCAATGACCACTAAATAGTGGTCCGTAGGTCATCCGTAAGCAAGGTGAGGTCGCGTATTTTGCGCATGTGTGTCTCCGTATGTAATCCGTATGCAATCCGTATGGCGAGATTTTCTCGCAGCCTTGCAAAATGGACATTTAACGGTTTTGAGGCCTGCAAACAATTTAAATCATTAGCCTGCACCCTATTTAGACACTCAGAAACAGGTGGCTGCCTACATTCTGTACATTTCTCACCTTGCTTTCACGAGGTGTGTTGGTGTTCTTTGTGCAGCATGGCAGAGGGTCTGACATTCAATACAACCGAGCAGGTTCTCTTTACCTGGCTTTTGTCACGGCGCTTTGGGCAACCATATCCTGTGATAGTGGATCCGCGGAGGAGGAGACGCATGTGGGTACATCCACTTTTGAGGCAACGACTCACAAGAGGGCATTTTCACCGCCTCTATTCGTCTCTGCGGGAGCATCCGGACAAATTTTACCAGTACTGTCGAATGAGCATTTCCACATTTGATCGCCTCTTGGAGACAGTGCGCCCTGGGATCACCTTTCAGGACACTAGGATGCGCAAAGCCATATCTGCAGAGGAGCAACTTCTACTCACAATACGGTATGTACTCCACAACCACATTCTCTATGTTCATAATGTGTGTGTTAATTTATGTTTTTTGGCCTTCTTGGACAATGTTTAATACCCTCATCTTACTCAAAATATGTTTCACCTGACACAGCAGAATGTTACATCTAATATGTACTGCATATCACTTAGTCATTGTGCCACCACATATGTGTGTGTTGTTATCTCTCATTTCCTACCAAGTTTGGTCGGCATGTAACTGATTTTTTTTTACTTTTGCCATTCTAACCTGTACTATTTCTGTTGTTCTACAGCTTCCTGTCCACTGGCCTGTCTTATGCCGCCCTCCACCATGAGTTTCTCATTGGAAAGTCCACCATTTCAGGCATAGTGAGGTCTACATGTGCAGAAATCTGGACAAGACTCCATCAGGTGGTCCTACCCGAGCCCAGGATGGAAGACTTGTTAAGGATTTCAAGGGACTTTGAGGAGGACTGCCAGTTTCCAAATTGTATTGGGGCCCTGGATGGCAAACATATCAGGGTGCGTAAGCCGCCGAACTCAGGGTCCCAATTCTTCAATTATAAGCAATACTTTTCTGTTGTATTGTTGGCTCTGGTAGACCCTCAATACAAGTTTATAATTGTTGACATTGGGGCCTATGGAAGGACGGGAGACTCTAGAGTCTTCAATACTTCCATAATGGGTCGGCGGCTACGCACCAACCAGTTGGATCTACCACCACCACGCCAGCTACCAGGCTCCCCCGAACAATCAGTCCCTTATGTCCTTGTGGCAGATGAGGCCTTTCAGTTATCACGTAATGTCATGAGGCCATATCCCCGGCGCAACCTTGACCACAGGCGCAGAATTTTTAACTTGCGCCTATCACGTGCTAGGCGACTGGTGGAGTGTTCCTTTGGGATTCTTTGTGCCAAATGGCGGGTACTCCAGTCTGCCATTCAGTTGAGTGAGCAAAATGTGAATGAAGTTGTGAAAGCCTGTGTTGTTCTGCATAACTTCACCAGGATCCATGATTGTTCCTCCTCTGATGGTGTTGTGCGTAGGCCGGACAATGTGCGTAGGGTGAGACCACCTATCATCCCTCAACGTAGACCGCTCTCTGGCCTCAAAGTGCGTGATATATTCACGAATTACTTTATCTCACCTGAGGGGGCAACGTCTTGGCAAGAGAATGCTGTGTCTATGTTATAATTTCTTTTTTTCAAAGTGTGTCTAAATATATATTACTCAAGCCTTTTTATGATTCTATGAGTGTTTCTTTGCATTGGTTGGTGTCTGTAAGTATGTTGTGATGGATAGTGAGAAATCACACAGAGACGTTAACTAGAGTAGACAAATTTTTAGTTTTGCCTTTTTTTTGTTTGTTTTGCTTAAAGGCAAACATAATTTTGCCAGAACACAAATTTGGCAATGGCCAAAATGACCTTTTGGGCCTTCTTTAACTTGGTGTAACATTAACATTACGGAAAAAAAATGCACCAAACATTATGCAATTACAACATTGCTGCATGCCTACATTAACCTTGATTAGGCAACAAAGGGTGAGCTCCATCACCTAAATAAAGTGAATAAGATAACACTCACATTTCCTCATAATATTTTCCAATCATAGAAAGATTCCACCATGACAGGCAAGGCTACCTCACATCTTTCACACAGATATTACCTGTCTGTAGAACAGACAATATTTAAGCATGCTATACTGGAAAGGATGAAAATACAAAAATCACTTGTTAAGACATTGAGAGAGCGTGATATTGTGAATGCTGGTCGCCTCAAATTGGTTTACTAGAGAATGCTAATAACAAAGTTGACTACTTAACTAAAGGCAAGCACGCCTTTCCTATGCATTAGCAAGTGATTAGTGTATTTTCATCTTTTCAGGTAAAACAGCATAGCGCATTTAAATATTCTCTTTTATACACACATGTAATATCTGTGTGAAAGGCGTGAGGTAGCGTTGCCTGTTATGATGGATTGTTTCATATGTTTGGAAAACATTGTTTAAAAATGTGAGTGTTAAATTATGTTCTAAATGTTGGTGAAGGAGAACACCTTTTTTTGTCTAGATTAGAATCACCAGTTACATGTCACTGGACATCTCCAAATTTTTGAGTCATAAATCCTCATATGTAGGGGAAGGGGAACGGGGAGGAACAGCCTGTGGGTGCTGCTGGACATTGTGGACAACATCGCCCTGTGTGGGGCCATACTGTTGCCCATGATGCTGTTGTTGTCCAGCCTCCTGGGCCTGTTGGTGATACTGCCCAGAGTAATAATGATGATGGTGAGGGGCTTCTTGTTGGCTCTGGTAGGCCCGTGGCTCATACCCACCAAGATAGCCAGATCGTCCCCAACCAGGTTGGGACCAGCCTCCAACACTGGGTGGGTACAAGTGGCCATATTGGTGGGGTTGGCTTGATGAAGACATTTGGGGCTGCGGAATAGAAGGATGGGTAGGGGGAGGAAGGGGTTGAGGTGTTGGCCCACGTATTAGGGGCTGTTCAGACCCTGCTTGAGCAAGCATCTGTGTGGATGGTCTCATGCACATTAAATTTCTTGGTGAGAGCTGCCACCTCTCCAGAAATTCAAACACCTCATATGGGGTATTGGGGGGGGGTGCTTGCATCAAGCAGGATCTGAATACACCCCCTAATACGGAGCCTGACCTCACGGGTAAGGGCACGGAGATAAAGGGTGAGGCTACGTGCATAGGCCTCCTCACCATCATCTGTAGTGACTCTGGACAAGTAATTCAGCACCCCAGTGTCCACATGGGTCCGGCTCTCTTGAATGGCAACCTGGCGCCTTCTTCTTATTCGCCGTGATGCAAGAGCAGCCTGTGGGGAGGGCCTGATCTGGGCAGTTGGGCTGCTGCTCAAGTTGCCCATCTCTTCCAGGATGGGTGAGGTTGCAGCTGCAGACCGTCCTGGTGGTGTGTTGTGTCGGGCAGCCATTGTGTGGTCTTGTGATGCCTCCTCTTCAGACATCCTTCTTGTAGGGGGAGAAGATGGGCCAGCCACCTCATCCCCTACAGGATCAATAATGGGCTCTGCCTCTGAGGCCGTTCCTCGATCCGTAAGGTTGGATTGAGTTCTGTTATGAAATAGAACTGAGGCAAAAATACATCAATATTTTTGTCCCTGTAAAGTATTTGTGTAATGTTTTTGTGTCATGTGGTGTGAGGTATGTACTTACGGTCTCAGAGCCAGAATTGGGGCGAGGAAGTTCAGCCGGTCATAATATACAGTGGGGAAAAAAAGTATTTAGTCAGTCAGCAATAGTGCAAGTTCCACCACTTAAAAAGATGAGAGGCGTCTGTAATTTACATCATAGGTAGACCTCAACTATGGGAGACAAACTGAGAAAAAAAAATCCAGAAAATCACATTGTCTGTTTTTTTTTCATTTTATTTGCATATTATGGTGGAAAATAAGTATTTGGTCAGAAACAAGCAATCAAGATTTCTGGCTCTCACAGACCTGTAACTTCTTCTTTAAGAGTCTCCTCTTTCCTCCACTCATTACCTGTAGTAATGGCACCTGTTTAAACTTGTTATCAGTATAAAAAGACACCTGTGCACACCCTCAAACAGTCTGACTCCAAACTCCACTATGGTGAAGACCAAAGAGCTGTCAAAGGACACCAGAAACAAAATTGTAGCCCTGCACCAGGCTGGGAAGACTGAATCTGCAATAGCCAACCAGCTTGGAGTGAAGAAATCAACTGTGGGAGCAATAATTAGAAAATGGAAGACATACAAGACCACTGATAATCTCCCTCGATCTGGTGCTCCACGCAAAATCCCACCCCATGGGGTCAGAATGATCACAAGAACAGTGAGCAAAAATCCCAGAACCACACGGAGGGACCTAGTGAATGAACTGCAGAGAGCTGGGACCAATGTAACAAGGCCTACCATAAGTAACACACTAAGCCACCATGGACTCAGATCCTGCAGTGCCAGACGTGTCCCACTGCTTAAGCCTGTACATGTCCAGGCCCATCTGAAGTTTGCTAGAGAGCATTTGGATGATCCAGAGGAGTTTTGGGAGAATTTCCTATGGTCTGATGAAACCAAACTGGAACTGTTTGGTAGAAACACAACTTGTCGTGTTTGGAGGAAAAAGAATACTGAGTTGCATCCATCAAACACCATACCTACTGTAAAGCATGGTGGTGGAAACATCATGCTTTGGGGCTGTTTCTCTGCAAAGGGGCCAGGACGACTGATCCGGGTACATGAAAGAATGAACGGGGCCATGTATCGTGAGATTTTGAGTGCAAACCTCCTTCCATCAGCAAGGGCATTGAAGATGAAACGTGGCTGGGTCTTTCAACATGACAATGATCCAAAGCACACCGCCAGGGCAACGAAGGAGTGGCTTCGTAAGAAGCATTTCAAGGTCCTGGAGTGGCCTAGCCAGTCTCCAGATCTCAACCCTATAGAAAACCTTTGGAGGGAGTTGAAAGTCCGTGTTGCCAAGCGAAAAGCCAAAAACATCACTGCTCTAGAGGAGATCTGCATGGAGGAATGGGCCAACATACCAACAACAGTGTGTGGCAACCTTGTGAAGACTTACAGAAAACGTTTGACCTCTGTCATTGCCAACAAAGGATATATCACAAAGTATTGAGATGAAATTTTGTTTCTGACCAAATACTTATTTTCCACCATAATATGCAAATAAAATGAAAAAAAAACAGACAATGTGATTTTCTGGATTTTTTTTTCTCAGTTTGTCTCCCATAGTTGAGGTCTACCTATGATGTAAATTACAGACGCCTCTCATCTTTTTAAGTGGTGGAACTTGCACTATTGCTGACTGACTAAATACTTTTTTTCCCCACTGTATATATTTCCGCTTTACATGGCCAGCATCCCCACTCCTGGACCGCTGCTGGCGTTCCCGGCGGTACTGGTCCCGGATGCTTCTCCACCGTTTCATCACATCTTCCACTGCAATGTGACAGGAAAGATTGTCAAAATCACATATTTGAGAGGTCACATTTTCAAACAGTAGTCTAGGCATGAGGCCTTATGGGGTGTGCGTTCTACCCATGGTGGCATATGTAATTGGGCCGATACCCAGGGTCTCATTAGCTCCCCTGAAACTAATTTTAGTGGCTAGGAGGATGAGGAGCTTGTGGCCTAACCCCTAATTATGGCTGTGTGAAGCCACGTGTCACATCCTAATGTAACGGCCTCATGAGGCTAAAATTACATGCCCAGGAAGGGGGGGGGCTGATTGTAGAGTCATTTTATAGCGCGCGCTAACGTTAATTATATTTTTATGGTTGCACTTACAAATTTTCTGCTGGTCATCACGTGGTCTGTCACCGAAGTCATGGTACATCTGGCGACAGATGCGCCTCCATGACGCCTCCTTTCTTGTGCGGTTCGCATAGTTTGCGTCGCGTGGGTCCCATATTTCTGGATGCTCCTGCACCAGCACAATTAGCATCTCCACATTTATGTAAGTGGACGCCATGCTGCTGCTGTACTCCGTGGAGGCTGACTTCCTGGATGTCTGGAGCGCTTTTTGAGCTCATTTGCATGTCTACGCTTCCTGATGATGGATTGGCCCATTTCCTGTTCACCAGCCAAATGACCTGCATATTGCTCGCAGGTCACACGTGTGTTCAGTGTGTAATCCGTATTTTTTGCGCACCCATAGACTTGCATTGGCGTGCTACGGGCGTAGTACGCTGACAATCGCAGCATGCTGCGAGTGGCACGGAGCGGAGGATACGGAGGAGAAATATACGCCTGGTGCGAGTGACCCCATAGAGAATCATTGGTCCGTGTCTAATGCGTGCTTTTTGCGCCTCTCACGCACCCGTATTCCTCGCCAGTGTGACTCCGGCCTAACAGGCATCAAGAACTGTCACAGAGACTCAGGGCTGGTCCTGGGAGGGGAGAAAAACATATTTTTTATAACTGCAGCTGAGAAAGGTTTTCTGAAATTGGAAAACCCCTTTAATTAATGGCTAATACATGTTACTATGAGTCTTAGCAGCAAATTAAAAACATATAACTTACTGCTTCTTATAAACTGATAAGCATTTTTGGGAAAGAAAAATAACTTTATTAAACACTTTATGTAGACAAAGATCATGTGTAATCAACATCCAATAAAATGTAGCAAACGAATGCAGCAAAACTGGCATTTTGAACACAGTAGTTTTCTACCAAGAGAGCAGGTTTTGGCTTCAGAAACAAAACGCAGCAAGAACGCTGCATGTGAACAGCCTTAAGGAGAATTATGATCAGCCAATTGGTTTGGCCCTCCACAACAGTCCCAGTTTCTTATGTGGCCCTTTTGAAAAATTAATTTCCCACCCCTTGGCTGCACACACATACACACATGTAAAATGACTGATTAGGGAACGTGATAGGCCGCTCTGAACAGATGTGTATTGAGGGAGCACCTAAAACTGTGCAAGATGTGGATAGTCCTAATTTCTTGGGGTAGAGCATTCCAGAGGATTGGCCCAACACGGGATAAAGCCCCCGTTACACACTGCGATATCGCTAGCAATATCGCTGTAAAGTCACCGATTTTGTGACGTAGCAGCGATATTGCTAGCGATATCGCTGCATGTGATACTTACCTCCGACCGGCTCCCCCGCTGGTTATCGCTGATCGCGCGAGAAGCTCCTGCACCATTCCTCGTCGGCCACTTCCTGCGGCGCTTCCTGTGGCGCCGACGAGCGACGCATGGAGCCGGGCGGGAGGACGCAGGATCGCCGCGTCTGACAGATAAGTAGCGATCCCTGACGCCTGCGATGTCGCTTGTGAGATCTGCCTGTGTGGCAGCTCACTAGCGACCACCTAGCGATGCACCAGCGATCCTGACCGCGTCATATTGCTGGTCGGGATCGCTGGTGCATCGCTAGGTGTAACGGTACCCTAAGTCTTGGAGCCGGGAGTGGGAGGTGCGGATTAGTGCAGAGATTAGTCAAAAGTCATTTGCAGAGCGTAACGAGCGGGTAGGTTGATAAACAGAAATGAGAGAGGAGATGTAGGGGGGTGCCGCATGATGGAGAGCTTTGTGGGTGAGAAAAAGCAGTTTGAATTGGATCCAATAGTGAATGGGCAGCCAGTGCAACGACTGGCGAAGAGCGGACGTGTCCGAGTACCAATTAGTCAGATGGACGACCCTGGCTGCTGCATTAAGGATGGACTGGAGAGGGGAAAGTCAGGTGAGGGGGAGGCAAGTTAATAGAGCATTACAGTAGTCCAGGCGGGAGTTGATCAGGGTGAAAGTGAGGGTTTTTGTTGTTTCCATGGTGAGAAAGGGGCGGATTCTAGAGATGTTCTTTAGTTGTAAGCGGCAAGAGCGGGCAAGAGACTGTATATGGGAGATGGAGAAGAGATTGATGTCAAACATAACACCCAGACAGCGCACCTGCTGCTGGGGTGTTATGGTGCTACCCACAGTGAGTGAGAAATGTCAGATTTAGGGAGGTTAGTAGACTGCGGGAGCAGCAGAAGTTCAGCTTTGGAAAGGTTGAGTTTCAGATATAGAGCGGACATGATATTGGAGACTGCGGACAGACAGTCACAGGTGTTCTGTAGTACAGCAGGGGTAAGGTAATTTTTGATGTGTATAGTTGTGTGTCATCAGCATAAAGATGGTACTGAAAGCCAAATCTTCTGATGGTCCGTCCAATTGGGGCCGTATAGAGAGAGACGAGAAGGGGGCCAAGGACTGAGCCCTGAGGGACCCCAACAGTGAGAGGAAGAGGAGATGAAGTGAAGCCAGCGAACGATACACTGAAGGAGCGGTCAGAAAGATAGGAAGAGAACCAGGAGAGAGCAGTGTCCTTTATGCCTATTGACTGGAGCATAGAGAGGTAGTCCACAGTGTCAAAAGCTGCAGAGAGGTCGAGAAGAATGAGCAGATAGTGGTCGTCGTTACGTTTTGCTGTCAAAAGGTCATTGGTCACTTTGATGAGTGCAGTTTCTGTCGAATGTAGGGGGCGGAAGCCGGACTGTGAGGGATCTAGGAGGGAGTAAGTGGAGAGGTAACGGGTAAGACGAGAGTAGCCCAGGCGCACCAAGAGTTTAGAGATGAAGAGGAGATTGGAGACTGGTCTGTAGTTATTTATGCGGGATGGATCGAGAGAGGGTTTTTTTCTATAATGGAGTAATGATAGAATGTTTGAAAGAGAAGGGGAAAATGCCAGAGAAGAGGGAGAGATTGAAGATTGTAGTTTGGTGAGTAGTGACAACTGGAGAGAGAGACTGGGAATGGGGTCGGTAGTGCATGTAGTCGGGTGAGAAGAAGAAAAGTGCCTGGAGACTTCTTCTTCTGTGATGGGATCAAATGTGGAGAGTGAACCAGGGAAGGTGCGGGGAGGGATGAAAGTCACAGCACTTGGTGGCTGGGAGCGGATTTCCTGACGGATATCATCTATTTTCCCTATAAAGGAAACCACTGGATGACCAGCTCTACCCTCACCTACTGTATCTTCACCTATCCCTTGTAGATTGTGAGCCCTCGCAGGCAGGGCCCTCTCTCCTCCTGTACCAGTCCTGACTTGTATTGTTTAAGAATACTGTATTTATCTTTTATTATGTACACCCATCCTCACATGTAAAGCGCCATGGAATAAATGGCGCTATAATAATAAATAATAAAGTTGAAGGTCCAGGTTATCAGCGCAGATGTCTGTGATATGGGCTTGTGCTTTCGGACTGAGGAGGGAGTGAAATGTGTCAAAGTTTTTTCGGGTTGTTAGATAGTGAGGAGATCAGGGTGGTGTAGTAGGTCTGTTTGGCGACGTGAGGGGCAGAGTTATAGGTCATTAACATAAATTTATAGTCGGTGAAGTCTTCTGCTGTGCGAGTTTTCCTCCATAGGCGTTCAGCAATCCTAGAGCATCGCTGGAGCAGTCGAGTTTGTGATGTGAGCCAGGGCTGTTTTACTCTGTGTTCGGAGGTTCTGAGTGTGAGGGGCGCTACTTGGTCCAGGGTGCTTCTGAGTGTCACTGGAGTGGTGTTCAGCTAAATTAGGACAAGAAAAATAGGACACTGGGAACAGTGATGAGTTCAGGGAATCTTTAAGTATATGAGGGTTAACGGCTTGTAGATTTCTGCATGCATGGTAGATAGGAGTGTGCTGGGGTGGGATGTAATATGTATTTTACCTTTGCAAACCATGCAAATGCATTGCAAAAACATTGTAATTTGATGTTAACTGTATATAGGACTAATAAAGAAAGGACAGTTGATAAATATACCATTGTATGTGAACAATATTTTCAAGTAAGTTTCTCCTTCTTTCTGATTTGTACTTTTTTTATACTGATCAACATAATATGTCATTTTGTTATTTTTATTTAGGCATCGTCCACAAATGACATTTTAAAAAGCTGCAGAAAAGAATACGAGGTAAGAGCAGTATCTGTTTAAGTATAGTTACCAAGTGCTGTTGGGTGCATGGAGGATGTTGAGACAAATAGTTTGGAAGCTACCAGATTCTACTAAAAATTTAGGAAGAATGACATGGGAAGAATTGGATAAACTAAATGAGATCATAGGCTTGTCTAAAGAAACATGTTTTTAAAGCAGTTTTAAAAATGTGGGGTTAAAGTATTAATCGTTTCGTCTGGGGTAGTGCATTCCAGAAAACTGGCACAGCACAAAGGAAGTCTTAGAGACGAAAGTGTGAGTATTAGATTATGGAGGATGTTAGTCTTAGATCAGTTGCAGAATAGAGAGTATGGATAGGTTGATAGACAGAGATCAATGAGAAGATGTAGGGTGGTGTAGAACTGAGAGAAATAAGTTTATATTGTACTCTACTGGATTGGTAACGAATACAATGACTGGCACAATGTGGAGGCGTTGGTGAAGCAGCTGAACAGAAATAAGAACCTGGTTGCTGCATTCAGGATGGATTGAAGATTAGAAAGTTTGGTAAGAGGGAGACCGATCAATAGAGAATTGCAGTAGTCCCGATGAGAATCAATAAAAGCCACTATAAGAGTTTTTGCATGTTTAAAGGTGATAATAGGTCGAATTCTGGAGAAGTTTTTAAGATACAGGTAACATAAATGAGTGATTGGATATAGGAAAGGAAAGTTCCATGTCAAATATGACATCAAGACATGCAGGAACAATTTTAGACAAAGTGGGGCCCTGGACAAAAGTTTAAAGTGGGGCACCAAACGCTCACATATTGCACCATCACACAGAAACATTTTGGTTGTATTTACATGTTCTCAGTTCAGGCCGTTAAATAATCGTGAGCGACAATATTGAAGCCGTTCAGTGATTGTTTCCCAGCCTCTTTATACCACCTGAGGAAGAATGATGGGCACAGAATGATCACTAGTAGACCAATCTGTTCCCATACAGTATAATGTTATCAGCAGCATACCTGCAGTTTTCACTTGGTGATGTGCTGCTGAGAACAATGATATTTGTTCTGGCATAAACAATCCAATCACTCAATGAATAGGCAGCATTTTGCTAGTTTAGAATAATGCCCTAAATAATCCTTCACATAGTATAATGCACACCCATAGTCCTCCATATAGTATGATGCGCTCCATAGTCCTCTATATTGTATAATGCACCCCATAGTACTCCATATAGTACAATGCACTCCCCATAGTATAATGCAGTCCATAGTCCTTCATAAAGTATAGTGCCCTGTAGAGTATAATGCCGCCCCCATATAGTATATATAGTATAATGCACTCCGCATAGTCCTTGATAGAGTATAATGCAGCTTCTATATACTTATAGTATAATGCATATCACGTAGTCCTTGATAGAGCATGATTCACTCCTCATATAGTACATATAGTATAATACCTAGCCTATAGTCCTTGATAGAGTATAATGTAGCCCTATTCTGACTCATGGATATGTAGAACGTATGGTACCTGGATAGACCTCTCTTTCTGGGCCCCTTCCGTATTGACCTGTACTCACGTTCATACCGATTAATCAGACAGCTTAACTCAGCCACGATCTCATGTAAGAAGACTCCAGGAAAAGAGGGATGCTTTAACTGAAATTCTTGTATTATGATGAAAGCAGCAGGTAAAAAGGAATATTCTTCAGAGGACATGTAACAGGAAGCATACAGATGGAGGGACGATCACAAAATGGAGAATAAAGGAGGGAACAAACATACATCACAGGACTACAGGGAGAGAGTTGGAACAAAATACAGGGAAAGGCAAACTTCTGCCTAGCAACAGAGATGCAACACAAACAATGCAAATATTAAATGATTTTCCAAGTCGTGGGACATGACACTCCCCGTCTGAAATCCTTGGATTTCACGATGTCCGTAATTCTTCGAAGTCGTTCGAACCTGAAAAACAAGAAAAAAGAGAAAAAAAAACATGTATGCAATAATAAACATCAAGCATTTTTAAAGCCCAACTCGTTGTTGTTGACCCGTAGACCACACCGGGAGATAAGTCCAAGACTATAAACCCATCTTCGGATTGGGGAAGCCGGAAACATGCCAACTATTCCACCAACCCAGCAATCCAATGGAAAATGTCAATGTTCAATAAAAAACTGGGGAATGAGGAGGAATGCTCCCCGCCGTGAGCAACGTCCAGGAGCAATGTTCAGTTCATGTGACGTCCTCCTTTGGCAGTAGCAGCACGAGATCGGTGACCGGACGGAGGAAGGTTCGGGTAGAGCCCCCTTTTGTCACCTTAACTTCTATCTTACGAGTCTTTCCGTCCTCGCTGGGCATGACCTTGGTGATAAGACCCATTGGCCAGTCGTTACGATGAGCCTCTTTGTCTTTTAAGAGAACAAGGTCTCCTTCTTGGAGATTGGGACTGGGTGTCTGCCATTTGTGACGGTTTTGAAGCAGGTGCAAGTATTCGGTCTTCCAACGGTGCCAAAACACGTTGGCTATGTGTTGTACTTGCTTCCACTGACGTTTATAAATGTCCTTGTTATCGAAATTCCCGAGAGGAACTGTAGCAGCTCCAATCTTCTGTGTAAGAAGTGTAGCTGGGGTAAGAATCATTGGAGCATCAGGGTCAGATGATACTGGGACCAAAGGTCTAGCATTTATTATGGCTGACACTTCTGCGAGGAAAGTGACCAGAACTTCATGAGTAAGAGGAAGTTTATGGTCCAGCAACATGGAGTCAAGGATCCTTCGTGCAACCCCAATCATGCGTTCCCAGGATCCACCCATGTGTGAAGAGTGTGGAGGGTTGAATACCCAAGTGCATCCATTGTCGGACAAGAAATTGTCAAACTGCAATTCCTTGCAGGCTCCTACAAAGTTGGTGCCGCAGTCGGACCGGAGTTGCTTGGCAGGTCCCCGGATGGAAAAGAATCTTCTTAGGGCATTGATGAAGCTAGAGATATCCATGGATTCAATTACCTCGATGTGAACTGCACGGATACTGAGACATGTGAACAGGACAGCCCACCGCTTACTGTTTGCGGCTCCTCCACGGGTTCTTCTGGCAACAACCGACCATGGGCCGAAGACGTCTACACCAACGTATGAGAATGGTTGGTCTGTGCTCAGTCCGTAGATCGCCACAGCAGGTGAAGGACTGTTGCCGAAGACATGGACCTTCATCCGGTAGTCTATGACTTGATTGTTGACATTGTTGTCTTTGTGCCATAGGAACCTAAGATAGTTTCTGCTGTCTTCCTTCATGATGAAGCAATGAAACATCTGCTGGATGTTGGCCATTATAGCAACAGGTTCTTGTCTGAGGCGGATCAGTACTCCAAGGAGGCTGTTGTTCAGGTTGGGTCCAGTTAGTAACAGGTTGTTGAGAGAGAGGCCTTCATACTGAGCACTGGAGTCAAACGCCACTCTGATCTGGTTAGGCTTGCGAGGGTGATAGACGCCAAAGGAAGGAATGTACCAACATTCTTCTCCTTCCTTCAGTGGTGGCGCAGGTTCAGCATGATCTTTGTCAAAGATGTTCTGCATAAAGTCAATGAAATGCTTCTCCATCTCTGGTTTCCTCTTTAGGGTACGTTTTAAGGATGAGAACCTTGCAGTTGCTTGCTGCAGGTTGTTTGGCAACCTCGCTCTTGGGAAACGAAAGGGTAAGGGAGCTACCCAACTGTTGGAGTCATCTTGAACAAATTCTTTGTCCATAACCTTTATGAATTCTTTATCTTCCCTTGTGGGTGCTAACTTGTTGTCTTCACTTGTGGAATCGAACACTGTTGACCCGAGGTTTTCGTCCCAGGGCTGGAGCATGTTCATGTTGTTGAAGGATTCCTGTTGCCTCTTGGTGTTGCTCACTTTCTCTTTCACCCAGTAATGATGTGGGCATGGCTGAAAATGAGTGCTGCGACCATTTGGCAAGATGTGTGTTTTGTAAGAGGAGATGTTATTAGGTCTCTTCATCTTATGTATGCAAACATCGCCTATAATTACCCAGCCTAGATCAAAGCGTTGGGCAAATGGTGCGTCGTGTGGTCCGTTAATTTGCTGACGTACCTTGTGCAGCCGGAGAATGTCTCTGCCAAGCAGAATCAGGATATCTGCGCTGTTGTTGAGGGCTGGTATCTTGTTTGCTATCCCCTTGAGATGTGGGTGATGAAGAGCAGCCTCTGGCGTTGGGATCTCTTCTCGATTGGATGGAATCTGGTTGCACTCGACAAGTGTGGGTAAGGGTATCTCCACGGTGCTGTCGAGGGATGTCGCTATAAGACCACTGGCCCTTCTCCCAGAGACCTCTGTAACACCGTTGCAGGTACCTAAGGTGTAAGGGTAAGCATTTCCCTTTAAGTTAAACATATCAAAGAGTTCTGACCTTGCAAGTGATCAGTTGCTCTGATCATCCAAGAGGACGTACACCTTCACGGCTTTCTCTGGGTGACCGTTGGGATATACATTCACCAGGCAAATCTTTGCACAGGACTTGTCCCAGAGACCTTCTCCGCAGACTTCTGTGCACGAAGAAGATATTGTGGTATGACTTGCAGTTTGAGCTGCGTCCTCCCCGCCATGGCTCGTAGTGGGGGAAGGAGTACGTGTAGAGTCAGGATGGTATGGGTGGAGTGCTTGTACGTGATCCTCACTGTCACACTCCATACACTTAATTGTAGTTTTACAGTCTTTAGCAAGGTGTTCAGTAGAAGCACAACATCTGTAGCATACCCCGAACTTCTTTAGAAGTTCCTTGCGTTCTTGGAGCGGTTTCTTCCTGAAGCCGATGCACTTTTTTAAGGGATGTGGCTTCTTGTGGATGGGACACTCATGATTTGGGTTCTCTATCTTTTCACCCTTGTTGCTCTTGCCTGGGGCTGATGTTGGTAAGGGAAGAATATCCGTCTTCTTCACTGACACTGAACCCCTGCAGTTTCTGTCATTCGAGCGTGTGCTCACGTATTTAGAGGGAGGTGAAACTGGGCCACTGGATTCTCCGTAGGAAAAGCTTGGGTCGTTCTTACGTTCTGCAATGTCTTTTATAAACTCACAGAAGTAGGAGAACAGAGGAAATGACACTTGATGGTCTTTCTTGTATTTTGACCCTATTGCAGTCCACTTCTCTTGTACATTGTATGATAGCTTGGAGATAATGGGGTTTACTCCACGAGCAGTGTCCAGGTAGCTAAGGCCAGGTAGGTGGGTGTCTGCCTTGGCCAGCTGGAGCTCTAACAGCAGGTCACTGAGCTCTAGGAACTTTGAACTGTCCTTGCTTGATATCTTTGGAAAATTCTGTAGTCGCTTGAACAGTGCATCCTCTATGGCTTCTGGACTGCCAAAGTTTCTCTTTAGTCTTTCCCATGCAGCCATGAGACCAGCCGTTGGATTACTGATATGTACAGACCTGAGTCTCTTGACACGCTCTGTGGATTGTGGTCCTAACCATCTGATCAGCAGGTCCAGCTCTTCCACAGCAGTGATGCCGAGGTCACCAGTTACGGTTCTAAAGGCACTTTTCCAACCTCTGTAATTTTCAGGTTGGTCGTCGAACCTTGTGAGACCGGTTTTAGTAAGTTCACGGCGAATCATGTACCTTGCGAAGTCGGACATGTCTGTTCTTTTTGACTTAGGATGCACAATTGTAGGCTGAGCGGTGTTGTACATAGGGGTGGAGACATCTTGGCCTTGAAACATGGGGAAGTATGGAGTGGCAGATGCATTTAGTCCAGCAACTGGTTTGGTGGGTATAGTTTCTGCTACATGTGGAGGTGGCACTGTGTGGTTGTCGAGGGTATAATGACCTTGAATGCAGGATTCTGTAAGTGGATCGGCATCCTGGTGCTCTAGAGAAACGTCAACACCATCAAGAGTGTTAGTGATGATCTGCGGTTCGCCATCTTGGCTTAGCACGTAGTCTCTTGTGCGTTCAATAGGGTCTTCTGCCTCCATTTCACACAAACTGACGCTGTCTCTTTGACTCCCACTGATAGCCTGCTCGAGTACCTTTAACTCTGCCACGGCTGTTGCATGCTCACATTCCTTCTCTAGAGCTTCCATTTCCGCTTTCACGCGTGCCGCTTCTGCATCCATTTCTGCTCTATCTTGTGCAGCAGCTGCGTCCATTTCTGCTCTCTTTTGTGCAAAGGCAGCTTGTACCTTAGTAGTTTCAGCCTTAGCACGTGCTCTTATAAGCTGCTCAGTAAGAGTAGAATATTTTGATGAACTTGACCTAGATGAACGTTTTGAGTGCTTACACGATTTGGATGAGCGAGTTGATGCATCTGGTGTTCGTGCGATTCTAGCCTCTATCTTGGCTTTAATGTCACGTACAGTGCAGTCTCTTTCAGAATTAAGCTGCTGGAAACCTTGCAATTCGTTTAAAGTCTCTGGGAGATTTAGTTTCTTCAGGAGAATAATGTATTGGTCACTCTTCTCCATATACATTTGGTATGCTGTGCATAATTGTTCTAGGACTCCCTCTGGTGGTAACTCATGAGAAGCAGGCCTTGATACAGTGTCTATGTGACTCAGCACTTTCTTCCATACTGAAGACACATCACTATATAATTCACATTTTGCAGTCTCTAAATTCTCCATGACTTTCCATGTGGGTTTGACTGTACGTTTTCCCCTTTCGCTAGATGGTGGATGGGGGTCTGGGTCTCTTTCCTGTGCTTGTAAGTCTGGTAGGGACATTGTATTCCTTGCTTCAGACATGATTAGATTGCAGGCAGGAAGAGTTGATGATGGGGGTTATACTTCCTACTGTTCAGCAACAGGAAATACACAGTAAATCTGCACGGAGTTGATACTTTGTATCTAATGCTGGAGCAGCTGCAGGGTCCTGTGTAATGATGGGAGTTATATTCCTCTCTGTTCAGCTGCAGTGTGTGGCTTCTATGCGCGCTGGGGTCTGGCTGGAACTGGGTTACAGTCTATCTGAGAAATGTCCTTTTCCGCTGAGATTTAGCACAGACCTTGAGTTACTGTCTCTGAAGGCAGGTTATTCCTTTTTACTATTCTGACTCATGGATATGTAGAATGTATGGTACCTGGATAGACCTCTCTTTCTGCGCCCCTTCCGTATTTGTCACGTCTCCGTCAGATTTGAGGCCTGCTGTTCCGGTCGCAGCCACTAGGAGGCGTCGGACCGCCACTTCGCCGTCAGACTCGGGGACGGCTGTTCCTGCCTCGGCCACTGGGAGGCGCCGTGGTTCGCCCGTGAGTTATGGTGGCGACAGAGAAGTGGCTCCTGCGCAGGCATCTGGTGGGCGCAGGCTCCGCCCCTCTGTCAGTCGTCGGGGGTTACTGCATCACCATCTAGCCTGGTCCTGGGGGCGGCCCTAATGACATCACCAGTCCAGGAACCTGTGAGGGATGACCTGATCCCTCAAATACCTTGGGACTGGTCTTGCAAGCCGCCGGATATATTCTTGGTTCCCCTGTGTGCTACTTAGTGATTGACTTCTGTTTGACTCTGACCTCAGCCTGGATTTCTGACCCCTCTATTGCCTGACGATTTTGTACTTCTGCTACTCTCCTGGTTTGTGACCTTGGCCTGGATATTCTGACTCTGCTACTTCCTAACGATTCTGTACCTCTGCCGCCCTCCTGGTTTTTTACTCTGACCTTGGCCTGAATTTGACTCTGCTATTGCCTACCGTTTTTGTACTTCCCTCTGACGACCGTCCTGCTCTGGCCGCTGCTCTTATTCAGACAGCTACCTCCTGGGCTCTGTTGTAAATCCAGATCCCTGTATAGGGGTAAAGGGTATCAGTGTTTCTCGGGGTGTTGTCTGGCTGCAGCCCAGAACCGCAGGCGGACGTTACAGTATTGACCTGTACTCACGTTCATACCGATTAATCAGACAGCTTAACTCAGCCACGATCTCATGTAAGAAGACTCCAGGAAAAGAGGGATGCTTTAACTGAAATTCTTGTATTATGATGAAAGCAGCAGGTAAAAAGGAATATTCTTCAGAGGACATGTAACAGGAAGCATACAGATGGAGGGACGATCACAAAATGGAGAATAAAGGAGGGAACAAACATACATCACAGGACTACAGGGAGAGAGTTGGAACAAAATACAGGGAAAGGCAAACTTCTGCCTAGCAACAGAGATGCAACACAAACAATGCAAATATTAAATGATTTCCCAAGTCGTGGGACATGACAAGCCCCCATATGGTATAATGCACCCCCATATGTTATAATGCAACTCCTATACATGGTATAATGCAACCTATCATGTGGTATATTGTAACCCCCATAGCCCTCCAGTATTATAGACACCACATGGTATAATGCAGCCCCCCATATGGTATATTCAACTGTCATAGTCCTCCAGTATTATGGCCATCACATGGTATAATTCAGCCCCCATAGTCCTCCATTATTATGGCCATCACATGGTATAATGTAGCCCCATAGTCCTCCATTATTATGGCCACCACAAAGTCGCTGACTTAATAAAAAAAACAATGCTCACCTCTCCCTGTTCCCTCGCTGCTCTGATTTCTGCAACGCGTCTCAGCAGCTCCACTGCCCATCACAGCGTGGCATGATAAATTAACATCATTGTGTCTGCTGGCTGATATGTCAGACACAGAGAGGAAATGATGGGAGAGGGAGTGTAACCCAATGCCAATATCTTCCATCAATGCTTTCTACTATATCGACATCTAAGATGTATACATTATATAGAGAGAAGAGGAGGGGGCCTTAGACTGAGCCTATGTGAACTCCAACAGTAAGAGGAAGATTAGAGGAAGAAGAGTCAGAAAACGATACAGTGCAGGAGTGGTTAGAGGAGAAAGAGGAGAACCAAGAGAGGACAGTGTCCTTGAGGGGGAAAGATCAAAGTGTATTGAGAAGGAGCTGGTAATACACAGAGTAGGGTGATGAAGTAGACTTATTTGGCTAGATGAAGAGCAGAGTTGTAAGCTTTAAGCATTGACTTACAGCTGCTGAAAGTGATTTTCTTCACACTAACATTTTCTTCACACCGAGAGCACCACTGGAGAAACCGTGCTTGCAGCTTGTGTCAAGGTTGCCATTGTCTGAGTTGGATTTTTCTGCGTGTACCAGGTGTTGCTTCATGTACGGCAAACATGTCAAACTCTATCCAGTAGGGTGATTATTGTTGGCCCATGATGATGGCATCGCCTCCCTCCCTTCACCCGAGCGGCATTGCATTTTCAACTATGTTGGCACTATTTGGGTGCATGGCAGAGCTCAGAAGGGAAGCAGCGCCATTTGACTTTTTTAGCAGGAATTGAGAGCTGACACCATGTTGCATTTGGAGAGCCCCTGATGTGCCTAAACAGTGGAAACCCCCCACAAATGGCACCATTTTGGAAACTAGACCCCCCAAGGAACTTATTTAGATGTGTGGTGAGAACTTTGAACCCCCATGGTCTTCACATAAGTTTATAACGTACAACCATACAACTCCCTGTTTTTGAAGAAAAAAAAAGAACCATAAAAGGATAAATTATTATGTGTAAGGAGAAAAAAAACGCATCCAAAATGAATAACTTCCTCTTTATACGGACTGTACTTTTGAAGAAAAAATGAGAGACTCAACATTATAGTGTGATAACTCAAATTAACCTGATTTTAAGGCAATACCACAAAAAACACGTGAAAGAAAGAAAAAAAAAAAAAAAAAAAATTATATATTTTTTATATATATAACAATAATAATGAAATGGTTATAATTCTATTAGTATACCTTTTTCAATGTGTATAAGTGTGTGCCACTGGAAGAATGGTAGACCATTCGAGAAAAGATTTGTAAACCGAATCAAAGAAAAACCCAAATTTTGGTCAAAAAATGTATATAAAAATTAAATAAGATATATGAATAATAAAAAAGTCATAAAACAGATATACGATTAAAATACCTTTATTAAGTAATAGTGAGAACTTTGAACCCCCATGGTCTTCACATAAGTTTATAACGTACAACCATACAACTCCCTGTTTTTGAAGAAAAAAAAAGAACCATAAAAGGATAAATTATTATGTGTAAGGAGAAAAAAAACGCATCCAAAATGAATAACTTCCTCTTTATACGGACTGTACTTTTGAAGAAAAAATGAGAGACTCAACATTATAGTGTGGTGAGGAATGGAAGGGTAAAGACCAACAATATCACAAGTTACCCAAGAATATAAGGGAGACCCAGTGTATCCATCTAGTGCTGAGATAATCGCTTTAGTATCTTTGATGTAACCAGGTAAATTTACAACCAAGGGTTGCAGGTAAAAATCAACCCACTCACCCAAATTTTCCATAAGGGACCCAATGCCCGACACAATAGCCCTCAAAGGGGGAGGAAAAACATTTTTGTGCAGGTTTTTTTTTTCATCCTTAAGTGCGCTTTCCTAAGATGTCATAATATGATTCTAATGAATGCATTTCATTATAAGCCATAGGTTCCCTATGATATGTATATTTGTATTTTTGGCATTTTCTTGTCCAAGTGGATTTGATTGTGTGTTCTTAAGATTTTTAATTACTGCACCTGTTTTGTCATGTGCAGTTAATCATTTAAGGTTTGGACAAGGGATTTCACTTCATACCATGACTAAGACCGCAAGAGGTTGAAACGCATTGGTTGTTACGGGGACCCCAGCCTTCCTTTCCTTTGTTCATTTGTATTTTTGATACTTAAATTTTAATATGTCTTGAATTAAAGAATTGATTTTATTGGATTACATGCTGGAGAATTTTTGTTTCCTCTTCCATTTTTCATTGTGAACCACGCCTCTGATCAAGGCGGCTCCGTGTGTGCTCAATCAGAGAAACCTGCAGAAGACTGGTGAGCTGACTATTTTCCTTTTCCCCTTTACTTATGCCATTGATATACAGTAGTTTTCTCCCACATATGGGGTATCAGCATACTCAAGACAAATTGTACAACAACTTTTGGGGTCCAATTTCTCCTGTTACCCTTGGAAAAATAAAAAATGGGCACTAAAAGATCATGTTTGTGGAAAAAATATGATTTTTTTATTTTCAAGCCCGGGCTTTATAAACTTCTGTGAAGCACTTAGGGGTTCAAAGTGCTCACCGCATATCTATATAAGTTCCTTGGGGGGTCTAATTTCCAAATTGGGGTCACGTGTGGGGGGTTTCCACACTTTAGGCACATCAAGGGCTGTCCAAATGCAACATGGTGTCCGATCTCAATTCCAGCCAAAAAAGTCACATGGCGTGGCTTCCCTTCTGAGCTCTGCCATGCGCCCAAATAGTGGTTTACCCCCACATATGGGGTATCAGCGTACTCAAGACAAATTGCACAATAACATTTGTGGTCCTGTTACCCTTGGGAAAGTGAAAATTGGGGGTGAAAAGATCATTTTTTTTGGAAAAAATATGATTTTTTAATTTTACAACTGTACGTTGTAAACTTCTGTGAAGCCCTTAGGGGTTCAAAGTGCTCACTACACGTCTAAATAAGATCCTTGGGAGTCTAGTTTCCAAAATTGGGTCACTTGTGGGCGGTTTCCACTGTTTAGGCACATCAGGGACTCTCCAAACGTGACATGGCGCCCAATCTCAATTACAGCCAATTTTGCGCTGAAAAAGTCAAACTGCGCTCGTTCCCTTCTGAGCTCTGCCATGCGCAGAAACAGTTGTTTTCCCCCCACATATCAGGTATCAGCGTACTCAGGACAAATTGCACAAATACTTTTGCAGTTCAATTTCTCCTGTTACCCTTGGTAAAATACAAAAAATTGGACCTGAAGTAATTTTTTTTGTGAAAAAAAGTTAAATGTTAATTTTATTTTAAACATTCAAAAAATTCCTGTGAAGCACCTTAAGGGTTAATAAACTCCTTGAATGTGGTTTTGAGCACCTTGAGGGGTGCAGTTTTTAGAATGTTGTCAATTTTGGGTATTTTCTATCATATAGGCCCCTCAAAGTGACTTCAAATGTGATGTGGTCTCTAAAAATAAAATGGTGTAAAAATGAGAAATCGCTGGTCAACTTTTAACCCTTATAACTTCCTAGCAAAAAAAATTTTGGTTCCAAAATTGTGCTGATGTCAAGTAGACATGCGGGAAATGTTACTTATTAAGTTTATTGTGTGACATATCTCTGTGATTTAAGGGCATAAAAATTCAAAATTTTCAAAATTTTCGCCAAATTTCCATTTTTTTTTTTTACAAATAAACGCAAGTTATATGAATTCAATTTTACCACTAACATGAAGTACAATATGTCATGAGAAAACAATGTCAGAATCACCAGGATCCATGGAAGCATTCCAGAGTTATTACCTCATAAGTGGTCAGAATTGTAAAAATTGGCCCGGTCATTAATGTGCAAACCACCCATGGGGGTAAAGGGGTTAATAAATATCAAGGTTGGCTGGTGACTGTCCAAGTTTTTTATTTTGGCTCTCAGTGTATTTGAATCTAACAGCCCTGAATCCTTTTCCAATTTCTATGTAATTTCACAATGCGAAGTCTGGGTTAAGTATTCACTGCATTCTCAAAAGTTAAATTGCATTTTTTATTGTGAAAATAGCAATAACACATCAAAGTGTGAGGGCATGAAAATCATCAGAGCATAAAGCTACAAATTCAAGAAGAACGTTTCAACCCGTCCAAAATCTATATCAAATAGTCGCTGTGTCCAGAATGAGAGTGAGTAGGGGACACTAGGCACTACCAACGCTGATGCATAAGATCTTAGAAAGATCTAAGAAATAAGGCTGTGGTCAAAAAGTGGGAGAAGGGAGTTAGTAAATTCATACACTGAGCAGAGCCTGTTGAAGACCAGGTTGTCACGGTTCCACCCCTCAGTGTGACAGGTTAACCATCCAATCTGGTACAGGGACCTGCTGAAGCAGTCAGTACTTTGATTGACAGCTCAGTCATCCAATCTGGTGCAGGGGCGTGCTGAGCTGTTGATGTGTTGATTGACAGCTCAGCTGTCCAGTCTGAGATTGGGAGATGTTAACTCTCTCCAGATGTTCATTATTCCAGGTCATTGCCAGGCTACTTAAGTGAGCTGTTTCTCACAGACCTCTGCCAGACGCACATTCAGTTAAGTGTGGTTTTTCTCTCTCTGTACCTTGCATTCTGTATGTTGATCTTTCATTGCCTGACCTTGGACTGCGTTCTGACCATCCATCTGTTTAACCCTCTCTAGTCTGAACCACTATCTCCTGGTAATCTGACCTCGAAACCTTACCTGACTATACTTTTGTCTCTTCCTTTTGTTTATGACATACCCTCCTGGCTTTTGACCTTGGACTTCTTGACTATCCTGACTCAAGACTTGGCCATGAGAAGTGACTAGCATCACACAGGTACATTGTATTCTTTGTGAGTAGGAGAGTTAGTAAGCTGTGAAAGGCCGAGAGAGGCGTATTTACAAGAAGGTATTTACAATGATGTTTGTACTATGATCTTACTGAGGTTTGTTGTAAGTGTTGTAGGCCTGAGGACGAGGAGGAGGACAGCATGGTCAGTCATCCCCTTGTTGATTACATGGATGTATTGACTGTTAGCAGTGCTGCACGCATGGTTGAGTTTACACCATGTTCCAAATCACTATGCAAATAGGTGTTGTGTCATAACGTTTTTTTTTTATTAAATGAAACCCATTGTGTCTCAGGGTTCTTTGGATCACTGAAATCAATCTCAGATACCTGTGATAATTAGTTTGCCATGTGAGCCCAATAAAAGGAAAACTGGATATTCCACACTATTGAGCAGGCCACAGTTTTCAAGTAACATGGGAAAGGAAAAGGATCTCTCTGCTGCGGAAAAGCATCAAATAGTGCAATGCCTTGGTCAAGGGATGAAAACATTAGATATTTCCCAAAAACTTAAAAGTGATCACCGTACTGGCTGACTCTGAGCACAGATGTGTTCGTGCTGATAAAGGCAGAATGAGGATGGTTTCTGCCAGGCAAGTTCATCGGATTAAGAGAGCATCTGCTAAAAAGCCATTACAAACCAGCAAACAGATATTTGAAGCTGCTGGTGCCTCTGGAGTCCCTCAAACCTCAAGGTGTAGGATCCTTCAAAGGCTTGCTGTGGTGCATAAACCTACTATTCGGTCACCCCTAAACAGTGCTCACAAGCAGAAACGGTTGCGGTGGACCCAGACATACATGCAGACTAATTTTCAAACAGTCTTGTTGACTGATGAGTGTCGAGCAACTCTGGATGGTCCAGATGGATGGAGTAGTGGATGGGGTTGGTGGATGGCCACAATGTCCCATCAAGGCTGCGACGTCAGCAAGGAGGTGGAGGAGTCATGTTTTGGGCCGGAATAATGGGGAAACAGCTGGTAGGGCCCTTTAAGGTTCCTGAAGATGTGAAAATGACCCCTGCAAAGTATATAGAGTTTCTGACTGACAATTTTCTTCCATGGTATAAAAAGTAGAAACTTGCCTTCAGGAGCAAAATCATCTTCATGCATGACAATGCACCATCTCATACTGCAAAAAAATACCTCTGAGTCATTGGCTGCTATGGGCATAAAAGGAGATAAACTCATGGTGTGGCCACCATCTTCCCCTGACCTCAACCCTATAGAGAACCTTTGGAATATCATCAAGCAAAATATCTATGCGCGTGGGAGGCAGTTTACATCAAAACAGCAGCTCGGGGAGGCTATTCTGACTTCATGCAAATAAATACAAGCAGAAACTCTCCAAAAACTCACAAGTTCAATGGATGCAAGAATTGTGAAGGTGATATCAAAGAAGGGTTCCTATGTTAACTTGTAACTTGGACTATTAGGATGTTTTGGAGTTAAGTAACTTTTTTGTTCAGTGAGTGTGACCTCCTAATGCTGCAAATTCCACAAATGAGCATTTTCAGTTCTTTAAAACATATCATATGTTTAGAAATTCTACTGTGCTTAATAATTTGGAACAGTGTATTTTGAGTTTTTATTCATTTTGGAGATTATACTATTATCATTGGGAGGTTTCTTCAATAAAATTCGATGTATACTCTAACGAGTGATGACTTTTATTAGACTGACTGTCATTTGCACCGACCATTTAGGAAAATCAGAGGAAAATATCAGTTGCATAATAATTTGGAACATGGTGTATGTTACGCTGCTTTTCCTGTCACCCTCGCGTTATCAAAATTTTGGGTGACAGCCAATACTGATTGGTCACACTTCTAGACCCATGCTACAAGGAGAACTTGACATCTCTTATTCCAGAGGCAGACAGGTGTACTAAAATGTTGCAGGAACAGAGGGCCCTTCTTGCAGAATGCTTAAAAAAATTCACATCTGAAAACGTTGCCAGCAGAGGTCAAAGTTTGTTGGCCAACCAAGGAGTACAGGTGAGAGAGACACAACTCCAAGACAGCAAAGGCAGTGGAACACTAGCAAAGTTTGGGGAGAGTTTTCTCAGACCCTCCTGTAATGTATAATGATTTGACCTGTCCCTTTAAGAAAGGAAATCTTGTGACTAGAAGGCTATAGACAGGAAGTGGGTCAGGAGAGTTTCAGTTTCAGTTTAGCCTGAGGAGAGAAATGTTATGCTGTGTGCTGGAGGAAGAAGGAGAAGAATAAAATACAATTAATGTGTTCTCTCTTGAATTCTTTATACCGTGTGGACATTACACCTCCCATCGCCCTGTCCCTGAGGCACAGGGGACTCTCACATGGAGTGCAAGTTTTTGAAAATGCTGAGAGAGTACCTTGCTGACCATGCCAATGTCCTCTGTCATTCCTCTGTGCCTTCAAATTATTGGTTATCAACGCTGAAAACGTGGAGTGAACTGACTCTTTCTATTGCACACGTCAAAGAGTGCACGGCGCCTCGTTCTCTGGAGGTTACTGGCCAAACTGTGTCTTGGTAAATGGCAGTACCTCTTTTAGTGGCGGGAGACAATGGGAACTGTCCTTTGCAGCACCACAGCTCTAAGGACAGAGCACACTACTCAGCCTCCTATGTGCTGCTTGTCCACGCCACAAATCTTTGATGTCTTGCCCGATTTCTCTTAAGCTGGCCCCATGCCTCTAATTTAGTTCACAGGGTCTGTCTGCTGCATTTTGACGCAGCGTCGGCGCTTCGGGTGCATAGTGCCCCCCTTCGCCTCCTCTTCAGCCTCCAGCTCAAAAAGGTAGAACATCAGTCACAAGCTGGAAGCACTGCAGCACTGCCTAATCAAAGCAGGAACAGGCAGTGCGGAAGCTAATATGCTTCTGTGGAAAACGCCACAATGCTGAAGAGTTGTGGACAGCTATGAAACAGCAGGCATATCGGTGGATGAGACCGCTGAACCCACAGCCTGGCATGTTTGTGTTTGACAATGGGTGGAACCTGGTGGCATCTCTTTGGTGTGCCATGCCTGGCTCATGCGCTTAACCAAATTGGTCAAATTTTGAAAAGCGACACAGAGCTGGTAGATCTGCTGTTAAAAGTACAACGCCCTAAATTTCCATTTTAGAAAGTCAGCTACAGCTTCATCCACCCTTGCCATGATTCAGCAGCGCTTGCTGCTTCTGGCTCACCAACTGGTGTGTGATGCCCCCTGGCCTTGGAACTCTACACTGCAGATGTAGGAAAGGATTTCTGAGCAGAAGAGGGCAGTTGGTGACTAATCTACCAGCATCAACAAGTTTGTCGGTATTCAGTTCTGTTTTCACACATAACATCTGAGGTGTGGACATGGATGTCTGACATGTGTACCATCCTCCAAAACTTTGAGGACTCCACTAAGAGGATGAGCACCAATGATACCATAATTAATGTCTTCATCCTGCTTATCTTTGTTCTAATTTGAATATTGAAAGTTATTGAAAGTTATTAGAGCGAAAACATATTTACAGTTTAACAGTTTCAAACACAACAGTCCTAAATAACAATGACAATAATTTTGCTCAAATAAAACCACCCTGCTCATGACCGCTTACAATCTACAAAACGATAACAAAAATTTAACCCAAACAAAACAATCTTGCTTGTCACAACTAAAAAATCTAAAATGAGGTGGGGGAGCTTAAAAATACAGGGGTGTATTTACAAGAAGTTATTTACAATGATGTTTGTACTATGATCTTACTGAGGTTCGTTGTAAGTGTTGTGGGCTTGAGGACAAGGAAGAGGAGGAGGACAGCATGGTCAGTCATCCCCTTGGTGACGACACGAAAGTGTTGCCTGTTAGCAGTCTGGGATGCATTGGGCTGACTTTATGTTGCGCTGCATTCCCCGTGACCCTCGCATTATCAAAATTTTCTGTGCACTCATTACTGGTGGGTGACACTTCTAGACCTACGTGTTGTGAATTCTCTTTCTAGGTTCCCTCTGGTGGTTACTGAAGAGAGTGGAGCTGGTCAGATTGACAGAGATGTTGCGAGTTCTCTTTCTGGGCTCCCTCTGCTTGTTACTGGAGGTAGTGAGCTGGTCAGTTTGACAGAGGCTTGCCACCTGATAATGATGATGACGATTGGAGATCTGGGGTTTCTGACTGTTGTATTTAAGACAGCTGACTTCCTTCAATCCCTGCTGGTGATTTTCTTCCTGTGCCTTCTAAGGTGTGATGTCTCCTGCTCTGTTCCTGCATGGTTCAGCTAAGTGGTTCATTTGCTAATCTTCTTGCATTGGATCTGGTTTTGTCTATCTCTGCTTTGTGCGGGTCAGCTTGCTCCTGCTGGGGCTGTACGGGATCACCGCCCATATGTTACTGCTTGTGTCAATTTGTTCTGTCCCCTGTTATATTGGTCTCTTTTTGCTTTGCTTTCAGTATATACCAGAGTGCTGATATAGTGGGGGCGAAGTCTTGTGACGTCAGTGTTTTTTTTGTGCATCAGACATGTTGGATTTTTCAGTGTTTTTTTGCGTGATTGCAGATAGTGTCTTTCCTTTCCTGTCCTGTCTAGTCAGTTTGGGCCCCATCATTTGCTCAGTCTATTTTTCTGCCTGCGTTTGTGTTTTCATCTTGTCTCACTGACAATATATGTTTGGGGGCTATCTATTCCTTTGGGGTCTGCTCTGGGGCATTTTAGATTTCACGTTTCTTGCTTTAGACTGAGTTAGCTCTCCGGCTGTGCTGAGGTGTCTAGGGCATTGTAGATACGCTCCACGGCTACTGCTAGTTGTGTGGATAGGATCAGGGGTCTGCAATCCACTTAGTTACCAACCTCTCTGGTTTTCTAGTGGCTTAGCCTGGTCCTGCTATCCTCCTCGGTGACCCATTCTTAACACCCACGCTACAAGGACAACGTTCAATCTCTTCTTCCAGAGGCAGAGAGGTGTACAAAAATGTTGCTGTACCAGAGGGCCCTAGTAGCGGAATTACTGAAAAAATTCCCATGTGAGAACGCTGGCAGCAGACGTCAGAGTTTGTTGTACAACCAAGGAGTCCAAGCGAGAGAGACAGAAGTACAGTCCAGCTCAGGTGGGGGAACAATGGCAAAGTTCTGGGACAGTTTTCTCAGACCCTGATTTGGTCTGTTTCGTGTTATCCTCCTCCGTATCCTCATCCTCATCATCCACAACCAGTAGAACACCAGGGTGAACATATTTCGTGATGCAAAAGTCACTCAATTTTTGGCAAGGGTGTCTATGATGCCCATGGTATATTTTAAAAAAATGTACCCCCCATGGGGAAATCTTTGTCCGCCCAGGCACTGCATGTATATAACGAGAGTGACAGACTGCCCAAAAAAGCGAATTTTGGCCTAAATGCCTGAATTTTTGGCACACGGATATATGAGGCGTGTCAGAGATAGACCCCACTCTAAAATGTGGCCTGTTTTTTTTTAAAAATGCAACATAATGCTGTATATTCCTTGAGTACCAGACAGCCAAACAATGGAGCACCGGCCTAAAATCCACAAATTTTTATCTCACGGACGTATGAGGCTTGTCACAGATATACCACACTGTAAAATATGTTTGTTTTTTATGGTGGATGCCAAAGACTGCTGGATATAACGAGAGTGACAGACTACCCAAAAAAGGGAACTTTGGCCTAAATGCCTGGGGTTTATTGTTTCCCTTCTGTCGGACAAGATGTTGGAGTGGGCTACGCCACTATGGGAGCGTGGTGACCCAGAGGTTCGGACCGCTGCTCAGTTTTTAACAGCTATTAAGCAGGTCTTCCTGGGACCACGGGTCATGCACGACACCTCTCTACAGCTACTCGCTTTGACTCAGGGATCCCTCTCAGTTAGTCAGTATGCCGTTCGTTTTCGGACACTGGCTTCCGAGCTGGAGTGGTCTGACAAAGCCCTCATCCCTGTGTTTTGGTGAGGTTTAGCTGAGCATGTTAAGGATGCTCTTTCTACCAGAGAGGTTCCTGGAAGTCTGGAGGAGCTGATTGCCATTGCCACCTGTATTGATCTACGTTTTTCGGAGCGCGTACTCAATCCAGACGGAAGGTTACTCCGGCTCCCAACCTCTTTGAACCTCTGGAATCACCCGAGCCAGAGTGGTCACTCCCAGAGCCCATGGATGTGTCTCGCGCCAGTCTCGAGGCGCGTCCGACACTAAGTTCCACTTGCGGCTGCCACTGTCAGCACTCTGTTCACCAGGAAAATGGGGCCCCGCAATGGCCAAACTCTGTGCCGCCGGGCAAGACCTTTGTCCCCCTCGCCTTTGGTCGAAGGTCCTTGCGTGGGCACACGCTTAAAGGACGGGTGGTCACTGTGGCTACATGCAGACCATAAAACTCCTGGCAAGGTCGTATTGGTGGTTGCACAGGACTCGGGACATTAAGAAATATATTCAGGCATGCGCCTCGTGTGCTCGGGTAAGCTTCCTTAAACAGAGAGTGGAGACTTCGCCGATACACCGCGGCATCCCACTTCAACTTATGCTCCGGGCGGTTTTGCCACTCCCGTTGTCTCCCACGTGTCCCTTCTTAAACCTGGCGATCTTTCCGCCTCTGATACCTTCCACGTGTCCCGGTTTTCTGTGTCACCTACCGGGACATCAGACTTGCCTTCGGACGAGTCTGAGGCCTATGCCTCTGATGGGCACAGGGTGGTGGATTGGAAGGCTCAGAGAGGAGGGGGCCCTAGGAGGGGGGTAATGTTAGGAGTCAGGTTCCTGCGTCTGCTCTGCAGGAATCCAGACCCTTACATTCTGCGGTCTCTTGCTCTTTATCTACCGCAGAGGAGATTGCCTTGCAGCAAATCTCTCCAGGGGCTAAGTCCCTCTGTCCTCCTACTTAGCATGCTCATGAGACGGTTTCCCATTGGAGATCGGGAGTCATGTGCTCAGGTCCTGCTCCAGATCTCATTGGTCCATCTCGGAGATCTGGAAGCTTCCGGAAGGTCCCGGCTGCTATAAAAAGTGCGCACGGCCCTTCCGCCATGCGCTAGTATAGAATATACTGCTATGTGTGAATGGTGACGGATGTATGATTCTGGTGACTGACTTATTATGAAACCCCTTCCCTCTGATATTACGCATGTGGTTAGGGAATTAGTTCAGTAGTCAGCGCCAGTCTGTGGCAAGCCTTAGGCCACTGTGCACACCGCACCTCTAGCGTCCGACATAGCGCCTGCTTTGTAGCTGTGTCATCCAGCGGCAGTGTCCTGCGCCGCGCTGCAGTTGCAGCCCTTCTTGGCGTTCGCAGTAGCGATGCCGCACACATGGTAGGTCTAGACGGACACAGCCCCTCTGTCTTAGTTCTTGCTCCTGTGACCTTATACCGTGTGTGCATTTACCTGAGGCCTGTGACTCTAACAGGCTCAGCCTTTTTGTATGTTTTTGTTGCAGCGCCTCTGTGTGTGAACAGAGTCCGCTTTGCGCACTTCGGGTGAAGTTGAACCCGTGCGCATTATATCGCCATATTGCTCGTCTGCCATTACTCAGCAGCGGTTGTAACACCTACTGCACGGTGGACCCCGAGCGGCGAACGCACTTTATTATTTATTTTTATTTAGTGCGTTCCGCCGTTCCTAACATACAGACTGCCCAAAAAAGGGTATTTTGGCCTAAATGCCTGAATTTTTGGCACATGGATGTATTAGGCGTGTCAGAGATAGACCCCTCTGTAAAATGTGGCCTGTTTTTTTTGCAAAAATGCAACATAGTGCTGTTTATAACTTGAGTACCAGACAGCCAAACAATAAAGTACTGGCTGGCAAATTTTTATCACACGGGCATATGAGGTTTGTCACAGATATACCACACCATAAAATATGTTTGTTTTTTTAATGGTGGATGCAAAAGACTGCTGGATATAACAAGAGTGACAGACTGCCTAAAAAAGGGACTTTTGGCCTAAATGCCTGAATTTTCGACACACGGATGCATGAGGCGTGTCAGAGATAGACTCCACTGTAAAATGTGCCCTGTTTTTATTTTATTTTTGTGCTAATTAGTGCTGTGTAACCAAATGTAACATCCAGGCAAAAAAAAGAAAATAGCCGTAAACTGGCCAAACTTTGAGCACGCACAGATATGAGCTGGCACTGAGACATCACACCAAAAAATGTGTGGCGTGTATTTTTTTGCCTAAATACTGTTGTATTTAACCAAAAATGACAGGCAGGCAAAAAAGAGAAAACAGCCGTAAACTGGTCAAACTTTGAGCACGCACAGATATGAGCTGGAACGAAGAAACCAAGCCAAAAAAATGTGTGGTCTGTATTTTTTTTTTGGCCTAAATACTGCTGTATTTACCCCAAACTAACAGCCAAGCAAAAAAGAGAAAAAAGCCGTAAACTGACCAAACTTTAAGTACGCACAGATATAAGCTGCACGGAAAAACCACAACAAAAAATGTGTGACCTGTATGGTTTTTTTTGGACTAAATATTGCTTTATTTAACCAAAACTGACAGGCAGGCAAAAAAGAGAAAACAGCCGTAAACTGGCCAAACTTTGAGCATGCGCAGATATGAGCTGGAATGGAGAAACCACACCAAAAAAGTGTGGCCTGTATTTTTTTTTTGCCTAAATACTGCTTTATTTAACCAAAACTGACAGCCAGGCAAAAAAGAAAAAAAAGACGTAAACTGGCCAAACTTTCAACACGCACAGATATAAGCTGGCACGGAGAAGCCACAACAAAAAATTTGTGGCCTGTATGTTTTTTTTTTTTAGACTAAATGCTGCTTTATTTAACCAAAACTGACAGCCAAGCAAAAAAGAGAAAAAAGCCGTAAACTGGCCAAACTTTCAACACACTCAGATATGAGCTGTATGGAGATACCACACCAAAACATGTGTGGCCTGTATAGTTTTTTGGGGGGACTAAATACTGCTTTATTTAACCAAAACTAACAGCCAGGCAAAAAAGTGAAAAAAGCCGTAAACTGGCCAAACTTTCAGCACGCACAGCTATGAGCTGACACGGAGATACCACACCAAAAAGTAGTAGTAGTGGCGAGCACGTTCACTCATCACTAATCAAAACCAAAAGGTTGCTGTGACACTGGTATTGGCACCCTTTACAATAAAATAGTATGGAAACACATTTTAACTCACCTATGGTAAATCACAAATGAGAATCACCTGTGATTGTTGGTGCCCACGTGACATTATTCGATGAATGATGACTTTGGTGTTTTAAAAGCCACATGGTAGGCCCTGTTCCTTTGTCACAATGACGAAGAAAAAGGAGCTGTCTGAGGACGTCAGAACTGCTATTAGCAAACACAAGACTGCCAAAGGGTATAAGGCCTTCTCTGAAGATCTTGTTATCCCAGTTTTAGTCAGAAATGTTATTAAGAAGTTTGCACAGATCCTATAAACTGGGAACATTTATTGATGTGGTCCCAGACCACAAGCTTTCTACTCTTGAAAATTCGTCATGAACCTGTAAGATATGTGTCCAAAAAGCTTGTAGTTTTTATATTTTATTTATCCTTAATGTTGGAGACGTCTGTATTACCAATATGTATTGTATTGAGTTTGTTACTGAAAATTCAATAGAGTTATAAAAAAAAGAAGTTTGCAAGTGTACATCAAACAAACCCTTTAAAACATCAATTTATTAAATTATCAATAAAAAAACATGCGGCCCTGTGCACGGTAATAATAGGACAAGAAACTATTTGGGTACCAATATAAGCCACTAAATGCATGAATGATAATATTATATCGATAACATGGTACTTAGAAATTGCTATCACCATCAAGAAATGAACCAAATAATTCATAATTCCAGTGTTGCAGATTAATGGAAATAACTTCAGGTCATATCACAAAATGTATAAGGCTTAGGTATCCCTTGGAAAAATACTAGGCTGCACCTGCCTAGTAGCAGAGGTTGGCACCCTAATAATATGGGATTTGGCGCCCCCGCTCCATGGTGACTCACCCTAGTTTGCCAAGCATGGAACAATCAAGAACCTCACTGGACATGGGGGAAAGAGGAAAAGTGACAAGAGATATCTTCAAAGGTTGGTGCGAATGGTCGAAAAAAATACCATATCAATCATCCAAATACCTGTAGGCCAACCGGGAACAGTGCGTTCATGGTTTCAACAAGTACCATACGCTGAACACTAAACTAAGCAGAGCTTGATAGGTAAAGGCCAAGGAAGAAACCATTGCTGAAGAAAAGACATAAAAAGGAACGTTTGAGCTTTGCCAAATAGTACTTTCACAAATTATAACCCTTCTGGGAAATGTTCTGTGGATGGATGAAACAAAAATAGCACTTTTTAGCAATGTAAAGCAACACCCTACCAACAGTTAAGCATGGTGGAGAATCCATAATGCTGCGGCGTTGCTTTGCTTCGTCTGGTACTGGAGGCATTGACCATATCACAGTAATCATAAAATCAGAGAACTATCAAGAGATTGTGGAGTGAAATGTCCTACCCAAAGAATGTAAGAACATTTGGTTTTATATGTAGATTATGGGTCCTCCAGCAAGACAATGATCCAAAGCACATATCCTAAAGTACTCAGGAATGCTTGAAAAAGAATAAATGGACTGTTTTAAAATGGCCAGCAATGAGTCCTGGCCTCAATCACATTTAAAATCTTTGGGGTGAGCTGAAAATTGCCACTGGAAAAAAAGAACACTGCAAACATTCAAGAGCTTGAACAAACTGCAAAGGAAGATTGGGAGAAAATAAAATGTAAATGGCTACAAGAAATGTTTGGAGGCTGTCATCAATGCTAAAGGGTGTACAACCAGGCATTAATTAGTAGTGCCTTTATTGCTGCACATGCTGTTTATTCTGTTCTTCTTTGAAATTACAACATGTACAGTATATACTTGAGTATAAGCCGACCCGAGTATAAGCCGAGTCACCTAATTTTGCCACGGAAAACTGGGTAAGCTTATTGACTCAAGTATAAGCCGGGTATGCATTGTCCCCTCATCCCTGTCCTGCAATGTGTGGCTCCCTACTGCTGGATGCATGGCTCCTCCGTCCTCTACCTGCTGTATGCATGGCTCCTCCGTCCTCCCCCTGTTGTATGCATGGCTCCTCCGTCCTCCTCCTGCTGTATGCATGGCTCCTCCATCCTCAACCTGTTGTATGCATGGCTCCTCTGTCATCCCCCTGCTGTATGCATGGCTCCTCAGTCCTCCCCCTGTTGTATGCATGGCTCCTCCATCCCCCCCCTGCTGTATGCATGGCTCCTCCGTCTTCCCACTGCTGTATGCATGGTTCCTCCATCCTCCCTCTGCTGTATGCATGGCTCCTCCGTCCTCTCCCTGTTGTATGCATGGCTCCTCCGTCCTCCCCCTGTTGTATGCATGGCTCCTCCATCCTCCACCTGTTGTATGCATGGCTCCTCTGTCCTCCCCCTGCTGTATGCATAACTCTTCCGTCCTCCCCTTGCTGTATGCATGGCTCAGCATCCTCCCCCGTGTATGCATGCATGAAAATCTCGGCTTATACAGGCACCACTAAATAAAAAATCCTGAGGATATAACTATGGTAGATTTCAACTTATTTCTGAAGATATTGTATAGTGTATGAAAAAATTAAGGAGTGCCAATAATTGTTAGCTGGTGCAGAAACAGTCATTACAAGTAAAAAACAGCATTGAGCATTATAAGAGAGACATTGCTGAAATCTTTGTTTTAACCCCTACAGCATGCTGTCGTCAGATTACATAGCAAAATCCTGCTGACAGATTCCCTTTAATATAATTCTTCAAACTCTAAGGGCCTGATATATCAAGATCAGTGTTGTCTTGATCTGCCAGGCATTTTTTTTCTTGCAGCTCTGGAGTGGTACTTCTAATCTAAGTTCCATGCATTTAGTCCCATGCTAATCAGCCGTCGTCTTCAGCGGTTTCCTGGGCTACTCCTGTCTGCCTTCAGCAGTTTGTTACCTGCTGGATTGCTTTAGTGTTTGCTGGTTGATTCGGGAGCTACAGCTCAATATAAGTGTGTGAGAGGACCTCTTAGATCTGCATTGAGAGCTTGTGACTGTTACCTCTGACCGATAATCAGACAGCAGTTGTGATTGCAAGATGGCAGCGTTGGACCAGAGTGGCGCTCGAAAGAGCTGAAGACAGTGGCTTGTAAGAATAAGACTAGCGTAAACAGGTGCAGGAATGAAGCGGCACAGAGAGGAAAGATTCAGTGGTACAGTAAAACAAGGTATTTATTAACTATACAAGTTGAGCATAGCAAGGTGTAAAATAAAAAAGATGGCACTTCGTAAACTGACGACAATGAGAAACTACATAACAGTAATTGCTGCGTCTCTTGGCCTAGTGGCTGCCATCTGTTACTAACATTATATCTATTCCAGGCAAATAGTGCTCTTGCCTTTCCTAGCCCTGCCATGTGCCCAAGCAGAAGGTGTTGACCACATATGGTGCATCATCGCATTAAGAAGAAATAAATTATGGAGTTTGTTTTAATAATAAAGACCTTCATTTAAAAACTGCATTTTGTGTTTACTTATATTATCTTTGTCTAATATTTAAATTTGTTTTGTGATCTGAAACATTTAAGTGTGACAAACATGCAAAAGAATAGGAAATCCAGAAGGGGGCAAACACTTTTCACTCAACAGTAATTTTCATGTGTAAATGGATCTATGTCTTTTTAAGTGACAAACATACTTAGCAAATCCTAAAAGCTTCCGTTAGCATACAGCATAATGGACAGGATTTCTGTGTCTAGAATGCCACGAATTATGGCAGTATGTTCTATTTTTGCTATCAAACCCGCTACATGAAACAAAACACAACACTGGGGTGAACAGGGCCTAACTTGAGTATAGGAAATATTTAAAAGCACTAATGTTTCTCCTTTTCTTTTTAGAATGCACTAATTAGCTGTGTCAGTAGGAATGAAAGTAAGTATTATATATATTTACAGGTAACTGTAGTGGGTCCTGTATGTTACAATATTTATCAGACTATAAGACTCACTGTACCATAAAGTGCACCCCAAATTTTCAGAAAGAAAATAGTGAAACAAAATTAATGTGTTAAATGGAGGTCTGTCTTACAGTCCAAATTCAGCTTACCCGGGGGGATCAGCAGCACTGGTTGAGCGGTGTCACAGGGGGTGTTCGGTGGTCCAGCGATATGACTCCCATCCCAGGCTGGTACGGCAGATGCAGTGGCCTCCGGGAAATCCCATCCCAGGCTGGTGTGGCAGGTTCGGTGGTGATGCTCAGGGCTCCGCCAGCATCTTGTGAAAGCCTGAAGGCCCTGCATATCCATTGCTGCGATGTGGTGGCTTCTGGGAAATCCCATCCCAGGCTGGTGCGGAAGGTTTGGAAGTGGTGCTCTGTAGTGCTGGGGACTCCACCGGCATCTTCTGAATGCCTGGAGGCCCCGCTCATCCATTGCTGCGATGCAGTGGCCTCCAGGAAAATGGCCAGCGGGGGATGGCGCATGCTCAGATTGAGATCTCGGCAACGAGATCTCGTCCCGAGCCCGGTGACCATTTTCCCGGAGTCCGTCACATTGCAGCAATGAATGTGCGGGGCCTCCGGGCTTTCACAAAATTCTGGCGGAGCCCCCCCGCACCACAGAGCACCACCACCGAACCTGCCACACTTGCTGCACCAGCCGGGGAAGGGAGTGTGATAATCACCTTGCAGCGACGGACCGAGACCGCCGCAGAACTGCTCAACTCCTGCTGCCACCACAGTATTTGTAAGTATATTCAGATTATAAGACGCACCCCCATTTTCCCCAAAAATTTTGAGGGGAAAAAGTGCGTCTTATAGTCCGAAAAATATGGTAATTGTTCTTTTATCCTGTTTTGCAATTTACTATTTTTGCTACTTATTTAAAGTACAATAAAAATATTGTTGCACTGTTTTTTATTAACTAATTGGATTCTGCCATGAAATATATAGGGTTTTACTAAATAATTTATGGTACATAATTATTAATCCAGGGGCGGACATAGTCCCAAGAGGGTCCCCTGTGCAAAAACAGTAGGTGGACTCTGCATTCCAATAGCTCCACACAATGCACCCATTTATGTGTCTGTGAAATCTGCTGCTTACTGCTTTGGAGGTGGAATCAGACCTCCTTACCACTTGGGCCTTTGTTTGACTGTATGCCCACCCCTAAATTAATTACAAAGACTTACTAATATTTGGAAAAATAAAATTGTCAGAATCATGACAAAGGCTATTGGCAAGCCATGTGTGATGTAACCTATATCTTACCCCTGTCTTAGAAATTATCAGATTACACACAGAATTGTATTCAATTGGCCACAGCAGCCTTTTAATAAGCAAACATCATACATAGCAAAACAAACCGCTTTGGGAAAAATGGAAGGCAGTCCTCGAAGCTTCAGACTTACGATAGGTAAAATATATCCACAGATTGAGACCCCGCACCACAACTTTCTTGGAGTAATGTCCAACTAAACTATGGTTACTCTCAGCAACATTGCTTATAACCTTAATAGATCAAATTTGATGTAGATTATCAACTCATGAAACAGCCTTGCCCCAAATCGTTACCCCCGATGTGAATCACCAGTATATCGGGGAACGATTTAGATTTGCAAAACAATGTAATTCCAGGAGAAATTGACTCCACACCATGCCCCATTAAGCAATCCACCAGAGTATGGCTCCCTCCCTTGCTATGCCCAGCTGCCACCAAACTAGCCAAACCGCTGCTCTCAATGTCGCCCAAAATACAAAAGAATGGCCCATGATCCAGACAAGCTGACGGCCATCAATAACAGTACTTACAGTAAATTAATTTCTCTAATAATTTTTTTTTTTAATAAAAAAAACAAACAAAAATTACACTCAGGTAGGTCACACATAAGACCTAAATCTACCAACTTCCAATCAGTCATCACCTAACCCCATTTTTGCAGCCTCAGTAGCCAGACTTCCAGACTACTCCTTCCATAGCATGGATCATATACCGTAAAAAAATGCAAAAAAAGACAATATAGAAAGAACGTAATAATATAAAATGCAAAATTGTATTAAGGATAATGTATTAAAACAGAAAAGAAAAACAGCTGAATCAGGTGGTGGCGCACGTTACAAAAAAGGGGAGTAGAGATCACTTCCAAAGGCATAATCTCCTAGGAGGTGATAGGAATGTGCTGCCAGGTTCCCTATTCCCCCCGTAAGAAGGCAAGCGCCGAAACGCGCATAGAGGACCTGGCAGCACGTTCCTATATCAGGTAAAAATGATATTCTGACCTTACTTTGTGCCCATTGCACATGCACTTTACTTTATCTGCCAGAACTTAATGTGTTCATAAGCCTGATCAGTTATCTGACTTATGCACCCCAGCACCTTACTACTTGTTTAGACTATACTAACACACTGATGTGGACCTATTCCTTTGACATTATATATAACTGGTGTATGCATCTGTAAATATATATAGCTTATAATCTGTACTATATATTTTATCTAAGGTACTACTATGATATTTGCACTATACTATGATTAAGCTGATTGTAGTCTTTATATTATTTTTGGGGCAATTTGTAATATAGCAATCTCATAGGAGATTATACCTTTCTCTACTCCCCTTTGTTGTAACGTGCTCCACCAACTTTTTTAGCTGTTTTTCATTTCTGTTTTATATATTATCCGTAATAAAAATTTTGCATTTTATATTATTACGTTCTTTCTATGTGGTCTTTTTTTGCATCATTTTTTTCTATATAATCTCTATCTATTTTTGTGCATGACCCCTATTGATTTTGTACAAATTTGTTCTGTTTCTGTTTAATCCTTCCATAGTATGTAACAACGGTGAACACTCAAAAGAATTAGCTAGACCTACACACACAAAATCATCCAGGTAGTGAATAAAAGACTGGACACTAGAAACATTTTTCACTACACACTCCTAAAAGGTGCTAAACATTTTGAAATATGCACAAGATAATGAACACTCCATTGGGAGATGCATATCAACTATGAAACCCCCTTCCCAGAAACAACTCAACAAGTGCATACTACCTTGATGTACTGGTAACATCCTGAATGCCACCTCAATATCCATTTTTGTCAATAGAGCCCCTCTTCCAAATGACTGAATTCACTCGACTGCCCCACTATTCGACCCAATAATGCCTCCTTATTTCATTTCTCTGAAACTACTTCAGGAATTTGTAACACCCAACTGTAAGTTTTGTTGACATCTTAACTTCACCATCGATGAATGGGAATCCTAAAACCCTATTGAAAACCATTATCTAACAAAACCACCGCCACCATATCTGGGTATCTATTTAGAAAGTGTTCCATCTCTGCCAGTTGAACCAATGTCACTCCTTTTTTCAGCACTATTACCCCCTTTTTGTTTCACTCTCTGAAATCATTTTGATGTGCTGTAATCCCCTCCACCAGGGGAGCATTCGTGCTTAAATTTGCAGTTGGCTCCAAACTTACAAGCCCATTAATTAAATAGGAAGCACAGTCCTTTTGGCATGCCTACAAAATGCCCTGATAATCCTGATCCTTCGATGTTCCCTGGAAAGAACTGGGCAGCACCTTGACCCAACTTATTCTGAGAAGTCACCTTTAGTCATAAGATGATATCTTTACGACAATTGTTCTTCATAGCACAACCACCCCATGACTTCATTTACACTGTAAGGCTAGTTTCACACTTGCTTTTTTTTGCAGCGCGTTTTTCCCGCAAAAAAACGCATTAAAAAAACGCATACAAATGCATACAAACGCTGCGTTTTTTTCCAGCATTTTAATGCGCATGCAGGAAAAAAACGCAGCGTTTTTGCGCGTTTGTATGTGTTTTTTGTGCGTTTGCGTTTTTTTACAGATTTTGGAAAAACCCCACAAAAAAGAAAAAACAACCATTCAACAACACACAAGACCAATGGGACTTCATTGTGGGTGTGGTATGTTAATATATATACACCCTGTCTACAGTATTCTTCACATTTGCTTGATTCTTCTCGTGACCATGGATCTGCGCTGGAAGAGTTTTCACTTCAACTTGGATTTGGACATCGCGATGGCTCAGGCGTATGCAGTTGCTTGCCATGAACAAAGGAAGAGAGAGAGGCAGCGAAGACGGCGGCGTTTGTGGATACATCCGATTGTTGAACTCCGGGAGAGCCGTGGGGCATACCACACCCTCTACAGCGAGCTACGTGCAAACCCGGAGAAATTTACTGATTATATCCGGATGTCCCACGAAAGTTTCATGGATTTGCTTGCTCGTGTCCAACAATCCATCCGGAGACAGGACACACAGCTCCGTCGTGCGATTCCTCCTGAGGAACGGCTACTGGTGACATTACGGTATGTTTTAAAAACAAAGGGGTGTGGTCTGATGTTTTTTTTTGTAAATTTAGTATTCAAAACCTTGGGTAATTAGTTTTCGTGAATGTACTAATATTTTTTTTATAGTTTTTAAAAATAATATACATAAATATTAATTTTACTTCTTTGTCTGTTCACAGATTCCTGGCGACTGGAGAAACCCTATCCTCACTACACTTCCAGTACCGTATTGGAATCTCTACCTTGTCTGGAATTGTTGCTGACACCTGCCGGGCTCTCTGGAATGTTCTTTGCCCAGAATTTATGCCCCTGCCCACCGCTGAAAAGTGGATGGAAATTGCTGACAAATTCTGGACAGTATGCAATTTTCCCAACTGTTTGGGAGCTGTTGATGGGAAACACATACGGATCATCAAACCCCAAAGAACGGGATCTGAGTACTATAATTACAAAAAGTACTTTTCAATAGTACTCATTGCAATTGCGGATGCCGGATGTATGTTTGTAGCAGTGGACATTGGAGCATTTGGCCGTGGTAATGACTCGCAGGCTTTTAAAAACTCAGACATGGGCCGGAGGTTGTATGGCAACCAATTTAATTTCCCTATGCCACGGCCTCTTCCTCACACCGAAGCTCCGCCACTGCCCTTTGTAATGGTTGGCGATGAGGCTTTTCAAATGTGCGGAAACTTACTGAAACCCTACTCCAGCCGGGACTTGGACCACACCAAAAAAATTTTTAATTACAGGCTGACCAGGGCCAGAAGAACTGTCGAGTGTGCTTTTGGGATTCTTGTTTCCAGATGGCGAATTCTGGGCACGGCCATTAATCTTAAACTTGAAACAGTCGATGAGGTGGTGAAGGCCTGTGTGGTTCTACATAACTTTGTGATGGCTAAAGAGCACCCGACCTTTGAACTGGACGATGATGCTCCTAACCCATTGCCTGAATTCACTCAGCACACTCTCAGGTCATCCGTTGAAGTTGGCCAAATGAGGGACAAATTTGCGGCCTACTTTATTTCTGATGTAGGACGGGTGCACTGGCAAGATGAAATGGTGTAATGTTGTTGTTTATGGTAATAAAAATCCTTATTTGATACCATTACTGAGTGCACTATATTTTTTAAACTCCGATTAATTAAAAAACTTCCCATGTATAACTGAATTTTGTTATGTTCACACACCTGGGCAGGTAAATACACATACGAGTTAAAATGCAGCATTGCTAGTCTGCGTTAAATATATTGGAATGAGCAAAGCTGCAGGCCATGAATCAGGAAACCATTTTTTTTCAAGATAAAATTGTGCAAATAGTTTAAAACAAAGTATGTGATTTTCTCAAAACACAACACTCAAAACCCAACCCCAATGAAAGTCCATGGGGAATACAAGTCAGCATTGAGTGGATGAATGTAATCTGCTCCATTAAAAGTTATTACACTAGGCCTTTGAATGACTATACTAGGCCGTGGTATTTCAAATATGAGTATACTAGGCCTTGGGGCTAGTAGTATAGTAATATGTGAAATACCACGGCCTAGTATAGTCATACCAAGGCCTACTGTAATAACTCGATTTTTAACAACTAGCATCTTGTTTCACCAAAAACAAACTGGTGAAACTAGAAAGAAACTTATTTTTTAGACAAGTTTCAACAGTTTGTTTTTCATGAAACCAGATTCTATTTTGTAAAACTAGAGTTATTACACTAGGCCTTGGAATGACTATACTAGGCCGTGGTATTTCAAATATGAGTATACTAGGCCTTGGGGCTAGTAGTATAGTAATATGTGAAATACCACGGCCTAGTATAGTCATACCAAGGCCTACTGTAATAACTCGATTTTTAACAACTAGCATCTTGTTTCACCAAAAACAAACTGGTGAAACTAGAAAGAAACTTATTTTTTAGACAAGTTTCAACAGTTTGTTTTTCATGAAACCAGATTCTATTTTGTAAAACTAGAGTTATTACACTAGGCCTTGGAATGACTATACTAGGCCGTGGTATTTCAAATATGAGTATACTAGGCCTTGGGGCTAGTAGTATATGTGAAATACCACGGCCTAGTATAGTCATACCAAGGCCTACTGTAATAACTCGATTTTTAACAACTAGCATCTTGTTTCACCAAAAACAAACTGGTGAAACTAGAAAGAAACTTATTTTTTAGACAAGTTTCAACAGTTTGTTTTTCATGAAACCAGATTCTATTTTGTAAAACTAGAGTTATTACACTAGGCCTTGGAATGACTATACTAGGCCGTGGTATTTCAAATATGAGTATACTAGGCCTTGGGGCTAGTAGTATATGTGAAATACCACGGCCTAGTATAGTCATACCAAGGCCTACTGTAATAACTCGATTTTTAACAACTAGCATTTTAAACAACTAGCATCTTGTTTCACCAAAAACAAAGTGGTGAAACTAGAAAGAAACTTTATTTTTTAGACAAGTTTCAACAATTTGTTTTTCATGAAACCAGATTCTATTTGGTAAAACTAGAGTTATTACACTAGGCCTTTGAATGACTATACTAGTCCATGTTATTTCACATATGACTATACTAGCCCTTGGGTTGGTTTTTAACATGTATTTACCCATCAGTGTGTGTGAGCGGCGCAAACAACATTAATGAAACTTATTAATGGTGAACCACAAATGTAAATTTATTTTTTATCACAAAAAAAAAATTTAAAAATTATTTTTTACGGCGTTTGGGGGCAGATGGTTTCAATTTGGGGGTGTGCAGGGAATATGCAACACTTGCAGTTGAAGACGGTGTTTGAGGGGAAGGGGCAACAAAACTTGTGGGGGAAGGTAGTCCAGTTAAGGGAATTAAACTTGGAACACTTGTAGGAGAGGAAATCTGTTCAGTTACATTAGTTGTAATGGCATGTCGCCGTAGGCTTGTGTGCCTGGACCGACTTTGGCCCAATGCCCGCCTTGATTGATTTCGCCTTGAAGTAGGGGCAAATATGGAATGTAGGTCCCCCGTCTGCTGGTATGGCTGCTGCTGCTGAGGTGGCGGCTGCTGCTGCTGAGGTTGCGGCTGCTGCTGAGGTGGCGGCTGCTGCTGAGGTGGCAGCTGCTGCTGAGGTGGTTGCTGCTGCTGAGGTGGTTGCTGCTGCTGCTGAGGTGGCGGCTGCTGCTGAGGTGGTTGCTGCTGCTGCTGAGGTGGCGGCTGCTGCTGAGGTGGCTGCTGCTGCTGAGGTGGCGGCTGCTGAGTTGGCTGCTGCTGCTGAGGTGGCTGATGCTGCTCTTCTTGGTCAGTGCTCGTCCTTGCAGGAGGACTGGTGGCGGCAGTGATGGCCCAGGTTTGCAGAGTGGTGGTGGCAGGGCTACTACATGTTGTTGTAGCGGCAGGGCTGTTCCATGTTTGCCTAGTGGTGGCTGAGCTCCACGCATGCATGGGATTGGCGGTGGTGCTCCAGACAGGAGCAGCGCTTGCCATGGTGGTGTCGGTGAAGTGACCAGCTGCACTCAGACTTGTGGTGGTGTAACGGTGGGTGTCCAGCCTTTGAAGAGAGGTGTCCGTGCAGTGGTATGCAGCACAAGTCGGTAGTGAGGTGAAGCGAGTCAATGGTGGCACAGGTGGAAAGGACACCACTGACTGCTGACCGTACCGATTATGCTGCATAGCCTGCAAGAAAGCATTGAAAACATTCAGCTGTTGATCAGGACTAAGGTGTTCCGCCATGCCCTTTTCAATCTTACTAAAAAAATGGTGTGCTGGTCTGTTGAGGTCGGCCTCCAGACGGTCAAGGCGCTGTTCTACAGAATTGAAGCGGTGTTCAAAGTGGTTAAAACCACGTTCCATCAGTGCAAAACCGCTTTCAACTCTGTCGGACAGTGACTTGAGGCTGGAATTAAATGTCTCGCTCAAATGCATAAACTCGGGCAAGACATTCCTGTCCAAGGCCCTCTGCCGCTGGCGGGTAGTGCCCGCATAACCAGTGGCAGAGACCTGGGACAGGGGAACACCTGATGGCCCAGCTTCCTGGTCACCAGCTGTGTGTGTGTGGGACCTGCAAGGTGCTTCCTGGCTGTCGGATGGCTGGGACGGGTCAGAGGACGTCCGACGAAGGACCGCTCCAGGGCCAGGTTGCAGGGTGCTGCTCCAGGTGCTGTGGAAGAAAGGAAAATCATTACTACCATGCCTTTACAAGAAGCATCAGCTGTGGATTAGAAAAACACAGATTAATAGAAATAAAAACCCAAAATGTATAATACTTACGATCTTGTGGCAAGGACCGGTCTTAGGAACTGCAACGCGTGATAGTGACGGTATCTAGTTCTGGTCCTTGACGCAGATCCACTGCGAACCTGGCCCTCAGCACGAACATCACTGTTGAAGCGGTCCTTGATCGAACGCCAACGTGTTCGGACTTTGTCCACTGTTGATAAAAAAAAACAGTGCCGTCAAGTACAACAGTCACTGCTTCACAATTTAGCAATACAATACTCAAAGCAGTCACTGTACACCCCGATGACACTGTTGGGTTTCCTGCTAGAATACACCTAGCACGAAACCCAACAGTGCCGTCAAGGACAACAGTCACTGCGGCACAATGTAGCAATACAATACTCAAAGCAGTCACTGTAGACCACGATGACACTGTTGGGTTTCCTGCTAGAATACGCCTAGCACGAAACCCAACAGTGCCGTCAAGGACAACAGTCACTGCGGCACAATGTAGCAATACAATACTCAAAGCAGTCACTGTAGACCACGATGACACTGTTGGGTTTCCTGCTAGAATACGCCTAGCACGAAACCCAACAGTGCCGTCAAGGACAACAGTCACTGCGGCACAATGTAGCAATACAATACTCAAAGCAGTCACTGTAGACCACGATGACACTGTTGGGTTTCCTGCTAGAATACGCCTAGCACGAAACCCAACAGTGCCGTCAAGGACAACAGTCACTGCGGCACAATGTAGCAATACAATACTCAAAGCAGTCACTGTAGACCACGATGACACTGTTGGGTTTCCTGCTAGAATACGCCTAGCACGAAACCCAACAGTGCCGTCAAGGACAACAGTCACTGCGGCACAATGTAGCAATACAATACTCAAAGCAGTCACTGTAGACCACGATGACACTGTTGGGTTTCCTGCTAGAATACGCCTAGCACGAAACCCAACAGTGCCGTCAAGGACAACAGTCACTGCGGCACAATGTAGCAATACAATACTCAAAGCAGTCACTGTAGACCCCGATGACACTGTTGGGTTTCCTGCTAGAATACGCCTAGGACGAAACCCAACAGTGCCGTCAAGGACAACAGTCACTGCGGCACAATGTAGCAATACAATACTCAAAGCAGTCACTGTAGACCCCGATGACACTGTTGGGTTTCCTGCTAGAATACGCCTAGCACGAAACCCAACAGTGCCGTCAAGGACAACAGTCACTGCGGCACAATGTAGCAATACAATACTCAAAGCAGTCACTGTAGACCACGATGACACTGTTGGGTTTCCTGCTAGAATACGCCTAGCACGAAACCCAACAGTGCCGTCAAGGACAACAGTCACTGCGGCACAATGTAGCAATACAATACTCAAAGCAGTCACTGTAGACCACGATGACACTGTTGGGTTTCCTGCTAGAATACGCCTAGCACGAAACCCAACAGTGCCGTCAAGGACAACAGTCACTGCGGCACAATACAGAGCAGGGAAATACTCACTAAACGCCTTTTTGGCGGATGCTGTGGCGCTGTCCCAGCCATCCATCAACGCTGCGGCCACCTCATTCCATAGCCGCCGTGTCACCACATTGTCCTTGTACAGCCGGTCACGGCTGTCCCACAACGGCGAACGCTCCTGGACCAGGCTGATGAGCTGCTCATTATCCAGGTAGACGTCTTCATCCCGTTGTGGAACCTAGACAAAACACATTCATTAGAATAATCAAATTTAAATTGACTAAAAAGTTACAAAAAAAGAAAAAAAAAAAAGAGTAAAAATAGAAGATAAAAAAAAAAAAAAAACATTACAAATCATTTGATACTTACATTACGTATCACCACCGGGACTTGGCTTCGCTGCTCCTGCTGTTCGCCCTCACTATTCCCGTCCGCAGATGATGATGACGATGTCTGAAAGTTGAAAAAAACGTAAGAGATTTGGAGAAGCAGCAGATATACTTACCAGATGCACGAAAATAATCACCTCACGGTCTGCTTGCGCCAATTCCTGCCGCGATGGGGAATACTCCGATTCTGAAGACATACTGCATGTAAAAATAATAAAAATCATTAGTACATACATAATTTAAAAGGACAGGCATATAATGTAATATACTCACATTCTTCGCTGATATAATGGGTTCTTGGTTGAATGTCTGCTCTTCAATCTGTCTAGTGTAGTAGTGGCAGAGTTTTGGCAGGCACCTCCTTTATATAGCCTTTTTTTTTTGGACTTTAGAAGATTCTAACTAGGATAAAAAGTGGACACCACCCAAAAAACGCTGCGCTAAAAAAGCGCATACCTGCGCATGCCAGTGCGCACGTATGCGCATCCATAGGCTATAATGGCCATTTTTAGCGCAAAACGTGCGCATACGTGCGCATGCGATTTTTTCAAGGGCCAAAAAATGCAACATGCAGCGTCTGGAAAATACCAACGCACACCCCAAAAAAACGCAGCGCATGAAAATCGCATACATGCGCTTACAAGTGCGCAGGTATGCGCACCCATGTTAAATATAGGGGAAAAATCGCATGCGCACGTATGCGTTTTTTTCCAGCGCTAAAAAACGCAAATGTGAAACCAGCCTAAGCCTCTCCAATTGCATCCATGCAGCAAAAAAACCCCTAGCCCACTATTTTCAGGAACAGGTAGTAGATACCTACAAGAAAAATATGATAATACTCAACCTATCTGCCTGGATGCTGTTTCCCCAACAACTGTGTGTCCAGGATTCTGATGCCGATGTCCATCACATGATTCAGAAAGAGGACTTCATCTTTCTCTAGCAGCACCCCCTTTCACAGGAAAGGGACTCAGTGCTTGCTTAGCCGTACTTTAAGTATTGGGGACAGGCAAAAGTTGCCTGCTTTTCTCTTGGCACTGAGAGTCAATGGGCTGTGACCCCCTACTTCTTGTCCATCCTACACTCACCAATGTGAACACTTCACTGGGCAAGTCCCTGGGTGCCCGGGGAGCCCACCGTTTCTAGTCTGGACAACTTTTGTGACATCACTAATGTGTTGGAAGCCTGCTCCTTCCTCCCTGCTTTCCTCTGAGGTCGGTAACAACTGGAGGTGGCAAGCCCATTGTAGGGAAGTGGACTGACCTATGGACCTGTCTGAAGTAGGAAAGTGAATGTAAGATGTGTACTTGACATGGACTGGTGTATATATATGGGGAAACAGCTAGAATTAGGAAGAGATGGTGCAGGATCGGGTTTTGGCCACTAGGGGGAGACAAAGAAAAGCAGGAGTAGGAGACAGTGCAGGACTGAGGTTTGGCCACTAGAGGGAGACAGAAGAAAGTAGAAAAAGGACTTAACAGCAGCTAAAGCTAAAGAAACTGCAAAGTGAAGGTGGGCGGAGTTACAGGGACTCAAGAGGGGAATTCACAGGGAGGGGAATAAAAAGGGAGCCAGAGTTCCAGAAGGAAGCCAGTCCAGGAGGAAGAGTTCAGCGGAGGGGAAGACTGAAGGAGGAAGAGACTAAAAGAGGAAGCGCTCCGAAAGGGACTGGAAGGAGAGACAGTCAGGGGGGTGGCCCTGACAGGAGAGCCGCAGGACAGAGGAAGCCCGGGGGTACCAAACAGACGGGCTCGGACAGGCGAAGTGCTGTGGTGGTAGGCCTAGGGCAGCCACAGCGATAGAACCGCGAGGGACGTCACTGTAGGAGAGAGAAGGAGGTGCAAGGTACCCGGGCCTGTGTGTACGGAAGCTGTCGTGTTGCTGTGGTCGTCGGGAGGATGGCCAATAAAGAGGACCTGTTGAACTCACATCGGTTTCTGTCTGTAGTCTGTCTGCGGCGAAAAAGGGACCACCCCTCAGTCGGCACACGTACCTACACCATTACCCAACCTGGAGGTTCCCGAGAGGGACTCCTTATGCTTTTCTTCTGGACTCTAAATCACTGGATGTCTTGTCCTTCTCAGCTGGCATACTTCAAGGGGTGACTGAGCATATCCCTCCCTTATCCCATGCAGCATGCTCTGGACAGAGGTCTGCAGCCAGTCTGCACCTCTGACGCCGGCAGTATTTCTAGGCTGCTGCAGCATCTAATTTTCGGACTGTATCATATGAAAAAACAGCCAGAGACAGGGATAGCAGGAAAATTGCTTTCCTCAGAGCTGTACCTGAAATAGCTGACTCCTCACAACCTTTTAAAGCCCTCCTTCCTTCAGTGGCCCACCCCACTCTGATATCACCCTTATTAACTCCCCTTTCCATTAATCCTTCCTATCCTTAATCCCCTTGTTCACTCTATTCCCACCCAAAACCCTGTCATGTCATCCTCCTTTCAAAGCCAGGCACAGCCAGACGGCCTTTGTTTATGTAAGAGTAAATATAAATCTCCAATACCCCAGGTAGGTTGCCCAGGAACATGAAGCACCTTTTACCTTAACACCCATATTATAACTGTCAGTGACTATCACTGTACTATAAGTTGGTATTAAAAGTTAGCACTAACAAGCCTCCTTATTTTTCTTTGTTCAAGGCTCAACAATTTGCTAGATACATGGCATGGAATAACTATTTTTTTTAATAAAAAAAATTCATTATACTCTATTGCAAGATGCTTATGATTATACATGTTAGGCGTCGGGTTCCTGGGACTGCACAACAGGGACCCAGAGCCGTACATCCAGCGGTCTCCCATTCCTCTCCGACCGGTCAGGTACCTGCTCAGCAATCGCAGCGATCCAGGCATTCTGCTCAGACTCGCTCTGTGAGCCTGGATGTTGCTGCCACCTCTGGTGCAGCAATGGTAGCGCAACCTGCTCTGCAGGGAACCGCTCCAGAAGCTAAGTCCTCTCGCCGTGCTGCTGGGCATGCCCGCAAGATGACCTCTCAGTGGAGCGCAGGGGTCACATGCTCAGGTCCTGTGTCGGATCTGATTGGTCCTTCCCAGAGTACTGGAAGGTCCCAGAAGCGCATGGCTATAAAAAGCCCGCATGGTGGCTCGGCCATGCGCTAGTGTAGACCTACAGATGACTACCCATTCCTGCTACTACATGTGGGGACAAATGACACCGCAAGAAACAACCTGGAAACCATCTGCAGAGACTTTGAAGACTTAGGCAAGAAAGTGAAAGAACTAGGAGCGCAGGTGGTCTTCTCTTCCATCCTCCCAGTGGATGGCCATGGAACAAGGAGGTGGAATAAGATTCTGCAGGTGAACAACTGGCTACGTCGATGGTGCCGTCAGCAACGGTTTGGATTTATGGATCACGGAGTGAATTACCTTTACGATGGACTACTTGCTAGAGATGGGGTGCACCTTACGAAGACTGGAAAACATGTATTTGGAAGTCGCCTTGCTACACTTGTAAGGAGAGATTTAAACTAGAACAACATGGGAAGGGAAGCAAAAGACCAGATAAAGCCATACACCTGACAAATGCTATTGAGAACTCTGCTATTAGAAGTGGAAAGGAAGAACAAAGACAAAAGAATCTAATTAATAAAAATATTAGAGAAAGAGAAACCAATCACAAACTAAAATGTTTCTATACTAATGCACAAAGCATGGGCAACAAACAAGGAGAATTGGAACTACTAACAAAGGAAAATAAATATGATTTCATTGAAATCACTGAAACTTGGTGGGACAATACACATGATTGGAATACAAGACTAGAAGGATATAACTTATTTGCAAGAAACAGACTTGATAAACGAGGAGGAGGTGTCGCATTGTATGTTAGAAACGCGTATATCTGCACAGAGATTGAAGCTTCGGAGACTGGGAGTTCTGTGGAAACTGTTTGGGTAAGAATACAAGGACAGAACAATGGAAAGGACACCATTGTAGGCATTTACTACAGGCCGCCTGTGCAAGCTGAAGATATGGATGAACTCTTTATGCATCAAATGGCCAAGTTCTCCAAAAAATATGACATAGTTGTCATGGGAGATTTCAACTATCCAGACATTTGTTGGGAATCTCTCTCAGGCAAAACTAACAGGTCAAGGAAATTCTTATCCTCTCTTGCTGACAACTTTATCTTCCAAAAGGTAGGGGAGAAAACAAGGGGAACTTTTACCTTGGATCTAATCCTTATAAACAGGGAGGAAATGGTTGAGGAGGTAAAAGTGGCTGGGACCCTAGGAGGTAGCGACCATGCTATTTTAGAATTTTGGATAACTAGAGGAGGAAGACCTGTGAAGACTCAGACGTCAAGATTAGATTTCAGAAAGGCAGATTTTAAGGGATTCAGAAAGAGAATTGGAGGGATCCAATGGCTGGATATCCTTAAAGACAAAAATGTCCAGGAAGGATGGGAAATCTTGAAAAATGAAATTCTCAAAGCACAATTGTTAACAATTCCGAAAAGAGGGAAGAATAGGAAGCATTTAAGGAAGCCAGGATGGATGAACACAGAACTTATGCACATGCTAAAAAGGAAGAAAAAATTGTTTATAAAATGGAAAGAGGGAGGCATATCTAAAAAAGAATATAATGCTGTCTGCAGAACCTGCAGGGCACAAATCAGATTATCTAAAGCTGACAATGAATTGAGGCTTGCAAGAGATGTCAAAAGCAATAATAAAGGATTTTGGGGATATGTCAAAAGTAAAAGAAAAGTCAAAGATGCTATAGGATTTTTACAGGATGAAAATGATGAAATGGTAAGACAGGATGTTGAGAAGGCCGAACTTTTAAATTCCTATTTTGCATCTGTTTTCTCTCAGAAAGGAAATGTAACATCAACTGTTCTTCACTGTCCTATTAAGGAAATAGAAGAATCCAGGATATCTATAAACAGAAAAATAGTAAGGAAACACTTAGATAAGCTAAATGAATTCAAGTCTCCAGGTCCAGATGAATTACACCCAAGAGTACTGAAGGAGATAGCAGAAGAAATTTTTGAACCCCTCTCCATAATCTTTGAAAATTCTTGGAGAACAGGAGAAGTCCCAGAAGACTGGAGAAGAGCAAATGTTGTTCCTATCTTCAAAAAGGGGAAGAAGGTGGACCCAGGCAACTATAGGCCGGTGAGTCTGACTTCTACAGTATACCAGGAAAGATCTTTGAACAAATTATTAAACAACATGTATGTCAGTACCTGGATAATAATGAAGTGATTAAACAGAGTCATCATGGGTTTGTAACTAATAAGGCATGTCAGACTAACTTAATTTCCTTCTATGACGGAATCACTGATTGGGTGGATCAAGGAAATGCTGTAGATATATTATATCTTGACTTCAGCAAAGCATTTGACAAAGTATCTCATACAATCCTTATTGAAAAAATGACTAAGTATGGAATGGACAAGGCAACTGTTAGGTGGATTCATAACAGGCTTAGTGATCGGACCCAAAGAGTGGCCGTAAATGGCTGCATATCCAGTTGGAAGAATGTCTCAAGTGGGGTACCACAGGGCTCTGTCCTGGGCCCTGTATTGTTCAACATCTTTATCAACGATTTAGATGAAGGAATTGAGGGTAAACTGATTAAATTTGCTGATGACACAAAGCTAGGAGGGATAGCTAATACTAGAGAAGAGAGAGAGGATTCAAAGAGATTTAAACAAACTGGAGAAGTGGGCAGCAACTAACAGAATGGTTTTTAACAGGGAAAAATGCAAAGTACTACATCTGGGCAATAAAAATGAAAAAAGCATATACAGAATGGGAGGAATAGGCCTAAGCAACAGCACATGTGAAAAAGCCTTGGGTATACTAATAGATCACAGACTGAATATGAGTCAACAGTGTGATGCAGCAGCAAAAAAGGCAAATGCAATTCTAGGATGTATTAACAGAAGCATACAGTCTAGATCACGTGAAGTCATTATTTCCCTCTACTCCTCTTTGGACAGACCTCATCTGGAATATTGTGTCCAGTTTTGGGCACCACATTTTAAAAAAGACATCAACAAACTGGAGCAAGTTCAGAAAAGAGCAACCAGAATGGTGACCGGACTGCAAACCCTGTCTTATGAGGAAAGGTTTCAGGATTTGGGATTGTTTAGTTTGCAAAAGAGAAGACTGAGAGGAGACTTAATAGCTGTCTACAAATATCTAAAGGGCTGTCACATTGTAGAAGGATCAACTTTATTCTCATTTGCACAAGGAAAGACTAGAAGCAATGGGATGAAACTGAATGGGAGGAGACACAGATTAGATATTAGAAAAAACTTTTTGACAGTTAGCGTGATCAATGAGTGGAACAAGCTGCCACGAGAAGTGGTGAGTTCTCCTTCAATGGAAGTCTTCAAACAGAGGCTGGACAGACATCTGACTGGGATGATTTAGCGAATCCTGCTTTGAGCAGGGGGTTGGACCAGATTTCCTAGGAGGTCCCTTCCAACTCTACGATTCTATGATTCTATTCTATGATTATGCTGTGTGTGAAAGGTGCTGGATGCATGTGTCTGGTGACTGACTTATTTGAAAGCCCCTTCCCTCTGATATTATGAATGGTGACAGAGTGTTGGTTATAGTCAGTTCCAGGTAGTGGCAAGCTAGGCGCCACTGTGCTTACCGCACCTTACACTAGCGTCCGTCGGTGTCCGGCTCTCCGGCACCGTCGCTTATCGGCTACAGTTACCACCGCGCTGCAGTAGCAGCATCTATTGGCGTTCGCGGCTGCGACGCCACACGCCGGCTGGCCTGTGGAGTTAACAGGTCCAGCGTTCCTTTCTCTTTTACATTAGGGCGTCTCTGTGTCATAAACAGAGTCTGCCTTAACTACCTCGGGTGACGTTAAGCCGAGTGCTCTACTTCGCCATCTAGTGAGTTTGCCATTATCCAGCAGCAGTCTTTACACCTACCACACGGTGGACCCCGGACGGCGAACGCACCTCCTATTATTTATATTTGGTGCGTTCTGCCTTCCCTAACATTACACTAGCGCCAGGGTCTGGCTGGTAATGGCAGACCTGCTCCAGCTGCAGCGCTACATTCGGCAGCTGGAGAGCAGGTTGGCGGCTATTGAGAGCACCAACTCAGCCGCGAATGCTGCGCTAGCTGCTGCTCAGACAGTCGCAGAGGCTGTCTCACGTGTGCCCGCATGTTTGCCTATGCCGACAATTTCTCGCCTCCCGCTCCCGACAAGTTTTCGGGTGACAGTGCCACCTGTAGGGGATTCGTGAGCCAGTGCTCTATTCAGCTTGAGTTACTGGCTGCACGGTTCCCTACAGAGCGGGCTAAGGTGGGCTTTATTGTCTCACTGTTGTCTGGCAGGGCATTACAGTGGGCTACGCCATTGTGGGCACGTGATGATCCCGTCTGCGGGCGAACTCTCTCTTTGCCAAGCTGGAGAAGTGCCAGTTTGAGCAGGAGTCCTTGCCGTTCCTGGGATATATAATCTTGGCCCAGGGGTTGGCTATGGATCCTGCCAAACTGCAGGCGGTGATGGATTGGCAGGAACCCCATTGACTCAAAGCGGTGCAGCGCTTTTTAGGGTTCGTAAATTATTACCGTCAGTTTATACCGCACTTTTCCACACTGGTGGCTCCTTTGGTTGCTCTCACTAAAAAAGGAGCTAACCCCAACGCTTGGTCTGAACAGGTCTCCAAGGCCTTCACGTCTATAAAATCTCATTTTGCTGGAGCTCCCATCTTACATCGTCCCGATGTAGATAAGCCATTTATTCTGGAGGTTGATGCCTCTTCCGTCGGTGCTGGAGCATTCCTTTTCCAGAAGGATGCTCAAGGTCGGAAGCATCCCTGCTTCTTCTTCTCAAAGACCTTCTCACCGGCGGAGAAGAATTACTCCATCGGTGACAGGGAGTTGCTAGCCATGAAGTTGGCCTTTTCCGAGTGGAGACATCTCCTGGAGGGAGCTCGGTTTCCCTTCCAGGTATATACGGACCATAAAAATCTGGTCTATTTACAGACGGCCCAGCGCTTGAACTCTCGTCAGGCTAGGTGGTCGCTCTTCTTTTCCCGCTTCCGCTTCACCCTGCATTATCTCTCAGGGGAAAAGAACGTCCGTGCGGATGCTCTCTCACGCTCGGTGGTTTCTGTGGAAGAAGGAGAGGCTGAGCCTCGGCTAATTCTCCCGCCGGAGAGTTTTACGACCGTGGCTCCAATTGCTCTCGAGTCAGTGCCACCGGGCAAGACCTTGGTGCCTCCCCAGCTACGGCCGGAGGTTCTCGCTTGGGCACATGACTCCAGGGTAGGTGGTCATTTTGGCAATAAGCGAACCACTGAACTCCTGGCAAGGTCATATTGGTGGCTGCATATGGCTCGAGATGTTAAGGAATACGTACAAGCATGCGTCTCGTGTGCACGGAACAGACCCTCTAGACAGAGGCCGGCGGGGCTTTTGTATCCTCTGGCAGTGGCGGATAGACCTTGGGAGATGGTTGGCATGGACTTCGTGGTTGGCCTGCCCAAGTCTGGCGGCAGTACGGTCATCTGGGTGGTCACTGACCATTTTTCCAAAATGGTGCATCTGGTGCCACTCGCACGGTTGCCTTCCGCTCGTGGTCTTGCCACTCTATTCATAAAGCACGTATTCCATTTACATGGCATGCCAGACAAAATCGTTAGTGATCGAGGTCCTCAGTTCACGTCTCGGTTTTGGAGGGAGCTCTGCAGTCTACTCAGCATCGAGCTAAACCTGTCCTCCGCTTACCATCCTGACACGAACGGTTTGGTTGAGAGAGCCAACCAAACCTTGGTCACGTACCTGCGTCATTTTGTCTCTGCCAGGCAGGATGACTGGGCATCCTTGCTACCATGGGCTGAGTTTGCCCTGAATAATGCAGTGGCTGATTCCACTGGTTAGACGCCATTTCTTTTAAACTACGGCCAACATCCACGCGTCCCTGTCCCGATGCCATTGTCCTCCGCTGACTCCAGGGTGGCAGACTGGGCAGTGGAAGCTCGCAACATTTGGGATCGCACTCAGGATGCTATCCGGGCCTCTAAAGAAAGGATGAGGGCGTCCGCCGACACACATCGGCGACCCGCTCCAAGCTTCTCCCTCGGCGACATGGTGTGGCTCTCTACTTGAAATATCAAGCTGCGAGTCGAGTCCCCCAAGTTCGCGCCGCTATACATTGGACCTTTTAAGGTTCTCGAGCATATCAGCTCAGTGGTCTACCGCCTGGCTCTTCCGCCACGCTTAGCCATTTCGAACGTTTTCCATGTGTCCCTCTTCAAACCAGTTCATATGGCCCGGTTCTCCGAGTCATCTGCCGGGTCATCAGACTTGTCGTCTGACGAGTTCGAGGTTAACGCCATTGTGGGATGCAGGATTGTCCGTGGCAAAAAATTTTATTTGGTGGATTGGAAGGGTCATGGACCAGAGGCTCAGACCTGGAAGCCGGTAGAGAATATCCATGCTCCACTCCTGATTGTGGCCTTTGGGTGCAGCGAGGCTCAGAGGGGGGGGCCCATGTTAGGCGTTAGGTTCCTGGGATTGCACAACAGGAATCCAGAGCCATAGATCCAGCAGTCTCCCATTCCTCTCCGACCGCTCAGGGACCTGCTCAGCAATCCCAGCGATCCAGGCGTCCTGCTCAGACTCGCTCTGTGAGCCTGGATGTTGCTGCCACCTCTGGTGCAGCAATGGTAGCGCAACCTGCTCTGCAGGGAACCACTCCAGAGGCTAAGTCCTCTCGCTGTGCTGCTGGGCATGCCCGCAAGATGACCTCTCAGTGGAGAGCAGGGGTCACATGCTCAGGTCCTGTGTCGGATCTGATTGGTCCTTCCCAGAGTACTGGAAGGTCCCGGAAGCGCATGGCTATAAAAAGCCCGCATGGCGGCTCGGCCATGCGCTAGTGTAGACTATTATGCTGTGTGTGAAAGGTGATGGATGCATGTGTCTGGTGACTGACTTATTTGAAACCCCCTTCCCTCTGATATTATGAATGGTGACAGAGTGTTGGTCATAGTCAGTTCCAGGTAGTGGCAAGCTAGGCGCCACTGTGCTTACCGCACCTTACACTAGCGTCCATCGGTGTCCGGCTCTCCGGCACCGTCGCTTATCGGCTACAGTTACCACCGCGCTGCAGTAGCAGCATCTATTGGCGTTCGCGGCTGCGACGCCACACGCCGGCTGGCCTGTGGAGTTAACAGGTCCAGCGTTACTTTCTCTTTTATATTAGGGTGTCTCTGTGTCGTAAACAGAGTCTGCCTTAACTACCTCGGGTGACGTTAACCCGAGTGCTCTACTTTGCCATCTAGCGAGTTTGCCATTATCCAGCAGCGGTCTTTACACCTACCGCACGGTGGACCCCGGGCGGCGAATGCACCTCCTATTATTTATATTTGGTGCGTTCTGCCGTCCCTAACAATATATTTCTATGTGGGGCCACCCACAAGTCGTGATGTGAATTTGTTAACGTGGTGGTTCGAAGATAAAGTAATTTTCCTCCCAAATCCCTATTTGTTTGATGCCATAATCCAAACTGTTTTCTAATATAATTGCATTAAAAATTCCCTAACCTAGTAATTAACTGGTAACGGAATAATCGGCGTGCAGAGACCAGTGACATCACTTGTGAGTGGTGGCGCTGGTCTCTGTACACTGGTATTCCAACAATGTTGTGTTGCATGCTCGCTACTGCTGATGTGAACCAAGAACAGAGCACTCTGTGATTGGGCACATCGCATACTGAACAGGGATAGGCCCCTGAAACAAGTGTCACTTATGACGCTCCGTTTCAAGGCTCGGGCTGCGGCAGTAACCGCAGCCTATGCCCCCTGATACCACTTTGTTTGAGTAACCCAGCATGCACTTGGATTCTCAAATGAAGCATCCTCAAAAAGGAAGTAGCGAAAAAAGTACAATCGCAGTTAGATAGTGTAGCTAGGTAAGGATAGGGAATTTTTAATGCAAGTATGTGGAAAATTGTATGGATAATGGCTTCAAATAGAGATTTATGAGGAACATTACTTTGCCTTTGGACCATCCCTTTAACAAATTCAAGAAAAGGTATAATAAACACATTTGTAACCTTTTACTTCTCCAAATTAAAAATTAATACGTGCCATTGTGAATAATTTGGTAATCACTGTAGGTGTGACGGGTATAGACCTTTTTTCCCCAGCGCTTCTTGTTTTTGACCTTTGTACTCTGGTGTAGCATTTTATTTGTGACTTTAATGTAAGATTCTGTAATAATTTCATAGCTTTAATATACTGTACTATATGTTAGAAAATGATTATTGTGGACAACATGGTATAATAGTATTCTCCATATTTACGGTAACTAATCTAGATACTTGGTATAAAAGTGATGAATTAAAAGTGTATTATTGTTTTTTTTTTTTACTTTTCAGTGGGTTCTGTGTGCTGTAGTTATGCTGGTCGGCACACTAACTGTCGAGAATACTGCCAAGCTATATTTCGAACTGATTCATCTCCAGGACCATCACAGATAAAAGCAGTGGAAAATTACTGTGCAGCCATCAGTCCGCCACTCCTGGAGTGTGTAAATAACTATACACAGTCCTACCCAGTGAGAAATGCAAGCGACAGTAAGTTATCATTTTGCACTATTGAGCTGTTAAACATTATTGATGGGTCCATTTCTATCAGGAAATTAAAATTACTACACGTAGAGAAAAAGAGCTGAATATACAGAATATTGTATTTCTCAAATGACAAATCTTAGTTTTTAACACTTAATAATAATCTTTATTTATGTGGCACCAACATATTCCGCAGCGTTTTACAATTCATCAGTTCATATACAAGCCATAAGTAGCAACGTTAAACATAATATAATAATTAAAGCAAAAATAATGAAGACCCAGCTCGTAAGAGCTTACAGACACCACACAAAGACTTCGGACATGACACCCGATGTTAAGCCAAAGTTTGCTAGGTGTTGCTACTAAATTGCACCGAATGCATTCTGTTGCGTTGCGACACCGAGGGTACATCCTATGCAACAAGCAAGTCGCAAAAACTCTGATGCAATTTGACTTCTTGTAACTTCCTTGACGTGGTTGCAGAACCCCCGGGGAGTCACAATGCACTGTGAAATACCTAGCAATCTTTGGCCTGTCACAGTCAACTTTTACATGCTGCCCAATCCTTAGGCAGCCTGGACTGGACATTGGCTGTATTCTCAGCCTGGCATGTGTGACTTTGAAACATTGAAGCATTCCAGAGAAAAATATGCCTTAATAGCTGCCCACCTCTGTCAGTGAATGACAGATTTCTGCCTATTCGCACATGTAGGCAAAGACAGATCAATGCAGGACAGTGGGTGAGGAGAAGCTGCCAGGGACCCACCTATCCAACTACGGTAATCATTCTTGTGGCTCGATCCTCGGCAACTATTAAAGTATGTTTTTCATTGAAACACCACATCCTGGTACATTCTGTTCACGGATTGAGAAGCATGTATCAGATGTCAGGTTTAAGGTTAATACATTATTGTGTTGAGCCCATCCCTTGTTGCAGATTCCTTTGTCTTCTTTTAGACTACATAGCTGGTTGTGTGCTGAATAGAACTGGTTCTTAACTTATGTGTACAAGAAAACTGACATACAGAACTTTGCAGTGCTTTTGCATTTTTTAATGAAACCAGATGTTACTATGTTAATATTTTCACGCGAGTATCACAGTGCTTGGATGGGCTCGTTACTCAGTGAACAATTGCGGTGCTCGATTTAAAACTTAAATCCCCGCCCCGAATCTTTAACACCTGTTGAGCAGCTAATAAGCATGCAAGGATTGCCTGTGAGTCACGGTAATGCCGTAGCCATCTTGGTAGTGGCATTGCTGTGATTGGCTGGCCATCTGACATGAGCAGAGATGATAAAAGGACAGACGCCGCCCGGCTCAACACACTGACACCATTGTACAGGTCTGGGACACTTCATATTGGAGGGAGAGTGAGCTTGTCTAGGCCTGTGTGTACAGTATAATGAATCAAAGACCTGTAGTGTAGATACCGGTGCTGAAGATGAGCCATCATGCTAACAGCCCTTTTAAGCGCTAATCAATTGGTGCACATACAATCTTCGTTTAGCCTGGGGGCAAGAGAGAGGCGCAGGAGCAGGAAGAGTGACAGAATCCAGTCTGCAGACCGGGATTATGCCTATGCAGTCCATTGGTAAATAAAGAGCTGTAATTTTTTTGTGGGTGCTGGAAAAATTGAATATATTTTGATCCATCAAGTATTACGTGATTAGAGGTTATTTTTTGTGTTATATAACGCACCCAAAAATATTTGAAACATTTTCATGGGTAACATTTCTCAGCCATACACTATTCTGTAATGTGGAGTAGATTTCTGTGATTTCTAAAAGTGAACAAAAGTTTTTAAAAATGTTGTAGGCTTCCATTTCTCAGATATACAGTGTTACTTGGTCGGTCAATATTTCTGTGATCTCAAAGTGAGAAAAAGCTGTTAAAAAAGTTGTAGGCTTCTATTTCTAAGTCATACACCATTACGTGAGTAATCACTTATGTCCCAAATGCAACACATAGGATGCTAGACACTTCCAATGAAGTATAAACACAAACAGTCCCTGACGCTATGAATGATACCACAGGACACAAAAGAGATTCTATCTAAAATAAAATAGTATCCTTTTATTAATACATAAATGTAAAAACAGAAAAAAAACAGGGTGGGAAAGACCTCCAAAGGGAGGAGGTACAAAGAGTAGGGCTGAGTTACCTCAGGTCCCTAAATGTAAACCTGCTATACATATATAAATACTTGCAGAACAATCGCTATAGAATAAGTGAGCAATACTCAATGGTAGAAGTGAAAGTTATGCAAGGCAGAGAAAAACTGCTATTACAATAAATAAAGTGCATTGTTCCTAAGTTATAGAGCAGTCTCTACCAATATTATTGCATCCATTAGAGCACAGTAAATGTTCACAACATAAGATGAAAAGTGTTGTCCCTACAATTAAATATAAGGGGAATGTTAGCGTGGGTGGTCAGGAGCAGGAGCTCCGAGAGTGGACCCTCTGGGCCGTGGCACCGAGGGACCCCGGGCGAGCTGCCAGGTGGAACCGACCCCTATACAGGGACCGTTAGGAGCAGGCCCAGGGGTTCGAGTACCACGGTAGCCGGTACCGAGAGGGGCGGCTCAGGATGGACCGGAGTAAAACTGAGACTGGAGTAGGACGGCAGGAGCACAGAAGACAGGACTGGAGTAGGACGGCAGGAACACAAGGCGGAACTGGAGTAGGACGGCAGGAACAGTGAAGGCAGGACTGGAGTAGGACGGCAGGAACAGTGAAGGCAGGACTGGAGTAGGACGGCAGAAACACAAGGCAGGACTGGAGTAGGACGACAGGAACACGGGTAGCAGGACTGAGAAGCTGCTGTGAGGAGCAGCCGAGACAGGAACTGCAGGAGCAGAGTGTGCACGATGGAGCGAGGCCAGAGTGTCAGGAAACACAACGATCAGGCGCCTCCCTCAGGGGGAAGCGGCCTGATATGGCCCCGTCTGGTCAGCCATTGGTCCAAATGTGCTTCCGGGTCAGGGCACAGTCGGAGCATAAGAAGCAGGAAGGAGGCGCGGCCGCGGCCTATGGCGCATGCGCATAGCATGCAGGGAAGGCATCGGTCGCGGGTCTGTCTCAGGTGACCGCCGCGGCCGTCGGGTGGAGAGAGGCTGCGGCGTGGGAGCGGAGGGCGACTGCGGCGTGGGAGCGGAGGCCGGGTGAGTATGGCGGAGCGGTGTAACAGTACCCCCTCCCCTAAGCCGCCCCCCCCGGAGATTAACAAGAAACCTCTTGAGGATACGGGGAGCATTAATATTCTCCCGAGGCTCCCAGGATCTCTCCTCAGGACCAAAGCCCTTCCAATCAACGAGAAAGAAAGTCCTACCTCTAACCCTTTTCACAGCGAGGATGTCCTGCACTTCAAAAACGTCGTTGGCACCCACCGGCTGAGGACCAAGATCAAGCGAGGAATGGAAACGATTCAGCACCACAGGCTTCAGGAGAGAGACGTGAAAGGTGTTCGGGATCCGGAGCGAAGCAGGCAACCTCAATTTGTAGGCAACTTCGTTAATACGTCCCAGAATTTCAAACGGACCGATGTAGCGTGGACCCAACTTGTAGGAGGGCAGTTTTAGTCGGACGAATTTGGAGGAGAGCCAGACCTTGTCGCCAACACGATACGGAGGAGAATCCAACCTCTTTTTGTCTGCATAGTTCTTCATCTGATCAGCGGATCTCTTGAGTGATGTGTTGGTCTCAGCCCAAATCTTAGAAAATTCCGAGGACAAGGCATTGGCCGCGGGTACCTCAGAGGCAGGGGTTATCGGAAGAGGGACACCAGGATGTCTGCCAAAAACAATGAAAAACGGAGACTTGGCCGAAGACTCACCAGCATGGTTGTTATAAGCGAACTCTGCCCAGGGGAGTAAGCTGACCCAATCGTTCTGGTGGGCGTTAGAGAAGTGGCGTAAGTATCCCGTAAGCGTCTGGTTGGTACGCTCTACTTGTCCGTTGGACTGTGGATGGTAGGCCGAGGAGAAGTCGAGGGAAACGTTCATAAGCTTACAAAGCGAACGCCAGAACTTGGAGGTAAACTGAACCCCTCGGTCAGACACAATGCGTCGAGGTAGTCCATGAAGCCTGAAGACTTGATGAATGAAGATCTCGGCCAGCTCCGGCGCTGAGGGAAGACCGGGCAGAGGGATGAAGTGAGCCATCTTGGAAAAACGATCCACCACCACCAGAATGACTGAGCAGCCCGCAGAGCAGGGTAGGTCGGTGATGAAATCCATGGCGATGTTCTCCCAAGGAACCGTAGGGACAGGCAACGGAAGCAACAAGCCAGACGGAGATCTCCGTGGTACCTTGTTCTTTGCACAGGATGGACAAGAAGCCACAAAATCGAGTACATCTTGGCGAAGTGAGGGCCACCAGTAGTGACGTTTGATAAGATCAAGGGTCTTCTTAGTTCCGGCATGGCCGGCCAGTTTGGAGGAGTGCCCCCATAGAAGAACCTTTTGCTTGAGATTCTCTGGCACAAGCGTCTTGCCAGGCGGAGGAGTAAGCCAGTTCACTGGAGCCACGGTGATGATCCTAGTGGGATCAATGATATGTGACGGTTCCTCCGTGGATTCGTGTGGTTGGAAGACCCTGGACAGGGCGTCGGCTTTGGAATTCTTGCTGCCGGGACGGAATCGGAGCTCGAAATCAAATCGGGCAAAAAATAAAGACCATCTGGCCTGGCGAGGGTTTAGTCTCTGGGCAGACTGGAGATAGGCCAGATTCTTGTGGTCCGAGAAGATGACAAAAGGATGGACAGCTCCTTCCAGGAGGTGGCGCCATTCCTCCAAGGCCAACTTGATGGCCAAAAGTTCCCGGTCACCGATCGAGTAGTTACACTCAGATGGAGAAAAGGCCTTCGAGAAGAAGCCACAAGGGTGCAGGCGACCGGAGGCGGTTCTCTGGGACAGCACCGCCCCGGCACCAGTCGAGGAAGCGTCCACCTCGAGTACAAAAGGTCGATCGCTCTCAGGGCGATGCAGGACCGGAGCCGTGGAGAAAGCCCGTTTTAGGGACAGAAAGGCCTCCTCTGCCTCAGGAGACCAATCCTTGGAAGTAGACCCTTTACGGGTGAGCACAGAAATGGGTCTTGTGATCGCGGAGAAGTGGGAGACAAATTGCCGGTAATAGTTGGCGAACCCGAGGAATCGTTGTATCGCCTTTAATCCGACGGGGCGAGGCCATTTGAGGATGGCAGACAACTTCTCGGGATCCATCCTTAGACCAGCGTCGGAGATAATGTATCCCAGAAATGGCAGAGAGGTCTGTTCGAAGAGACATTTCTCGATCTTTGCATACAGACGGTTCTCCCGAAGACGCTGAAGCACCAGGCGGACACTCTTTCTGTGGGATGAGAGGTCCGGCGAGAAGACGAGGATGTCGTCTAAGTACACGACCACACAGGAGTACAAGAGATCCCGGAAGATCTCGTTGACGAACTCTTGAAAGACTGCAGGAGCATTGCAAAGACCGAAGGGCATGACCAGGTACTCGTAATGGCCATCTCGAGTGTTGAAAGCGGTCTTCCACTCGTCACCTGCACGGATACGGACCAGATTGTAGGCTCCTCTGAGGTCCAGCTTGGTAAAGACCCGAGCCCCTCTGAGACGGTCAAACAGTTCCGGAATGAGTGGAAGAGGGTACCTGTTCTTGATGGTAATCTCATTCAAGCCCCTATAGTCAATGCATGGCCGTAGAGTCCCGTCCTTCTTTTTGACGAAGAAGAACCCGGCTCCCGCGGGCGAAGAGGATTTCCGTATAAAGCCTTTGGCGAGGTTCTCTCGGACGTACTCGGACATGGCGGTGGTCTCCACGGGAGACAGAGGGTAGATTCTGCCCCTTGGGGGGGTTGAACCAGAAACAAGTTCAATTGGGCAGTCAAACGGCCGGTGTGGAGGGAGGACCTCTGCTTCCTTCTTATCAAAAACATCGGCGTAGGAGCTGTAAGCTGGAGGAAGACCCGGGAGGTCTGGAGGTGACCGTGGAGCGGCCGCCAGGCGGACAGGAGTCAGACAGCGAGCTTGGCACGGGTGCCCCCAGCGGAGTATCTCCCCAGAAGACCAGTCGAGAACAGGCTGATGAGTCCTTAACCATGGAAGACCGAGTAGAATGGCATGAGAGAGCTTAGGTAAAACGTAAAAGGCTATCTTCTCTCGATGTAAGGCTCCGATTTGCAATTCCACCTCTTCAGTGACCAAGGTGACGGTCACCTGTAGCGGTTTGCCATCCACGGTGGCAATCTGAATTGGGTTAGATAGAGTGACTACAGGAATTTGGTATTTGTCTACCTCTTCCGGCCGAATGAAGTTACCCGCTGAGCCCGAATCCACGTAGGCCACCTCGGAACCACGCCTCCCTCCTGAGACCAAAAGCACAGAAATCGTAAGGGGTTGAGAGGAATCATCATCATCACCTAGGAAGGCCTCTCTTACCTGACCTAGGTGGAGTCGTTTCCCTGTCTCTTAGGACAGGTGCGGATATAGTGTGACGAATGACCGCAATAGAGGCACAGACCTTGTGCCCGTCTCTCTCTCTGACGTAACTCGGCCAACCTGAGATGATCTATCTGCATGGGCTCACCCGAAGAGAGGGAAGAAGATCCGACTGAACGTGAGCTGGCCGACTGAGTGAAAGGAGGAACTGACCTGGAGGAGCGCCTGTCTCTCACTGACTCCCGAGCGCGCTCCAGGAAGCGCAGGTCAATGCGGGTAGCCAGCGAGATAAGGTCCTCTAAGGTGGACGGGGTATCTCGACCAGCGAGTTCATCCTTTATTTTACTAGAAAGACCGCGCCAGAATGCCCCCACCAAAGCTGCGTTATTCCAGCCGAGCTCAGAGGAAATAGTGCGAAAGCGAATAGCGTACTGTCCGACCGTGAGAGAGCCCTGGTGTAAGTTAAAGAGTGACTCAGTGAGAGAGGCTAACCGGCCCGGCTCATCGAAAACCTTACGAAACGTATCCAGGAAAACCGGGAGACTCGAAACGACCGGGTCGTCACGTTCCCAGAGCGGGTTTACCCAAGAAAGGGCCTCTCCCTCCAGATGGGACATGATGAAGGCCACTTTGGCCCGGTCCGAGGGATATTGCTGCGGCAGCCATTCAAAGTGGAGACTACACTGATTTAAGAACCCCCTACAGAGCTTGGGATCCCCGGTGAAACGAGGCGGCTTGGCGAGGCGGGGCGTCGGATGAGCAGCAGATGCAGGGGGAGGAGTCGGCACTGCAGCGGCAGCCTGGAGGGCCGACAAGCGACTATCAAAGGAGGCCATGTAGGACAAAATGTGGGTTTGAGTATCTTGCTGCTGGCCCAGCTCCTGTTGGAGACTGGCCAGCTGAGTGGCATTTCCAGGATCGGCCACCTGTAAGGCCGACAAACGGGTGTCCATCGACTTCATGATTGACATAATGCGCCCCTGATTCTCCCGTAGGAATAGCAACTCTTTCTGGGTAGCAGCCGTAGTACCGGCGGAGTCCATGGCCTGATCGTACTGTTAGCGTGGGTGGTCAGGAGCGGGAGCTCCGAGAGTGGACCCTCTGGGCCGTGGCACCGAGGGACCCCGGGCGAGCTGCCAGGTGGAACCGACCCCTATACAGGGACCGTTAGGAGCAGGCCCAGGGGTTCGAGTACCACGGTAGCCGGTACCGAGAGGGGCGGCTCAGGATGGACCGGAGTAAAACTGAGACTGGAGTAGGACGGCAGGAGCACAGAAGACAGGACTGGAGTAGGACAGCAGGAACACAAGGCGGAACTGGAGTAGGACGGCAGGAACAGTGAAGGCAGGACTGGAGTAGGACGGCAGGAACAGTGAAGGCAGGACTGGAGTAGGACGGCAGAAACACAAGGCAGGACTGGAGTAGGACGACAGGAACACGGGTAGCAGGACTGAGAAGCTGCTGTGAGGAGCAGCCGAGACAGGAACTGCAGGAGCAGAGTGTGCACGATGGAGCGAGGCCAGAGTGTCAGGAAACACAACGATCAGGTGCCTCCCTCAGGGGGAAGCGGCCTGATATGGCCCCGTCTGGTCAGCCATTGGTCCAAATGTGCTTCCGGGTCAGGGCACAGTCGGAGCATAAGAAGCAGGAAGGAGGCGCGGCCGCGGCCTATGGCGCATGCGCATAGCATGCAGGGAAGGCATCGGTCGCGGGTCTGTCTCAGGTGACCGCCGCGGCCGTCGGGTGGAGAGAGGCTGCGGCGTGGGAGCGGAGGGCGACTGCGGCGTGGGAGCGGAGGCCGGGTGAGTATGGCGGAGCGGTGTAACAGGGAATTCTACTCATAATACAATGGATAATACTGAAGATCACATATATGAATGCAGTATCCACCTAAGTGGTAAAACAATTAAAGCATCAAAGATGCAGTATATAGTACCAAAGATATATAGTGAGTATGTAGGTACGTGTGCCGACTAAGGGTGGTCGTTTTTCGCCGCGAACAGACTGGAGACAGAAATCAACGTGCGTTCAAACAGGTCCTCTTTATTGGCCGTCCTCCCGATGACCACAGCACCACGACAGCTTCTACGCACAGGCCCGGTACCTTTCATCTCCTTCTCTCTCCTAGAGCGACATCCCTCGTGGTTCTTTCACTGTGGCTGCCTTAGGCCCACCACCACAGCGCTTCCCCTGGCCGAGTCCATCTGGTACCCCCGGGTGTCCTATGTCCTGCGGCTATCCTGTCAGGGCGCCCCCTGACTGTCTCTCCTTCCAGTCCTATAAAGAGAGCACGGCACTCAGGAATAGTTTGGTTGTTGGTGCTCAAGTTGGGTATCCAACCCATCAATCAAAAATGACAAAAATCTTGACACTCAATATGTGAAATATTCAGACACTTTTATTTTGTGCATCCAGACAGAAAGGTTTAAATGTTTTCGGTCCAGCATAGGATCTTCATCAGAAAAATCTCGTTTACTGAAATAAATAAATCCTTGCAATGGTAGCCAAAAGAAGGACAAAGTAGAGAATCTGGATGGCCAGTAGAAATGTTAAATGGCTGACGTCTGGAAAGCGTATGTGGACTGAGCCGTCCAAAATTAGAACAGGCAGCTGGTGAAGTCCTGGTCTGTGGTCTGGCTGCCCTGTGTGGAAGACACACAGCGCTTCCCCTGGCCGAGTCCATCTGGTACCCCTGGGCGTCCTCTGTCCTGCGGCTATCCTGTCAGGGCCCCCCCTGACTGTCTCTCCTTCCAGTCCCTTCCGGAGCTCGTCCTTCAGTCTACGTCTGCACTGAACTCCTCCTGGACTGGATTCCTCCCCAGGACTCTCTCCTTTTTATTCCCCTGCCTGGGAATTCCCCTCCCAAGTCCCTGTAACTCCGCCCACCATGACTTTGCGGTTTCTTAAGCATTAGCTGCCGTTATGCCCTTTCCCTGCTTTCTTTTGTCTCCCTCTAGTGGCCAAACCTCAGTACTGCACCATCTCCTTTTCCTGCTATTCTTTGTCTCCCCCTAGTGGCCAAAACCCAGTCCTACACCATCTCTTCCTAATTCCAGCTGTTTCCCCATACGTATATACAAATTCACGTCAAGTATATTTACTGCCCATCTTACATTCACTTTTCCTCTTCAGACAGGTCCACGGGTCAGTCCTCTTCCCTACAAGTAGGTAGCCTGAAGCAGTCACTGTGGCCAGGATCTTATAGCAAACATGTGGATGGCCACACCTCCCCGACAAAATTCTGTAGTGTGGAGTAAATTTCTGTGATCTGTAAAGTGAACAAAAGCTTTTAAACATTTTGTACGCCTCCATTTCTCATACATGCAGTGTTACTTGGTCAGTGAATATTTCTGTAATCTCTAAAAGTGAACAAAAGCTTTTAAAAAGTTGTCATGCTGCAGCACTGCAGGTAAGTACAGAGTAACGCAAACTCCACTAGATGGCAGAAGAGTGGAGAGAGGGCTAAAATCCTGCTCAGAGCACACCAGAAGAACTGGAGCGAGGCTACCACCATGTGGCAGCAGAATAGCCAGACAAGCCGGCTCGATACCAGAGAGTAGCGTAGTACCAAGGGGAGTCCCAAACACAGTGTCAGAGGAGCGCCGAAAAGGTCAGTACCGGTCCGTAGCAGAAGTACCAGAAGAAAGACAGAATAAGGTCAGAGCCAAAGCAGAGTCGAGTACCAGGACATCCAAACACACAGGGACATACAGAGTCAGGACGGGTAGGAGAGGAGTGTACAGACACGGGCATGGTCAGCTAAACGCAGCAGAACAAATCAGGGTTTCACCAGAGCCAGCTACACACACCGTAGGCAGGAAATATAAATGGCACAGCCTGCAGGATGCAGCGTAAAGAAATAGCAGACCTGACCCCGGAACAAGGCAGAGAAATTTAGCCCCTGACATGACCAGACTGGGAAAGGAGAAGCCAGACACAAAACCCTGTCTGGATCATGACAATAGCCTTTCATTTTTCAACCATACAGTGTTACATGGTCTGTAAACATTGAAACACTTGATACACACAGAGTAAATGTCCACAAGATTTTTTGTGTGAAAAATATACAATTTTATTAGATAGCACAACAGTTCAATATATATAATAAACTCATTAATATCCGACAGAAGGTCTTTACAATAAAGACAGAAGGTTTATGCACAATGTACAGTGTGTCCAGACATTATAAGACGAGGTGGGGGAGCAAAAAACAATTAGTTGTAGTATATAGAAGAAAAATATCTAAGGTGCAATATTGCAGTTGCTGGCTACATTCCATAAGTACTGGAGACCCAATAACACTCTTGTTATCCATTCAGCTAAACACCCACAGATATTAAGATAATCATAATCTAGTAAAGGACTTGCTCTTATCCATAGTGCCTCCGTCCAGGACACCCAGTACCGCAGCCCCCAACGCACGTTTCGCGTTGCCTTCTTCGGGGGACCGTGTTGTGTATAGTCTGTAAACATTTCTGTGATCTCTAAAACTGAGAAAAAGCATTGAAACATTTTTTCTGGATTGAATGTAATTGTCATTCATACACTTTTGTGTTCTTTCTGTTACATTCCGGTGGAGTAAACTCACAAAAACACTTTGCTTCTGGTGGCTAATTTTTTATTTTATTAAAAATAAACTTGGTTTCAAGAGACCTAGCATTCACAAAATGTGTAAGGCGCAAGGGACAGGGAAGTTTAAGTGCTGATGATGGTGCAAGCAGATATTGAGGACGTGGGGAAGGTGATACTATGAAGACGAGGTGGTGGATAACAAAATCACCGACACAACCTAGGAAGATGGCATGCAGTGCAAGTCCAGCAGCACTGAGGGGGAAGAGAATGGCAGCACCGAAACAGACAGGAAGATGTTTTGGGGTGACCCAAGGGAGAAATTTGGGCAACTGTTCTACAGAGTACCGACAGTCCTGAATTTTTATGTCAAAGAGTTAAGTGTTCCCCAGTATGGGACTTTATAAAAGAGAGTTCTGAGACAAACAATTTGCAACTGGTGCCATGCCAAAATCAGCAGGGTCCTGACCACTAAGAACCTAACTACCACCAGCATGATCAGGCACATGTCATCTAAGCACCCGACTTAGTGGGCCAAATTTATGGCTACACGATAGGCATCATCGGTGTTATGAATGGGTCACCGAGGAGAAAAAGGCAAAACAAGCTAAGCCACAGAAAACCAGAGTGGTTGGTAACTATGCAGATTGCAGATCCCTGATCTTACCACACAACTAGCAGTAGCCGTGGAGCGTGCCTGCGATGAACCTAGACACCTCATCACGGCCGGAGGACTACATAAGCCTAAAGCAAGAAAAGGGAAAACTAACTGCCCCAGAGCAGACTCCAAAGGAATAGATAGCCCCCACACATGTATTGACGGTGAAACAAGATGAAGGCACAAACACAGGCAGGAAAACAGGCTGGGAAAATGATGGAGCCCAAACTAACTAGACAGGAAAGGAAAGGGAAGACACTGTCTGCAACCTGCAAAAAACCCTACAAAAATAATGTCCAACACTTCTGATAGCAAAATTAACCCTGAAGTCACTAGACTTCTCCCACTATATCAGCACTCTGAAATATTCTGAGGCAGAGCAAAAAGAGACCGAACTAGTAAGGGACAAAAAGCCAATTGGCAAAATACTGATAAATAAGAGTGTAAGTTTAGCTCAGCCCCCAGCCGTGGCTGGCAGACCACACAAAAAACTGAATAGACCAACAAAATCAAGTGTGAACATTAGCTGAAAAACAGCTTTAGATGACTGGAACAGAGCTGAAAACCAAGAGCTGACGAGCCAGAAGGAATCACCAGCAACTGAATAGGGCGTCGGCTGTCTTAAATCCAATCTGAGAATCCTGAGATCCAATCGTCATCCTCATTCTCAGGTGGCAGATCTCCACCGATCAAACCACCTCCCGTCACCACCAGATGAAGTCCAGAAGGGGAACTCACAACTGGTGAACCAGAGAATGAACTCACAACACATCGGGTGACAAAACTGCCTCTTCCCCTGTGCTTGGTGTTTCCCAGTCCCCTGTCAAAAACACTGGCACAGATGCACCTATCCTTGCATATTCTGACTTGCCATCATCAGGGACTTCCAAATCCTTGTCCTGGCACAGCGTTCAGCTGTCTCTAAACTAGGCCTTGGAATGAAAAAGAAAGTTCCCAGCCAAAAACCCACAGGTCCAAATGTTAAACAGGCACATTTCCAGTGGAAATGTTGCCATTTTTCGCTGGTAGACTCATGACGGCAGCTGTCCCTCGGTACTCCGTCCCCATCCACCACTTTTTCCTCCTGGTGTGGCGTCACTGCCTTGTACCAGCACGTGACCAGGAACATCACCTGTGCCCTTACCAACACACTTACTAGCATTGTTCATTTCATGACCGAAACATGGACAAGTGCTTGTGGGCAAGTATGCTACATTTCCCTGACAGCATACTCGGGGAACATTTTGAAGGCTGGGACTGTGTCACACCCTGACACAGTGCATGTGCTCCCGACACCAAGGATTGCTGGCCCTACTTCTATTAGAATTTCATCCACCTTCTACAACAGTTCCTGCACCTCCCTCCTGCTCCTCTTCATCTTCCATGTTCGATGTGGTATCTCAGAGCATGTCGTCCACATCAGCCAGAAGCTGGAAGCTCTGACAAAACAAAACGGCAACTGCTGCTGAGTTACTTAAAGAAATAACAGATCAGATAGATCTGTGGTTTTTGCTGCTAAACTTACAACCAGGCATGGTTGTGTGTGATAATGGGCATAACTTGGTGGCAGCTGTGAAGTTTGCAAAGCTCACACGCATACCATGTTTGGCACATGGGCTCAACTTGGTAGTTCAGGAGGTTCTAAAAACATACCCAGATTTGCCAGAGCTTCTGGTCAAGGTATGTCTTGTCAGCGCCCATTTCAGCAAGTTGGATGCCAATCTGGCTAGTGCTGCAGTGATGTGGAAATATTTTTGATTAGGGTAGATTTACCCCTGTGTGTACTGTGGCCTGTCCTAATTAAACAGAGTCTTATTGAGCGCTCAAGGAAGGAAAGACGCCACACCTGGTTAGCGACAATACCTTCCAGCAAACTCTGGAAACTTTATTCACATTCATGGTCTTTTATCAGTTCGTACAGAAGGAGTGGTTATTCATTAACATAAAGGCTTTACTTCTTATCTAATTGGTTAGTTTGACTACATGAACATATATGGGAGAGTTTACCGAAAAGCAGATTCTAATAATATAATTTACGGCCCATTTTCCTGCTGTCTCAGCATGTTCTGGTATCGGCTGGCACATCTGGCCTTTCTTCCTCTTCTGTATGTCTGGGACAAACGTCACAAGACAATGCTATCATGAGATCACATCACCTCCCCAGACTCTCATGGGGGGGGGGTAGCAGGTTATTTCCACCAACTAGTTATAGAGTTCAAACTGTAAATATGTATCTGTGTGCATTATGGCTATATAAGAATACATGAGTATATAGCAGTATATGGAGTATATAGCCTATAGTAGGCAAGTGAGATCTATATGAAATACATATACATTTCCATAACAATCCCCCCTTAGATACCACTTGCCCTAAAATCCTGCTCCTGGCCCAAAGCGCTGCAACTCTTTTATGCTTCCAGTGGACTGACATATGCCTAGTGCATACATCCTCCTCTGTACAGACTTTCGCAAATGGGCGGTCAGGAGATCTGTCCCTAAAGGTGGTGTGGTGCAATGTAATCAAAGTCTCTTAGTTAGCAGTCTATGCAGTCAGTGCATGTGTATTCTCTGTCAGGTAGGTAATTTATTCTGTCAGGTAGGCCATCCACAGCATCATTCCAGCTCACGTGTGTCCTCTGGTATGAAGGCTTTTTCCTGCAATACGGTGCGTGAATCCAGGTGGGGTTTTTTCCTCCAAGTTGGTGACGTCGGCACTTGGAGAAGGGCCATCGGATCTGGGATTGAGTGCTTCTATTTACGGACTTTTTTCACCAACACTCAGCAGTCTCCTGACTTCAGGGCGTGCATACCAGGCACCCAATCTCGACCTGGCAATGAAGGAGAGAAACTCAAGAATGGACATTAGCAAGATTCTTGATAAATTCAATTACACATGCAGACAAAGTATCATATTGCATAGTCAACTGCTAAGTAAAGAATACCCCTAACCTGGGTTTAGACCCAAATAAAGTTTCATATTGGTAACAGCTTTTTCTGAGCCTATGGGAGTGTCTAATGGCAGGGTTTGTCTGTCTCTTGGGCAGATTTTTCTTTAACATGCTGCTCTTAAGTGTCCCACCTAGTCTATGGTGTGGGATGGTGGGTAGTGTGTGTAGGCCTAAGTCTGACCCTACTGCTGATCAGATCTCTTGTGTCAGGTTTGTTGTGTATGCGGGTCCCTGATCACTTGCTATTGCTTCTTGAACCCCCATATCTGCACACTATTTTTGAGAGTAGCTTCTTTGCAGTAGTCTTCGCCAACCCGTTCCTTACTGGGAAGTCTTCAGGCCAGACGATGTGGGGGAACTTTTCCCGCTTGTCCAATGTTAAATTTGTCGGAGGCCAAACAGCTGCTGGGAATTTGGCTGTTAAGGTGTGAGTTGAGTCCAATCAGGTCATTCATTTGTGTCTTCAATTCTGTGCAGGGCCATGTGCCCATTGAACCACCGTAGGGTACACACTTTGAGATAGACTGGGTCTGTTTTGAGGTAGACGTTTTGAGGTAGACGGTTTGAGGTAGACTAGGTCTGTCTTGAGGTAGACGTTGTGAGGTAGATGGTTTCTTGGAGCCCAGTGCTTTTGGCCTTCAGGATCCAGCTTTCCTTCTCCTCCTTCCGAGTCTGATCCTGTTACTTCTTGTATAGGTTTCAGGAAGTTATTTTGTCAGGTTTAGTGACTGGGTTGTGGTAATTGACATTCTCTGAGCTGATTGTGGGTTTTTAGCTGAGGTTTCATCTATGTCCATGCCGCGGAGTCTCCCCGCCCTCTGTATGAAGACTCGGGTTAGACTGTGTCAGAGAAGGACATGGGACTCTTTGCATTGGTACAGATCCAGACGACATTCTTCGGGAATGAGGGGGAAGGTCAAACTGTTGTAGCCTTGGGATGCCTTCGGACTCATGCATCTCGTCTCGGAAAGTGTTGTTGTGAACTGCCGATCGTAGGACTGTGCTGGAGAAGAAGCTTCCCCACGAGAGGGTGGTGGAGGACAATCTTCTGGAATGTTCTCCATCAAATACGTCCTTTCTGGTAAAGGTGGGCACCATTCTTCTGCCTCAGAATTCATATCCACGTCAGAGTCCTCATCCTGGAAGTGATTCAGCTTGTTGGCTGGTGGAGGAGGAGGCAGCACTTCTGTCCAATTCAGAGATGGCATCTTCAACGGTTTTCCCATTGATTTCTGTTTGCCAGGTTTTCTCGTCTTCAGTCGTCATGTAGTAGCCATCCAGCTCTACGACCTCTCCCATTTTCCATATTGTCTTCCTCCGGCTGCTTTTTTGGCTGCCACGTCTGCCATGTTGATGCCCCGTGTCTCTACTGTGTTCAGTTTTACGTGTGCCGTGACCTTCAACACTGCCACCACTTTTAGTAGTTGAAGAGCGTCCAGCAGGTCTCTGATGGCTCCGTGGTGCTTCACGGTCGATCCGCTTGCCGTGATGAAGTTTCTTGCAGCCCAGATGGGTCCGAAGTCGGGTGCCATGTCATGCGAGTACCTGGAAGTTTTTGTTCTTCGCAATCTGGCAGGTCTTTCGTCAGCTCTATCAGCTCCGCTTCTTGGGCTCTTGGCTGACAAACTTCTGGACCATAGGATGTCTTGATTGCTGGTCACTGCACATCCCGTGTGGAATCTTCCTTCATCATCTACGGTATCTTGCAGATTTTTCATCTGAGGGTCCCTATCCGCATCCCCCCTTGGGAGTGGGAGTAGAGACAGGTAACGGCTGAGGGCACTGAAAAGTGGTGGCAAGCAGCCTTGTCAGGAGGGCGTGTGCTGCAGATATTGTTTTCTTGCAGGAAGGCCCCCCCATGCAACTGGATCCAGGCCGGCTGAGAGGTAGTCTAGAGGCCTCTGGTTTTCCTCGGCGGGTCTGTTTTAAGCCTGGCCAGTAGCATGACCTTCTCCATCTTTGTCCTTCTTTTTCTGTTCAGTCAGGACGAGATGGCTTCTCGTAGTCAGGGAGGCCTAGAGTTGGCGCAGAGACTATGAAGTCTTTCAGTTTCCTGTACGAGATGAAGGCTTCAATGCGTTGATGCAATTGTACAGAGGCTGAATTAAGCCTGGAGCACCAGGGATCCAAGTTCTGCAGTACGAGACTAGACCAAGGAAGACCTGCATCTTCCGAGTTGTTGAGGGAGTCATCTTCTCCTCCGCGGTCTTCCGGTCATCTGTCAAGTGTTTAGTCTAGTGGGCGATACGGTGTCTTCAGGAACTTGCTTTTGACACCACTGGACTCTGTTTTGCAGAACTTACGTTGCTGCTCCGCCAGGCAGAGTAGGGGAGACATGGAAACCACTGTGCAGGTAGCGATGTCGATGACTTCTGCATGCTCCGCAATCCAGTTGACGGGGATGGAGGACAATGCTCTGGCGAGCTGTGACATGCTGTTCCGGGCCCTCTTGGGCCTCACTGTCCATTTGTTCCGCACCCCCCTTGTGCGTTTTCAGGAACTGGTCGTCCAGGTGAGGGGGAACATTGAGGGGAGCTTCGGGCAGATCCATCACCGTGAGCACCGTTGCTGTGGCTGGCAGGTTTGTCAGCAGAGTGTGCAGATCTGGCACAACTTGGGGTTTCAAACACGGTTGCTTAGCTCACAGTCCTCAGGTTATGCACCATTCAATCCAGTCTGGTTCTTCTTCCACAGTCTTCCTCTTGATCGAGAAAAACTGGGACTGCATGATGATTCCCGTTGGTGAGGCGGCTCAATCTGGCCTTGGTCTTCACAGTGCCGTGAGTGACTCCCATCTTCTGGCACAGGGCCGGCAGGAAAACAAGCCGTTTGAAGGGGTCCTTTTCATCAGAGGTGACATTCAGCTGAGCTTTCTTGCTCTCACAGGGGGTCTTTTTGCTGGGGCGTCTTCTTTACCAGCCAGCAGCAGTTCCTTTCACCCAGCTTGATCTCAGGTCTGCATTTGTTAATCAGTTTGAGGAGCTGAGTGGCTGTCTTCTGGTCCAGGGCCTGAACTAACTTCAGGGAGCACCTTCAGAATCTTGTCCAAGATGATCCTCTGGCGCTGGAGCTGGAAGCAGTGCAGCCATTTCATGAAGCAGGTGTGGTCTCTCTGGGTTGAGAGTTTTTCTGGCCCATGCCAAAGTTCTTAAGCCATTTCTTGAACAGCAGTTCCACTCAGACCTCCAGTTGGTCAGAGGCAGTTTAGCTCTGGGTGATGAGCAGCGGATGCTGGGCCTTCTGAGCGTCTGGGGTTCCTGACTCGAGTGACACCCGTACTGGCGCAACTTGAAGTCTCCCTTGGGCCATAGGCTTCTGGGTGCTATGTCCAGCACCTCCTTGGGTAGGTGTTGTGAGTTCATTTTTCCCTTCACCAGTGTGGTCTGATGAACTCCCTCTTCTGGCGAAGAAAGGTAGTGAGGCTGATTACCAAACAGCTGAGCAGGTAGTGATGACTGGGTCACAGGAACTGATGACTGGATATAAGGCAGCTGACACCCTGCTGCCTTGCCGGTGATTTTCCTGCTGGATTCTTGGAGACCAGTCTGATTTCTGCTTCTCAAAGCTAAGTTTTGCTCTACCATTTGTACACTTTAGTTCTGGTTTTGTTTGCCTTGTTTTTTTGGAGTTCAGCCATCCCCGGCCGGGGGTGAGCTGAATTCCATTTTTGTATCTGATCTGTTGATCTCTGGCTTTGTCTTCAGAATATACCTGAGTGCTGATATAGTCTTTTGAAGCCTAGCGACTTCAGGGCCTGTTTCTCCTATCAGTCTGTTGGTACATTTTTGGATAGGGTTTTTGCGGATTGCAGACAGCAGCTTTTCTATCCTGTCCTATTTAGTTAGCTTGGGCACCATCATTTGCTCAACCTATCTTTCTATCTGTGTTAGTGTTTTTCATCTTGCTTCACAGTCATTATATGTTGAGGGCTGCCTATTGCTTTGGGGTCTGCTCTGGGGCAGTTTAGATTTCCCCTTTCTGTCTTTAGGCTAATTTAGTTCTTCGGCTGTGATCGAGGGGTCTAGGGCACCGTAGGAACCCCCCACGGCTACTGCTAGTTGTTGTGGATAGGTTCAGGGGTCTGCAATCCGAAAGCTGCCAACTTCTCTGGTTTTCTGGACTTAGCTATTATTTTTGTTTTTTCCTCCTTCGGTGACTCATCTGTTATGATTGAGTCACCGTAGGAGGCAAAAATATAAATGCTAGCTAAGTCCAGAAAACCAGAGAAGTTGGCAGCTATCGGATTGCAGACCCCTGAACCTATCAACACAACTAGCAGTAGCCGTGGGGGGTTCCTACGATGCCCTAGACCCCTCGATCACAGCCGGAGGACTACATAGCCTAAAGACAGAAAGGGAAATCTAAACTGCCCCAGAGCAGACCCCAAAGCAAAAGGCAGCCCCCCACATATAATGACAGTGAAGCAAGAAGAAAGAACAAAACACAGACAGAAAGATAGACTGAGCAAAGATGGGGCCCACGCTAGCTTAGATAGGAAAGGACAGGAAGGCTGCTGTCTGCAATCCGTGAAAAACCCTATGAAAATAAGAGCCAACCAACTGACAGTAAAAAAGGCCCTGAAGACGCTAAGCTTCAAAAAAGCAATGTCAGTACTCAGGAATATTCTGAAGACAGAGCAACAGGCAAAAGGAGATTCAGCTCACCCCAGCAGGGAATGGCAGAATCCAGAAAAGCAAGGAAAACAAAACACTAATGCAAAAAGGCAAAGCAGAAATCTTAGCTTTAGATGAGCAGGAATCAGACTGGTTTCCTAGAAGTCCACAGAGAAATCACCCGCAGGCCAGAAGGGCGTCGGCAGCCTTATATCCAGTCATTAACTCCACTCAGCCAGTCATCATCATCAGCCCCAGGTGTTTGACAATCAGGCTCACTACCTTTCTTCACCAGAAGAGGGAGTTCCTCGGGCCTCAGTAGTGAAGGGGAAAATGAACTCACAACACTCATCCATAACAAGTAGGCTTGCACCGGTTGTTCGAGCGAGGCCCTTGTAGGGCCACCAGCATGGGCATGATTGATTCTTCTTGGGTCTGGGGTGAAGAAGAGGTCAGGTTTAGTCAAGGTCACATCTTCATGGGACACTTTGGTCACCTTCAGTTCCTGCAGTAGGTCTGCGCTCTTCAGGTGTGGTGGGCAGGTCTCCACCATAAACTGGAACAGGATAGAGTATCCTGGCTGTGTCCACATGCTCAGGGGCTTGCGAGCTGGGGAACGTCTGTCTTGACCTGCAGTCCCCATATAAGACACAGAGTGCTCTGATAGACTGGTGGGGTCGGGGATTTTCACTTCTGATTGCACCAGTGTCCACAAGGAGAGATATGACAGCCCCCAGTGATCTGAGGTATTGGGTCCGCTAATGGGGTTCACATGTCAGGGGTGTGACGTCTGGTGGACCTGGTTTGCCTCTGTCCTATGGACAGGGTTCTTCATTGTCTTCTGTGTTTCTTTCTTGGCCTATTCCTCTGCGGGATGACCTGGGTTGCCGGGGTGCTGTGCACTGGTTCCGGAAATGGCCAAAGTTGCCACAGTTGAAACACCTGCCAGCTCTCCTAACTCTGTGTGATAGTTGCTCCTCCATGTCAGTGGCCATCATGGGAGGGCCTGTCCTCCGTACTCCTGGGAGGGACTCAATTCCTCTGGCTACTGCAAGCAGGACATCTACTGCTATTGTCCTGTACTCAGGCCTGGCCACTATCAGCAGTCTCTTGATTGGTTCTCTTAGTCCATGCACAAAGGCCTGTGCCAACATTTGTCCGTGTATCTGATCATGAATGGTGAAGCCTAAAATTTGGAATACTTGCCTCACTCTGCCATGAAACTTGTCTATAGACTCTGTCTCGGCTTGGCTCATGTTATGCAGGCTGAGCGCTTGTCTGACATTGGCCCACTCTCTAAGCTGTTCAATTAGCTTTGATCCTGATTCCCAGGAATGCACATCTAATTCTGATGGAAGCTTGAAGTGTTCCTTCATGATTGGCCAGAGTGATTCACCTGCTTTTACCTCCATTATGGACCAGAGATCACTCCAGGTTGCAGCATATGTCTGCTGGCTCTGCTGCATTCTTCGGTAAAATGGCATGGGGTCCATCTCTGGGTCTGGCAGATTTCTTAAAATACTGAACACCTGACTAGGGGTGAAGGGCACATAGTGCAAGAGTTCTGGCTCTATCTGCCCCTGCCTTCTTGGTGTCTGTGAGTTTCCCCTAGTACTATGCAGCATGTCTGTCCCTCCTTCATTTTCATCAGAGGAGGAACTGTGCCATTGTGTGATTGTCTTTCTGTGTGTGTATACTTCCCCCCTGAGACTGCAGCTCAGTGTGGCACATAGGATCTTCAGTCTTAGCAGGTGCAGTGTCTCATGGCCCACACCTCCCTTCTGCTAGCTGTTGTATCAGGAGGGCACCTGTGTTGTCATGTGTGGGGAGTGATTCACTTTCTTCTCCCGGTGTCACAGTTGTCTCTCTAGTGAGGGTGTCCTGTGGATATAGGGACGCCTCATTGTCTGGATCTGGCACTGGGCCAGCGGGTGACGATGAACTGAGAGGTGGGTGAGGAAAAGAAAGAGAGGGAAGGGTGGAGGAAAGATTTGGAATAGGAGGAGAAGTGGGAAATAGTGGAGGACAGTGGGGAGGAGACAAAAGGGGAGGAGATGGTGAAGACAAGGAGGAGGAGAAGGGAAGAGGAGAGGGATGAGAGGTGGGCGTTGGTGATGAAGATAGAGAAGGAGGAGAGATAGGAGAGAGAAAAGGAGGAGGAGGAGGAGAAGGGATAGGAGGAGAGATAGGTGAGAGAGGGGAGGAGATTGTGAGAATAGCGGAGATAGAGGGAGGAGAGATATGGGAGGAGGGAAGAGTGAGGAGAGAGAAGATGGGGGGAGTGGACTGCTTCCCCCCTCTGCCATCACGGAAGGCATTCTTGGACCTGTGGTCCTTCTCAGACGGCACAGATTAGTATGCCACTGAAAACACTTTTCCTTCACATAAAAAAAACAAAAACAATCCTTTCCTGTTCACACTATCTGCTAGCACCTTCTGCGCTGTAAAATCCTCTATCACTTTAAGAAATGCAGACTGCAATTGAGCTCAACTAGCTACTTCCCTTTTTCCTTTCAATACATCATACCATGCTGCAGCATATGAAGCTGCCCTTGGAAAAAAACACGTACTTGACTTTCTGAATAACACCTACGGTGTCTGTTCCAAAAACTTAAAAAAAAAGGGTGACTAAAACCTAAAAAAAACACTTTGCATAAAAAGGAAGGGAAAAAGAACAAAACCAGTATATTTAGTGAAAAAAACCTCCAAAAGTAGTAAAAAAAATTTCTCTTTTTAACAAAAAAGACTGAAAGAAAGAAGTGAAAACTAAAACCTAAAAAAAACCCGATAAAATGTCACAAAAAGTGGAAGAAAACTTAAGAAATAAAAAGGGAAAAATGATTTTTAAAAGATTTTAGAAGGATAAAAACCCCAAAAAGTTGATAAAATCAAAAAGTATATAAAACCACTTGGAAAAATTAAAAAAATACAATACGAGTACACTTCCAATAATAAAAGGGTTAATGCAGAAATGATGTAGGATACACACACTTCCCTTTTTTTTTCTCTGCCTGCGTCTCTCAGTGAAATCTTCTGAGAACAATGTAAGGGGAGGGGGGCTAGTGCCCAAAGACTCAACTTTCCCAAAACTTCTAACACTGCAGTAACAAGAATAAAAAAATCTCCACCAAAAATGCAAGATAAAACATAAAATAGGGAAAAACACAGTACAAATATGACAATATGAAAAATATATATCAGGGGCACACCCTGTAGGCAAAAAAAAAGGAAGTGTACAATCTTCAGATCTTTGTGGAAACCTGGAAAGAATTCACATATAGACATCTGGAGAGAGAAATCGAAAGCCTTTGTCTTGTGACGCGTATGTGAAACAGCTGCTGGTAACCGATAACTGCCAACCACACTGGGTGCACTACGCTGTTGACCCGGGAATGTTAACACGCTGTACCGGACGTCCTGGCTGGCTCGTCGGTATCAGTAATGTGATAACTCCCACAATGTTGCCACCACCTGATACCTGGGCCGGCTTCTCCTGTCCTTCCCTGTGACCAGGTGTGTTGGTGGCAACCTGTCAAGTGGTTTGGCTTGCAATATCCCCCCTAAGCTAACACCACCGCGTGGCCTGGCGTGGGCGCTGTTGTCCCTTCCTGTGCACGGGTATTTGTTGTGATAGCTTGATGTGAGATTTGCCTTGTGATAACTCCGTAAGACCCCACCACCTGTCCCTGGGCAAGGCTTCTCCTGTCCTCTCCCTGTGTCCAGGTGTATTTGTGAGGACCTATCTGAGTGGGTCAAACTCCCCTGTTATCGGTTTCCCATCAACCACAAGCACAAATCTGTCACAATTTTTCCACCAACTCTGTCACCCGGATCACAGACACACAGGACCACAGCAGACACTTAGCTTATCCCAGGGTTTGGATAAGGGTGGACTTTTTTCTCACACTACCTGGGTTTGGTGACCACACTGACCGGCTAGAGTTGCTGACTCGGACTGGGCACAGGGAACATTCAGGTAAGATTACTAGATTTTCTTACCTTACTTATGGAGTTGAGCAAATCTCCGTTCCCATGAGCCAAGACCTTGGCCGGCACCTCTGTCCTCTCCGGTCCGTGCGTTTTCGTCCACAGCTGTTGGGCGCCACTTGATGTGGAAATATTTTTGATTTGGGTAGATTTACCCCTGTGTGTACTGTGGCCTGTCCTAATTAGACAGAGTCTTATTGAGCGCTCAAGGAAGGAAAGACGCCACACCTGGTTAGCGGCAATACCTTCCAGCAAACTCTGGAAACTTTATTCACATTCATGGTCTTTTATCAGTTCGTACAGAAGGAGTGGTTATTCATTAACATAAAGGCTTTACTTCTTATCTAATTGGTCAGTTTGACTACATGAACATATATGGGAGAGTTTACCGAAAAGCTGATTCTAACAATATAATTTACGGCCCATTTTCCTGCTGTCTCAGCATGTTCTGGTATCGGCTGGCACATCTGGCCTTTCTTCCTCTTCTGTATGTCTGGGACAAACGTCACAAGACAATGCTATCATGAGATCACATCACCTCCCCAGACTCTCTCATGGGGGGGGGTAGCAGGTTATTTCCACCAACTAGTTATAGAGTTCAAACTGTAAATATGTGTCTGTGTGCATTATGGCTATATAAGAATACATGAGTATATAGCAGTATATGGAGTGAGATCTATATGAAATACATATACATTTCCATAACAGCAGCAGCACATAAAAGTGCCAGCACACCAACTGATGTGCGACCTCACCATGCACTGGAACTCCACACATCACATGCTGGCTATCCTTAGTGAGCAAAAGAGGCCAGTGGTTGAATACTGTCGGTATTCTAGTCAGCCTCTGCACATAACAACTGAAGAGTGGACATGGATGTCTGACATTTGTTTGTTTCACCAAGACTTTGAGAACTTCACAAAGATGGTGAGTAGCAATGAAGCCATTGTCAGTGAAACTAGCCCGCTTCTGTGCCTACTTAAACAGTCGCTGCTCACAATTAAATATTAAGCTTAGCATGCGTACAAGGTGGGGATGGAGGAAGCATAACACAGAGAGATTGTAGCCAGCCCAGCCTAATCTCATCTGCTCAGTGCAGATTGGGTAACAATGAGGAGTTGGATGCTGAGGAGGAGGAAGAGGAGAAACAGGAGCTGGTGACTAGGGCAAAGGAGGCTAGTAGCCTTTGTCCTGTCTCTCCTACGTGAATGGGCTGAGGATTGCAATGAGAATAAAGAGAGGGAGGAGGAGATGGAGAGTAGTCATCATGGTGGAGACAGGAAAGTGTTGGCTGTATGGAGTTTGGTACGTATGGACGACTTTATGTACCGGTGCCTTTCCTTTGACCCTTGCGTTACATTCATCTTGGCAAAAAAGGATGTTTTTGGTTGTTAGCCCTGCTAGACCCATGCTAAAAGGAGAACTTTGCATATGTTCCTGAGGTGGAGAGGTCTTCTAAAATGGTGGAAAATATGTTGAAAACATTCCCATCAGACAATGCTAGTGGCAGGGGGCAAGCTTCCTTGCCAAACCAAGGAGGAGAGGCCAGGTAGACACACAACATAGGCAGGGGTACACTGTCAAAAGGTGTTGGCCAATTTCATGACACCAGCCCAGGGCCTGATGACTGGGTATTTTTGACAAGGAGGGAAAAGTTTTTGAAGATAGTCAAACAATACTTGGCCCGACCAAACCAGCGTACTCCATAATTCTGCTGCAGCTATCAACTATTGGGTCTCTAAGCTGGACACCTGGCATGAGCTGTCCCTCTGTGCCTTGGATTTGTGCATCCTTGCCGCTATCTTCTTGCCTGAGTGGGTTTTTAGTGCCGCCGGGGAGTCATAACAGACAAACATTTCTCCTGTCAACAGAGAATGCAGACAGGCTCACTGTCATAAAAATACATAAAGCCTTGATTAGCCCACACTTTTTCATACCACCAGATGACAGCGGCACATAAAGTGTTGGTAATATTCAATATTTGAATTAGACCCCCCAGTTGTTGCTTTCAGGGGTCTATGATGACCCTTATATTTTCTGTCTTGCATTGTACTTTATGCAAAGCCTTTATAACTGTATAAGTTCATCATCTACACTTTCAAAATATTTTGGTTTAACATGGTTATTATTGCACTACGCATCGGGTATTCTAGAATATGTATGTAGTTTATTTATGAAGATTTAAGAATAATGCAATGAATACACAGGATTTTCCAGTTAAAATATATACATTATCATTAAATGTTATTGCTCATAGAAATTAATACAACTGAACGAAATTATTAAACAGATTATCAAAATATATACCATTACATGAATATCTGAGGGTTAAATTCCGCGCCAATATCGCTGATTGGTCGCCAGGCGCGACCAATCAGAAAAGCGTGGTTCAAATCCTGCGGTAATTCGCGGGTGGACTGCACCTGTCGCTGATTGGTGATTACCAGGCAGTGGTAGAACCAGAGTACTCTGATAGCTGGCCCACTGTCCTGACAGTCAGAGGGGTAGTTGATGTTCGCAAAGGGAGAGTACCTGTACGCCTCTTGAATTGTTGGGAGGAGGACGCCACAATACCTCGGTATGCCACAGTTGCTAAGCTGCTTACTGTCAGTAACAATGCAATACGGGCAGCAGAGCCCTTGGTCTCATCCGACCAGGTGGAGGACAATGGCTCTGTAAAGCAGCTGGAGGAGTGGTGCCAGCAACAGCAGGTGGGGACTGACTCCACCCCTTCATACCAAAAGAATGGGGTTTACTGAGTGACTCAGGAGTATGAGCGGGTATTCAGTAAACACCCTCTAGATTTTGGGAAGGCAAAAGGGGTTCAACACCATATCCCCACTGGAGACCATCCACCCATAAAAGAAAGGTACCGGCCTATACCCCCAACACAATACCAGTGTGCTAAAAGTATGTTGCGGGAAATGAAGGAAGCTGGGGTGATCAGAGACAGTTGTAGCCCCTGGGCAGCTCCAATAGTATTTGTGAAAAAGAAAGATGGTACCATGAGAATGTGTGTTGATTACAGAAAAATTAACAGCATTGCACATAAGGATGCCTACCCATTACCCAGAATTGAAGTCATTAGCCGCACTTAAAACTGCTAACTATTTTTCCACCTTAGATCTCACTAGTGGGTATTGGAAAGTTCCCGTGGCAGAGGCAGACAAGGAGAAAACAACGTTTACCACCCCAGTGGGTCTCTGTGAGTTCAACTACATGCCATTCGGGCTCTGCACCGCTCCAGGGACATTCCAACGGCTGATGGAGTGCTGTCTGGGACACAAGAACTTTGAGACAGTCCTGTTGTACCTTGATGATGTCATTGTTTTCTCCAAGACTTATGAAGACCATCTGAAGCACCTGGCTGAGGGGTTTGAAGCCTTGTCCAACTTTGGCCTGAAGGTGAAGCCTTCCAAATGCCACCTCCTGAAGCCCAAAGTTCAGTACCTCGGTCATGTAGTGAGTGCAGAAGGTGTGGCACCGGATCCTGACAAAGTCACAGTCATCCGGGACTGGCAGAAGCTCAGCAACCTCCATGGAGTACGTCAATTCCTCGGGCTGGTAGGCTACTACCGAAGGTTCATCAAAGGCTTTACTGAGATAGCCACTCCTATGCAAAATCTTCTGGTGGGTCAGCCCAAAAAGGCCAGAAAGCAGAGTCCTACATTCGAATGGAATGAGGAGCTGGAGAGGTCCTTCACTCAATTGAAGATGGTTGTCACAGGAGATGAAATTCTGGCCTACCCTGATTATGACCAACCATTTGTTCTGTATACTGATGCCAGCAACGTGGGACTGGGAGCAGTACTGTCACAGGTACAGAATGGCAAAGAAAGAGTGATCTCCTACACCAGCAGGAAGCTTCGTCCCACAGAAAGGAACCCTGACAACTACAGTTCCTTCAAGCTGGAGTTCCTTGCCATAGTCTGGGCTGTGAATGAACGATTCAAGCATTACCTAGCTTCAGCCAAGTTTACCATCTTCACGGATAACAATCCGTTGACTCACTTGGAAACTCAAAGCTAGGTGCACTGGAGCAGCGATGGATGGCTCGGCTGTCTAACTATGAATTTACCATCAAGTACCAAGCAGGGCACAAGAATGCCAATGCTGATGCGCTGTCCAGGATGCCTAATCTGCCAGATGCAGGAGAAGACCCTGAGGCACTCGAAGAAGTAGAGTTACCTCCCTTCCACCGGCCAATTGCGGCCCAACTTGCCCAGGGAGTGAGAAACAGACGGTCTATCCTGAAAGAGGCTATCCTAAATCCATTGCCTCACCATGACTGGGCAGAAACCCAGGATAGCGACCCCGCAGTCCGCCTGGTGAAGGAGCTACTGTCACAAGCTGACTCACGCCCGGATTCAGATGCTCCTGAAGAAACCCAGCAGTTGTGGAAGGAAAGAGGCAGACTGTTCATCTATAAAGGAAAGCTGTGTTGGAGGAGTATCAATGCACGCACTCATGAGTTGGTATGGCAGGTGGTAGTCCAAAAGAGAGAGGCATCAATGGTCCTGGAAGCATACCACAATGGAGCTGGACACTTCGGATGGAAGAAGTTGGAAGCCTTGCTCCGGGAGAGATTCTACTGGGCTGGTATGAGGAAGGCTATTGAAAATTGGTGGCGGGAGTGTGGAGAACGTAACTTGCGCAGAAAGGACCGTAACAGCCAGCGAGCTCCTTTGCAGCCAATAATAACCAAGCAACCACTTGAGTTGGTTGCCCTGGACCATGTGAAGCTGGTCCCAAGACGTTCCGGCTACATTTATGCTCTTATGTAACACATGCACAGGGAACTGTCATAGCATCTACCAGCATGCTGGAGCTTACAGACACTAATCGTTTTTCTCCTGAGTGGCAGAAGACTACAACTCCCAGGGATCCTTGTTCCAGAGAGATGATAGAAGAAGGGAGGAGGAGGGACTTGGGGGAGGACGCTGAGGAGAAAGTGAAAGTAAAGAGGGAGAGGAGAGAAAACATGGCTGCTGCTGCTGGTTATGAGAAACAGAGTGGTGTGGATCTTGATTCCCCTAAGTTGCCGAGTGTGGGGGACCCCGCGGAGATACCAGTGTTGCCGGAGAGAGCAAAGATCCAGAGAGTTCTGTCGGCACTCCCATCGAATAAAGGTCTAAAACCTGCAGCCCTCAGCTGGAGTCTAAAGAATCCTCCGATTGTTGGAGACACAGTGAGTGTTCTGCTGAGACTTGTGATTCTATCAGTGCAACTTACAGTGAGTACACTGCAACCGAGACTATTGACAGCAACATTCATTTAAGTGCACCTACATTGTCTACTCTGCGCGCCAACCTTCCTTTGCGTGCCAACATCTGCGGCAACTGGGCCCCAACGGTCGGACTGAGTAAATGCAAAAGAGGGGGAATTGGCCACATTATATTTACAGGGTTGGGGTTTAATTAGTCTGTGATGGGTATATGACTTTTATACAGCACAATTAATCGCATTGTATGTTTATTCCTGTAAATCCATTTTAATTCTGCTTCATAGCAATAAATCTGTTAAACTGTTTTACTCCTGCTTCCTGAGTGTGTACTGAGCTGTGGCAGGGGTTTCCTGAATCAGTCCCTGGCAGAAGATAACTGTCCTTCTGCAGCCCAGAGACAGAGCTCCAATCAAGATTCGGGTGGAGGCACTGCGTACAGAAGAGGTGAGACCCCCCATAACACCCAGGGTACAGTGGTAGCCATAAAGGGGTGTTACACTTACCATCATTGACCACTACTTGAGATTCCTGGTAGTAGTGCCTGTCAAGGATCAAACAGCCAGGACAGCAGCCAGAGCATTCCAACAGCACTTTTGCCGACCACACGGTTACCCTGAGAGAGTGCTTACAGATTAAGGTCCAGCTTTCGAGGCAGAAGTGTTCCAGGAATTCTGTAACTTGTACGGTTGCAAGAAGATCAGGACAACCCTGTACCATCCACAGACTAATGGCATGTGTGAAAAGATGAACCAGGTAGTGATTGACCTACTGAAGACCTTGCCTTTGGGCGAGAGGTATCTGTGGCCAGAAAAGTTGCCAGATCTTGTAGACCTCTTACAATCACATTCCTGTGAATTCCACCAACTGCACTCCAGCCTACCTAATGAGAGCGAGGCCTGGCAAGTTACCTATTGATTTGGATATGGGAGTCCTTACCCCTGAAGTAACATCCCCAGATGCTGACTGGGATGGAGAAAGGCAACAGCAATATCGAAGGGTACAAGAGTGTGTGGAAAAGAGTCTAGCTCAGGCAAAACAAAAACAAGAAAAGAACTACAACCAAAATGCACCTGCAGTTCCCTTGTCACCAGGAGAACAAGTCCTCAAGAGGAAAAGAAGGCTGCATAAATTGGATGACCAATGGGAAGCTGAATCCTACACCGTCTTATCATCGAACTTCAACAACACCAAAGTGTGCCTTATCAGTAAGGATGGAGGTGAGACCTCAGCAGCAGTATAGCAGTATCAAGGGATCATCTGAAACTGTGCCCTGACCAGTTAAAAGAAAGGATGGAAGAACAAAACAATCTTCAGCCCATTGAAGAAGAGGAAGAAAAGGTCAGCACTGTACTTGGTGAATTCCCTGCAAACTGGACAAGAATGGGTCCCGCCATTGTAGTTCCTGTCCTAACCTTTCCCCAGCCTACTGCAACTGAAGTAGCAGAGACTCCAGAGAACGTTGAAAATCAGGAAATTCAGGCAGCGGATGCCACACCAGCAGTGGAGCCAGAGAATCCTCGCCCTGCCAGTGGTGAATCTGTCATGCCCACAGTGAGTCTAAGAGTTCGCCGACGGCTACTTTCAAGTTTACCCACACAAGAGCTACGTAGGTCTACCCGTGATACCCAAGGTATACCGCCCATCAGATTTCGCATATAAATAAGTTAAAGTAAATAATGATAGTGTCTAATGTTCTTTAGTAATAGTGAATGGTTTAATAAAAATGCAAATATGTAACCTTTCTCAAGTTTTGTGCCTACAGAGACTGTAAAAACCTGTATATAGTTCACAAATTGCCCAGGAATGGGACCATGGACATTGACGCATGGACTTATCATCATAGGACTCTTTTTGAGCATTTGGTTTTTTGTAGATTTTTCCTTTTTGAATCTTGTACACCTATAATTGTTTATTTGTTTATGTTGTTTACATGTTTTTCTTCAGCCCAGGAGTGCTGAATTTTACTAGGGGGGAGTGTGGTGCCCCCAGGGGTATGGTCGCCACAGTGGCATTGCCTTCCTCCTAGGGGGAGTGATGTCATGCCTGGAAGCAATGAAGGGTCTCTCTGGCAGTTAACCATAACATGCAACACAGTTACCACTCCAGGCCAGCAGAGGGAGCTCTGAACCAATACTAAGGGGAAGAGCTTCTCTCTGGGGGCCAGGAGGGGAAATTAGTTAGTTAGTGTGAGGAGGGCGTCGTGTGCAGACGTGGAGGAGAAGAGACTGAGAAAAGTGGATAGCTCAGTCCCAGTGATAGCGCATGATCTGGAGCCTGGTCTCCAAGGGTGTATGGATACTAACGGTCCTGCACCAGAAACCAGAGGAATAGGAAGCTGTAAATGCCCTATTCCCACATAATCCTCGGAGGCACAACAGCGACGGGTGAGCCAAGAGAGATAGAAGGCCACGGCTGTCTGCCATGCGAGTGGAGTGTGGATAACATCAGAGAGGAGGAACTCCAGTGTAACTCAGTACTGGGAGTACTTCATAGAGAGCGCTAGTAAGGAGACTGCACAACCCATCTGCCAAAGTGATTCCTGATTTGCTTCCAGGCTAACCAGCTCCTGTGCCATCTGTACTCAGGACCCTGGACTGCATTTACCAAGTAAAGGTAAAGAAACTGCAACCTATTGTGTTCTTGCCTTCTTGCTGCAGCCTCCCCGGCACTGCTACATCTCTGTGCCTGACACTGCACCTTCCTTCCCAACAACCACCTACACTGCCCTTGGACTACAGCCCTGCCTATGGAGGGCTATAACATCATTGCTGCAGTACACCATCTGTCCCAGAGGATCTGTCTGCAGTGTCGGCTTAACATTTGCCGAACAACACAGGTGGCGTCACGAATCATCTATTCATAAACTTTATTCCATCACTTCACTCCCTTACATGGACGCCCAGGGCCACGGACCGGGTCACCGCTACTGTGACACTTCCCAGTGAAATACCGGCCCGGTACCGAGTACCCCACTGCCCTGGCAGGCGATCCATGTGCACATAGCCTTAGAACACAGCTAAAATAACAAGTGGAGTGGATTCGGAACAACTCTATGACCTTTCTTGACTGGCCCAGCCAGAGCCCTGACCTAAACCCAATTGACCATTTCTGGAGAGACCTGAAAATGGCTGTCCACCAACGTTCACCATCCAACCTGACGGAACTGGAGAGGATCTGCAAGGAAGAATGACAGAGGATCCCCAAATACAGGTGTGAAAAACTTGTTGCATCATTCCCAAGAAGTCTCATGGCTGTACTAGCTCAAAAGGATGCTTCTACTCAATACTGAGCAAAGGGATGGAATACTTGTGACCATGTGATATTTCAGCTTTTCTTTTTTGATAAATGTGCAAAAATTTCTACATTTCTGTTTTTATTTTCAGTCAAGATTGAGTGTAGAGTGTACATTAATGAGAAAAAAAATGAACTTCTTTGAATTTACCAAATGGCTGCAATGAAACAAAGAGTGAAAATTTTAAAGGGGTCTGAATACTTTAGGTACCAACTGTACATACATACAGGCTAGCTTACAAATAGTACATATACACACATAAGCAACCTTCTATGCAGATACACAGCTATAGGCAGTCTCCTGGATAACAGGATGATTTCCACCCCAAGTCTGCTGAGGTTGAGTGCGACCCTCAGCAGCGGTGTATTCACAGCTGCAGAGCACCTGTCATTTACTTGAACTACATTAAGATGATCAGTGGTTTGGACTGCCACAAGTCCTCAGTGAGCCTTCGCCCCGTGCAGCTGACTAAACCACTGGTCATATGTAATCATTCCAGTCCTTAAAATCAACTCCAAGACCTGCCCAAGGAGCAAATGTCCCTCTGCCCAGCCTGCACCTGTCTTCATAACATATATCGCTGGTACTTAGTAGAGTCCCGTTGACTGTTATGAACTGCTATATATGCAATACATAGCCAGATACCAGATTCTAGTAATGTTCAACACAAAATGATTGCAGAATCTGTCAGTCTACAGCAGGCCTGCACATGAGGTGTGCCACCAAAGGATTTACTGATGTCTGCAGACTTGACCAGGAGACGCCGCTCCCTCCTTATATTCAAATATATTTGCGTCATTCAGATGTGATTACATTTGAACACTTGCGCTCCAAGACTGGGGCAGAGGAACGCCATCAGCCCCAACACGCAAGGGGCATAGGGAGGTTAGCACGATGTTGACATCACACTGCTGCTATCGCTGATGCAGCAGTATCAATGGACAAGTAAGGCAATGGTAAGTGCTCCAAGTAGGAACTAAAGATTAAATGTATAATCATTTTACATGGTAGGGGCTGGAGAGAAAGGATTCGGGTTATGACTCAAATGTCGGGGGTATATTATGGGGTCACAGTGTGTAGGTGATGGGGATATTAAGAAGAAGGGCATTGTGGGGGTGGATATTATGGGGAAGGGGATATTATGACCTTGACCAGATATTATGACCTTGGTCAGATGTGACATCATTTGAAGTGTGACATCTTTAAATTGTAACATCAGAAATATACCAGAAATAATCCAGAAATCAGTCAGAAGGTAAGAATAATCATTGCCTTCTAATTTTACTTGCCTCTCTTTTCTTACCCTGCCCTTTAACCATGCTCACATTTGCTCTCACCGTTTTTACTCCACTAATCCTCACTCTCCTTCGCTATCTGCAAACCCCTGCACCCTTGAACCAAATCACTATCTCACCCTCTCTTTTACCCCCCTACCTCGCGTCATCTGCAGACCTGCTCCATAATCTCAGTCCTTTCCTACTAAAATATAATATGAGCCAGTCACTCTCCTTCACCCACCTACTTTCCTTTTCTCTGCTTCTCACTGCTGGCGACATATTCCCCAATCCTGGCCCCCACCTCATATATCGAATGTCGTTGTTGCTGACTGTGAATAGTTAGGCTACGGTTGGATAACGGGGCAAACAAGCTTCCTCCGCTCCACAGTTCAGAACACGTACCGGGACCCTGCCCCTTTTAACATCAACAATTCCACTGGCCGTCAGTACAGTAGGTCTGCTATCTGAATAGACTGGTTCAAGGAGGGCTTGGTAGTCCCGTCCTCTGATGCCTATGGCTGCTCTCCACCAGATGAGGGTCTCACTCCTAGGGGGAGGCAAAATGGAGTAGGGATCACTCACCCTTATGCTACCAATCTCTCCACCAGTTAACACTACTGCTGTTGCTGCACAAGGGCCTTGATATCTTTATTGAGGACATGCTGTTCTTTGTACAGGGCCGACTCGGCTATATCTTTCAAAATGGTGATGACCTCATTTAAACAATTTTCAATCACATTTGTACCCAATGTTATGATAGGTTGACACTCTGCTCTGTCCACCTCTACCACCACGAGACCTTGAGCTTTGAGCTCCACCTTTCCCACTTTAATGACAACCTCTTTGTACCCCACCTGTGTCAGAGGTTGATCATTACTTGCTATTAATGACAAGTTACCATCAGGAAGTTGGGTGATATCTGCATCAGTCCAATATCTCTGGTACAGTGTGTGAGGCATGGTGGTTACCTGTGATCCAGTGTCCATGAGGGCAGTGAAGAGGACACCATCCACTACCATGGGTATAAGTGGACGTCCACCAACATACCTGTTTGTCCAGTTAGTTGGGCCAGATTGTCTTACTCCTGGGGGGTGGTCCTCAGCCCCAGGGGTCGCCCATTTAAAGGACATTCCCTTTCAATATGATCAACCTTATGGCACCGTCTGCAGATGGGTCTCCCAGAACAGTCAAATCGGTCTGTTCTCATGTCAGTGTGAATCTGTCGTTGCTGATGTTGCGGCATCCTCTTTGGCCGTCGCCATGGGAGATCATCCGGGCTTGATGCTAGTTGGATCCTCTCTGTGGGGGAACAAGTCTGGAGAGTCTGAACCGTTTTACATAGAGCAGCCATATTTTTAGTCAGTTCCTGCACTTGCAGTTGAAAATTTGCAGTAGAATCATCAACTGGAATCTACACATGCTGTACTGCAGGCACTTGGGGTGAGGATACTGCCCCCTGGTGGTGTGTTACTGCTGGATGATTAACTGGCTCAGTGCAGACATAGGTAGATTCTCTTAAGATATGGATGGATCTGTCCTTAAACTGAACAAAGTCCATGTCAGGGTTCTGCAATGACATCATGCGCAGTTGTGCCTTACTGGAATCAGACAAATGACCTTCAATGAACTGCTCTTTCAGCATTTTGTTCTCATCTCTTACACTGTCTGAATCAATTTGTTTAATGGCGCACAGCGCCTCCTGCAGGTTTAAGGCATAGTCTCTAATAGTGTCCTGTGATTTCTGTCTGCAGCTGAAAAATAGCATCTTTATTTCTGAAGCAGTATCGGTGTCAAAAGTATCCTTTAATTTAGAAAAAATGTCTTTTACAATCCTTTTATCAGTCGCTGGCCAAGATTTAACTTTTCTCTGAGCAGCACCACTGAGCTGACTTGTAAGTATACTGACTTTCTGCTGCTCTGACATAGGGTAAATTTCAAACATGCTGCGCAGCTTCTCTTTGAAGTCACTTAAGGTGTGCGATTCGCCATTGTACTGTGGCAGCCATGTCGCACCCAGTATATAAGGCATGGTGAGAGGCAATATGGGAGCTGCAGCTGCTGCACCCTGAGCGTCGCTGGGATTAGACATCTTCCCCCCTAGTTAACCCTTGCAGGAGTGCTACTCACCGCTTCAGTTGCTGCAGGTCGTTGCTCCTGTAGGACTTTAGGCTCGCACGGAATCCTGTTCGAATCCTATTTGTGATGCCTAAATGATGCACCCCAGAGGCAGTGGGATACTCGGTACCGGGCCGGTCATCTTAACCCCTTCATGACAAAGCCTATTTTGACATTAATGACCAGGCCATTTTTTGCAATTCTGACCAGTGTCCCTTTATGAGGTAATAACTCAGGAACGCTTCAACGGATCCTAGCGATTCTGAGATTGTTTTTTCGTGACATATTGGGCTTCATGTTAGTGGTAAATTTAGATAATTTTTGCGTTTATTTGTGAAAAAATCAGAAATTTGGCGAAAATTTAGAAAATTTTGCAATTTTCAAATTTTGAATTTTTATTCTGTTAAACCAGAGAGATAAGTGACACAAAATAGTTACTAAATAACATTTCCCACATGTCTACTTTACATCAGCACAATTTTGGAAACAAAATATTTTTTTGTTAGGAAATTATAAGGGTTAAAAGTTGACCAGCGATCTCTCATTTTTACAATACAATTTACAAAACCATTTTTTTTAGGGACCACCTCACATTTGAAGTCACTTTGAGGGATCTATATGGCAGAAAATACCCAAAAGTGACACCATTCTAAAAACTGCACCCCTCAAGCTACTCAGAACTACATTCAAGAAGATTATTAACCCTTCAGGTGTTTCACAGGAACTAAAACAACGTGGAAAGAAAAAATGGACATTTTAATTTTTCTAACAAAAATTTTTTTTAGCATCAATTTTTTCATTTTCACAAGGGCAGCAGGATAAAATGGATCCTAAAATTTCTTGGGCAATTTCTCCTGAGTACACCGATACCTCATACACTCACTGGCCACTTTATTAGGTACACCTGTCCAACTGTGTGTTAAGACTTAATTTCTAATCAGCCAATCACATGGCGGCAACTCAGTGCATTTAGGCATGTAGACATGGTCAAGACAATCTCCTGCAGTTCAAACCGAGCATCAGTATGGGGAAGAAAGGTGATTTGAGTGCCTTTGAACGTGGCATGATTGTTGGTGCCAGAAGGGCTGGTCTGAGAATTTCAGAAACTGCTGATCTACTGGGATTTTCACGCACAACCATCTCTAGGGTTTACAGAGAATGGTCCGAAAAAGAAAAAAAATCCAGTGAGCGGCAGTTCTGTGGCCGGAAATGCCATGTTGATGCCAGAGGTCAGAGGAGAATGGGCAGACTGGTTCGAGCTGATAGAAAGGCAACAGTGACTCAAATTGCCACCCGTTACAACCAAGGTAGGCAGAAGAGCATCTCTGAACGCACAGTGCGTCGAACTTTGAGGCAGATGGGCTACAGCAGCAGAAGACCACACTGGGTACCACTCCTCTCAGCTAAGAACAGGAAACTGAGGCTACAATTTGCACAAGCTCATCGAAATTGGACAGTAGAAGATTGGAAAAACGTTGCCTGGTCTGATGAGTCTCGATTTCTGCTGCGACATTCGGATGGTAGGGTCAGAATTTGGCGTAAACAACATGAAAGCATGGATCCATCCTGCCTTGTATCAACGGTTCAGGCTGGTGGTGGTGGTGTCATGGTGTGGGGAATTTTTTCTGGGCACTCTTTGGGCCCCTTGGTACCAATTGAGCATCGTTGCAACGCCACAGCCTACCTGAGTATTGTTGCTGACCATGTCCATCCCTTTATGACCACAATGTACCCAACATCTGATGGCTACTTTCAGCAGGATAATGCGCCATGTCATAAAGCTCGAATCATCTCAGATTGGTTTCTTGAACATGACAATGAGTTTACTGTACTCAAATGGCCTCCTCAGTCACCAGATCTCAATCCAATAGAGCATCTTTGGGATGTGGTGGAACGGGAGATTCGCATCAGGGATGTGCAGCCGACAAATCTGCGCCAACTGTGTGATGCCATCATGTCAATATGGTCCAAAATCTCTGAGGAATGCTTCCAGCACCTTGTTGAATCTCTGCCACGAAGAATTGAGGCAGTTCTGAAGGCAAAAGGGGGTCTAACCCCTTACTAGCATGGTGTACCTAATAAAGTGGCCAGTGAGTGTATATGGTCATAAACCACTGTTTGGGCGCACGGCAGGGCTCAGAAGGGAAGGAGCACCATTTGACTTTTTGAATGGAAAATATGCTGGAATATTTAGCAGTTGCCATGTCACGTTTGGAGAGCCCCTGTGTGCATAAACATTGGAGCTCCTCCACAAGTGACCCCATTTTGGAAACTAGACCCCCCAAGGAACTTTTCTAGATGCATAGTGATCACTTTGAACCCCCAGGTACTTCACAAATTGATCTGTAATAAAAAAGAACTTTTTTTTCACAAAAATTTTCTTTTAGCCTCAGTTTTTTCATTTTTACATGGGCAACAGGATAAAATGGATCCTAAAATTTGTTAAACAATTTCTTCTGAGTACACCGATACCTCATATGTGGTTATAAACGACTGTTTGAGCGCACGGCAGGGTCCGGAAGGGAAGGAGCACCATTTGACTTTTTGAAATGCAAATTACTTCTAATCGTTAGCGGACACCATGTCATGTTTGGAGAGCCCCTGTGTGCCTAAACATTGGAGCTCCCCCACAAATGACCCCATTTTGGAAACTAGACCCCCTAAGAAACTTATCTAGATGCATAGTGAGCACTTTGAACCCCCAAGTGCTTCATAAAAGTTTATAACGCAGAGCCGTGAAAATAAAAAATATTTTTTTTCCTCAAAAAGTTTTTTAAGTGCACAATTTTTTATTTTCACAAGGGTACCAGGATAAATTAGACCCCAAAAGTTGTTGTCCAGTTTGTCCTGAGTATGCTGGTACCCCATATGTGGGGGGGAACCACTGTTTGGCACACATCGGGGCTCAGAAGCGAAGTAGTGACATTATGAAATGCTGACTTTGATGGAATGGTCTGCGGGCATCATATAACATTTGTAGAGCCCCTGATGTACCTAAACTGTGGAACCCCCCCACAAGTGACCCCATTTTAGAAACTAGACCACCCAAGGAACTTATCTAGATGTGTGGTGAGCACCTTGAACCCCCAAGCGCAGCACAGAAGTTTATGCAGAGCCGTGAAAATAAAAAATAAAAAAAAATTTTATTTTCACAGGGGTAGCAGGATAAATTGGACCCCAAAAGTTGTTGTACAGTTTGTTCTGAGTACGCTGGTGCCCCATATATGGGGGGGAACCATTGTTTGGGCACACGTAAGGGCTCTGAATGGAAGTAGTGACGTTTTGAAATGCAGACTTTGATGGAATGGACTGCGGTCGTCGTTACGTTTGCAGAGCCCCTGATGTGCCTAAACAATAGAAACCCCCCACAAGTGACCCCATTTTGGAAACTAGACCTCCCAAGGAACTTATCTAGATGCCTGGTGAGCACTTTGAACCCCCAAGTGCTTCACAGAAGTTTATAACGCAGAGACGTGAAAATAAAAAAATTTTTCCACAAAAATATTATTTTAGCCCCCAATTTTTTAATTTCCCAAGGGTACTACCAGGAGAAATTAGACCCCCAAAGTTGTTGTGCAATTTTTCCTGAGTACGCTGATACCCCATATGCTGGGGTAAACCACTGTTTGGGCACATGTCGGGGCTTGGAAGGGAGGGAGCACCGTTTAACTTTTCGAGCGCAAAATTGGCTGGAATCAATGGTTGCACCATGTCGCGTTTGGAGACCCCCTGATGTGCCTATACAGTGGAAACCCCACAATTCTAACTTCAACCCTAACCCCAACACACCCCTAACCACAGCCCTAATCCTAACCATAACCCTAACCACAAGCCTAACCCTAATTCCAACCCTAACCCTAATTCCAACCCTAACCCTAATTCTAACCCTAATTCCAACCCTAACCCTAATTCCAACCCTAACCCTCTTTCCAACCCTAACTGTTATGAATGAGTCACCGAAGGAGGAAAAAACAAAAATACAAGCTAAGTCCAGAAAACCGGAGAGGTTGGTAGCTATCGGATTGCAGACCCCTGATCCTATCCACAACAACTAACAGTAGCTGTGGGGGGTTCCTACGATGCCCTAGACCCCTCGAACACAGCCGGAGAACTAAATAGGCCTAAAGAAAGAAAGGGGAAATCTAAACTGCCCCAGAGCAGACCCCAAAGTAATAGGCAGCCCCCAACATATAATGACGGTGAAGCAAGATGAAAACACTAACACCGATAGAAAGATAGGTTGAGCAAATGATGGGGCCCAAGCTAACTAAAAAGGACAGGATAGAAAAGCTGCTGTCTGCAATCCGTAAAAAACCCTACCAAAAAATGTCCCAACCGTCTGATAGGAAAAACAGGCCCTGAAGTCGCTAGGACTTCAAAAAGACTATCAGCACTCAGGTAAATTCTGAAGACAGAGCAAAGAGACAAACTGATCAGAGACAAAAATGGAACTCAGCACACCCCCGACCGGGGATGGCTGAACTCCAAAAAACAAGGTAAACAAAACAAAACTAATACGTTCAATAGCAGAGCAAAAACTTATCTTTGGGAAACAGGAATCAGACTGGTCTCCAAGAATCCAGCAGAGAAATCACCAGCGACTCAGAAGGGCGTCGGCTGCCTTATATCCAGTCAGAATTTCCTGTTACCCAGTCATCATCTACCAGATCAGGTGTTTGGTAATCAGCCTCACTACCTTCCTTCACCAGAAGAGGGAGTTCATCAGATATCGACGGTGAAGGGGAAAATGAACTCACAACACCTAACCCTCTTTCCAACCCTAACCCTCTTTCCAACCCTAACCCTAACACTCTTTCCAACCCTAACCCTCTTTCCAACCCTAACCCTAATGGAAAAATGAAAATAATTTCTTTATTTTATTAGTTGATCCTGCCTATGGGGGTGATAAACGGGGGGTTTATTTTCCAATATGGCGGAGCCCATGGTCCGGGACCGCGGGACACTGGGAGCCATAACGGCACTCGGTGAGTACCGGGGGGTGCGAGGGGGGGCAATCGGAAGCCAGGGGGGAGATGATGACAGCGGCGGCACATCGCTGCTGTCATTCAGTGGTGGGGGGCAGATCGCCCCCGTTAACAGGTGTGGGGGGTGTTGGATCGCTGTCACCAGCCATGTCCGATGCTACAGCAGCGTCGGACATGGCTGGATTGTAATATTTCATCAATTTTCATTGATGAAATATTACTATCGCTCTGATTGGCTGTTTCACTTTTAACAGCCAATCAGAGCTATCGTAGTCACGTGGGGGTGAAGCCACACCCCCTATGGTGAAGAACAAAGCCCCCTGTATCTGCGGGTCGGGTGACCTTTTAGTGACCTAGGTCACCCGACCCGCAGGGGGGCTTTAAAGTCATGACGCCACATAGGCGTCACTGGTCAGATTGGCACCAGTTTTCATGACGCCTATGTGGCGTCATTTGTCGTGAAGGGGTTAATGGGATGTGTCACAGTGGCAGTGACCCGGTCCGTTGTCCCAGGCGGTCATGTAAAAGGGGTAGAATTGAATGGGAATAAAGTTTATGTAGTGATTCGTGACACCAGTTGGAGTGTTGAACTGTAGTATAGCTGGCACTGCAGATGATCCCTGGGGAAGTAGATGGTGATGGCAGTGCAGATGTTTAATCCTCTCCAACCAGGGCTGACCCCCAGAGATTGTGATGGAAGTAGAAGGCACGGAGTAATAAGGCAGGAGACAAGGGAAGTCACTTTACCATTTACTGTTGTTCAGGTGCAGTTCAGAGGAGATATTACAACTCTCACCAGGTTACAGTCTGCTCTGCAGAATGGGAGTTATCCTTCACTCTGCTGTGAATTGGTGTATGCTTCCTGCTATTCCAATCCCTTCTGGGACCAAAGCTTCCCGGAGTCTAGAACTTTCATTCCTCCTCTGGCAACTTGCAGCTTGGATCCTGTGTGAAGCTCACGTTCCTTCTTGCACAATCCTTCACTGATCCTAGCTTGCTGCAGTCTTCCCAGAGGAAAACACTGCGCTATTGATTGTATAAACTCAAACAGTCTCTCAGCTTACCACCCTGCTCTGAAAGCATGGATGGCCTAGGGGCTGATTCCCTGATGCTTCTTAGCTTTGGCCCTGAAGGAAGCGCATGGCATGGCTTCCAAGAGCATTCTCCATCTTTCCTTCTTCTTCACTGAAAACAACAACACTGCTCCTACCCCTCCCAGTTAGGGTGTGTCTGCAAAGCTCAAAGCTTCAGACAAGTAAGGGAATGAGGTAAATTGTGTGTGTGTGTTGTGGTCTCTAGCAGAGAAAGCATAACTCCCATTGCTCACAAAACACACATACAAAACAGTACATATTTAACCCTTTTGTGGTGGTAAAGACGCAGGGCATCACAAATATGTGCAGTTAGACTACATCAAATCAGCCATTCACAAGAGTGGAAGCTGCCTGCCAGGACAGCAGGTCTGACCCTGAAATCGGGACAGTTCTACTAAATTTGGGACCTTTTAGGAGCTACCGTATGTTGAAATAAGTGTGTCTCTAACTACAATATGCCGCCGGCCCTTCAGAGATTAAACTATATAGGAGGTGATGGTTTGTTTCCCTTTTAGTAATTATAATCTGCATACAGTCACATGGAATTATTGGGTGGCTGTATACAAAATATCACTGGCAGACACAAACAGAAGAGGCCCCTGTGCCAGAACCTCTTAAGCACCTGTGTGGGATGGAGGTTGCGCCAATTATATGTCAGTCATTTCAAAATGTTATCATTCATTTAACGCAGTGTTGAATTTTCTATTTTTCCCATCTTACAATTCCCCTTTTTTCACATACACTAAATATATACTCAATCTTGAATCTTTACTTTTTTAGGTGTTCACTGCTGTGACAGAGCTGAAGAAAAGGCATGCCAAACAGCTTGTAAAATGATTCTCATGTCCAATAAATCAGAACATGACATTGTTGAAGACCTCATTAGAGAGTGTAAAAAGTCCCCATTACCACAAGATCCGCTCTGGCAGTGCTTCCTGGAGAGTTCTAGGTCGGTCCAAAATGGGGTCACTGTTGCTCATCAACCTTCCACAGGACTTGATGGTGCAAAACTTCATTGCTGCTCAAAAGCAAACTCATCATTATGTAGGTAGGTCTTGCTTCAAAACAGAATTCTATGCAAATGTATTTTTACTCTGTGAAAATACACAGTAATTTATCCGTCTATGTCTGTAGTTACAGTATTCATTTATTTTAGCTTAATAGATTTATATTCCTTATATTTTAAGCTGTTGCTAAACTAGGGGGAAAATGTATTAATTTTTTTTATTTTTCACTGCATTACATTATTTCTTTGAAACATGGGCAAATACTGTAGTGCAACTAAATTCTGAGATAAACTAGCCGTACACCTGCAATAGCTGTTAGACCAGTGTTTCCCAAACTCCAGTGCTTCCGGCCCCCCACATGTCATGTTTTCAGTATTTACATAGTTTTGCACGGGTGAGAGAATCCCTGGTACCTTGATGATAATTCCACCACCTGTGCAGTAATAATGAAATTCTGAAAACATGGCCTATTGGGGGACATGAAGACTGAAGTTTTGGAAACACTGTGTTTAGACTGTTGATTAGATATGAACGTTTAGTTTGGTGAGAATTCACATGCTTTTAATGTGAAAAACAGAGAGAGATGCCCCACACCCCTCCAGTGGAGACTTATCCCTCAGAGAACAAAATTGTCAATCTTTTTTAAATTCAAATGACCAATTTTAATATGCACATGAGATCTTGCCAATATGGACAGGCTCAGTCAATTTTAGTTTTATGTGTTTGAGGGCCTTAACCCCTTTCTGCCATATGACGTACTATCCCGTCCATGTGCCCTGGGACTTAATACCCAGGGACGGAATAGTACGTCATAGCGATCAGCGGCACTCACGGGGTGAGCGCTGCTGATTGCGGCGGGTGTCAGCTGATTATCACAGCTGACACCCGGCACTATGTGTCAGAGGTGGTCACGGACTGCACCCGACTCATTAAACCCTAGCACACTGCGATCAAACATGATTGCAGTGTACCGGGGGTTTAGGGAAGCATCGGCAGGGAGAGGGCTCCCTCCGTGCTTCCCTGAGCCCCCCCGGAGCAGCACGATGTGCTGTGCTGCTCCCGGGGCCTCCTTCCCTGCAGGTCCCCGGATCCAATATGGTGGCGGGGATCTTCGGGGGCCTGCAGGGAGCCGGCTTCCTCACTGCCTGCTGAGCGCAGGCATGAGGAAGCCTTGTGCAGTGCCTGTGTGAGATCGCTGATCTGTCACAGCGATCTGTCATGTGACAGATCAGTGATCTGCCACATGACATTGATGTCCCCCCTGGGACAGTATAATAAAGTTAAGAAAAAAAGTGTAAAAATAATTTATAAGAAAAAATCCATAAATAAATTAAAAAAAAAAATTCCCTAATTTTTTTTTCCAAAAAATGAATTTAATAAAAGGCACATATTTGGTATCGCCACCTCCGTAACAACCCGCCCTATAAAAATGTCCCATTAGTTAACCCCTTTAGCGAACCGCTTAAAAAATAAAAATAAAAAACAAAGCAAAAAATAATGCTTTATTATCATACCGCCGTACAAAAAGTGTAATAACGCGCGATCAGAAAGACAGATATAAATAACCATGGTACCGCTGAAAAAATCATCTTGTCCCGCAAAAAACGAGCCACCACACAGCATCATCAGCCAAAAAATAAAAAAGTTATAGCTCGCAGAATAAAGCGATGCAAAAATAATTATTTTTTATATAAAATTATTTTCATTGCATAAAAGCGCCAATACACAAAAAAAGACATAAATGAGGTATCGCTGTAACCGTACTGACCCGAAGAATAAATCCGCCTTATCAATTTTACTGCACATGGAATGGTGTAAACGCACCCCCCAAAAGAATTTCTTGAAATGCTGGTTTTTGTTCATTTTGCGTCCCAAAAATCGGAATAAAAAGCAATCAAAAAATATCACGTGCCCGAAAATGGTACCAATAAAAACGTCAACTCGTTCTGCAAAAAATAAGACCTCACATGACTCAGTGGGTCAAAATATGGAAAAATTATAACTCTCAAAATGTGGTGATGCAAAAACTATTTTTACAATAAAAAGCGTCTTTTAGCGTGCGACAGCTGCCAAATATAAAAATCCGCTAAAAATAGTAAATTAAACCCCCCTTTATCACCCCCTTAGTTAGGGAAAAATAATAAAATTAAAAAAAGTATTTATTTCCATTTTCCCATTAGGGTTAGGGCTAGGGCTGAGATTAGTGTTAGGGGTGTGTTGGGGTTAGGGTTGGAGTTAGAATTGGGGGTTTCTACTGTTTGGGCACATCAGGTGCTCTCCAAACGCAACATGGCGTCTGATCTCAATTCCTGCCAATTCTGCGTTGAAAAAGTCAAATGGTGCTCCTTCCCTTCCAAGTTCTGCCATGCGCCCAAACAATGTTTTACCCCCTCATAAATATGATTTTTTTATTTTCACGCCCGGGCGTTATAAACTTCTGTGACGCACTGGGGGGGTTCAAACTGCTCACCACACATCTAGATAAGTTCCTTAGGTGGTCTAGTTCCCAAAATGGGGTCACTTGTGGGGGGTTTCCACTGTTTAGGTACATCAGGGGCTCTCCAAAGGCAATATGACACCCGCAGACCATTCCATCAAAGTCTGCATTCCAAAACGTCACTACTTCCCTTCCGAGCCCTGACGTGTGCCCATACAGTAGTTTTCTCCCACATATGGGGTTATGAGCGTACTCAGGACAAATTGCACAACAACTTTTGGGGTCCAATTTCTCCTGTTACCCTTGGAAAAATAAAAAAATTGGGAACTAAAAGATCATGTTTGTGGAAAAAATATGGATTTTTTTATTTTCACGCCTGGCATTATAAACTTTTGTGAAGCCCTTGGGGGTTCAAACTGCTAACCACACATCTAGATAAGTTCCTTGGTGGGTCTAGTTTCCGAAATGTTGTCATTTGTGGTGGGTTTCCACTGTTTAGGCACATCAGGGGCTTTCCAAACACGGCATTGCTTCCAATCCCAATTCCAGCCAAAATAATCAAATGGAGCTGCTTCCCTTCTGAACTCTGCCATGCATCCCAATAGTGGTTTACCCCCAAGATGGGGTATCAGCGTACTCAAGACAAATTGTACAATAACTTTTGGGGTCCTGTTACCTTTGGAAAAATAAAAATTGAGGGTGAAAAGATCATTTTTGTGGAAAAAATATGATTTTTTAATTGTACGGCTGTACGTTATAAACTTCTGAGAAGCCCTTGGGGGTCCAAAGTTCTCACCACACATCTAGATAAGTTCCTTTGGGGTTTAGTTTCCAAAATGGTGTCATTTGTGGGGGGTTTCCACTGTTTTGGTACATCAGGGGCTTTCCAAACGCTGCATGGTGTCCAATCTCAATTCCAGCCAAAAAAGTCAAATGGCGCTGCTACCCTTCCGAGCTCTGCCATGCGCCCAAATAGTCGTTTACACCCACATATAGGGTATCAGTATACTCAGGACAAATTGCACAATAACTTTTAGGGTCCTGTTACCCTTGGGAAAATAAAAATTGGGGGTGAAAAGATCAGTTTTGTGGACAAAATATGATTTTTTAATTGTACGGCTGTAGTTATAAACTTCGGTGTAGCCCTTGTGGGTTCAAAGTTCTCACCATATATCTAGATAAGTCCCTTGGGGGGTCTAGTTTCCAAAATGGGGTCACTTGTGGGGGGTTTACACTGTTTAGGTACATCAGGGGATCTCCAAACGTGACATGGCGTCCGATCTGAATTCCAGCCAATTTTGCATTGAAAAAGTCAAACGGTGCTCCTTCCCCTCTGAGCTCTGCCATGCGCCGAAACAGTGGTTCCCCCCACATATCAGGTGTCAGCGTACTCAGGACAAATTGCTCAATAACTTTTGCAGTCCAATTTCTCCTGTTACCCTTGGTAAAATAAAAAAAATTTGACCTGAAGTAATTTTGTTGTGAAAAAAAGTTAAATGTTCATTTTTTTTAAACATTCAAAAAATTCATGTGAAGCACCTGAAGGGTTAATAAACTTCTTGAATGTGGTTTTGAGCACCTTGAGTGGTACAGTTTTTAGAATGGTGTCACTTTTGGGTATTTTTTATCATATAGAGCCCTCAAAGTGACTTCAAATATGATGTGGTCCGTAAAAATAAAATGGTGTTGCAAAAATGAGAAATCGCTGGTCAACTTTAAACCCTTATAACTTCCTAACAAAAAAAAAATTTGGTTCCAAAATTGTGCTGATGTAAAGTAAACATATGTGAAATGTTACTTATTAAGTTTTTTGTGTGCCATATCTCTGTGATTTAAGGGCATAAAAATTCAAAGTTGGGAAATTTTAAAAATTTTCGCCAAATTTCAGTTTTTTTCACAAATAAACGCAAGTTATTTGAATAAAATTTTACCACTAACATGAAGTACAATATGTCACAAGAAAACAGTGTCAGAATGGAAGCGTTTCAGAGTTATTACCTCATAAAGGGACATTGGTCAATTGTAAAAATTGGCCAGGTCATGAAAGTGCAAACCACCCTTGGGGGTTAAGGGGTTAATGAGGATCTATTATCGCTATGAAACCCCTTAACCTAAATTGAAGAAAAGCCAATCTAAACCTTTGTGCAGCAAATCTGCTGCTCCATAGCTCAAAAATCCACGGTTTAATCCATATGTAGATGACGCAGAAGTGCTTCGGGTGTGTTTGGAGCACCTTCTGTGCTTCTGCTTCATTGCCTCTAATAATCCTTGACTAGCGTCACCTTTTTCTGCCTGACTGATAGCTCACTGACTATGTAGTCAAGCCAACGAGCTGTCATTCAATCAGAAGGTGGAGCTGGAGTCATGGTGGCTCAGGAAATGCTGTGATCATGCCCAAAAGACTTTTGTCTCATTTCCATTTGTATGAAAACAAGCATTTTTCAGAAATGGATTTTTGGATATTATAAATAAAGTTTGAGAATGGCATATCTTTCAGACAGCTACATGACCTCATAAGTGGTCTGGGAGGGTTAATCGTGATGGAAAATTGCCTTTAATTGTAGATTCTGACAGACATGCACACTTCCATGGCTACAAGTAAGTAATGTGTTGATTACTGAGCGTGGCACTCCTGCAACATTATTGTGTTCTCTGATTGTTTGTAGTGTATGTTTAGGGGAGGCCTTTTTTTTATAACTTTTAATAGTTTCATCTTTTGTCCAATAAGTCATATAATCTTACAATCAAATAATTACCTCTTGCATGTGAACTGTGTCCAATGGCCGTCTGGCTTTGCTAAAAGCATTAGCGGTTTTTCAATGTAATCAATCATCTTTTTCAAATAATTTTTGGTGATTGATAGGAATATACTTTAGAAGTTTCTGATAGCATTGTGTTAATATATTTCCTTATCACATAACGTTGCTTCCTTAGGCTACTTTCACACATCAGTTTTTTGCCCTCAGGCAGGATCCGGCTATTTTTAGAAAAAATGGATCCGGCATAAATTTTGGAGAACAGTAGAAACGGATCCGTTTTTCTGCTGGATCCGTCTAGCAGGTTATATCTGTTTCCTGGGGGCTGGCCAATTGGATCTGAGCATGCGCAGACTTAAAAAAACGGATCCGGTGGCTGGATCCGTCTTTTTCTGCTGGATCCGGCGCATTCCGGCGCCCATAGACTTTCATTGTAGCAAAAAGCCGGAAGCGTCGGATCCGGCGCTTCCGGCTTTTTCGCCGGAGACAAAAAACGTTACAGTAGCCGTTTTTTCCAGACGCCGGAATGAGACAAGTAGCCGGGTCCGGCAAAAAACGGATGAAACGCAATGCCATCCGGCGCGATCCGGCGCTAATGCAAGTCAATGGGGAAAAACTGGATCCGGCATTGCATTTTGCTGGATCCGGTTTTACAAAAAAAAGCCGGATCGCGCCTGACGGCAAAAAACTGATGTGTGAAAGAGGCCTAAGGGTATCATTAAGTTAGGGTGCTCTTTATAGATAATGGCAACGTGATACTCTAACATATTGATCCTCAATAGATTAGATAATAGCCAGATACTGGAACACCCGAGCTTTTGTTTAAGGAATGACAACACAATGATTGTATGAATTAATATTTCAGTATATTAATTCTAAAATGAAGTTGATATTCATGGTGAGAATACAATTGCTGAGAAAAGTAATGAAACCACCTCATCTGCGCAGCTCAGGGCATGCAGGAGCCAAGGAAATTGTTATGACCAAATGTGTAACTGCAAAGAAAAAAGGAATTGATTCAAGCTCCTTAAAATTTCAAAATTTTATTAAAATATAATAAAATTAGATTCCATGTGACAAATACAGAGCAACGCGTTTCAAACGCCCTTCAGTGTTTTGTCTGATCTAAATAACAATTGGTCTCATGATATTTATATACAGAGTTAGAGCCTAAGGATAGGTCTCTGCGGATCACATGGTACAACAGATAATTAAAAGAGAAAGAAAAAATTTACAAAATTAACGATGGAACATGATTTTCTTTGCTTATGTTGAGACTAGTGTTGAGCATTCTGATACTGCAAATATCGGGTATCGGCCGATATTCGCGGTATCGGAATTCCGATACTGAGTTCCGATACTTTTAGCATATCGAATACCGGAATCGGAAGTTCCCATAATGCTATGAGCCAGTTTGATTTGATTCAGCCAATGAGGAATCTTAAGAAGTGTGGGCACATCCTGTTAGGCATGTAGGCATGTTAACTAATGGCATGGCTGTGATTGGCTGCTGAAATGATGTCATGATGCACTATAAAAGCCGCCGCCGCCGCCATTTTGGGTTCACTCTGTTGTGAATTCAGTTAGGGACAGGACGCTGCCCTTCTGACTCTGAGGGACAGTTAGAGATAGCGATTTGGTATATTGTGCTTTACCCAGGCTACTGTAGCAACCCCTGTGTGAAGCTTTCTTTTCCTTTGCAGCGCTGTTCACAGCTGTCTGCAAGGTCAGTGTGTGTGTGAGTGCAGCTCACGGTGTAGTGTGTTCTGCAGCCACCTCTGGTTGTAGGCCACTCAGCGTGCGTCACTGCCTCATACATATTTTTTTTTTTTTATAGCTGCTCATTTTTACCGATTTCTCCTATTAGTGTGCATCTATCCGTATCCATCTACATTGGTTGCAAACACTATATAGGAGTAGATAGCAGAGCCTTTCTGCAGCCTTTCATTGCTAGTGCACAGTTCTCTGCACTGTAGTGTTCACGGCTGTCTGTGAGGTCTCTGTGTGTGAGTGTGTTCTGCAGCCACCTCTGGTTGTAGTCCGCTCAGCGTGCGTCACTGCACTTGTCCTTTTTTTGCTGTAGTGCTGCTTATTTTTCCTGAATTTCTCCTATTAGTGTGCTTCCATCCGTATCCAGCTAGATTGGTTGCAAACACTATATAGGAGTAGATAGAGGAGCCTTTTTGCTGGCCTATGCCCTGCAGCCCCAGCCAGATTAGTATTAGCCTATTTTTTGGAGCCTCATCTATTGCATTGTAGGTTACCTTCCTGCATTGTAATAGCTCCAAAAAGTTTGTGATACTATTGCTTTTACATCTTTGGTCACATCCTTTTTGTTTTTTAGAAAAAAACAAAACACGTAAATAAAGTTCACCAAACACTCCACTTTACATATGTGTAGGCCACATTAGCTCATATTAAAGTGTAGTCCACACATTTTATAAAATTAGTGTTTCTTATACCTGTTAGCAGCTGTTCAGGAATAAGCACACTAAGCCCTTAGAACTTTTCTGCCTATCTTTATCAGTCTACCAAGATGAAGAAGGCAGGGAGTAAGGCACGTGGTCGTGAGCGTGGAGTTTCAACAGGGAGAGGACGTGGGAATTCTGTGCCTGCTGCGGGCACCAGTGACTCAGCATCCCCCAGTTTTAACAGGGAACAGTCCTTTATGCGCAGCTTTGTAGGAGCTCGCCGTACCCCACTGCTGCGGGAGGAACAAATTGAAGCCGTTGTCGGATGGATGGCAGCTAACGCATCGACTTCAATGACTTCCACATCCTCTCAGGGCCAGAGCACTGAAGAACAACCATCTGTCTCTTCACCACCTGCCAAATTGCCCAGACAGTCAGAGAGCCCTGGACAGGAGCCATCTCATTCTCTACTTCTGTTCTCTGAATCTCTTGGTTTGGAAAGAGGGGGCCAGCCAAGCCGCATTCTAGAATGTGAAGAAGAGGGAGTATGCAGTGATGCGCAACAGCTTTGTCTCTCTGACTCTGAAGAGGCGGGTGGGCCAGTGCCTATGGTCAGCACACCTCAGTACGCATCAGATGACGAGACTCAGGTGCCACTTTCTGGTGCGTACTGTGCTGGCGAGACTACCCAGGAGAAGCAGGTGTTTGAAGAGGGTAGTGTAGATGATGAGGTCCTTGACCCATCATGGCATGAGGAACAGGAAGGTGGTGGGAGCAGCTCTGAGGAAGAGATTCCCCCAAACGGCCAAGACAGGAGGGAGAGGGAGGGGGCAGACTTGGTTGCCTGTAGCTTCCACTTAAGCACCCATTAGGAGCATTCCTCTTCCAAAACCCAAAACGGGTGCTCCCAGAACTTGCAGTGCGTGGTCCTTTTTTGACACAGTTGCAGATGACATTTGCTTTGTCAAATGCAAGCTGTGTAATCAGAAAGTCAATAGAGGGAAAAGTGTCAGCAACCTCAATACCACAAATATGTGGAAACATGTGCGGACCAAGCACGTGGTGGAGTTACAAAGACACACTGAAGACGTAGGCCAACCTACAGCACCACCTACTACCTCTTCAGATCGTGTTGTAGCCTCTTTCTCCAGCTCACACACAGCTGGTTCGGCTTCCTCACAGGATCACCAAGGAAGAACCTCTGGCACTGTTGTACTGAGACCCAGTGTCATTACACCCACAGCACCACGTTCCCTGTCATCCTCACACTCCCAGGCCACTCTACAGCCATCGGTAGCACAGGCATGGGAGAAAAGGCGGCCATACTCGGCAAACCATCCCCGAGCACAGGCTCTGAATGCTGGCATTGCAAAACTACTGGCCCTTGAAATGCTCTCATTCAGGCTGGTTGAGACTGACACCTTCCATAACTTCATGGCATTGGCAGTCCCACAACACACCGTGCCCAGCCGCTTTTATTTCAGCAGGCAAGCCGTCCCTGCCCTGCAAAAGCATGTGGAGGGAAAAATTAAACATGCGCTACTAAACGCCGTCAGTAGCAAGGTCACCTGACCACCGATGCGTGGACCAGTAACCATGGACAGGGACGATACCTTTCCCTCACTGCCCATTGGGTAAATGTTGTGGAGCCGGGTACAGATCTTGAGAGTGGCGCTGTACGTGTTCTGCCAACTCCAAGGATTGCAGGAATCCAGTCTGTACACATTGACTCCTCCTCATACTCAAGTCAGCGCTGCAGGAGCCGTCACGGTCTACCTCCACATGGACCCGTGAACGCTTACCTGTTACGACCGATATGAGCACAGCCATGGCCAAACGTCAACAGGCCGTACTGAAATTAATTTCTTTGGGGAATCGAAGCCACACAGTGCAGGAGCTCTGGAATGCCATCAAGCAGGAGAGCGACGTGTGGTTTGTGCCAGCAAATCTCCAGCCAGGCTTGGTAGTGTGTGACAATGGCCGAAATCTGGTGGCAGCTCTGTGCCTAGGCAACCTCACTCACATCCCATGTCTGGCACATGTGCTCAACTTGGTCGTGCAGAGTTTTTTGAGGGACTATCCGGATCTTGATGCACTGCTGCACAAGGTCTGCATAGAGTGCGCTCACTTGCAGCGTTCCAGCATGGCAAGATCTCGCATTGCAGCTCTGCAGCGCCGATTCCGCCTTCCGGAACATGTGACCTACCCACCAGGTGGAATTCAACGTTACATATGTTGGAGCGGTTGTGTGAGCAGCAGGCAGCAGTAATGGAGTACCAGCTGCATCACGCGCAAACAAGTCGCACTGCGCGCCGTTCACACTTCACCACCACTGAGTGGGCCTCTATGAAGGACATCTGCCATGTTTTGCGTGCCTTCGATGATTCCACGCAGATGGCGAGTGCAGATGATGCACTAGTCAGCATGACTGTCCCCCTTATCTGCCTGCTTCAAAAAACACTGCAAGCACTAACGGAGGAGGTTTTGGAAGAGGTGGAGGATGAGGAGTCACAAATGCCATCTGCTTCTGGACAGTCTGCGCAACGTGGTTCCTCACAAAGGCCTAGGCATGGGACACTTTGTGAGGAGGATGAGGAGGAGTCAATGGAGGAGAAAGACCTCTCTCCAGAGGAGGGAGGTACACAATGCTCTAGTAGTCAGTATGTAGAGCGAGGGTGGGGTGATGCACAGCAGGCAGAGATGACGCCTCAAGCAGGGGACAGCGTTTCTTGGCCAGTTGGGAGTCTGCAGCACATGGTTAATTTCATGCTGCAGTGCCTGAGAAACGACCGCCACATCGCCCACATTCTCAACACGGCTGATTATTGGGTGTACACCCTCCTAGATCCTCGCTACCGGGACAACTTAGAAAGCCTCATATCACCGTTGAACCGGGAGCGTAAAATGCGGGAGTACCAAGACACACTGGTGCATTCCATCATGTTCTCCATTCCACCCGAGAGCAGTGCTACGGGAATGTGGACAGAGCAGGAGAAATTGCCGGACACACAGCCAGGGATCAGCTGACGTTACTGAACCCCAATAACACAGGAGCAACTGTTGACTGTGCAGACGGCACTTCTGAGCAGCAACTGGTGGTGTTGGAGCCCAGGGTAAATACTAGAAACAGAGTGGAGCCAGAGGCCTAATTGGAGCAAGTTTAAAATCAGTAGTAGTCTACAACAGATATTAATCATGATCCATTTAGGCCTCTGCCTCCACTCTGTTTGTACTATTGACTCTGGGCTCCAGCACCGCCAGTTGCTGCTCAGAAGTGCCGTCTGCACAGTCAACATATGCTCCAGTGTTATTGGGGTTCAGTAAGGTCAGCTGATACCCAGCTGTGTGTCCGGCAATTTCTCCTGCTCTGTCCACACTCACACCTACAGATTTTAAATTTGCTCCAATTAGGCCTCTGTCTCCACTCTGTTTGTAGTATTTACCCTGGGTTCCAGCACCGCCATCTTGTTCCCGGCAGTGTCTTTGGCATGGGTACTCCCTCCTGCCCAGCCTGGTTATAGCACACCAGCTGTTTCCGGGAAGTGTCAACGTCATTTTGGCACCAATACGTTGTCTTGTCATGTTGTGGTCGGGTTAGCCGACTCTATGGTGCCTGCAGTTTAGGTGCTTCCTATGTGGGCTGCGGGATCTGGCATTAAAGGCTGTTTCCGTAGTGCCAATAGGACAAGTACCCCCTGTAGGACTGTGGGTTTCGGTAACTGCGGCCGGCTCGCGGCCTTGCAACGTTGTTTTTCAGGGGTACTTTCTGCTACCCTTCCGGGTTCCAGCACTGTCAGCTGATTCTCGGCAGTGCCATTGGCTCTTGTTCCTTCTGCTGCCCCTCTGGGTTCTAGCACCTTCAGCTGGTTCTTGGCAGTGCCTTTGGCTTAGGTACCTCCATCTCGATATCCGAGTTCCAGCAATGTCTGCTGGTCCTTGGGAGTGCTTTGGAGCACAGGTACCTCCTGCTTAGTAACCGGGTTCCAGTACCGTCAGCTGGTCCTCGGTAGTGCCATTGGCTCTTGTTCCTTCTGCTGCCCCTCTGGGTTCCAGCACCATCAGCTGGCTCTCGGCAGTGCCTTTGGCTTAGGTGCCTCCATCTCGGTATCTGAGTTCCAGCAACGTCTGCTGGTCCTTGGTAGTGCTTTCTAGCACAGGTACCTCCTGCTTAGTAGCCGGGTTATAGTACCGTCAGCTGGTCCTCGGTAGTGCCATTGGCTCTTGTTCCTTCTGCTACCCATCCGGGTTCCAGTACCGTCAGCTGGTTCTTGGCAGTTCCTCAGCCTTCTTGTACCTTCTGCTACATTTCCAAGTTCAAGCTTTTTGAAATGGTTTTTGGTAATCACGCTGGATCTCCCTGATGACGTCCCTGAAGACCACCCCAAAGAAGACCAAAAAGATGACCCTGAAGAAGATGACCAAGAGGACAAAGAACATGAAGACAACCACCAAGATACAGAACAACAAGAGACAGAAGACCAAGAAGCAGAAGAACAAAAAGCAGAAGAACATTAAGCATAAGACTAAAAATCAGAGCAAAAGATATTATCTAAATTATAAGCAGAAGAAGGCTAAGCAGTGTATGGGGGTGAGTCCGTTCCTCCTCGTGGTGCCACTGGAAAATGCCTGCTGCTGCAGGCCAAACTGAACGCGGACAAATCCTGTTGTAAATATTTTGTGACAGGCAGAAGGGAAGGTGTAATCTTCAAACTTTTATAGATAACTACAGGAATGCCTGTCACAAATAAGAATATGATGAAGAAGAAGAATCTGAAGAAGATGAAGAAGTAGAATATGAAGAAGAATAATAGTTGAATAAGAATATGAAGAATGTAAAAAAAAGAATAATTGGAAGAAGGTGAAGAAGAAGTTGATGAAAACGATGCTGCTGAGGATCATGAAGGAGAAAATGTGGGAGAGTAAAAAAGAAGGTGAAGAGCATGGAAGTAGTGAAATATACATATCTGACAAAATGTAACAAAGGTTAACATAGTCAATATCTTTGAAATTCCCACACAGCAATGGCATAAAGTGAGACTAGGGACTTTTTTTTTTTTTTAAGTGGCGGAGGAATACAGTGCGGAAGGATACCTACCTTCCGTCATTGGATTCCTGCAGCCCGTAGAGAACGGCAGCATCATCTGATGCTGCAGTTCTCTACCCAAGATCGTCGTGGGACACACTTTCGTGGACTGCTTCGGATCGTGGGTGAGTATTTTTGTGGTTTGTTATGTTAATATTTATTCCGGAAAAGACAATGGCTTCGGGGAACAATGTGACAAGTATTGGTAAGTATGTTACTCTATGTTATATGTACTGTATGTCTATGTATGTATTGTATGAATGTATTGTATGTATGTAGTATATATGTGGTATGTATGTAGCATGTAGTATGTATGTAGTATGTATGTAGCATGCAGTATGTATGTAGCATGCATGTAGTATATATGTAGTATATATGTAGTATGTATGTAGCATGTATGTAGTATGTATGTGGTATGTATGTAGCATGTAGTATGTATGTAGCATGCATGTAGTATATATGTAGTATGTATGTAGTATGTATGTAGTATGTATGTGGTATGTATGTAGCATGTAGCATGCATGTAGTATGTATGTAGCATGCATGTAGTATGTATGTAGTATGTATGTAGCATGCATGTAGTATATATGTAGTATGTATGTAGCATGTATGTAGTATGTATGTGGTATGTATGTAGCATGTAGTATGTATGTAGCATGCATGTAGTATATATGTAGTATGTATGTAGTATGTAGTATGTATGTGGTATGTATGTAGCATGTAGTATGTATGTAGCATGCATGTAGTATGTATGTAGCATGCATGTAGTATATATGTAGTATGTATGTAGCATGTATGTAGTATGTATGTGGTATGTATGTAGCATGTAGTATGTATGTAGCATATATGTAGTATGTATGTAGTATGTAGTATGTATGTGGTATGTATGTAGCATGTAGTATGTATGTAGCATGCATGTAGTATGTATGTAGCATGCATGTAGTATGTATGTAGCATGCATGTAGTATGTATGTAGTATGTATGTAGTATGTATGTGGTATGTATGTAGCATGTAGTATGTATGTAGCATGCATGTAGTATGTATGTAGCATGCATGTAGTATGTATGTAGCATGCATGTAGTATGTATGTAGCATGCAGCATGTATGTAGTATGTATGTGGTATGTATGTAGCATGTAGTATGTATGTAGCATGCATGTAGTATATATGTAGTATGTAGTATGTATGTGGTATGTATGTAGCATGTAGTATGTATGTAGCATGCATGTAGCATGCATGTAGTATGCATGTAGCATGCATGTAGTATGTATGTAGCATGCATGTAGTATGTATGTAGTATGTATGTAGCATGCAGTATGTATGTAGCATGTATGTAGTATGTATGTAGTATATATGTAGTATGTATGTAGCATGTAGTATGTATGTAGCATGCATGTAGTACGTATGTAGTATTTTTTTTTTTTTTTTAACATTTAACACATTAGCCGGATGATGGGACTACTACTGTCCCATCATTGGCTAATGTGTCAATCACTGTCATGGTAGCAGGCATCGCCCGATGGGACTTGTAGTCCCATCGGACGATGCCTGCACAGACCCCCGAAGCCTGCACAGACCACCGGCAGGCCGGCACAGCCCCCCGGCAGGCCGGCACAGCCCCCCGGAGCCTGCACAGACCACCGGCAGGCCGGCACAGCCCCCCGGCAGGCCGGCACAGCCCCCCGGAGCCTGCACAGCCCCCCGGCAGGCCGGCACAGCCCCCCGGCAGGCCGGCACAGACCCCCACAGGGTGCACAGACCACCGGCAGGCCGGCACAGCCCCCCGGCAGGCCGGTACAGACCCCGGGCAGTCCACACAGCCCCCCCGGCAGGCCGGCACAGCCCCCCGGCAGGCCGGCAGAGACCCCCGGAAGGCCCGAAATGACGGCGCATCATGATGCGCACACACCGCGCATCATGATGACGTCAGTCTGTCAATCAACTTTGAACTTCCGATTCCGATGCCGAATTCCGATATTGAAAAAATATCGGAAGTCGGTATCGGAATTCCGATACAGCAAGTATCGGCCGATACCCGATACTTGCGGTATCGGAATGCTCAACACTAACTATCAGTTAAATGTTCGGAAATGCAAACTTTTAGTTTTCTGGAGGTATAGCCTGTGTATATGGGATTATAATGGCTTTACATAACTCCCCCCTATGCTGGAGAAATTGCGGTCTCAGGGGCAACCTACTCCACATCTTCTGATCCTGCCCAATCCGCTGCATTTTCTGGTCTCGGATTTCGTCTCTTATTAACAAAATTTCCAATCAAAACATCTATCTCTCCCTGCAGATGGCATTGCTATCATTTGACTAGGGGTCCCATTACATTTAGCGATGCACCAGCGATCCCGACAATGATACGACCTGGTCAGGATCACTGGTGCATCGCTAAATGGTCGCTAGTGAGCTGCCAAACAGGCAGATCTCTCCAGCAACGCAGCAGCGATAAGCGATCCGTCGGCGATCGCTGTTACCTGTCACACAGCGATGATGACGACTTCCGCCTGCGTCCATGCATCGCTAGTCGGCGCCAGCGGGACGCCAATGAGGAAAAATGGCCCAGGACATTCGAGTGCGATCAGCGATATCCAGCGGGTGGGGCCGGTCGCAGGTACGTGTCACACAAAGCGAGATCGCTAGTGATATCACTGTTGCGTCACAAAATCGGTGATGCTTTAGCGATATCGCTAGTGATCTCGCTATGTGTGAAAGGCCCTTTAGTAAACGTTAGACCCAACCTCAGCGCTCTAATTATCCACATTCTGCTAGAAGCTAAAAAAGCTATTGCCTTCAACTGGAAAAACCAAGCTCTCCCTAACTTTAAAGACTTAACTGACCAAATAGCCCTCCACAGATCATTCGAACTCAGATTCGCCCTAGCTAACTATTCCCATTCCAAGCACTTCAATAAATGGTCATACTGGAGTTTGCAGACTCCATATACAGAGCCTCTAAGTGTCAGAAAAGCAGATTCTTTCCTTAAATGATCTCAATTTGGATATTATACCCCTTTGGGAATTTATCTACAGGTATAGTGACGATTTTGATTCCATGGTGTTTTCCAGAAACAAGCAGCAGTGGATATTGCAGAGTGAAAATTGCTAATCTGCTATTATAGTGCCCGTACATTATAGTGTCAGTATGTTGTAGTTACCAGTATGTATTGCACAGCTTCTGGAGTCAAGCATCTGTAAGTTAGGTGGGCTCTCATCACTACAGAAATGCAAAACATGTGGACACTAAATGTGGTTTAGGCATACTGGGGCTCAGAATGAAGGGGGAGTTTGGATTTGGGAGTGCAGAATTGATTGGATTTCTTGTGTGGAATGAGGTGCCATAGCGCTTTTCCAGAGCCAGTAATGTGGAAGCCCCCTATATTTCCTTTAACAGATGACAAACCTGAGTGGGTACTTGTTTATTTTCTGGATTGAGTTGAAGCTTTTATTGGGAACATTTTACATAACATTTAGGATCACATTTATCCGTCGGTCTATGCTGACTACTTACATTGGGGTTTCCATCTATATCCGAGTGACGTGATTCAGATGAAACTATCATGGGAGTCACCATAATGAGGCAGCAGAGTAACTCTGGACTACGTCTGGCCTCTGTTCTGTGTTGTCCTTCTTTTGAGAATTGCACAAAACTGTGGTCGACCGTGCTATCATGCGCACTTAAAAAGATGGACACCACCAGCTCACAGGTCCTATAGCAGCCACAGTACCTCCATCTGCCTGACTATAGGGAGTCTTTCACCGTGGGTTCCATTTGGATCATATATTTCAGATAATTACAAGGAAACCCTGGTGTAAGTGCTCAGCTCAGAGCTCAGGATAAATGTGAGCCAAGCCATACTACGATCTTTTGGAGGCAGAAGGAAAAAGTCAATAGGTGAAAAATTTGTTTTATTTACTTTTTACACCATTCCTCATGTGGTAGAAGGGATTCTTTAGGTCGGTACGATTTCAGCGATACCAGATTTATATTAGGTTTTTATGTTTGGCTGCTATCACACACTAAAAGACGCTTTTTGTTGCAAAAAATAGTTTTTGCACCACCATATTTTAAGAGCTATAATTTTTCCATATTTTGTCCAACAGAGTCATGTGAGGGCTTGTTTTTGCTGGACGAGTTTACATTATTATTGGTACCAGTTTCTGGCACATCACATTTTTTTGATCGCTTTCTATTCCAATTTTTGGGATGCAAAATGAACAATTAAGAGCAATTCAGGATTTTTTTTAAATGCCGTTCTTTGTGTGGTAAAATTGATAAGGCAGCTTTATTCTTTGGTCAGTACGATTACAGCAATACCACATTTATATCTTTTTATTATTGTTTTGGCGCTTTTACACAATAAAAACTTTTATCGAAAAAAATATTTTACATCGCTTTATTCTGAGAGCTATAACTATTTTTATTTTTCCATTGACCTCTATGGCGCATTGTGTTTTGAGGGACAAGATGATGTTTTCAGTGCTACTATTTTATTTATATTTCATCTTTTTGATCACTTTTTATTGCGCTTTTTGTTCGGTGGTATGATAAGGCATAGTTTTTTGCCTTGGTTTTTTTTTTTTTTTTTTTTACAGTGTTCACTTAAGGAGTTAACTAGTGGGACAGTTTTATGGGTCGTTCCAATTGCAGCAATACCAAACTTACTTTTTTTTGTTTGCGTAAATAAATGTATTTATTGGATTAAAAAATTTTTTTCTTTATTTAGGATTTAAAAAAAATATTTTTACAATTTAATAACTTCTTTTTTTTTCTACTTCTTTACATTGTCCCACTATGGGACATCATGCTTACAGTGACAGATCGCTGATCTGATACTCTGCAATGCTTCTGTACTGCAGGTCATCAGAGCATCGTCTGACAAGCAGGGAGGAGGCGTGTCAGCTCTTGTACTGAGCAGGCGCTCACAGGCCACCTTCCCTGAAGGACCCCACAGTCATCTTGTGGCCTGGGGTCACCATGAAAACCATCGACACAATGTGATCGTATCATGTTCTGCCAATGGCAGCAGGCAGCGAGCTCACTCCCTGTGCGATGCATCCTCGATTTTACTGTCACTACTGACAGTTGCATCAGAGGGGTTAAATGTCTGCGATCAGTGCTAGCACTGATTGTGGGTGTTGCTCCAGGGTGTCAGGTCTCACCCACAGCTGACACCCTCACGTGATTGCTGCAGTGCTCAGCGTGAGCCCGCACGATCTAGGCGCTGTATATGTACTTCTCTTTGCGGGAACACCGCTCCAGCAGAGCATTATATATATGGCACATATCGGAAAAGGGTTAAGGGTTTTAATCGACAATTCATAAATAAACCATAATAGTAAATAATAATCAATTCTGTAAACAGCGACTCAGTCCTTATTTGACCCGAGCCGCACCAGAAATATTTAAACACAACCCAGCCACAAGGATGGATGTAACCTCCCTCTAATAAAACACGTGACACTTAAAATATAACAAAATGAAGACATTTGATTTTTCTTCAAACGTCAGGTTAGCAATGCTCCATCGCGGGCCATCACGGAGGGTTAAATGTCAAAGACCATTGCTTCCTTCCTGCTGATCCACCAGCCCTGGGATTCCTGGATTCTGGTGGGAAAAGATTCTGTGGGTGTTTCTTATCTGCCCAGCAACTGAGATACCAACCAAATCTCAACAGGGTTAACCCTTGAAGGAACTGAGAGACACAAACCATATTAGTCACACTGATCTTAACCATTTACAGTGGGTACAGAAAGTTATTCAGTCTACTTTAACTTTTTAACTCTTTGTTTCATTGCAGCCATTTGGTAAATTAAAAAAGTTCATTTTTTCTCATTAATGTACACTCTGTACCCCATCTTGATTAATAAGAAAGCAGAAATGTAGAAATTTTTGAAAATTTATTAAAAAAGAAAACTGAAATATCACATGGTCATAAGTATTCAGACCTATTGCTCAGTATTGAGAAACACCCTTTTGAGCTAGTACAGCGATAAGTCTTCTTGGGAATGATGCAACAAGTTTTTTACCCCTGGATTTGGGGATCCTCTGCCATTCTTCCTTGCAGATCCTCTCCAGTGCCGTCAGGTTGGATGGTGAACGATGGTGGACAGTAGAGTTGAGCGACTTTGGTCGGATCGGGTTTCGTGAAACCCGAATGAAACAAAATAAGTTTCAGATGAAACTCGTCCGACTAGAGCAAAAAAAGTCGGAGTTTCGTCCGACTTTTATTTCCCATTGACTTGCATTGGGGTCGGGTTTCGGACGAAACTCCGACTTTGTTTTGCTCTAGTCGGACGAGTTTCATCTGAAACTTATTTTGTTTCATTCGGGTTTCACGAAACCCGATCCGACCAAAGTCGCTCAACTCTAGTGGACAGCCATTTTCAGGTCTCTCCAGAGATGCTCAATTGAATACTTTCTGTACCCACTGTATGTACACCAAAAGCCTTACAAATCCCATCTGCCCCCTTAGTTTAATACACGGGGGCTAATATGGGATTATAATGGCTATACATTAACTGCAACCAATAACTGAATTAAATTATTAAAATAATAGACATGAACCAAGTTGTGGGAAAACAGTCCACTATGTTTTATTATGGGTTTTAATCATTAATAAATAAACCATAATAATCAATAATAAAGAATCAACAATCAATTCTGTAAACAGCAACTCCCTCCTTAACGACCTCCGATACGCCTTTTAAGGGCAGTCGTTAAGGGGCTTTATTCCTCATCACCGCTTTTTAGCAGCACTGAGGAGTGAGAGGGTAGCGCCACCTGGCGGCCGCAATTCCCACGGGAATCAACTGTACATGACAGCTGATAGCATGCAATATTGGTCCCGGCTGGTTTTGAAGCCGATCGGGGCAAATTAACCCCTTAAATACCAGTCAATCACAACAGCGGTATTTAAGTTAATGTAAGGGAGCCACAAGACCCCCTTAATAAACATCGGACTCCTGCGATCAGAATCGCAGGTCCAAATGGTTACCATAGTATCCTGAGGTATCCTGGGTACGGTGGCCTGTGAGATCCAGCTATAAGCTGGATCTCACAGGCTGATAACGTGACTCACTGACTGCTCTCATGCACTGCAGTTCACAAGTACTGTGAGACCAGTGATGAAACTAAAAAACATGCATGTTCCACAGTGGTACTAAGTAAAAGAGTGTAAGGCCGGTTTCACATTTGCGCTTTATAGCGCAGCGACGGCCTGCGCATGGCCGCCGCTAAGCCCCGCCCCCTGCCGGCTCCCTGCCCGCCCCTTCCGGTCATCACCGCCTACTAGCGCACAAGGACGCTTGCGATCTGCGCACCCTATCTTTAGCATAGGGTGCGCAGATCGTGCGCTGGCCGTGCGCTAGCAGGATTTTGCCATGCGCTGCGCACTTTTGCAGGTGCGCCGAGCGAAGCCGAAATGCAACATGCTGCGTTCGGCGCACACGGGCGCACCTTCAAAAGTGGAAGGGGCGGGCAGGGAGCCGGCAGGGGGCGGGGCTTAGCGGCGGCCGTGCGCAGGCCGTCGCTGCGCTATAAAGTGCAAATGTGAAACCGGCCTAAAAGTTACAAAAAATATGTAAAAAAAAACAAACTGTTATAAATCTGGTATCGCTGTAATCGTACCAACCTGATGAACAAATTGGTCTTATGACTTTTACCGCATGGTGAACAGTGCAAAAAAAAATAAAAAAACAATAATTGTATTGCTGAGTTTTGTTCATTTTGTATGAAAAATTCGAATAAAAAGCGATCAAAAAATATTATATGCCCCGAAACACTACCAAAAAAATCTACAACTCGTCCCACAAAACATAAGCCCTCATACAGCTCTGTTAGCCAAAAAGAATTAAAAAAAGTTACAGCTCTCAGAATATGGCAACAAGAAAACCCTACTTTTTATTTAAAAAAAAGCATTTTTACTTTGTGATAGCAGCAAAACCTGTAAAAGAAACCTCAAAACATATAAATCTGGTATCACTGTAATCGCACCTACCTGAAGAATAAATCCACCACATCACTTATACTGCATGGTGAACTGTGCAAAACTGCTGACTATTTGTTCATTCTGCCTTCCAAAAATTTGAATGAGGCTTGCCCCACATTTATTTTGCTCTCCCCGCTGAGTGCTTATGTCGAGGCTTCTGTGAAAATTCCCCCAAACCACGATTCAGCCAAAACCCTCACTTATGAGGGAGATGGAGTAAATTTGGAGTGGTTTCTGTCCCGGCGGTGTCCCATCATTTTAGGTGTCTTTTTAGCACACAAGTGTGGTCGACTACAGATCTGTGCACACCTAAAAAGATGTACCGCGTTTTTCGGACTAGGAGGCACCAGACCATAAGATGCACCAGACCATAAGACACACCCCAAATTTTCATAAAGAGAATGGGGAAAAAAATTAATGAGTCAAATAGGGGTCCTTCTTACAGTCCTGAATCCTGTTTACCCGGGGGGGGGGGGGGATCAGCAGCGCTGGTGGAGCGGAGTCACAGGGGGTGTTTGTGGTTCGGCAATGATATGACCCAGACTGGTGTGGCAGGTTTGGCGGTGCGGGGGCTCCGCTGACAGTGAAAGCCCAGAGCCCACATACTTCCATTGCCTTGATGCTGTGGCCTCGGTGAAAATGGCCCCAGAGATGGGCTTTCACCGCCAAACCTGTGGCAGGTTTGGCGGTGCGGGGGCTCCGCTGACAGTGAAAGCCCAGAGCCCACATACTTCCATTGCCTTGATGCTGTGGCCTCTGTGAAAATGGCCCCAGAGATGGGCTTTCACAAAATGTCACCAGAGTCTGACCACCGGTGAGCACTGCTAAACCTGCCACCCCGGGATGAGAGTGAGATCAGGGTCGGACCACAGGAAGAATCGCCTGACTCCTGCTGCCACCTCGCTAATTGTAAGTACGGTATATTCCGACTATAAGACGCACCCCCATTGTCCCCAAAAAATTTTGGGGAAAAAAAGTGTGTGTTATAGTCCGAAAAATACGGTATTTTTTGAGCAATGTTGTGCGGAAAACGTTACGGATTTTAAGAGTTAGAGAAAGCTCAAGATAAAACCCACATGGTTAATTATGGGGACCACCTTGTAAGGACCAATGAACCTAGGACCTAATTTCCAGGAAGGAATTTTTAGTTTAATATTTCTTTAGTTTAATATTTAGACAGCCATAGTAAATAATTCACATCCAGAACCAGACCTGATAAGTGTTTATCATAGTTGCGTTTGTATCTTTAAGTTGTTCTGAACCCCTTGCCATACAGATCAGAGTAAGGAAGGAACCAATGAAGACCCCTCCTTACAGAAGGTACAGAACTGAGGATGGAAGCCATATGCATCAAAAAATGGCAACTTATCAGTGAACTCACTACAACGATTAAGTTTAAGTTTAAGACAATTTCTGCTAATGGTAGAAAAGATGACCAATGGTTAGCTGACATAAAACATCAGAGGTATGTCTCCAGACTTTGGTTTAGATGTTCAATCTGATCATTGGTTTGAGGATGAAACACTGAAAAAAAGGATAGATGCATCCCTAGGCAAGAACAAAATGCCATCCAGAATTTAGATGCAAACTGAGTCCCCCCGATACGACACCACATCGGAGGGAACACCTTGTGAAGCTTCACAATCTCGTTGACAAACAACTGAGCCAGGGTTTTAGCTTTAGGGAGAGCAGGTAAAGCAATGAAGTTTGCCATTTTTCTGATCATATCCACCACAGTGAAGATAACAGTCTTACCAGAGGAGGAAGGAACACATGGCTGGTCTGGTTTGGTTAATGGTAGACATGCCCCAGACAAACAAGTATGCGGGTCCTTAAATCGTGCACAGACATTACAGGAAGACACAAAGTCAACTACATCCCAATGCAATTTTGGCCACCAAAAGCAATTAGAAAGGAGGTGTAAGGTTGCTTTACTAACTGGATGACCAGCGAGAGTTAAACTATTATGTACATATGACGCCTCTTCTTATCCTTCAGGGAAATTTGTTTTTCATTTTTAATAAATTTTCAAAAATTCTACCTTTGTTTTTCTTCAGTCAAGATGGGGTGCAGAGTGTATATTACTGAGAAAAAAATTAACTTTTTTAAATTTACCAAATGGCTGCAATGAAACAAAAAGTGAAAAATTTAAAGGGGTCTGAATGCTTTCCTACCCACTGTATACACCCAGGTTGTTATCTTCCACACAAGCTGGGGTTAAGTTTTACGACGACTTTTTGTGCTTTGGTAAAGGAGGACAAACCCCAATGAAATGCCCCTTTTGACCACACAAAATAACACAACCCCGTTTTTGCATCGAACAGCAAAGCCTCATACCGAGGGGAGGCCCATTCCAATTGCATAATTTCTTCAGAACACACAGTGAGAACTTCGGTTGTAGGGAGTACCATGGGAGGCAGAGTCATAATAAGTCTATCCCTGAGGCTATGCGTATGGCCAGTGCCATGGTGGCCTCCAATGATTCAGGAAATTCGTTAAGCGCTAGTGTCTTTTAATCGTTCAGACAGGCACTGACAAAACTGTCTCCTAGGAGCAGAATTATTCCACCGGGTGTCAGAACTCTGAGCAGAATTCCTCTCCTGGACGACCTCCCTGCTGGAGCTTACGTACCTGAAACTCGGCAAGAGAGACAGTCTGGATCAACATACACGAGGCCTAGAGCCTCAAAAAACCCATCAACCAACCGGAGAAACTGTGAGGCTGATGGAAGTAAAAAGGCCCAGGATTGAGGTTCTCCTTGAGAGAAATAACAATCTCAACCAGTTGCTCCTCTCTCCCAGATGAAGGAGAAAGAAGCTTAAAATAAAGCTTGCAGGCTTCACGGGACACAACAAAGTTATCTCGTCCTCCAGAAAACCTATCTGGGAGGGTCACCTTAGGTTCTGGTTCAGCCTGACTGACCGCCAGACAAACAGTCTGCTGTTGTGAGACCCTAGATTACAGGTCTGACAGTTCAAGCGACAGACCCTGCAAATGTTTGGCAAGGTCTGCAACGGGATCCATACCTAAATACAAAATGTGGGTCCTGTGAAAATGTCACGCTGTGACGGTCTTTGGGGAGGAAAAGAGGCCTCAAAATGTCCCTGGAACTGGAAACCTAACTGTCCCTGTCATTGGGGTACTCTTGAAGGTAGAGAGGCCCGAGTTTCCAAACCTATTATGCTCCTGTTAAATCCCGGTCTGACCCCTCTCTTACCCCATGAGGCATGGGACAGAAATGTAATGTAAAAAATTCACAAAAGACAAAACAGGGATAAATGAAAGCCTCTATCATTCAAAAGCACGAACCAACAGTAGGGAGGATAGGAACAGGGAGGAACAAACTAAATGGAAACAGGAAGCAGGATGTTAATACATGCGAACTACAGCAAACCACAGAACACTTCTACAACAACTCTACTACAAGCACTTAGCTTTAGCACACGGTACAGGAAGACGAATCTTTCACCAGCAGGGACAAGAAGTTTATATAGATAGAGGTAATGACCAGATTAGAAGAAGCAGAAATGGAGCTGCATGTTTCTGACCAGCATACAATGGGTCGTTAACCTTTTCAGCACCAGAAAAAAATAAATCCAATAAATATGGGGCACAAATCACACCATCTCTAAAGAAGACCTGCGATTCATTACTCAGCATGACCATCTAACTCCCGGTCTTATAGGGGAGGTGACACCCTTGTGACATTTACAGGGGACATGGACATCGGAGGATTATCTTCACGTTGGACAGGTGATAGATATGGCTGTTTATTACTGTATTTTTCAGACTATAAGACCCACTTTTTGCCTCCAAAAAGGTGGAGGAAAATAGGGGAGGGTGTCTTATAGTCCAGATGTACCGACTCTGGCTGTGGTGGTTAGGTGGGGGAGCAGTTTCGGCAGTGCAGCGGGTCACAGAGGTAGGAGCCGGCTGCTGCGGCTAAATCCTGTACCCGCTGCTGAAGATAAAGGAAAATTCACTGCATTCCACGACCATGGGCATGGAGGGTAATGAATATTCATTTCTCTTTATTGGCATCCTTGTATGATTGGCCCCCATCCCAGTCATGGTATGCATGGTCCCATCCTTTCCTTATCTTGTTATCATTGGCTTCATCACAAAACATTTAAAAATAAACCATTTTACTTACCTTCCCTGTGAGCCCTCACATTGACCTGCTTTGATGCCAGCAGCTGCTTTATGCTTGTAAGCATTGCATGGCAGGTACGTCATGTGCTGCATGCAAGCCAAAGGGCAGCGTCCAGAATACTCAAAACTCTTCACGCCGGGACTATGTGCATGCAAAACCGTGAGTATTAATTGCTCTCTAGCGTACACAGTGTCAGCCGGAGCCTTCCTGCTACTGCCGGCGGTCACGTGTGCCGATACTTAAGAGAAATGTATATTCTTGGAATGGGGTGAATATTAATTTCTCTTAAGTATTGCCACACGTGACCACCGGCAGCAGCAGGCAGGCTCCAGCTGACACTGTGCTCTCTAGAGAGCAATGAATACTCACTGCTTTACGTGCACACAGTCCCGGTGTGCAGAGCACTGAGTATTCCGGAAGCTGCCCTTTGGCTTGCAAGCAGTGCATGACGTTCCTGCCATGCGCTGTTTACGAGCATTAAGCAGCTGCTAGCATCAGAGCAGAGCGCTGTGAGGGAGCACTGGGAAGGTAAATGTAATGGGTTGTTTTTTTTTAATGTTTTCTGATGGGGCCATGCATGCCAGAATGGGGGTGGGGGCCAATCATACCAAAATAAGGATGGGACCATGCATACCAAGGATGGAGGCCAATCATATCAGGATAAGGATGGGGCCATGCATACCAGGACCGGGATGGGGGCCAATCATACCAGGATAAGGATGTGACCATGCATACCAGGACTGGGATGGGGACCAGTCATACCATGATAAGGATGGGACCATGCATACCAGGACCGGGATGGGGGCCATTCATACCAGGATAAGGTTGGGACCATTCATACCAGGACTGGGATGGGGGCCAATCATACCAGGTTAAGGATGGGGCCCTGCATACCAAGATAGGGATGGGGCCATGCATACCAGGATGAGATGAGGGCCCTGTACACCAGGATAGGGATGAGGGCTATCGTTCCTGCCAGGATAGGGATGAGGGGGACCATTCCTACCAGAATAGGGATGAGGGGGCCATGCCTACCAGTGTAGAGATAAGGGGGCTATGCCTGCCAGGGTAGAGATAACGGGGGCATGCATACCAGGATAGGGATGAGGGGGCCATGCATACCAGAGTAGAAATTACGGGTGCCATGCATGCAATGGTAGGGGTGAGGGGGTCCATGCACACCAGGGTAGGGATGAGGGAGCCATGCATACCAGAATAGGGATGAGGGGGGCCCTGCATACCAGGATAGAGATGAGAGGACCATGTGTATCAGGATGGGGGAATCATATATACCAGTATAGGGGAATATTAAGTGCAGAATTGACCACATTTTTTGCTTCAATTTTTTTCCCTAATTTCCTCCTCTAAAACCTTGGTGCGTCTTATGGTCCAGTGCATCTTATTGTCCGAAAAATATGGTATTTTAATTCTTTTACAGAGGACATGGGCTTCAGTGGATTGGGCATCAAGGTAAGTATAGTTTTGCTTTTTTATTTTTAAATTACATAAAAGGTGTCAGTGTCTTTATTTCAATTAAATGACTTTATTCAAGGTGTTTTGTTTATTTACAATATGACTATAGGTTAGTAATGAGCGCATCTTATAGATGCCAGTCAATTACTAAACCCTGGGTTTGATGTCAGTTGCCAATACTAAGCTGATATCAGCCCCATTACTATTATCCCACTTGCCAATGCACCAGGGCAACCGGGATGAGCGAGGCTAAGTACCAGAACTGGCGCATCTTATGGATATGCCTTTTCTGGGGCAGAGAGCTGATGTTTTAAATCTGGGAGGGGCCAATATCTACGGCCCTTTCCCAGCCTATAAATATCAGCCCACAGCTGTCTGCCTTGGCTTTGCAGGTTAATTATAGGGGGACCCTGCGTGATTTTTTTGGGGGGTCCCACAGTTTATTAGCCAGTAAAAGCTAAGTATACAGCTGTGAGCTGACATTAATAGCCTTGGAAGCTCCATGATATTACACCCTTCCCAGGCTATAAATATCAGCCACCAGCTGTCCACTTTACCTCTGCTGGTTAAGAAATTTGAGGGGAATACCACTCCATTTATTCTGTAATTTATTTATTAAATATATTATCATTAAACAAGCAATGCACTAATTATATATATCACTCACATATTTGTAGCTATCTATTCTATGTACAGTCCTGCTTATCGTTATTGACACCTATTAAGTTGAAGTACTTAATGTGGAATCTTATGAAAAAAATGAATCAAGTGAAACAATTTTTTTCTATAGAGCACTCATGTTAAATGCAAAAGAACAAATGATAAAAGAAAATTTAAAACAAATAGAACTATAGAAAAACCTAAAGGTTGTTGTGACACTGGTATTGGCACCCTTTTCATTAACCCCTTTCTGACATATGACATACTATACCAGGGGTGGGGAGCCTCAGGCCCCAGGGCCATTTATATCAAAATGGCCCTTGGGAGAAAAAAAGATTCCTCACCCCTGTACTATACCATCCATGTGCACTGGGTCTTAATGCCCATGGATGATATAGTACGTCATACGCGATCAGCTGTGCTCACGGAGGGAGTGCAACTGATCACGGCCAGGTGTCAGCTGATTATCACAGCTGACACCCGGCAGTATGCCAGGATCGGTCCACTCCCGGCACATTAACCCCCGGCACACTGCGATTAAACTTGATCACAATGTTCCGGGGGCATAGGGAAGAATCGCGCAGGGAACAACTTGATGTGCTCGCGTTGTTTTGAGGGCCTCCTCCCTGCAGGCCCCCAGATCCAAGATGGCCACAGGGTCCTTCTGGGTCCTGCAGGGAGGTGGCTTTCTCAGTGCCTGCTGAGAGCTCTGCCATGCACCCAAACAGTGGTTTACTCCCACATATAGTGTATCAGCATACTCAGGACAAATTGCACAATAACTTTTGGGGTCCTGTTTCCCTTGGCAAAATAGAAATTGGGGGTGAAAAGATTTTTGTGGAAAAAATATGATTTTTTAATTTTACGGCTGTACGTTATAAACTTCTGTGAAGCCCTTGGGGGTTTAAAACTTCTTACCACACATCTAGATAAGTTCCTTGGGGGGGTCTAGTTTCCAAAATGGTGTCACTTGTGGGGGGGTTTCCACTGTTTAGGCACATCACAGGCTCTCCAAACACGATATGGCGTCCAGCCAATTCTGCTTTGAAAAAGTCAAACGGCGCTCCTTCCCTTCCGAGCTCTGCCATGCGCCGAAAGAGTGCTTTCCCCCCAACATATCAGGTATCAGCGTACTTAGGACAAATTGCACAATAACTTTTGGGGTCCTGTTTCCCTTGGGAAAATAAAAATTGGGGATGAAAAGATCATTTTTGTGGAAAATATATGATTTTTTAATTTTACAGCTGTATGTTATAAACTTCTGTGAAGCCCTTGGGGGTTTAAAGTTCTCACCACACATCTAGATAAGTTCCTTGGGGGTATAGTTTCCAAAATGGGGTCATTTTTGGGGGGTTTCCACTGTTTAGGCACATCAGGGGCTCTCCAAATGCGACATGGCGTCCGATCTCAATTCCAGTCAATTTTGCGTTGAAAAAAAAAAGTATTTATTTCCATTTTTCCATTAGGGGTTAGGGTTGGGGCTAGAGCGATGGTTAGGGTTGGGGCTAGAGCTAGGGTTGGGCTAAAGTTGGAGTTGGGCTAAAGTTAGAGTTGAGCTAGGATTGTGGTTAGGGTTATGGTTGGGATTACAGTTAGGGTTGGGATTAGGGTTAAGGGTGTGTTAGGGTTGTGGTTAAGGTAATGGTTAGGATTGGGATTAGGGGTGTGTTGGGGTTAGGGTTGGAGTTAGAATTGAGGGGGTTCCACTGTTTAGTTACATCAGGAGGTCTCCAATCACGACTTGGCACCACCATTGATTCGGGTCGGAGATAAGTATCAGACACAGCGATATCGCTAGCAATATCGCTATAACGTCACAAGTTATAGTTATATTGCTAGAGATATCGCTTAGTGTGACAGGCCCTTAACAGAAGCGAAAGAATAGATATAGACACATAGAATGCATATTATATATATATTACACACACACGTCATTGAGACATATATATATATATATATACTGTATATATATATACACACACACACACACAGATCAGCCGGGGACTCCCTGCAGCCTCAGTGACGTCAGTGGGAGTCCCCCGGCTGATCTGTGAATGAACAAATGACCGTGGGAAAAAAGTCAGAAACTTTCCCACGGTTAATAGATCATCTACAGGCAGCCATTGAGGCTGGGCAGAGCTGAATCAATTCATTTTGTAGTAGATTACAGTGAGGCTGGTCGCATTAGCACCGGTCCTCATTGTAAACTAATAACCCCTTCTGATGGATTGCAGTGTGGGACATGACTGAATGGCGGAGAGGTAAGGATATTGGTGATTTTTTATGTTTTTTTTGCAGGTCATTTTTTTGGGGGATTTCCAGACTAATAATAATTTGTCAAAAACTTGGTGTATTTATTTCATTTGATGACTTTTTAATTAATGTCTGTGTGTGGTTTTTAACCCTTTCTTAGTATAGGGTTAATAATGGATCGGTGTCTTATTGACACCCCTCCATTATTAATCGGCTTAATGTCACCTTATAATCGAATGGTGACATTAACCCTTTGTTATATTAACCCATTCGCCACCGCTACAGGGCAATGGGAATAGACTGGATAAGTGCCAGAATTGGCACACCTTATAGATGCGCCATTTCTGGGGCGGTCTGGGGGCAGATTTTTGTAGCCGGGGGGGCCAAAAACAATGGTCCCTCTCATGACTATTAAAATCTGCCCTCACTCACCTGCTTAACCTCTCTGGTTGACAAATTACAGCGGAAGCCCACGCATTTTTTACAATGAATTAACCCCTTAAAATAACACCTACACCTCCCAAATTTTGCACACAAACCCTCATCTAATTATTAGGGACATATAGAAAAAAAACATGAAATGTAATGGTTTACTGTATGTAAACCATGTGTCATTTCATGTCGGGTTGGGGAATGATTTGACAGAAGCCGGCAATTGAATTAGGCCGGTTTCACATTTGCACTTCAGGGCGCAGCGACGGCCTGCGCACGGCCGCCGCTAAGCCCCGCCCTCTGCCGCACCCCCGCCGGTAGCTCCACCTGCGGGCGCATGACGCTGCATTCGTCCCCTATCTTTATGACTGAGGATGAAGGCCGTGCGCAGTATGCGTTTGGCGGCACCTGCGTCCTTTTGACGGTGCGCCGACCAGTGCCAAACGCAACCTGTTGCAATTTGGTTGCGCTCGGTGCACCGTCAAAAGGACGCAGGCGCCACCAAACGCATACTGCGCACGGCCTGCGTCCTCAGTGATAAAGATAGGGGACGCATGCAGCGTCATGCGCCCGGAGGCGGAGCTACCGGCAGAGGTGCGGCAGGGGGCGGGGCTTAGCGGCGGCCGTGCGCAGGCCGTCGCTGCGCCCTGAAGCGCAAATGTGAAACCTGCCTTAGCGGCTATTCTGCTTTGAAGAACTCTGAAATATAAATATATGTGTGTGTCTCAATGACGTGTGTATGCATATATATATATATATATATATATATATACTCTATATGTATATATCTATTCTTTTGTTTCTTTATTAAACCTGTCAGTGTGAGTTTGCTGTATAGCGCACTGAATTGCCGGCTTTTCTAAAAGACACCGGGTGCGTATTTCTCGCAAGTCACACGTGTGGTCCGTGTGTAATGCGTATTTTTAGCACACCCATAGACTTGCATTGGTGTACTACAGGTGTAGTACGCTGACAATCGCAGCATGCTGCGATTGGCACGGACCGTAGAATACGGACGAGAAATATATGGCTGTTGGGAGCTGCCTCATAGAGAATCATTTGTCCGTGTGTAATGCGTGCTTTTAATGCCTCTCACTCGTCCGAATTCCTCTCTAGTGTGACCCCGGCCTAACAGGGAAATCCCCCGGTGGGTACCAGTGCAGATTTTGGCCTCCAACCTCACTGTATGGGCATTGCTTGGCACAATTCACTTGATTCAATCTGTAAAGAGAAAACCAACATCTCATCATTCACTAACCAAACTACACAGTGTATTATTATATAGAGATATAGGTAAAAGTGTGAACAAGGGTAGTGTAATATTTGTATGCAGGTGAAAAGTGGGCCCCCCCAAAGTCAGTGTTACTGGTGGGCCCTTGCATACCAGTCCGACACTGGGTACAATGTAATGTGCAGTTTCAGATGGCATGAAGGGTTGCATCTGGGAGCTCTATAATGTGGGGACATACCTCCACTCTTCTATCATATATCGGGGCAGTACCCCAAAACACAGCATCTGCAAATTGAGATGCTGATTTTGGCTTTTATCCCAAGTCATGTGACAAGGCTCATTAAAGGGTCGATATTGACTTTTAGAATTGCTACTTCCTATAGGTGACACTAGAGTTCTAGTCCTCTTCCTTTCTGAAGAGACAATTTGCATATTTCTCAGAGTAGCATGGCAGCTTGAAAGTCTCCTCATCTCGGCATGCTTGACATGTCACTCTCCTCAAGGAGAAACGATATCCCTTGGATTATTAGAGTTATATAAATTATATATTTTAGACCATCCACATGTGTATTCAAGTATGAAAGACTAAAATATATCTGAATTATTCAAGCGTAAAAAAAAATGATTATTGGTTTGTGAAATTATCCAGTATCATTAAGAAGGTATTTCAGTATTTATTAAATGTATTTACATTCCAAGTTGTATAATTTTGAACATTTATAACTATTTATCAGTGTATTTTTCTCATGACATGTATAAACAAAACAGATTTCAATATCCTATTGATGCATATTATTATATTTCATTATTTTCTCTGATTTTAGAGATTTGTGTACAAAACTGTACAACACAAGCTGGGGAAACACCCAGAACTGGCAAGAATTTGACCATTCATGTGAATACAATCCTATGGAGACACAAATGTTGACATGCCTATCAGATGTTCGAGAACCCTGCCAACTGGGATGCCGAAATCTTACATACTGTACCAATTTTAACAACCGGTAAAAATAATTGTTTAATATTCTCCAACTTGTTTTAAGAGACATTTAAAAAGGGTCGAGTATCATCTTGTACTTTGGCAACTTCTACTATACTTGTACGGGGATTTGCCTATGAACTGCATGGTGCAGGTCAGGAGCTAAGCCTGCTCCAAACAGTGTGAGTGCCAGCACCTGAGAGTATCCTCTGGGAACAGAACTATCTCTGACCGTGACAGTTCAACCTCATGGATGTTCCTGTCAATTGCACCAACAGTGACATTTAGGAAGTTTGGAACAGAAGAATGGTAATTATTCAATAGACTACAATACTACATTAGTATAGTGCAGTATAGGCTATGAAGCAATCAGAGGATCAAATCCCCTAGTGGGACTAGTACAAAATGTAAAAAAAACCAAAAAACATTTGGCATCACTGCATGTGTAATTGCCTAAACAAATAAAATATAAAAAATATGCATCCCATACAATCAACTCCAAAATGGAAAAATATTGAAAGTTACAGAATTGTTGATTTTTGACCTTCAACTCCACCCTCCCCCCCAAAAAAAAAATTATGAATTACATTGTAGTGAAAATAAAAACTACAGCATGTGCAGTAATAAATAGCCACTCGTACAACTTTGTCAACAAAAAAGTTTTGGCTCTCAGAATTTGTTTTTTTACATCTTTTTGATTAGTGTTGCAAAAAAGACCTATAGAAATTTGGGATAGCATTAACCATACTAACTAATACAACAAAGTTCCCAACTGATTTTTACTGCAAATTGAATGTAAAGAAACCCATACAAGCAAAAAAAATCATCAAAATTGTTTTACTTTTTTTATATTCCACCTCACTTGGATTTTCCATTTTTAAGCACATCATGTGGTAACATGATACTGGAAAACTAGCCTCCACTCTAAAAAATGTGCTCCTTTATCCCTGTAGTTGATGTCAATACATGTGCATGCAGATATGACTGAGATTCTTTTTTAGTGAAAATACAAAAAACATCTATTAAGCAAAATATATATAACTTATTTTTTTGTTTACATTTCTATTTAGGCCTACTGAATTATTTCGAAGCTGTAATGCTCAATCAGACCAGGGAGCAATGAATGACATGAAGTTGTGGGAGAAAGGGAGCATCAAGATGCCTTTCATGAATATTCCTGTTCTAGATATTAGGAAATGTCATCCTGAAATGTGGAAGGCTATTGCTTGCTCACTCCAGATTAAACCGTGTCATAGTAAATCTAGAGGGAGCATCATCTGCAAGTAAGTGGTGCTCATTACTGTACGAACCAAATTATTCCTTTTAGATTTATAGTGGGCAATCTCAGTTGTAGCATAGTGAAAACATTTTTCAGGGCGCCATTTTGAACAAGTCTTCAAGGAATCTTGCAAAAAAAGTATACTGTGCAGAATACAGCTGATAACCACATCAGGTGACATTGAACAATAACCAATCATGCTTTCATAAAAATAAATTGACAGCAGTAGTTTGAAAGCGTTAGATTAAAACATACGTTTTCCTTCATAAATCAATAGAAATAAATGCCACAATAAGCTAAAAATTAATTGAAAAGATGATTAAAAAAATAGAATTTATCTGACAGAGCTAGAAAGGGATTCAGCATCAATTCAACAGTACCAGTATGTATCCTATCAGTGGCAGCGGAAAAAGAAACAGATACTACAATATAAGTATGGAATTAACCATCTGAGATCAGAATAGATTGAGGGTCCTGACAGTTGTCAGACCTACCGTAGCAGATATGACAATGTATAAATGTTTGTCACGCTGCGTGGATCAGTTATGTTGATGAATTGACATCACAGCGGTCACAAAGCATCAAATCAGTTGGTGTCCTTAACAATATACTTTACACATGAGTTATGGCTAGTGTTGAGCGATACCACCCGATACTGAAAAATATCGTATCGGAATGGATCGGCCAATCTAAAAAAAGTATCGGGTATCGCCGATTCCGATCCTGGAAGTCCCATTCAAGTCAATGGAACTAAAAAAAACCCTTTCTTTCCCTGTTGGTTAATTCTACATGGAGAAAAAAAACTAATAATAATGTAGAATGTATTGTGGGAGGTGTAGGAGACATTAAAGCCATTGAGCTTTAGCCCAATCAAATGGAATAGCAAGATTTTTTTTTTTTAAAGACGTTCGTAGTTACAAAGATATTGACTATGTTAAAGTCTTTAATTTTTTGTCAGATATGTATGTTTCACTACTTCCATGCTTTTCACCTTCTTTTTTACTTCTCCCACACTTTCTCCTTCATCATCTTCAGCAGCAGCAGTATCTTCTTCTTCTTCTTCTTTTATTCTTCTTCATATTCTACTTCTTCATCTTCTTCCTATTCTTCTTCATCATATTCTTATTTGTGTCAGGCATTCCTGTAGTTGTTATCTATAAAAGTTTGAAGATTACACCTTCCGTTCAGCCTGTCACAAAAGATTTACAACAGGATTTGTCCGCGTTCAGTTTGGCCTGCAGCAGCAGGCCTTTTCCAGGGGCACCACGAGGAGGAACGGACTCACCCCCATACACTGCTTAGTCTTCTTCTGCTTATAAATTAGATAATATCATTTGCTCTGATTTTTAGTCTTATGCTTCATGTTCTTCAGCTTTTGGTTTTTATGCTTCTTGGTCTTCTGTCTCTTATTTTTCTGCATCTTGGTGGTTGTCTTCCTGTTCTTTGTCCTCTTGGTCATCTTCTTCAGGGTCATCTTTTAGGTATTCTTCTGTGTGGTCTTCAGGGTCGTCAGCTTCAGGGTCATTGTCAGGGAGATCCAGAGTGAGGATCAAAAACCATTTCCACAAGCTTGAACTTGGAAAAGTAGCAGAAGGTACAAGAAGGCTGAGGAACTGCCGAGAACCAGCTGACGGTACTGGAACCCGGAGGGGCAGCAGAATGAACAAGAGACAATGGCACAACCGTGGACCAGCTGACGTTGCTGGAACACGGTTACTAAGCAGGAGGTACCTGTGCTCCAAAGCACTACCAAGGACCAGCAGACGTTGCTGGAACTCGGATACCAAGAAGGAGGCACCTAGGCCAAAGGCACTGCCGAGAACCAGCTGACGGTGCTGGAACCCGGATGGGTAGCAGAAGCTGCAAGAGCAAATGACACTAGCGAGGACCAGCTGATGGTGCTGGAACCCGGTGGGGCAGCAGAAGGAACAAGAGCCAATGGGAGAACCGTGGACCAGCTGACGGTGCTGTAACACGCTTTCTAAGCAGGAGGTACCTGTGCTACAAAGCACTACCAAGGACCAGGAGACGTTGCTGGAACTCGGATACCAAGAAGGAGGCACCTAGGCCAAAGGCTTTGCAGAGAAACAGCTGACGGTGCTGGAACCCGGATGGGTAGCAGAAGGTACCCAGGAAAAAAACAAAGTTGCAAGGCCGTGAGCTTGCCGCAGTTACCGAAACCCACAGTCCTACAGGGGGTGCTTGCTGCTTGTCCTATTGGCACTACGGAACCAGCCTTTATTACCAGAACCTGCAGCCCACATAGGAAGCACCGAAACTGCAGGCACCATAGACTCGGCTAACCCGACCGCAACACGACAGGACAGCGTATTGGTGGCAAAGTGACGTTGACACTACCCGAAAAACAGCAGGCGTGCTCAAACCAGGCTGGGCAGGAGGGAGTGCCCATGCCAAAGACACTTCCGAGAACCAGCTGACGGTGCTGGAACCTGGATGGGTAGCATTAGCTACAAGAGTCAATGGAACTACCGAGAACCAGCTGACGGTGCTGTAACCCGGAGGGGCAGCAGAAGGAGCAAGAGCCAATGGCACAACCGTGGACCAGCTGACGGTGCTGGAACACGGTTAATAAGCAGGAGGTACCTGTGCTCCAAAGCACTACCAAGGACCAGCAGACGTTGGTGGAACTCGGATACCGACAAGGAGGCACCTAGGCCAAAGGCTCTGCCGGGAACCAGCTGACGTTGCTGGAACCCGGATGGGTAGCAGAAGGTACCCATGATTAACAAAGTGTCGCGTCCGCGAGCAGGCCGCAGTTACCGAAACCCACAGTCCTACAGGGGGTGCTTTTCCTATTGGCACTATGGAACCAGCCTTTGTTACCAGAACCCGCAGTCCACATAGGAAGCACTGAAACTGCAGGCACCATAGACTCGGCTAACCCGACCGCAACACGACAGGACAACGTATCAGTGGCAAAGTGACGTTGACACTACCCGGAAACAGCAGGCGTGCTGTAACCAGGCTGGGCAGGAGGGAGTACCCGTGCCAAAGACACTGCCGAGAACCAGCTGGCGGTGCTGGAACCCGGAGGGGCAGCAAAAGGAACAAGAGCCAATGGCACAACCGTGGACCAGCTGACGGTGCTGGAACACGATTTCTAAGCAGGAGGTACCTGTGCTAAAAAGCACTACCAAGGACCAGCAGACGTTGCTGTAACTCGGATACCAAGAAGGAGGCAGCTAGGACAAAGGCTCTGCCGAGAAACAGCTGACGGTGCTGGAACCCGGCTGGGCAGGAGGGAGTACCCATGAAAAACACAGTTGCAAGGCCGCGAGCCGGCCGCAGTTACCAAAACCCACAGTCCTACAGGGAGTGCTTGTCCTATTGGCACTATGGAACCAGCCTTTGTTACCAGAACCCGCAGCCCACATAGGAAGCACTGAAACTGCAGGCACCATAGACTCCGCTAACCCGACCGCAACACGACAGGACAACGTATCAGTGGCAAAGTAACGTTGACACTACCCGGAAACAGCAGGTGTGCTGTAACCAGGCTGGGCAGGAGGGAGTACCCGTGCCAAAGACACTGCCGAGAACCAGCTGATGGTGCTGGAACCCGGAGGGGCAGCAAAAGGAACAAGAGCCAATGGCACAACCGTGGACCAGCTGACGGTGCTGGAACACGATTTCTAAGCAGGAGGTACCTGTGCTAAAAAGCACTACCAAGGACCAGCAGACGTTGCTGTAACTCGGATACCAAGAAGGAGGCAGCTAGGACAAAGGCTCTGCCGAGAAACAGCTGACGGTGCTGGAACCCGGCTGGGCAGGAGGGAGTACCCGTGGCAAACACACTTCTGAGCAGCAACATGCGATGTTGAAGCCCAGGGGTCAATCATGCAGCAGGCTGAGGCCAACTTGGAGCAAGTTTTATATTGGTTGTACACAACTACTGATTGTAACCGTGCTCCACTTTGGCCTCTGGCTCTACTGTCTCTAGTATTTCCCCTGGCCTCCAACCACGGCAGTTGCTGCTCTGCAGAGTTGTCTGCACAATCCACACTTGTTCCTGAGTTACTGGGGCTCAGTCACGTCACTTGATCCCCTGATGTGTGTCCGGCAAGGTGTCCTGCTCTGTCCACATTCCCACAACTATTAATGGGAATGGGGACAGAGCAGGAGACATTGCCGGACACACATCAGGGGATCAACTGACGTGACTGAGCCCCAGTAACACAGGAACAAGTGTGGATTGTGCAGACGGCACATCAGAGCAGCGACTGGCGGGGTTGGAGGCCAGGGGAAATACTAGAGACAGTACAGCCAGAGGCCTAAGTGGACCACGGTTAAAAGTCAGTAGTATTGTGATGTTGGAGGCAGCAGGAGACTTTGCCATCCGCACAGCAGGGGAACAGCTGGCGTTACTGAACCCCACAGACACAGGAGCGAGTGTTTCTATCTGTGCGGATGGCACTTCCAGGCTACAACTGGCTGTGTTGTAGCCCAGGATGAAGCATGCAGCAGGCGGAGGACAACTTGCAGCTGGTTTTATAGAGGTTGTAGACTACTACTGATTGTCACCGTGCTCCACTATGGCCTCCGGCTCCACTGTCTCTAGTATTTCCCCTGGCCAACAACCCCGCCAGTTACAGCTGTGAAGTGGCGTCTGCACAATCCACACTTGTTCCTGTGTAACTGTGGCTCAGTCCCGTCTGTTGATCCCCTGATGTGTGTCTGGCAAGCTCTCCTGCTAAGTCTTCACTACTAGTAATGTGAATGTGGACAGAGCAGAAGACCAAAGTTGACTAAAGTTACAAATCTGTAGTAGTTTGCATGTGGATGGAGCAGGAGACATTGCCGGCCACACAGCAGGGGAACAGCTGGCATTACTGAACCCCACTGACACAGTAGCGAGTTTGTTTTTCTCTGTGAAGATGGCACTTCTGAACACCAACTGGCGTTGTTGGAGCCCAGGATGAGGCAAGGAGCAGGCTGAGGCCTGATGGTGTTGGCATCTGGAGGCAGCAGGAGACTTTGCCATCTACACAGCAGGGGAACAGCTGGCATTACTGAACCCCACTGACACAGGAGCTAGTGTGTTTTTCTCTGTGAAGACGGCACTTCTGAACACCAACTGGCGTTGTTGGAGCCCAGGATGAGGCATGGAGCAGGCTGAGGCCTGATGGTGTTGGCATGTGGAGGCAGCAGGAGACTTTGCCGTCTACACAGCAGGGGAACAGTTGGCATTACTGAACCCCACTGACACAGGAGCTAGTGTGTTTTTCTCTGTGAAGACGGCACTTCTGAACACCAACTGGCGTTGTTGGAGCCCAGGATGAGGCATGGAGCTGGCTGAGGCCAACTTGCAGCACGTTTTATAGAGGTAGTAGACTACAACTGATTGTAACCGTGCTCCACTATGGCCTCCGGCTCCACTGTCTCTAGTATTTCCCCTGGCCTCCAACCCCGCCAGTGACAGCTCTGAAGTGGCGTCAGCACAATCCACACTTGTTCCTGTGTTACTTGGGCGCAGTCCCGTCTGTTGATCCCCTGATGTGTGTCCGGCAAGGTCTCCTGCTCTGTCCTCATTCACACTACTAGTAATGGGAATGTGGACAGAGCAGGAGACCTTGCCGGACACACATCAGGGGATCAACTGACGTGACTGAGGCCAAGTAACACTGGAACAAGTGTGGATTATGCAGACGCCACTTAAGAGCTGTCACTGGCGGGGTTGGAGGCCAGGGGAAATACTAGAGACAGTGGAGCCAGAGGCCTAAGTGGAGCAGGGTTAAAAATCAGTAGTAGTTTGAATGTGGATGGAGCAGGAGACTTTGCCGTCCACACAGCAGGGGAGCAGCTGGTGTTACTGAACCCCACTAACACAGGAGCTAGTGTTTTTCTCTGTGCAGACGACACATCTGAGCGACAACTGGCTGTGTTGAAGCCCAGGGATTATAGTTCAGGTGGTAGAAACATGAGCACAACAGGAGACCTGGATACAGTTGCCAACCGATTATTTAGTCGAGAAGAGGACTGGCAAATTCTGGGGAGATCCAGGCCTTGTTCATTTTCATAAAAGTAAGCCGGTCGACGTTATCGGAAGAAAGTCGCGTGCGACGGTCTGTTAGTACACCACCTGCGGCACTAAAGACGCGTTCCGATAATACACTGGCAGCAGGGCAAGCCAGCACCTCCAATGCATACTGGCTAAGCTCTGGCCATGTATCCAGCTTAGAGACCCAAAACTTGAAGGGGGAAGAGACATCTGGGAGTACAGTCACAGGGCAAGACATGTAGTCTGTCACCATCTGACGGAAACGTTGCCTCCTGCTGACTGGAGCCGTCAGTGATGGTGTAGACAATTGTGGCGGACACACAAAACTTTGCCACATTTGGGCCATAGTGGTCTTGCCTTGTGCTGAGGCGCTGCCTCTGCTCCCTCTTTGTGCCGAGTTTCCTCCACTGGCTCGACGCACAGAGGTGCTTTGTAAAGCACTAGCACCACTGCTGTCGGGTGGAATGGAAAACATGATGGACTGCACCAGTGTGTCTTGGTACTCCCGCAGTTTACGCTCCCTGTTCAACGTTGGTATGAGGGTTTGCAAGTTGTCCCGGTAGCGAGGATCTAGGAGGGTGTACACCCAATAATCAGCCGTGTAGAGAATGTGGGCGATGCGGCGGTCGTTTCTCAGGCACTGCAGCATGAAGTCAACTATGTGCTGCAGACTCCCAACTGCCAAAGAACCGCTGTCCCCTTCTTGAGGCGTGATCTCTGCCTGCTCTGCATCACCCCACCCTCGCTGTACATACTGACTAGAGCTTTGTGTACCTCCCTCCTGTGGAGAGATGTCTTCCTCCTCCATCGACTCCTCCTCATCCTCCTCACAAAGTGTCCCCTGCCTAGGCCTTTGTGAGGAAGCACGTAGCGCAGACTGTCCAGAAGCAGATGGCATTTGGGACTCCTCATCCTCCACCTCTTCCAAAACCTCATCCCTTAGTGCTTGCAGTGTTTTTTGAAGCATGCAGATAAGGGGGACAGTCATGCTGACTAGTGCATCATCTGCACTCGCCATCCGCGTGGAATCATCGAAGGCACGCAAAACGAAGCAGATGTCCTTCATAGAGGCCCACTCAGTGGTGCTGAAGTGTGACCGGCGCACATTGCGACTTGTTTGCGCCTGATGTAGCTGGTACTCCATGACTGCTGCCTGCTGCTCACACAACCGCTCCAACATATGTAACGTTGAATTCCACCTGGTGGGTAGGTCACATATGATGCGATGTTCCAGAAGGCGTAATCGGCGCTGCAGAGCAGCAAGGCGCGATCTTGCCGTGCTGGAACGACGCAAGTGAGCGCACTCTATGCGGATCTTGTGCAGCAGTGCATCAAGATCCGGATAGTCCCTCAGAAAGCTCTGCACGACCAAGTTCAGCACATGTGCCAGACATGGGATGTGAGTGAAGTTGCCTAGGCCAAGAGCTGCCACCAGATTTCGGCCATTGTCACACGCTACCAAGCCCGGCTGGAGATTCTCTGGCGCAAACCACACGTCGCTCTCCTGCTTGATGGCATTCCAGAGCTCCTGCGCTGTGTGGCTTCGATTCCCCAATGAAATTAATTTCAGTACGGCCTGTTGACGTTTGGCCACGGCTGTGCTCATATCGGTCGTAACAGGCTCCTGCTGTGCTGTTTCAGAGGAACTGGAGTAGGAGGAGGAGTCAATATGTACAGACTGGATTCCTGCAATCCGTGGAGTTGGCAGAACACGTAGAGCGCCACTCTCCAGATCTGTACCCGGCTCCACAACATTGACCCAATGGGCAGTGAGGGAAAGGTATCGTCCCTGTCCATGGTTACTGGTCCACGCATCAGAGGTCAGGTGGACCTTGCTACTGACGGCGTTTAGTAGCGCATGTTTTAGGTTTGCCTCCACATGTTTCTGCAAGGCAGGGACGGCTCACCTGCTGAAATAAAAGCGGCTGGGCACGGTGTATTGTGGGACTGCCAATGCCATGAAATCCCGGAAGGTGTCAGTCTGCACCAGCCTGAATGACAGCATTTCAAGGGCCAGTAGTTTGGCAATGCCAGCATTCAGAGCCTGTGCTCGGGGATGGTTTGCCGAGTATGGCCGCCTTTTCTCCCATGCCTGTGCTACCGATGGCTGCCGAGTGGCCTGGGAGTGTGAGGATGACTTGGAACGTGGTGCTGTGGGTGGAATGTCACAGGGTCTCCGGACAACAGTGCCAGAGGTTCTTCCTTGGCGATCCTGTGAGGAAGCCGAACCAGCTGTGTGTGAGCTGGAGGAAGAGGCCCCAACACGAGCTGAAGAGGTGGTAGGTGGTGCTGTACATTGGCCTACGTCTTCAGTGTGTCTGTGTAACTCCAGCTCGTGCTTGGTCTGCACATGTTTCCACATATTAGTGGTATTGAGGTTGCTGACATTTTTCCCTCTTTTGACTCTCTGATGACACAGCTTGCATTTGACAAAGCAAATGTCATCTGCAACTGTGTCAAAAAAGGACCACGCACTGCAAGTCTTGGGAGCGCCCTTTTTGCCTTTTGAAAGTGGAATGCTCCTAACGGGTGCCGAAGTGGAGGCTACAGGCAACCAAGTCTGCCCCCTCCCTCTCCCTCCGGTTTTGGCCGTTCGGGGAATCTCTTCCTCAGAGCTTCTCCCACCACCTTCCTGTTCCTCATGCCATGATGGGTCAAGGACCTCATCATCTACACTCCCCTCTTCAAACACCTGCTTCTCCTGGGTTGTCTCGCCAGCACCGTACGCACCAGAAAGTGGTAACTGCGTTTCGTCATCATCTGATGCGTACTGAGGTGTGCTGACCATAGGCTCTGGCCCACCCGCCTCTTCAGATTCAGAGGGACAAAGAAGTTGCGCATCACTGCATACTCCCTCTTCTTCACATTCTGGAATGCTGCTTGACTGGCCCCCTCTTTCCAAACCAACAGATTCCGAGAACAAAAGTAGAGACTGTGATGGCTCCTGTCCAGGGCTCTCTGACTGCCTGGGCACTTTGGCAGGTGGTGAAGAGACAGATGGTTGCTCTTCGGTGCTCTGACCCTGAGAGGATGTGGAAGTCATTGAAGTCGATGCGTTAGCTGCCATCCATCTGACAACGGCTTCAATTTGTTCCTCCCGCAGCAGCGGGGTACGGTGAGGTCCTACAAAGCTGCGCATAAAGGACTGTTCCCTGCTAAAACTGGGGGATGCTGACTCACTGGTGCCAACAGCAGGCACAGAATCCCCACATCCTCTCCCTGCAGAATCCCCACGTCCTCTCCCTGCAGAATCCCCACGTCCTCTCCCTGCTGAAACTCCACGCCCACGGCCACGTGCCTTTCTCCCTGCCTTCTTCATCTTGCTAGACTGAGAAAGATAGGCAGAAAAGTACAAAGGGGGGCCTTAGTGTGCTTACTCCTGAACAGCTGGTTACAGGTATAAGAAACACTAATTTTATGAAGTGTGTGTGTCGACTACACTTTAATGGGAGCTAATGTGGCCTACACAACTTTCAAATGTAGTGTTTGGTGAACTTTGTTGTTTTTTTGGGGGGGAAAAAAAACTAACAGGATGTGACCAAAGATTTGAAAGTCAGAGTATCACCAACTTTCTGGAGCTATTGCAATGCAGGCAGGTAACCTACAATTCAAACGATGAGGCTCAAAAAAAATTGGGTAATACTAATCTGGTTGCAGCTGAAGGGCACAAGCCAGAAAAAAGGCTCCTCTATCTACTCCTATATAGTGTTTGCAACCAACCAATGTAGATGGATATGGTTGGATGCACACTAATGGGAGAAGAAAAAATGAGCTGCAATTAAAGAAAAATATGTGTGAGGCAGTGACGCACGCTGAGCAGCCTACAACCAGACGTAGCTGCAGGACACACTACTCAGTGTGAGCTGCACTCAGACACAGTCAGAGACCTCTCAGACAGCCGTGAACAGTGCAGCTAAGTGGGCACTAGCACTGACAGGCTGCAGAAAGGCTCCGCTGTGTACTCCTAGAGTGTTTGCAACCACCGTATATGGATACGGATGGATGCACACTAATAGGAGAAAAAATGAGCTGCAATAAAAGAAAAATGTGTGATCCAGTGACACGCTGAGCGGCCTACAACCAGACGTAGCTGCAGGACACACTACTCAGCGTGAGCTGCACTCACACACAGTCAGAGACCTCTCAGACAGCCGTGAACAGTGCAGCTAAGTGGGCACTAGCACTGAAAGGCTGCAGAAAGGCTCCGCTGTCTACTACTAGTGTTTGCAACCAACGTATATGGATACGGATGGAAGCACACTAGATAGAATTTTTTTAAAATTAGCAGCTCAAAAAGAAAAATATGTATGAGGCAGCAGTGAGGCACGCTGGGCGGCCTACAACCAGACGTGGCTGCAGGACCCACTCCACAGTGTGAGCTGCACTCACACAGCCCTTGCAGACAGCTGTGAACACTGCTGCTAGGGAAAAGCAAGCTACAGTGGTGGTTTATGTAGCCTGGGTAAAGCACAATATTGTTTTAAGAATCGCTATTTCTAACTGTCCCTCACGGTCTTCAACAGCAGCCTGTCCCTAACTGAATTCACAGCAGAGTGACCAGAAATGGCGGCGGCAGTGGCTTTTATAGTGCATCATGACATCATTTCAGCAGCCAATCACAGCCATGCCAATAGTTAACATGCCTACATGCCTAACAGGATGTGCCCACACTTCTGAGGATTCCCATTGGCTGAATCAAAGCGAGCGGGATGATAGCATTATGGTAACTTCCGATTCCGGTATCCGATATGAAAAAAGTATCGGAAGTCAGTATTGGAATTCCGATACAGCTAATATCGGCCGATACCCGATACTTGCGGTTTCGGAAAGCTCAACACTAGCTATGGCATATTCCAAAAAACAAACCTCTGGGAAAGGAACATTGTCACTATTTACATAGGTCAGGGTACAGGGTATCCAAGTTCCCAATGACACTATTGTCTTCTAGAAGCATTCAGGTCTATTCCCTTTTATTCTTGCACAATCAAAGTCTATAGGATATCCTGTGCATTTTATCCTCTCTGTATGTATACGGAAACTGGAGACCTCTGTGTCATCCATTTATCAAAGCTTATTAAATCAGTATATTGCATAAGAATTATGGTGTAATATTTGACATGTTCAAGTTCCTTTTAGGGACTAAAAATATTGTGAAAAAAGTTAAAACATTTTTTAACATAGATTAAACACTAGTGATATTACACAATTTCGCTTAAAACAGGCTTGTTGCACAAAAATTCAAAGAACTATGTCATCACAAAAACAAAAAGTTGTAGCTTGTGCAGTGTCACAAGTTCTTAACTGGAGCTAGTGTTCCCCTAGTATACAGTGGTGGGAAAAAGCATTTGCCCCCTTCCTGATTTCCTATTCTTTTGCATGTTTGTCACTTTTAAATGTTTCAGATCACAAAACAAATGTAAATATTAGACAAAGATAACACAAGTAAACATAAAATGCAGTTTGTAAAATGAAGGTCTTGCACTTTTTCACACCACTGTATGTGTTTGTATATGGAGTTTTTTAATTAATTTTTCACATTTTATGGTATAATTAGCATGACAATATATTAGGCTAACCTCCCACAATGAGTATTTGGTGTGTTTTTATGCTACATATTTTGGAAGCTCAAAAAACACAGCATATTTCAGTTCCAGCAAAGTGTATGGGATTTCTCGAATTCTTATGCTCACTGTGCTTTCTCATTCTGTAAATATGTGTTTTATTTGCATATTTCCTCCATAGACTTGAATGACATGAGGAAAATCAGCAGCTAAGAAAAGCATATGAATGCTATCCACACTTGACTTTATCAATAAAGTTTAATCAAAACTAAATAACAGGAATTAACCAAAGCAGTTTTATTTAAAGCCTTACATACCAAAAAGGAATAAAAACGCATGTAAAAAAAACACAAGAAAAACGCAATGAAAAAATGCAAGTAACCAAATTGGTGCAGAAATTGTGCAGAAAATGGAAATATGCACTAAATACTCATTGTGGGAACAAAAACATGGTAAAAAGTCCCAACAAAAACACAATACTTGCAATTGGCAGCAATACTGGTACACTGGTTAAAGAGGTTGGAGGTCTGTGTGACTATCGCCCAAGAGACCACATACAGTGGGGAAAAAAGTATTTAGTCAGCCACCAATGGTGCAAGTTCTCTCACTTAAAAAGATGAGAGGCCTGTAATTGACATCATAGGTAGACCACAACTATGAGAGTCAAAATAAGAAAACAAATCCAGAAAATCACCTTGTCTGATTTGGCAAGATTTATTTTGCAAATTATGGTGGAAAATAGGTATTTGGTCACCTAAAAATATGCAAGATTTCTGTCTCTCACAGACCTGTGACTTCTTCTTTAAGGAGCTCCTCTGTGCTCCACTCATTACCTGTAGTAATGGCACCTGTTTGAACTTGTTATCAGTATAAAATACACCTGTCCACAACCTCAAACAGTCACACTCCAAACTCCACTATGGTGAAGACCAAAGAGCTGTCGAAGGACACCAGAAACAAAGTTGTAGCCCTGCACTAGGCTGTAAAGACTGAATCTGCAATAGGCAAGCAGCTTGGTATGATGAAATCAACTGTGGGAGCAATAATAAGAAAATGGAAGACATACAAGACCACTGATAATCTCCCTCGATCTAGGGCTCCACGCAAGATCTCACCCCATGGGGTCAAAATGATCACAAGAACGATGAGCAAAAATCCCCAAATCACATGAGAAGGCTTAGTGAATGACCTGCATAGAGCTGGGACCACCGTAACAAAGGCTACCATCAGTAATGCCAGGAACTCAGATCCTGCAGTGCCAGACGTGTCCCTCTGCTTAAGCCAGTACATGTCCAGGCCTGTCAGAAGTTTGCTAGAGAGCATTTGGATAATCCAGAAGAGTATTGGGAGAATGTGATATGGTTTGATGAAACCAAAGTAGAACTGTTTGGTAGAAACAAAACTCGTCGTATTTGGAGTAGACAGAATGCTGAGTTGCATCCAAAGAACACCATACCTACTGTGATGCATGGGGGTGGCAACATCATGCTTTGGGGCTTTTTCTCTGCAAAGAGACCGGGGCGACTGATCCGTGTACATGTAAGAATGAATGGGGCCAAGTATCGTAAGATTTTGAGTGCAAACCTCCTTCCATCAGCAAGGGCATTGACGATGAAACGTGGATGGGTCTTTCAGCATGATAATGATCCCGAGCACACTACCAAGGCAAAGAAGGAGTGGTTTCGTAAAAAGCATATTAAGGTCCTGGAGTGGCCTAGCCAGTCTCCAGATCTCAACCCCATAGAAATCCTTTGGAGAGATTTAAAAGTCCGTGTTTCCCAGCGACAGGCCCAAAACATCACTGCTCTAGAGGAGGTCTGCATGGAGGAATGGGCCAACATACCACCAACAGTGTGTGCCAACCTTGTACTACAAGATCCCAGGTAATTTAAGCTGCATCACATCTAATGTGGTGTACTTAATTATTTGTACTAAATGTCTAGCTGGGGGTCTGTATATAGGGCAGACAGGGCAAAAGCTTAGAACAAGAATTAATTCTCATCGCCACACAATGAGAAAAAAGAATGTATCTACCTGTGGCCAAACACTTTTGTATGCCGGATCACAGCACCATAGACCTTTGACACACTCGATGCTGGAATGAATGTGTCGCATGGATTTATGTCTTTTTACATCAATTAAGAAATTTTCCCCTCAGACCTTATGGGGGCATCAGGACACAGAACCAAACCCCAATCAGAGGACTATAAAGCTCTCACTCCTTATCTATAAACTGCTCTAATATTTATGGCCATAACTACTTATCACTGTAATGGTTACGTGTGACTGGACACACCGCCTCCAGCAGGGCGAATTTATGTGACACACGCGACCCTGGATACACCGCCTCCAGCTGGCAAATTTCAGAAATACACGTAAACCGGATACACCGCCTCCAGCAGGGCGAATTTAAATAAGGGGAAACACCAGGGAAACAATTACAATGGTGGGCCCTGTGATAGGGAACGGGGATGTGGAGACCTCCTACACTCCCCTGAGTCAGTGTCACTACACTCCTACCGATCCCTAGGCCGGTTCCGCACCAGGCGCCACTCAGGATGCCTTTAAACCCTAGCTCACCCTGCACCTACCCCTTTCTAGTGAAATGGCCGATGCAGAGACTAATCCCACCACTGCACTGAAACACACATAAAGGAAAGGCACACACAGGGAAACACCACTTAGCTTTACTCTGTTGCACTAGCTCCTGGCAACAGAGTCCACCACCAGAATTCAGCTCTCCTCCTGAAACGCTGCCACCAAGCTCTGTCAGAGCTGCAAGGAAATCCCCTCTGACTCCTTCCACACCAGGGCTCTGACTGTGCTGCAAGGAGCTCTCTCCAGCTCCTTCCTCCACCAGGGATGGTTGGAAATGAATACTATCACCAATGCTGATTGCAACACCTGTGACTCTTTTATAGCAGAGCCAGCAATCACTGTTATGGATGAGTCACCGAAGGAGGAAAAAACAAAAATAATAGCTAAGTCCAGAAAACCAGAGAAGTTGGCAGCTATCGGATTGCAGACCCCTGAACCTATCCACAACAACTAGCAGTAGCCGTGGGGGGTTCCTACGGGGCCCTAGACCCCTCGATCACAGCCAGAGAACTAAATTAGCCTAAAGACAGAAAGGGGAAATCTAAACTGCCCCAGAGCTGACCCCAAAGCAATAGGCAGCCCCCAACATATAATGACTGTGAAGCAAGGTGAAAAACACTAACACAGATAGAAAGATAGGTTGAGCAAATGATGGTGCCCAAGCTAACTAAATAGGACAGGATAGAAAAGCTCCTGTCTGCAATCCGCAAAAACCCTATCCAAAAATGTACCAACAGACTGATAGGAGAAACAGGCCCTGAAGTCGCTAGGCTTCAAAAGACTATATCAGTACTCAGGTATATTCTGAAGACAGAGCCAGAGATCAACAGATCAGAGACAAAAATGGAATTCAGCTCACCCCCGGCCGGGGATGGCTGAACTCCAAAAAAACAAGGCAAACAAACCAGAACTAAAGTGTACAAAAGGCAGAGCAAAACTTAGCTTTGAGAAGCAGAAATCAGACTGGTCTCCAAGAATCCAGCAGGAAAATCACCGGCAAGGCAGCAGGGCGTCGGCTGCCTTATATCCAGTCATCAGTTCCTGTGACCCAGTCATCATCTACCTGCTCAACTGTTTGGTAATCAGCCTCACTACCTTCCTTCGCCAGAAGAGGGAGTTCATCAGACCTCACTGGTGAAGGGAAAAATGAACTCACAACAAATCACACCTGCATTACAAACATGTGCACTTAACTAAAGAAACAGAGTGCAATGATGCTCACCACCACCGGGGGCAAACTTAGCACAAAGGACACCACAGTGCAATAATCCCAATGGCCACCGGGGGCAAAAACCACACATAAGCACCCAGCTTTAAGAAAAAAAAAGGTTACATGTGCTTTTAACTGTCATCATCCAAACTGGATCATGACAATCACTCTCCCATAATGGCATTTCTGCTTCACGTCATGTCACTTGTCTTATCTATTGCATCATTTCTTTCTGTGCATAAATATGTGATTCTTCAGATTTTGTATTAGTCTATGCCTGATGAAGAGACCTAAGTAGTCTTGAAAGCTTGCAATTTGTTACCATCTTTTCAGTTAGCCATTAAAAGGCATCAACCACTGAGGACTCTCAATTCTGAATATTCTTCTATCTACTGGCTAACACGGTACAAAGATATATACAGTTGTGGCCAAAAGTATTGACACCCCTGCAATTCTGTCAGATAATACTCAGTTTCTTCCTGAAAATGATTGCAAACACAAATTCTTTGGTATTATTATCTTCATTTAATTTGTCTTAAATGAAAAAACACAAAAGAGAATGAAGCAAAAGGCAAAACATTGATCATTTCACACAAAACGCCAAAAATTGGCCAGACAAAAGTATTGGCACCCTCAGCCTAATACTTGGTTGCACAACCTTTAGCCAAAATAACTGCGACCATCCGCTTCCGGTAACCATCATTGAGTTTCTTACAATGCTCTGCTGGAATTTTACACCATTCTTCTTTGGCAAACTGCTCCAGGTCCCTGATATTTGAAGGGTGCCTTCTCCAAACTGCCATTTTTAGATCTCTCCACAGGTGTTCTATGAGATTCAGGTCTAGACTCATTGCTGGCCACCTTAAAAGTCTCCAGTGCTTTCTCTCAAACCATTTTCTAATGCTTTTTGAAGTGTGTTTTGGGTCATTGTCCTGCTGGAAGACCCATGACCTCTGAGGGAGTCCCAGCTTTCTCACACTGGGCCCTACATTATGCTGCAAAATTTGTTGGTAGTCTTCAGACTTCATAATGCCATGCACACGATCAAACAGTCCAGTGCCAGAGGCAGCAAAGCAACCCCAAAACATCAGGGAACCTCCGCCATGTTTGACTGTAGGGACCGTGTTCTTTTCTTTGAATGCCTCTTTTTTTCTCCTGTAAACTCTATGTTGAAGCCTTTGCCCAAAAAGCTCTACTTTTGTCTCATCTGACCAGAGAACATTCTTCCAAAACGTTTTAGGCTTTTTCAGGTAAGTTTTGGCAAACTCCAGCCTGGCTTTTTTATGTCTCGGGGTAAGAAGTGGGGTCTTCCTGGGTCTCCTACCATACAGTCCCTTTTCATTCAGACGCCGACTGATAGTACGGGTTGACACTGTTGTACCCTCGGACTGCAGGGCAGCTTGAACTTGTTTGGATGTTAGTCGAGGTTCTTTATCTAACATCCGCACAATCTTGCGTTGAAATCTCTTGTCAATTTTTCTTTTCCGTCCACATCTAGGGAGGTTAGCCACAGTGCCATGGGCTTTAAACTTCTTGATGACACTGCGCACGGTAGACACAGGAACATTCAGGTCTTTGGAGATGGACTTGTAGCCTTGAGATTGGTCACGCTTCCTCACAATTTGGTTTCTCAAGTCCTCAGACAGTTCTTTGGTCTTCTTTCTTTTCTCCATGCTCAATGTGGTACACACAAGGACACAGGACAGAGGTTGAGTCAACTTTAATCCATGTCAACTGGCTGCAAGTGTGATTTAGTTATTGCCAACACCTGTTAGGTGTCACAGGTAAGTTACAGGTGCTGTTAATTACACAAATTAGAGAAGCATCACATGATTTTTTGAACAGTGCCAATACTTTTGTCCACCCTCTTTTATGTTTGGTGTGGAATTATATCCAATTTGGCTTTAGTACAATTCTTTTTGTGTTTTTTTCATTTAAGACAAATTAAATGAAAATAATAATACCAAAGAATTTGTGTTTGCAATCATTTTCAGGAAGAAACTGAGTATTATCTGACAGAATTGCAGGGGTGTCAATACTTTTGTCCACAACTGTATCTTTCTTGTTTTAATATTTTTATGGACTTGTGTGCAAAGGGAAATTAATGTTGTATTCTAAACATTTTTTTCTTAAAGAACAGACTGTGTTGAAATACTGAAAATGTGTGGTGACCACAACAAATTCTCAGAAAGTGACACTGCAGAAAGTATATGTGAACGTCTGTCTTCTACTGATGACACAGATGATTGTATTCCACTGGATACGTATCTCCGTAAGTTAATCATCATTTTAGTAATTTTGAGTAAAATCTTTTTAAGCACCTGATTTGCCTCCAAAGATATATTGAAAATCCAGCTTCAAGGTATTAAATATTACTCCTGGAAGGGTGAGCTGTACCAATCCCTCCTGTATTTATTTTGTGGTACCTACTGTAGTTTATTTCTTTTAAAGGGAATTTGTTGGTAGGTTTTTGCTACCTCATCTGAGAGCAATGTAATGTAGGTAAAAAGAAGCTGAATCCAGCAATGTCTCACTTGAGGCCCTGTTACACTAAACGATGCACCAGCGATCCCGACAACGATACGAGCTTGTCAGGATCGCTGGTGTGTCGCTACATGATCGCTGGTGAGCAGCCAAACAGGCAGCTTCACCAGCGAGAAGCACCAGCGAGGACGCTGGTTTCTAAGGTACACATCGGGTTACTAAGTGACGCGTGTCACTTAGTTACCCGATGTGTACCTTAGAAACCTGCGTGCTCATGCCAGGAGCTGCGAGCATGCAGGTTTCTAAGGTACACATCGGGTAACTAAGTGACGTGCGTCACTTAGTAACCCGATATTTACCTTAGATACCAGCTCCCAGCACCTGCTTAGAGTGCTGGGAGCCTCACTGATCGTTGGCTCCCGCTGCCACACGCAGCGATGCACGCTGGCCAGCGGGAGAGCAACGATCAAAAACGGCTGTGCACGATAGTGCACGATCAGTGATACCCAGCAGGGGGGCCGGTCGCTGATCCCAGTCACACACAGCGATCTCACTGGTGAGATCGCTGTGGTGTCACAAAATCAGCGATCTCGCTAGCGAGATTCCTGTGTGTGACGGAGCCTTTAGTTTACTGCCATTCTGACACAATCAGAACTTTTAGATTTAGAATGAAGCAGAGCTGAGAAAGCTAACCCCACCCCCACTCCCAAGGCTTTCCAGGAGAGGGTTTTGCTAGACTGATGTTAATCTCTTAGTGATAAATCCTTCGTAGTTAGTAAATAACATCAACATCACACACTTTGACAAGTGACACTTCCTTGTATTCTGTGTCTTAGCCGCTATCTCCTGCTGTCTGCAGATTACATATCAAAACCCTGCTCACAGATTCCCTGGGAGTGGAATGGAGCAAATATTCTTTTCTATTAGCAGCGGGCACAGAAATTAGCCCCAGCAGCTGGCTCCAGCCTCCTGTGACCCGTTGCTCCGCTGCTGTCGCTACCCCACCTCCCCACCCTTGACACTCACCCACCTCAGCCAGAGCAGGGACATCCAGACTATAATATGCACCCCCCCATATTCCTCCACATTTTTGGAGGAAAAAAGTGCGTCTTATATTCCGAAAAATAAGGTACTTTTTTCCCTTCACCCATGACAGCACACCTGAGAGAGGGATCAGCCCAGCCAGGACAGGAACCTACTGAAACATAAGGGTGGTACCTCTCCCCTGCTTCAGTTGGGTTCCTGTTCTTGATGGGATTCCCATGCTGAAAAATGGACAGTAACCTGTAATGGATGAAAGGAAAAGTACCCGGCCTGTCCCAGCATGGGAAGAGCAGGTCTCGTATCTGTGGCACCGGCCTTCGAGTGGTGGAAGCACTGTCCACGGGTCCCCCGAGTGCTTGGTGTTCAAGCAGGCGCCGGCGGCACAGTCGGCTCTGTACTGGCTTGATCCGCCGGTGTCGCTGACGTCACGGGCAGAAGAGAAGGAGGAGGAGGGGGGATTTGGATGAGGAGGAGGAGGGGGGATTTGGAGAAGAGGAAGAGGGGGGATTTGGAGAAGAGGAGGAGGGGAGGATTTGGGGAAGAGGAGGAGGGGGATTTGGATAAGAGGAGGAGGAGGAGGGGGGATTTGGAGAGGAGGAGGGGGGATTTTTTAGAAGAGGAGGAGGGAGGTTTACATAATGTGTGGGGGGGATTTGGAGTGGGGGTGTACATAATGTGTGGGGGATTTGGAGTGAGGATGGGGGATACTTAATGTGTTTGGAGATTCGGGATAGGGACGGGGGTTATTTAATGTGTGGGAGGAATTTAGAGTGGGGATGGGGGGGTTATTTAATGTGTGGGGGGATTTGGAGTGGGGATGGGGGGATTTGGAGTGAGGATGGGATTTAATGTGTGTGGGGGGTTGGAGTGGGGATTTAATATGTGTGGGGAGATTTGAGGACACAAAATGAAGAGTATGTATGAGGGCATGTATGAGGAAACAGTATGGGAGATGGGTGCAGACAGTATGGGGAGCGAACGGGTGAATGTATATGGATACAGTATGGGGAGTGAGGGTGATGGGATGTGTGCAAACAGTATGGGGAGTCAGGTATGTGTGAGCAGACAGTATAGAGAGTGAGGGGGTAAATATATGAGGAGACAGTATGATGAACAGGTGGGATGTTAGAGGAGACAGTATGAGGAGGGAGGGGAATAGTGTGAGGCAACAGTATATTGCAGATATTTTTATTTAGGTGCATTATAATGACACTTCTGTCTTTAAGGGCATCATGTGGAGATTTGTTGCAGAAGACCAGAGAAGATGGAAGTCTGCAGAGATGAGATGTGGATGAGAAAACTCTTCATGAGGTCTGGACAAGAAGAAGAAAAGAAGAACGACTCCAGAGACAACGTCATCTATAAGGTTGGTTTCACACTTGCATTTTTTTTGCGCAAAAAACCGCATGTGTTTTTTTCCCCTATACTTTAACATGGGTGCGCATAGGTGCGCATACACATGCGTTTGTACGCGTTTGTATGCCCATGCGTTTTTTTGTAGTGTGCGCTCGGGCGCACAAAATGCATCCTGTTACATTTTTTGTGCGTCCGACTTGCCCCCAAAACACGCATGCGCACGCAATGCGTTTTTTTTACAGAAAAACACCCATTATAGTCTATTGGTGCACATTGTAATGCGCAAAAAAAGCATGCGTTTTTTAAAAAAACGCACCAAAACCTGCAAAAAAACGCACACAAACGCATGATGTGGTTTTTTCATGCGTTTGTGAGCGCAAAAAGCACGCAGCAAAAAAACGCAAGTGTGAAAGTAGCCTTAGGTACCTGGATATAAATATTATTTGTCATACTGACTTATTCTCATGTTTTTATTTGTTAGGAACATTACAGGGGTTTGTCCAGGTTTGTGCTGAGTCTTCAGTCATTCTATGTGACTGCAGACTTCTGAATTCTCACAGTGCTCACTGAACGCTGTTAGGATTCTCTCATGCCTGTAATTTACATACATACGGTCACATGCTGACTAGACATGTGTGGCCTCACTCAATGAAAATGAACAGAGCGAGGCCGGGCACGTCTAGTCGGAATGTGGCCAGAAGTATATAAATCACATACTTGAGCTGACATGACTGTACATTGGCAAGTGAGAATCCCAAATGTGTGCAGTGCATTAGTTGTGAGGATTCAGAAGCCTGCAATGTCAGGATTCAGCGCTGCAGGTTCCAGTAGTCATCACATGGACACTCCACTCATATCTGATTTTCATACTTATAATCCTGTGACAACGAGCTCTTCCTGCTTCTTTCAGTTTTTCACTGAACATTGAGGCCAATAGGGAGAGCATCTCGTCGGTACATGACTAAGTGTGCAAATTGCATGTTTGCTGGGGGGGGGGGCACCGAACCGAATTCTTGCCCCGGGTGCCAGAAAGCCTAGATACACCTCTGCCAAGACTTCTCACGTGCTATGCCAATTCCCTGGAATGCACTACCCAGGATAATTTGATTAATCCCTAATACCCACAGTTTTAAGTGTGCCCTAAAAATGCATTTCTTCAGACTGGCCTACCACCTCCACATATTTATTTAACTGTCCTTGTGTTGCCCATTCAAAATTATCATCATAGCCAGGACAATCCCATCATGTTCTCACATGCTTTATGCATTTAATAGCCCTCTGTGTCTGTACTTTTACACATTCTGGCTGATAACCGGTTCATAGAAAACAAAAACACAAAAATTGAGCTTGGTTTGAGTTGGTATACATGCAGCATATAAACGCATGTTTACATTGGCCATAAAGCATACAAAACCTACAAAAGACAAAAGGAGAAAAACCCTGCTGTAATTAACTAAATAAAAGGCAAAAGTGCATTTAAGTAATACAGAGTTCTTACTAATACTGTATTTTATCAAAAAGCGCATTTCTTCAGACTGGCCTACCGCCTCAACACATTTATTTAACTATCCCTGTGTTGCCCATTCAAACTTTTCATCATAACCAGGACCCTCGTATCATGTTCTCACATGCTTTATGCATTTAATAGCCCTCTGTGTCTGTACTTTAACACATTCTTGCTGATAACTGGTTCATGCAGCATTACATGAACACCAGATTTATTACATTATCACTGGCCAGAACAATGAAAGCAATTGTTACCATCCACCTTTTGTGTCTCTCCCATTTCCTTATAGATTGTAAGCTTGCGAGCAGGGCCCTCACTCCTCTTGGTATCTGTTGATTTTTGTGATTATTGTTTTTATTGTCTGTACAAGCCCCCTCTAAAATTTAAAGTGCAGCGGAATATGTTGGCGCTATAGAAATAAAATTATCATTATTATTCTAAAAACTGCACCCCTCAAGGTGATCAAAACCACATTCAAGAAGTTTATTAACCCTTCAGGTGCTTCACAGGAATTTTTGGAATGTGGAAAAAAAATTAACATTTATCTTTTTTTTCACAAAAATTACTGCTGATACAAATGTTTTTATTTTGACAAGAGTAACAGGAAAAAATGTTTGGGCGCACGACAGAGCTCGGAAGGGAAGGAGCGCCATTTGACTTTTTGAATGAAAAAATTGCCTGGAGCAATTGGCGGATGCCATGTTGTGTTTGGAGAGCCCCTCTGATGTGCCATAAGTGACACCATTTTGGAAACTAGACCTCTCAGGGAACTGATCTAGATATGTGGTGAGCATATTAAACTGTCAGGTGCCTCACAGAAGTTTTTATCGTTGAACCATGAAAATAAGTTTTGTGCACTTCTGAAAAGGACACTGCTGAACAGATGCCAGACGGAGTCCAGAGTTACTTGGCTACCTCATTATAGTGAATGGATCTCTCGGGGGGTTTCATCTTAATCACGTCACTCAGAGATTTAGATGGAAACCCCAAAGTAAGTGATCAGCGTAGAGCGACGGATAACTGTGATCCCAAACATTATGTAAAATGTCCTGAATAAAAGCTTCAGCTCAATCCACAAAAAAAAAAAACAAGCCCTCACACAGGTTTGTTATCTGTAAATGGAAAATATGGGCGGCACGATGGCTCAGAGGTTAGCATTGCAGCCTTGCAGCGCTGGGTCCTGGGCTCAAATCCTAACAAGGACAACATCTGCAAGGAGTTTGCATGAACCCGTGTTTGCATGGGTTTCCTCTGATTTCCTCCCACATTCCAAAGACATACTGATGGGGAATTTAGATTGTGAGCCCCATCAGGAGACAGTGCCAATAATGTCTGCAAAGCACTGGGGAATTAATGGTGCTATATAAATGAGTAAAAAAAAAAAGGGGGCTTCTACATTATTGGTAGAAAAGAAAAATGGCTCCTCACAAGTCAAAAGAAACTCCGCATTCAAATCCAAATGCCCCCTCCCTTCTGATCCCCACATTGTACCTAAATCACATATTGTGTCCACATTTGGCATTTCTGAAGCGATGAGAGCCCGCTTAACCTACGAGTGCATGCCTCCAGAAGCACGGGCTGGGCTTTACATGACTACAGCTGTTATGAATGGGTCACTGAGGAGCACCAGAACACCAGAGAGGTTGGTCGCTCAGCGGATTGCAGACCCCTGATCTTAACAACACAACTAGCAGTAGCCATTGAGCATTCCTACATTGCCCTAGATGCCTCGTCACAGCCGGAGGACTAACTAAGCCTAAAGACAGAAAGGTGAAATCTAAACTGCCCTGGAGCAGATCCCCAAAGGAATAGACAGCCCCCAAACATTGTCGGAGAGACAAGATGAAGCACAAACACAGACAGAAAAATGATGGGGCCCACACTGACTAGACAGGACAGAAAAGGTACTGTCTGCAATCACGCAAAAACCCTAATAATTCCAACACGACTGATGTACAAGAATACTGAGGTTTGAACAACCTCCCCCCACTATATCAGCACTCAGGTGTGAACTGGCGGCTAGCAACAGGCTAATACAGCAGGGGACTGAGCAAACAAACACAAGATACAAAAGTACAGGGCAGGAGCCAGCAGCCCCAGGGGGAGCAAGCTGACCCCTGGCAGCAAGGCAAAAACAGATGCAAAGGGTTTAGCAAATGACACTTAGCTGAAAAAATGCAGGATCAGGCAGCAGACAGGAATCTTCAGTAAGCAAAGAAAGGAGTATCACCGGCAGTCACTGAGAGAAGTCTGCTCGCTTATGTAGTCCCAGTCACTACCACCACTCCTCCAATTATCTTCTGCAGCTGTTGGGTTAACATCATGTTGACCAGCACCACTACCAGCAGTATCCACCAGAGGGAGACTTGCCTCAAAAGTCGTATCAAGAGAGCTCAAAACATACAGCATAATGTTGCAATTTACCCTCGGCAACATTCAATGCTGCTTGTTTCTGAAAAACACCCATGGAGTAATAATTGTCACTACACTACAGTTTCGAAAATGGAGTCACTTGAGGGGGGATTCTGCTCTTCTAGCAATTAAGGGCTCTGTATATGGAGTCCGCAAACTGTTCTAGAAACATCTGCGCTCCAGGAGGCAAATAGTAATTCGTTCCTCTCGAGTCTCTAGATATGGCTAAGTAGTACTATACAGCCACATATGGGGTATTGACATGCTCAGGAGAAATTTTGGTGCCATTTTTATCCCCTTCTTAGGTGAGAATGTAAAATCTGGGGCTAAAATAAAATTTTGGTGGTAAAAATGTAGTTATGTTTTCATCAATGACCAATGGTAAATAATTCTGTGACACACGCGTAGTGTCAATATGATCACTGCACCCCTAGATGAATTCATTAATAGATGTAGTTAAAATGGGGTCACTTATGGGGGGGTTCTGCTGTTCTGGCACCTCATGGGCTCTCCCAGTGGGTCATGACACCTGCAAACCATAGCAGTAAAATCTGGTGCTCCTTGCCTTCTGAACTTTGCACTTTGCCTGAAAAATATTAAAATTTGGTGCTAAAACAAAATTTTAGTGGTAACAATTGTAATTTATTTTGTTACACCATTCTGTCTGTATCTGGTTGTCGCCGTGACAATGCATGTGTCTGCTTTAACCCCTTACTCCTTTCCCCCTATTTGAGCTGGGATACTGCAGGCTGTTACCTGTATGGAGCCTGCTCAGTTCCCTGCTCTGCTGCGTAGCTGCACATGTGGTGTTAGTTCTTTTCTCTGCTCTTTAACCATTCGCATGTGCGGTCCCTGGTCACCGCTGTGGAAGCTGTCTGCGGGTTGTGAGGTCATTTGCAGCTGGTGCATGACTTTACATGTGTGTCTAGGCTTGCAGACGATGCCAGATGCTCTAAGCTGCAGTTCCTGCACTGATTGTGCTGCACTGGTTTCTGTGTATGCTTAGGGTGTGTGCGGCTTTTATCAGGGTTAGTGTGTGTACTTGAAATGCTGTCCACAGCCAATTGCTGAGGGGCAGCTCCTTTATAAACCTACCCTGCCCTATGGGCGGGGCCAGAGCTGCTCACAACGCTCCTGGACTTTGCCATGTGTGTCTCGTGTCTCTAGACCTCGTCTGTCTCGGTTATGGTACCAAAGTCCCTGCCTTGATTCCTGCTTTGTCCTGTACCCTCGACCCTGCCCCGGAGGCGGTATATCCGGGCCTGAATCCTTGATCCTGTACCTGTCCTGTTCCTGACCCTGTCTAAATTCGCCCTGGCCTGGAGGCGGTGTATCCAGGCTTGAATCCTTGATCCTGTACCTATCCCGTACCTGACTATGTCTGAACTGTCTGCTGTGTTATGTTCCTGGAATCCCTCTGTGTTTGGAGCCCCGCACCCAGTGACTCTGAGACTCTTGTAACCGGTGATCCTGCTGAGCATCTACTATGCTGTGCTCTGACTACCATGCGGTGCTAGCTCCATGCAGGCCCAGCAATCCTGCGGTGTTAGCACTATCACGCTTGAGTTCCTTCCTAGGTCCGATGCCCGGAGCCTGTCGACCAGTCTGGAACCTGATGATCGCTGCCTGGAGCCTGGAGCTGGATGACTGCAGTGGTGCCTGTAGGTCGTGTTGGATATCCGGAACCAAACGACTCCCATCTGATGTCTGCTGGTGACTCTGATGTCCTGTGGGTGACCCTGATGTCCTGATAACTTCGTGTGCCCTGATGTCCTGATAACCTCGTGTGCCCTGATGTCCTGATGACCTCCTGTGCCCTGATGTCCTGATGATCTTGTGTGCCCTGATGTCCTGATGACCTCGTGTACCCTGATGTCCTGATAACCTCGTGTGCCCTGATGTCCTGATGACTTCGTGTGCCCTGATGTCCTGATGACCTCGTGTGCCCTGATGTCCTGCCTGTGTCCCTATGTCCCGCTTATGAGTGCCTTGGTGATCCGATGGTGCCTTGGGGTCCACTGACTGGCACACTTCTGGGAGGTGTGGAATCGGGAGCCTGGTTTAGCCCTGTTTTGTCTATGTACTGTGACTTTACTTTAAGTAAACTTTACTTTATTTATACCTGAAGTTGTGTGGTGTTGTCTAGTCCTACGTGTCTTCTTTGTCCACATGATCAGCTGCCACAGAATCCCGGACGCTGCCCTTCCATAGTTTGGGTAGGCCCAGGTCCCCCTCTGTGGTATAGAAGGTCCATATTGCGTCCCCGGGGGATGCCAGCCCCTCGCCATCGGCGTGGAAGCGCCTGCTGGGCCGCATCTGCGGCTGCAGTCATGACAGAAGCTCTGGCCTTGGACTCAGCTGAGCATGTATGGACGGTAGGACTTTTTCCGAGCCCCGCTTGGCTAGCGGATGAGATGGCTCAGATCCCAGCTGGTGGTGGACTAGGTTGCTCAACCCTGCGCTTGGTAACCAGTTTGGATTTCTGGAGCAATGAACTCTGCTGCTTGTGAACTGGGACTTACCGCCTATCCCAAGAAAAGTTTCTGTGTATTTTTTTGGGACTTCAGAAGAGGGGGCTTTAGGAGGGGATAATGTCACGCCGTTCTGTCTGTATCTGCTTGTCGGCGTGACAATGCATGTCTGCTCTAACCCCTTACTCCTTTCCCCCTAATTGAGCTGGGATACTGCTGGCTGTTACTTGTATGGAGCCTGCTCAGTTCCCTGCTCTGCGGCGTAGCTGCACATGTGATGTTAGGTCTTTGCTCTGCTGTTTGACCATTCGCATGTGCGGTCCCTGGTTACCGCTGTGGAAGCTGTACATGGATTGTGAGGTCATTTGCATCTGGGGCATGACTTTCCACTTTGTCTAGGCTTGCAGACGATGCCAGGTGCTCTAAGCTGCAGTTCCTGCACTGATTGTGCTGCACTGGTTTCTGTGTGTGCTTAGGGTGTGCGCGGCCACACCTCCCCTGCTTTTATCAGGGTTAGTGTGTGTACTTGAAATGCTGTCCCCAGCCAGTTGCTGAGGGGCAGCTCCTTTATAAACTTACCCTGCCCTATGGGCAGGGCCAGAGCTACTCACAACGCTCCTGGACTTTGCCATGTGTGTCTCGTGTCTGTGTCTCTGGACCTCGGCTGTCTCGGTTATGGTACAAAAGTCCCTGCCTTGATTCCTGCTTTGTTCTGTACCCTCACCCTGCCCCGGAGGCGGTATATCCGGGCCTGAATCCTTGATCCTGTACCTGACCCTGTCTAAATTCGCCCTGGCCTGGAGGCGGAGTTTCCAGGCTTGAATCCTTGATCCTGTACCTATCCCGTACCTGACTATGTCTGAACTGTCTGCTGTGTTATGTTCCTGGAATCCCTCTGTGTTTGGAGCCCCGCACCCAGTGACTCTGAGACTCTTGTAACTGGTGTTCCTGCTGAGCATCTACTATGCTGTGCTCTGACTACCATGCGGTGCTAGCTCCATGCAGGTGGGTCGCCCTCCCAGGGCTGTGGGGTACTCGGTACCGGGCCCGATGAGGTTCAATGGGAGATGTCACGGCAGCTGGGACCCGGCCCGTGGCCCTGGGCGCCCATTGTAAAAAGGGGAAAGTTTATAAGTGATTCGTGACGCCACCTGTGGTGTTCGGCAATGTAGATGTAAGTCGACGCTGCAGACAGATCCTTTGGGACAGATGGTGTGGTGCAGCAGTGATGTTATAGCCCTACACAGGCAGGGCTGTAGTCCCAGGGCAGAGTAGGTGAAGTGACACTTAGATGGTGTAGTGTCGGGCGCAAAGGATGTACCAGTGCTGGATAGAGATGAGCGACTTTGCCTTTTTTCGGGTCGACTAGGGTTTCGAGAAACCCGACTTTCGCAAAAGTCAGGTCGAACGAAATCGGCCGATTTTCGTGAAAAGTCGAAGGCCGACTGAAGCACGAAACCCAATGTAAGTCAATGGGGAAGAAAAGTCGGCAGTGAGTGGAGGACAGGAAACACACCAAGAGTGCCAATTTTAATGCCGAAAACATCAATTCTTATTCCTTAAGCTTGTCAACCTTAATTTACTTTAAAACAATAGTTAGGCATTGAAAACTGGGGGTTATTTGGCTAAAGTTGTGGGGGGGTAGTGCTGGCTCCACATGTTCGTGGGCCCAGGGCCAAAGACAGTCACTGGGCTCCTTTAACACATGACACAATTCATGATCCTTTGATACGGCAGAGAAATAGCGGTACAGTACAATGAAAAATACTTCAATTCTTACATCACATGACTGATATCCATTTTAAATTCTCCAATAGCTCCAAAAACAGACAGTATAATCCTCCATACAGTATTATGGCCACCGCATAGTGTGCCATACAGAGTAATGAGGCCCATATATTTCTCCATACAGAATCATTGATCCCATATAATGTTCGATACAGTATATGATGAGCTCCACATAATGCTGCAGTATATGGTGTTCACCATGGATGAAGCTCCAGTGTCTTATGGGCCCAAATAATGCTCCATATATAATGGGCCTCATTTCTAATGCTCCAGTGTATAATGGGCCCTGTAAATGCTGCTCCAGTGACTGATGTCCACCTTTGGAATGCTCCAGTGTATGGTGGGCCCCAGATATCATTCTCCAGAGTATCGTGCTCCCCAAAAATTGCTCCCAACCTTTAAAACAATTAAATAAGTCTCCTCGCTAGGGAATCCCTGTACTAGTCTGAACTCCTCGTCGTCCCCATCTTTCATCTCTCTGCACTTGGACTGTTTAGGCAGTGGGCGTACAGACGTGATGTCATCGCGCTCTTTGACCAGAATGTCACTGTCAGAAAAAGTGTTTGGTTTCCGGGGGCAGTATGGTTGCAAAGCTGAACCTTAACTGAATGTCCAGAAGGGCACCACCAGGAGTGGAGCCTGCGGCTTAATTGGACTCAACACGGGCAACCTCAACCATGCCATCCACAAAAAAGCTGCACAGATTGCAAGTTTAATTCCGTTAACGAACGAGACTCTGGCATGCCCCCGCGGTCCGCGTCCAGCTAACTAGAGGAACACGTGTGGCTCTAGCACGCAAGATCGGCCAATAACAGGTCTGTCATGCCCTTACATGGCCGGGGCTGCACGCGTGCTACAATGAAAGGACCAGCGTGTATCGCTTACAGGTGAGGATAACACGCTGAACCCCGTTAGTGATGAGGATCTGGGATTAAAATTCTTCCCCGCGAACAAACATTTCTCAGTAAGTGCAGGTCAACCGTAATTCTGGAATTAGGCCTAAACGGCATTCCAGAAAGAATGTGAAAAAATTAAGTGTCCAAACCACAGGTGCTGTAGCTTGCTTAACCCCTTCCTGACATCCGACGTACAATACCGTCCATGGGACCCGGGCCCCTATGCCCATGGACGGGATAGTACGTCTACCGCGATCAGCGGCGCCCACGTGGTGAGCGCCGCTGATCGCGGCCGGGTGTCAGCTGATTATCACAGCTGACACCCGGCACAATGTGTCAGGGGCAGTCATGGACCGCCCCCGACACGTTAACCCCTTGCACACCGCGATCAAACATGATCGCGGTGTACCGGGGGTTAAAGGGAAGCATCGGCAGGGAGGGGGCTCCCTCCGTGCTTCCCTGAGCCCCCCACGGCAGCGCAATGTGCAGCGCTGCTGCGGGGGGCTCCTTTTCTGCAAGCCCCCAAATCCAAGATGGCGACGGGGGCCTTCGGAGGCCTGCAGGAAGCTGGCTTCCTCGGTGCCTGCAAAGCGCATGCATGAGGAAGCCTTCTGCACTGCCTGTGACAGATCGCTGATCTGTCACAGTGATCTGTGATGTGACAGATCAGTGATCTGTCACAGGACAGTGATGTCCCACCTGGGACTATTTAATAAAGTTAAAAAAAAATTAAAAAAAAGTGTTAAAATAAATTTTAAAAAATCGCCAAATAAATTAGAAAAAAAAAAATATTCCCCCAAATAAATCCATTTTTTGGAAATAAAAAAAACCCAAAACAATAAAAGTACACATATTAGGTATCGCCGCGTCCGTAACGACCCACCCTATAAAACTGTCCCATTAGTTAACCCCTTTAGCGAACCGCTTAAAAAATAAAAATAAAAAACGAAGCAAAAAATAATGATTTATTATCATACCGCCAAACAAAAAGTGTAATAACGCGCGATCAAAAAGACGCATATAAATATTCATGGTACCACTGAAAACGTCATCTTGTCCCGCAAAAAACGAGCTGCCACACAGCATCATAAGTGAAAAAATAAAAAAGTTATAGCTCGCAGAATAAAGCGATGCAAAAATAATTATTTTTTATATAAAATAGTTTTCATTGCATAAAACCGACAAAACATAAAAAAACGACCTAAATGAGGTATCGCTGTAACCGTACTGACCCGAAGAATAAAACCGCTTTATCAATTTTACCGCATGCGGAACGGTGTAAACGCAACTCCCCAAAAGAAATTCATGAAATGCTGGTTTTTGTTCATTCTGCGTCCCAAAAATCGGAATAAAAAGCGATAAAAAAAGTCACGTGCCCGAAAATTGTACCAATAAAAATGTCAACTCGTCCCGCAAAAAATAAGACCTCACATGACTCGGTGGGTCAAAATACAGAAAAATTATAGCTCTCAATATGTGGTGATGCAAAAACTATTTTTACAATAAAAAGCGTCTTTTAGCGTGCGACAGCTGCCAAATATAAAAACCGCCATAAATAGTAAATCAAACCCCCCGTTATCACCCCCTTAGTTAGGGAAAAATAATAAAATAAAAAAAATGTATTTATTTCCATTTTTCCATTAGGGTTAGGGCTAGGGTTAGGGTTAGGGTTAGGGCTGAGATTAGGGTTAGGGGTGTGTTGGGGTTCGGGTTGGAGTTGGAATTGGGGGTTTCCACTGTTTGGGCACATCAGGGGCTCTCCAAATGCAACATGGCGTCTGATCTCAATTCCAGCCAATTCTGAGTTGAAAAAGTCAAATGGTGCTCCTTCCCTTCCAAGCTCTGCCATGCGCCCAAACAGTGTTTTACCCCCACATGTAGGGTATAAGCCTACTCAGGTCAAATTGCAAAACAATTTTTGGGGTCCAATTTCTCCTATTACCCTTAGGAAAATAAAAAATTGGGGGCAAAAATATCATTTTTGTGGAAAAAAATGATTTTTTTATTTTCACGTCCGAGCGTTATAAACTTCTGTGAAGCACTTGGGGGTTCAAAGTGCTCACCACACATCTAGATAAGTTCCGTGGGGGGTCTAGTGTCCAAAATGGGGTCACTTATGGGGAGTTTCAATAGTTTAGGTACATCAGGGGCTCTCCAAAAGCACATGACACCCGCAGACCATCCCATCAAAGTCTGCATTCCAAAACGTCACTACTTCTCTTCCGAGCCCCGACGTGTGTCCATACAGTAGTTTTCTCCCACATATGGGGTGTCAGCGTACTCATGACAAATTGGACAACAACTTATGGGGTGTCAGCGTACTCATGACAAATTGGACAACAACTTTTGGGGTCCAATTTCTCCTGTTACCCTTGGGAAAATGAAAAAAATGGGGACTAATTGATCATGTTTGTGGAAAAAATACGATTTTTTTATTTTCATGCCCGGGCATTATAAACTTCTGTGAAGCCCTTGGGGGTTCAAAGTGCTCACCACACATCTAGATAAGTTCCTTAGGGGGTCTCGTTTCCAAAATGGGGTCATTTGTGGGGGGTTTCCACTGTTTAGGTACATTAGGGGCTCTCCAAAGGCAACATGACACCCGCAGAACATTCCCTCAAAGTCTGCATTCCAAAACGTCACTACTTCCCTTCCGAGCCCCGACGTGTGTCCATACAGTAGTTTTCTCCCACATATGGGGCGTCAGCGTACTCAGGACAAATTGGACAACTTTTGGGGTTCAATTTCTCCTGTTACCCTTGGGAAAATAAAAAAATTGGGGACTAATTGATCATGTTTGTGGAAAAAATACGATTTTTTTATTTTCATGCCCGGGCATTATAAACTTCTGTGAAGCCCTTGGGGGTTCAAAGTGCTCACCACACATCTAGATAAGTTCCTTAGGGGGTGTCGTTTCTAAAATGGGGTCATTTGTGGGGGTTTCCACTGTTTAGGTACATTAGGGGCTCTCCAAAGGCAACATGACACCCGCAGACCATTCTATCAAAGTCTGCATTCCAAAATGTCACTACTTCCCTTCCGAGCCCCGAAGTGTGCCCATACAGTAGTTTTCTCCCACATATGGGGTATCAGCATACTCAGGACAAATTGGACAACAACTTTTGGGGTCCAATTTCAAAATGGTGACTAAAAGATCATGTTTGTGGAAAAAATACGAATTTTTTATTTTCACGCCCGGGCGTTATAAACTTCTGTGAAGCACTGGGGGGTTCAAAGTGCTCACCACACATCTAGGTAAGTTCCTTGGGGGGTCTAGTTTACAAAATGGTGTCATTTGTGGGGGGTTTCCACTGTTTAGGTACATCAGGGGTTTTCCAATCGTGACATGGTGTCCGATCTCAATTCCAGCCAAAAACGTCAAATGGCGCTGCTTCCCTTTCGAGCTCTGCCATGCGCCCAAATAGTGGTTTACCCCCACATGTGGGGTATCAGCGTACTCAGGACAAATTGCACAATAACTTTTAGGGTCCTGTTACCCTTGGGAATATAAAAATTGGGGTGAAAACATCATTTTTGTGGAAAAAATATGATTTTTTAATTGTACCGCTGTACGTTATAAACTTCTGTAAAGCCCTTGTGGGTTCAAAGTTCTCACCACATATCTAGATAAGTTCCTTGGGGGGTCTAGTTTCCAAAATGGGGTCACTTGTAGGGGGTTTCCACTGTTTAGGTACATCAGGGACTCTCCAAACGTGACATGGCGTCCGATCTGAATTCCAGCCAATTTTGCATTGAAAAAGTCAAACGGCGCTCCTTCCATTCTGAGCTCTGCCGTGCGCCGAAACAGTCGTTCCCCCCCACATATCAGGTATCAGCGTACTCAGGACAAATTGCATAATAACTTTTGCAGTCCAATTTCTCATGTTACCCTTGGTAAAATAAAAAAAATTGAACCTGAAGTATTTTTTTTGTGAAAAAAAGTTAGATGTTCATTTTTTTTTTAAATATTCAAAAATATTCCTGTGACGCACCTAAAGGGTTAATAAACTTCTTGAATGTGGTTTTGAGCACCTTAACGGGTGCAGTTTTTAGAATGGTGTCACTTTTGGGTATTTTCTATCATATAGACCCCTCAAAGTGGCTTCAAATGTGATGTGGTCCTAGAAATAAAATGGTGTTGTAAAAATGAGAAATCGCTGGTCAACTTTTAACCCTTATAACTTCCTAACAAAAAAAAATTTGATTCCAAAATTGTGCTGATGTAAAGTAAACGTGGGAAATGTTAGTTATCAAGTTTTTTGTGTGCCGTATCTCTGTGATTTAAGGGCATAAAAATTCAAATTTGGAAAATTGCGAAATTTTCAAAATTTTTGCCAAATTTTCATTTTTCTCACAAATGAACGCAAGTTATTTGAATGAAATTTTACCACTAACATGAAGTACAATATGTCACGAGAAAACATTGTCAGAATCACTGGGATCCATGGAAGCGTTCCAGAGTTATGACCTCATAAAGGTACAGTGGTCAGAATTGTAAAAATTGGCCCGGTCATGAACGTGCAAACCACCCTTGGGGGTGAAGGGGTTAAAAGCTGGGCTCCTCTGCTGAGTAGCACACAGTTCTTACATAAACAGGTGGCATAGCTTGGTTCATGGGTGGCCAACTCTGCTGAGTAGCATACACAATTACTAGGCCCAAAGTATTAAGTGGTGTAAATGCAGTCAAAAACTGGTTCTCTCATAAACAGGCGGCATAGCTCGGTTCACGGGTGGGCTCCTCTTCTGAGTAGCAGACACAGTTACTAGGCCCAAAAGGATTTTCAGGACAATATGCAGTAAAAAATTATTAGAAACACACACGATGTAGCTCCTTCACAGGTGTACTACACCGCTGGCTACCAGACATCACTACTATGCCCTAAAACTGTCTATTATCATTGAAAACCATTATTAATGTGAAAAAAAAGATACGTTTTTGTTTAACAAAACGTTCTCGAACGGAAACTCGAACAGCCAAATTTTAATCAAAGTGTTGTAGTTCGACGAACACCGCCCAAAACAGCTAGAATATGAACTTGGCCAACAGTTCCACTCAAACACCACTCATCTGTAATCAGGAGGCAGACTCAGACGGTCTCAGGCACAGTATGGATTCGACAAGATTTCAGAAAGTTGAGAAAGGGTACAGTATCACCGGATAACAGGTATATATAGCATAGTTTAAACATTTTAAATCTCCGTGTTTATTTCCGGAGTCCGACAAAGACTCTCTCATCCTCAGTATGGATTAGACAACAATCTAAAAAGTAGAAAAAAGGAAATGTTTTTGAAGCGTACACCAGTATACACTGTTGGGGTATTTTTAAATCTTCATATATATTTCTGTCTCAGTAAGACAGTCCAGACTCTCCGCAAGAGGAAACGAGATGGATAAAAGTACGGACATAAAGTCGAGTGATTGCAGAAATTTAGGAATTACTAATTACTAATGAGGGGAAAAACTCCCGGGAGAATTCTCAGAGGCGATGCTGACCCTCAATTACTTTGTGTGTGGAGACAGCGAAAACAGTTCTTTGTGAAGAAAGGGTTGCTGTATCGCAGCACCGTTGATCCCATCACCGTTACTCATCTTTTCCTCAAATTTTGATCACAGGGAGAGATGTAGACACGGTCCTCACTGCCTATCATAATCTGTCAGGTAACTTTGGAGTGCAAAAGACAGAAGCCACAGGCTGTAGGCGTTTCTATTGGATTGGCATGAGAGGGCACATTTAAAAATGTGGGCAGGAATGTCACACGTCTGTGAGTAGGAAAACTGTGAAAGCTGATGATAAACCACCACTGCATCTCATTGTGAGTCGACGTCCATAAGAAATGGAAGCCATTGATCATCTGAAGCTAGAGCCCGACCAGCAGGACAGGGCATAGCTACGTCTTAACCATCATCTATCAGTTCACCAAATTTGTAGTGGCAGTCCCAGCGAAGGATTTGACAGCCCAGACTACACAGCGGAGGAGCAGGGAGAGGTAAATATTGCAAATGCTGGGGCCCTGCCCAAGCAAGGGGTGCCCACTCGTGGGCGTCGGTACTGGCACTGGGCCCCTCATAGTACGCCGGTGTGTCTGACGGCAGGTGTGCACCCCCACCGTCAGAGACACTTGATTGCACTATGAGGCACTCTGTGCCAGTGCCGGCGCCCAAGAGTCGGCCCACCCACCTGTCCAGCGCAATGGCACTCGCACGGTTGTGTGCGCTAGGTGGTGACCCCGGCCATGGGGGGGAGGCAGCCCAGTTAGGGAGGTTTAAAAAGTGGCATATGTTGATGTTGGACATTCAGCAGCTGCAAATGGAGGAATTGGAGAAGTCCGAGGAAGATGAGGACAAAAGCGAGCCATTTTTCTGGCAACCTATGTGTCATCAGGGGAAGGTGGGACAAAATCCTTTGAAACACATGCATGGTTCATTTTAATGAAGGTTAGATCATCAACATTTTGGGTCGACAGACAGATCCTTTTTTCTGTCAGGATTGAGCCAGCAGCACTGAAGACTCTTTCCGATAGCACACTAGCAGCAGGGCAAGCGAACTCCTGTAAGGCATATTGTGCCAATTCAGGCCCGGTGTCCAGTTTAGAGGCCCAATAGTCAAAGGGGAATGACCTGTGAGGAAGAACATCGATATGGGACAAGAAGTAGTTTGTAACCATAGTTGACAACTGCTGTCTCCTGTTACTTTCAATCGATGCAGTATTACCAGTCGTGTAAGCGGGACTTGAAAAATCAGTCCACAACATGGTCATGAAACCCCTGTCTCCAACACCACTTCTGATGTGTGCACCACGAACACCTCTTCCATGTTGCTCCCTATGGCTCGTTGGAGTACCATCACCGCTGCTGTGTGCTGGGAATGCCTCAAACAAACGGTTTACCAGAGTTGCTTGTTTGTTAGCCAATATTACTTCAAGGTTCTCCTGTGGCATGATGTTTTGGAATTTGCCTTTATAGCGTGGATCCAGGATGCTGGCCAACCAGTAGTCGTCAACGTTCATCATTTTGGCAATGCAGGGGTCCCTTTTTAGGATCTGCAAGGCATAAGCTGACATGTGGGCCAATGTTCCAGGTGTCAATGATGCACTGCGAGTGCTGGGTGGAGGAGCACTTTCTGGCAAATCCACATCAGTCATGCACAAACCCTGTACCAGACCTTGCCACGCCAACATTTTCTCTTGCCCCACGAGAAGCATCCTCCTCCCCTAAATAATCATCCCCATCATCATCCTCCTCCTCTTCTTCCTCCACCTCGTCCAGGAGAGGTCCCAGAGCAGACAATGGCTGACTGTCATCAAGGCTTCCCTCCTCCTCTTCCTCATCCTCCTCGGCTGCAGACGCCTGCTCCTTAAGGTGCGTCAAAGTTTGCATGAGCAGGTGCATAAGTGGGATGCTCATGCTTACCAGTCGTGTGCATTCCTCAAAACACTGAAGGACTTTACAGAGGTCTTTCAGCTTCGACCACTGCACACCCGACAATTCCATGTCTGCCCTCAAAGTGCCTGGCTGTGTATCGTCCCACAAATGCATTACAGCCTGCCTCTTTTCGCACAGCCTCTCAACCATGTGCAGGGTGGAGTTCCACCTTGTTGCAACGTCGATAATTAGGCGGTGCTTGGGAAGTTGGAGCAATCGCTGCAGCTTCTGCATACGACTGGAGTGTACGGGCGACCGTCGGATGTGCGAGCACAGTCTTCGGACCTTCTGGAGCAGGCCTGTTAACTCCGGATAATTATTGAGGAAGCACTGCACCACCAGGTTCAAGGTGTGAGCCAGGCAAGGTATGTGTCGGAGTTTTGAAAGGGCTATGGCTGCCACAAAATTCCGGCCGTTATCACTAACTACCTTGCCTGCCTCAAGATGTAGACTGCCCAGCCATGACTCAGTATGTCGCTGCAAGTACTCGGCCAGTACCTCCGTGGTGTGTCTGTCGCCCAAACACTTCATCTTCAACACAGCTTGCTGACGCTTACCACTAGCTGTTCGATAGTGGGACACCGAGTGTGCAGCACTGGCAGCTGCGGATGGAGTGCTCGTGCGACTGCGCTCTGTGAACGAGCTTTCGCTTCTAGAGGAGGAGGAGGAGGGTCGAACGCCTACAGCCAACTGCTTCCTATACCATGGGCTAGGCAGCACTGTCCCACCGCCGCTGTCCCCTGTGGACCCTGCATCCACCACATTAACCCAGTGCACAGTGATAGACATGTAACGGCCCTGGCCATGCCTACTGGACCATGCATCTGTTGTGAGGTGCACCTTTCCACCCACTGATTGCTTGAGTACATGGACAATGTGGTCTTTCACATGAAGGTGGAGGGCTGGGATGGCTTTGCGAGAAAAGAAGTGCCGACTGGGTAGGTCATAGCGTGGTACTGCGTAGGCCATGAGTGCGCGGAAAGCTTCGCTTTCAACCAACCAGTAGGGCATCATCTCTAATGAGATTAGTTTGGCAATGTGGGTGTTCAAACCCAGTGTATGCAGATGAGAGGATGAGTTCTTTCATGTCCTACTCATAGTCTCTGGTAGGGTGAGCTGGACTTGAGAGCTGCATATGGTGGAACTAGCAGTGGACATGGCGGACTGAGAGAGGGTTGATGATGGTGATGCAGTTGGGGTTCTTTCTGATGGCCTAGATTCAGTCTTTCGTAGCAATAACATTGTGATTGCCTGACTGCTTTGGCCTTGCGACGACACCTCAACATTTGCTTCTGGTTGTGTGCTAACCAGTGGGCTTACAGTGGGGGAAATGATGTAGCGTTGCTGACTACCTTCATTGGGAGCAGTTGCACATGTGGTATGTGAGGTTTGGTAGTCCGTCCACGCTTGCAAGTGCATGGTGGTTAAATGTCTAAGCATGCAACTGGTATTCAAATTTCTCAGATTTTTCCCTCGGCTAAAGGTCTTTGCGCACTTCTTACAGATAACCTTTGCCTGATCATTAGGATTTTGTTCAAAAAAGTGCCACACTGCACTCTTCCTACTATGGAAGACATTTTGAGGTCTTGCACGCTGTGCTAATTTGACCGTCTGGACTAGATGTCCTGCAACTCTTTTGGTTTTTGTAACCCGTTTTTGGACTGCTCCGGGCCTGCCTGATAACAGCTGTTACGATGTCGATGCCTGCTGCGGATGCTCCTCCTCCTCTTCTGAGCTATTGGCAGTGGCACCCTCTTCCCCCAATGGATGCCAATCTGGGTCAACAACTGGGTCATCCATCACCTCCTCTTCATTGTAATGTGCACCTTCCTCTGTGTCACCATGTAAGGTGGTATAGTATGCGGGATGGGGCACTTGAGTTTCATCAGGGTCAGATTCTGGCTCAGTACACTGCGAGGACAATGTAGTCCTCTGAGTGAATGTACCAGCAGATAAATCTAGCAGTGGCTGTGCATCAGTGCACTCCATGTCAGATTCTTCTTGGACTGGGTAATTCACGATTTGACTTGATAACCCAGGCATGGTATGTGAAAAGAGCTCCATGGAGTAATCTGTAGTGTGGCCTGCCGCATCCTTTACTTTTGGTAGGCGTGAAGGACACAAGGAAAGGTGTGGTTCCTGACCATGAGTCTCCATTGACGACTCAGTGCTTTTATTTTTTGAAAGTTCAGAAGAGGAGGCGAGAGAGCTGGAGGCTGTGTCAGCAATGTAAGCCAAAACTTGTTCCTGAAGCTCCGGTTTTAAAAGCGGTTTACCTACTCCCAGAAAAGGGAGACTTCGAGGCCTTGTGGAGCCAGACGATGGCGCAGGCTCAACACCTCCTGCATTAGGTGCTATTGTGCTTTTGCCACTACCAGCAGATCCAACACCAACACCATCATTACCAGCTGGCAACCCCCGCCCACTTCCACGGCCTCTTCCAACACACTTCCTCATTTTTGGGAAAATGTACCCAAAATACCACCAGCTATATGGTACTGTAAAACAAGGTACAAGGTGTATTTAGTACTGGGGAGAATTTGAATCTCCCTACAGACTTGAGGACACTGAACTATTATCTCAGGCCCAGTGTAGATTACACCTCAATATAGCAGGCTGAAATTGGATGGTGTATAAAATGTCTATATAGGACTGGGGAGAATTTGAATCTTCCTAGAGATTTTAGCAAGCTGACAATGATGCTCAGTCCCAAGTATGGCAGCAGGCAGCCTAATAAGGCCTGTTTCACACATCAGTTTTTGTGGTCAGTTAAAATTTGCTAAAATGGCGGACAACGGATCCGTTCCTGTACGGACCACAACGTTTGGCACTGGACCGTTGTTTTAACGGTTCCGTCGAAGGAAGAATTTTAAAGGAACCGCTGCCTGGGGAAGGGGAGGGAGGGAGGGGGAGAAGGAGAGAGAGAGAATTTTTTTCAGCCGCCAGAACAGGGTTAAATTTCCAGCCAAAGGAAATCCTCTGGGCATACGCAATGTAAAATGCGGATCCGGCCGCCCGAAAAAACGTTGCATGGTCCGTCCAGACATGTTGACGGACGCCAAAATTTTGGCGGATCCGCAAAAAAACGTATCCAACGGATGGCCATCCGTCAAGATCCGCCGGTAATGCAACTCAATGGGAAAAAAAACGGATCCGCCAAGCAAAATGGCGGATCCGTTTTTTTTGCAAAACCGCGGATCTTGACTGATTTGAAAAAACTGATGTGAGAAATAAGGCCTAAGCAGGACTGCTGCACACAAAAGTGTGGAAAAATGAACGCTTGATAACTGGGCAAAAAAAAGGATGTAAAGTATTTTTGCTTTTAAAAAAGCAGTTTGCACAGCAGTGTGAAAACAGCAATGCAGCTATCAGGGAGCCTTATAAGGCACCCTAATAACCAACAGAGCTGATGCACCAAAATATAGCCTCCACTTGCAGTGCACACTAACTTGTGTGATGCACAGGCAAAATCGCTAGCAGCAGAAGCAGTTTTTTGTATCTTCTTCCCTGCCTAACGCTCTCCCTACAGAATCAGCAGCAGCAGCTCTCCCTATTCTGAGATCAGCAGAAGTAAGATTGTGGTCGGCGTGCACGCCCTTTTATAGCCCCTGTGACGCCACACAAAGCAAGCCAATCACTTGCATGCCCTTCTCAAAGATGGTGGTGGCCGCTGCCTATGTCATCGCATTGCCCACAGTGTGCGTCCTCCATCATTGGCTGAAAAAGGGCGCTGGAAGCATCTTTTGAAACGCGATTTTGGCACTCTGGTTGCCGACCTTGTGGCCGACCTCACGCTATGGTCGGGTTTCGTTTCATGAAACCCGACTTTTGCGAAAATCGGCGACTTTTAAATTGACCGACCCGTTTCGCTCAACTCTAGTGCTGGACGGGTTGGCGCCGGAATAAGTGGAGGACACCAGGGCATGTAGTTCCAAAGCTTTACTCACAGTCTGTTGTGGTACAGGTGCCCGCATCCGTGCTGTGTCCTCTGGGTCAGGAGCTCAGCCAACTTCCAGGCAAGATGAAGTACTCCCTTCCAACACTCCGCCAACATATGTGCCTTTTCTGAACGTCTCCTCTTATAGCGCCTTTAAGTGAAGTACTCACAGTTCTGAGTTACACTGGAGTTCCTCCTGTCAGATGTTCCTATGAACTCTACTTGTATGGCAGACAGCTGTAGCCTGCTTCGGGGACTCCTTACTACCTAGTCCTGGCTCACTATCGTTGCTGTTGTGCCCCCAAGTCTTGTGTGGGAATAAAGTTGTCACTACTTCTATTCCTCCGGTGTCTGCTGCAGGACCATTAGTATCCCTACAACCTCGGGGACCGGACCCCGGCCTTGCCCTTAGAACTTGGGAAGGGTTCTCTCTTCCAACCCTGATCCTTAGTCCTCCTATTCTCCTTACGTTCCGTGCTAATCCTTCTTTCCAATGGAGAATCAAGCTTCCTTTCCTGTGCCAGCAGACCCAGATCACTGTGGCCTGCTGCAGCACTTCCTTCTTCCATCCCTTTCCCGGGGATCTTCTCTTTCTCACTCTCTGTCCTTCTATATCCTCACTCACTGACTGAATGAAAGACTGACTGACTGACTCAACTCTTCCCGCTCTTTTATGTGAACTAACTCCACCCACCTCCCAGCACGTTTCGTGTTCCAAGCAGGGAGCCACCAAGGGGTGCTATGCTACACTCCAAGCAGGGAGCCGCCGAAGGTGCTTTGCTACACTACTTTGTGGTGTGGGGTGCAGGTGTTACAGTGTGGTCAGGTGTCTCCACCTTACCTGGGTGGTGGGGCACCACACCTCAGGAGGAGGTGCAGTACCTCTGTGGCGACTGAACCCTCAGGGGTGCCACATACCCCCTGTTAAACACAGCACGTCCGCGGGCTGCAAGAAAACAGAAGTTGACAAATACAGGAACATACAACATTTTTGCAATGCTAATAAGCAGTTCTTATCTTATCTTCTCAATATGAGAGGCGTTGTCTCTTGAACGTTGCAAAACAATTCTTACTAATTATCCATACTTTACTATAGTACCTAATTCAAAAGTGCTTTTAGCAATAACTCACTATCACTTCAATTAACATCATTAACACACTTCTTCACTTTCTCTTTTCTTTCACATTTACTATTTTCTTTTATTAACCTTAAGTGACAACCGTTAATGCCTGGTTCGCCACCTGCATTTTTCAAATCTTCATCTTTATTCACATCTCTTTATTAAAACATTCTATGAACTAGATTCTTTGTAAAAGCTATTCTCTAGTAATACTTTCATAAGGCACATTATAAAATACTTCACATCAAAACTTCAATAATTCTTGTAAGTGCTGGACACCGCTCCCAGCCGGGATCTCATGTAGTGCCATGCTCCACGATGAGGTAGTTCTTATCCATAAAAGGGGCTATGTAAAACCAAGAAATGGCACCTAAAGAGGTGCAACTATTTACAATAAAGTTCTGGATCATTCAGCGTCCATGATCTCCACAGTTCAGCCATGAAAAACGCTGCCAATAAAACTGGGCAACAACTGGAAAAGCATGATACATAACCAAAAATAACTTTAAAGCACAACGGTGCAAATACCCTCCTGGGTAGCAGTTAGTACAGGTAAACATTATGGCTAATAGTCTCCTCCTGGGGTTCTGGAAGCTGGTTGCTTGGGCTGCTTCCAGGGGAGATGCTCTGGGTGTCCACCTCCTGGTGGGTTGATGAATTGCCAGTATTCAGCTGGCATAGCTGCTGCCTGAGGTACAGCAGGGGTGGTGACTTGTACCAAGGAATGCTGGATTGGTACCGACGTAGCCTGGCCCGCTGATGTGGGTATAAACACAGTTCTGGTAACTACTGTGGGAGGTTTTTCTGCCGGGGGAACACACGCTTTCTCCTTCAGGTAAGTTGCCAACAAGTCCTCCGGTATGCGGCGTATATTTAGGGCGTACCAGCCGCATAGCCCCTCATGCCGGGTAAAGGTGACATATTCCCCTGGCTGTAGGTCACACACTAGGTGTCCCCTCCGGAGGTGAGACTCAACATCCTTCCGGCTGAAAAATAGGTCAGAGATCTTCTGGGGGTCTGCTATGAACCCAAAGCCCCATTCGAGATTGACATTGAGGACCTTACCCCATCCCGCTGAATCCCGGGGGCCATAATGTCCAGCACGGACCTTCTCCTTACGGCCCAGATCAGGACCCAGCACTGCCAGCCTCCTCTGCTCTCGTGCCCTCTCCTCGGCTGCCAGTTTGCGGAGGGTCTGTTGACAGTAAGGTTCTTCCTCCTCTTCCCGGAATCGGCCCCTGCCCACCGTGGACCGCGGCACCACTGTTAGGGGTTCGGGTGTCTCTCCCCGTGGACTAGTATCCCGGTCCCAGACCATGTCCAGCACTACCTGTCCGGCCGCTGTAGCCGGCGGGCACCCAGTGGCTTCCCTAGCTTCAGGGACGACGGGCATACCTGGGGCCTCCTGGCGCTGCGGTCTTGGCTCTGGTTCAGGCACGGTGCGGCTCCCGGTGGCAGCAGTGGCAGTTGGAACTGCCCGGTTAAGTCCTGAAGACGGCAGTGGAGCAGATGGTGGCCCTGGATCCGCGGGGATCTCCGGTGGGACCTGCGCAGCCACGCTAGGTCCAGGCAGGGGCTCAGCTTTCTCCGCTTCAGGCCACAGGCCCTCAGATGACTCCTCTGGGCAGACAACGCTTAGCGGCAGTTGCAGTGCAGAGATGGTGTTGGGCGCTGCCGGTGATATTGCAGCCTCCTCTGGCTCCAGGGGCGCTGCCTGGGGTAGAGCTGTCAGGGTAGCTATTGAGGGAGGGCCAAATTAACCCTTCACGGTTGAGCCAGTGATGTCCAAATTATTCCACAGAGTGTTGCTAGCAACTCAAATGACCACACGGAGACGGGGGTCTCTGTACGGGAGGATTGAGACAGATCACCAAGCCCCTTTATTTTAGTCACTTCTTTTATAACATTTTGCTTAATTATGTAAAGTTATCAGCTACCTATAGCATCATGGTAATACTTCACTTTATAAGCCAATAATATTGCAAGAAAACCGGAAACTACATATATGTCCGTATCCAAATAGAAAGTAGTATAATGGCATATTCTTCAGAGTAGTACACCCCCGGTTCCCTTATCTTGCACCTGATGGGAACAGTCTGGTTTCATGACAGCCCATCCCAATTACCAAAATTTATCTTACAGCAACAAAAATGGAGAAACAAAACCTTCAGAGAATGGATAAAATGAAACTTCAACTCTGATTTTAGTTTTAATCCTTCACAGAGCTTGTGCAGTGGCAACGGGTATTGGTGGTGAAGGTACCGCGGGTGTAGGCCCCTCCTGGGCGCGCTGCAGGTTCAGCGTCCATAGGGCTCCTTGCCTCAGCCGCAGACGGGTGGTCAGCTGGGCTATCTCGTCCTCCAGCTGCTGACGGTCCAGATGGGAAGCCAGATCGGAGCCTTCAGCGATTGTGCCGGGGAGGGTCAGCTTAACCTCCCTTCGCTCTTCAGGCCTCCTCTCTCCTTCCATCATGGCGTTCTATCCTTTCTCTTCCTGTCTCGCCTCTTTTCCCGCCACTGGCTTCCGCTCCTCCTTCTGGGGACGGCGTCTTCTTCCTACTCCTCCATACCATGCCAGTATACAAACTCCTCGGGGGTGGGCCATGTTGCTGTCGCATAGAAGTTCAGACAGGGGAGGCCCAGGACAGTTCGTGGTCTTTTCTTAGGACCACCCATGTTGTCACGCCCTTCCTCTCCGCGCTGGCGGCCATTTTTAGCATTCATTTTACAGTCTATCAAATTGGTTATTCTGCACATTTCCACAAACTTTTTAAGTCCAATAAATCGTAGGCACACAGAACCCGGTGGCACCAGGCTTCATCATCCTGTTCGTGACGCCAAAGTTGGGTCACCCTCCCAGGGCTGTGGGGTACTCGGTACCGGGCCCTATGAGCTTCAATGGGAGATGTCACGGCAGCTGGGACCCGGCCCGTGGCTCTGGGAGCCCATTGTAAAAAGGGGAAAGTTTATAAGTGATTCGTGACGCCACCTGTGGTGTTCGGCAATGTAGATGTAAGCCGACGCTGCAGACAGATCCTCTGGGACAGATGGTGTGGTGCAGCAGTGATGTTATAGCCCTCCACAGGCAGGGTTGTAGTCCCGGGGCAGAGTAGGTGAAGTGACACTTAGATGGTGTAGTGTCGGGCGCAAGGGATGTAGCAGTGCTGGATGGGTTGGCACCAGAATAAGTGGAGGACACCGGGGCATGTAGTTTCAAAGCTTTACTCACAGTCTGTTGTGGTACAGGTGCCCGCATCCATGCCATATCCTCCGGGTCAGGAGCACAGCCAACTTCCAGGCAAGATGAAGTACTCCCAACACTCCGCCAACATATGTGCCTTTTCTGAACATCTCTTATAGCGCCTTTGAGTGAAGTACTCACAGTACTGAGTTACACTGGAGTTCCTCCTGTCAGATGTTCCTATGAACTCTACTTGTACGGCAGACAGCTGTAGCCTGCTTCGGGGACTCCTTACTACCTAGTCCCGGCTCACTATCATTGCTGTTGTGCCCCCAAGTCTTGTGTGGAAATAAAGTGGTCACTACTTCTATTCCTCCGGTGTCTGCTGCAGGACCATTAGTATCCATACAACCTTGGGGACCGGACCCCGGCCTTGCGCTTAGAACTTGGGAAGGGTTCTCTCTTCCAACCCTGATCCTTAGTCCTCCTATTCTCCTTATGTTCCGTACTAATCCTTCTTTCCAATGGAGAATCAAGCTTCCTAACTCTGTCACTTTCCTGTGCCAGCAGACCCAGATCACTGTGGCCTGCTGCAGCACTTCCTTCTTCCATCCCTCTCCCGGGGATCTTCTCTTTTTCACTCTCTGTCCTTCTATATCCTCACTCACTGACTGAATGAAAGACTGACAGACTGACTCAACTCTTCCCGCTCTTTTATGTGAACTAACTCCACCCACCTCCCAGCACGTTTTGTGTTCCAAGCAGGAAGCCACCAAGGGGTGCAATGCTACATTTCAAGCAGGGAGCCGCCGAAGGTGCTTTGCTACACTACTTTGTGGTGTGGGGTGCAGGTGTTTGAGTGTGGTCAGGTGTCTCCACCCTACCTGGGTGGTGGGGCACCACACCTCAGGAGGAGGTGCAGTACCTCTGTGGCGACTGAACCCTCAGGGGCGCCACATAGGACGAGCAATCCTGCGGTGTTAGCACCATCATGCTTGAGTTGCTTCCAAGGTCCGATGCCCGGAGCCTGTCGACCGCAGTCTGGAACCTGATGACCGCTGCCTGGAGATGGATGACTGCAGTGGTGCCTGTAGGTCGTGTTGGATGTCCGGAACCAAACAACTCCCGTCTGATGTCTGCCGGTGACCCTGATGTCCTGATGACCTCGCGTGCCCTGATGTCCTGATGACCTCGTGTGCCCTGATGTCCTGATGACCTCGTGTTCCCTGATGTCCTGATTACCTCGTGTGTCCTGATGTCCTGATGACCTCGTGTGTCCTGATGTCCTGATGACCTTGTGTGTCCTGATGTCCTGATGACCTCGTGTGTCCTGATGTCCTGATGACCTCGTGTGTCCTGATGTCCTGCCTGTGTCCCAATGTCCCGCTTATGAGTGCCTCGGTGATCCGATGGTGCCTTGGGGTCCACTGGGTGGTACCCTTCTGGGAGGTGTGGAATCGGGAGCCTGGTTTAGCCCTGTTTTGTCTATGTACAGTGACTTGACTTTAAGTAAACTCAACTTTATTTATACCTGAAGTTGTGCGGTGTTATCTACTTCTACGTGTCTTCTTTGTCCACATGCTCAGCTGCCACAAAATCCCAGACGCTGCCCTTCCCTAGTTCGGGTAGGCCCGGGTCCCCCTCTCTGGTATAGAGGGTCCATATTGCGTCCCCGGGGGATGCCCGTCCCTCGCCATCGGTGTGGAGGCGCCTGCTGGGCCGCGTCTGCGGCTGCAGTCGTGACATATTCTTTCTTCACTGCTCAGTGAAGTAAAATTGTGTGAGGCACATGTGGTGTCAATATGATCACTGCACCACTAGATTAATTCATTGGGGAGTGTAGTTTGTAAAATGAGTTCACATATAGGGGTTTCTGTTGTTCTGGCACATCAAAGGCTCTGAAAATGTGACATGGCACCCTCAAACCATTCTAGCAAAATCTGAACTCCAATATGGCACCTCTTCCCTTCTGAGCTTTGCACTTTGCCTCAAAAGTAGTATTCCTGCACAAATGGAGTATCGGCGTACTCAGGAGAAATTGCAAAACAAATTATATAGTGCAATTTTTCCTGTTACCCTTATGAAAATACAAAATTTGTGGCCAAAATAATATTTTTAGGGAAAATGTGATTTATTTTCACTGCATTGCACATGATCAGCAAGTTTCCTAGCTCTGGTGACCTGGCTGTTGTCGTGATGACATCAGGTGACAATGGCAACAATCGGGACCCCACGGCTGTCATCCCTCTGCCGGCTCCCGAAATGCTGCGATTGCTTTCGATCGCAGCATTTAGGGGGTTAAAGTGCCGGGAGTGGTTTGTGACTCATGGCACTTAGTGCTGGGCGTGAGCTATCTGAATCAGCTGACACCCGGCAGCGAACGCCTGTGCACTGACTGTGTGGGCCGGTGATCACCATGCAGTAATAATACATCCCTGGTCAGATAGGCCCAAGGCACAAGGACATATTATTATGAAAAATGTCAGAAAGGGGTTTAAAATATTTGACCATTATAGATTTGCTATAAACAATGATTTGCTGAGTAAATACAATAAAAAATGAGACAAATGAAACGCTAAATATATGGGACTTTAAACCAGAAATGTCTGTTTTTTATTTTTGTTTTGTTCTGGGTCTGGGTAACTTATTAGTTAGTTAAAGTTTTACTTTGTATAGTTAGATAGACTATATTATTTTACTGTGTTATTACATAATTGTAAGTGATTTCTATGTACAGTACACTTTATTTTTTGTATTTTACATTTACACATTTTTGCTACAATTAATCCATGTCATTGGGTTCTCTAATTTTTATAAATTTTCCCCTTTCCTACCTCCCTATCCCTTCCCCTCCTTTCCTATTATTAATAATCAAAAGTTCAATAAAAAATATTTATTTGACCATTATCATGAAATATAATATGTCATGAAAAAACTTTTTCAGAATAGCTGGGATCCATTGAAGCATTCCAGAGTTATTACCACATATAGTGACAGTGGTCAGAATTGTAAAATTTGGCCTGGTCATGAAGGTGAATGCAAGGTCCAGGGGTGAACGGGTTAAGTACTTCTAGTATCTGCAATTAAATCTTTAAAATATCATGGTTTTGCCATGTTTTGGAATTGCAACCCCAGAAGGTAATGTGAGGGAAATGTGGACATCACTGGATCGCTAGACACGATAATGACATATAAATGTTGCAAAAAATAGAAACAACAGTTTTCGGGCTATTGGAAGCAATTATTTTTTTAAGGCTGTGATCACATATGCGAGAAACTTGGACGAGTCGCTCATCTTTATACCTGGCACTGCCACCAGCACTCGGGAGCGGAGCTTGGGGCTGCATAGCAGTACATGCAGCCGCACGCTCAGCTTCCAAGTACCGGCGGCAGTGCCGAGTATTAAGATGCGAGACTCGTCCGAGTTTCTCGCATGTGTGATCCCAGCAGAGTTTTATCTTACTGCGATGCAAAATTTATATTGTTTTAATGTTTTGCTAATCTTACACAGTAAAAATGCTTTTTCCTGGTGTAGAGTTGTATTTATTGGCAATCACCATATCAGATAATTAACATGATAAATTTATAGATCAATTTGTTATATGGGCAATGAAGGTTGCAATAACAAAATTATGTACTTTCTTTGTTTTAAAGTCATAAAATGTTTCATTTTTTAACATAATTCACAAATGGCTGATAAAACCCCCTCCCTCTGACTGTTAGGCTATGTTCACACGTGGCGTTTTTTTCGCGTTTTCGTGGCAGTGTTAACTGTTCGATTTTGCCGTGAAAACACGAAAAATAAGCATCCCATGCATTCCTATGGGATTCTGCAATGCTGTGCTAATGCTGCGGTTTTTACCGTGGCGGAATCGCTTCGCTGTAAAAAACGCAGCATGCTCATTAATTTAGCGGAATCGCAGCGATCCCGCACCCATAGGAATGCATTGTTCTGCTTACTTTCCGCATGTGGCTGTGCACACCATGCGAAAAATAAGCAGAACATTTGCGGATGGTACCCACGGTCCGGAGGAGAGAAGACTGTCCTCCGGGCTTTGGGTACCATATCCCTGTAAAAAATAGAATTTAAAATAAAAAATATTGTTATTCTCACCTTCCGACGTCCCGCGCAGCCTTCCCGCCTCTCTACACGCTCCCGGTCCCAGTAATCCTTTGCGAGCGATGACGTCCATTCTCGCGGGATCGCGAAGTCTCGTGGTCATTCGCGCGACGTCATCGCTAATGACTGGGAGATGTCGCGATCCCGTGAGAACGGAAGTCATCGCGGTAATTCTCGCAAAGGATTACTGGGACCGGGAGTGTGGAGAGAGGCGGGAAGGCTGCGCGGGACGCCGGAAGGTAAGAATAACAATTTTTTTTTTTTTTTAATTATTAGGCAGCCTCAATAGTAAAAAGTTGGTCACACTCGTCAAACACTATGTTTGAGGAGTATGACCAACCTGTCAATCAGTTCTCCAAGCGATGCTACAGATCGCTTGGAAAACGCTAGCATTTCTGCAAGCTAATAATGCTTGCAAATGCTAGTTTTTCCGCGGGAAAATCGCGGGAATTTAAAATGCAATTTTCCCGCGGAATGGAATTCGGAATTCTCGCGGTAATTTCCGCGAGAGTTCCGCTACGTGTGAACGTAGCCTTAAATGTCCTGCTGTCGATTTACCACAGCATCTAAAGGTCAATCAGTCAGAATGGGAGCTCAGTCTGGTTCTTCCCTGTGCCATGAACGTGCAGTGCTTTGTGCTAAGACCTAGGCTCCAGCGTTATACATTTAGGCCAGAGGCACACTTGCGAGAAACTCACACGAGTCTCGCTTCTCAATACCCGACACTGCTGCCGGCACTCGCAGCATTCAGCTGCATAGAAATACACAAGTTCTGGCAGCAGTGCTGGGTACTAAGACATGAGACTCGTGTGAGTTTCTCGCGAGTGTGACCCCGGCCTTACAGTGCAGTGCGAGAAAAGGTTTAAGATGCTTCCTTCCTAATAAACTAAGGAGCTGTGTGAACATAAGGATATTCACACAGCTCCTTAATTTACTATTCTTGACGAACCTGTTTGCGAGATTTGTATAAAGTCATTTTTTTTCTTTTTTCTTGCATCATACCACCTTTTTCTTTGTTAGATGATTGCTTCTGCCACGTTATTATATTAAGTTCTCGTAATAGTATAAATGGCAATGTTACCTGGGGTATTCTCTACATTTACTTAGGATCAAGTCCACTGGATAACGTTACTGAGGATGTTACTCATCCATGCAACCCAAATCCATGTCCGGCTAATCACCTGTGTGAGGTGAACAGAAAAGAATGTTTTCTTGAAGAACCGTGTCTTCCATATGTTTGCACTAAAGGTAATACATAAATGTCATTAAAGGTACATACTATCAGCAATCAAATTTAAATCAAAATAAAGTATTTACATCTGTTCTGCACATTATGTTGTAAGGAAAAATGAGTGTACTTGTTACAGTTCTTCACACCACCAATGGACCAGGGACTCAACCAGGTGAGGAGCATCCACTTTAGTTTACTCTAAGGCCGGTGTCACACACAATGTAGAAAAATACGGACCGTATTGTACAACTGTAATACGCATAAATGGTCCCTAAATAGTGATCTGTAAGTCATCCGCTGTCAGGGGTCAGGGTGTGGCCGCGTATTTTTCCCATGTAAGCATTCGTATGTGATCTGTATAGCATTTTTTTCTCGCAACCTTACAAAATGGACATTTAATGGTTTTGAAGCCTGCACATAATTTAAATCATCATCACCAGCCCTATTTATTGGCTCTGTATCAGGTGGCAGCCTTCAATCTGCCCATTTTGGTGCTGTGCTTGTGTTGGTGTCTTGGTGGTTGTTAGTAAACATGTCAGACACACTTCAGTTCACCCCAACTGACCGTGTTCTGTTCAACTGGGTTTTGTCCCGCCACTTTGGCCAGCCATACCCAGTGATTGTGGATCCGAGGAGGAAGAGACGAATGTGGGTGCATCCACATTTGAGACAACGCCTCAATAAAGGCCATTATCACAGGCTTTATGCAGCTCTGAGGACACATCCTGACAAGTTTTTCCTCTATTTTCGGATGACCGTTTCAACCTTTGATGTTTTGTTGGAGACTGCGCCCAGGGATCACCTTCCAGGATTCCAGGACACCCGGATGCGCAAATGTATCTCTACGGAGGAGCGGCTTCTCCTTACGTTATGGTATGTATTCCTCAGCCACAGAATGAATGTAGATGATTAGTTTAAAAAATAATTCTCTTACTCAGTGACACCTTTTTGGCTGAGTGACATTATGAAATTGTTCCCAAATATATGCCCTAAGTTAGAAGACTTTGTTGTGTTATTCCACATTACATAGCCGCGGTACATGTGTGTATGTATTGTTCGCCTATCTTCTTACTTACCCACTGTTCTGGTGATCTATATGTAATGTGTGCATCCTTTAGCATGTAGTAATGTATATATTTTCTACATTTGTTTAATTATAGGTTCCTCACAACTGGCCTTTCTTATGCCGCACTCCATCTGGAGTTTTTGATTGGGCGATCGACAATATCTGGCATCGTTCGGGCTATATGGTCGGAAATCTGGTCCAGACTTAATCAACTGGTCATGCTAGAGCCCAAGATGGGAGACTGGCTGAGGATTGCCAGGTGATTTGAGTCGCACTGCCAATTCCCCAATTTTATTGGAGCCCTGATGGGAAGCACATCTTTGTGCGTAAGCCGCCAAACTCAGGATCCCAATTCTATAATTATAAACAATATTTTTCTGTAGTTTTGTTGGCTCTGGTTAACAGTAACTACAGGTTTATAATTGTAGACATTAGGGCTTATGGAAGAACTGGACACGCTCGAGTCTTCAATTCTTCCATTATGGGTCGGTGGCTGCGCAATAACCAGTTTGACCTACCACCACCACGTCAGCTGCCAGGCTCAAATCAAGAAGCGGTGTCTTATGTCCTAGTGGGGGATGAAGCCTTCCAATTGACCAGGCATGTAATGAGGCCATACCTGCGCAGAAACCTTGACCACCGGCGCAGGATTTTTAATTTGCGCCTTTCACGTGCCCGAAGACTCGTGGAGTGCGCCTTCGGCATTCTTTGTGCCAAATGGCGTGTCCTCCAGTCTGCCATTCAGCTGAGTGAAGCCAACGTCAATGAGGTCATCAAAGCTTGTGTGGTCCTCCATAACTTCACTAGACTGCATGATTGCTCCTCATCTGATGTGACTGAAGGTGTGGTGGACAATGGGGATAGGCCTAGGCCACATGTGCTCCCTTTACGGCGTCCTCTCTCAGGACTCAAAGTACGTGATGTGTTCACCCAGTATTTTGTTTCACCTCATGGTGTTACTACCTGGCAAGATCAGGCTATATCTATGTTGTGATGTTCTTATGTGTGTGTACTGTATATATATAGTATTTTTTATTGTCCTATGATTTGTGTGTTCTGTTTACATGGCCTAAAGTTGTCTTACTTATTCAAATGCCTAAAATAATGAAAGAAGAGGCCCAAAGTTGCATTTTCAAAATTTTTATAAAGGCAAAAAGTAACTTAGAATACTGTTTACCATATTTTTGTCATATGGCAGATATTGCCCTGGCCATTTAGGCTTTTCTGTATAGCACATTATATTATTTGGACACCCAATAGGTAAATAGAAAGAAACATTTGCTAACGCAAAAACATAAACAACTTTTTGGTTTTAGAACTGCTGGTAGCTTGGTGGAGATGATGGCAGGAGGCATTCATCTCTTTGTTGGAGGTTGAGGTGCCCAGCTTGACCATCACCCTGTTGGGGTCGATATTCTTGGCCCTGTGGTAATATGTGGCCATGGTCATGTAGCTGCGCTCCAAAGAGACCATAAGGATAATGGCGATTAAAATCCTGTGGCTGATTGTAGCCACATCCATCATACCCCCTAATATGACCATGGCGTCCAAACCCAGGTTGGGGCCAGCCTCCAACACCGGGTCTGTACAAGTGGCCATATTGGGTAGGTTGGTTATCGGCTGCCATTTGGCCCTGTTGTGGCCAAGGTTGGTTTGGGGGGGGAATGGGTGGAGGTATAGGCACACGTACAGGCGGAACTTCAGATCCTAATTGAGTATGCACATCTGGTTGTCGGGCAAGGTGGAGACGGTTACGGGGTGAGAGCTGCCACATCTCAAGATACTCAAGCAACGCATATGGGTCATTGGGGTGTGTGCATGCATCAATTAGGATCTGAATGGAACCTCGCACGCATAGCCTCACCTCACGGGGTAGGGAACGGAAGTACCAGGCCAGGCTTCGGGAATATGGCTCTTCACCCTCATCCTGGGCAGCCCTAGACAGGTAATTGAGGACACCTGTGTCTACATGCCTCCGGGTATCAGAGGCAGTGTTGTCTCTTCTCCGTCTCCCACAGCAGCCTACGGCTGCAGGCTGGGTTAGCCCCCCCAACATGGCCAGTAGGGCTGCTGCTGTTGCCGGGGTCTTCGACGTTGCTGGGTGCTGTTGGCTCTGCTGATTCTGGACCAGGTCCAGAACCTGATGCTGGTCCTGGTGCTGGTGGAGGTTGGGGGTTGCAAATGCTCGGGTCAGAACATGGGCCAGCCACCTCTTCACATCTCCCGTCTGGGTCTATAATGGCCTCAGTATCCGACCCTGTCTCCCTCTCTGTGAGGTTGGACTGAGTTCTGTTAGGAAATGTAATAAAAAAAAAATGTAGCTCTGACCCTAAACAGCACATGTGTCATGTGGTGTGATGTCTGTACTTACGGTCTGAGATCCATAATGGGTGCCAAAAATGACAAGCGGTCAAAATATATGTATTTCAGCTTGGTCAGTGCTGCTGTCCCACTACTGGCCCTCTGCTGTCTTTCCCGCTGGTACTGGTCGCGGATGCTGCGCTAGCGTCCCTTCACATCCTCAACTGCAATGTGAAGGGAAAATGGAATTTAACCTTTGGGAAATGTGCCAAGCAATATTCCTAACACTTCACATAGTCATGTGGTCTAGTAGGGGGTGCTTTTTAGCAAAAGTTTTTGTTAGCTAACAGGGATACCTACATACACAGTATAGGATTGTAGGGGCTACTTAAAAAAGCTCACTTCTGGCCTTTAAGATGATTGGTAAAAAAAGGCAATTACTTACGAATTTGTTCTTGCTCCTCACGTGGCCATTGGGAAAAGTCTGGAAACATCTGCACACAGATGCGCCTCCATGCCACCTCTTTTCTGGCCCTGTCGGAATAATGGCCATCCCATTGGTCCCAAAGTTCGGGCCTTTCCTGGACCAAAACAGTAAACATTAATGTGGGTAGACATGCTGCTGTACTCCGTGGAGGCGTACTTCCTGGATGTCTGGAGCGCTTTTTTGAGCTAATTTGCATGTCTAAGCTTCCTGATGATGGATTGGCCCATTTTCTGTCACCAGGAGAAGTCTTGCGTATTTCTCGCAAGTCACACGTGTGGTCCGTGTGTAATCCGTATTTTTTGCGCACCCATAGACTTGCATTGGCGTACTACGGTGGTAGTACGCTGACAATCGCAGCATGCTGCGATTGGCTAGGCCCGTAAAAAATACACGACAATATTACGGCTGAAGGGTGCTACCCCATAAAGAATCATTGGTCCGTGTGCAATGTGTTTTTTTAACGCCTCTCACTCGTCTGCATTTCTCTCTAGTGTGACGCTGGCCTAAGTCTCTTTCTATCTCTTCACCTTTAGGCCATTTGCACACGCTGCGGATTCTGCTGCGGATCTGCAGAGTTTCAGGCTCTGCGGGTCCGCAGCAGATTTAGCTGCGTTGTACAGTACCATTGTTTTCAATGGTAAACTGAAAAACGCTGTGCACATGCTGCGGATTTTTTCATGCGGATTTGCTGCGGATTCAAATCTGCAGCATGTCAATTCTTTGTGCGGAATCCGCAGCGGTTTCACACCTTCTCCATTGTAGAGGTGTGAAACCGCAGGGCTAAACCGCAGGTTAATTCGCAGGTCTTTTGACCTGAGAATTTACCTGTGTATTTTTCCAAATCCGCGCAGAAAAATCCGCAGCACCTAAAACTACGTGTGCACATATCCTTAGAGAAAGGTATGTAGGAGGCAATAATTCATTGGTTTAATAACATAGTCATTTATGCATCATATAATTAAACTGATAAATAATAGTAGAATAACGTCATTTTTTATTTTGCCTCATAAAATGCCTAAGTCTGTGCTTTTATATTTTTTACATCTTCATTGCTGTTTGTTATTGTTTTTCTGGAAGACTACTTGGTAGATCTTTTTAGACATTATTTTAGACATTATTTTTGAATTAATGTTTTAGTTTATTACTTTTTTAAAATGGAAAATTCAAGAATTCAAGATTTTTTTTACTGTTTACTATTTAAACTTATAAGTATGACATGCAACCAGAATTTATAATAATAATAATCTTTATTTTTATATAGCGCTAACATATTCCGCAGCGCTTTACATTTTGCACACATCATCATCACTGTCCCCGATGGGGCTCACAATCTAAATTCCCTATTAGTATGTCTTTAGAATGTGGGAGGAAACCGGAGTGCCCGGAGGAAACCCACGCAAACACGGGGAGAACATACAAACTCCTTGCAGATGTTGTCCTTGGTGGGATTTGAACTCAGGACCCCAGCTGAGCCACCGTGAGCCACCACTGAGCCACCGTGCCGCCCTAGACACAAACAAAAAAAAGTTTATTAATACATAGACTCAAAACCAAAGTTCTAAAATTTCTGCAATACTAAACTAGTTTGGAATGTCAGAAGCCAAAGGTGCGTCAACACCAATGGATCTGTCCTACTTAAAAAGTTGGAAGGAGAAGAAGATCTGCTACCCAGCAACGAGAGTTACAGACAAGCAGTGGGGGTGCTTCTGTATATAGCAACCACAACTCATCCAGATATCACAGCCACAGTTGGAATTCTCTGCCGACGTGTAAGCAAGCCACGCCAAAGAGACTGGAATTCAATTAAGAGAATTCTTCAGTATCTTAAAGAAAATCAAAGGCTAAATCTTAAGATATCTGCATCAGGAGATCTCACTCTCACATTTTTTGCGGATGCAGATTGGGCTGGAGATTCAAGTGATCAGAAATCAACAAGTGGTTACTTGGTGAAGTTAGGAGAAAATTCATTTTCTTGTTTCAGCAGAAAATAAGTGTCAGTCGCATTATCTTCTAGAGAAGTAGAATATATGTCTGCTGCTTATGTAAGTCAAGAAGTAATTTGGTTGAAACAACTTTTGGAAGATTTCGGCAAGCCATTAGCTCAACCAACAGTTATCTATGAGGACATCCAAGGATGCATTAAACTTGCCATCAGTGAGAAGATTAGTGCAAGGACTAAGCACATTGATGTAAAACATCACCGCTTATGTGTCACGGTGTCACGGTCACGTGTGTCTGGACGCAGCGACTACCGCAAGGCGAACCCATAACACATGTGACCCTGGATACACCGCCTCCAGTGGGTCGAATTTAAATAATAAAACGTGCAGCTGGATACGCCACCTCCAACTAGCGAATTTAGGTAATACACGTTATGTACAATAGTCTGGAAACCCCGCCTCCAGTAAGGCGAATTTAAATAATAAGGGGGAACCTGGGTAACATTAACAATGGTGGGCCCTGCGATAGGGAATAGGGAAGTGGAGACCTCCTGTGCTCCCCTGAGCCAGTGTCCCTGCACTCCTAACGTTCCCTATGCCGGTTCCGCACCGGGCGCGCACATGAACCTGAAAACCCTAGCTCGCCCTGACCTAAACCCTCACTAGGGAATTGGTCTGTGCGGAAACTAATCCCACCACTGCACTAAAACACACATGAGGAAATATGACAAAACAGGGGAAACACCACTTAGCTTTGCTCTGTTGCGTACGCTCCTAGCAACAGAGCCCACCACCTGTTTGCATCTTCTCCTCCACCCGGATCCATCACCATAACTGGATCCTTCACCATAGTGCAGCCTTGGAGCAGAGTCCACCACCAATTGCAGAAGTCCAGTAACAGAGTCCCAAAGATGAGTTCAGCTCCTGCCCAAAAAGTCAAGCATGCTTGAGTCCAGCTCTCAGCAACCAAGTCCCGAGTGCAACTCTCTCCATAGTCATCACTCCCCCAAGCCATGCAAGCACTTCCTGCCGACACCATAGACTGTGACTCCACCACGCCATGCCAGCCCTTCTTGCAGACCTCTTAGCTGCCACTCGTCCCCTCTGGCTGGGCTGCGCAGGACTCATGTTCAGCAACTTCCTCACCCAGGCTTCCTTGCCAAATGAACACACAATCAATATCACCAACAGTGATTGAACCCACCTGGCTCCCTTTTATAGAGCCTAACACCTGATTTGTAATTGCGTGCACATTAACCCTAAAACTAAGGTGCGATACCACTCACCACCACCGGGGCAACTTAGAATGAACGACACCACGTGTAATAATTCTAATGGCCACCGGGGCAATCACATCACTTTGGCACCTAGCCAAAGGAAAAAAAGTTAACTTTCAGTCATATGTTAAAGTTTGGGCACCCCTATTAATGTTAACCTTTTTCTTTATAACAATTTTGGTTTTTGCAACAGCTATTTCAGTTTCATATATCTAATAACTGATGGACTCAGTGCAAAAGTATGGGCACCTCAACATAAAAGTGACATTAATATTTCATAGATCCTCCTTTTGCAAAAATAACAGCCTCTAGTCGCTTCCTGTAGCTATTAATGAGTTCCTGGATCCTGGATGAAGGTATTTGTGACCATTCCTGTTTACAAAACAATTCCAGTTCAGTTAAGTTTGATGGTCGCCGAGCATGGACAGCCCGCTTCAAATCATCCCACAGATGTTCAATGATATTCAGGTCTGATGACTGGGATGGCCATTCCAGAACATTGTAATTGTTCCTCTGCATGAATGCCTGAGCAGAATTGGAGCGGTGTTTTGGATCATTGTCTTGCTGAAATATCCATCCCCTGCGTAACTTCAACTTCGTCACTGATTCTTGCACATTATTGTCAAGAATCTGCTGATACTGAGTTGAATCCATGCAACCCTCAACTTTAACAAGATTCCCGGTCCCGACATTGGCCACACAGCCCCAAAGCATGATGGAACCTCCACCAAATTTTACTGTGGGTAGCAAGTGTTTTTCTTGGAAAGCTGTGTGTGACATCGGCGGTTATGCCCGCCGATGCCCCTTCTGCTGCGGCGGCCGCTGCAGCGTTCCCTCACCTGCGCGCTCCCGCCCGGTCACGCGCCCGCCGTCAATTCCTCCTTACGGCGGCCCCTGGCTGCCGCCCCCTGGTTCGCGCTCGCCGCCTTCCGCTCTCTCTCTCCTGCGATGGGCGGCGCTGAGGGGCGGGCTTGGGTGACGCACATCCGGGGGTTGCTGTACTTCAGGCGTCCTCGCAGTTAGGAGGACGCCTGATGATTGTGTAGTTTTCCTGCACCCTCTGGCCTCTACAGTTCTCCTGTAGCTTAACCGCTTTCCGCCTGACTCGCCCTGTCGCTCCCTGTCTCCTGCTCCCTTCCCTTCCAGCCTGCCTGGGCGCTGTCTTCCATCCCCGGTGCCGTCCTCCGTCTTCAGTCCACCTAGGTCTTTCCACGTGCCTGTCTTCCGTATTGGTTCTGTCCTGCTCCTCTGGTCCCTGCTCGTTCTTCGTACCATTGCCTTCCCTGTCCTTCTGTCCGTGGAGCCGTCCCTCTTGGTTCCGGCTGTCGCGCCTCCGTCCTCTGTGGTCCTGCCCCAAACGATCCCTGTATAGGGGTCGGTCTTCACCTGGTGTGCTCGACCCTGGGGCTCCGGATCCGCGATCCAGAGGGTCCACTCTCTAACTTAGGTTCCCTCTAGTATTACAGTATCATCAGGCCATGGACCCCGCCGGTGCCGCGGCTGCCACTCAAAAGGAACTGCTCTTCCTTAGAGAAAATCAGACCCGTATCATGTCATTCATGAAGTCCATGGACACCCGGCTCTCCGCTCTTCAGACCGCAGACCCAGCACACGCACCTCTCTTAGTCAGTCTCCAGCAGGAGCTCGCACAACAGCGCGATGCTCAGTCCCACATTTTGGGGTATATGGCGTCCGTGGATGATCGGCTGCTTACCTTGCAGTCCTCTGCGGCCGCTTCCACCCTAGCCCGGGACACCGTCTCTTCTCCCCCCCCCGTCTCGGTAAACCGCCCAGGTACTGTGGGGACCCAAAATTGTGTAGGGGATTTTTAAATCAGTGCAGGTTGCACTTTGATCTTTCGCCCCAACAGTATCCTACGGACCGTGCTAAAGTGGCCTTTATAATCTCCCACCTAGAGGGGGAGGCGTTGGCTTGGGTGAATCCATTATGGGAGAGGGATGACCCGGTGGTGACCAACATCCAGTGTTTTTTGGAGACATTCCGTAAGGTTTTTGATGAACCCGGACGCCTTGCTTCCTCCACAGAGGTCCTTTTTAACCTCAGCCAGGGGTCCCTTACGGTAGGGCAATACGCCATCCGTTTTCGGACCTTGTCCTCGGAGCTGGGGTGGAATAACGAAGCCCTGGTTGGTGCGTTTTGGAGAGGACTTTCTGGTAAAATCAAAGACGAGTTGGCCGGGCGTGACCTTCCCACCACCCTGGAGGATCTCATCTCCCTGGCTACTCGTATTGACCTGCGTTTTCAGGAGCGCGCCCGAGAGTCAGCTAGGGAGAGGAGGCCCTTTAGGTTATACCAAGCTCCTATTCCGCGCACCGTTGCCCTTCCTAGTAACACCGCCCCTGAGCCCATGCAAGTTGATCGCATCAAGCTGTCTGAACAACGGCGTAGGGAGAGAATGACCAAGGGACTCTGTCTCTATTGTGGAGGGGCCAATCACTTCATACGCACTTGTCCTGAGAGACCGGGAAACGCATCCGCCTAGGCCAGGTAGGAGAGGGCCCCCTAGGTGATTCGACCCCCTCTCTTCCACTTACTGTTTCAGCTCTACTTATTTCAGGTCGGGGGCGTAGCTCCGTGGAGGCGTATGTGGACTCGGGCGCGGCAGGCAACTTCATCCACCAGGAGGAGGTTGACAGACTCCAGATCCCCGTGGTCGTCCTAAGTAATCCCCGAGCAATCACCTCCGTTGACGGCAAACCTCTTCCTGGGCTCATCACCACGGTAACCACTGAAGTAAACCTGCAAGTTGGCGCACTTCACTCTGAAAAGATTGCCTTTTATGTCCTGCCTCAGTTATCCCACGCCATTCTTTTGGGGCTACCTTGGCTTAGGCGGCATGAGCCTGTTATCGACTGGCGCTCCGGAGAGATCCTGCGCTGGGGGCACGCCTGCCATGTAAGCTGTTTACGTACCCTGGTCCGTCCCCATCCTCAGCGCAAGCCTACAGACCTCCCTGGTCTTCCTGAGCCATATCACGCCTATGCTGATGTTTTCTGCAAGAAAGAGGCGGATTCCCTGCCTCCGCACCGGCCTTATGACTGCCCCATCGACCTGATTCCTGGAGCGGTTCCTCCCAGAGGTAGAACATACCCTCTCTCTCCAGCCGAGACCGCTGCCATGACGGAATATATCCACGAAAATCTGTCCAAGGGGTTTATCCGAAAGTCCTCCTCTCCTGCAGGCGCGGGTTTTTTCTTCGTCCGGAAGAAAGATGGATCACTGCGGCCTTGCATTGATTACCGGGGCCTGAACAAAATCACCATCAAGAATCGTTACCCTCTTCCGTTGATTCCGGAGCTTTTTGACCGGCTGAGAGGAGCCTGGATCTTCACGAAGTTAGACCTGCGGGGAGCCTACAATTTGGTCCGAATCCGTGCTGGGGACGAGTGGAAGACGGCCTTCAATACCCGTGACGGGCATTATGAATACCTAGTCATGCCATTCGGCCTTTGCAATGCCCCCGCTGTGTTCCAAGAATTTATCAATGAGGTATTCCGGGATCTACTCTATTCTTGTGTTGTCATCTACCTGGACGACATCCTCGTTTTCTCCCCCGATCTGCCCTCTCATCGCAAAAGTGTACGCTTGGTCTTGCACCGTCTTCGAGAGAACCAACTCTACGCCAAGATCGAGAAATGCCTTTTTGAGCAGTCGTCACTACCCTTCTTGGGATATGTCGTCACCGACTCCGGTCTAAGCATGGATCCCGAAAAACTCAGTGCGGTACTCAAGTGGCCTCGTCCAGTGGGGATTAAGGCCATCCAGCGGTTTCTTGGGTTCGCAAACTATTACCGTCAGTTTGTGCCTCACTTCTCTACGGTTACCAAACCCATCACGGATCTGACCCGTAAAGGAACAAAGCCCAACAGCTGGTCCCCTGAAGCGGAAAACGCTTTCCAAACTCTGAAACGTTCTTTTGCCTCAGCACCCATTTTGCATCGGCCTGTGACCAGCAGACCCTTTGTCCTGGAAGTGGATGCCTCCTCCACTGGAGCTGGGGCGGTCCTGTCCCAGCAGGCTTCGTCCGGACGGCTGGTTCCATGCGGCTTCTTCTCTAAAGTCTTTTCACCGGCGGAGTGCAACTACTCCATTGGAGACCGTGAATTACTGGCCATTAAGATGGCCTTGACTGAATGGCGGTATTTACTCGAAGGAGCTGTACATCCCTTTACCATCCTCACGGACCACAAAAACCTGGCCTATCTGCAATCCGCCCAAAGGCTCAATGCCCGGCAAGCCAGGTGGGCCCTGTTTTTTTCCCGCTTTGACTTCCAACTTCACTTCCGACCGGGTAATAGGAACATCAAGGCCGATGCCCTTTCCAGGTCGTTGCAGTCTTCAGAGAGGGAGGAAGTCCCATCCTGTATCATCGAGCCTACTAGGATGATCACCGTGGCTCCTGTGAATTTTGCTATCCCTCCGCCCGGTAAGACCTTCGTCCCTCCAAGCAAACGTATAGAGGTGTTGAGCTGGGGACATTCCTCCAAAATTGCTGGACACGTTGGGACCAAGAAGACTCTCTTACTGCTTTCCCGGTATTATTGGTGGCCCACGCTTCGCCAGGATGTGATGGACTACGTGGCCTCTTGCACAATCTGTGCCCAGAATAAGGTGGCTAGGACTTTGCCCGCCGGCCTTCTTCACCCTTTGCCAGTTCCTGAGGCCCCCTGGCAACAGATCGCCATGGACTTTGTGACTGACTTACCCCGCTCGGCCGGATGTACCACCATCTTAGTCGTGGCAGATCGCTTTTCCAAGATGGCCTATTTCATTCCCTTACCGGGACTACCGTCCGCCCCGAAGTTAGCTGAGATCTTCATCCACCAGGTCTTCAGGCTGCATGGTCTTCCTCAGCGGATTCTGTCGGATCGGGGGGTCCAGTTCACCTCCCGCTTCTGGAGGGCACTCTGCCGGCTTATGGGTACATCTCTCGACTTTTCCTCCGCATATCATCCTCAGACCAACGGGCAAGTGGAGCGAATTAATCAGGGGTTAACCACCTTCCTACGTCACTTCACCAACGCTCATCAAGACGACTGGGTTGCGCTCTTACCTTGGGCTGAATTCTCGCACAATAATCATCCCAGTGAATCTACCACCAGGTCACCTTTTTTTGTGGTAACCGGTCAAAACCCAGGTATTCCGTTGCCTTTTTCCACCTCTACTGAGGTACCCGCAGCCGATTCTCTTGCTAAAGAATTCTCGCAGATTTGGAGAGAGACCAGGGAGGCGCTCAAAAGTGCCAACGACCGAATCAAGAAGCATGCAGACAAGAGACGGAAGGACGTGCCCCCGTACCATCCAGGTGACAAGGTCTGGCTTTCAACTCGACATATCCGTCTGAGAGTTCCCTCTTACAAGCTGAGTCCTCGGTACATTGGACCGTTTGAAGTGATTGGACGTATTAATGCCGTGGCTTACAAACTGAGGTTGCCTGCTTCGCTCCGGGTGCCCAACGCTTTCCATGTCTCGCTCCTGAAACCCGTAGTCCTGAATCGGTTCCAACCAGTTTCCATCGTCCCTCCTTCTCCTGCCATCTCGGACAACGTCTTCGAGGTCAAGGACATCTTGGCTATGAAAAAAGCCCGGGGTAAGACCCTTTTTCTTATCGATTGGGTGGGTTTTGGTCCCGAGGAGAGGTCCTGGGAGCCTCGGGAGAATATCAACGCCCCTCGCATTCTAAAAAAGTTTTTGGCCAATCTCGGTAAGGGACGCCGTAAGGGGAGGGGTACTGTGACATCGGTGGTTATGCCCGCCGATGCCCCTTCTGCTGCGGCGGCCGCTGCAGCGTTCCCTCACCTGCGCGCTCCCGCCCGGTCACGCGCCCGCCGTCAATTCCTCCTTACGGCGGCCCCTGGCTGCCGCCCCCTGGTTCGCGCTCGCCGCCTTCCGCTCTCTCTCTCCTGCGATGGGCGGCGCTGAGGGGCGGGCTTGGGTGACGCACATCCGGGGGTTGCTGTACTTCAGGCGTCCTCGCAGTTAGGAGGACGCCTGATGATTGTGTAGTTTTCCTGCACCCTCTGGCCTCTACAGTTCTCCTGTAGCTTAACCGCTTTCCGCCTGACTCGCCCTGTCGCTCCCTGTCTCCTGCTCCCTTCCCTTCCAGCCTGCCTGGGCGCTGTCTTCCATCCCCGGTGCCGTCCTCCGTCTTCAGTCCACCTAGGTCTTTCCACGTGCCTGTCTTCCGTATTGGTTCTGTCCTGCTCCTCTGGTCCCTGCTCGTTCTTCGTACCATTGCCTTCCCTGTCCTTCTGTCCGTGGAGCCGTCCCTCTTGGTTCCGGCTGTCGCGCCTCCGTCCTCTGTGGTCCTGCCCCAAACGATCCCTGTATAGGGGTCGGTCTTCACCTGGTGTGCTTGACCCTGGGGCTCCGGATCCGCGATCCAGAGGGTCCACTCTCTAACTTAGGTTCCCTCTAGTATTACACTGTGTTTTTTAGCCTCCATGCATAACGCCTTTTTGTATGACCAAACAACTCAATCTTTGTTTCATCAGTCCACAGGACCTTCTTACAAAATGTAACTGGCTTGTCCAAATGTGCTTTTGCATACCTCAGGCGACTCTGTTTGTGGCGTGCTTGCAGAAACGGCTTCTTTCGCATCATTCTCCCATACAGCTTCTCCTTGTGCAAAGTGCGCTGTATTGTTGACCGATGCACAGTGACACCATCTGCAGCAAGATGATGCTGTAGGTCTTTGGAGGTGGTCTGTGGATTGTCCTTGTCTGGTCTCACCATTCTTCTTCTCTGCCTTTCTTATATTTTTCTTGGCCTCCCACTTCTGGGCTTAACAAGAACTGTACCTGTGTTCTTCCATTTCCTTACTATGTTCCTCACAGTGGAAACTGACAGGTTAAATCTCTGAGACAACTTTTTGTATCCTTCCCCTGAAAAGCTATGTTGAATAATCTTTGCTTTCAGATCATTTGAGAGTTGTTTTGAGGAGCCCATGATGCCACTCTTCATAGGAGAATCAAATAGGAGAACTACTTGCAAGTGGCCACCTTAAATACCTTTTCTCATGATTTGATACACCTGGCTATGAAGTTCAAAGCTCAATGAGGTTACAAAACCAATTTAGTGCTTCAGAAAGTCAGTAAAAAGTAGTTAGGAGTGTTCAAATCAAGAAAATGATAAGGGTGCCCATACTTTTGCACCGGTCAAATTTTGTTAAAATGCAGATTGCACATTTTCTGTTAGTACAATAAACCTCATTTGAATCCAGAAATATAACTGAGTCTATCAGTTATTAGATATATGAAACTGAAATAGCTGTTGCAAAAACCAAAATTGTTATAAAGAAAAAAGGGTAACATTAATAGGGGTGCCCAAACTTTAACATATGACTGTATCCATTTAAACTGTCAGATCCACGCTGGATCATGACATTATGTGACTTAGTGGAACGTGATGTACTCAAGTGTGTTTATGGCGAGTCTGACAAGATGAAAGCTGATGGTATGACAAAGCCATTTTCAAGAGCCAAGTTTGTGGACTTCAGAACCGCAGTGGGACTAACAGTGATAAGTAGTTATTGAGTAGGGGTGTTGGAATGTTTGGTGCAACAACTCCATTCCTGTCTATGCATGTTTAGTTGCTAAATTTGTATGCTGTTTATAAAGTTTGACAAAAAAAAACTCCCAGAGGGTCACACAGGGAGAGCATGTGACTGTATTTTCCTGTTTTCCTGTGTCTGTGTATGAGAGAAGCAGCCTGCTGTAGATGATGCACAGATAGAGACACACAAATGATTTATTCCTGATCTATTAAGCTTATCATATATTGTTCCTGAATAAAGAAGCTCTGTTGTCACATGCTTGGAGAGTATCCTGAATTGTTCTCCATAATATACTTGTGTCTCTTGATGTACCACTGCTCCTCATGTGAACTTTTGACTAATCTATTGGAGGTTATTCTACATATTTATATTTATAAACATACTACCCAAACCCATTTCCTAGAATATAGGATGGGTAACACTAGACATTATAGATCAACATACTGATCCCATAGTTATTAAACCATAGACAAGATCAAATAGTGTCTGACACAAAAATACTAAAAAATAGATTTTTATTGCAAAATGTCAATAAAATTCATACAAGAAAAGTACATTGGTGCCTCAAACCAGACAAAATGAAGGAATCAGATTAAGGGGAACAATTAACAACCACAGTTCTCATGGAACAGGGCTTAGCATTTTATGCACATAGTACAAAAAAAGATTTTTTTAAAAAATATATTGCACAAAATATGCTGAATAGGCTAATAGAGCTCAAGATATGAAGTCCATGATTCCAAATGCTATTTTATTAATAAATAGCAAAAGTGCAAATGCATAATTCACAGTATATGGGTAACTTCCACATGTCCAGAGCGAACTATCTGGAACATGCCATACGTCTCTAGTCTAAAAGAGAGCCAATGTGGCGCTCAATACAGCTACATAGCTAAAGGAAAGTGAAAAGCCCAGTTCAATTATTCATACCCGAGATGGTGGTCCCCACAATGTGTAATGTCCAGTGACAAGCTGATCCTCCAGACACCGACCCGCGTTTAGCAAATTTATCTATTTTTTCTATTACATTTTCACTGTCTGCCTCTGTTATGTATTGGTTTATTTATTAATGAGCATGTCACTTTATTTTACACTATCTTGTTTTCATATCACCCTATTGTTCTGAAACATATATATTTTCTCTGGCACTAGTCCCATTAGACCTGAATGCTATTTAATAATGGAATACATCACAGTACTTGATTTTTTACTTTTCTTTATCTCCTTGTTATTATGCTATTCCTAGATTCACTTCATTCCCACATCATGTATTTTTAATATATTTATTTGTGTAGTCTCTTTCCCTTGAACATCTTATTTAAGTGTATGTATTGATGCTATATATTAATAAATTTCTGAATTGGTTTTCATTAAATTCTGGTTGCATGTAATACTTAGAGGTTTAAATATTGCTTCCTTTGGGCATAGACCTGTATTATAACTTATGTATTTATCTATGTATTTTTGTTTACTGCTTACTATACTAGACAAGAAAAGCTTTATTGTGCGTTCCATTAGAAATTTGGGGAGACTTAATTTGTGTATGTTATTAATATTAATTTCCTGGTCATCCTGCCCATTAGCACAGAAACAATGAGGCTATTTTCTCCACTACTGGGGACAGGATGATTGATCAGCTGGGTTTTGGTTTGTGATGGACCTGTACTCATATCAGCTTAGTAAGGCTGGTTTCACATTGCGCCTGTTTGCGCAGCGTATCGTCCGCATAGATCCGCATGCGTCATGTGTACCTATCTTTAACATGGTGTTCGCAGGGGCATGCGTTTGCATCAGTTCGCATGTGTCTGCGTACGCATGCGTCGTTTTTTGATGTGCGGTGGGGTCCAGCAAACGCAACATGTTGCATTTTTGGAAGTGGCAAAAATCCGTCAAATATGCGCAGCCATGCGCATGCGGATGAGTGCGTTACTGTCTATGGGAACGCATGCGTTCTTCAAAATGTAAATAGAAATTCCATGAGACACGCCCATTTTTGTCTGATGTCATATCGAGCGCATAAACAACGCTAACACATGCAAACGTAGCGTTTTTTGGCGTCATGCGTAAGATGAAAAAAACACTGCGTAAACATGCGTATGCATGCGTTTTTGTGTGCATTTGCGGATGTGGATGATATGCTGCGGACTCAAACGCTAATGTGAACCTAGCCTAAGACCTGCTGTCTGCCATCTTGGAGTGACTGTGTTTAGTCGTTGGGGTACTATATCCTTTTGGTCCTTCATCTGCTTTGTTCTATTTTTCCCCTCCAGTAGTATATACAGTATGACACATGACTTCTTGGATCGGGCGGTATTGTGCACAGAGAGGTGTGATTTTTTAAATATAGCAACAAAGTTTTCACGCATCTGTCTTCTTTAGCCCTTCTTGAAGTGTAGGAGTCACTTCAGAATGACTCTGGTTGGGCTGCTTCCATGTCTTAGGCAATAAAATAATGTATTAAGAAAGTTAAGTGGTTAAGTCTGTACATGAATTTAGACCAAAAATTGAATGACTCCAGTTATTGGCAGGTGAAAATAATTTTTATTATTCTAAACACTGTCACGCTGTGCCGACATACTCACCCGGCCTCAGCTCCCATGCCGTCTCTGCATACTCACCCGGCCATCGCTCCCACGCCGCAGCCCCTCGCCGCCCGACGGCCGCGGCGGTCACCTCTGACAGGCGCGCGGCTGACGGCTTCTCTGCGCCATAGGCCGCGGCCACGCCTCCCTTCTGCTTCTTGTGCTCCAGCTATGCCCTGACCCGGAAGCACCCCCTGACCAATGGCAGACCGGACAGGGGCATATCAGGCCGCTTCCCCCTGAGGGAGGCGCCTGATCGTTGTGTTTCCTAGCACATTGGGCCTCGCTTCTTCGTGTGCTCTCTGCAGTCTTACAGTCCCGTTCTCGTGTGCTCCCTGCAGCAGCCTCACAGTCCGGTGTTCCTGTTCACTCCTGCTCCAGTCCTGCCATCCTACTCCAGTCCTGCCTCCGGTGTTCCTGTTCCATCCTGCTCCAGTCCTTCCATCTTCCTCTAATCCTGTCTCCTGTGTTCCAGCTCTGATCTGTCATCTATACTTCAGTCCCACACTCCTACTCCAGTCCATCCTGAGCCGCCCCTCTCGGTACCGGCTACCGTGGTACTCAAACCCCTGGGCCTGCTCCTAACGGTTGGTTCCACCTGGCAGCTCGCCCAGGGCCCCTCGGTGCCACGGCCCAGAGGGTCCACTCCTGGAGATTCCGGCTCCAGACCAGCCACGCTAACAAACACATTGCCACTGAGGCAAAAAAAATATGGTTAAACAGACAGAGATGAGATATTTGATTTTCTCTTTCACTCATACTGTCCATTTATTATTACCAATGTAAATGTACCTTAAAAAGGGCCTGTCTTCTACTGTTATCTCTATATATAAATCTGAATGTGTGTGTGTGTATCACCAACCAATCACGAAGCAGCAGAGTGGGACACCAACCAATCACGAAGCAGCAGAGTGGGACGCGGATGAAGAGCGGGGCTGAGGACAGATACAGCAGGACAGTGCATGGAGAGCGGGGCTGTGAAGGAAGACAGTCTTCAGGACAGGGGCCGAATAGTGCCGGCACCCTCCCAGCCCTGTCCCGGCTTTGTCGGCTCTCCCTGTCGCTAACTGCGCTATCCCCCCTCTCCCCTGCAGCTTCCCGGCCTAAATTTAGTTCCCAGCTTCTACTGCGGCCTACTACAGCACTAGGCCATGTCCCCCACAGGCCGCCCAATCACACGCGCTGCAGCTCCGCTCTAGCTCCGCCCACTCCAGCCAGCTCTGCCCACTCCGGGAAGCCTAAATTTAGTCCCCGGCTTCTACTGCGGCCTACTACAGCGTTAGGCCACGCCCCCACAGGCCGCCCAATCACACGCGCTGCAGTTTCGCTCTAGCTTCGCCCACTCTGGCCAGCTCCGCCCACTCCGGACGACCGTGCTAGGCCACGCCCCCTTCAGGCCGCCCAATCAGGAGGGAGAGAGGGACAGTAGGGCTGGAGAGAGCGGGGCTGTGGACGGACACCGGGACACGGATGTAGAGCACGACTGCAGAGGGATAGAACGGGACGGCGGGTGGAGAGTGGGGCTGCGGAAGGAGAGAGCGTGATGGCGGGTGGAGAGTGGGGCTCCGGAAGGAGAGCGCGTGATGACGGGTGGAGAGCGGGGCTGTGAAAGAGAGCGTGATGGCGGGAGGAGAGCGGGGCTGTTGAGGAAGACAGCGGGCCCCACAGTTAGGTACTATGCCCAGGCAACGCCGGGTTCTTCAGCTAGTATAGTTTAAAAATAAGACCATGGTGGTATAAGGAGGAAGACCGGGCTGCGGGTACCTGTACTGGGCCGAGTCCTGAACTGTTGAGGCTATGTCCCATGTTTCCCAGGGGAAGACATAGGGGACCGGACAGGCCCCAATGACCCGGGTAGTGGGGATGTGTTTAGACAGGTTACCTGGCTGGATGCTGAGAGAAAAGCATGCGAAGCAGCAGTGGGGTTCCCGCCGTCAGTGTGCGAGCAGCAAGGTGGGCATTGCGCTTGGCGCCCGAAGCTCCCGATGCCACCAGCGGGACTGCTAGTGTAGGAGGCACTGCGCGCCCAGTGACAGTAAAGTTGGTGCACGTGCAGAGAGCCCAGGGCAAGTTACAGGACAGTACCTTGCGGACCTTACTACCGGACAGAGTACCACAACCCTCGTCTAACCCCCGGATTGGTGCAGCTATTGTTGCGTTGGCTGCACCAGCTTAAGGACTAGGGGCTCAGCAGAAGGTACCGGAGATGGACCGCTACTGTCAGAAATGGATCGCTAACCTTGGACCCCCCTTGAGGACATTTTGTCGACAGCTACAAGGACTACTACCCTCATTGGAACATTTGTAGCTGAGGAAACCATATACACGATAAGTTTACCGAGTGAACTGTTGCTATTTTTGCTATTCGCCGTTATTCTTTTCCAGTTTAACTGTTAATCTCCCTGCGAGGAGTACCTTTATTGTTAGTTAAATTTGTTAACCCTCGCGCTACCTCCTGTTTGTCACTGCATCCCGAAACCTGCTTACACTGGTCCTAATAAAAAAAATAAGAGATAGGAGACTGTTTCTTCTAACTCATATGGAAGTAGTTACTGTAACAGCCCTCAACCATTAGACTGGTGGGGAGATACTGGAGGAAGAGAAGCAGTATGGTTCTGGTTGGTGGGTTAGGCCCAACAAGGGTCCATTTGTAAACTAAGTAAAGGTAACAGACCAACCCCTTAAATTAATTGTCTGCAATTATGCATTTTTCTATTAAATCATGTAAAACAACAATTTATCAGTAACCATTATTAACCCCTTTCTGACATATGACCTACTATCCCATCCATGTGCCCTGAGCCTTAATGCCCATGGACGGGATAGTACTTCATAGACGTTCAGCCGCGCTCATGGGGGGAGCGTGGCTGATCGTTGCCGGGTGTCAGCTGATTCTCACAGCTGACACCCGACAGCACTTTAACCCCGGAACACTGCGATCAAATATGATCGCAGCATTCTGGGAGCAGACACAGGGTGTTACGCTTGTGTCTTTGCTGATTGGCATGAGCCGGGGGTTTGTGGACCCACTGTGCCACAAACCAGACTACCCAAGACTACCACAGATACCTCGGTCTTCACTGGAGCCTCTGATGGTGAGGTGAGGCTTGTGCGGCAGGTAGCTGCCGGGTGCCACTCCAGGGTGATGTCTGGCTGTGGCTGCTGATCCCACTCGGAGACAAGTCACTTGGACAGGTGCTACAGACAGGCAGGCAGGTAGGCATAGCAGGCACGGCTGGTACCCAGGCAGGCACGGCTGAGACACAGGGCAAGCAGGCATGGCTGAGATACAGGGCAAGCAGGCACGGCTGAGACACAGGGCAAGCAGGCACGGCTGAGACACAGGGCAAGCTGGCATGGCTGAGACACAGGGCAAGCAGGCACGGCTTGATACTTTAGCAAGCAGACACGGCTTGGAGACACAGGGAAGGCAGGTGTGGTATACAAAGGAACAGGTAGGGACCTGTTCACACAGCAGGAGCGGGTACTGGCCGGAAGGAATGGAATATGGAGGAACAGGTAGGGTCCTGTTCACACAGGAGGTGCAGGTACAGGTACTGATAGGAGGGAGTGGAATATGACAGGACAGGTTTGTACCTGTTCACATGGGAGGACCAGGTATGTATACAGGCAGTAGTGCAGAGTAGGTGGAGCCGCAGGAGTGCCAAGCAGGCGGAGTCGCTGGAGTGCTGAGGAGGCGGAGCCGCAGGAATGCTGAGCAGGTGGAGCCGCAGGAGTGCCAAGCACACAGCAAGAGTGAGTGCTGGCTGGATGGAATGGAATATGGAGGAACAGGTAGGGTCCTGTTCACACAGGAAGTGCAGGTACGGGTACTGATAGGAGGGAGTGAAATATGATGGGACAGGTTTGGACCTGTTCACACTGGAGGAGCAGGTATGTATACAGGCAGTAGTGCAGATTAGGCGGAGCTGCAGGAGTGCCGAGCAAGCGGAGCCACAGGAGTGCCGAGCAGGCGGAGCCGCAGGAGTGCCAAGCAGGCGGAGCCACATGAGTACCAAGCAGGCGGAGCCACAGAAGTGCCAAGCAGGCGGAGCCACAGGGGGGCCGAGCAGACGGAGCCACAGGGGTGCAGAGCAGGCAGAGCCACAAGGGTGCAGAGCAGGCGGAGCTGCAAGAGTGCAGAGCAGGTGGAGCCGCAAGGGTGCCGACCAGGCCGAGCTGCAAGGGTGCCGAGCAGGCAGAGCTGCAAGGGTACCGAGCAGGCAGAACTGCAAGGGTGCTGAGCAGGCAGAGCTGCAAGGATGCAGAGCACAGACAGGGAGGACACAGGGAAAGACACAGCAGAGAAAGAAGCCAAAGACAATTAGGCAGGGGTAGGACAGAGTTCAGACAAGGTACAGGGACAAAGTCTCAAGGACCAGGATATACTGCCTCCTAGAAGGCGGACGGAGGTACTAGGCAGGGCCGGCTCCAGGTTTTTGAGCCCCCCGGGTGAAAGAGTCTCAGTGGCCCCCCCCCTTAACACATACCACAATTCATGCCGTGTGACATCCGTGGTGACGGCCAAAAACGGACTTGTCTCTGTGTGGATCACACGGACATGCATGTGATCCACATGGACACTTGCTCTGTGGCAAAACACGCTCATGTGAAGGAGGCTACTGATTAGTAGTGTACGCATGAAAGAAAGAAGAGAGAGAAAGAACAGAAAGAGAAAGAAAGAACAGAGAGAAAGAAAGATGGGAAATAAAGAACAGAGAAAGAAAGAAAAGAGAAAGAAAGGAAGAACAGAGAGAGAAAGAAAGAACAGAGAGAAAGAAAGAACAGAGAAAGAAAGAAAGAGGGGAAATAAAGAACAAAGAGAAAGAAAGGAAGAACAGAGAGAGAAAGAGAAGGAAAAGAACAGAGAGAAAGAGAAAGAAAGAGGGTAATGAAAGAACAGAGAGAAAGACAGAGGGGAAAGAAAGAACAGAGAGAGAAAGGAAGAGGGGAAAGAAGGAAGAGGGAGAAAGAAAAAAGAAAGAAAAAACAGAAAGAAAGAGTGGACAGGAAAAAAGGAGAGGGAGAGAGAGAAAAAGAAGGAGGGGAAAGAAAGAACAGAGAGGTAGAGAGAAAAAGAAAGAGGGGAAAGAACAGAGAGAAAGAAAGAAAGAGGGGAAAGAAAGGAGAAAGAAAGAAAGAAAGAAAGAAAGAAGGGAAAGAAAGAACAGAGAGAGAGAAAGAAAGAGAGGAAAGAGAAAACAGACAGAGAGAGAGAGAAAGAACAGAGACAGAAAGAAAGAAGAGGGGAAAGAAAGAGAACAGAGAGAGAGAAAAAAAGATTAGAGAGAAAGAAACAGAGAAAGAAAAATTCTACAAAGATACCATAGCAGCCCAGCTCCCATTGTAGTGCCCACCAGAGTCTCCTGGTGCAGGACATATCATGATCCGCTCACATGGCCGACATCCCTGATTCCAAGGCGATCCCGCTGTCCGCTCTGTCAGAGGAGGACACAGTGATGGATCTGATGCATTCCCTGCAGTGCCTCCATGGTTCCGTCACAATCTCCTCCCGAAATTACCTCATTTCTGGTCAGCTTCCAGCACGTCACTTCTGGTAAAACGTTACGTGCGAGTTTTAAATTGCTCCTTGGGGCTCCGCCGTGTACTCCTGTGTCCACGGGAAAAGCTCCCGGCTGGGGCAGTCTCTCTCTCAAAATCGGGACTCTCTCGCTGGATCCAGGACAGTTGGGACTCGGGAGGTATAAATGCTCCCAACCATACACCTTGTACATGCACGGCTCCGCTTTGTATGCCTCGTACACACAATTTTACCACTAACTTGAAGTACAATATGTCACGAAAAAAAACAATCTTAGGATCGCCAAGATCCATTGAAGCATTCCAGAGTTATTACCTCATAAAGGGGCAGTGGTCAGAATTGTAAAAATTGGCTCGGTCAAGAACGTGCAAACCACCCATGAGGGTAATAGGGTTAAGATCAGAGTGTCAAAACACGTTGGTTGGTAGCTCTCTGGGATCTATATGTTGTCCGTATTGTGCCTGCTTTTATGAACTTTTCCATTAAAGACAACGTATTTTTCTATGCTGAGTGCCTTTTTTCTTCATTTTTGGAACTTGCACGCCCAAGACCAGGCGGCTCCGTGTGTGGAACTCATTCTTGGAAAAAGACTGCAAATGGTGAGTTGACTTTTCCCATTCCCTATTCCTTTTTTCATGGAATGGAGTCTTGGGTCACCACAATTTTCGCCAATTTGTGCACATAGTCGAAGCGATCAGCGGTGCTCCGGGGGGGGGCTCCGCTGATCGCGGCGGGGTGTCAGTTGTTTATCACAGCTGACACCGGCACTATGTCAGGGGTGGTCACGGGCCACCCTCCGGTATGTTAACCCCTGGCACACTGCGATCAAACATGATCGCAGTGTTCCAGGGGATTAGGGAAGCATCGGCAGGGAGGGGGCTCCCTCCGTGCTTCCCTGAGACCCCCGAAGCAGCGCGATGTGCTGCGCTGCTCTGGGGGCCTCCTTCCCTGCATGCCCCCGAATCCAAGATGGCCGTGGGGGCCTTCGGAGGCCTGCAGGGAGGTGGCTCGTGCTGCTACCAGAGGGGCTCGTGCTGCTACCAGGGGGCTCGTGCTGCTACCAGGGGGGCTGTACTGCTGCGAGGGGGGTCTGTGCAGCAGCCCAAGGCTCTGCCGACGTTTACCAGGTGTAGGCCGCAGGGGTGTCCGGGTGTCTCTCGGCGCTGTGGGTGTCTCCGGGTGGCCAGCCGTGTCTCCGGGTGCCCAGCGGTGTCTCCGGTTCCCATCCCGGGGCTCTGCCGACATTTTGCGACAGGCCAGAGTCCCGGGGCTCCCTCTCGCTTCCCTCTGTATTGGCTCCGGCAATATGGCGGCGCGTGCGCTGATGGTGATCTCGGGACTGGGATCTCGAGAGATGAGATCTCAGCGCTGAGATCTCAGTCCCGAGATCACCATCAGCGCATGCGCCGCCCCCGGCGGCGGCCGCCATATTGCCGGAGCCAATACAGAGGGAAGCGAGAGGGAGCCCCGGAGCTCTGGCCTGTCGCAAAAAGTCGGCAGAGCCCCGGGATGGAAACTGAAGACACCGCTGGGCACCCGGAGACACCCACAGCGCCGACGGACACCTGGACACCCCTGCGGCCTACACCCAGTAAGGTATATCGGGTATATCCTCTTTGTAAGACGCTCCCCCATTTTCCCCCCAAGTTTGGGGGAAAGAAAGTGCGTCTTACAAAGCGGAAAATACGGTAAATAAAAATGGTATAGTTGAAAACATTATCTTGTCCCGCAAAAAACAAGCCACCATACAGCTCCATAAGCAGTAAATTAAAAATAGTATAGCTCTCAGAATAAAATGATGTAAAACTAATTATTTTTATATAAAATATTAAGAATAAAGCTGCCTCAATTTTACCACATGCGGAACGACATAAAAAATTAAAGAAATTATTCCTGAATTGCACGATTTTGTTAATTCTGCCTCACAAAAATCGGAATGGAAAGTGATCAAAAAATGTCACGTGCACTTGTCCCGCAAAAAACAAGCCCTCACATGACTGTGTTGGCTGAAATATGGAAAAGTTTTAGCTCTTGAAATGAAAAAAACTATATAAATCTGGTATCGCTGTAATCGCACCGACCAAAAGAATAAAGTTGACTAATCATTCACGAGGAAACACATAAAGAATAAATAAAACAAATTCATCACCTGCTGTTAATTTGTTAATTCTCCTTCCCAAAGATCTCAGTAAGGCTCGGTTCACATTTATCCTGTGCTCTACGCTGAGCACTTAGGCTGGTTTCACACTTGCGTTTTTTAGCGCTGCGCCTCGTGCGCTATCGTGCGCATGCGCATTTCTCCCCTATATTTAACATGGGGGCGCATGGTCTAACGCATGCACGTGTTTGTATGCATTTTTGCTCGCATGCGTTTTTCTGTAGAGTGCACCTAGGCACGCCGGACGCAACCTGTTGCATTTTTTGCTCGTCCAACCTGTCTCAAAAAAACGCATGCGCATGTTAGCGCACTGAATGCGCAAAAAACAGCATTACAGTCTATAGGAGCGCACGCGTGCGCTAGGAAATGCGCACTCATGCGTTTAAAATTGCATGCGTTTTTTGAGTTAACATGGTGACAAACTGGTTAAATCGCTTGCGCAAAAAAACAGCAAACGCATGCAAAACGCATGATATGTTTTTTGCATGCGTTTGGTATGCGCATGATGCGCAGCGCAAAAAAACGCTAGTGTGAAACTAGCCTTATACCGGGGTTTCTGTGTAAATCTCTGAAATACATGATTCAGACAAACCTCTTTTAGTGTCCACATGTTTGGCATTTCTGTAGCAATGAGGGTCTGCCTAATTTCCGGGTACGTTTCACCAGAAGCATGAGCTGGCCATAATGTACTGGTCACTGCAATGTACTGCTCACTTCAACGACAGTATGCAATTTTCACTCAGCAACAACATTCACTGCTACATGGAGTCAAAATTGTAACTACACGTGTAGCTATATTCTCAAAGGGGTATAATTTCCAAAATGGGGTCACTTGAGGGGGGATTTTGCTTATCTAGCACATCTATTCTATTAAAACCCAAGCTCCAGGAGGCAAATAGCACTCCGTCCCTCCTGAGTCTTGCTGTGTGGCTATGCAGCTCTGTACTGCCATATATAGGATATTTCTACATTCAGCAGAAATTGTGGAACAAATTTCAGTGCCATTTTTACCCATTTCCCAATGTGAAAATGTCAAATCTGAAGCTAAAACAAAATTTTGGCAGTAAAAATTTAATTATATTTTTTCTTCACTGCCCAATGGTATAAAATTCTGTGACACACCTTTTGTGTCAATATGATCATCCCCTAGAGCAGGGTTCCCCAACTCCAGTCCTCAAGGCCCACCAACAGATCATGTTTTCAGGATTTCCTTTGTATTGCACAGGTGAAGCAATTATCACCTGAGCAATACTAAGGAAATCCTGAAAACATGATCTGTTGGTGGGCCTTGAGGACTGGAGTTGGGGAACCCTGCCCTAGAGGAGTACATTGAGAGGTGTAGTTTGTAACATGTCTCTTATTATTATTATTATCTATTTATAAAGCACCATTGGTTCCATGGTGCTGTACATGAGAAGGGGTTACATGCAAATTACAGATATCTCTTACAGTAAACAAACTAACAATCACAGACTGATATAGAGGGGAGAGAGGACCCTGCCCTTTCAGGCTTATATTCTACAGGATGGTGGGGAAGGAGACAGTAGGTTGGGGGGTTGCAGCAGCTCCAGTGATGGTGAGGCAGTAGCTTCAGTAGTGGTAAATGGGACGCCCTCCCAGGGCTCTGGGGTACACGGTATCGGGCCGGTCTCTCAGAGGGGATTGTCACAGCAGCGGTGACCCGGTCCGTGGCCCTGGGCGCCCATGTAAAAGGGGTTGAGTTGGGAATAAAGTTTATAAGTGATTTGTGACGCCACCTGTGGTGTTCGGCAAGGGAGGTGTTAAGTTGACGCTGCCAGCAGATCCTCTGGGACAGATGGTGTAGTGCAGCAATGATGTTGTAGCCCCCCACAGGTAGGGCTGTTGGTCCCAGGGCAGTGTAGCGGAATGTTTAGGAAGAGGGTGCAGTGTTTGGCACAGAGATGTAGCAGTGCTGAGGATGTTGCAGGAAGGAGGCAAGGACACAACAGGCTACAGTTTCTTTACCTTTACTTGGTAAACGCAGTCCAGGGTCCTGATTACAGATGGCACAGGTGCAGGCTAGCTAGGAAGCAACTGAGGGATCTCTCTATCAGATGGGTTGTGTAGTCTCCTTCCTAGCGCTGGCTTGAGGTACATGCAGTACAGTGTTACACTGAAGTTCCTCCTTCTTATTGTTTCTTAGAACTACCTCGTATGGCAGACAGCTGTAGCCCTCTGTCTTTCTTGGCTCACCGGTCGCTGTTGTGCCTCCGAGTCTTAGTTGGGAATAGAGCATTTACAGCTTCCAATTCCTCTGGTTTCTGTTGCAGGACCTTCAGTATCCATACAACCGTGGAGACCAGGCTCCAGATCATGCGCTTTCACTGGGAGGGAGCTCTCTTTCCTCAGCTCAACCTCCAGCTTCTCTCCACACATCTACACACGTTGCCCTACTCACACTAACCAACTATTTCCCCTCCTGGCCCTCAGAGTGCGCTCCTCCCCCAATCCTGGTTCAGAGCTCCCTCTGCTGGCCTGGAGTGGGAACTGTGTTGCATGAAATTGATTAACTGCTAGAGAGACCCTTCCTTTCTTCCAAGCATGACATCACCCTCCCTGGAGGAAGGCAATGCCACTGTGGCGACCATACTCCTGGGGGCGCCACATTCCCCCCCTAGTGCAAGTCAGCACTCCTGGGCTGATAAAAGAAAACATGAATAACATATAAAACATGTAAACAGAATGAAGGTTACAAGATTTTTAAAAATGAAAAATGTACAAAAATCAAAAGCTCCAAAAACAGTCCTATGATGACAAGTCCAAACATCAATGTCCATGGTCCATTCCTGAGTAAATGGTGAACTATATACAAATTGGTGACCACACAAGTCCTGTGGTACAATGTCCATAAAACAAAACTGGCAAATTCAAAGGAAACTCTTACAGATTACCTGTAGGCACAAAACTTGAAAGCAGTTGCATATATGCACAATTTCAACATTCACATAAACTTAGCTATATACAATATCTGATGGGTGGTATACCTTGTGTAGTATGGGTAGACCTGCGTAGCACTGGTTGTCTGGGGCTAACTACTGGTGTAGTGTACTGGATACACTACTGGTGGTCCTGCATGGCACAGGGAACAGGGATACTAGATTGTCTGCAAACTCTTAGACTCACCATGGGTATAACAGATTCACCACTGGCAGGGCGAGGACTCTCCGGCTCCACTGCTGGTGTGGCTTCTGCTGCCTGATCTTCAGGATTATCTTGAGTCACTTCTTCCTGTGCTACCAGCTGGGGAAAGGTCAACACTGGCACCACCATTGCATCATTTTCTTCAGTCCAATTCACCAAGTATGGTACTGACCTTATCTTCTTCTATGGGTTGGATGTTATCTTGTTCTTCCTGTTAGGTGTCAGATTCCTAGCACTGCACAGCGGGAATCCAGAGCCAGACATCCTGCGGTCTCCCATTCTTCCTCGACCGCTCCAGGTGATGCACAGCAAACACGGCAAGCCAGGCTTGCTGCTCAGACTCGCTCTGACAGCCTGGATGTTGCTGCCACCTCTGGTGCAGCAATGGCAGCGCAACCTGCTTTGCAGGGAACCGCTCCTGAGGCTAAGTCCTCATGCCGTGCTACTGGGCATGCCCGCAACTTGACCTCTCACTGGAGAGCAGGGGTCACATGCTCAGGTCCTGCGTCAGATCTGATTGGTCCTTCCCAAGCTAATGGAAGGTTCCGGAAGTTTATCGCTATAAAAAGCCCGCAGGGCGGCTCGGCGATGCGCTAGTGTAGACTTATCTTGCTATGTGTGTGAATGGTGACGGATGCATGGACTGGTGTCTGACTCATTATGAAACCCCTTCCCTCGGATAATATGATTGGTGACAGTGTGTTCTTAGGTCAGCACCAGGTAGTGGCAAGCTACGCCACAGTGCTCTCTCGCCTACACTAGCGTCCGTCGGTGCCCGGTTCCCGGCACCGACGCTTGCGGCTATAATTGCCGCTGCGCTGCATTAACTGCAGCTATTGGTGTTCGCGGCTGCGACACCACATTCTGACTCCTGTGACACTAACAGGGCCAGCGCCTTTGCATATATTTCTGGCAAGCGACTGTGTCTGAACAGAGCCGCTCCTAGCGTTCGGGTGACGTTAACCCGTGCGCACTACGTCACCTTCTGGTGCATCTGCCATTACCCAGCAGCAGTCTTACCAACTACCGCACGGTGGACCCCGGGCGGCGAACGCACCTCTTATTATTTTATATCTGGTGCGTTCCGCCGACCATAACATTACACTAGCGCCAGGGTCTGGCTGACAATGGCAGATGTGCAGCAGCTGCAGCGCTACATTCGGCAGCTGGAGAGCAGGTTGGCGGCTATCGAGAGCACCAACTCAGCTGCAAATGCTGCGCTAGCTGCCGCCCAGACGGTCGCTGAGGCCATCTCATGTGTGCCCACACTCTTGCCCTTGCCGACAATCTCCTCCCTCCCGCTCCCCGATAAGTTTTCGGATGAAAGCGCCACCTGTAGGGGATTCGTCAGTCAGTGCTCCATTCACCTGGAGTTGCTGGCTGCACGGTTTCCTACAGAGCGGGCTAAGGTGGGCTTCATTGTCTCCTTGTTGTCTGGCCGGGCATTGCAGTGGGCCACGCCACTGTGGGAACGTGATGATCCCGTGGTTCAGGGTCCTGCTCAGTTCCTCGCGGCTCTGAAGCAGGTCTTCTTGGGACCACGGGTCACGCACGATACAGCTCTCCAACTGTTGTCGTTAACACAAGGGTCACTCTCGGTTAGCCATTATGCTGTCCGGTTTCGGACATTGGCTTCCGAACTGGAGTGGCCGGACAAAGTATTAGTCCCAGTGTTCTGGAGAAGCCTAGCTGAGCACGTCAAGGATGCTCTAGCTACCCGAGATATTCCCACAACTCTGGAGGAATTGATCACCGTCTCCACCCGTATTGATCTCCGGTTCACGGAGCGCGGGTTGGAGAGGACTCAATCCAGACGTAAAATTAACCTGGCTCCCACCTTTACCGAACCGCTGAGCCATTCCGCACAGGAGTCTCCCTCCACCGAGCCCATGGAGGTATCTCGTACCGGCACTAAGCCACGTCAGGTGCGGGGCTCCGTGCGCTGTTATCACTGCCAACACTTTGGCCACTCGGCTGGCACATGTCCTCAGCGGCCGAAGGGACGACCCCGCTCCATGGTTGTAGGTGGTGGCCAGTCCCAGATGGAGTCCTTTTTGCCTAAGCCGGTATTCCGGGGTACCCTAGATAACGGTTCCTCCACCTGGGAGGCAGAGGTCACTCTGGATTCCGGGGCCGAGGGGAACTTTATGTCCTCGAGTTTTGCCCAGAGTCACACTATCCCTCTGGTATTACTCCCACAACCTCTGACCATCAGGGTGGTGGATGGGGCACCATTGCCGTCTCAGGTGACCCATCAGACGGTCCCACTCGGTCTCACCATGTCCCCCTCACATCGGGAGACCCTGTCCTTGCTTATTATGCCTCATGGCATCGATCAGGTACTCCTTGGGGTTCCCTGGCTTCGTTGTCACTCCCCTCACATTGATTGGGCTTCGGGGAGAATATTGGGCTGGAGCAAGGACTGCGAGGGTAGGTGTCTCAGGGACAGTCTTCAGGTAGCGTCTACGGAGCTGCGTACAGATCTTTCCACGCTCCCTGAACCTTACCATCAATATGCGGACGTCTTCTCTAAGAAGTCCGCGGAGACACTCCCGCCGCACCGTCCCTATGACTGCCCGATTGACCTCCTGCCAGGCACAGAACCTCCTCGAGGTTGTGTCTACCCATTATCTCTCCCGGAGACGGAGGCAATGTCCCAATACATCCGGGAGAACCTGGCACGGGCTTTATCAGGAAGTCGGTGTCACCGGCCGGGGCAGGCTTCTTCTTCGTTCAGAAGAAGAACGGAGAGTTACGCCCTTGCATCGACTACCGGGGTCTCAATGCCATCACGGTAAAGAATAAGTACCCTCTCCCGTTGATCTCCGAGTTGTTCGACAGGTTGCGTGGGGCGCGACTCTTTACAAAGCTAGATCTACGAGGGGCATACAACCTGATCTGTATTCGCGAGGGAGACGAGTGGAAGACAGCTTTTAATACTCGGGATGGCCATTATGAATATCTGGTCATGCCCTTCGGCCTTTGTAATGCGCCCGCTGTCTTCCAGGACTTCGTCAACGACGTCTTCCGTGACATGCTTTCTACCTCGGTGGTGGTCTATCTGGATAACATCCTCATCTTTTCGCCAGATTTGCCCACCCACCGGAAAGATGTCTGCAGGGTATTTGACCGCCTACGGGCGAATTCCCTGTTCACCAAGCTGGAGAAGTGTCAGTTCGAGCAGGAGTCCTTGCCATTTCTGGGCTACGTCATCTCGGCCCAGGGGTTGGCTATGGATCCGGCCAAACTGCAAGCGGTTATGGACTGGCAGGAACCCCATTCTCTTAAAGCGGTGCAGCACTTTTTAGGGTTCGTTAACTATTACCGCCAGTTTATACCCCACTTCTCCACCCTGGTAGCTCCTTTGGTTGCTCTCACGAAAAAAGGAGCTAATCCTAAGGCATGGACCGAACAGGTTTCTAAGGCCTTTTCCTCCATAAAGTCCCACTTTGCAGGCGCTCCCATTTTACACCATCCCGATGTGGATAAGCCGTTTATCCTTGAGGTAGACGCTTCTTCCGTCGGTGCAGGAGCAGTCCTTTACCAAAAGGATGCTCAAGGTCGGAAGCATCCCTGCTTCTTCTATTCTAAGACCTTCTCACCGGCGGAGAAAAATTACTCCATCGGCGACAGGGAGCTGCTGGCCATGAAATTGGCTTTTTCCGAGTGGAGACATCTCCTGGAGGGAGCCCGGTTCCCCTTTCTGGTCTTCATGGATCATAAAAACCTGGTCTATCTTCAGATGGCCCAACGCCTGAATTCCCGTCAGGCCAGGTGGTCGCTCTTCTTTTCTCGCTTCCGCTTCACCCTACACTACCTCTCCGGGGAGAAGAACATCCGAGCAGATGCCCTCTCACGCTCGGTGGTCTCAGTGGAGGAGGGAGAAGCGGAGCCTCGGTTAATTCTCCCTCCGGAGCGTTTTACGACCGTGGCCCCTATCGCTCTCGAGTCGGTACCGCCAGGCAAGACCTTGGTGCCCCCTTGGCTACGGCCGGAGGTTCTTGCCTGGGCACATGCCTCCAGGTTAGGTGGCCATTTTGGTAATAAACGGACCACCGAACTCCTGGCAAGGTCATATTGGTGGCCACATATGGCTCGAGACGTTAAGGCATACGTGAAAGCATGCGTCTCGTGTGCCCGGAACAGGCCCTCTAGACAGAGGCCGGCGGGGCTCTTGTTCCCCCTGCCAGTAGCGGATAGACCATGGGAAATGGTGGGCATGGACTTTGTAGTTGGCCTGCCCAAGTCCGGTGGCAGTACGGTCATCTGGGTGGTTACCGACCATTTTTCCAAAATGGTACATCTGGTGCCACTCGCACGCCTACCTTCCGCCCGAGGTCTGGCCGTCCTGTTTATTAAGCATGTATTCCGTTTACATGGCATGCCAGACAAAATCGTAAGTGACCGAGGTCCCCAGTTTGCGTCTCGATTTTGGAGGGAGCTCTGCAGCTTACTCAGCATCGAGCTAAATCTGTCTTCCGCCTACCATCCCGAGACGAATGGCTTGGTCGAAAGGGCCAATCAGACCTTGGTCACCTATCTACGGCATTTTGTCTCTGCCAGGCAGGATGACTGGGCATCCTTGCTGCCTTTGGCTGAATTTGCTCTAAACAATGCGGTGGCTGATTTCACTGGTCAGACGCCTTTTCTCCTAAATTATGGTCAACACCCACGCGTCCCTGTCCCGATGCTGGTGTCCTCCACTGACTCCAGGGTGGCAGACTGGGCAGTGGAGGCCCGGGACATTTGGGATCGCACGCAGGATGCTATCCGGGCATCTAAAGAAAGGATGAGGGCGTCCGCCGACACGCATCGGCGACTCGCACCAAGCTTCTCCCCTGGCGACATGGTGTGGCTCTCCACCCGGAATATCAAACTGCGGGTCGAGTCTCCTAAATTCGCACCATGTTACATTGGACCGTTCAAGGTCCTCGAGCGACTTAGCTCAGTGGTCTACCGCCTGGCTCTTCCTCCACATTTGGCCATATCGGACGTGTTTCATGTGTCCCTCCTCAAACCAGTTCACATGGTCCGGTTTTCTGAGCCATCCACCGGGTCATCAGACTTATCGTCTGACGAGTTTGAGGTTAACGCCATCGTGGGGCGCAGGTTTGTCCGTGGCAAAAAATTTTATTTGGTGGACTGGAAGGGTCATGGTCCCAAGGCTCGGACCTGGGAGCCGGTGGAGAACATTCATGCACCGCTCCTGATCGCGGCTTTTGAGTGCAGTGAGGCTCAGAGGGGAGGGGGCCAATGTTAGGCGTCGGATTCCTGGCACTGCACAGCGGGAATCCAGAGCCAGGCATCCTGCGGTCTCCCATTCTTCCTCAACTGCTCCGGGTGTTGCTCAGCAAACACGGCGAGCCAGGCTTGCTGCTCAGACTCGCTCTGACAGCCTGGATGTTGCTGCCACCTCTGGTGCAGCAATGGTAGCGCAACCTGCTTTGCAGGGAACCGCTGCTGAGGCTAAGTCCTCATGCCGTGCTACTGGGCATGCCCGCAACTTGACCTCTCACTGGAGAGCAGGGGTCACATGCTCAGGTCCTGTGTCGGATCTGATTGGCCCTTCCCAAGCTAATGGAAGGTTCCGGAAGTGCATCGCTATAAAAAGCCCGCAGGGCGGCTCGGCGATGCGCTAGTGTAGACTTATCTTGCTATGTGTGTGAATGGTGACTGATGCATGGACTGGTATCTGACTCATTATGAAACCCCTTCCCTCGGATAATACGATTGGTGACAGTGTGTTCTTAGGTCAGCACCAGGTAGTGGCAAGCTACGCCACAGTGCTCCCTCGCCTACACTAGCGTCCGTCGGTGCCCGGTTCTCGGCGCCGACGCTTGCGGCTATAGTTGCCGCTGCGCTGCATTAACTGCAGCTATTGGTGTTCGCGGCTGCGACGCCACACGCTGACTCCTGTGACGCTAACAGGGCCAGCGCCTTTGCATATATTTCTGGCAAGCGACTGTGTCTGAACAGAGCCGCTCCTAGCGTTCGGGTGACGTTAACCCGTGCGCACTACGTCACCTTCTGGTGCATCTGCCATTACCCAGCAGCGGTCTTACCAACTACCACACGGTGGACCCCGGGCGGCGAACGCACCTCTTATTATTTTATATCTGGTGCGTTCCGCCGACCATAACACTTCCATTCTTTCTTTTAACTGATCAGGGCATAATTTCAAATGATCCCTTAATACTGCTGCTGAGGTTTCTCCTCCATCTTTACTGATAAGGCACACCTTGGTATTGTCAAAGTTTGAGGGTAGAATGGTGTAGGGCTCAGCTTCCCATTGATCATCCAGCTTATGCAGTCTTCTTTTCCTCTTGAGGACTTGTTCTCCTGGTGACAAGGGAACTGCAGGTGCATGCTGATTGTAGTGCCTTTCTTGCTTTTGTCTTGCCTGGGTTAAACTCTTTTCCACACATTCTTGTACTCTTCTGTACTGTTGCTGCCTCTCTGTATCCCAGTCAGCATCTGGTGACGTTACTTCAGGTGTCAGGACTCCCATGTCCAAATCAATAGGCAGTTTACCAGGCCTCGCTCTCATTAGGTAGGCTGGAGTACAGTTGGTGGAATTCACAGGAATGTGGTTGTAGAGGTCTACCAGATCTGCAACTTTTCTGGCCACAGATTCCTCGCCTCCAAAGGCAAGGTCTTCAGTAGGTCAATCACTACCTGGTTCATCTGCTCACACATGCCATTGGTCTGTGGGTGGTACGGTGTTGTCCGGATCTTCTTACAACCATACAAGTTACAGAATTCCTGGAACACTTCTGCCTCAAAAGCAGGACCTTGATCTGTAAGCACTCGCTCAGGATATCCATGTGGTCTACAGAAGTGCTGTTGAAAGGCTCTGGCTGCTGTCCTGGCTGTTTGATCTTTGACAGGCACAACTACCAGGAATCTTGAGTAGTGATCCACGATGGTAAGAGCATAGATGTAGCCCAACCGGCTAGGGACCAACTTCACATGGTCCAGGGCAACCAACTCGAGTGGCTGCTTGGTCACTAGGGGCTGCAGAGGAGCTCTCTGGCTGTTTCGATCCTTTCTGTGCAGGTTACATTGTCCACACTCCCGGCACCACTTTTCAATGGCTTTCTTCATATCAGCCCAGTATAACCTCTCCCGGAGCAATACTTCCAACTTCTTCCATCCGAAGTGGCCAGCTCCATTGTGGTATGCTTCCAGGACCGTTGATGCCTCCCTCTTTGGGACTATCACCTGCCAAACCAGCTCATGAGTGCAGGCATTGATACTCCTCCGACACAGCTTTCCTTCATAAATGAACAGCCGACCTCTTTCCTTCCACAACTGCTGGGTTTCTTCAAGAGCATCCGACTCTGGGCGTGAGTCAGCTTGTGACAGTAGCTCCTTCACCAGGCGGACTGCGGGGTTACTATCCTGCATTTCTGCCCAGTCATGATGGGGCAATGGATTTAGGGTGACCTCTTTCAAGCAAGACCGTCTGTTTCTCACTCCTTGAGCACGTTGGGCTGCAATTGGCCGGTGGAAGGGAGGTAACTCTATTTCTTCAAGAGCCTCAGGGTCTTCTCCTGCATCTGGCAGATTAGGCATCCTGGACAGAGCATCAGCATTGGCATTCTTGTGCCCCATTCGGTACTTGATGGTAAACTCATAGTTAGACAGCCGAGCCATCCATCGCTGCTCCAGTGCACACAGTTTTGCAGTGTCCAAGTGAGTCAACGGGTTGTTGTCCGTGAAGATGGTAAACTTGGCTGAAGCTAAGTAATGCTTGAATCTTTCAGTCACAGCCCAGACTATGGCGAGGAACTCCAGCTTGAAGGAACTATAGTTGTCTGGGTTCCTTTCAGTGGGGCGAAGCTTCCTGCTGGCGTAGGAGATCACTCTTTCTTTGCCATTCTGTACCTGCGACAGTCCCACGTTGCTGGCATCCGTATGCAACACAAATGGTTTGTCATAATCTGGGTAGGCCAGAACTTCATCTCCTGTGAGAGCCATCTTCAGATGGGTGAAGGACCTCTCCAACTCCTCAGTCCATTCAAATGTGGAATTCTCCTGTTTGGCTTTCTTGGACTGCCCCACCAGAAGATTTTGCATAGGAGTGGCTATTTCAGTGAAGCCTTTGAAGAACCTTCGGTAGTAGCCTACCAACCCGAGGAATTGGCGTACTTCATGGAGGTTGCTGGGCTTCGGCCAGTCCCGGATGACTGTGACTTTGTCAGGATCTGGTGCCACACCTTCTGCACTCACTACATGACCGAGGTACTGTACCTTGGGCTTCAGGAGGTGGCATTTGGAAAGCTTCACCTTTAGGCCAAAATTGGACAAGGCTTCAAACACCTCAGCCAGGTGCTCCAGATGGTCTTCATAAGTCTTAGAGAAAACAATGACATCATCAAGGTACAACAGGACTCTCTCAAAGTTCATGTGTCCCAGGCAGCACTCCATCAGCCGTTGAAATGTTCCTGGGGCGGTGCAGAGCCCAAATGGCATATAATTGAACTCACAGAGACCCATTGGGGTAGTAAATGCGGCTTTCTCCTTGTCTGCCTCTGCCACGGGAACCTGCCAATACCCACTAGTGAGATCCAAGGTGGAAAAGTAGTTAGCAGTTTTAAGTACAGCTAATGACCTTTCAATTCTGGGTAATGGGTAGGCATCCTTATGTGTAATGCTGTTAATTTTTCTGTAATCAACACACATTCTCATGGTACCATCCTTTTTCTTTACAAAAACTATTGGGGCGGCCCAGGGGCTACAACTGTCTCTTATGATCCCTGCTTCCTTCATCTCCTTCAACATACCTTTGGCACATTGGTATTGTGTTGGCGGTATAGGCCGGTACCTTTCTTTAATGGGTGGATGATCTCCAGTGGGGATATGATGTTGAACCCCTTTTGCCTTCCCAAAATCTAGAGGGTGTTTGCTGAATACCCGCTCATACTCCTGGGTCACCCTGTAAACCCCATTTTTTTGGTATGAATGTGTAGAGTCAGTACCCACCTGCAGTTGCTGGCACCACTCCTCCAGCTGCTTGACAGAGCCATTGTCCTCCACCTGGTCGGATGAGACCAAGGGCTCTGCTGCCTGCATTGCATTGTTACTGACAGTGAGCAGCTTAGCAACTGTGGCATACCGAGGTATTGTGGCCTCCTCCTCCCCACAATTCAAAAGGCGTACAGGTACTCTCCCTTTTCGTACATCAACTACCCCTCTGGCTGTCAGGACAGTGGGCCTGCTATCAGAGTATACTGGCTCTACCAATACCTGGTAATATTTCCCTCTGAGGCCTATGGCTGCCCGACACCAAACCAACATTTCACATCTGGGGGGTATTGCAATGGGAAAAGCATCACTCACTCTGACGCTGCCAATTTCTCCGCCAGAGAGTTCTACCTGCTGTCTTTGCATCAGGGCCTTGATCTCCTTCTGCAGGACTCATTGTTCACTGGAACCAGCAGTCTCAGCCACCTGTTGCAACAAGACAATAACCTCGGAATGACAATTTTCAATTACATTTGTACCAAGAGTCATCATGGGATTACATTCTCGTCGATCAATATCCACAACTATCACACCTTGAGATTTTAACTCCACCCTCCCCACTTTAACAGTAATTTCTTTACATCCCACTTGTGGTAAAGACTGACCATTACTGGCAACTGCTGTTAGTTCATCAGTTGGGCCACGGGTGAGTTCAGAATCAGTCCAATACCGCTTGTAGAGGATATAGGGCATAGTGGTCACCTGGGAGCCTGTGTCCAGCAAAGCGTTCATGGGGATGCCGTCAATCACCACAGGAAGGACCGGTCTCCCTCCCACATACTTGGCTCGCCAGTTCCTTGGGCCTTGTGGTCCTACTCCTGGGGGTTGGCCCTCTGCCCCAGGGGTTGCTTGTTTAAAGGACAAAATCTAGCAAGATGACCTGCCTTGTAGCAGCGACAACAGGTGGGACGTCCGTCCTGGTCATAGCGATCGTTGTTCCTCCCTCGGAGTGGCGAGGTTCTCCTCTTCCGGAGCCACAGGACATCCTCTGGACTGGAAGCAAGCTGGATCTTCTCCTTGGAGGACACCTGCAGGGACTGCACGGTTTTAGTAAGTGCAGCCATACCTTTGGTCAACTCCTGGACTTGAAGATGCAGCTCTTCTGTTTGATCTTTATCCAGAGTCTATGCATCAGCCTCCACAGGAATGGAAGGGAAAGATGTTGCTTCCTGGTGGTAGGTGATCGCTGGGCGCCTAGGGGGCGCTGGACGGCTGACAGTTGATTCCTGCAGTACCCGAATAGCCCTGTCCTTGAAATCAGCAAAGTCCAGGTCAGGGTTTTGTAGGGTTATGATGCGCAGCTGCGCTCTGTGGGTACTGGATAGGAGTCCTTCGATGAACTGCTCTTTTAACAGTTTGTCTTCCTCTTTCACACTGTCAGGATCAATTTGCTTGACGGCTCGCAGCGCCTCCTGCAGGTTAAGAGCATAGTCCCTTATACTGTCCTGCACTTTCTATTTGCATCCAAAGAACCTCATCTTGATTTCAGCTGCAGTGCGGGTGTCAAAGGTGCTTTTTAGCTTGGCCAAAATCTTTTTAACAGTCTCTTTATCAGTGTCCTGCCAGGCTTTTACTTCTCTTTGTGCTGCACCTGTTAGCTGCCCAATCAGGATGTTCACCTTCTGGCTTTCAGATAGAGGATACACCTCAAACAAACTGCACAGTCTCTCTTTAAATTCACTCAGGGTATGGGACTCATCCGAGTACTGCGGTAGCCAGGCCGCTCCCGGTATGTAGGGCATAGACAGTGGCATTGCGGTTGGTGCTACCGGAGCCGCAGCCACGTTGGGCACTGCAGCTTGCGGCGCTGAGGGGCTGGCGGGGGCATTCGCCGCTGCATCGATGCTTACCTGAGACATCCTCCTTCCCCCCTAGTTAACGGTTGCCAGGCCCCGGGGTTGAGCGGCTTACCGGCTGTAGGCCTCAGCTCCACCCCTTCTCAAGCGCTGTCCTCTCTTCCCGTGCGGCACTTCACTTCTTTGCGCTCTGCGGCAGGCTCCGCCCATGAAGGCCTGCCCCTTTTCTTCCCACGTGCGCCAATCAGCGGGAAAATGGCGGCGATGACGCCAATTTTGCACACAGTCTATAGCACACAACAGTCTCTGGCACACAGCACCCGGGGATACCCGGCTCCGTAATCCTGTTCGTAACGCCAAAATGGGACGCCCTCCCAGGGCTGTGGGGTACTTGGTACCGGGCCGGTCTCTCAGAGGGGATTGTCACAACAGCGGTGACCCGGTCCGTGGCCCTTGGCGCCCATGTAAAAGGGGTTGAGTTGGGAATAAAGTTTATAAGTGATCCGTGACGCCACCTGTGGTGTTCGGCAAGGGAGGTGTTAAGCCGACGCTGCCAGCAGATCCTCTGGGACAGATGGTGCAGTGCAGCAATGATGTTGTAGCCCTCCACAGGTAGGGCTGTTGGTCCCAGGGCAGTGTAGCGGAATGTATAGGAAGAGGGTGCAGTGTTTGGCACAGAGATGTAGCAGTGCTGAGGATGTTGCAGGAAGGAGGCAAGGACACAACAGGGTGCAGTTTCTTTACCTTTACTTGGCAAAGGAAGTCCAGGGTCCTGATTACAGATGGCACAGGAGCAGGCTAGCCTGGAAGCAACTCAGGGATCTCTCTATCAGATGGGTTGTGTTGTCTCCTTCCAAGCGCTGGCTTGAGGTACATGCAGTACAGTGTTACACTGAAGTTCCTCCTTCTTATTGTTTCTTAGAACTACCTCGTATGGCAGACAGCTGTAGCCCTCTATCTCTCTTGGCTCACCGGTCGCTGTTGTGCCTCCGAGTCTTAGTTGGGAATAGAGCAGTTACAGCTTCCTATTCCTCTGGTTTCTGTTGCAGGACCTTCAGTATCCATACAACCGTGGAGACCAGGCTCCAGATCATGCGCTTTCACTGGGAGGGAGCTCTCTTTCCTCAGCTCAACCTTCAGCTTCTCTCCACACGTCTACACACATTGCCCTCCTCACACTAACTATTTCCCCTCCTGGCCCTCAGAGCACGCTCCTCCCCCAATCCTGGTTCAGAGCTCCCTCTGCTGGCCTGGAGTGGGAACTGTGTTGCATGAAATTGATTAACTGCTAGAGAGACCCTTCCTTGCTTCCAAGCATGACATCACCCTCCCTGAAGGAAGGCAATGCCACTGTGGCGACCATACTCCTGGGGGCGCCACATAAGGAGGCAGCAGGGATCATTGCAGGTTGTAAGCTTTCCTGAAGAGATGGGTTTTCAACTTCCGTCTGAAGGATCCGACTGTGGTTGATAGTTGAACGTGTTGGGGCAAAGAATTCCAGAGGATGGGGGATATTTGGGAGAAGTCTTGGAGGCGGTTGGGTGAGGAGCGAATAAGTGTGGAGGAGAGAAGGAGGTCTTGGGAGGACCGAAGATTACATGAGGGAAGATATCGGGAGATTAGTTCAGAGACATATGGGGGAGACAGGTTATAGATGGCTTTGTAGGTCAGTATTAGTCATTCAAATTGGAAGGAATGGGAGCCAGTGAAGAGATTTGCAGAGGGGAGAAGCGGAGGAGTAGCGAGGAGAGAGATGAATTAGTCAGGCGGCAGCGTTAAGGATGGACTGGAGTGGTGCAAGGGTGTTAGAAAGGAGGCCACAGAAAAGGATGTTGCAATAGTTGAGGCGGGAGATAATGAGGGCATGCACAAGCATTTTAGCAGATTGATGGTTAAGGAAGGGACGAATTCTGGAAATATTTTTGAGCAGGAGGCGACAGGAAGTGGAGAGAGCATGGATGTGCAGTTTGAAGGACAAAGCAGTCAAGAGTTACTCTGAGGCAGAGGACCTCTGGTACTGGGGAAAGCGTGATGTTGTCAATTGTTATAGATAGGTCGGGTAAGGAAGATCTGTGAGATGGGGGAAAGATGATCAGTTCAGATTTGTCCACATTCAGTTTGAGGAAGCGAGAGGAGAAGAAGGAGCATATGGCTGATAGACACTGGAGGGCAGAGAGGTGATGTCTGGGCCAGAGAGGTAGATCTGAGTATCATTGGCATAAAGGTGGTACTGGAATCCATGGGACTTTATGAGTTACCACAGGCCAAGTGTTTAGATTGAGAAGAGAAGGGTCCTAGAACAGAGCCTTGGGGGACTCCAACAGAGAGGGTGGGATGAGGAGGTAGTTTGGGAGTGGGAGATGCTGAATGTGCAAAACAAATTGTACAGTGCAATTTCTCCTGTAACCCTTGTGAAAATAAAAAAAAATTGGGGCTAATTTTTGTAGGGAAAATTTGATTTTTCACAGCTCAGTGTTATAAAGTTCTATGAAACACCTGGTGGTTCAAGGTGCTCACCACACAGTGATTTTCCCCCACATATGGCATGCTCAATAGAAATTTCACAACAATCTTTGGGCCCACTTTTTCCTGTTACCCTTGTGAAAAAATTGGGTCTAAAGTAACATTTTTTTTTTCTTCCAAAGTCGCTTCAAAAGTAATGTAGACATGTAGGAAATGTTATTTATGAATTATTTTGTGTGACATAACGCTCTGACTTCAGGGCATAAAAATTAAAGTTAAATGTTTTTTTTCTTCCACATCCTAAAAATGCCTGTGAAGCACCTGAAGGGTCAATTAACTCCATGAATTTGGTTTTGAGCACCTTGAGGTTTGCAGTTTTTAGAATGGTGTCAAATTTGGATATTTTATGTCATACAGACCCCTCAAAGACACTTCAAATGTAATGTAGTCCCTAAAAAAATGGTTTTGTAAATCTTTTTGAAAAATTGAGAAATCGCTGGTCAACATTTAACCCTTATAACTAATAAAAGAAGAATAGTTTCAAAAATTGTGCTGATGTAAAGTAGACATGTGGGAAATGTTATTTATGAATTATTTTGTGTGACATAACGCTCTGATTCCAGGGCATAAAAATTTAGTCATATTGAAGAAATTTTACCACTCTTGTGAAGTAGAATATGTCAGGAAAAACAGTCGCAGAATCCCACAGATCGGTTGAAGCGTTCCAGAGTTATTAAGACATAAATTGACACTGGTCAAAATTGTAAAATTTGGCCTGGTAATGACGGTGAAAACAGGCTGGGGGGCTGAAAGGGTTAATAAAATGTCTTGAAATTTGGAGAAGATTGTATGAGGTTGCAGTTTAACATTTAGGCTGGAGTCACACTTAACGTAAAAAAAATATGGACCGTATTGTACTGTCGTAATACGCAGAAATGGTCCCTGAATAGTGATTCGTATGTCATCAGATGTCAAGGTGTGACCGCGTATTTTGCGCATGTAATCATCCGTATGTAATCCGTATGGCATCCGTTTGCTGAGATTTCTCGCAGGCTTGCAAAGTGGACATATAATGGAGCCCAATGACAGGTTAAAACCCAAACGAAAGAATAGATACATACACATAGAATACACATATATGTATATATATATATACACTCACTGGCCACTTTATTAGGTACACCTGTCCAACTGTGTGTTAAGACTTAATTTCTAATCAGCCAATCACATGGCGGCAACTCAGTGCATTTAGGCATGTAGACATGGTCAAGACAATCTCCTGCAATTCAAACCGAGCATCAGTATGGGGAAGAAAGGTGATTTGAGTGCCTTTGAACGTGGCATGATTGTTGGTGCCAGAAGGGCTGGTCTGAGTATTTCAGAAACTGCTGATCTACTGGGATTTTCACGCACAACCATCTCTAGGGTTTACAGAGAATGGTCCGAAAAAGAAAAAAAATCCAGTGAGCGGCAGTTCTGTGGCCGGAAATGCCATGTTGATGCCAGAGGTCAGAGGAGAATGGGCAGACTGGTTCGAGCTGATAGAAAGGCAACAGTGACTCAAATTGCCACCCGTTACAACCAAGGTAGGCAGAAGAGCATCTCTGAACGCACAGTGCGTCGAACTTTGAGGCAGATGGGCTACAGCAGCAGAAGACCACACTGGGTACCACTCCTCTCAGCTAAGAACAGGAAACTGAGGCTACAATTTGCACAAGCTCATCGAAATTGGACAGTAGAAGATTGGAAAAACGTTGCCTGGTCTGATGAGTCTCGATTTCTGCTGCGACATTCGGATGGTAGGGTCAGAATTTGGCGTAAACAACATGAAAGCATGGATCCATCCTGCCTTGTATCAACGGTTCAGGCTGGTGGTGGTGGTATCATGGTGTGGGGAATTTTTTCTGGGCACTCTTTGGGCCCCTTGGTACCAATTGAGCATCGTTGCAACGCCACAGCCTACCTGAGTATTGTTGCTGACCATGTCCATCCCTTTATGACCACAATGTACCCAACATCTGATGGCTACTTTCAGCAGGATAATGCGCCATGTCATAAAGCTCGAATCATCTCAGATTGGTTTCTTGAACATGACAATGAGTTCACTGTACTCAAATGGCCTCCTCAGTCACCAGATCTCAATCCAATAGAGCATCTTTGGGATGTGGTGGAACGGGAGATTCGCATCAGGGATGTGCAGCCGACAAATCTGCGCCAACTGTGTGATGCCATCATGTCAATATGGTCCAAAATCTCTGAGGAATGCTTCCAGCACCTTGTTGAATCTCTGCCACGAAGAATTGAGGCAGTTCTGAAGGCAAAAGGGGGCCCAACCCGTTACTAGCATGGTGTACCTAATAAAGTGGCCAGTGAGTGTATATATATATATATATATATACATATATATAAATATACACATGTCAGGTCAGCCATTGACGTCAGTGAGGCTGCGCGGAGTCCCCTGGCTGACCTGAGGTGAACTAATGAGGGTGGGAAAAAATGCAGAAACTTTCCCATGCTCATTAGTTCATCTCCGGGCAGCCAGGGAGGCTGCGCAGAGATGAAATAATTCATTCTGGCAGTGGTTTATATGGGGCTGGTTGCATTAGCACCGGTCCCTGTGTAAACCACTTAACACTTTCTGATGGATTGCAGCTGGGGACGTGACTGAGCAGCGGAGAGGTAAAGATATGGTTGCTTTTTTGTTTAATTTTTGTTACAGGTTGATAGCTTTTATTTAGATTAACAGAGGAATAAATATGGTCAAAAACTAGGTGTCTTTATTTCATTAAAATAATTTTTCATTAATGTCTGTGTGAGTTTTTTAACTGTTTAAAAGTCTAGGGTTAATAATGAATTGGTGTCTTATTGACACCTCTCCATTATTAATCGACTTAATGTCACATTCCAATTGTAAGGTGACATTAACCCATTAGCCAACATGCAGTTCATTGCAGGCTTCTGAGCGGTTTATCCGCTAACACTGTCCTCCTTCATAATATTCTCCACATTGCCCCACTTTGTAATATTTTCCGCACACTGCCCTACTTTAAAATATTCCCCAACACTGCTCCTCTCTTTAATGTCCCCCCACACTGCTCCTGTCCTTAATGCCCCCCAAACACACACTGTTCCTCCTCATAATGTCCCCCACACTGCCCCTCTCCATAATGTCCTCCCACTTCCCTTCTCCATAATGTCCCTCCCACACAGCTACTCTCCATAATGTACCCATACTGCTCCTCTACATGATGTCCCCCAGACAGCTCCACACCATAATATTTCCCCTCATACTGCCCTTCTCCATAATATCCATCCCACATAACTCCTTTCTATAATGTCCTCCACATTGCCACTCTGTGTAGTGTTCCCCACGTTGCCCCTCTCCGTAATGTCACCCAATACAGCTCTTTTCCATAATGTCTACCTGACAATGCTCTCTCCATAATGCTTCTCCCACACTGCCCATCTCTGTAATTTCCCCCCACACAGCTCCTCTGCATGATGTCTCCCCACACTGTTCATTTCTATAGTGTCCCCCACACAGCTCCTCTCCATTGTGTCCTGTCCCTCACAATGCCCCTTTCAGTAATGTCCCTCACACAGCCTGACCCTCTACATACTATGTGTTCTTCACAATCTCCCCCACAATGCCCCATAAGATGCCTTTAATAGTGACACCCACTCTTATCCTCCTACCCTTTAATAGGATATTTAATGTTTGCCTTCTCCTGGCTCGCAAACCTTGTCTCCTCTGCGATACAGCATTGGTGACAGCAGCAGTCTGATGAGATTACTGTGTGGTGTGATGACCTCCTCATGCTGCTGCATGTCAGGGCACTGGCTGACAAGTATTCCTCTGCTCTGTCCCAGTCCCGTTGTCGAAGTCTTCAACTGTATTTGTGTCTAAAAGACATGAATATAATTGCACAAATACTGATTTGAGAACTGAAGCCTGCCGATTCCCTGCTGGTTACACACCGCATCCTTAGGGAGGCCACATGTGGCCCGCGAGCTGTATGTTGTGCAGTCCTACATTAGATTGATGGTCTAAAAGGATCAAAAAATACCATTGAATGCCACAACAATAATGAGAAAGAAATATATAGACAAAAGAGCTTTTTTTCTAATTAGTCTAAATAAAAATATATTTTTATGTGTTTATAAGATCCAACAAAGAAATGTAATATTTAAAAGTAAAAAATCTTTTAAAGGTGTTTTCCACTACTGGACAACCTCACTTTAACCAATTCTGGACTTACCGTAATATAAAATAAAAGCAGTGTATACTCATTCGCTACTGCCATTCCAGCAATGTTGCCGCTGCTGTTTCCGTGGTGTGATATAGCACATGAATCGGTGTCATCTCACTCTCCAGGAACAGTGGCGCTGACATCACTGGAATGGCGCTGAAGCAGAAAGTGAGTGCATTCTGGCTTTATTTTATATGGGGTCCTGAGTTGAATAAACTGAGATTGACAAACGGTAAACACACCTTTTAAGTTTTATGACTTTATAGATATTACTCTACAAAACTTGTTTCTTTTTCACTCTTTCCTTTCCAAGCAAACAAGTAATTTCTTGTAGTGGTTAGAAGTCAGCTGTGTTGCTTGACTATGCAGGATCCTGTATCTTACTGCATATATTGTTAGGTCTCAGGAGAGTCATTGTTTATTTGTCGGTTTTGTAAAAATACTAGCTGAAGAGCCCGGCGCTGCCCGTGCATAGTAACTAACTACGGTTAGTTATAATAAATTATAATGATTATATCTATATATATATAAAGCTGAGTACAGAGCCCCACCCACTCCGCATAGCCACATTCACTATAATATCCCACATCATCCCGGCAGCCAGAGCTACCGAACTACTACCCCTATATCCCACATCGTCCTGTCAGCCAGAGCCACCGGACTACTACTCCTAAAATCCCACATCATCCTGTCAAAGCCACCGGACTACTACCCCTAATATCCCACACCATCCCGTCAGCCAGAGCTACCGGACTACTACTCCTAATATCCCACATCGTTCCATCAGCCAGAGCCACCGGACTACTACCCCTAATATCCCACATCATCCTGTCAAAGCCACCGGACTACTACACCCAATATCCCACATCATCCCATCAGCCAGAGTCACCGGACAACTACCACTAATATCCCACATCATCCCGTCAGCCAGAGCCACCAGACTACTCCCCCTGATCTCCCATATCATCCCGTCAGCCAGAGCTAAAGCGCAGAGTGGATTTGCCCTAACTTCCATACCGGAGATCCCTTTAAGAGAGGCCTGGGGTCAGTACCAAAGTGCAGAGTGGATTTGCCCTCACTTCCATACCAATGATCCCTTTAAGAGGGGCCTTGGGTCAGAACCAGAGCGCTGAGTGGATTTGCCCTGACTTGCATACCAATGATCCCTTTAATAGAACCCTGTCGTCAGAATCAAAGTGCTGAGGGATTTGCCCTAACTTCCATGCAGGAGATCCCTTTAAAAGAGCCTGGGGTCAGTACCAAAGCGCAGAGTGGATTTGCCCTAACTTCCATACCAATGATCCCTTTAAGAGACCCTGGGGTCAGAACCACAGAGCTGAGTGGAACGGTCCTAACTTCCATACCGGGGATCCCTTTAAGAGAGGCCTGGGGTCAAAACCAAAGCGCTGCATGGATTTGCTCTGCCGTCCATACCAATGATCCCTTTAAGAGGGAAGATGTGCCTATAGGATGGAGGATGTGTGATGGTATATGGGCACAGTAGGGGGGATTCATTTCTGTCATGTGCTCTCTGCTCCTTTTTGGGGGGCAGACAATGGCTGGGAGCTTATGTTCCCAGGGATGCTAGATTTCTCCCACCATGTCAGTGTCTGCTGAGGTGTTGTCAAGTGGGAAAACTTGCTCATAGCAACCAATCACAGCTCAGCTTCCTCTAACCAGCTCTGGTGAAATGAGAGATGCTTAGTGATTGGTTGCAAGTAAAACTGTTGCTCATAGCAACCAATCACAGCTCAGCTTCTTTTGAACAGCTCTGGTGAAATGAAAGATGCTTCCTGATTGGTTGGTGATACACACATACATACTGTACATTCAGTTTTATATATATAGATATTCACACACTGCAGTCATATAACAGTAACATTATGACCACCCCGTGTGAACAAACTCTAAGCGAAAAATGACTAAGAGTTCATGCACACATTCAGTATGTGGTGACTTTTTTACCCCAGTATTTGTAAGCCAAAACCAGGAGTGGGTGATAAATGCAGAAGGGGTGCAAATGTTTTTATTAGGCCAGGGTCAGACTTGCGAGAGACTCGGACGAGTATCGCACGTTACCGCTGGCACTCTGATCGGAGCGTTCAGCTGCATGTATTTCTATGCAGCCGCACACTCCGGTCCCGAGTGATGGTGGCAGTGCTGGGTATTAACGTGCAAGACTCGTCCAAGTTTCTCGCAAGTCTGACCCCGGTTTTATGCTTTTCCTCTGACCTTCTGGTTTTGGCTTAAAAATACTGGGGTAAAAACTCAACAAATACTCAATATGTGCATGAGCCTTTATAATAAAAATGAATCAGAATGGATGATGATTTTCACATAGTATCATATATACTGTACGTCTTCAGAATTCTCACATGTGTTTTGTGTTTGAAAATATTTTCAGTTTTCTTATGTATATTTCTTCACATAGGTTGTAAGTTGGGAGAAGCATCTGACTTCCTTGTCCGGCAAGGAGAACTCATCCAAGTACCATCAGGGAAAGTGGGCTGCTATAAGATCTGTGCTTGTAGACAAAGTGGAACATTGGAATCCTGCATGGAAATGAATTGTGTTGATCAGATATCGTGCAATGTTGGTGGGCAACAAAGAAGTACGTGCAATACAAGTTATCTTTTACACTTAATATCAGATAAACAGTATAGCATATACAGAATGGGAGGAATAGGGCTAAGCAACAGCACATGTGAAAAAGACTTGGGTATACTAATAGATCACAGATTGAATATGAGTCAACAGTGTGATGCAGCAGCAAAAAAGGCAAATGCAATTCTAGAATGTATTAGCAGAAGCATACAGTCTAGATCACGTGAAGTCATTGCTGCCCTCTACTCCTCTTTGGTCAGACCTCATCTGGAATACTGTGTCTAGTTTTGGGCACCACATTTTAAAAAAGACATCAACAAACTGGAGCAAGTTCAGAAAAGAGCAACCAGAATGGTGACCGGTCTGCAAACCATGTCTTATGAGGAAAGGTTGCATGATTTGGGAATGTTTAGCTTGCAAAAGAGAAGACTGAGAGGAGACTTAATAGCTGTCTTCAAATATCTCAAGGGCTGTCACATTGTAGAAGGATCATCTTTATTTTCATTTGCACAAGGAAAGACTAGAAGCAATTGGATGAAACTGAATGGGAGGAGACACAGATTAGATATTAGAAAAAACTTTTTGACAGTTAGAGTGATCAATGAGTGGAACAGGCTGCCACGAGAAGTGGTGAGTTCTCCTTCAATGGAAGTCTTCAAACAGATGCTGGACAGACATCTGTCTGGGATGATTTAGCGAATCCTGCTTTGAGCAGGGGGTTGGACCAGATGGCCCAGGAGGTCCCTTCCAACTCTACGATTCTATGATTTCAATCAAATTATTTTTACTATTTTCTTTATATTAAGCTAACATTTTTTTCATGACTTTCAAACCTTTCACGACCAGGGTTTTTTTGAGAATATGCTTAATGCCACATGGCTGAATCCCAACTCCAAGCATAAGAAGCTCCAGGGTCAGTTTCTGGAAAGCCTCACTACAGCTGAGCTCCATTCTAGCGTATTTACTACCTGCACTCGTTCTCATCTACTTCTTTGCTTGGAGCTCATACTCACTGGTGCGAAAATCGGACAAGTGCAATCCGATTAAAAATCGGATTGCACTCTGACCAATGTTAGGCAATGTGTCACATCTCATTTGCGATTTTTTTCTCAGCCGAAATCGGACTGAGAAAAAAATCGCAGCATGCTGCGATTTGCTGCGATTTTCACGTGAAAATCACCAATACAAGTCAATGGGTGCGATAAAATATCTGACAGCACTCGCACCATGCAAGTGCTGTCCGATTGATACGCACCCGTGTCCTTTGAAAAAAGCCGACAATTCATCTACGGCTACTGTACAATCACACTGACATGTTAGAATAGAATAGATAGTACAGTTGTGGCCAAAAGTATTGACACCTCTGCAATTATGTCAGATAATACTCAGTTTCTTCCTGAAAATGATTGCAAACACAAATTCTTTGGTATTATTATCTTCATTTAATTTGTCTTAAATGAAAAAACACAAAAAGAATTGTCCTAAAGCCAAATTGGATATAATTCCACACCAAACATAAAAAAGAGGGTGGAAAAAAGTATTGGCACTGTTCGAAAAATCATATGATGCTTCTCTAATTTGTGTAATTAACAGCACCTGTAACTTACCTGTGGCACCTAACAGGTGTTGGCAATAACTAAATCACACTTGCAGCCAGTTGACATGGATTAAAGTTGACTCAACCTCTGTCCTGTGTCCTTGTGTGTACCACATTGAGCACGGAGAAAAGAAAGAAGACCAAAGAACTGTCTGAGGACTTGAGAAACCAAATTGTGAGGAAGCATGAGCAATCTCAAGGCTACAAGTCCATCTCCAAAGACCAGAATGTTCCTGTGTCTACCATGCGCAGTGTCATCAAGAAGTTTAAAGCCCATGGCACTGTGGCTAACCTCCCTAGATGTGGACAGAAAAGAAAAATTGACAAGAGATTTCAACGCAAGATTGTGCGGATGTTGGATAAAGAACCTCGACTAACATCCAAACAAGTTCAAGCTGCCCTGCAGTCCGAGGGTACAAAAGTGTCAACCCGTACTATCCGTCGGCGTCTGAATGAAAAGGGACTGTATGGTAGGAGACCCAGGAAGACCCCACTTCTTACCCCGAGACATAAAAAAGCCAGGCTGGAGTTTGCCAAAACTTACCTGAAAAAGCCTAAAACGTTTTGGAAGAATGTTCTCTGGTCAAATGAGACAAAAGTAGAGCTTTTTGGGCAAAGGCATCAACATAGAGTTTACAGGAGAAAAAAAGAGGCATTCAAAGAAAAGAACACGGTCCCTACAGTCAAACATGGCAGAGGTTCCCTAATGTTTTGGGGTTGCTTTGCTGCCTCTGGCACTGGACTGCTTGATCGTGTGCATGGCATTATGAAGTCTGAAGACTACCAACAAATTTTGCAGCATAATGTAGGGCCCAGTGTGAGAAAGCTGGGTCTCCCTCAGAGGTCATGGGTCTTCCAGCAGGACAATGACCCAAAACACACTTCAAAAAGCCCTAGAAAATGGTTTGAGAGAAAGCACTGGAGACTCCTAAGGTGGCCAGCAATGAGTCCAGACCTGAATCCCATAGAACACCTGGGGAGAGATCTAAAAATGGCAGTTTGGAGAAGGCACCCTTCAAATATCAGGGACCTGGAGCAGTTTGCCAAAGAAGAATGGTCTAAAATTCCAGCAGAACATTGTAAGAAACTCATTGATGGTTACCAGAAGCGGTTGGTCGCAGTTTTTTTTAGCTAAAGGTTGTGCAACCAAGTATTAGGCTGAGGGTGCCAATACTTTTGTCTGGCCCATTTTTGGAGTTTTGTGTGAAATGATCAATGTTTTGCTTTTTTCTTCATTCTCTTTTGTGTTTTTTCATTTAAGACAAATTAAATGAAGATAATAATACCAAAGAATTTGTGTTTGCAATCATTTTCAGAAAGAAACTGAGTATTATCTGACAGAATTGCAGGGGTGTCAATACTTTTGGCCACAACTGTATATATACATGTTAGTGCCAAATACAATTAGTATAGTGTTGTTCTAAATTATGGGCATGTATTTACTAAATAAATGATTATTTCCAGGAACAAAATGGCGTAGGGTCCCTCTATAATTTATAGACCGCAGCACTATACTAATTGTATTTGTCACTGACATATATATATATTAATATATATATATTTTTTAACAATATATATTTTATAATTATATATTATATACATATATATATAATATGTATATATACGTGTATATATATATATATATATATATATACATATATAATCTCTTTTACAGATATATAGAGAGAGAGAGATTTATATTGCACAGTAAGATTGAACAAAAGCCGTTAATTCAATTGCCAGCTTCCCAGATTTTACACACAAACCCTAATCTAATTATTAGTCAGGGACATATAAAAAATACATGAAATGAAATGGTTTACTGTATGTAAACCATGTGTTATTTCATGTCAGGTTTTGTATTGAGTTTACAGAAGTCGGCAATTGAATTTGCAGCTTTTGTTCAATGTTACTATGCAATATATAGAGTTGGGCGACTTTTGCTTTTTTAGGGTCGAGTTTCGTTTCATGAAACCCGACTTTTGGAAAAGTCGGGTCGAGCAAAATCGGCCGACTATAGGGAAAAGTCGGGGGTCCGACCGAAACATGAAACCCAATGTAAGTTAATGGGGAATTAAAGTCGGCAGTGAGAGAAGGACAGGAAACACACCTACAGTGCCCATTTGAATGCCAAAAGCATCAATTCTTCTTACTTAAGCTTTTCAACTTTAATTAACTTCATAATACTAGTTACGCACTGAAAAATGGGGGTTATTTGGCTAAAGTTGTGGGGGGGTAGGGCTGGCTCCAGGTTTTCATGTGCCCTGGGCAAAAGAGCGCCCCTTTAACACATACCACAACTCATGATTAGTGTTGAGCTTTCCGATACCGCAAGTATCGGGTATCGGCCGATATTTGCCGTATCGGAATTCCGATACCGAGTACCGATACTTTTTTCGTATCGGATACCGGAATCGGAAGTCCAAAATGCAATGAGCCACTTTTGTGGCTCTGATTGGCTGCCGAAATGACGTCATCATGATGCGCTGTCTGTGCGCATCATGATGCGCCTTCAGTTCGGGCCTTCGGGGGGTCTGTACCGGCCTGCCGGTGGTCTGTGCAGGCTCCGGTGGTCTGTGCCGGCCTGCCGGGGGCTGTGCCGGCCTGCCGGTGGTCTGTGCAGGCTCCGGTGGTCTGTGCCGGCCTGCCGGGGGGCTGTGCCGGCCTGCCGGTGGTCTGTGCAGGCTCCGGGGGTCTGTGCCGGCCTGCCGGTGGTCTTTGCAGGCTCCGGTGGTCTGTGCCGGCCTGCCAGGGGGCTGTGCCGGCCTGCTGGTGGTCTGTGCAGGCTCCGGTGGTCTGTGCCGGCCTGCCGGGGGGCTGTGCCGGCCTGCCGGTGGTCTGTGCAGGCTCCGGTGGTCTGTGCCGGCCTGCCGGGGGGCTGTGCCGGCCTGCCGGTGGTCTGTGCAGGCTCCGGGGGTCTGTGCAGGCATCGTCCGATGGGACTACAAGTCCCATCGGGCGATGCCTGCTACCATGACAGTGATTGACACATTAGCCAATGATGGGACAGTAGTAGTCCCATCATCCGGCTAATGTGTTGAATGTAAAAAAAAAAAAAAAAAAAAAAAAATTGACATGCTACATACATGCTACATACATGCTACATACATACAACATGCATACTACATATATACTACATGTAACATACATACTACATACATACTACATATATACTACATGCATGCAACATACATACAACATATATACTACATGCATGCAACATGCATACTACATATATACTATATTTACTACATGTAACATACATACTACATATATACTACATGCTACATACATGCAACATACACACTACATGCTACATACATGCAACATACTACATGCATACTACATACATGCTACATTCATGCTACATACATACTACATACATACACTACATGCATGCAACATGCATACTACATATATACCACATGCATGCAACATGCATACTGCATATATACTACATGCATGCAACATACATATATACTACATACAATACATACATATAGACATACAGTACATATAACATAGAGTACATACTCACCGTCACTTGTCACTTTGATCCCCGAAGCCATTGTCGCCTGAGGAATAAATATCAAAATAAAAAAACACCAATATACTTACCCCGATCCGCAGAAGTCCACGACGGTCCCACGTCCATCTTGCGTGGAGAACAGCAGCATCAGCTGATGCTACCGTTCTCTACCAGCTCCAGGAATACAATGACGGAAGGTAGGTATCCTTCCGCACTGTATTCCTCCACCACTTTAAAAAAAAAGTCCCTAGTCTCACTTTATGCCATTGCTGCGTGGGAATTTCCCACCGGCCCCGGAGCCTGCACAGACCACCGGCAGGCCGGCACAGCCCCCCGGCAGGCCGGCACAGCCCCCCGGAGCCTGCACAGACCACCGGCAGGCCGGCACAGCCCCCCGGCAGGCCGGCACAGACCACCGGAGCCTGCACAGACCACCGGCAGGCCGGCACAGCCCCCCGGCAGGCCGGCACAGACCACCGGAGCCGGCACAGACCCCCCGGCAGGCCGGCACAGCCCCCCGGCAGGCCGGCACAGACCACCGGAGCCTGCACAGACCCCCCGGCAGGCCGGCACAGCCCCCCGAAAGGCCCGTACAGACCCCAGAGAGGCTGTACAAGGCAAAAATAGGGTTTTTCTTATTCCGATACTGGAAGTCCCATAGACTTGAATGGGACTTCCGGTATCGGAATCGGCGATACCCGATATTTTTTTTAGATCGGCCGATACCATCCGATCCGATACTTTTAAGTATCGGACGGTATCGCTCAACACTACTCATGATGCTCCGATACGGCAGAGAAATAGCGGTATAGTACAATGAAAAATACTTCACTTTTTACATCTCATGACGAGGCCCATCTATTTCTCCATACAGAATCATTGGTCCCATATAATGTTTGAAACAGTATATGATGAGCTCCACATAATGCTACAGTATATGTTGGTCCCCATGGATGAAGCTCCACTGTCTTATGGGCCCAAATAATGCTCCAAACATAATGGGCCCCATTTCTAATGCTCTAGTGTATAATGGGCCCTGTAAATGCTGCTCCAGTGTCTGATGTCCACCTTTGGAATGTTCCAGTGTATGGTGGGCCCCATCTATCATTCTCCAGAGTATAGTGCTCCCCAAAAATTGCTGTCCCAACATTGAAAACAATGAAATAAGTCTCCTCGCTAGGGAATCCCTGTACTAGTCTGGACTCCTCGTCGTCCCCATCTTCCATCTCACTGCACAGTATTTCAACCTTGCAAGTGCTGTGATCCTGAGCAAGCAGGGGGGGCCCACTCATTGGTGACGGCACTGGCACAGGGCCCCTGATAGTACGGTGGTGTGTCTGACGGCGGGTGTGCCGAACCTGCACTTTCATCTGCAGCTTCCTCTTTGTCACCGTGTAAGATGGAACTGTATATGGGAAGAGTAACCTGAGCAGTGGCTGGGCATCAGTGTACTTGTGTCGCCCCCAGGAGTACGGTCGCCACAGTGGCATTACCTTCCTCCTAGGGAGTGTAATGTCATGCTTGGGAGCAACGAAGGATCTCTCTAGCAGGTTAACTTATTGGGCGGCGTTATTCCCACGAGTCACGACCCTCCAAACAGCGTTCATGAAGGCAAAGTGTTTGTTTTACGTGGGCAGTATGGTTGCAAAGCTGAACCTTAAAGGAATGTCCAGAAGGGCACCACCAGGAGTGGAGCCTACGGCGTAATTTGACTCAATATGGGCAACCTCAACCATCCAGCCACAAAAAAGATGCACACATTGCAAGCTTAATTCCGTTAACGAACGAGACTCCGTCATACCCCGCGGTCCGATTCCGGCTTACTAGAGGGACATGCGAGGCTCTGGCACGTGAGATTGGCCAATAACTGGTGTGTCATGCTCTTACATGTCCGTGGCTGCATGTGCGCTACACTGAAAAGGCCAGCGTTTGTCGCTTACAGGTGCAGATAACCCGCTGAACAACGTTAGTGATGGGGATCTGGGATTACAATTATTACCCGCGAACGATGATTTCCCAGTAAGTGCAGGTCAACCGCAGTTCCGGAATTAGGCCTAACCGTCATTCCTAAAAAAATGAAAAACTTACGTGTGCAAACCACAGGTGCTGTAGCTTGCTTAACAGCTCGCCAGCTGTTCTCAGGCCCAGTATGGATTACACGTGATTGCACAAAGGTGAGAAAGGGTACCGTATCCCCGGATAACATGTATGGATAGCATAGTGTACACATTCAAAATATATGTCTATAGATCAGGAGGCAGGCTCAGATGGTGTGAGGCCCAGTATGGATTATACTTAATTGCACAAAGGTGAGAAAGGGTACCGCATCCCCGGATAACATGTATGGATAGCATAGGGTACACATTCAAAATATATGTCTATAGATCAGGAGGCAGGCTCAAACGGTGTCAGTCCCAGTATGGATTACACGTGATTGCACAAAGGTGAGAAAGGGTACCGTATCCCCGGATAACATGTATGGATAGCATAGTGTACACATTCAAAATATATGTCTATAGATCAGGAGGCAGGCTCAGACGGTGTCAGGCCCAGTATGGATTACACGTGATTGCACAAAGGTGAGAAAGGGTACCGTATCCCCGGATAAGATGTATGGATAGCATAGTGTACACATTCAAAATATATGTCTATAGATCAGGAGGCAGGCTCAGACGGTGTCAGGCCCAGTATGGATTACACGTGATTGCACAAAGGTGAGAAAGGGTACCGTATCCCCGGATAACATGTATGGAAAGCATAGTGTACACATTCAAAATATATGTCTATAGATCAGGAGGCAGGCTCAGACGGTGTCAGGCCCAGTATGGATTACACGTGATATGCACAAAGGTGAGAAAGGGTACCGTATCCCCGGATAACATGTATGGATAGCATAGTGTACACATTCAAAATATATGTCTATAGATCAAGAGGCAGGCTCAAACGGTGTCAGGCCCAGTATGGATTACACGTGATTGCACAAAGGTGAGAAAGGGTACAGTATCCCCGGATAACATGTATGGATAGCATAGTGTACACATTCAAAATATATGTCTATAGATCAGGAGGCAGGCTCAGACGGTGTCAGGCCCAGTATGGATTACACGTGATTGCACAAAGGTGAGAAAGGGTACCGTATCCCCGGATAACATGTATGGATAGCATAGTGTACACATTCAAAATATATGTCTATAGATCAGGAGGCAGGCTCAGACGGTGTCAGGCCCAGTATGGATTTGACGGCCCAGACTACACAGCGGAGGAGCAGGGAGAGGTAAAGATTGCAAATGCTGGGGCCCTGCCCAAGCAAGGGGGGCCCACTCGTGGGCGTCGGTACTGGCACTGGGCCCCTCATAGTATGGCCGTGTGTCTGACGGCGGGTGTGCACCACCACCGTCAGAGACACTTGACTGCACTATGAGGGACCCTGTGCCAGTGCCCGCGCCCAAGAGTCGGCCTACCCACCTGTCCAGGGCAACGGCACTCGCACGGTTTTGTGCGCTAGGTGGTGACCCCGGCCATGGGGGGGGAGGCAGCACAGTTAGGGAGTTTTAGAAAGTGGCATATGTTGATGTTGGACATTCAGCTGATGCAAAAGGTGAAATTGTTCAAGTCCCAGGAAGAGGAGGACCAAAGCAAGCCATTTTTCTGTCACCCTATGTGTCATCAGGGGAAGGTGGGACAAAATCCTTGGAAACCCATGCATTGTTCATTTTAATGAAGGTTAGATCATCCACATTTTGGGTTGACAGACGGGTCCTTTTTTCTGTCAGGATTGATCCAGCTGCACTGAAGACGCTTTCCGATAGCACACTTGCAGCTGGGCAACCGAGCTCCTGTAAGGCATATTGTGCCAATTCAGGCCAGGTGTCCAGTTTAGCGGCCCAATAGTCAAAGGGGAATGACCTGTGCGGGAGAACATCGATATGGGAGGAAAAGTAGTTTGTAACCATAGTTGACAACTGCTGTCTCCTGTCACTTTCCATCGATGCAGTATTACCAGTTGTGTGAGCGGTACTTGAAAAATCAGTCCACAACATTGTCATGAAACCTCTGTCTCCAACACCACTTCTGCTGTGTGCACCCCGAACACCTCTGCCAAGCTGCCCCCGGCCCGTACGGCTCGTGTGAGAACCATCACCGATGCTGTGTGCTGGGAATGCCTCAACCAACCGGTTTACCAGAGTTGCTTGTTTATTAGCCAATATTAGGTCAAGGTTCTCGTGTGGCATGATGTTTTGTAATTTGCCTTTATAGCGTGGATCCAGGATGCTGGCCAAACAGTAGTCGTCATCGTTCATCATTTTGGCAATGCGGGGGTCCCTTTTTAGGATCTGCAAGGCATAATCTGACATGTGGGCCAATGTTCCCGGTGTCAATGATGCACTGCGAGTGCTGGTTGGAGGAGCACTTTCTGTCAAATCCACATCCCTCCAGTCACGCACAAACCCTGTACCAGACCTTGCCACGCCAACATTTTCACTTGCCCCACGAGATGCATCCTCCTCCCCTAAGTAATCATCCCCATCATCATCCTCCTCCTCCTCTTCTTCCTCCACCTCATCCAGGAGAGGTCCCTGAGCAGACAATGGCTGAATGTCATCAAGGATTCCCTCCTCCTCTTCCTCCTCGTCAACATTGGCTGCAGACGCCTGCTCCTTAAGGTGCGTCAAAGTTTGCATGAGCAGACGCATAAGTGGGATGCTCATGCTTAGGATGGCGTCGTCTGCGCTTACCAGCCGTGTGCATTCCTCAAAACACTGAAGGACTTTACAGAGGTCTTTCAGCTTCAACCACTGCACACCTGTCAACTCCATGTCTGCTCTCAAATTGCCTGGCCGTGTATCCTCCCACAAATGCATTATGACCTGTCTCTGTTCGCACAGCCGCTCAACCATGTGCAGGGTGGAGTTCCACCTTGTTGCAATGTCGATAATGAGGCGGTGGTTGGGAAGGAGGAGCAATCGCTGCAGCTTCTGCATACGAATGGATTGTACAGGCGACCGGCGGATGTGCGCGCACAGTCTTCGCACTTTCTGGAGCAGGGCTGTTAACTCCGGATAATTGTTGAGGAAGCACTGCACCACCAGGTTCAAGGTGTGAGCCAAGCAAGGTATGTGGCTGAGTTTTGAAAGGGCTATGGCTGCCACAAAATTACAGCCCTTATCACTAACTACCTTGCCTGCCTCAAGATGTATACTGCCCAGCCATGACTCAGTTTGTCGCTGAAAGTACTCGGCCAGCACCTCCGCGGTGTGTCTGTCGCCCAAACACATCATCTGCAACACAGCCTGCTGACGCTTTCCACTAGCTGCTCGATAGGGGGACACCTCGTGTGCAACAGTGCCAGCTGCAGATGGAGTGCTCGTACGACTGCGCTCTGTGGATGAGCTTTTGCTTCTGGAGGAGGAGGGTCGAACGCCTACAGCCAACTGTTTCCTATACCGTGGGCTAGGCAGCACTGTCCCACCACCGCTGTCCCCTGTGGACCCTTCATCCACCACATTAACCCAGTGCGCAGTTATGGACACGTAATGGCCCTGGCCATGCCGACTGGACCATGCATCTGTTGTGAGGTGCACCTTTCCACTCACTGACTGCTTGAGTGCATGGACAATGCGGTCTTTCACATGATGGTGGAGGGCTGGGATGGCTTTGCGAGAGAAGAAGTGGCGACTGGGTAGGTCAAAGCGTGGTACTGCATAGGCCATGAGTTCGCGGAAAGCTGCGCTTTCCACCAACCGATAGGGCATCATCTCTAACGAGATTAGTTTGGCAATGTGGGCGTTCAAACCCAGTGTACGCGGATGAGAGACTGAGTACTTTCTTGACCTACTCATAGAATCTGGGAGGGTGAGCTGGACTTGAGAGCTGCATATGGTGGAACTAGCGGTGGACAGGGCGGACTGAGAGAGGGTTGATGATGGTGATGGAGTTGGTGTTCTTTCTGATGCCTAGATTCAGTCTTTCGTTGATATAACAGTGGGATTCCCTGACTGCTTTGGCCTTGCAACGACACCTCAACATTTGCTGCTGTGCTAACCGGTGGGCTTACAGTGGGGGAAACAATGTAGCGTTGCTGACTACCTTCTTTGTGATCAGTTGCACATGTGGTACTTGAGGTTTGGTGTTGTGTCCACGCTTGCAAGTGCATGCTGGTTAAATGTCTAAGCATGCAACTGGTATTCAAATTTTTCAGATTTTTCCCTCGGCTAAAGGTCTTTGCGCACTTCTTACAGATAACCTTGGCCTGATCATGAGGATTTTGTCCAAAAAAGTGCCACACTGCACTCTTCCTACTTTGGAAGACATTTTGCGGCCTAGCACGCTGTGCTATTTTGACCGTCTGGACAAGCTGTCCAGCAACTCTTTTGATTTTTGAAACCTGTCTTTGGAGTGCTCCGGGCCTGCCAGATAACAGCTGTTGCGATGTCGATGTCTGCTGTGGATGCTCCTCCTCCTCATCTGAGCTATTGGAAGCAGCACCCTCTTCCCCCAATGGATGCCAATCTGGGTCAACAACTGGGTCATCCATCACCTCCTCTTCAATGTCATGTGCACCTTCCTCTGTGTCACCGTGTATGGTGGTATAGTATGCGGGAAGGGGCACCTGAGTCTCATCAGGGTCAGAATCTGGCTCATTACACTGCGAGGACAATGTAGTGCTCTGACTGAATGTACCAGCAGAATCATCTATCAGTGGCTGTGCATCAGTGCACTCCATGTCAGATTCATCTTGGCCTGGGTAATTCACCATTTCACTTGATAACCCAGGCATGGTATGTGAAAACAGCTCTATGGAGTAATCAGTTGTATGGCCTACATCATCCTTCAATCTTGGTTGGGGTGAAGGACACAAGGAAAGGTGTGGTTCATGAACATGACCCTCCACTGACGACTCAGTGCTTTTATTTTTTACAACTTCAGAAGAGGAGGCGATAGAGCTGGAGGTTGAGTCAGCAATGTAAGCCAAAACTTTTTCCTCATGCTCTGGCTTTAAAAGCGGTTTGCCAACTCCTAGAAAACTAAGCCTACGAGGCCTTGTGGAGCCAGACGATGACGCAGGCTCAATACCTCCTGCATTCGGTCCTATTTTGCTTTTGCCACTACCATCAGATCCACCACCAACACCATCATTACCAGCTAGCAACCCCCGCCCAATTCCATGGCCTCTTCCACCAGCCTTCCTCATTTTTGGTAAAAATGTACACAAAATCCCACAAACTAAACTATATATCTGATTTGGCTTGTATCCTAAGTCATACTACAAGACTCGTTAAAGGGTTGATTGTGACTTGTAGGATCGCTACTACCAATAGGTGGCGCTGTAGAGTAAAAGTCCTCTTTCTTTCTGAAGAGGCAATTTGCATACAAACTATATAGTAATGTAAAACAAGGTACAAGGTGTATATAGGACAGGGGAGACGTTGAATTTCTGAACACACTTGTGGACACTGTTGGATTGTGTGAGGCCCAGTTAATATCACACCGCTATGTCACAGGCTCAATGTCGCAGGTGTGAAAAATGTCACTATAGGACAGGGGAGATGTAGAATTTCTGAACACACTTGTGGACACTGTTGGATTGTGTGAGGCCCAGTTAATATCACACCGCTATGTCACAGGCAGAAATTGGCTAGTGTATGACAAACTACAAGGTGTATATAGAATTGGGCAGAATAGGAATCTCCCTAGAGTGTAGGTCTGTAAGAACGGAACATGTCCTCGACTTATCCTTACAGAGTGACACACAGATAGCTTCACTGTGGCCGTGATTACAGCCGTTACACGGTACTGAGAGAGGAGCGTGCACGTACACCGCTGTCCGGTGTCCGTAAAATTGTCAAGCTCCGTGTTTTTTAAGTATACGGACTGACACACGCTGTCTCTCTATAGTTTTGAATGTGATCAAACAGCAAATATACTTAACTGTTTGAAAAGCAGACAAAACTAGAAGGTGTAGGTCTGTAAGAACGGAACATGTCCTCAACTTATTCTTACAGAGTGACACATAGATAGCTTCGCTGTGGCCATGATAACAGCCGTTACACGGTACTGAGAGAGGAGCGTGCACGTACACCGCTGTCCGGTGTCCGTAAAATTGTCAAGCTCCGTGTTTTTTAAGTATACAGACTGACACACGCTGTCTCTCTATAGTTTTGAATGTGATCAAACAGCAAATATACTTAACTGTTTGAAAAGCAGACAAAACTAGAAGGTGTAGGTCTGTAAGAACGGAACATGTCCTCGACTTATTCTTACAGAGTGACACACAGATAGCTTTGCTGTGGCCTTGATAACAGCCGTTACACGGTACTGTGTGAGGAGCGTACACCGCTGTATGGTGTGGAAAAATGCACGCTCAGTACCTCACAGGACAAAAAAAAATTTGGATTGCTTTTAAAAAAGCAGTTTGCAGAGCAGTGGGAAAACAGCAATGCAGCTATCAGGAAGCCTTATAAGGCAGCCTAACAACCAACACAGCTGATCCAGCAAAATATAGCCTCCACTTGCACTGCACACACAGTGACTGGTGTGTTGTGCAGGCAAAATCGCTACCAGCAGAAGCAGTTTTTGTTGTCTTCTTCCCTGCCTAACGCTCTCCCTACAGAATCAGCAGCAGCAGCAGCTCTCCCTATTCTGAGATCAGCATGAGTAACATGGCGGTCGGCGTGCACGCCCTTATATACCCCCTGTGACGCCCCCTAAAGCAAGCCAATCACTTGCATGCCCTTCTCAAAGATGGTGGTGACCCCTGCCTATGTCATCACGTTGCCCACAGTGTCCGTGGATCCTGATTGGCTGAAAAAGGGCGGAAAACAAACTTTTGAAACGCGACTTTGGCGATAAAGTCGCCAAGCTCGTGGCCGATCTCACCCTAGGGTCGGGTTTCGTTTCATGAAACCCGACTTTAGACTTTTGAAATTTTTCGACCCGTTTCGCTCAACTCTAGCAATATATATATATATATATATATATATATATATATATATATATATATACATATATATTCAAAGAAGCTTTATTGGCAGGACTAAATACACATTAGTTTTGCCAAAGCAAGTGTACAGAAGGGAATGGGGATAGGGACTGTAGGGATGTTGGGAAGGGGTTGTAGGAAAGGTGGATGGGGCAGATCCAGGATGAGGCTATATACAGTATACATACATACATTTCATATATATGATACATAATATATATATAATCTATACATATAAAATATATATATATGTGTCAGATACATGTACAATTACCGTAGTATAGTGTAGAATAATTGTATTTGTCACTAACATGTGTATATATATATATATGTATTATGATATGTATATATATATTAATATATTAAATATATAAAATATATAATATATATTATATATATTAGATATATATATTATATATGTAACTATATATATATATCATATATATATTATATGTTACATATATAATATATATATTATGTATATATATTATATTAGATTTATTGATATATTAGATATATATATATATATACACAGTATGTGTGTGTCACTGACATGTGTGTATATATATATATATATATATATATATACTCACTGGCCACTTTATTAGGTACACCATGCTAGTAACGGGTTGGACCCCCTTTTGCCTTCAGAACTGCCTCAATTCTTCGTGGCAGAGATTCAACAAGGTGCTGGAAGCATTCCTCAGAGATTTTGGACCATATTGACATGATGGCATCACACAGTTGGCGCAGATTTGTCGGCTGCACATCCCTGATGCGAATCTCCCGTTCCACCACATCCCAAAGATGCTCTATTGGATTGAGATCTGGTGACTGAGGAGGCCATTTGAGTACAGTGAACTCATTGTCATGTTCAAGAAACCAATCTGAGATGAATCGAGCTTTATGACATGGCGCATTATCCTGCTGAAAGTAGCCATCAGATCCCTGTTCTTAGCTGAGAGGAGTGGTACCCAGTGTGGTCTTCTGCTGCTGTAGCCCATCTGCCTCAAAGTTCGACGCACTGTGCGTTCAGAGATGCTCTTCTGCCTACCTTGGTTGTAACGGGTGGCAATTTGAGTCACTGTTGCCTTTCTATCAGCTCGAACCAGTCTGCCCATTCTCCTCTGACCTCTGGCATCAACATGGCATTTCCGGCCACAGAACTGCCGCTCACTGGATTTTTTTTCTTTTTCGGACCATTCTCTGTAAACCCTAGAGATGGTTGTGCGTGAAAATCCCAGTAGATCAGCAGTTTCTGAAATTCTCAGACCAGCCCTTCTGGCACCAACAATCATGCCACGTTCAAAGGCACTCAAATCACCTTTCTTCCCCATACTGATGCTCGGTTTGAACTGCAGGAGATTGTCTTGACCATGTCTACATGCCTAAATGCACTGAGTTGCCGCCATGTGATTGGCTGATTAGAAATTAAGTCTTAACACACAGTTGGACAGGTGTACCTAATAAAGTGGCCAGTGAGTGTATATGTATGTACTCCATGTGTATATATGTACATATAAAAAACTAAATGAAATAAAATGGTTTACTGTATGTAAACCATGTCTCATATCCTGTCGGCTTTTGCAATTATTTTACAAAAGCCGACAAATGAATTAACGGCTATTCTGCTATCTTTTTCTCATATATATATATATATATATATATATATATGTGTGTGTGTGTGTTTTGAAGGTTTTTTTTTTTTCTTAAACAATGTGTACAGTGTTAGTTTACAATGCTATTTTAACATGAGTTTTTACATGGAGAGAACTGCTCTATGTAAAACCTCATGTTAAAACCGCATTGCATACGGATGTCATACGCATGTCATACTGAAAAATCACACTGAAATCGCATGACACTCGCATGACAATTGCATAGAATCGGCCCATTTTTTTCATCCAGAAAACGGACCTTTTTTTCTCGCAAATGGGGATGAGCCCTTAGAGGCGTGTGCATATGGTCATACTTTCGGTCTGAGTGCATGCCAACAAAACATCAGTTCGCCGTTGGACCAATGTTATTCTATGGGGCTATTCTATGTGCAGAGTTTGATGTGCATGATCAACCTGATTGTCTCAGATGAGAGAATGAACACTGATGTGACTCCAGCCTTAGGTGTTTCTGGGAGCAGGCAGTGTGGATGGGAGGTTAGGGTGAACATGTCCCACTACGACTCGCAGCAAGATAAAGCAGAAGATTTGACTCCTGGAGCCTTGGGAAGGAATAATCACTTCTCTGTACAATTTGGCATCATTTTTTATTGATTTCATTGGTTTGTGGAGATCAGAGGATCCATCTGTGTCAGCGGTGAGCGGTGCGCTGAGAAAAGGACATCTCCAGCCAGCAGGACTCACAGTTCAGGGAGTGCAGGAACTCCTGGCGGTCGCACTCCAGCTTCTATAGGGAACACCTGTTTTTTTAGGAGTACAACACAGTGTAAGCAAAGAAACTAGGTTTATTTTTGTACCATTAACTGTTAATCCTGCAGAAACTGTGAAAACACGCTGTGTGCGAGTCCCCTGCTGGCAGAACACAGTGAGAGCGCAGGGACTCGCTCTGATACTAAAGAACTGACACTTCCCAAATATATAACACGGAAAGATCAGTATAATGCGCCAAAGACAGGACTCTTGTGCTAATACACAATGAATTCTCTGAATACAGAATTTACCCCTTAAGGACCAGGGGTATTTCCACTTTGCGTTTCCATTTTTTGCTCCCCTTCTTCCCACGGCCATAACTTTTTTATTTTTTTCCGTCAATATAGCCATGTAGCCATGTGAGGGCTTGTATTTTGAGGGACGAGTTGTACTTTTTCACATTTTTGGGGGGATTTTTGTTTATCATGTTCACTAAATGCTAAATCCGACATTCCATTATGATTCTTCAGGTCATTACTAGTTCACAGACACCAAACATGTCTAGGTTCTTTTTTATTTCATTGGTGAAAAAAAATTCTAAAGTCTGGAAAAAAAATTTTTTTTTGCCATTTTCCGAGACTCGTAGTGTCTTTATATTTTGGGATCTGGGGCCGGATGAGGGCTTTTCCCTGTCGCTTCATTGGGGGACACAGGAACCATGGGTGTGTGCTGCTGCCACTAGGAGGTTGACACTATGCCGTGAAAAAAATGTTAACTCAGTCTACAGTATACACCCCTCCGACCGGCTGTAGGACAATCAGTTTTTGCTTAGTGTCAGCAGGAGGTGGACAGGGGTCTCTTACCAGTCCCATTCCTACCTCAATGTGTGTCATTCCTTTTCAGGTAACCATTGGAGGGATACAGAGTAGATCTGTTACTACTGTACAGTATTCCTGCACAGGGACTATGAGTATGGCGTGTACTGCCACCCCGTATCCTCATCGTTCCCATAGGCAGGACCTTAACCCCTAACATGGAACCGTGTTTAGGTGATCGACCCGGTCCTGACCTCCGTCTCCCATCACTCGCCCACCAGAGCCTCATGATTGAGGGAGACGCCCTGCAGAAAAGATTTAGGACAGAAATCTTTTCTTCCAGGTAAAAAACTGCTCCCTTTCATAAGGTGTGCAGGAGGCAAGAGACTGCAGCATTTTATATTGTGCATTTTGAATTTTGCATTTTAAATATTTTGCTCCTTTTTATTTTTAAGCCACAGATGGGAGGAAGAAGAAAATAGGTTTACCTTTTGTTCTTTGGAGCAGGTCAGGCACCGAAGCCCCGTGGTAGGGGCACCAGAAATCCCGGCTCCATGCAGAGTCCAGAGCTTCCTTCCAGCAAACCCCGGAGTGCCGCTTTCCAGCGCTCTCCCCCTCTCCCTTTTTCCGGGCGGTGGCGCTGTTTTTACTGGCGGCACTGGACCCCAGCGTCCCGCGAGGCTCAGCACACGCAAGCATCCGGTGTTACGGGCTTGCGGAACACACCAAATAATATAAGATGGTATAGAGGTGCGTTCACAGCCTGGGGTCCACCGTGCAGAGATGTTAAGTGCTGCTTGGTAATGGCGGAGTACTAACTAGACACCGGCGGATTAACCGCTGTCCCGGTGTGTACAGAAGCTAACTAAGTTACCTCACTGAGCCGCTGGAACAAGTGCGAGAGCCTGTTTATCCTCACATGACTAGGCAGGAGAGCGCTAGAGCTGAGACACAGCCCCTCTAGTCCCACTAGTGCTCAGCACCGCACAGCGATGCATGGACAGACACTAATAGAATGCTGTGCCCTGTTAGCAGTCACAGGGTGCAGCTGAACATTGCTTACCACACTATGTATGTGACAACAAAGCAAGGGTAAATAGCAGCATCTTATGTACTATAACTAAATAGGATGCCTGTATTATGGAGTAAACAAGGGATCAGTCGTTGATATGCATAGCAAAGGGGATGTGGAAACCACAAATTACGACCAAAAGATCCATTAGAAAAACATCTTTATTAAGGAATCACACAGAACAGGGCGAAATGGGGAGACACATACAAGGGAACAAAGTGCTACAGTGCAACGGACACGTGACCAGCCCTTAGCCAAAATTTACAATATCAAATTCTACAAAATAAATTGATTCACATCATTCCTATAGCCTAAAGAGGCCTGGCAAGCTGATTATCTTCCTGTTATTACAATGTATTAATTTATGAATATTAATGGGCTACATTATATATGGGCAACCACAAATATTCAGGGCATATCCTCACCACTATAACAAGCCCAAACTATAAGTGCCCAATTAGGAAATAATACAATGACCATATATGAGGTCTAGTATCCACCATGTGTGTAACACATAATCCGCCCGCCAACACGCTGGTGGACGGCACAAGGCAGAGGTAATTACCTGCAAAAGAAATGAATGAGAGGCCTGGGCAGTCAACGCGTAACCCCGACGCGCGTTTCGGAGAAAATCTCCTTCGGCAGGGGGCGTGTGTAATCTAAAACCGGTGAGTTTAAATATCGCCAAACCGGAAGTGCCCGTGACGCGGACCGGAAGTGACGCGGGTGCAGTCATGGAAACCGGGAACGCCGGATGGGCATAGCGTCATGCGATATGGAGGGGCCCAGCAACCTGAGACACTCCCATCGCATAGAGACACCAGTACCATCCGACGCACCGGGACATGACTCACGCACGTGCAGGGTCAGCGCCACGTCAGATCCGCCGTCACTAATCATGGAAGAGGAGGGGAGAGGAACCAAAATCAGACACAAATCAGGCTGATCAGATGTAGAATTACGTTACATGTATTATGCCACCCCGCATCATATTAATGCAAAAACAAATCACAGCCACTTAAAAAGTCAGCTAATATAACAATATGCATAGTCCATGACATAATGTCATACTAGATGTTCACATATAACAATGAAAATCAATCTCCTAATTTCGAACCTTAATGCATAGAAATAATGTGTCAGTAAACAACATGTACATCCATGTACCTATATACCCGCACATAATTGTAAACAACAATGTATACAATGAAAAAATACATATATATTATTGTATCCTAGTATATGAAAATCAAATAACAACAAAGAACAGGGCATAAAGATATAATATACATGTATGCACATATGAAATGAAGTCCATCCATAGGAGGGGGAGTGTGAGGGGATTTTGGGGAGGAAAGGAAAGGGGAGGGGGAGGAAAGGGAGGGAAAAGATGGGGGGAAGGGGAAGGAAGAACCACTCTTCATCCATGACGGTAAGGGGGATCCAAGGTGTAATGGTATTGCCGGTCCGGACCAAAATAGAATCCTAAAAAGATTAAAATTGAAAACAAATTAAAATCAATAAGAACAAACAAACTGCAGCGCAATGCATCTCCGTGCATTGCTCCAACCACAGGGACATCACAAGAATGGAACATAAGATATATTTTCATTTAATCTTAGGGGGTGTACCGTGTCCAAAGTCCAAATCCAACGTGTCTCTCTCTGAGCCAATCGTTGAGACACACGTCCACCCCGAATACCCACATCAATCATATCTATGCCTTTCACCTTTAGGCCACTACTGTCGCAGTTATGATGGATCTTAAAGTGTCTTGGTAGAGTTTTAAGTAAATTAAGATCTTCCTCATTTGCTGCGGCCTGTATGCCAAGAACATGCTCCCTGATCCTCACCTTTAACTGGCGAGTGGTCAACCCTATATAGATCAGGGAACAGGGGCATGTGGCATAATAAATTACATTGCGGGACGTGCAAGTAATGGCTTTCCTGATATTAAACATTTTCCGTCCAGAAGAATCGAAAAACTTGTCATCCCTAACCATATTACTGCATGCCACGCAATGACCACAGGCCTTACTTCCACCACTCCTCTTTCTGGTAAAATTATCCAGAAAGGTCTTTGAAGATTCATCAGTATAATGACTGCGCGCAATATGGTCCCGTAGGTTTTTGGCCCTCCTAAACGTGATCTGCGGTCTATCTGGAATAATTTTAGTGATAATGGGATCTGTCTTTAATATAACCCAAGACCTTTCAAGAATCCCACGCACTTGACCCGACCGTGCATTGAAATTTGTAATAAATCTCAACACATCCTTCTTTTCCTGTACCTCCTTGGTTTTATATAGGAGGGAATTCCTACTGCTATGTTTAGCCCGGAGATATGCCCGTTTAATAGAACGATTGCTATATCCCCTTTCGGAGAACCGATTTCTCAGATCCAGGGCCTGGGATTCAAATTCTTGTTCTGTTGAGCAGATCCGTCGGAGACGTAAAAACTGGCCAACTGGTACAGAACGCACCATATGAGCTGGGTGGGAGGAAGATGCATGTAGGAGTGCATTCGTTGATGTTGATTTACGAAATATAGTTGTATGGATCAGACCCTCATCACCCCTAGTGAGAGAGACATCTAAAAACTCAATCTTGTCCCTATCAAAAGTACCTGTAAGCCGAATGTTCCGATCATTATTGTTAAGTGCTTCTATAAATTCATTTAATGGTCCAGCCTCACCTTGCCAGATAACAAAAATATCATCTATGTAGCACGTCCATAACAGGACGCGCTCCATAGATGATAGATGATCTGACATCAGGAGGTCCCTCTCCCACAGCCCCAGGAACAAATTAGCATAGGAGGGCGCATAGGCCGCTCCCATAGCGGTGCCCTGGAGCTGTAGGAAGAAGGACCCCCTGAAAACAAAGAAGCTGTGCGTAAGAGCGAATTCCAGAACCTCTAAAATAAGGGCCTGGAATCCCAAAGATAAATTGGACATTGCTAGAAAAAATTTCGTGGCACGCAAACCATCACCATGGCGGATGCTCGTGTATAGCGACTCCACGTCCATGGTGACCAGCAGCGTGTCATTATCCAAAAAAAGAGAATCCATCCTGCGCAACAGCTGATTGGTGTCTTTATGGTATGAGGGCATCAATTCTACAAGTGGCTGAAGAAGAGAATCCAGCCACTTGTTCACGCATTCCAAATAGCCCCCCGTCCCGACACTATGGGCCTACCTGGTGGTGACTGTACATTCTTGTGAGTTTTAGGAAGTAGATAAAACGTCGGAATCGTGGGTTCCACCACAATCAAAGCTGACAAGAGCTCCTTAGAAATAATGTCATTTTCCATCGCTCTAGTCAGAATCTCCCTGAGTTGTCCACAAAAGGCGGAGAGGGGGTTATATGTCAATCTTTTATAACAAGTAGTATCAAAGAGTTGACGCATGGCTTCTTTTACATAAAGCTGTTTAGGCCATAAAACAATGTTACCCCCTTTATCCGCCGGTTTGATTACAACATCAGGGAGACTTTTCAAATAGACAAGGCGTCTTCTCTCTTCCCTAGTTAAATTATCCCTCTGGATATACTGAGGTACTTTCAGGAATTCCTTACTAACCACCTTAACAATAAGATCAATGGCACAACAGCTTGAAAGTGGGGGGAATTTCTTAGAGTGTGGCCTAATTGACGGGGGTACCTTACCTCCCTCTGTGATTAAATGTTCTTCAGACAAGTCCTCTAATATCCTCAGGGCTGATCGTTCTTTCTCTGTGGGAAATAATTTATTTAGGTTGTCATCAAAGCAAAAACGTATAAACAAAAGAGACCTGGCAAAAATGTGTAGGTCTTTAATGGCCATGAATCTATCGAAGCCTGCCACAGGCGAGAAAGACAGTCCCTTATGTAGAAGTGCGCAATCAGCTGATGTAAGGGTATGAGTGCTAAGATTAATTACCTTATTGTCCCTGTTCGGGCCTCCAAACGAGCGATTTCTCTGTCTTTTATATGGGTGGAAATTATAATTCCTCATCTTCCCATAGTTAGCTCTAGATCGAGTAGTCATTGAGGAGGCGGAAACATCTGACTGCGCACTCATTGATGACACCGAGGTATTGGAAATACTACGATGCATAGATGGTAAATGTGAAGAAATTTTCTTCCATTGATATACTGTTTTCATTTGGTAATCTTTAAGATCCCTATTAAATTTAGAGGTCTGTGTTTCATTGATTTTCTTCACAATGGCATCCACTGACTTATCCAAATTTTCCTCATATAATTTCAACTGTTCAACTGAACAGATGGTCCGGAGATCAATCAAAGCCTGATCGATCTCTTTATCCAAACCGTTGATAATTTTAGTGTTATGTCCCACAAGTAATTTCATCAAGGTAGTTGAGCAGGTCCCACATGCATCCTCCCATCCAGTCATAAATTCAGCATCATCAATGGGAAAGGTGGGTAGAACTCGGACACGGAGACCCCAGGTATCATGTTTTTTGTAATATATTTCTCTAAAAAAATTCTATTCCACCAAATTTTTGTACGTTTCGTCAATTTCTTCTTAATGGAATCAAATAACACATCATTCTTGAGATCACCAGCCTGTGTACCACTGGTCCCGTCCTGTCCAAAAACATCATCAATCTGTCCTAACCAGGCTTTTTCCCTGGCTTTATAATCCATCTGACCCGTGCCAAACACAGAACAATAATATGACATCAAAGCAAGGGTAAATAGCAGCATCATATGTACTATAACTAAATAGGATGCCTGTATTATGGAGTAAACAAGGGATCAGTCGTTGATATGCATAGCAAAGGGGATGTGGAAACCACAAATTACGACCAAAAGATCCATTAGAAAAACATCTTTATTAAGGAATCACACAGAACGGGGCGAAATGGGGAGACACATACAAGGGAACAAAGTGCTACAGTGCAACGGACACGTGACCAGCCCTTAGCCAAAATTTACAATATCAAATTCTACAAAATAAATTGATTCACATCATTCCTATAGCCTAAAGAGGCCTGGCAAGCCGATTATCTTCCTGTTATTACAATGTATTAATTTATGAATATTAATGGGCTACATTATATATGGGCAACCACAAATATTCAGGGCATATCCTCACCACTATAACAAGCCCAAACTATAAGTGCCCAATTAGGAAATAATACAATGACCATATATGAGGTCTAGTATCCACCATGTGTGTAACACATAATCCGCCCGCCAACACACTGGTGGACGGCACAAGGCAGAGGTAATTACCTGCAAAAGGAATGAATGAGAGGCCTGGGCAGGAAGATAATCGGCTTGCCAGGCCTCTTTAGGCTATAGGAATGATGTGAATCAATTTATTTTGTAGAATTTGATATTGTAAATTTTGGCTAAGGGCTGGTCACATGTCCGTTGCACTGTAGCACTTTGTTCCCTTGTATGTGTCTCCCCATTTCGCCCCGTTCTGTGTGATTCCTTAATAAAGATGTTTTTCTAATGGATCTTTTGGTCGTAATTTGTGGTTTCCACATCCCCTTTGCTATGCATATCAACGACTGATCCCTTGTTTACTCCATAATACAGGCATCCTATTTAGTTATAGTACATATGATGCTGCTATTTACCCTTGCTTTGTTGTCATATTATTGTTCTGTGTTTCGCACAGGTTCTGGCACGGGTCAGATGGATTATAAAGCCAGGGAAAAAGCCTGGTTAGGACAGATTGATGATGTTTTTGGACAGGACGGGACCAGTGGTACACAGGCTGGTGATCTCAAGAATGATGTGTTATTTGATTCCATTAAGAAGAAATTGACGAAACGTACAAAAATTTGGTGGAATAGAGTTTTTTTAGAGAAATATATTACAAAAAACATGATACCTAGGGGTCTCCATGTCCGAGTTCTACCCACCTTTCCCATTGATGATGCTGAATTTATGACTGGATGGGAGGATGCATGTGGGACCTGCTCAACTACCTTGATGAAATTACTTGTGGGACATAACACTAAAATTATCAACGGTTTGGATAAAGAGATCGATCAGGCTTTGATTGATCTCCGGACCATCTGTTCAGTTGAACAGTTGAAATTATATGAGGAAAATTTGGATAAGTCAGTGGATGCCATTGTGAAGAAAATCAATGAAACACAGACCTCTAAATTTAATAGGGATCTTAAAGATTACCAAATGAAAACAGTATATCAATGGAAGAAAATTTCTTCACATTTACCATCTATGCATCGCAGTATTTCCAATACCTCGGTGTCATCAATGAGTGCGCAGTCAGATGTTTCCGCCTCCTCAATGACTACTCGATCTAGAGCTAACTATGGGAAGATGAGGAATTATAATTTCCACCCATATAAAAGACAGAGAAATCGCTCGTTTGGAGGCCCGAACAGGGACAATAAGGTAATTAATCTTAGCACTCATACCCTTACATCAGCTGATTGCACACTTCTACATAAGGGACTGTCTTTCTCGCCTGTGGCAGGCTTCGATAGATTCATGGCCATTAAAGACCTACACATTTTTGCCAGGTCTCTTTTGTTTAAACGTTTTTTCTTTGATGACAACCTAAATAAATTATTTCCCACAGAGAAAGAACGATCAGCCCTGAGGATATTAGAGGACTTGTCTGAAGAACATTTAATCACAGAGGGAGGTAAGGTACCCCTGTCAATTAGGCCACACTCTAAGAAATTCCCCCCACTTTCAAGCTGTAGTGCCATTGATCTTTTTGTTAAGGTGGTTAGTAAGGAATTCCTGAAAGTACCTCAGTGTATCCAGAGGGATAATTTAACTAGGGAAGAGAGAAGACGCCTTGTCTATTTGAAAAGTCTCCCTGATGTTGTAATCAAACCGGCGGATAAAGGGGGTAACATTGTTTTATGGCCTAAACAGCTTTATGTAAAAGAAGCCATGCGTCAACTCTTTGATACTACTTGTTATAAAAGATTGACATATAACCCCCTCTCCGCCTTTTGTGGACAACTCAGGGAGATTCTGACTAGAGCGATGGAAAATGACATTATTTCTAAGGAGCTCTTGTCAGCTTTGATTGTGGTGGAACCCACGATTCCGACGTTTTATCTACTTCCTAAAACTCACAAGAATGTACAGTCACCGCCAGGTAGGCCCATAGTGTCGGGACGGGGGAGCTATTTGGAATGCGTGAACAAGTGGCTGGATTCTCTTCTTCAGCCACTTGTAGAATTGATGCCCTCGTACCATAAAGACACCAATCAGCTGTTGCGCAGGATGGATTCTCTTTTTTTGGATAATGACACGCTGCTGGTCACCATGGACGTGGAGTCGCTAATACACGAGCATCCGCCATGGTGATGGTTTGCGTGCCACGAAATTTTTTCTAGCAATGTCCAATTTATCTTTGGGATTCCAGGCCCTTATTTTAGAGGTTCTGGAATTCGCTCTTACGCACAGCTTCTTTGTTTTCAGGGGGTCCTTCTTCCTACAGCTCCAGGGCACCGCTATGGGAGCGGCCTATGCGCCCTCCTATGCTAATTTGTTCCTGGGCTGTGGGAGAGGAACCTCCTGATGTCAGATCATCTATCATCTATGGAGCGCGCCCTGTTATGGACGCGCTGCATAGATGATATTTTTGTTATCTGGCAAGGTGAGGCTGGACAATTAAATGAATTTATAGAAGCACTTAACAATAATGATTGGAACATTCGGCTTACAGGTACTTTTGATAGGGACAAGATTGAGTTTTTAGATGTCTCTCTCACTAGGGGTGATGAGGGTCTGATCCATACAACTATATTTCGTAAATCAACATCAACGAATGCACTCCTACATGCATCTTCCTCCCACCCAGCTCATATGGTGCGTTCTGTACCAGTTGGCCAGTTTTTACGTCTCCGACGGATCTGCTCAACAGAACAAGAATTTGAATCCCAGGCCCTGGATCTGAGAAATCGGTTCTCCGAAAGGGGATATAGCAATCGTTCTATTAAACGGGCATATCTCCGGGCTAAACATAGCAGTAGGAATTCCCTCCTATATAAAACCAAGGAGGTACAGGAAAAGAAGGATGTGTTGAGAATTAATAAAAAATTTCAATGCACGGTCGGGTCAAGTGCGTGGGATTCTTGAAAGGTCTTGGGTTATATTAAAGACAGATCCCATTATCACTAAAATTATTCCAGATAGACCGCAGATCACGTTTAGGAGGGCCAAAAACCTACGGGACCATATTGTGCGCAGTCATTATACTGATGAATCTTCAAAGACCTTTCTGGATAATTTTACCAGAAAGAGGAGTGGTGGAAGTAAGGCCTGTGGTCATTGCGTGGCATGCAGTAATATGGTTAGGGATGATAAGTTTTTCGATTCTTCTGGACGGAAAATGTTTAATATCAGGAAAGCCATTACTTGCACGTCCCGCAATGTAATTTATTATGCCACATGCCCCTGTTCCCTGATCTATATAGGGTTGACCACTCATCAGTTAAAGGTGAGGATCAGGGAGCATGTTCTTGGCATACAGGCCGCAGCAAATGAGGAAGATCTTAATTTACTTAAAACTCTACCAAGACACTTTAAGATCCATCATAACTGCGACAGTAGTGGCCTAAAGGTGAAAGGCATAGATATGATTGATGTGGGTATTCGGGGTGGACGTGTGTCTCAACGATTGGCTCAGAGAGAGACACGTTGGATTTGGACTTTGGACACGGTACACCCCCTAGGATTAAATGAAAATATATCTTATGTTCCATTCTTGTGATGTCCCTGTGGTTGGAGCAATGCACGGAGATGCATTGCGCTGCAGTTTGTTTGTTCTTATTGATTTTAATTTGTTTTCAATTTTAATCTTTTTAGGATTCTATTTTGGTCCGGACCGGCAATACCATTACACCTTGGATCCCCCTTACCGTCATGGATGAAGAGTGGTTCTTCCTTCCCCTTCCCCCCATCTTTTCCCTCCCTTTCCTCTCCCCCCCCCTTTCCTTTCCTCCCCAAAATCCCCTCACACTCCCCCTCCTATGGATGGACTTCATTTCATATGTGCATACATGTATATTATATCTTTATGCCCTGTTCTTTGGTGTTATTTGATTTTCATATACTAGGATACAATAATATACAGTGGGGAAAAAGAGTATTTAGTCAGTCAGCAATAGTGCAAGTTCCACCACTTAAAAGATGAGAGGCGTCTGTAATTTACATCATAGGTAGACCTCAACTATGGGAGACAAACTGAGAAAAAAAAATCCAGAAAATCACATTGTCTGTTTTTTTTTCATTTCATTTGCATATTATGGTGGAAAATAAGTATTTGGGCAGAAACAAGCAATCAAGATTTCTGGCTCTCACAGACCTGTAACTTCTTTTTTAAGAGTCTCCTCTTTCCTCCACTCATTACCTGTAGTAATGGCACCTGTTTAAACTTGTTATCAGTATAAAAAGACACCTGTGCACACCCTCAAACAGTCTGACTCCAAACTCCACTATGGTGAAGACCAAAGAGCTGTCAAAGGACACCAGAAACAAAATTGTAGCCCTGCACCAGGCTGGGAAGACTGAATCTGCAATAGCCAACCAGCTTGGTGTGAAGAAATCAACTGTGGGAGCAATAATTAGAAAATGGAAGACATACAAGACCACTGATAATCTCCCTCGATCTGGTGCTCCACGCTAAATCCCACCCCGTGGGGTCAGAATGATCACAAGAACGGTGAGCAAAAATCCCAGAACCACGCGGGGGGACCTAGTGAATGAACTGCAGAGAGCTGGGACCAATGTAACAAGGCCTACCATAAGTAACACACTACGCCACCATGGACTCAGATCCTGCAGTGCCAGACGTGTCCCACTGCTTAAGCCTGTACATGTCCGGGCCCGTCTGAAGTTTGCTAGAGAGCATTTGGATGATCCAGAGGAGTTTTGGGAGAATGTCCTATGGTCTGATGAAACCAAACTGGAACTGTTTGGTAGAAACACAACTTGTCGTGTTTCGAGGAAAAAGAATACTGAGTTGCATCCATCAAACACCATACCTACTGTAAAGCATGGTGGTGGAAACATCATGCTTTGGGGCTGTTTCTCTGCAAAGGGGCCAGGACGACTGATCCGGGTACATGAAAGAATGAATGGGGCCATGTATCGTGAGATTTTGAGTGCAAGCCTCCTTCCATCAGCAAGGGCATTGAAGATGAAACGTGGCTGGGTCTTTCAACATGACAATGATCCAAAGCACACCGCCAGGGCAACGAAGGAGTGGCTTCGTAAGAAGCATTTCAAGGTCCTGGAGTGGCCTAGCCAGTCTCCAGATCTCAACCCTATAGAAAACCTTTGGAGGGAGTTGAAAGTCCGTGTTGCCAAGCGAAAAGCCAAAAACATCACTGCTCTAGAGGGGATCTGCATGGAGGAATGGGCCAACATACCAACAACAGTGTGTGGCAACCTTGTGAAGACTTACAGAAAACGTCTGACCTCTGTCATTGCCAACAAAGGATATATCACAAAGTATTGAGATGAAATTTTGTTTCTGACCAAATACTTATTTTCCACCATAATATGCAAATAAAATGAAAAAAAAAAAAAAAAAAAAATGTGATTTTCTGGATTTTTTTTTCTCAGTTTGTCTCCCATAGTTGAGGTCTACCTATGATGTAAATTACAGACGCCTCTCATCTTTTTAAGTGGTGGAACTTGCACTATTGCTGACTGACTAAATACTTTTTTTCCACACTGTATATGTATTTTTTCATTGTATACATTGTTGATTACAATTATGTGCGGGTATATAGGTACATGGATGTACATGTTGTTTACTGACACATTATTTCTATGCATTAAGGTTCGAAATTAGGAGATTGATTTTCATTGTTATATGTGAACATCTAGTATGACATTATGTCATGGACTATGCATATTGTTATATTAGCTGACTTTTTAAGTGGCTGTGATTTGTTTTTGCATTAATATGATGCGGGGTGGCATAATATATGTAATGTAATTCTACATCTGATCAGCCTGATTGGTGTCTGATTTTGGTTCCTCTCCCCTCCTCTTCCATGATTAGTGACGGTGGATCTGACGTGGCGCTGACCCTGCACGCGCGTGAGTCATGTCCCGGTGCGTCGGATGGTACTGGTGTCTCTATGCGGTGGGAGTGTCTCAGGTTGCTGGGCCCCTCCCTATCGCATGACGCTATGCCCATCCGGCGTTCCCGGTTTCCATGACTGCACCCGCGTCACTTCCGGTCCGCGTCACGGGCACTTCCGGTTTGGCGATATTTAAACTCACCGGTTTTAGATTACACACGCCCCCTGACGAAGGAGATTTTCTCCGAAACGCGCGTCGGGGTGACGCGTTGACTGCCCAGGCCTCTCATTCATTCCTTTTGCAGGTAATTACCTCTGCCTTGTGCCATCCACCAGTGTGTTGGCGGGCGGATTACGTGTTACACACATGGTGGATACTAGACCTCATATATGGTCATTGTATTATTTCCTAATTGGGCACTTATAGTTTGGGCTTGTTATAGTGGTGAGGATATGCCCTGAATATTTGTGGTTGCCCATATATAATGTAGCCCATTAATATTCATAAATTAATACATTGTAATAACAGGAAGATAATCGGCTTGCCAGGCCTCTTTAGGCTATAGGAATGATGTGAATCAATTTATTTTGTAGAATTTGATATTGTAAATTTTGGTTAAGGGCTGGTCACGTGTCTGTTGCACTGTAGCACTTTGTTCCCTTGTATGTGTCTCCCCATTTCGCCCCGTTCTGTGTGATTCCTTAATAAAGATGTTTTTCTAATGGATCTTTTGGTCGTAATTTGTGGTTTCCACATCCCCTTTGCCACACTATGTATGTACAGCGCAGCTCTAGCGGATGCCACTAACCAGCCTAAGCTTAGGACTGGAAAGTGCATAGGACACGCACGGCTCCACTATAAGGGATGCTGCAGTACCTGCAGTAGCCATATACAAAAAGAAAAAGGAGTATAAAAAATTCCACCAAAAAGAAATAAAATCAGAATAATTTTATTTTAATTCATAAGTTATGAGACACCAAAATACATGAAACAAGGTCACATTAATACAGAGCTCCTATAAGAAGAGGAATTCAGGTGCAGAAAAAACACACATGCAGCTGTACCAAACAACCAGGCAAGGGTACATAAAATGATATATAGACTATAATAAAGTGACAGTGCTTCAAGTCCAATCCAGAAGATAGTTTAGTAACCCAGTATGTGACCACTTCAACACAGTATTCAATCCAGCATAGTATCGCACATATTGACCAGAGGGACCACAAACCAGGTCACAATTTTTAAAGGTGCTTACCCATGGCTTCTGGACAGCGGCATATGCTGTCCACGTCTCTCCCCTCTCTCTCTCCAGGTTGGCGGTGCTTTCTCTGTAGCGGGACTCAGCTGGTCTTCCTGACTGCCGTATCGGGGACACAGGACACCGGTACCGTGAGTTGCTGCACTACAGCGGTTACTTTCTCCACACACCGCTCTGTAACCCCTGACGGCCAGCATCAGTTAGCGGCTCAGTCAGTATGTCCAAGGGAGAGTGGTCTCATTCCTCATCCTCTTCATCGGCTACCATGGTTAAATATTTTGTATGTACCTCATGTAATGGCAGGCTTCCTTCTGGTCAGACTTCCTCTCTGTGCCTGGACTGTAGTAAAGCCACTCTATCACCTACGCAGGAAAGCAGGAGTAGCCCCCTGCCTTCCCTGCCAGAACACCTGCATTATCCCAGGAGTCTGATGAAGCTGCCTTGCCTGCCGCCCAGGGGGCATCCTTTGCCTCAGGGGACCATGAGATTCCTTGCCCAGGTTGGGCCTCTTCCTTGTCTAAATCCATGGCCGAGCTTACCAAGGTATCACCGACCTTGGTAACGGCACTCGACAAATTGTCACTTCAAACTCCAGTGGCTTCCGTCCTTTTTGGGTCTTCTAGAGGCCGTAAAAGGTTCAGACAGGACCACCAGCCCAGGTCCTCTTCTCGCTCCATTTCACCGCCAGAGTTTGTCTGGCAGTCTGCCTCGTCTCGATCCTCCCCAGAATCAGGCGAGGCATTATCAGAGATGCACTCAGAGGAGGGTTCGGGGTACGGGCCAGAGCAGTCCCAGGACATCAAGGATATGGTCCAGGGCCTCATTGCTGCGGTCAATGAGACCTTTAACATTAAGGACTCTGCATCGAAACCCGATGATCAGGTGTTTTTGTTTAAGTGGCATAAGTCCCCCTCCAAAGTCTTCGCTTCCCACAGAGATTTTGAGGAAGTATTGGCCAGGGAGAGGGAGAACCCAACCAGGCAGTCTCAGACAGGAAGCCGGTATGGGATCCTATATCCCTTCCCTAAGGATATCACCGCCAACTGGACTGCCTCCCCTTCAGTGGATCGACCAGTGTCGAAACTATCTACCAATAGAGTCCTTCCAATTGTGGTCCGCCACAGTTTTATGCGCTTCTGAAAAAAGGACATAGCTGAACAGAGGTAACTGCTGCCTCATTATAGTGAATGGATCTTTCAGGGGCTTCATCTGAATCACGTCACTCGAAGATTTCGATGGAAACCTCAAAGTTAGTGCTCAGCATAGCGCACAGGATAAATTTGATCCCAAGTGTTATGTAAATTTTCCCAATGAAACATATAACGCAATCCACAAAATAAATCCCGACTCAGGTCCTTCATCTGTCAATGGAAATATAAGGTTGCTTCCACATTACTGGTAGCACAAAAGCTCTGGAAAAGTGAAATGGCTCCTCGCCTCCCCCAAAAGAAATTCAGCAAATTCTGCGCTCCCAAATCCAAATCCCCCCTCCCTTCCGAGCCCCACTGTGTGCCTAAACCACATTTAGCATCTACATGTTTGCATTTCTGTAGCGATAAGAGCCCGCCTAATTAATGACTATGTGTCTTCAGAAGCATGAACTGAGCATAATATACTGGTCACTACAACATACTGGTCTCTACAACGTACTGGGCACTACAATGGCAGTGTCAGGATATCCAGAACTGACATCAGTCAGTGTCTGGACCCTGATAAATCCTCGCTGCTGCAGGAGTTTACCTGGTCCCTAGGGAGAGGAGCACGTCCCAGCGATTGTGTACTAACAGGACCTGCACCATGTGACTATCAAGGGGCGGTGCCTGCCGCAGGTCTCCCAGAGGGAGCAGGAGCAGAGAGAGATACTCGCCTGAAATAAAGACCTTACCAACAGGTATTAGCACAAACAGAAGCGCCGAAGAGCGCTAGACAGGAGGGATGTCAGGAAACAGGCCAAGGGTCAAAGCCGTACGGGCAGCAGAAGTACCAGGGGGTTAGACAAAGGGATATTCAGAGACATAGACGAAGTCAGAAACCAGGAGAACAGACACACAGTACCGAATCAGCAGGCAAGAACACAACAGGCAACGGACGGGTCAAAAGCAAGTAATCAGGCAGAAAAGCAGGCACGCAGCACAACTCACAGGGGTCACTTAACTAAGCCAAGGGCAAAAGTATAACTGACAGCAGGGAATGCCTGAGCCAGGCTATAAAAAGCCCTCCCCCCATCAGAGTGACACCACAGAAATTAACCCCAGAAGGTCCGACACAAACCAACCATGACAGGCAGTTTATAATTTTCACTCATCAACTTCCAATGTGCTTGTTTTTGGAAAACACCCATTGAAATCAAATTTGTCACTACACATGTAGATAAATTCCCAAAGAGGTATCATTTTCAAAATGGGATCACTTGAGGGGGGATTCTGCTCTTCTAGCACTTAGGGGCTCTGCATATGGAGTCCACAAAGTATTCTAAGAAAATCTGTGCTCCAAGAGGCAAATAACACTTCGTCCCTCCTGAGTCTCTCCGTGTGGCTAAGCAGTACTGTACAGCCATATAGAGAGTATTTCTACATTCTGCAGAATTTGTGGGGCAAATTTTGTTGCTATTTTTACCTATTTTCTATGTGAAAATGTAAAATTTGGGGCCAGAAAATGTTTGGTAGTAAAAATGTAATTATTTGTTCTGCAATGCCCAATGGTATAAAATTATGTGACCCACCTGTGGTGTCAATATGATCACTGCACCCCTAGATTAATTCATTGAGAGGTGTAGTTTGTAAAATGGTGTCTGTTATGATTAGGTGTAGTACAAAACCTCGGCACACAACATTCAGTATTGGATTTTACCTCTGAGCACCTAATATAACATTGAGCACCCCGTTCATCTTTATATGTTATGATTAGGTGACAGAGGAGAATAGCAGGGGAATAGGTTAGGCAACCAGATAACCAGAGAGGTTGGTATTTTAGCGGATTGCAGACCCCTAAACTGACAACACAACTAGAATTAGCCGTGGGACGTACCTACGATGCCCTAGACGCCTCAGCACAGCCAAAGAATTAACTAAGCCTAAAGAGAGAAAGGGGAAAGCTAAACTGCCCTGGAGTGGAACCCCAAAGGAATAGATAGCCCCCGAACATATATTGCCGGTGAGACAAGATGAGGCGCAAAACACAGGCAGAAAATACAGTAAGCAAATGATGGGGCCCAAACTGTATAGATAGAACAGGACAGGAAAGGATACTGTCCGCAATCACACAAAAAACCCTAAGAAAAAATCCAACACATCTGATATGCAAAAATACTGAGGCCACACGACCTCTCCCCCACTAAATCAGAACTCTGGTGTGAACTGGACGCAAAACAAAAGATACTGATATAACAGGGGATTAGAAATACTGAAAAGACTGACATGAGCTGTGGCATATGGAACAGAGTCCAGCACAGGTCCCAGCAGGGAACAAGGCTGAACTCACACCTGCAAAGCAGAAATCAGAGAAAAGCAAAAAATGGATCAAATGCAAAAAGATTCAAGCAGACAAATAACTTATCTGAAAGATGCAGTACAAAGCAGGAGGCAAGCAGACTTCCATAATGCTCAGAAAGAAAACCAAATCACCGGCAACAACTGAGGGAAGGTTGCTCACTTAGCACTCTCCAGTCTGTAACACCTGACCTCCAATCATCCTCCTCAGGTGACTGACTTCTGTCAGCCAGACCAGCTCCATTACCAGCAGCAACCAGCAGAGGGAGCCCAAACTCAGAAGCCAGGTCAAAAGTGTTCACAACAGTACCCCCCTTGAGGAGGAGTCACCGAACCCTCACCCAAGCCACCAGGCTGATCAGGATGGGCCCCGTGAAAGGTGCGAACCAATCTCAGCATGAATGTCAGAAGCAAACACCCAAGAATTTTCCTCCTGACCATAACCTTTCCACTTGTCCAAGTACTGGAGTCCCCGTCTAGCCAGACAAGAATCTAGTACCTTCTCTACATCATACTCCAGATTACCCTTAACCAATGCAGGATCAGGGGGCGCAGTCATGGGAACTACTGGCTCCACAAACCTTTTCAACAAAGATTTATGAAAGACGTTGGGAATCTTAAATGTTCATGGAAGAGCCAAACGAACAGAAACGGGATTAAGGATTTCCAAAATTTTTTAAGGTCCAATGAACCTTGGCTTAAATTTTGGAGATGCAACTTTCATAGGAATATTTTTTGAGGACAAGCAAACCATGTCACCCACTTTAAACCAGGGACCAATAGTCCTATGCCAGTTGGCAAACCATTGGGCCTTCTTCTGAGAGTGAGACAACTTATCCACTACTTGATCCCAAATCTGCTGCATTCTCTCTACCATAGAATCAACACCTGGACAGGCCGAAGCCTCCACCTGTCCTGAAGAAAACTGAGGATGAAAGCTGAAGTTGCAGAAAAAAGAAGACATCAAAGTGGAAGAACTAGCCCTATTATTTAGAGCAAATTCAGCCAAGGGCAAAAAGGAGACCCAGTCATCTTGATCAGCAGACACAAAACATCTCAAATAGGTTTCCAAAGTCTGGTTTGCTCTCTCAGTCTGCCCATTGGTCTGAGGGTGAAACGCAGAGGAGAAGAACAACTGAATTTCCAGTTTAGAACAAAAAGTTCTCCAAAATCTGGAAACAAACTGGACTCCTCTGTCAGACACAATGTTCACCGGAATACCGTGCAAACAAACCACCTGCTGTAAAAGCAAGGGCACCAACTCAGAAGAGGATGGCAACTTCGGCAGTGGTACAAGATGGACCATCTTGGAAAATCTATCACTGATCACCCAGATAACAGTCATTCTCTGAGAGACAGGGAGGTCGGAAATAAAATCCATTGAGATATGGGTCCATGGCCTCCTGGGCACCGGCAGTGGCACCAACAATCCACTAGAACGTGAACAGAGTTTGGATCGAAAACAAGTCCCACAGGACTGCACAAAATTTCTGACATCACGAGATAAAGCAGGCCACCAAAAAGACCGACTCACCAAATCTGTGGTACATAAAAAATACCTGGATGACCAGCTAACGCGGAGCAATGAATTTCAGACATTACTCTCCTCCACTGGTCGGGGACATACAATTTCCCCATAGGGCATCGTTCAGGTTTTTCCTCCTGAAATTACTCCAGGGCAAGTCTCAAATCGGGTGAAATAGTGGAAAGGACCACACCCTCATTTAGAATAGTAGTAGGCTCAGTCACATCAAGAGAATCCGCAAAGAAACTCCTAGAGAGGGCATCCACCTTAATATTCTTAGTGCCCGGAAGGAAGGAGACCACAAGATTAAAACGCATGAAAAACAAGGCCCACCTAGCCTGTCTAGGGTTCAATCGCTTGGCTGATTCGAGATAGCTCAAGTTCTTGTGGTCGGTGAGGACCACAACCTGATTTCTGGCCCCCTCCAACCAATGTCTCCACTCTTCAAACGCCCACTTCATAGCCAACAATTCCCGATTCCCCACATCATAATTACGTTCAGATGGGGAAAAATTTTTGAGAAAAGAAGGCACAAGGATTCATCTTAGAGGTTACCGGATCTCTTTGAGACAAAACGGCTCCTGCTCCAATCTCAGAAGCATCTATCTCCACCTGAAATGGGAGTGAAACATCAGGTTGCCGTAGAACAGGAGCAGAAGTGAATCTCCGCTTAATCTCCTGAAACGCTGAGACTTCCTCTGGAGACCAATTCACCACATCAGCGCCCTTTTTGTTCAAATCAGTCAGTGGTTTAACAATACCAGAAAAATTACTTATGAATTTACGGTAGAAATTAGCAAAACCCAAAAATTTCTGGAGAGCCTTCAAGGAAGTGGGCTGAACCCAATCATAAGTGGCCTGGACCTTGACCGGGTCCATTTCAATAGCGGACGGGGACAAAATGAATCCCAAAAACGAAATTTTTTGTACGCCAAAGAGTCATTTCGATCCCTTAGCATACAGAGCATTTTCTCTCAAAATGCGGAATACAATCCGAACATGTTCCACATGAGAATCCCAATCATTGGAAAAAATCAAATTATCGTCCAAATAAACGATCAAAAACTTGTCCACAAAATCCCGGAGAATATCGTTCATGAAAGATTGGAAGATGGAAGGGCCATTAGTGAGCCAAAAGGCATCACTAGGTACTCAAAATGCCCCTCAGGAGTATTAAACGCCGTCTTCTATTAATCACCCTGCTTGATGCGAATAAGATTATACGCCCCCTAAGGTCAAGCTTGGTAAACTAACTAGCACCTTTCACTCTGGAGAATAAATTGGAAATCAGGGGTAACGGATACTGATATTTAACAGTGATTTTATTAAGGAGACGATAGTCAATACAGGGCCTCAATGAGCCATCTTTCTTGGCCACAAAGAAAAAGCCGGCACCTAAAGGTGAAGAGGACGGTCTGATATGACCCTTCTCCAAATACTCTTTGATATAAGATCGCATAGCATCATGTTCAGGTACAGATAAATTGAAGAGCCGACCCTTGGGAAATTTACAACCGGGCACTAACTCGATCGTGCAATCATAACTCCTATGAGGAGGCAAGGACGCAGACTTACTCTCACTAAATACATCAGAGAAATCAGGCAAATAGTCAGGAACATCATGAGACTGGGGAGAGATAGAGAAAAGAGGAGTGTCACTAAGAACACATTGACAACCCCAACTAACCACAGACAAGGATTTCCAATCCAGAACAGGATTATGGGTCTGCAACCAAGGAAAACCCAATACAATAATGTCATGTAAATTATGCAACACCAAAAATTTACAATTCTCTTGGTGGTCCAGGGCTACCCACATTATCACCTTGGTCCAAAACTGGGGTTTATTCTCCGCCAAAGGGGTAACATCAATACCCCTTAAAGGAATAGGAGTCCACAGGGGTACCATGGGAAAACCACAACATTTGGCAAAGTCAAAATCCATCAGGTTCAGGGCTGCTCCTGAATCAACAAAAGCCTTAGCAGAAAATGAAGATAAGGAGCAGATCAAGGAAACCACCAAAAGGAATTTAGGCTGTATATTGCCCAAAACCAGTGAGTGAGCAAAACGTTTTTCCCGCTTAGGGCAGACGGAAATAGTATGAGAGGTGATCCCACAAAAGAAGCACAACTTATTACACCTTCTAAATTTTTGACATTGAGCCCTAGAAAAAGCTCTATCACACTGCATGGGCTCAGAAGTTTGTTCGAAAGGCAACACCGCCTCTCGCATAGTTTTACGTTCACGTAAACGTCTGTCAATTTGAATGGCTAATGACATAGAGTCGTTGAGACCAGAGGGGAAAGGAAATCCCACCATAACATCTTTTACGGTCTCTGCCAGACCTTTCCAAAAAGAGCCACTAGTGCATCATCGTTCCATTTAGTAAGGACCGCCTACTTTTGGAATTTCTGACAATATAACTCTGCCCCTTCCTGACCCTGGTTCAATGCCAATAAAGTTTTCTCAGCTTGATCAATAACGTTAAGTTCATCATACAACAACCCCAGAGCCTGAAAAAACGCATCCACATTAGCCAGAACAGGATCCCCAGGTGTCAGGGAAAAAGCCCAGTCCTGAGGGTCGCCGTGCAACAGGGAGATGACAATTTTAACCTGCTGCACCGACTTCCCCAAGGAATTAGGTTTCAAGGCAAAAAAACAGTTTACAATTATTCTTAAAGTTCAAAAATTCAGACCGATCCCCAGAAAATAAATCAGGAATAGGGATTTTAGGTTCTACAGCAAACAACTGAGCGAGATAGGCAGAAATTCTTCGAACTTCTGCAGCAAGCTGCTCAACACGATCAGACAATTGCTTAGTATCCATTAAAGAAAAAATCCTCCTACGGCCCCCAGAGAAAAAGAGGAAAAAATATATAAAAAATTCTGACACCCTTTTTTTTTTTTTTTTTACTATTCTTTCCTTCTTTAGAGTACCCTTGAATCTACAGTGGGGCCGGTGATTCTGTTATGATTAGGCAACTGAGGAGGATAGCAAGGGAATAGGCTAGGCAACCAGATAACCAGAGAGGTTGGTAACTTAGCGGATTGCAGACTCCTAAACTGACAACACAACTAGAATTAGCCGTGGGACGTACCTACGATGCCCTAGACGCCTCGGCACAGCCAAAGAATTAACTAAGCCTAAAGAGAGAAAGGGGAAAGCTAAACTGCCCTGGAGTAGAACCCCAAAGGAATAGATAGCCCCAGAACATATATTGCCAGTGAGACAAGATGAGGCACAAAACACAGGCAGAAAATACACTAAGCAAATGATGCGTCCCAAACTGTATAGATAGAACAGGACAAGAAAGGATACAATCATGCAAAAAACCCTTAGAAAAAATCCAACACGTCTGATATGCAAAAATACTGAGGCCACACGACCTCTCCACCACTAAATCAGAACTCTGGTGTGAACTGGACGCAAAACAAAAGATACTGATATAACAGGGGATTAGAAATACTGAAAAGACTGACATGAGCTGTGGCATATGGAACAGAGTCTAGCACAGGTCCCAGCAGGGAACAAGGCTGAACTCACACCAGCAAAGCAGAAATCAGAGAAAAGCAAAAAAATTGATCAAATGCAAAAAGATTCAAGCAGACAAATAACTTATCTGAAAGATGCAGGACAAAGCAGGAGGCAAGCAGACTTCCAAAATGCTCAGGAAGAAAACTAAATCACCGGTAACAACTGAGGGAAGGTTGCTCACTTAAATCTCTCCAGTCTGTAACACCTGACCTCCAATCATCCTCCTCAGGTGATTGACTTCTGTCAGCCAGACAAGCTCCATTACCAGCAGCAACCAGCAGAGGGAGCCCAAACTCAGAAGCCAGGTCAAAAGTGTTCACAACAGGTGTCCCTTAAGGGTGGTTGTGCTGTTTTCGCACCTCAGGGGCTCTGCCAATGTGATAGTGCAGCCTCAAACCATTCCAGCCGAATCTTAACTCCAATATGGCGCTTCTTCCTTTCTGAACTTTGCACTGTGCCTTGTAAGATGGCCACCGGACAAGTCCTTGAGGGGAGATATGGGTCATTGCGGCTATTTGCTGCGTTGATGTGAGCTCAAAAGTGTGCTCCATCACATATAGTGCTGAGAGGACTGTTTGGGGCCGCTCCAGGGCTGGGTTTTACGAGTGGTCTTAAGAGATTGGTGGGAATGACCGCTCACATATCCCCACCCCAGTGACGTGTTTTGCTGAATTGGAGGCCAATTGCTTTATTCAGTGTCTGTGGCTGGAGGTGTGAAGACCTCCATTGTCTGTGTGCTAAAGATGCTGACATGTGCAGGCGGACCCACAGTAATACATGGGCTGTGTATTTTTTTTTCTGCTTGCTACCTTGTGCTGGAAAAGGCTGTTAATTTGTTTTTCTACCCGGAGCAGTTTATGCCATTTAAATAAACTTGCTTGGACATTCCAGTAATACCGCAATGGCAGCTGAGTGAGTGCAATTCCTACAGCCACAAAAGTAGATTTTGACCACTGTGATGCAGTGACCCCTGTGACAGCTAGGGGGCGCTGTATGGGCTTCCCAGGACATGCATGCAGGCATTTCCTTTATTTTGATGGGGAAATGGTGAGCGACAGCGTGGTAAATGGCTGATATGTATCACAGGGGTGGGTGCCCTGTGATGGAAGCCGGAACGTGTTTTAATCAGCATGATATACTGCTGATGGTTTTGCTTAACATTGGGGAGGTTTCCAGGTGACTTGGTGAGATGGGTGGGACCAGTCTTCTACAAACCCACCCAGGGGCGTGTGTCTGAACGCCCAAAGTAAAGCCTGTGTGTGTGTGGCTATGTGGGTAAAAAGGACCTGCAGTGTAGTCATGACCATGTGATCTATACCTCAGCTGTGGGTGTGGTTATGTACCATGTAATGTGCCTGAGGTGGGTCACATGGGCAGAGTGTGTGTACCTGAATGGTTTAGTGTTGTGAATTCTCTCTCTGGCTTCCCTCTGGTGATTGCTGAGGGAGGTCAGATTGACAGAGGGGTTGTGAGTTCTCTTTCTGGACTTCCTCTGGTGGTTACTGGGGTGTCCCGGGTGAGGAGACAATTCTTGACAGAGAAGGAAAGAAGGTTGTGGTCCGAGAGCGGGAGAGGTGAGTTAGTAAAGTCGTGCAGCGAGCCGGGACGGGAGAAAACCAGGTCCAGAGTATTCCCGTCCTCATGTGTAGGAGAATTAGTAAACTGTGAGAGGCCGAATGAAGAAGTTAGAGAAAGAAGATGAGAGGCAGACTGGGAGAGCGGATCATTTATGGGGATGTTAAAGTCTCCCATGATGAGGGTGGGGATGTCACAGGATAGAAGGTGAGTAAGCCAGGTGGTGAAGTGGTCTAGAAACTGGCGGGAGGAGCCTGGAGGGCGATAAACAACCGCCACTCGTAAGGAGAAGGGCTTAAAGAGTCTGACGGCGTGGACTTCAAAGGAAGGAAATGTAAGTGAGGGAACCGGGGGGATGACCTGGAAAGCACATTGTGATGAAAGGAGCAAACCAACACCTCCACCCTGTCTGTTCTCAGGTCTTAAGGCTTAGTTAGCTCTCCGGCTGTGCCGAGGCATCTAGAATCATCGTAGGTACGCTCCACAGCTACTGCTAGTTGTTTGGACAGGATCAGGGGTCTGCAATCCGCTTAGTTACCAACCTCTCTGGTTTTCTGTGGCTTAGCCTGGGCCTACTATCCTCCTCGGTGACCCATTCATAACAGTTCATGGTGCAAGGTCCTGTAAGGTCTGTGCTGGAAGATCCTGAGAGTAGGATTGGATCCCTGAAGAGCACATGCTGAGGCCCTGGATCTGGTGAGGCCAGTGTGTTGGGAGATCCTGGGAGTAGGATCGGATCCCTGAATAGCACCCGGTGAGGCCTGTATGTTGGATGGTCCCAGGAGGGGACGGACATCCTGAATAGCACCCGGTGAGGCCTGTGTGTTGGACGGTCCCAGGAGGGGACGAACGTCTTGAATAGCACCCAGAGAGGCCATGTGTGAGCAGAGTCTGTGACAGCCCTACATTGGGGAAGCTACCATTCCTTCTGCGGATCTGGACTGTCAGGAGTGCCCTGGTCACAAGGACGGTGATCCCGGTAAGGCAGCTTCCCTGGGAGAGAAGACTAAGTAAGAGTCGGCATCTGCAGCAGGAGTTCCTGTTCCTGCTAGGTATCCCCAGACATGGAGAAATAACTGTTGGTGCTCGTGAGGTTCCGTGGAGGTTACTGAACTGTTCGGCATGCCATCTCCCACGGTAACTGGACAGCGAGAAGTCCAGCGTGTTTAGAGACTGCAAGTTAAAGCCGTATGTTATGAAGTACTATGGACAATGGTCAGCCTGTGACGTGCAACAGGGCCTACCGTGTGGTTTATGCAGTGTAAAATAAACCAAAATAGACTGTTTTATGTGCAAAACCGTGCCTGTCTACATTAATCCCGTGCCAAGCGAGTGTCCCCCAATGCACTTATTGAGTGCTATCATACACCACATATAAAGTATCAGCGTACTTAGGAGAAGTTGCAATTTTTGGGTTCCATTTTCTCCTGTTACCTTTGTGAAAATAAAATATTTGAGTCTGAAATAACATTTTTTGGGGAAAAATTTGATTTTTTTTTTCACGGCTCTAGGTTATAAACTTCAGCGAACAACCTGGGGTTTCAAGGTGTTTGCCACACATCTAGATACATTCCTTTAGGGGTCTACTTTCTAAAATGGGCTCACTTGTTTGGGGTTTCCACTGATTAGGCATATCGGTGGCTTTCCATACGTGACATAACACCTATAGATCATTCCATTAAAACCTGTGTTCCAAAACAGTAGTTTTTCTGTACATATTGGGGTATCGGCGTACTCAGGAGAAATTGCACAACAAATATTGGGGTCTATTTTCTCTTGTTACCTTGTGAGAATGAAAAATGTTGGACTAAAAAAAAAATTTGGGTGGGAGAAATGAGATTTTTTCATTTTTATGGCTCAGGGTTATAAACTTCGCTGAAGCACATGGGGGTTCAAGATGTTTGCCACACATCTAGATAAGTTCCTTGAGGGGTCTAGTTTCCAAAATTGGCACTTGTGGGCTGTTTCCACTGTTCAGGCACATCAGGGGCACTCCACATGCAACATGGCATCCGCTAATTATTGCAGCAAATTTTGCATTCAAAAAATCAAATGGTTCTCCTTGTCTTCCAGGCTCTCGTGCATTCCCAAACATTAGTTTTCCTCTACATATTGGGTATTGGCTTACAAATTGTATGGTGCAATTTCTCCTGTTACTCTTATAAAAATGCAAAATCTGGTGCTAAAAAACTTTTTTGTGTGAAAAAAATGTGATTTTTTGTTTTATTTTCACAGCTCAATGTTATAAACTTCTATGAAGCACCAGGGGGTTCAAGGTGCTCACCACACATCTAGATACGTTCCCTGAGGGGTGTAGTGTACAAAATAGTGTTACTTGTGGGGGTTTCTACTGTTTAGACACATCAGATGTTCTCCAAATACGACATGATGTCCGCTAATTATTCCAGCAAATTTTGCATTGAAAAAGTCAAATGGCGCTCCTTCCCTTCCATGCCATGTTCCCAAACAGACAACAAACAGACAAAACAAATTTTGGGTCCATTTTTTCTGTTACCCTTGTGAAAAAAAAATTGGATCTAAAATAAAATATTTGTGAACAAGAGTTAAATGTTCATTTTTTTACTTTCATATTCTAAAAATTCCTGTAAATTACCTGAAGGGTTAGTAAACTTCTTGATTGTGGTTTTGAGGACCTTGAGGGGTAGAATTTTCAGAATGGTGTCATTTTTTGGTATTTTCTGTCATATAGACCCCTCAAAGTCACTTTAAAATTAATGTGGTGCCTAAAAAAATAGTTTTATGAATTTTGTTGAAAAAACGAGAGATCGCAGGTCAACTTTTAACCCTTATAAATTCCTAACTAAACATTGATTATAAAATTGTGCTAATGTAAAGTAGACTTGTGGAAAATGTTTTTTATGAACTATTTTGTGTGACATAACTCTCTGATTAAAGAGCAAAAAAAAAAAAAGAAAGAAGAAATGGGAGGCATAAAAACATCTATGCAGAAAGTTACAGCCAGATTAACTGAGGTGGAGGACAGAGTTGGTGTAACAGAAGATCACTTAACCTCAGTGCAAAAGACACAACAACAGCACACTCAGAGGATCACGGTAGTAGCCAATAAAAATGATGACCTGGAGAACCGGTCACGTAGGAACAATTTGCGCATTGTGGGCATCCCTGAGAGAGCTGAGGGTGCTGACCCCACAACCTTTATTGAAACCTGGCTGCTGGACAAGTTTGGTGCTGATAACTTGTCGAGAGTGTTTGCGGTGGAGCGTGCCCATCGCGTACCCATGAGAACCCCAGTGCCGGGAGATGGACCTCGCACGATGCTAGCCAGAATCCTGAATTGCAGAGACAGGGACACTATCTTACGAAAGGCTGCAAAGTTGACAGATCTTAACCTGGAGGGCAAACGAATCTAAATATACCCGGATTACTCAGCCGAGGTGCAAAAGTTGCGACTGCGGTATGGCGAAGTGAAGAAACAGCTCCGCTCTTTGCATTTGAAATACTCTACAATTTATCCTGCTAAATTAAGAGTGGAAGCTTTTGGAAAGGTCATTTTTTTCCCGTCACCGGTTGAGGCTGCTTCGTGGTTGGAGCGCAACCGGAGCAAATTGAGAGAAGATAATGGCAATATGACCACATGACCCTGCTAGACTGATCACTGGACAGGGTTGTGGCGCTGCTTTTCTCTGCGAAATAGGAGCGCAGAGGAGGGGGAGAACTCCCCACTGGGATCTACGTATTATGGTTAATTGTTTGACTAATGGTTCGGGACTATGCATACTGTTGACAATATGGCGGAGAGGCTGCCAATGATGGAGGAGGACATGACGCATGTTGAAGTGCGAAATACTGAGAAGTTGCTCAGGTTCTTTGAGCTCCCACTCTCACGTTGGGGAGAGAGTGACAAGTGCAAAAGGGGAAGGGTGGGGGGAGGGGAAGCGGAGAGGGATGGGGGGAGGTGGGTGGGGTGGATTTGTAGGGAGATGGGGGTTTTCATGCTGTTTGACCGGGTATGATTGGGACCACAATGTAATGATGTTACTTGATGATGATGGATTGTTCTTTCTTATGCACAATGAGTAACCGTACTGTTCGGATGTTAAGTTGGAATGTACGTGGTATATCTGATAAGGTTAAGAGGGCGGCTGTTCTGAATCATATCAAATCCTGTGAACCTATGATCGCGTGCTTGCAGGAGACACATCTCACTAGAGACACTATGCACTGGTTGTCAAGAGCCTGGATGCTAAAGACATATCATTCTACTTATTCCTCGTACTCCAGGGGGGTGTCAGTCCTAATACACAAAAACACACATTATGAAGAGCTGGAAGTGCATGTAGACAGTGAAGGGCAGTATGTATGGATTGCTTGCAGATTGTTCGGACACAAAATGATTTTAGTGGCTTTATATATCCCTCCACCTTACTCTAAAAAGAAACTACAAGCAGTACTGGAACTGACGGGCAGATGGGGGGAGACTCCATTGTTGATTATGGGAGATGTTAATAACACTATGAATGATTTTTGGGATAAAGTACGACCGGCAGGTACGGAAGCTGGACAGGACAGGATAGGATGACTGCCTTTGGCAAGTATGTAGGGGAACTTGGGCTGGTAGATCTGTGGAGAGTACGAAATGAGGGTAAGAGGACTTTTTCATGTCATTCGGCAACACATGGAACACTGTCAAGGATAGACCTGGCTTTGGGGGATACCGCTATGGACGGGATGGTGGGGGAGGTGGAATACCTACAGAGGACTCTCTCGGATCATGGTCCTATGGTGGTCACGCTTCTGGTGAGATCTGCTCGGGGTCAGAGGGGAGGTTGGCGTCTACACCCGACGTGGCTTAAAGTGGTGGACATGGGTGGCATAACCAAAGAGCTAGAGCACTTCTTCCAAATGAACGAAGGGAGTACTGAGGCCACAACGGTATGGGATGCCATGAAGGCATTTATGAGGGGACTTTTTATAAGTGAGATTGCGAGGTGTAAGACCAAAACTAAATTGGCAGATCAACAAATAAAGGATGACCTGACAAGAGCGGAGGCAGACATGATTTTGGCGCCGAGTGAAGCTCACAATAGACTAAAATTGGCTCAGGAGGCAGTTGATAAACTGCACATGATGCAAGCTGAGAGGAAAAGGGCATTTCAGCAAGCTCAATTCTTTGAAGAAGGAGAGAGAGTAGTTCACTTGTTGGCGGTGATATCTGCGGCACAAAGGGAGTCTTCCAGGGTGTATAAACTGAGAGATCAAACAGGGGCGACTCTGACAGACACAAAGGACATACTGGAGGTCTTCAAGGCATATTACATGGCACTGTACACTTCGAGAGCACGGGACACAGAGGGGGATGTGGAGAAATTTTTGGAAGGCATTTCACTACCTAAATTGTCTGAGGAAGATAGGTTGAGGTTGGAAGAACCTGTGAGTGTGAAGGAGGTGGAATGTGCAATACTGTCTATGCCCAATAACAAATCACCGGGAGCTGATGGTCTACCTGGGGAGGTGTACAGGGAGTTAGTGGAACTGCTGGCTCCGAAATTGAAATCTGTGTTTGATGAGGCTTTAGTGATGGGGGCACTGCCGAGATCAATGGAGGAAGCAGTGATAGTGGTTCTGCCGAAGGAGGGAAAAGATCCCATGGATGCGGAGTCGTACAGGCCCATTTCGTTGTTGACAACGGATGTCAAAATACTCGCTAAGATCCTGGCCACCCGGCTCATCGGGGTTGCGCATACCATTATACACGAGGACCAGTCGGGCTTTATGCCTAACCGCTCCACGGCTGTTAACTTAAGAAGATTATTTCTTAATATGCAACTGCCTGCTGATAATGGTGGCAGGAGAATAGTGATGTCATTGGATGCTAGGAAAGCATTTGATAGCGTGGAATGGCAATACTTATGGAAAATCATGGAACTGATGGGATTCGGCCCCGCGTTCATGGCCTGGGTGAAGTTATTGTACTCATCCCCAAAGGCGGTAGTTAAGGTGAATGGAGAACAGTCCGAGATGTTTGACTTGCATAGGGGCACAAGGCAGGGGTGTCCGCTGTCCCCGCTATTGTTCGCGGTGGCAGTGGAGCCCCTGGCGGCCAAGATTAGAGCTGAGAGGGGAGTGGTCGGATTTAAATTTGGGAAGCTGGAAGAAAAAATATCATTGTATGCCGACGACATCCTGTTGTTTTTGGAAAGTGCAGGAGAGACACTGGGGTGCGCGATGGATGTAATTAAACAATTTGGGAGCATTTCGGGACTGGAGATAAATTGGCACAAGTCTTATGTCATGGCTGTGGATAGAGCAATAGAAGCGGAGGAGATAGATGAGAGGGGGAAACAACTCCAGCTAGTTTCACAGTTTAAATACCTAGGGATATGGGTAGCTCTTCCACTGTCCCGATTCACGGATCTGAATTTGGTTCCTCTGCTAGAGAAATTTAAAGGGAAAATAGGTGCATGGTGCAAATTGGCTTTAACGGTAACGGGTAGAACTAACCTGATTGAGATGGTCCTTATGCCACAACTAATGTACGTTTTGCACAATTCGCCGATATGGCTACCAAAAAAACGGTTTCGGGGCATTGATTCTATCTTCAGATCCTTGATATGGGGCAAGAAGCAGGCACGGATTAAATTTGGAACTCTGCAAAAAAGGAAAGGAAGAGGGAGGACTGGCCGCACCAAATCCATGGGTCTATTTCTTGGCAGTACAGGGCCAGCATGTCAGGGGATGGAGAGAGCTCGATTGTGGAGGAGCAGCTCACCGGGTGCTGGTACATGTGACGGGGAGATGCCCACTTATCCAGGGTCTAGAGGATGGTACCTTTAAGAAACTGGGAGCACCATATCCTACCATAGGCATGATTCAGAAGGTATGGGATACCATTAAAAGGATCAGAGGGGTGGATGAGCTGACTAGGTACTCACCGGTGTGGGACAATGAGCATCTGCCGGAACTTAATAAGCTGCGTCAAATGGGCAATTGGAAGGCGAAAGGAGTAAGATATGTGTGCCAGCTGCAGAGTGGAACGGACCTGAAGACCTTTGAGACATTGAGAGAGGAATTTGATTTGCCTTCGGTATGGGGGTTTCAATATTATATGCTTCGACATGCTTGGAGGGCACAGTGTAGATTGGGAGCCATGACGGTTCAGGGCGACATTGTACTAGAATTTGTGTGTATGAAAGGAGGGACGAGGGGAGTTATATCGAGCATATATCATGATCTACTACACTCCTATCTGGGGGACAATCACCTCACTGCAAAGAGTAAATGGGAGAGGGAGGTGGGTACCCTCACAACAGAACAATGGGAGACTATACTTGAATATGTCCCGAAGATCTCTCTAAGCGAGCAGGCACGGCTCTCGCAATTATATGTAATACATAGAACATACAAAACACCGCTGGTCCTATTCAAGGTGGGCTTGAGGGGAGACTCTAGCTGCCCTAGATGTGGCACAGACCAGGCCGGACTGTTACATATGTTATGGTCGTGTCCGCGGCTGGTGGCATACTGGCTGGTCGTTATCAACAAAATTGAGAGAGCTTATGCATGTACGCTCGACAGGAATCCAGTGCTGTGTGTTTTGGGGGAGGTGGATGGGATACCTGTCTCAGAACATTACAAAGTGGCAATAGCGAGGTTGCTGTATGTGGCACGCAAACTAGTAGCACGAAAATGGAAGGATTCGGAACCCCCCACTAGGAGGGAATTTATTGCTCAGACACGTACGGTAATGCATTTAGAGGAAAGCATTTACAGGCGAAGGCATGGTGAAAGCACTTTCGAAAAAATATGGTCCGCCTGGATGGCGGTGATATGATTGCTAAGACTCTCAAGTATACCCGGCATAAGGAGTATTGGGGGAGGGGGGAGGGGGGGATGGCTTTGATTGTATTACTACAAGATATGTGAATTGTTACATGTATATTGATATCCACTGTTTATTGTTTAAAATCTTTTGAAACCTAAATAAAAATAACTGGTTTAAAAAAAAAAAAAAAGAGCAAAAAAATTAAGTTTTTGCCAAATTTCTATCCTCCTCTACCCTTGTGCCAAAAAAACAACTGACACGGGTTCTTCAAAGCAGTTGCCTAGCACTCTGAAAATGAAAATGTCATGCAGGCCCACAAAGCAGGAGAAGTCTATAAGAAGATAACAAAGCATTTTCAAATTGCCCTTTCCTCAGTTCGAAATGTAATTGCGAAATGGCAGTTAACAGTGGAGGTCAAGATTAGGTCTGGAATACCAAGCGAAATTTCAGTGAGAGCTGCTCGTTGAATTGCTATAGTATCAAATCGGAATCCCTGCTTGACTGCGAAAAAACTTTCAGCAGGATTTATCAGACTCTGGAGTTGTGGTACATTGTTCTACTGTTTAAAGACACCGGCACAAATATGGCCTTCATGGAAAAGTCATCAGAAATAAACCTCTCCTGTGTCTGCCCCATAACATTCAGCATCAGAAGTATGCAAAAGAACATCTAAATAAGCCTGATGCATTTTGGAAACCAGTCCTGTGTAGCGATAAGGTTAAAATAGAACTGTTTGGCCACAATGAATAAAATGTGTGGAGAAAAAAAAGGCACAGAATTATAGGAAAATAACATTTCACCATCCATTAATCCCTTTCTGACATGAGATGTACTATCCCATCCACGGTGCCCGGGCCCCTATGACCGGGGACGGGATAGTACGTCTCAGTGATCGCGGCCAGGTATCAGCTAATTATCACAGCTGACACCCGGCACTATGTGTCAGGGGTGGTCATGTACCACTCCCAGCATGTTAACCCCTGACACACTGCGATCAAACATGATCGTGGTGTACCGGGGGATTAGGGAAGCATCGGTGGGGAGGGGGCTCCCTCCATGCTTCCCTGAGACCCCCAGTGTGCTGCTCTGGGGGCCTCCTTCCCTGCAGGCCCCCAGATCCAAGATAGCCATGGGGGCCTCCGGGGCCTGCAGGGAGGTACTTCCTCAGTGCCTGCAGAGAGCAGGCACGAAGAAGCCTGCAGCAGCGCCTGTCAGATCGCTGATCTGACACAGAGTGCTGTCCAAACTGTCAGATCAGCGATCTGACACATGACAGTGATGTCCCCCCTGGGACAATAAAATGAAATGAAAAAAAAAAGTGTAAAAATAATTTATAAAAAAAATCACTAAGTAAAAAAAAAATATTCCCTAATAAATTTTTGGGAAATAAAAAAAAGAAACAATAAAAGTACACATATTTAGTATCGCCGCATACGTAACGACCTGCCCTATAAAACTGTCCCACTAGTTAACCCCTTTAGCGAACCACTTAAAAATAAAAATAAAAAACAAAGCAAAAAACAATGCTTTATCATCATACCGCAGAAGAAAAAGTGCAATAACGCGCAATCAAAAAGATGGATATAAATAACCATGGTACCGCTGAAAACGTCATCTTGTCCCACAAAAAATGAGCCACCACACAGTGTCATCAACGAAAAAATTATAGCTCGCAGAATAAAGTGATGCAAAAATAATTATTTTTTATATAAAATTGTTTTCATTGCATAAAAGCGCCAAAACATAAAAAACCCCACATAAATGAGGTATCGCTGTAATCATACTGACCCGGAGAATAAAACCGCTTTATCAATTTTACCACATGCGGAATGGTGTAAGCACATCCCCCAAAAGAAATTCATGAAATGCTGGTTTTTGTTCATTCTGCGTCCCAAAAATCGGAATAAAAAGAGATCAAAAAATGTCACGTGCCCGAAAATGGTACCAATAAAAGTGTCACTATCCTGCAAAAAATAAGACCTCACATGACTTGGTGGGTAAAAATATGGAAAAATTATAGCTCTCAAAATGTGGTGATGCAAAAACTATTTTTACAATAAAAAGCATCTTTTAGCATATGACAGCTGCCAAACATAAAAACCCACTAAAAATAGTAAATCAAACCCCCCTTTATCACCCCCTTAGTTAGGGAAAAATAATAAGATTAAAATAATGTATTTATTTCCATTTTCCCATTAGCCTTAGGGCTAGGGCTAAGGTTAGAGTTAGGGCTAGGGTTAGCGTTAGGGCTAGGGCTGGGGCTGAGATTAGGGCTACAGGTGTGTTGGGGTTAGGGTTTGAGCTAGAATTGGGGGGTTTCCACTGTTCTCTCCATCAGGTTCTCTCCAAACGCAACATGGCATCTGATCTCAATTCCAGCCAGTTCTGCGTTGAAAAAGTCAAACGGTGCTCCGTCCCTTCCAAGCTTTGCCATGTGCCCAAACAGTGGTTTACACCCATATATGGGGTATCAGTCTACTCAGCATGAACTGCACAACAACTTTTGGGGTCCAATTTCTCCTGTTACCCTTGAGAAAATAAAAAATTGGGGGCAAAAATATCATTTTTGTGGAAAAAAATATGATTTTCTTTATTTTGTATGGCTCTACATTATAAATTTCTGTGAAGCACTTGGGGGTTCAAAGTGCTCCCCACACATCTAGATAAGTTCCTTGGGGGTCTAGTTTCCAAAATGGAGTCACTTGTGGGGGATTTCAACAGTTTAGGCACATCAGAGGCTCTCCAAATGCGACATGACACCCGCAGACCATTCCATCAAAGTCTTCATTACAAAACGTCACTACTTCCCTTCCTAGCCCCGTGTGCCCATACAGTAGTTTTCTCCCACATATGGGATATCAGCATACTCAGGACAAATTGGACAACAACTTTTGGCGTCCAATTTCTCCTGTTACCCTTGGAAAATAAAAAAATTGGGTACTAAAATATCATGTTTGTGGAAAAAATATGATTTTTTTATTTTCACTCCCGGGCGTTATAAACTTCTGTGAAGCCCTTGGGGGTTCAAAGTGCTCACCACACATCTAGATAAGTTCCTTGGGGGGTCTAGTTTCCAAAATGGTGTCATTTGTGGGGCATTTCCACTCTTTAGGCACATCAGGGGCTTTCCAAACGCGGCATGGTGTTCGATCTCAATTCCAGCCAAAAAGTCAAATTGCGCTGCTTCCCTTCCGAGCTCTGCCATGCACCCAAATAGTGGTTTACCCCCACATGTGGGGTATCAGCGTACTCAGGACAAATTACTCAATTACTTTTGGGGTCCTGTTACCCTTGGGAAAAAAAAATTGGGGGTGAAAAGATCATTTTTGTGGAAAAAATATGATTTTTTAATTGTACGGCTCTACATTATAAACTTCTGTGAAACCCTTGGGGGTTCAAAGTGCTCACCACACATCTAGATAAGTTCCTTGGGGGGGTCTAGTTTCCAAAATGGTGTAATTTGTGGGGGGTTTCTACTGTTTAGGCACATCAGGGGCTTTCCAAACGCAGCATGGCGTCCAATCCCAATTCCAGCCATAAAAGTCAAATGGCACTGCTTCCCTTCCGAGCTCTGCCATGCGCCCAAATAGTCGTTTACACCCACATAATGGCTATCAGCATACTCAGGACAAATTGCACAATAACTTTTGGGGTCCTATTACTCTTGGGAAAATAAAAATTGGGGTGAAAAGATCATTTTTGTGGAAAAAATATGATTTTTTAATTGTACGGCTGTGCGTTATAAACTTCTGTGAAGCCCTTGAAGGTTCAAAGTTCTCACCACATATCTAGATAAGTTCCTTGGGGGGTCTAATTTCCAAAATGGGGTCACTTGTGGGGGGTTTCCACTGTTTAGGCACATCAGGGTCTCTCCAAACGTAACATGGCGTCCGATCTGAATTCTAGCCAATTTTGCATTGAAAAAGTCAAACGGCACTCCTTCCCTTCTGAGCTCTGCCATGTGCCTAAACAGTGGTTCCTCCCCACATATCAGGTATCAGCGTACTCAGGACAAATTGCACAATAACTTTTGCAGTACAATTTCTCCTGTTACCCTTGGTAAAATAAAAAAAATTGGACCTGAATTAATTTTTTTGTGAAAAAGTTAAATGTTCATTTATTTTTTAAACATTCAAAAATTTCCTGTGAAGCACCCGAAGGGTTAATAAACTTCTTGAATGTGGTTTTGAGCACCTTGAGGGGTGCAATTTTTAGAATGGTGTCACTTTTTGGTATTTTCATCATATAGACCCCTCAAAGTGACTTCAAATGTAATGTGGTCCGTAAAAATAAAATGGTGTTGCAAAAATGAGAAATCGCTGGTCAACTTTTAACCCTTATAACTTCCTAACAAAAAAAATTTTGGTTCCAAAATTGTGCTGATATAAAGTAAACATACAGGGGTTGAACATAATAATGGAAATACCTGGAAACATCAACAAAAGTTAGTTTAATATGGTGTAGGTCCACCTTTTGTGGCGATTACAGCCTCAATTATCCGAGGTGTGGATTCATACAAGGTGTGAATTGTTTCCAAAGGAATTGTAGCCCATTCTTCAGATAAAACACCCTCCAGTTCTTTGAGCGACGATGGCGGCGGAAATCGACGTCTAACTTGAATCTCTAAAATCGGCCATAAACGATCAATAATGTTGAGGTCTGGGGATTGTGGGGGCCAGATGAGATGCTCAACTGCATTACAATGTTCCTCGTGCCATGCTTTAACGATTCTAGCTATATGAATTGGTGCATTATCATCCTGAAAGATGGCATTCCCCTCCGGGAACAGTGCTTTAACCATAATTGCAAAAAGGAGATAAATCCAGTGAGGCAAGTTTGAAGTACCTAAAAAATCTTTTTCTTTATTTCAAACGTAGATTAAAAATATTTATCCATAGCAGCATATTATAGATATAGGCAGAAATAGGAAAAATTACTGCTGTAAAGCGCACGGCAAGACGCGTTTCGGCTAGACCTTTATCATTGCCATAATACACATTGCTATTTTTCTAGAAAGGTTTCAAAAAACGGAGGAAAAGAGGCGGGCGGGAACACCATAGTGCCAGCAAGAAGAAATCCGCAAAGGAACAAAAATCGGAGGTATTAGAGGTTCCTATATGGAACCTCTCTAGTTATATACTAACGGAAGATCAAATTTCCTTGTTATCTAGAGGACTAGGCTATTGTCCGACATATAACTTTGATTTGTATAAAACCTTGTTAGATGTTAACAAATTGGCACGCAATTTTACCATTAAATGTCATTTTTCTGATGATAATGTTACAAAGTTATATGATGATATGCCTATTATAGATGAAGATATCATGTTGTCCTATGAAGAACAAAAAACACTTTTGTCTGCAAAAAAAACTACAATGTGAAAGCATAGATAGTTATATAGATCTGAATTCAACCTTTCATACAAAAAATCCTCAATTTTATCCCCTGAAGTCACGTCCACCAGTCCTGGATTCTTTCCAGGAGCTGGTGGAAAGTGAACTTATAGAGCTGGATAAAGAAATTAGAAATAACCCTATAAATAGAAATAATTTATCTACAAAAGAAAGAATGGCTTTAAAGGATTTAATAAGTAATAAAGATCTGTTAGTACGTGAGGCTGACAAAGGGGGAGGAGTAGTTATTCTTAATGCAGGATTGTATGAAAAGTTGAATTTATTAGACCTTGAGAATTCTCATGCTTATCAAGAAATATTCTATGATCCTACTATTGAATTTAATGGGGAGCTTAAAGCATTGCTAGAGGAGGGCTTATTCAATGGGGCTCTAACACAGAGGTTATTTGACTATTTACATGTCACCTGTCCAATTGTTCCTATTTACCATTCCCTCCCTAAGGTCCATAAGGATGTATTTCCACCTCCACTACGCCCTATAGTGGCAGGTATTGGATCTTTGGGAGAGAGATTAGGAGAATGGGTGGATCACTACTTACAGCCTCTGGTGAAAGAAATCCCTAGTTACATCAGAGATACCAAAGCTTTAGCTACCATGATGGAAAATTTTGTATGGGATGATCAATACTCCTGGATTACAAGTGATGTAGTTTCATTATATCCATCGATCCCTCATGGGGTGGCCATAGATTCCTTAATTTATCACTTAGAAACATTTAGTAATTATGCTATAGAAATCAAGGATTTTTTGGTAATGGCAGTAAGGTTTTTACTTAGTCACAATTATTTTTTTTTAACAGCAGATTTTTCCTGCAGAAGACTGGAGTCAACATGGGGGCCAAGTTCTCCCCGTCTCTGGCAAATTTAGTTATGGCCAGATGGGAGGAATTGGTCCTATATGCTGACTCCAATCCTTTTTCTAAAAGCCTGGTGTGGACAGGGCGTTATATAGATGACTTGGTCATTATATGGAAAGGAACACAGGAGGAAGCCTCCAGTTTTATAAACAGCATTAATGTGAATGATTTCAACTTAGCCTTTACACATTTTTGGAATAAAAATTCAGTGAATTTTCTAGATGTCACATTAACAGCAGGTCTAGATGAAAATGATAATAAAAAAATCTTTATTAGCCCCTACCGCAAAAGCACTGCCAAAAATACATTACTGGCAGCTGATTCTTGCCATCCTCAACATGTGATAAAAAATATCCCCATAGGAGAGCTTATAAGGTATAAAAGAAACTCGACTGATCCAAAAACATATAAAAATGCACAGGAATTAGTTAATATGAGACTAAAAAATAGAGGATATCCAAATTGGATGTTACAGCGAGCAACTAAAATAGTCAAGGATATTGATAGAAAGGACTTAATAATAAATAAAAAAAAACAACAAAAAAAACACAATTTCCAAATAATAAAAAAAATGTTTTCTCTACTCCATATAGTCTTCAGTATAACAACATAGTTTCCATTATAAAGAAATATATTCCAGTGTTAAGCCAGGATCCAAAACTAAAACAAATTATTGCAGAAAACCAAATCACTTATGTAGCAAAAAAAGCACCTACTTTGCAGGATAAACTATCGCCGAGTCTGTATTTGAATTCCTCGCTGGAAACCAGTGACACCTGGATGAAATTAAAGGGGTTTTTCAAATGTGGAAATAAGAGATGTACTTGTTGTCAATATGCACATAAAATCAACAAATTTTCCTCATTCCATAGCAACAAAGAATATTCTATTAACAGTTTTTTGATCTGTAATTCCACCTATGTAGTATATTTGATTGACTGTACATCATGTTGTAAACAGTACATAGGTTGTACAACGGGAAAATTGAGGAAAAGAATTAGAAGACACATTTCTGATGCTATTAATCCCTCCAGCTTTCCATCAGCGGTCTCCAGGCATTTTTCACAATATCATTCTGGCAATTTTGATAGTTTCAGGTTTAAAGCAATAGAGTTAGTAACACGATCTACCAGAGGGGGCGATAGAAAACGTAAACTATTTAACAGAGAATCTGCTTGGATTTTTACTTTGGAAACTAGGATGCCAATTGGCTTAAACAATAGACAAGATCTAATTAGAATTTATTAAAAATCCTAAAATTATGATTCTTATGTTAATAATTACAACCTGCTCTGTCCTAAGTTTATAAATATACTTTTTTGAGCGAAAATTATATTATAGAAGTATTGTGGAGGATAACATGAGAATAAAATCTCTGTATATATATTCTGTTATATCATGTATTGTAAAATATTTGTAAAATATATGGAAAAATTACTGCTAGCGTATTAGCTTTTGTTAGGGTTAACACTTGTTTTTAAATAGTTAATCTTATAGGTGGATGCCCACAAGTGTGATCTATTAACGCTTAATCAACTATAGCGCCACCTATCTTAGGATCTTTTCCTTCTTATATCCCAGAAAAATAGCAATGTGTATTATGGCAATGATAAAGGTCTAGCCGAAACGCGTCTTGCCGTGCGCTTTACAGCAGTAATTTTTCCTATTTCTGCCTATATCTATAATATGCTGCTATGGATAAATATTTTTAATCTACGTTTGAAATAAAGGAAAAGATTTTTTAGGTACTTCAAACTTGGCTCGCTGGATTTATCTCTTTTTTGCAATTATTGTTGGCAAGAGCTCCTGTCATTTATCCGTTGCTGAGAGCCTGTACAGTATAGCAGCTTATCTTTTGAACCAACCATTTTTTCTTCTTTTTTATTGCTTTAACCATAGGATGGAGGGGAACAGTGCTTTAACCATAGGATGCACTTGGTCACCCAAAATGCCTAAATAATCGCGGCTGTTAATTCTTCCATGAAGGGATATCATTGGCCCGGTGGATCTCCACAAAATAGCACCCCAGATCATCACAGAACCTCTGCCATGTTTTACGGTTGGGAGAAGGCAGTCTGGATGGAATGCTTTTTTCGTCTGTCTCCAAAAGTACACTCGGCCGGAGGTCGGAAATAGGGTAAACGTTGATTCGTCTGAGAATATCACATGTTTCCACTGCTCGAGGGACCTATTCTGGAGGTTTCTACACCACTCTAAACGCTAGTAAACAGTCATTGAGAGCAGTGGTTTTCGAATTGCAGTTCTTCCGTGGAATCCAGATTTGTGCAGCTCCCGATGAACATTTTTTGTGGAAACTGGGTTCTGTAGGTGTTCATTGAGCTCAGCAGTGATTTTCGGAGCTGTGGTCTTGCGATCCTCTCTCACAATTCGTTTTAGAGTCCGACAGTCTCTCTCAGTCAACTTCGACTTTCGGCCGGACCTGTGCTTTGCTGCGGACGTTTTTCCTTCTCTTTCAAACGCAGTCATTACTTTGGAGATAGTACCTCTTGACACGCCAAGCATTCGGGCACTTTCTGTTACACTAGCGCCTTCCATACGAGCACCAACAATTTGGCCTCGTTGAAAATCCAAGAGGTCTGCCATTGGTATCAGGTTTTCATCAATGTTCTTAAAATTCTGCAAAACAAACAGCTAATTTACATACACATATCACATAACACAAATTATCAACTACAAAACATTACCATGTGTCACGGTTTGCATGTTTATAACATGTTCGAAGATTATGATGCCAAAACGTTAGGTGTTTCCATTATTTTGTCCAACCCCTGTATGTGAAATGTTACTTATTAAGTTTTTTTGTGTGCCATATCTCTGTGATTTAAGGGCATAAAAATTCAAAGTTGGAAATTGCAAAATTTTCATAATTTTCACCAAATTACCGTTTTTTTTCACAAATAAACTCAAGTTATTTGAATGAAATGTTACCACTAACATGAAGTACAATATGTCACAAGAAAATGTCAGAATCACCAGGATCCATGGAAGCGTTCCAGAGTTATTACCTCATAAAGGGACAGTGGTCAGAATTGTAAAAATTGGCCCGGTCATGAACGTGCAAACCACCCTTGGGGGTAAAGGGGTTAAAATTGGGTACACAGGGATATGTGTTGTATGTGGATGCATCCGCATGTAGCGATTTGACGTGTGTGGCGACCGCACGGAAATGCATGTCCCTGCGTACCCAATGTTAAAGATAGGTACGCAGGGAAATGCTGGACGCATGTGGCAGTAGGTGAGCTTGGGCGGCACTTCATGGAGGAAGAAATTAGGACGTGGCTGCCATCTGCAGTCCTCCTGAATGCTAGTGTGAAACTAGCCTAAGACTAACTATAGGGGTTGCTCAGCAACCTCCTTATTGGAGAAGGGTGCCTATTATACAAGATAACTACCAGCTATTGGGTGGGCGACACCTTGCAGGTGATAACTTTAACTAAAAGCCTCCAAACTGATAGCTGGGGTCATTTTACCATGTGCATGCTTTGCCCCTTTAAGAGCAGGGGAGTGCGCTACCGGGATCATTGTGCACCACACACAAGGAAGGAGGACGCTGCTGCAGCTGGAGCATTGACTAAGCTGGTGTCCCCCGCATGGTAGGAGGAGGGGAAACATGCAGAGGCGCCGGCAGAGGTAACATGTGTTATGACATTTGAGTTACTGTTCCTTGCTTTCCTCTGCGCTTGATGAAGAGATTGTCATGAGATAAACATTAACCCGTTAAATACCTTGTATAGTCATAAGCATATTGATTGATTCAATGTATAACTCTTATTTAATAGATCATGGGACATTCTTCAAAGTTGCCTGTAATAGCTGTTCATGTGTTGCTGGTAAAGTCCAATGCTCTAAACGTCAGTGTATAAATGAACTCAGCTCTGACACTGATCGCAACATGTTTACTGGTAAGATCTTAAGTTACTTTTTGCTGTTAAACAACAAATATAAAAGGAGACACAAGCAGTTAATAAACACCTAAGTGTACGTGCCCATGATCAGGAATAGTAGCGGTTTGGATGCAGCTCACATGCACTGCATCCAAAACAAGCACAGTTCTACAATACAAGCACAGTGGATGGAATTTTATAGAAATCCCATGCCTACTGTGCTTCTATTTTAAACTCACCTATGGCGCAGTTTTATGAGCTGCAGCATGTTAATTTCTGTCTCCACAACAGAAATTACACAATAGGTATGTATTGAATGCGGTAAATCCACATTGTTCAGTGAACACAGGCAGATTTAGCGTCTTAATTAGAACTCAGTGCTTTGGACACAGCGAAGATACACTGCCTCCAAAGTGCTGCTACTTTCTGATCGTGGGCATGTACCCTATCCGTACCAAACAGAATAGGCAACAATAAGAAATATAGAAGTAGTGAAAATCAAATAACTTGAAATTCCTGTAAGTATATCTACTGACTTGAAAACACTAAAAGACTTCTCAACTGGTTTAAGTTTTGATGAATGTTTATTGAGGGGGGATGTTGCCTGTCTGATTTGTAGATAACTTAAATTCTTGCAGGAGTCAGGTCTGGTTAAGTTATCCCGGCCACCCTTCAAACAACCCCCCTAATAGCAAAATAATATTCATGCATCTGTGTTATGGTTTAGTTACGGTTGTTCCCTCTTTTGATTTGGGTTTGCTCTTTGGAATATGCAGCGGGTGAAATATGTATTAAACATGTCACCAATTTTCTAGTAAATATATTTCTAATGGTGCTATTGATTTGAAATTCCTACCAGATGTCAATCAAACCATAGATAATGAAAATAACTTGGCACTCAACTTCTAGTATTCATGAGATTGGAGGAAAAAAAAAAAGTCTCAAAATGCTGCCTCGGACAGACTTGGCTCAAGTCACTCCATCTGGCAGACTCCAGAGAAATCCCAATACATTTTAACCACTGTACTGGGATTTGGTTTTACAGTAGGGCCAAGAGGTCACATCAAGGACAATATCAGGATCAGCAAGAATAGTCAGAAACAAGCAGGGGTCAAAAAAGGGATATGCTAAATTAAATAGGAGCAGAAGCCACACACCTAGCCAGGGAAACACTAAGCTATATCTGGCAGCTTTCAGCAGCAAGCTGGATTCCTTAGTAGGGTGTGGTGCTCTCCAATTGACCGGAGAAGAGCGCTTATAACTTCTGCTGGAAGCACACAAGCCCACACTGGCAGACTGATGACACTACAGGTCCTAGCCACTGAAACCTTAGTTGCTCCCGCCATCAGGAGCATCTGGTTCTGACATTTATATCACCAGCGTCACCCACAGAGTAAATGTGGTGGCGCCTGGCGATATAAGCAGAAGTCGCAGTAGCAGGTTCTTGTGGAGATGTGACAGTAACCCCCTATTATGAGTGGCCTATTGTCACGATCCAAGTCGGATCTGACTGGTTAAATGCACAAGGTAACCTTTTTTTTCCCCTTGGCTGTGTGCCAAAGGTGGTTTTGCCCCCCGGTGGCCATTTGGGTCATTGCACTGTGGTGATTTCAGTTGTAGTTTTCCCCCCGGTGGCCATTAGGGTCATTGCACTCTGGTTACCTTAGTTTGTGCACGTAATTATGTTACAGGAGTGAGTGCTCTATAAGAGAGTATCAGGTGTGTTAATCACTGTTGGTGATAACGTATTCATTTGCAAGCAAGCCTGGGTGAAGGATGGAGCTAAAGGAGAGTCACGGGCAGCTCAGTGAGAGTCCGGGAGTGTCAGCTATGGTGTCTGCAAGGAGGGCTGGCATGGCGTGGTGGAGTCGCAGTTATGGTGTCGGCAAGGTGTTCGAGCATGGATTGGTGGAGTGGCGGCTATGGTGTAGATCTGCACTCAAAATGCTGGACGTTGTTGCTGAGAGCTGGACTCAAGCATGCTGGACTTTTTGGCAGAAAAGCTGGACTCATTAGCGGGACTCTGTTTCTGGACAGCTGCACGCAGGTGTGGACTCTGTTTGCTCCAAGGCTGCACTATGATGCTGAGAAGGTCCGCTTCTGGACAGTGCACCCAGATGTCGGACACGGTGGAGGAAAAGATGCACGCAGGTGGTGGGCTCTGTTGCTGGGAGCGTAAGCAACAGAGCAAAGCTAAGTGGTGTTCCCCTGTTTTGTCACTTTTCCTTATGTGTGTTTAGTGCAGTGGTGGGATTAGTTTCTGCACCGACCAATTCCCTAGTGAGGGTTTAGGTGCAGGGCGAGTCAGGGTTTTGAGGTTCCTGATCGTCGCCCGGTGCGGAACCGGCCTAGGGATTGCTAGGAGTGTAGAGACACTGACTCAGGGGAGTGCAGGAGGTCTCCACGTCCCCATTCCCTATCTCAGGGCCACCATTGTTATTGTTACCCAGGTTTTCCCTATTCCCTTTGTCTTATTGTATTAGTTAGCGGCCTGCGGGCCGTGTCACATAGGACAATTACACGTGCCGCGTCCTGTTGTATCAGTTACCGGCCTTCTGGCCGCGTCACTCAGGACGGGGCACGTGACACCTATTGACCCTTAGAACTAGGCTTATTAGGAAACCAAAGATGAAACTTTTAGATCCGATTTTTGGTGCTAATATTACTCGCTGAGACCTAGGATCTCTCTTCTAGGCCATAATACCTCCATTGCACCAGACATTGTACAGACCCTCTTACCATACAAGAATCTCAAATTATCTCCACTTCATACTCTAAGTTTCCTTTAACTAGAACAGGCGGAAATGATTTCTGACTTGATGAGCCGGGGAACGATATGGCTTGAGGAGGAACTTATAAAATACATTGGGTATCTTAAAAGATGGATGGTTAATGACCTTGATTATCTCAATAGTACCAAAAAATCTGAGACCCAGCTTATCAGAAGGAATATTAAGCTTAATTTTTTTGTGGACAATCATACCTTGTCCCCAACTCCAAAGCTTTGGCCTCTAAAATGTTTCTTATTAGCAGCTGAGGTCTGACCACCTTGTGCCATGAATACGGCTGGGCCTGGTGACAAAAGCTGTGACAATATGACGATTAACCTTATTGCTGCAAAATATACTGATGACATTGGTTACAGAAGAATTTTTAAACTACTGAAGGTTCCAGTGAATGCTGTTGAAGCTATAATCCAGAAGTGTAAAGAACATCATTTCACCAGAGGTGTGAAAAGAATTATCAGAAAAGTTATTGAAGAGAAAAGGACCACCTGTGGAGAACTACAGAAAGACCTGGAATCAGAAGGATTAGAAAACTATAAGTGATGCACCCAACCTCCATGGTCTGTATGCATGCTCTCCATTTCTGAACAAAAAGCATGTTAAAGCGCATTTAGTGTTTGCTCTATAACATTTAGACAAGCATGTGAAATACTGTGAGAATATAGTCTGGTCAGATCAGACCAAAATTGAACACTCTTGGATGCTATAATAAACACAATGTTTTGAAGCCAAAAGGCACTGCAAATCACCTCAAAAACACCATACTTAACAGTGAAGTTTGGAGGTGGGAACATTATGGTATGGGGCTGTTTTTCAGCACATGGCACTGACAAACTTCATATAATGGAAGAAAGGATGAATGAACAAATGTACCATGACATTCTTGATAAAAAATCTGTGTGACGGACTCAGCTCCTGCTGAGCCCATTTTCCTTTTTAGAGTGGACCCTCTGGGCCATGGCACCCACCCACCTAGGACGAGCTGACCTAGTGAGACCCCACCCCCTGTACAGGGAGTGTCAGGGGCAAGACCAAGGGGGTGAGCCACCACGGCAGCTGGACCAGACGGCCGGCTCAAGGAGACACTATTGAGTGTCTGACAACAGGACGGACAGGATACCAAACAAAGCAAAGTCACACAGTTTCTTCCTCAAACGTGGATTCACACTTTATTCAGGTGCAAGGAATAACAGGGAATCACGTCAGGATGCGTGCAAGGGCACGCCAAGTGTTCCAGGCATAACACGTGCATGAAAACATACCAGGGTCCAGGACAAGATACGTGATAGGGATCACACAAGAGTTCCTAGAAGGGATGCATGCTAGGACACGCCAGGATCCAAGACGGGGTGCAATGGCATCGGACTCCAGACTACTGGCAACGACCGACAGGGTCCAGGCATCAGGCTGCGGACATCAGCTCCGGACATCAGGCCGCAGTCATCTGGTTCCGGACCTCTGGCAACGGTCGGCAGGTTACGGAAATCCGGCAGGCAAGCCAAGGTTCAAGGCAGGGTGCGTGCTTGGAGCAACACCAGGGTTCAAGGCAGGGTGCGTGCTTGGAGACACGCCAGGGTTCAAGGCAGGGTGCGTGCTTGGAGACACGCCAGGGTTCAAGGCAGGGTGCGTGCTTGGAGACACGCCAGGGTTCAAGGCAGGGTGCGTGCTTGGAGCCACGCCAGGGTTCAAGGCAGGGTGCGTGCTTGGAGCCACGCCAGGGTTCAAGGCAGGGTGCGTGCTTGGATACACACCAGGGTTCAAGGCAGGGTGCGTGCTTGGAGACACGCCAGGGTTCAAGGCAGGGTGCGTGCTTGGAGACACGCCAAAGCACAAGGTAAGACAGAGTGCGTGTGTAGAGACACGCCAAGGCAGAAGATACTAGACAGAGTCCTGCGCGTGCAAAGGGGCACGCCAGGGTCAGGCGAGGCAGAGTCCTGCGTGTGCAGGGAGGCACGTCAGGGTCAGGGTTCCAGGACAGGGTTAGGGCCTGTGCGTGCAAGAGGGCACGACAGGGGACATGGCAAAGCCTGCGCGTACTTTTACAGAAGCACGGGGAGGTATGCCATGGGCAGGCGAGGGCCTGCGCGTGCTTTAGAGAGCACGCAGAGCACAGTGCGGAAACAGCGTGAAGTGCAAGGGAGCACAGAGGGCACGGCTGGGGCACTGGCTAGCTGATCGGGCTGCGGCACTGACAGACGGGCAAGACTCCAGCAAACCCGACTGAGGCATGGCAGGCGACACAGCTGTCACTGACCGACGAGCACGGCTGAGGCACAAGCAGGCGGGCACGGCTAGGGCGGGCACGGCTGAGGCACAAACAGGAGGCTAGGAAGGCCAGGCGTATGCAGAGGGCACATGAAGAAACAGATCAAGGGAAGACAAGACGAGAAACAAGGCAGAGCTTAAGCAGAGTACAGAACCAGGAACGGAAGCATAGGCAGAAACACGGAATCAGGTCAGAGCAAGAACAGAGCTAGCAGCGGAGCGTAGGCCGAAGCCCAGAGCCGGGCCAAGGGAGAGCCTTGGGACTAGCCTAGAAACATGCAAGAGAGCATAATAGGAAAGAGTCTAGCAGCGGAGCGTAGGCCGAAGCCCAGAGCCGGGCCAAGGCAGGGCCTTGGGACTAGACATGGAAAAGAGCACAAAGGAAAGAAAAGAGGGATGGTGCGTGTGCCAGGGAGCACTACAGAGCACCATAGGAGAGAGCGAGGCAGAGCAAGCAAAGACTGAGACCATAGGGAGGAGCAAGGCAAGTTACGAAACAAGGCATAGCGAAAACAGGCAAGGCAGAGAATAACAGAAGGACTACAAGTCCAAGCAGGACAAGGACGAACATGGCACAATGGACAAACATAAGACAAGGCACGGGACAAGAGACGGAGTACGAGCACGGAGCATGTGCAGAGATGCACGACAGAGCAGAGTGCAAGGGCACAGAATAGAGGGAGCGCCCCACAGACCAAGCAGCCATGCAGGGACACCACACAATACTCAGGCCCTGAGCATAGGAAGGGGCGGTCTAATATAGGGCATAGCACCTCCTCTTCCAGGTCAGGACCAGGGGAGAACTTCCTAGTTCAGATGCTCCAGGATCACAGAGCGCAATCACATGATCAGGGTTTCAGACATGACGAGGTGATCACAGAACCAGACAGTGCAGGATCTTAGGAAACGTCACATGATCAAGGCTTCAGACATGACAAGATGATTGCAGAACCAGACAGTGCAGGATCTTATGAAAGACACATGATCAGGGATTCTAGACATGACGAGAAGATCACAGAAGGCAAAGCAGAAATGCAGGCATCTTGCAGCTCAGCAGACATGAGGTGAGTGTGCACACTGCTCTAGGGAACAAGCAGGAAAGCAGACATGAGATGCGCGTGCACACCGCTCCAGGGTCATGAGGCAAAACAGACATGGCGGACATAACAGACATGGCGAGCATGACAATCTGCTACCATCTACCATGATGATGACGATGAAACAAGGGCGGACATTTCAGCAAGACAATGATTTGTTTCAGCGAAAGAAAGTAAAGCTGCTAAAATGACCCAGCCAATCATCTGACTTGAATCCAATAGAACATTTATGGAGGGACCTAAAGCCCAGAGTTCATAAAAGATGCCAATGGAATCTTCAAGATTTGAAGAGTGTGTGGAAAAATAGGCCAAAATGACACCTGAGCAAAGCAAGCAACTAGTTTCTCCATACAGGAGACCTCTTGAAGCTTTCATCATCAACAAAGGTTTTTGTATAAAGTACTAAATAAATTTCAGAAAACCAACATGAGGACACAGAGTGCAAAACAGGTCTCATAAAACATCACATTTTATTTCAATATTCTTAAAAAATGAAATATATATAATCAGACATTAATAAAATGCAAGCAGAGTGTTCCTAAAAAGGGTGATGCCAGTACATATGCACAAAACACGTCAAACGCCCCCTGACAAAGCCTTGGGTGAAACGTGCATTGGGACTGGTGGACAAGCACATTTGTACTTTACCCCTAAATATCTACATACCAGCTTGATGGAAGTACTTTACTTGATCTTTTTTCTCAGCTGAAATGGATTTAGCAATAGTCATAGCAATTGTCCTTGACTGGGGTGTACTTTTAGGGGCTCTTGTTTTTAGACCCAGCTATTCATATATTGTCATATATATATATATTTCTGTCTTAAAAAAAAAATTTTTGTACGTATGTACTGACATCACCCTTTTTAGCAATACTCTGCATCTTACTTATGTCTGATTATATATATTTCATTTTTTAAGTATATCGAAATAAAATGTGATGGTTTATGAGACTTCTTTTGCACTCTGTGTCCTCATGTTGGTTTTCTGATTTACCTTAGAGGGTTTGTCTCTCTATAAGGGATTTTTAGTTGCTCGTTTTTTGTTGGTATTATATAAATTTCAGTAAGCGTGTTCAATACTTTTTCCCTGTGTCATTTCTGATTATTATAGATAGCTAAATTTATTAACATCTATGGCTTGATTTATTTGCCTGCATGGATTGGATAGGTTGTTACCTACATTTGATGAGAATTTCATGTTAATAAGGCTGAGTTCACACGTGGCGTTTTTTTCGCGTTTCCGCGGCGGTTTTAACCGCGCGATTTTGCCGCGAAAACGCGAAAAATAAGCATCCCATGCATTCCTATGGGATTCCGCAATGCTGTGCTAATGCTGCGGTTTTTACCGCGGCGGAATCGCTTCGCGGTAAAAACCGCAGCATGCTCATTAATTTGCAGAATCGCGGCGATCCCGCACCCATAGGAATGCATTGTTCCGCTTATTTCCCGCATGTGGCTGTGCCCACCATGCGGAAAGTAAGCAGAACAATTGCGGATGGTACCCATGGTCCGGAGGAGAGAAGACTGTCCTCCGGGCTTTGGGTACCATATCCCTATAAAAAATAGAATGTAAAAATAAAAAATATTATTCTCACCCTCCGGCGTCCCGCGCAGCCTTCCCGCTTCTCTTCACGCTCTCGTTCCCAGTAGTCCTTTGCGAAAATGCTCGCGATGACGTCCGTTCTCGCGGGATCGCGAAGTCTCGCGGTCATTCGCGCGACGTCATCGCGAATTACCGCAAGACGTCGCGATCCCGCAAGAACTGATGTCATCGCGGGCATTTTCGCAAAGGATTACTGGGAACGGATGCGCGGGACGTCGGAGGGTGAGAATAACACTATTTTTTATTTTTTTTTACATTCTATCTTTTACTACTGACGCTGCATAGGCGGCCTCAGTAGTAAAAAGTTGGTCACACTCGTCAAACACTATGTTTGACGAGTGTGACCAACCTGTCAATCAGTTCTCCAAGCGATGCTACAGATCGCTTGGAAAACGCTAGCATTTTGCAAGCTAAATACGCTTGCAAAATGCTAGTTTTTCCGCGGGAAAATCGCGGGAATTTAAAATGCGATTTTCCCGCGGACTGGAATTCCGGAATTCTCGCTGTAATTTCCGCGAGAGTTCCGGTACGTGTGCACTTAGCCTAACCCCTTTAAAAATAAATTTACCTAGAAAATTGGTGATGTGCTCAATACTTATTTCAAACGTTGTATGCTTAAAATTCGTACATCCAGGTCTATATTTATATCCATGAATAATTGGCCATTTTTCTCATGTGTCATTTGTATTATCTCCATTGTTGCATCCATTTTTCTCTTCCGTATTTTAAAAGCAAGAGGTAGACAGTCTGAACTTTTTTATCCGCCGACAATGAATCTGTAAAAGCTAATTAAATACAGTTAGAACACTAAAGTAAAAAAGTATGTCTTCTGTTTTTCATTCATTTTTAACAAATTCACACAAACTTTTGGTGTTGAGTCTGATCCACAAAATGGATGAGAATAGGACTTGCTCCGAGTCTCTTGTAATGGAGATCCGTAAAGTTCAGTTTTTATAACTGTTGTGCTCATTGATTAGTGAAGCTCTATTAGTCCATGTGCTGTTCTAGAAAAAAATGAAAAACACTAAGATGTGTCAAACTAAGGCCTCTTTCACACATCAGGTTTTCGGCGTCAGGCGCGATCCGGCGCTTTTGACTAAAACCGGATCCGGCGAAATGCAATGCCGGATCCGGTTTCCCCCCCATTGACTTGCATTAGAGCCGGATCGAGCCGGATGGCCATGCGTTTCATCCGATTTTCGCCGGATCCGGCAATGTGACGCGATCCGGCGTCTGGAAAAAACGGCTACTGTAACGTTTTTTGTCTCCGGCGAAAAAGCCGGACACGCCGGATCCGGCGTGTCCGGCTTTTTCATACAATGAAAGCCTATGAGCGCCGCAATGCGCCTGATCCGGCGACAGCCGGATCCGGCGGCCGGATCCGGTTTCTTTGGTCTGAGCATGCTCAGTAGCTCTGCCCACAAGACATATATAAAAGCAAGACAGTGGGACCCTCAGCCACACCCAACATGCCACCCAAGCCAAGAACCAGGAGCAGGAGAAGGCAGCAGACATCTGCAGCAGCAGCACCATCAGCACCACCCCAAATGGAGCAGCATGCTGAACAACGGGAGGGGAGTCCAGCAGCAGATGAGAGACGGTAATTATCAAATCCCCCATTCCTCCAAACTAGGGCTATGGAATATCAAGATATTCATTGGCCCTTTGTTTCTCTTTATTCAACAGCCGCCCAATAGATGCAGCAGCAGCAGCAATGGCAGCAGCAGAAACACCACCCACAGCAATGGAGTCTGGCCATGAGGAAGACAGCACATCTTCTTCTGGGAGCCCTCCCTCGCATCGTCAGCGTTTGACGGTAAGTTTTTATTTCCAAAATCCATCATCTCTGTAATATATGTGTATTCATTGCCTTTTATTTCAAAACAGGAATCACAAGATGAAGAGGAGCTCCCAGAAGAAGAAGGAAGGGGTGGACAGACACTTGGAGTGGGCTCACAATTGGTAAGTTTTTTGCATCAAACGCAGAAACACAACATCACACTACACACAACACATAGAAAACAATGTTCTGCAGACCACACACAGCAAACAAATGCCTACATCCAAAGACATAACATTTTTTGTTTTCTTCTCTAGTCTTCCCAATCTGGTGCTCGGCCAAGAGGTCCTCGCAGTGCCTCCCAGGGTCGTCGGCGACAGCAACGCGGCGGTCACCAGCGTGTAAGTATAAATATTTTTGCTTTGTTTTTTTTGCACTTTTTATTTCATTTCTTTTGTGGAGGCTAATTATGTTATTTTTGTCTTTTTCTTTAACAGCCTTCACAGCGTGCTCCCGACTCTGACGGTGAGGATGGAGGGATTGATGTGGACCGCCTCATCGATCTCGTCAGAGAAAGGGAGCCGCTCTGGAATATGGCTGACCGCCGCCACGCTGACCTGATCGTTACCCGACGACTCTGGGAGGAAATCTGTTCGCTCCTTGTGGACCGCTGGGAGGACCTCGAAGCTCGGGCCCAGATTAAAGAGCGTAAGTATATACAGTACCGGTTGCTTGATTTAAACCAGTGTTTCCCGAACTCCTGTCCTCGTGGTCCCCACGGATCATGTGTTCAGGATTTCTATTTACTTTGGAAATCCTGAAAACATGACCCCTGGGGACCATGAGGACTGGAGTTTGGGAAACACTGATGTTGTATACTAACCACTTTGTCCTTTCTCGTTTCAGGGGAGAGAATTGTGAAGCGGTGGCGGTCTGTGAGGGATCGTTTCAAGAAGGAGTTCAATAAAGAGATGCGGGCCCCGAGTGGATCTGGAGGACGCAGGAGCAAGTACAAGTACGCACGAGCCCTGTCGTTCCTCCGGGAGACAATGCTCACCAGAAGGTAAATATTACACACCACATGTGACAAAAAAATGTTTAGATGTAACTTTTTTTTTTCAGCCAGGGCCATACCATGTCACTATTTTAATTGTTTTTTTTTCTCTTTATTCCACAGCACGGTGAGCAGCACTCGGGAGCCTGCACGATTGGACCCTTCTGAGGCGATCCCTGAGGAGACCGGCACCGAGGGACACTTCGACCGCCCCGGTACATCTGCACCTTCCCAGCCTTCCCACACATTCGACCCATCTGTCCCATCCACCAGCACAGGAGCATCGTGGCCGCCTACATTACATGAAGCTGCTGGTGAGGAGATCGCTTTCCCTTTACCCCACCCTTCTGCCCCTGCCACCTCTAGTACACCTGCGGGTACTGGGCGGCAGCGGCAGAGGGGTCAGGAAAAGAGTTATGCGCCAGAGTTCATGCATCTGAATGCATCTTTCCAGAACTGTCTAAAAGTCTTGTCAGAGCAAATCTCCGCAGGCTTTCAGCAGATCAACTCCAGCATTCTGGAGGTGAAGACACTTCTGCAAACCATGTATTCAGAAGCAAGATCTTCGCCAAACCACACCTTTTTCAGGTCTGTTGTGGAGCGCATGGCAACACTATCTCCTACCCAGCAGATGCATGTAATGCATTCGTGCCACGGTGCTCTACAGCAGGTTACCTCCCAACCTCCACCTCCCACCACTGTAGTTCCTCCACCTGCACCCCCTCCAGCCACTTTCCATCCTCCCCCTCCTATTACATCTGCACCCCCTCCAGCCACTTTCCATCCTCCCCCTCCTATTACATCTGCACCCCCTCCAGCCACTTTCCATCCTCCCCCTCCTATTACATACCAGCAACCTCCCCAGTACCAGCAACCTCCCCAGTACCAGCAACCTCCCCAGTACCAGACATCTCCCCACTTCCAGCAACCTGCCCCGTACCAAACTCCTTCCCCGTACCAAACTCCTTCCCCGTACCAAACTCCTTCCCCATACAACATCATCTGCTCCTACAGTCCCTGCCCAACCCTCCACTCCACCGCCCACCACCTCTTCTGCCTCCCACATGTCCACCCATTCTGTAGCTTTTTCCACACCATCACCTCTAACTGTTCCTTCCCCACCACGATCCCAATCCTCTCTCCACACTCCCAGTGTCGAAGTGTCCCGCAGCCCCTCCAGCAGTATTTCCACCCCACACTACACAGATTTATGATGTGTTTTGTAATAAAAATGCCCAGTTTTTTTTCAAACCTTTATTAAAAAAGTTTTTTTAACTTTAAAAACAGTTTACAAACAAAAAAATATTTTAAATAAAAGTTAAATTATTGTTTACACTGGTTGTCTGTCATTTCTTTCTGCGGCGAAATATGTTTAAAAAAAAGGTTAAATAAAGGGTATTTAAAAGGTAAAAAGGTATTCAAAACCAGGTATATAACTGTGGGTAAATTTTAGCTTTTTGCCACAGTTGTGTTCCTGGTTGTGTTTGAAGCAAAGTATTTAACCTAAAAAGTTGTGTTTATTGTTGGTGATTTCATAACAATGTACACAACTTTTGTTAAAAGGTGAAATACTTTGCATAAAACACAACCAGGTACACACCTGTGGCCTAAAGCTAAAAATAGAGACCATGACAAGATAGCCAACTTTGGTTGGCAAAGGTATATACTGTTGGTACAGAAGGTACACAAGTTTGGTTGGGCACAAATCTTTCACACTCTGTCATCCTGCCAGTGTACTCTGCCTTGAGGTGACATAAAGTATAGTGCAAAATTGTCCCTCATTACTGAAACCGTCACAGAACTTCTAGTGGTAATGTCATGGTAATCTTGCAAGGTGGTTTCTTCAGAGGTGTCCTCAATGGAAATGGGTTCCTTGCAGATAACAAAATTGTGGAGTACCACGCAAGCTTTGATCACCTCGTCAACAGTTTCTGTCTTGAGGTTGATCGCAGTCAATAGGACCCGCCATTTGGCTGTCAGAATACCAAAGGTACATTCAACCATTCTTCTTGCTCTTGTGAGGCGGTAATTAAAAATGCGTTTTTGTCTTGTCAATCCTCTGCTAGAGTATGGTTTCAAAAGGTGTTCTGACAGCTGGAAGGCTTCATCCCCTACACAGACAAATGGCATAGGTGGACCAGATGTTTGCGGCAGCGGTCTAGGGGGTGGGAACTGGAAGGTGTTTCCATACAGTTTACGCCCCATGGCAGACAGTTTGAAAACTTGAGAGTCATTGGAGCGGCCATAGGCCCCAATATCCACAGCAATAAATTTGTATTCCGCGTCAGCGATGGCCATGAGGACAATTGAAAAATATTTCTTGTAATTGAAATATTCCGATCCCGATCCGGCTGGCTTTACAATGCGGATATGTTTCCCGTCCACAGCGCCCAAGCAGTTGGGAAACTGACATATCTGTTGAAACTTGTCAGCAATTTCAATCCACCTCTCTGTTGTGGGCTCTGGTAAAAACTCTTCAGCTAAGGAGTCCCACAGTGCATGGCATGTGTACTTCACTATTCCTGATATGGTGGAAATCCCGAGTCTGTACTGGAAATGCAGTGACGAAAGGGATTCTCCAGTTGCAAGAAATCTGTGGGGAATTAAAAAACAATAAATTAGTTTAAAATCACAGCATTACATACCAAAACTCAGCTATAACACTTGGAGATGCAAACTACCACCAACAAGATTGCAGTGAAAGTGTGCTCTGATGCGATCACATCCAATAAATGTGGCTTACCTTAAAGTCACCATCAGACGCTCTGCGGGTGAAACAGAGAAGCGGCAATAGGTGTCTGCTTTTCTTATGAGGTGTGCAATGCACTCCACCAAGTAATCAAAATTCTCCATTTTCATCCGAACATATCCAAAAAATTTATCCGGGTTTCGTCGAAGGTCCATGCAGAGTGTAGAATAGACCCCACGCGTCATTCTCTTGGCTGTGATGGGGTGGATCCACAAACGTCGTCTACGATGCCTGATGCGCTGCTGTCTCGCTCTCTCCTTCTCCAGAACAATCACCCTCAAACGATTCGCCTCCGCTATAAAATCCGCCAAATTCTTCAAAATATTTCCAATCACAACATCCATCTTCGCCAGTAACTTGCTCTTCTCTCCAACCTGCACTTTCTCCTCGACAACCTGTCAAAGAAGGGCTGTAGGAACACTCTATATATAGTTTTCCAGTAGCCAATCCCGTTCGGAAGGCCACAAGGGTCAATTTTAAAAACCGGATCCGGCGTAATCCGTCGAAAAACGGATAGAAAAACGGATGAACCGGATGAGACGGATCCGGTTTTGTCTGTCAAGAACAAGACGGATCCGGCAGAAAACCGGATCCGTCACATCCGGTTTTACTAAACATTTGCCGGATCCGGCGTTCCGGCACGACGCCGGATCGCGCCTGACGCCGAAAACCTGATGTGTGAAAGTAGCCTAATGTGTGACTGCAGCCTTAGGCCCCTTTCACACTTCAGTTTTTTACAATCAGTCACAATCCGCCAGGTTTTGAAAAAAACGGATCCTCAATTTTCTTTTGAGGATCTGTTTTTTTTCCCCATTGACTTTCATTAATGGCGTATTGTGACCGATTGCTGTCCGTTGCATCCGTTTTTTTTGAGGATTCGCCAAAAGTTGCTGTCCGTCACCATCCTCAAAGATTTCAAAACGGAGCTTGTAACGTTTTTTTCTCTGGCGGATCCTCCAGACAGTCATTTAACCCGAAATTCTCTCTCTCTCTCGGCACAGGATCCGTTTTCAGACGGATCCTGAAAATGAGGAAATTTAAAGGAACCCCTTCCCGGCCAGCGGTTCCTTTAAATTTCCTCATTTTCAGGATCCGTCTGAAAACGGATCCTGTGCCATCCGTTCACATCAGTTGAGAACGTATCCGCTTGTCTGACTTTTTGGCGGATTTGAACTGATGCAAAAAACTGAAGTGTGAAAGAGGCCTTAGACAGTTAGGTTTTGCTGGTTATCTCAAAATCTTGCACTTCTGACTAAAATAACTGCACTAATAATGTATTTTGATCAATGACTGCAGTCATACCCCAGTTAGTAATCAATACCTGATGTATTACGGTAATTCAGTAGTCAGGGCACTATTAGTTGGAGCCATGAGATCTCATGTTCAGAGAATTCATGCTGCGACAAGGATTTGAAGAGAGAACCCAAGGATTTCAGAAAGCAACTTCCTTGGAATTTAAGACCCAAATCCAGCAGGAAGTCTGGTCATCTACATACTAGGCAAGCTAAGTTGCAGCATGTTTATCTATTTTACTTTTGATTTTTTTTTGTTTAATATTTTACATATGCAAAATATTTATTTCTTATGAGGGGTAAAGCAAAAAATATTTCAAAGGAAACAGCATATTTCTGGTGATAGACCTTCTGAAAAGTACTGTAGATGTAGACAAGACAGTTTAGTAACAGTGTTGTGAATCTAATATTTTAGGATTGCCCTGCAACTGTGCCGATAAGTTTGTTCCTGTATGTGGTAACAATGGACGCACCTATCCGAGTGCATGTATAGCAAGATGCGTTGGATTGTTGGATCATCAGTTTGAGTTTGGACAGTGTTCCTCAAAAGATCCATGTAATCCGAACCCTTGTCACAGAAATCAAAGGTAAGCGGTTATAGTTTTGGGAAGTAAGATCTGTATGCTCTGGGAAAATTTTTTTTGGTCATTAGTTGATATACAGTATATTCAGTTCCAATCCATCACAGTTCTATAGTTTTTGATGGATTGAATAGTTTAGTTATTGTAACTACTTTATGGTACCCAGTAAAAACCAAACATGGTAGAGGTATATTTTTCACTCTTTTCTCTGGATAAGCCTGGCATATCAGTTTTCTTGCTATTAGTCGCAATCCGTCGAATTTTGAAAAAAAGGATCCAGCGACTGATGCCGCTGGATCCGTTTTTTTCCTCATCGACTTGTATTAGCGACGGATGCGATGGATGGCCTCACGTTTCATCTGTCGTTCACCGGATCCATTGAAAATTGTTTGTCCATCTGCCGGAGACGACAGACAAAGTAAAGTTTTTTGTCTAAGTCGAAAAATCGGACAGCGACGAATCTGTCGCCGTCCGTCATTTGCTAGAATGGAAGCCTATGGGCACAGGATCCGTTGTAATCTGTCAAAGGACGGAATCCGGCACCGGATTCCTTTTTTTTAACTGAGCATGCTCCGATTACTATCTCCACCCCAAACTATCTTAATTAATAAATAAAAATATTTTTTTTGATAAAAAGCTTTATTGTCTTTCATTTATTTAATGATAAGGTACAATACTTTGGGTAACAAGGTACAATTTTTGGGTAACAAGGTACAATACTTTGGGTAGCAAGGTACAATACTTGGGGCAAAAAGGTACAAAACTTTGGTTAAAATAGAAAAAATTCATGATTTAAAAAACGGATCCATCGAAAAACGGAAGAAACGGATGAAAAAACTGACGTGACGGATTTGTTTTTTTGCCGGATCCGCTAGTCGGATCCGTCGAAAAAACAGATCTGTCGCATCAGTATTTCACAATCTGCGACAGATCCGTCGAGACAACGGATTGTGACTGACGACAAAAAACTGATGTGTGAAAGGGGCCTTAATGGTTACTTCTATTGTTTGCAGCATTTTAGTGCTTGGCTCACACTGGATTGTTGGTAGGATGCTTATTTAGTTTCATGATTGTGTTTCTGGGAATTTTGCTTTACACTTACACCCAAAAGAAAAAATACTGATACTATACATTAGGTTAATTTCCTTTCTAATAAATCGCATCTAGTGCTTTTATTTAATAAAGGGAAGTTGAATTGTCAGTCTTATTAGGGAAAGGTAATATTATTGTATATAGACCATTTACGGACAAGAATAATTGAGATGAAATGTAAATCCATATTCCCAGGACTTAGGCCGGTTTCACATTAGCGCATTTTCAGCGCGCGCACGGCCGGGGGTAGCTCCGCCCCCGAGCCGGCTCTCTGCCTGGCGTGCCCGCCCTTTGCTTGTAGCGCCGCCTACTAGCGGACAGCGGCGCCTGCGATCGGCGCACCCTATCTTTAGCATAGGGTGCGCAGATCGTGCGCAGGCCGTGCGCTAGTTGCGCTTTGACCTGTGCTGCGCACTTTTGACGGTGCGCCGTGCGCGCCAAAATCAAACTTTTCGGATATTGGCGCGCACGGCGCACCGTCAAAAGAATTGCCGCGATTCCGCACCCATAGGAATGCATGAGAATCGCTTACTTCCCGCATGTGGCTATGCCCACCATGCGGGAAGTTAAGCGTCTCATGTGCGGTTGGTACCCACGGTGTGGAGGAGAGGAGACTGTCCTCCAGGCCCTGGGTACCATACCCCTGTAAAAAAAGAATAAAAAATAAAAAATCGGGGTATATTTACCTTCCGGCATCCCGCGCTGCATTCGTGGCCTAAGCGTTCCCTGTGATGACGTAGTCTCGCGTGACCCTAGCGGTCTCGCGAGATCGCTATAGCAACGCAAGACTACGTCATCACAGGTCTCACAAGGCATTACTGGGAACGCTGAGGCCCGGGATGGAAGGTAAATATACCCCGATTTTTTATTTTTTTTAGCATTTTAACATTCTATCTTTTACTATTGAGGCCGCATAGGCGGCCTCAATAGTAAAAACCTGGTCACACTTGTCAAACACTATGTTTGACAAGTGTGACCAACCTGTCAATCACTTTCCAAGCGATGCTTCAAATCGCTTGGAAAGTGCTTGAATATCGCACACGAAAATCGCGGCAAAATCGCGATCATAATCGCGGTGAAATCGCGCGGAAAAAAACACGCGATTTCTGTGAAGGAGTCCGGTTTTCTGTGTGCGTTTTAACACGCAACGTGGGCCCATAGCCTTAAAGGGATTTGTAGAAAGTAAGCTTATTCTTTCTCCTAATATAGTAAATATTTCATACTTTTTTTTAGAACACTGATTTTTTTTTTCCTTTGAGGACTCTGATACAATATAGGCAAATGCTGTAACCCCAAATCTTTTTCATGTAGGTGTGTGTCAAAAAGACAAGTGTGCCTCACCAGCTTTGAAAGGTTTCAGTGCCTACAGTATGAATGCATTCCAAAACAGATGAAGTGTGAACATACGAGAGAGCCTGTGTGCGACATTGAAAATACAGAACACCCTAACATTTGTACTCTATTCCAAAGGGGAAAACAGTTGTCCTATAAAGGCTCATGTCAGGTAATGTAATATAGTCACAGCAAAAGTACTATTTTTTTTATAAAAGGCTGTTGTATCTATTGATTTATTGATTCTCGCTATGTGTTACTTTTTTTCTCCCAAGACTGCAATGGATATCACTGAAACAGGCACGAATGCTTAAGTTCCTAAGTAAGGAATTTTGTTACCATAAAACAACTCCCATCATGTCTCCATCCATTTATTTGTCTGCATTGTCTCATATCCTCATCCATAAATATAAAAAATACATTTCTGAGCTTATGAGATCCTAGTTCATGTCTGTTTCAATATGTAACAGCTTTTAATGCAATCAACTTCAGGTTTCATGTGCAGATGACCTTAGTAATCCTAAAAGATGTAAATTATCCCATTATTATGAATTATAGTGTCGAGTTATGTTCTTTGGAATTGTTTGACTGGGCACAAAGAATGTTTCGTTTACCTGTAGTAATCTGAAGTTTGTTGCAGATGTTGTCCAAAAATACATTAATTCATTTTTCATTTTATGTTCAGTACTTGTTCTTGCCAATAACAAAATTTTAAAGGAAAATCATCATCAAGGATAAGGCATTTATATGTATATATGCACGTGCGTGTGTGTGTGTGTATACATGCTCTTTAACATTGAAATTGCAACAAGAATGTGAAGTTGTAGACTTATGGAAGACACAGGATCAATGATTTGCAATGATGAAAGAATGGAAGCTAAATTTTTAGAACATCTTGATTTATTCAGATACAAGTATGCGCACTGTACACTTACATGCCTTGGCATACTATCAATATGGTTATGAAAGGGGTTATCCACACCTAAAACAACCCCTTCTTGATCTGAATGTTTGCCCTATGAAAATTATAAACACACATATTCACCTCCCATGGCAGCACCGCTCCAGCGGTGTTGGCACTTGCATTCCTGGTACTCTTGTGCGTTTATTATGACAAGTGATTCCTGCGCCCAATCACTGCTGGTGTCACTATCCCCACCAGACGTATTAGTAATCAAGAGGATGTGAGAGCAACTGCTGGCCATTCACTTCCTCTTGCTTACCAATATGTCCGAAGTCAGGGGAAAGTGACGCCAGCAGAGATTGGACAAAGGGCTCAACTGATTTAACAACCTCACGTGAGCTACGGAAACAGAGATGGCATAGAAAGAGCATGAAACTGTTTTAATTTTCATAGGGGCAAACATTCAGGTCAGGAAGTTATTGTCCTTGTAATGGACATCCCCTTTGAAGGGGTTGTCCCACAAACAAAATATATTTTAATCTATAGATCTTTAAATAATAATAAGTTACACAATTGGATGTTAAAAAATGTTCCTGTGCTGAAATAATCCTATAAATGTGCTCCTGCTATATACAGTCTTATTTGCTGTCCCATCATGCAGGACTATTGTCGGCGTACACCACAGCTCCTGTCCAGGAGTAAAATCAAAAGTGAGTACACAGATGACACAGTAGTGGCTCACAGCAGCTTGTTTGTGTTAGGGAAACATTTGTCTATGTGTTTTATCACAGGAGCAAATGTTTCTGCCATGTCAATAGCCATGTAAGCTTATCATAAATCAAGTTAGTGGCATACAATATTAGTGCAAGAGTTTATATGTCATTGACTTGGTTTATGATGAGCTTAGAGGACTGATGACATGGCAGAAACACTTACTACTGTGATAAAACAAACAGTCAGAGAAATGTGTACCCTAACAAAGACAAGCACCTACAAACCACTGCTGTTCTGTATGTATTCTCATTTATGTATCCTGTGACAAGCAGAAATAGTGCTGCTGTTTCAAATACATGCAGCAACTAGAGGGGTTAACACAGTCACAGGAGACAGTGAGCAGAACCCCAGGGGTATTGTGGGAAACTTGTTTTGTAAAGAGTCTTGATCTGTGCTGAACTGTGCTATCAAAATAGTCAATGTGCCTCTAAAGGTACTGTCACACTTAGCGATGCACCAGCAATCCCGACAAGCGATATGACGCTGTCAGGATCGCTGGTGCATCGCTAAGTGGTCACTAGTGAGCTGCCACACAGGCAGATCTCACCAGCGACATAGCAGGGGTCGGGGGTCGCTACTTACCTGTCCGACGAGGCGATCCTGACGTCTTCCCGCCCGCGTCCACGCGTCGCTCATCTCCACAGCAGGAAGCCCCAGCAGGAAGCTGACGACGAGAAACGGTCCAGGACGTTCTCGCGCGATCAGCGATAACCAGCAGGGGAGCGGTCGGAGGTAAGTATCAGACATAGCGATATCGCTAGCAATATCGCTATAACGTCACAAAAACCAGTGACGTTATAGCGATATTGCTAGCAATTTCGCTTAGTGTGACAGGCCCTTAAGAAGCAGCTGTCCTGTTTATGAAGCCTGTGCTTAAGAGATTTGAATTGTACTGAATGTGCTGTGACATTCAACTACATGAGGACTTCATCAATTGTTTCTGTGTGAGCAAGTGGATCCATCTTGTGCTTGAGGAAGCTGCAGTACATGGTCGCCCTGAGTAATGGTTCCCCCAGAGTTCCAAAGAATTTCTGATACCTGTCCTGCCCCAGTTTGAACCTACCCTGGAAAAATGTAGGACACCCCGTTGGAATGTTGTGTCATGTTGAATACACTTGTGCACGCAACGCAAATCCTCAAGATCTGCTGTTACAAGCTCCCTTTGCAATTGCCAACCAATGACATCCCAGATAGGCTCAATGGGAGAGAAGTCCACTGATTCTGCAGACTATAGTAGCATGTTTAGGCTGTACAGGCTTCTCACACTAGTACAAACAACATGCGGCCTGGCGTTTCTGTGTTGAAAAACAACTCCTGGGACTCTGCAGCATCAATGGTTTCACCACCAAATACAATGATGAACAGTTAGTATACATGGATTGAAGACGGGGGGGGGGTCCGGCTGCCATACATTATGCCATCTCACATCATAAGCCTCGAAATAGGACTTTTGTAACATTCCCTTGTAACGGCATCTTTATGGCACTGCCCACATGGTCTACAGACTAATCTCTAGCTATCATTGCTTCTGTGACAAACCTCTATTCCCGCTTTACTTTGGTTTTGAAGTTTGAAAATAAAGTGCATTAAGTGTAACACAATATTCCTCAGACAACCATTAATCACCTAATTGATAGCATGCCAAAGCATGTAAGCACATGTATTTCTGTGTGTGGAGCTCATACTTGATACTGAATAAATTGAGTTATTTTAAAAAAAATTTTCTTTCCAGTGGTCATCATTTGCATATCATTAGCATGTCTATTGATCCTGTGATTTACTTAATTCCACAACTTTTGCTTATCGGTGTTGCAATTTCAATGTTAAAGAGAACCTGTCAGCTGGATTTGCAAAGTACAGACATGGTCATATAGCGCCTTGATACAAATTAAAACGATACCTGTGGTCAAGAAATCCATTTTGTGTAATCAGGTTTTGAAGCTCTCCTGTAATGATATCTTTGTGCATCAGGGTGAGACTGTTGGTAGGGTTTTTTATTGGTTCTCTGGGCCCTAAGTCATCCTCCAATTTGAATGACAGGTCACTGATCTGTCAGTGACCTGACTCCTATTTTAAATATCGCGCTGTGGCAGTAACTACTGTGGTCTCCAAAAGTACATTATGACTCCAACAAAATGGCATCCCCAGCAGTGACCCATGTGCAGTCTCATCTCCAAGTTATCAATTACATTCTTAATCTGTGTATGTGCTGCCCACTGTGTGCAGGCGCTCAAGTTGACAAGAAAGAAGGATATCCAGCTCACAGAACGCTGAAATCAGGTAAAATCAGAATATGTCATTATTTTTTGCAGCAACTCTACTTTTTGAGATAATGTACAGTTGCTCACACATGAAATTGGGATTTTTTCCTCTACAGGGGTATTAATTATAGAATTAACCCCTTTACCCCCAAGGGTGGTTTGCATGTTCATGACGGGCCAATTTTTACAATTCTGACCACTGTCCCTTTATGAGGTAATAACTCTGAAACGCTTCCATGGATCCCAGTGATTCTGACATTGTTTTCTCGTGACATATTGTACTTCATGTTAGTGGTAAAATTTCATTGATATAACTTGCGTTTATTTGTGAAAAAAATGGAAATTTGGTGAAAATTTTGAAAATTTTGCAATTTTCCAACTTTGAATTTTTATACCCTTAAATCACAGAGCTATGGCACACAAAAGTCTTAATAAATAACATTTCACATATGTTTACTTTACATCAGCACAATTTTGGAATCAAAATTTTTTTTTGTTAGGAAGTTATAAGGGTTAAAAGTTGACCAGCGATTTCTCATTTTTGCAACACCATTTCATTTTTAGGGACCACATCACATTTGAAGTCACTTTGAGGGGTCTATATGATAGAAAATCCCAAAAGTGAAACCATACTAAAAACTGCACCCCTCAAGGTACTCAAAACCACATTCAAGAAGTTTATTAACCCTTCAGGTGCTTCACAGGAATTTTTTGAATGTTTAAAAAAAATGAACATTTAACTTTTTTCACAAAAAAATTACTTGAGGTCCAGTTTTTTTTATTTTACCAAGGGTAAAAGGAGAAATTGGACTGCAAAAGTTATTGTGCAATTTGTCCTGAGTACGGTGATACCTGATATGTGGGGGGGAACCACTGTTTCGGGGCATGGCAGAGTTCAGCAACGCCATTTTACTTTTTGGGCTGGAATTGAGATCAGACGCCATGTCGCATTTGGAAAGCCCCTGATGTGCCAAAACAGTGTAAACCCCCCACAAATTACACCATTATGGAAACTAGATGCCCCAAGGAACTTATCTAGATGTGTGGTGAGAACTTTGAACTCCCCAAGGGCTTCACAGAAGTTTATAACGTACAGCCGTAAAATTAAAAAATCACATTTTTTCCACAAAAATGATCTTTTCACCCCCAATTTTTATTTTCCCAAGGGTAACAGGACCCCAAAAGTTATTGTGTAATTTGTCTTGAGTACGCTGATACCCCACATGTGGGGGTAAACCACTATTTGGGCGCATGGCAGAGCTCGGAAGGGAAGCAGCGCCATTTGACTTTTTTGGCTGGAATTGGGATCGGACGCCATGCCACATTTGTAAAGTCCCTGATGTGCCTAAACCATGGAAACCCCCCACAAATGACACCATTTTGGAAACTAGACCCCCCCCAAGGAACTTATCTAGATGTGTGGTGAGCACTCGGAACCCCCAAGGGCTTCACAAAAGTTTATAACGCCCGGGCGTGAAAATAAAAAAATCATATTTTTTCCACAAACATGATCTTTTAGTCCCCAATTTTTTTATTTTGCCAAGGGTAACAGGAGAAATTGGACCCCAAAAGTTGTTGTCCAATTTGTCCTGAGTGCGCTGATACCCCATATGTGGGAGAAAACTACTGTATAGGCACATGTCAGGGCTCGGAAGGGAAGTAGTGACGTTTTGTAATGCAGACTTTGATAGAATGGTCTGCGGGTGTCATGTTGCCTTTGGAGAGCCTCTGATGTACCTAAACTGTGTAAACCCCCCACAAGTGACACCATTTTGGAAACTAGACCCCCCAAGGAACTTATCTAGATGTGTGGTGAGCACTTAGACCCCCCAGTGCTTCACAGCAGTTTATAACACCCAGGCATGAAAATAAAAAATTCATTTATTTCCACAAAAATGATATTTTTGCCCCCAATTTTTTATTTTCCTAAGGATATCAGGAGAAATTGGACTCCAAAAGTTGTTTTGCAATTTGTCCTGTGTAGGCTGATATCCCATATGTGGGGGTAAAACACTGTTTGGGCGCATGGCAGAGCTTGGAAGGGAAGGAGCACCATTTGACTTTTTCAACGCAGAATTGGCTGGAACTGAGATCAGAAGCCATGTTGCATTTGGAGAGCACCTTATGTGTCTAAACAGTGGCAACCCCCCAATTCTAACTCCAACCCTAACCCCAACACACCCCTAACCCTAATCTCGTCCCTAGCCCTAACCCTAACCCTAGCCCTAGCCCTAATGGGAAAATGGAAATAAATACATTTTTTTTTAATTTTATTATTTTTCCCTAACTAAGGGGGTGATAAAGGGGGGTTTGATTTACTATTTATAGCAGGTTTTTATGTTTGGCAGCTGTCACGCTAAAAGACGCTTTTAATTGTAAAAATAGTTTTTGCATCACTACATTTTGAGAGCTATAATTTTTCCATATTTTGACCCACCGAGTCATGTGAGGTCTTATTTTTTGTGGGACGAGTTGACGTTTTTATTTGTGCCATTTTTGGGTACGTGACATATTTTGATCGCTTTTTATTCCGATTTTTGGGACGCAGAATGAACAAAAACCAGCATTTCATGAATTTCTTTTGGGGTGTGCGTTTACACCATTCTGCGTGTGGTAAAATTGATAAGGTGGTTTTATTCTTCAGGTCAGTACGATTACAACAATACCTCATTTATGTCTTTTTTTATGTTTTAGCGTTTTTATACAATAAATAATAATAATAATAATAATAATTATATAAAAAATAATTATTTTTGCATCGCTTTATTCTGCTAGTTATAACTTTTTTATTTTTTCGCTTATGACGCTGTATAGTGGCTAATTTTTTGTAGGACAAGATGGCGTTTTCAGTGGTACCATGATTATTTATATCTGTCTCTTTGATCGCGCGTTATTACACTTTTTGTTCGACGGTATGATAATAAAGCTTTGTTTTTTATTTTTATCTTTTAAGGAGTTCGCTAAAGGGGTTAACTAATGGGACAGTTTTATAGGGCAGGTCATTACGGATGCGGCGATACTAAATATATGTACTTTTATTGTTTTGTTGTTTTCATTTTCAAAAAATGAATTTATTACGGAATATTTATTTATTTTTTATTTATTTAGCGATTTTTTTTTTTTTTATAAATTATTTTTACACTTTTTTTTTTTTTTTACTTTATTACATTGTCCCGGGGGGGCACATTATTGTAATATGTCAGATCGTTGATCTGACAGGTTGCACAGCAGTGTGTCAGATCGGCCATCTGCAAGACACTGAGAAAGACCCCTCCCTGCAGGCCCCCGAAGGTCCCCGCCGCCATATTGGATCCGGGGACCTGCAGGGAAGGAGGCCCCCAGTCTCAGGGACGCACGGAGGGAGCCCCCTCCCTGCCGATGCTTCCCTATACCCCCGATACACTGGGATCGTGTTTGATCACAGTGTGCCAGGGGTTAATGTGTCGAGGGGCGGTCCGTGACAGCCCCTGATACATAGTGCCGGGTGTCAGCTGTGATAATCATGATGAGCGGCGCTCCCCCCGTGAGCGCCGCTGATCGCAATGACGTACTATCCCGTCACCGCTCATAGGGGCCCGAGTCCCGTGGACAGGATAGTACGTCACATGTCAAGAAGGGGTTAAAGATCGTCTATAAGGTATGTGACAAATACTTGAATACTTGTTAAATGCAAAATGCATTTCAATATGTAGTAAGGTCAAATACATAACTGACCATCTGTGATTCTATACCAACTCTTTCAGCAACATGCTCCACAGAAATTTGAGGCAATGTAGCATTTGGCAACCTTGTTGATGACTTGTCACTTCAAGCTGAGTCAGTGTGCTCCTGGCTTTGTAAATGAAAGGTTGGTATTAACTAGATGCTGTATGTTCCTTCCTACTTAAGAATGTAAAGGTATGGTGCTTACTGATTCAGCAGAACACCATTCTTAAATTTATTTTTAATTTTGTCTAATCTTTATATTTTTCACCCTTGCAGATGATAACATAGCTTCCTCACGAATACAGTGTTTCAGTCATCCTGATTGCATTCTCTGCATTTGTGGAGAACATATATTGAGGGAGCAAAGATAATCCATTTCTTATTTTGTGAAAAAGGCGTTCCTAAGCTATTTCAAAATAAAAATAGGGGACCAAGATAAGACCTAGGATCCACACATTTTCTGTAAACCTTGTATGGGGCATCTTCAGGCAGTGGACAAAATGGAGGGAGGAAATGTCTGAAATTTGAAATACCTATAGTCTGAAGAAAACAGAGTAACCACAGTGATCATTGCTAATTCTATGGGGTTAACATAAAGGACATCAATAGTTGCAATCAAAGTAAATGAATGTATCCTGAACAAGACTCGGCAAAACGACTTATTTTACACTCAGATGAAATACCAGTCCCATCATTAAATAAGCTAAAAGAGCTCCCTGAAAAGGAATCCTGTTTTTCCCTTATAAACAGTAGTGATTTTGAAGGAACTTCATCAGTACCACAAGTTTTTAATCAGCCAGAGCTCAATTACCTAGATAGAGAGCTAAATCTCCCAAAGAAATTATCAGAATTGTTGGCGTATAGACTAGAAGAGAGGAATTTATTACATCTGGAAACCAAAATCACATACTATCGTAACAGAGGAAAAGATTTACTGCCATTCTTCTGGGAGGAAAGTAATTTTTTTAATTGCAACAATGTCCTAGGCTTACTTATTATAACAGGCATATCTTACAATATTAACCAAGTGAATGACAGCTGTTCATAGACAGTTCTAAGCAGAGCCTAAAATGTTTGCTAAACAATTAAAATAAATGTGGATCAATCTGAATAGGTCACTCAACTAAGATTACTGAAGAGCAAAACACACATACTGTTAGGGCTGGGGGAACGCACCAAATTCTAAAATAATAGTAGGTGCGTTCGCAGCCCGGGGTCCACCGTGCAGAGGTGGTACACTGCTGCTAAGTAATGGCGGAAGAATTAAGCGGTGTGAAACCAGTCACACGTGGGTTACGTCACCCAATGTGAACAGGGGTGAACTCTGTTAAGGCACAGAGCTGCACCACCGCTGAACGTAAATTCTGGAGCCTGTTAAGCTCACAGAGCCCGGCCAAAAGAGCGCACAGTGTACGGCCACAGAACTCTACCCCAAGGACACGGGGTTAGAGTCCTTCTAGGCCCACTGAACGTGCGGCGACGCTGCCGCGAACGCCGCTATAGACGCTGGCTATAGAGCACGTGCACTGAGGCGTGCCGAGTCCCTGGTGAGGACTGATGCCTGACTCAACCTCTGTCCTACCTATGCCTAAGCCTGGGCACTAGCAGGCTAGGCTGCACAACACATGCGTACCAAGGGTAGGGGTTTCTTAATGAGTCGTTCACCAGAGACATTCATGCGTGCATACATCACTCACTCCATATAGTCTGTAAATACGAACCTTTTATAGCCACGAGTGTCCGGGACCTTCCTGGCTTCTCGATGGGCCAATCCGAACAGGAGCAGGACCTGAGCACATGACCTTCGATCTCTAATGGGAGATCACTCCACGGGCATGCTCAGTGGCCCGACATGGGGACTTAGTCCCTGGAGAATCTCGCTGCTGAGCAGCATGTATTGACATAGCTGCGCCAGAGGTGGCAGCAGCAAGCAAACCGACGGAGCTGGTCTGGGCAGAGCACCTGGACCGACGAGTTTGCTGAGCAACCTTCTCTGCAGCTGGAGAGGAATGGGAGACCGCTGAAAGTAAGGCTCAGGATTCTCGCTGTGCAGCGACAGAAATCCAATGCCTAACATTACCCCCCCTCCTTGGGCCCCCTCCCCTCTGAGCCTTGCTGCGCTCAAACTCCGCAATGAGAAGAGGAGCGTGGATGTTCTCCACTGGCTCCCAGGTCCGAGCCTCTGGACCATGACTCTTCCAATCCACCAAATAAAACTTTTTGCCCTTCATCATCTTGCATCCCACAATGGCATTGACCTCAAACTCATCCGAAGACAAGTCTGATGTCCCGGTAGATGACTCAGAGAACCGGGACAAGTGAACAGGCTTAAGGAGGGACACGTGGAATGTATCAGAGATAGCCAAGTGTGGTGGAAGGGCCAGAAGGTAGACCACAGAGCTGATCTGCTTGAGGACCTTGAAGGGGCTAATGTAGCGCGGTGCGAACTTAGCGGACTCTACCCGCAGCCTGATGTTTCGGGCGGAAAGCCACACCAAGTTGCCAGGGGCAAAAGTCGGAGCAGGGCGCTGGAGTGCGTCAGCGGAGGTCCTCATTCTCTCCTTAGAAGCTCGGATAGCATCCTGGGTGCGATCCCAAATGTCGCGTGCCTCCACCGCCCAGTCTGCCACCCTGGAGTCGGTGGATGACACGGGCATGGGCACAGGGACGCGCGGATGCTGACCATAATTTTGGAGGAATGGGGTCTGAACGGTGGAGCCACAGCATTGTTCAGAGCGAACTCTGCCCACGGCAGCAAGGATGCCCAGTCGTCCTGCCTGGCCGAGACAAAATGTCGAAGATATGTGATCAGGGTCTGGTTGGCTCTCTCTACCAACCCGTTCCTCTCGGGATGATAGGCCAAGGAGAGATTCAGCTCAATGCTGAGCAGGGAGCAAAGCTCTCTCCAAAACCGGGACGCAAACTGAGGACCCCGGTCACTGACAATCTTGTCCGGCATGCCATGCAGGCGGAAAACGTGCTTAATGAACAACACTGCCATGCCCCGCGCAGAAGGTAACCGGGAGAGAGGTACCAAGTGCACCATCTTAGAGAAATGGTCGGTGACAACTCAAATGACCGTGCTGCCACTGGACTTTGGTAGCCCCACCACAAAGTCCATACTGACCATCTCCCGGGGCCTGTCCGTTACGGGCAGAGGGAAAAGAAGCCCAGCGGGCCACTGCCGAGAGGGCCTATTCTGGGCGCAAGAGACGCACGCCTGAATATAATCCCTGATGTCACGGGCCAAATGCGGCCACCAGTATGTCCTCGCCAAAAGCTCAGGGGTCCGTTTTGTCCCGAAATGTCCACCCACCCTGGACGAATGAGCCCAAGAGAAGACCTCCGGTCGCAGACGGGCAGGGACAAATGTCTTGCCCGGAGGTACTGACTCAAGGGCAACCGGAGCCACAGTCCTCAGACTCTCGAATGTGACGATCAACCGAGGCTCCTCCTCTTCCTCCGATGACACCACGGAGCAGGAGAGAGCATCGGCCCGGACGTTCTCCCCGGAGAGAAAATGCAGGGTGAAGTGGAACTGGGAAAAGAACAAAGACCATCTGGCCTGGCAAGAGTTTAGCCGCTGGGCTGTTTGCAAATAGACCAAGTTTTTGTGGTCGATGAACACCTGGAAAGGGTGGCGAGCCCCCTCCAGGAGGTGTCTCCACTCCGAGAAGGCCAACTTCATCGCTAGCAACTCCCTGTCCCCGATGGCATAATTACTCTCCGCTGGTGTGAAGGTCTTGGAGAAAAAGAAGCATGGGTGCTTCCGACCTTGCATGTCCTTCTTAAACAGGACCGCTCCAGCACCGACGGAAGAGGCATCCACTTCCAGAATGAAGGGCTTATCTACATCGGGGCGATGTAGAATGGGAGCGCCAGCGAAATGGGACTTAATGGAGGAGAAGGCCTTGGAGACCGGTTCCGACCTTCTTGGTGAGGGCTACCAAGGGTGCTACCAAAGTCGAGAAGTGGGGGATAAATTGGCGATAATAATTTATGAACCCCATAAAGCGCTGCACCGCTTTGAGAGAATGAGGTTCCTGCCAATCCATCACCGCCTGTTGCTTGGCAGGATCCATGGCCAATCCCCGGGCGGAAATGATATAGCCCAGGAAAGGCAAGGACTCCTGCTCAAACACACACTTCTCCAACTTGGCATAGAGGGAGTTTGTCTGCAGGTGATCGAAAACTCTGCAAACATCTCTCCGGTGGGAGTCAATATCTGGAGAGTAGATGAGAATATCATCCAGATAGACTACAACCGAGGTGGTAAGCATATCCTGGAAGATATTGTTCACAAAGTCTAGGAAGACGGCCGGGGCATTACAGAGGCCGAAGGGCATCACCAGGTATTCATAGTGCCCATCCCTGGTGTTAAATGCCTTCTTCCATTCGTCCCCATCACGGATGCGAATCAGGTTGTAAGCCCCCCGCAGATCAAGTTTCGAAAACAGCCTCGCTCCCCGTAGCCTATCAAACAGCTCTGATATCAGGGGCAGAGGATACTTATAATTAACGGTGATGGCGTTAAGATCCCTCTAATCAATGCAAGGACGTAGTTCCCCACTCTTCTTCTGGACGAAGAAGAATCCCGCCCCCGCTGGTGACACTGACTTCCTAATGAATCCTCTTGCCAGATTCTCCCTGATGTATTGAGACATGGCATTTGTCTCCGGGAGAGATAGAGTATAGACTCAACCCCGGGGAGGCTCAGCACCAGGCAAGAGGTCAGTAGGACAGTCATAGGGGCGATGCTGTGGAAGGGTCTCTGCAGCCTTTTTGGAGGACACATCCGCATACTGTCGATAGTGTTTGGGGTGCGAGGAGAGATCAGCGGGAACCTCGGTGGAGGCAACCTGAATGCACTCCCTCAGACATCTACCCTCACATGATTTACTCCACCCAATAATCCTCCCTGAGGACCACTCTATATGGGGGGAGTGGTACCGCAGCCAGGGGACCCCTAGAAGTACCTGGTCAATACCCTCGGGCATGACGAGGAGGGATATCGTCTCCTGATGAGATGGAGCCACTGAGAGTAACAAGGTGACGGTCTGGTGGGTTATCTGTGAGGGTAGAGTGGCGCCGTTCACCACTCTGACGGTGACTGGTGTAGACATCATAACCAGGGGTATAGCGTGCCATTGAGCAAAGGCTGATGACATAAAATTGCCCTCTGCCCCGGAATCCACGCAGACCTCCACCGCCAGAGTGGAAGAATCAAACTCAAGTGTCCCCTTAAAGGACAGCTTAGAGGAAAACGTCGCTGATTCTAGTGCGCCACCTCCTACGGCCACTAGGCGCGAGCATTCTCCCAGCTTCTGTTGGCAAGGTGACCAGACTGCCGGTAAACATGACAGCTCACAGGAGCTCAAGCGGACCGGCGCCTGGATCCCTCACGGGAAGCCCCCTGACGCTCGGACACCCGATTGGAAGATTCCAGAGGTTTAGTAAAACTAGGTGCCAAACTAAACCTTGCCTACACTGGTCCCGCTCCAACCTTCGCTCGGCGAAGCGAAGATCTATACGGGTGGAGACAGTGATAAGCTCCTCCAGTGTAGCGGGAATCTCCCTGGTGGCCAGAGCGTTCTTCACATGGCCAGCCAAACCTCTCCAGAATGCCGGAATGAGGACCTTATCTGGCCACTCTAACTCTGAGGCCAGTGTCCGGAACTGGATGGCAAAGTGGCTGACCATGGACGAGCCCTGTGACAATGCCAGCAGCTGGAGCACGGTGTCATGGGTGACTCGTGGTCCCAGGAAGACCTGCTTCAGAGTGTCCAAGAACCGTGAGACACTCTGCACCACATGATCACCACGCTCCCACAGCGGTGTGGCCCACTCCAAAGCCCTGCCCGACAAGAGGGAAATAATAAATCTCACTTTAGCCCGCTCAGAGGGGAATCGTGCGGCCAGCAGCTCCAGCTGTATAGAGCACTGGCTTACGAAACCCTTACAAGAAGCACTATCACCCGAGAACTTCTTGGGCAGCGGGAGGCGGGACAAAGTCGGGGCAGGGATGGCTGTGGTCACACGGGAGACAGCCTCTGTGGCTGCCTGGACAGCGACCGCAGTAACATCCGCAGCTGAAGCTGAATGCTCGAGAGCCGCCAACCTGTCCTGCAGCTGCCGGATGTACTGCAGCAGTCGCTGTTCATCCGCCATTACTAGCCAGACCCTGGCGCTAGGATAATGTTAGGGCTAGCAGAACGCACCAAATTATAAAATAATAGTAGGTGCGTTCGCAGCCCGGGGTCCACCGTGCAGAGGTGGTACACTGCTGCTAAGTAATGGCAGAAGAATTAAGCGGTGTGAAACCAGTCACACGTGGGTTACGTCACCCAATGTGAACAGTGGCAAACTCTGTTAATGCACAGAGCCGCACCACCGCTGAACGTAAATCCTGGAGCCTGTTAAGCTCACAGACGCTGGCTATGGAGCATGTGCACTGAGGCGTGCCGAGTCCTTGGTGAGGACTGATGCCTGACTCAACCTCTGTCCTACCTATGCCAAAGCCTGGGCGCTAGCAGGCTAGGCTGCACAACACATGCGTACCAAGGGTAGGGGTTTCTTAATGAGTCATTCACCAGAGACATTCATGCGTTCATACATCACTCACTCCACATAGTCTGTAAATACAGTCTTATCCTAGCTTATGGCCGAGCAGCCATGCAAACTTTTTATAGCCGCGAGCGTCCGGGACCTTCCTGGCTTCTTGGATGGGCCAATCCGAACAGGAGCAGGACCTGAGCACGTGACCTTCGATCTCCAATGGGAGATCACTCCACGGGCATGCTCAGTGGCCCAACATGGGGACTTAGTCCCTGGAGAATCTCGCTGCTGAGCAGCATGTATTTTCATAGCTGCGCCAGAGGTGGCAGCAGCAAGCAAACCCATGGAGCTGGTCTGGGCAGAGCGCCTGGACAGATGAGTTTGCTGAGCAACCTTCTCTGCGGCTGGAGAGGAATGGGAAACCGCTGGAAGTAAGGCTCGGGATTCTCGCTGTGCAGCGACAGAAATCCGATGCCTAACACATACCATGATCACGAGTGGCCAATTTGGACATAAAGATGGTGAATTTTCTACTGGGACATCAGAGTGGATACACTCGGTATCCCTGTTGTAATACTGGCATCCCTTCATGCTTCTATTCCCTTCTAGCAGGAAGGCAGTTATGCTCAACACCCAGGCTGCCCAACAATTTCTTCTGCTTCAGTGTCCCAGGGCCTGTGCACGGCATGCAGGTGTCCTGGGAGCATGTCTAGGATGAATGCATGCTCTCTGACTCTTAAAGAGACAGTGCCTGTGCACTTAATGTGTCTCCAGCCAATAGCTGGAAGACAGTTAATTTTTACGGCACCTTCCCCTGTTGGAAGGTGCTTGAGCAACTTTAGTATATGGTCAGTTTGTACTTGCTTCCTTGCTGCTAGGTCTTGCAATGAGTCTGTCCTGCCTGTCCTTATCCTGTACTGTCCTATCTGAACTTGTTCCTGTACCTCTCCTGCCAGTACCAACCCGAATCTGAAACTGTCTTGTCCGTTCCTGTCTTGTATCCAGAAATTGCATAGTCTGAATCTGTACCAGTGACCGTCCTGTCTTCTATCCAGAAGTCACACAGTCTTAATCCCTATCAGTGGTCGTTCTGTCTGCACTTACACCAGTATCCGGTCCTGCCTGGGACTTTTTTAACCTGAACTAGCTGCTACTGTTCCAGACACTGCTCTGGAAAAGTACCTGGTGGCTATCTGCAGCCAAAGTCTTACCTCGCCATCAGAGGCTCCAGTGGAAATCAGGTAGCCACTTCGCTAAGTCCCTCAAGGGTAATCCCAGCCAGTGGCGCAATGGGTCCACAATCCACCAGCATGACATCTGTTTTATCTGTCTCTGGGATAGTAGATAAAAAGTGAGCACTGGGTTAGAAAACAGTGGCCTCTGACAGAAAATATGTTGATTAGAGAAAAGAATGTAATTGTTCTTTAGAACCATTGGGTTCTACAATTGAACCAAGAGAGAAGATGCTTAAACTATATCTGCAGAAAATTTCCTCCACTGACCATGTAGAAACTATAGGTATTTTTGCCGGTCCTCAAATCAGAGTACTCATGAAAGATCCACACTTCAAAGATTCATTAAACAATGCTGAGGCAGATGCATGGTCTTCTTTCACTATAGTTGTACAGAATGTTCTTGGGATTTTTAAAGCAGATAATTACACTGAACTAGTAGAAAGAATTCTATCTTCTTTTCGTCACCTTGGCTGTACAATGAGTATCAAAGTACATTATCTCCATAGCCACATGAATCCTTTCTCAGAAAACCTTGGTGACCTAAAGGCCCCATCACACTAAGCGATATCGCTAGCAATATCGCTATAACGTCACTGGTTTTTGTGACGTAGCAGCGATATTGGAAGCGATATCGCTATGTCTGATACCTCCGACCGGCTCCCCCGCTGATTATTCCTGCTGGGCTTCCTGTGGCACCGACGAGCGACGCGTGGACGCGGGCGGGAGGACGTCAGGATCACCTCGTCTGACAGGTAAGTAGCGACCCCGACCCCTGCTTCGTTGCTGGTGAGATCTGCCTGTGTGGCAGCTCACTCGCGACCACTTAGGCCTCTTTCACACTTCAGTTTTTTGCAATCAGTCACAGTCCGCCAGGTTTTGAAAAAAAACAGATCCTCAATTTTCTTTTGAGGATCCGTTTTTTTCCCCATTGACTTCCATTAATGGCGGATTGTGACGGATTGCCGTCCGTTGCATCCGTTTTTTTTGAGGATCCGCCAAAAGTTGCTGTCCGTCACCATCCTCAAAGATTTGAAAACGGAGCTTGCAACGTTTTTTTCTCTGGCGGATCCTCCAGACACTCATTTAACCCGAAATTCTTTCTGGGTGCCGGACCAAAAAGAAATCTCTCTCTCTCTCTCTCTCTCTCCTTTTCCAGGCTGCGATTCCTTTAAAATTCTTCATTTTGCGGATCCATCAAAAAAACGGATGGGTGGCATCCGTTGTCATCAGTTCTAAACGGATCCAGCATCCGTCCTTTTGGCGGATTTTGACTGATGCAAAAAAATGAAGTGTGAAAGAGGCCTTAGCGATGCACCAGCGATCCTGACCACGTCATATCACTGGTCGGGATCGCTGGTGCATCGCTAAGTGTGACAGTACCTTTAGTGAAGAGCAGGTTGAACGGTTCCACCAAGATTTAAGAACTATATAAGAAAGATACCGAGGACATTGGTAACCCCACATGATGATGAATTACTGCTGTTCTATTCAAAGTGATTTCTCTGGCCGCAAGAAATCTTTAAACCATTGCATTTGCAAGGTATCTCAGTAAATTAACAGTGTGTGCCAATGACAACTTTTTATGTATGTTTAATTCTTGTTCTGTGATGTAAATTATTCATAAAGAAAAGAAATGTACATGTATGAATTTTTTTAATAATTAAGAAGGCAAAAATAATAATGTTTAGTAGACATCAGTCCTATTGTTTGATCGGTCGTATGCATATACAGGTGCATCTCCCAAAAATTAGATTACCACCAAAAAGTTAATTTATTTCAGTTCTTCAATACAAAGAGTGAAACTTGTATATTATATAGTCATTACAAACAGAGTGATCTATTTCAAGGGTTTATTTCTGTTAATGTTGATGATTATGGCTTACAGACAATGAAAACCCAAAAGTCATTATCTCAGTAAATTAGAATACTTTATAACACCAGCTTGAAAAATTATTTTAAAATCTGAAATGCTGGCCTACTGAAATGTATGTTCAGTAAATGCACTCAGTACTTGGTCGGGCTACTTTTGCATCAATTACTGCATCAATGTGGCGTGGCATGGAGGCGATCAGCCTGTGGCACTGCTGAGGTGTTATGGAAGCCCAGGTTGCTTTGATAGCAGCCTTCAGATCATCTGTATTGTTGGGTCTGGTGTCTCATCTTCCTCTTGACAATACCCCATAGATTCTCGATGGGGTTAAGGTGAGATGAGTTTGCTGGCCAATCAAGCACACTGATACTGTTGTTTTTAAACCAGGTATTGGTACTTTAGGCAGTGTGGACAGATGCCAAGTCCTGCTGGAGAATGAAATTTCCATCTCCAAAAAGCTTGTCGGCAGAGAGAAGCATGAAGTGCTCTAAAATTTCCTGGTAGACAGCTGCACTGACTTTGATCTTGATAAAACACAGTGGACCTACACCAGCAGATGACATAGCTCCCCAAACCATCACTGATTGTGGAAACTTCACACTAGACCTCAAGCAGCTTGGATTGTGTGCCTCTCCACTCTTCCTCCAGACTCTGGGACCTTGATTTCCAAATGAAATGCAAAATTTACTTTAATCTGAAAACACCTTGTACCATTGAGCAACAGTCTAGGTCTTTTTCTCCTTGGCCCAGGTAACTCTTCTGGCGTTGTCTATTGGTCATGAGTGGCTTGACACAAGGAATGCGACACTTGTTGCCCAATCCTGGATACGTGTGTTTGTGGTGGCTCTTGAAGCAATGACTCCAGCAGCAGTCCACTCCTTGTGAATCTCCCACACATTTTTGAATGGCCTTTTCTTAATCCTTTCAAGGCTGCAGTTATCCCGGTTGCTTGTGCACCTTTTTCTACCACACTTTTTCCTTCCACTCAACTTTCCATTAGTATGTTTGGATACAGCACTCTGTGAACAGCCAGCTTCTTTAGCAATGACCTTTTGTGGCTTACCCTCCTTGTGGAGTGTGTCAATGACTGCCTTCTGGACATCTGTCAAGTCAGCACATGATTGTGGAGCCTACTGAAACAGACTAAGGGAGCTTTTTAAACGCCTAGGAAGCCATTGCAGGTGTTTTTTGTTGTTTCAGTAAATTCGAATATATAATGACTTTTGGGTTTTCATTGGCTGTAAGCCACAATCATCAATATTAACAGAAATAAACACTTGAAATAGATCACTCTTTTTGTAATGACTCTATATAATATACTAGCTGAAGAGCCCGGCGCTGCCCGGGCATAGTAACTAACTGTGGTTAGTTATAGCAAATTATAATTATCCTTCATCCCATAATCCCGTGCCCATATACCCATCATACATATCCACGATCCCATAGGCCCGTGCCCATATACCCATCATACATATCCTCCATCCCATAGTTGAGTACCCATATACCCATCACACATGCTCCATCCCATAGTCCCATGCCCATATACCCATCACACATCCTCCATCCCATAGTCCCATGCCCATATACCCATCATACATACACTGCGTTCCAAATTATTATGCAAATTGGATTTAAGTGTCATAAAGATGTAATTTTTTGTTTTTCAAATAAACTCATAGATGGTATTGTGTATCAGGGCTCTTTGGATCACTGAAATCAATCTCAAATTCCTGTGATAATTAGTTTACCAGGTGAGCCCAATTAAAGGAAAACTACTTAAGAATGATGTTCCACATTATTAAGCAGGGCACAGGTTTCAAGGAATTTAGGAAAGAAAAAGGACCTCTCTTCTGCTGAAAAGCATCAACTAGTGCAATGCCTTGGTCAAGAGATGAAAACATTAGATATTTCCCAAAAATTTAAACGTGACCATCATACTGTTAAGAGATTTGTGGTTGATTCTGAGCACAGACATGTTTGTGCTGATAAAGGCAGAATGAGGAAGGTTTCTGCCAGGCAAGTTCATCGGATTAAGAGACCAGCTGCTAAAAAGCCATTACAATCCAGCAAACAGATATTTAAAGCTGCTGGTGCCTCTGGAGTCCCTCGAACCTCATGGTGTAGGATCCTTCAAAGGCTTGCAGTGGTGCATAAACCTACTATTCGGCCACCCCTAAAAAGTGTTCACAAGCAGAAATTGTAGCAGTGGGTCCAGACATACATGAAGACTATTTTTCATACAGTCTTGTTTACTGATGAGTGTCGAGCAACCCTGGATGGTCCAGATGGATGGTTGGTGGATGGCCACTATGTCCCAACAAGGCTGCGACTTCAGCAAGGAGGAGGAGGAGTCATGTTTTGGGCCGGAATCATGGGGAAACAGCTGATGGGGCCCTTTAAGGTTCCTGAAGGTGTGAAAATGACCTCTGCAAAGTACTGTATATAGAGTTTCTGACTGACAGCTGTCTTCCATGGTATAAAAAGCAGAAATGTGCCTTCAGGAGCAAAATCCTCTTCATGCATGACAATGCACCATCTCATGCTGCAAAGAATACCTCTGAGTCATTGACTGCTATAGGCATAAAAGGAGATAAACTCATGGTGTGGCCACCATCTTCCGCTGACCTCAACCCTGTAGAGAACCTTTGGAGTATCATCAAGCAAAAGATCTATGAGGGAGGCAGTTCACATCAAAACAGCAACTCTGGGAGGCTACTCCGACTTCATGCAAAGAAATCCAAGCAGAAACTCTCCAAAAACTCCCAAGTTCAATGGATGCAAGAATTGTGAAGGTGATGTCACAGAAGGGTTCCTATGATAGCATGTAACTTGGCCTGTTAGGATGTTTTGGAGTTAAATAGCTTTTTTGTTCAGTGAATGTGACCTCCTAATGCTGCAAATTCCACAAATTAACATTTTCAGTTCTTTAAAACAGATCAAATGTTTAGAAATTCTACTGTGCCTAATAATTTGGAACAGTGCAATTTGAGTTTTCATTCATTTTGGAGAGTATACTGTTATCATTGGGAGGTTTCTTCAATAAAATTTGATGTATACTCTAATGGGTGATGACTTTTATTAGACTGACTGTCATTTGTACTGACTATTTAGGAAAATCATAGAAAAATATCATTTGCATAATAATTTGGAACACAGTGTATTTGCCATCCCATAGTCGAGTGCCCATATACCCATCACACATCCTTCATCTCATAGTCCCATGCCCATATACCCATCAAACATATCCTCCATCCCATAGTCCCGTGCCCATATACCCATCATACATATCCGCCAACCCATAGTCCCGTGCCCATATACCCATCATACATATCCTCCATCCCATAGTCCAGTGCCCATATACCCATCACACATCCTCCATCCCATAGTCAACCATTATGACATCATAATGAGTGGCGGGGCTTGCAACCTATGATGACATCAGCATCGCCATGGCAACCATTATGACATCATAATGAGGGGCGGCTATTGATACACACACACACTTTTTCCCCATTATGTAGATAAGGGCAAAATTGTTTGGTGAATTGGAACGCGCGGGGTTAAAATTTCACCTCACAACATAGCCTAGGGCACTCTCGGGTTCCAGACGTGTGACTGTGCCAAATTTTGTGGCTGTAGCTACGACGGTGCGGATGCCAATCCCGGACATACACACATACATAAATACACACACTTGAGCTTTATATATTAGATGAGTTTCACTTTTTGTATTGAAGAACTGAAATAAATTAACTTTTTGATGATATTCTAATTTTGTGAGAAGCATCTGTACATTCTAGATAAATAAGTAGGTACATAATAGATAATAAATAGCTTGAAAGGTAAGACATTGATCAGAAGATACATATAGTTAGGTTGATATAGATATAATAGATATATCTATCAGAATTATTTAATGACCAAATCTGTCTATATATGCACTATATCTATCTGCATATCTATGAAATCTTATATTTAGCAATGCTATTTATTATTGTCTGTCACCCTCCATCTGTCCATGTCTGTCTGTCTATCTATCTATCTACCTATCTATTCATTAACTGCCTTTTCTGTGTTATTTACTCACCCTGTACCTATCTAACTAGGTTACATGAACACTAATATTCATTATATAGTTTGATGGATTGGTGGCACAGTGGGGTTGAACTTGTTTTTTTTTTAGAATATTATACCGCTCTTCACTACCAAGATGTTTTGAGCTGCTGGCTACACAATTTTGCAGGAGACATAATTTATTTTTGGAGACCACAGAAATTACTGTGTCGGCGCAATATTAAAGCTAGGAGGCAGGTCACTGATGCATCAGTGACTTGTCATTCAAACTGGAGGCTTAATAAGGGACAAGAGCACCAGGAAAAGACCCTGCCCACAGTCACGCCCTGATGCATGAAGATACAGGAGAGCTTCAAACCCTGATTAAACAAAAAACACAAAACTAATTTCTTCGCCACCGTTATCATGTTAATCAGTATCACAGCACTAATATGGCCATGTCTGTACTTTACTATGGAAAATTCAGCTTACAGTTTCTCTTTAAGAAGTGTGTATATGTATGTATATACATACATAAAATATAGAGATACAGTTGGCCGAAAGTGTTGGCAACCTTGAAATTGTTCCAGAAAATGAGGTATTTCTCTCAGAAAATAATTGCATTTACACATTTTGTTATACACATGTTTATATCCTTTGTGTGTATTGGAACAACACAAAAAACACAAAGAAAAAAAGGCAAATTGGACATAATTTTGCACAAAACCCCAAAAACCGGCCGGATAAAATTGTTGGCACCCTCAACTTAAAATTTGGTTGCACGCCTTGTGGAATAAATAGCTACAATCAATCGCTTCATATATCCGTCAACAAGCTTCTTACACCACTCAACTGAAATTTTGGACTACTCTTCTTCTGCAAACCCTCCTATGTCTCTCATATTTGAAGGGTGCTTTCTCCCAACAGCAATTTTAAGACATCCACAGGTGATCAATGGGATTTAGATTCGGACTCATTGCTGGCCACTTCAGAATTCCGCAGCACTTTGATTCCATCCATTTCTGGGTGCTTCTTGAAGTATGTTGGGATCTTTGTCCAGCTGGGAGACACATGACCTAGGTCACAAACCTAGCTTTCTGACACTGTGTACTACATTGCAACCCAAAATCCTTTGGTAATCTTCAGATTTCATGATGCTTTGCATACATTCAAGGCACCCAGTGACAGTGGCGTAATAAAGTGCAGGTGCTGCGTATGTCATCAATAGATGGACCAACAGTTAAAGGGGAGGTTTATTTACAGGGATTAACACTGGCAAAATAACAGTGCAAATATTGGTAATAGGAAAACCGTCAAAAAGGCATAACCAGAATTAAACAGTATTATACAGAGTTTTCTTATGAAGGAACTTATCAGTCTGAAGGGGTCTTTATTGAAGAGTTGTACTTCTCCCACGTTGGCACTGAATCACCAGCGGCGCTTGTCGTCTGAAGACTCTCTGTACTCTGTGGCCTTTACAATCCTCCGCTGGGGTCTCATGGGTTACTGTAGGAGGCAGAGGGGGTACTGGACAAACGGGGTCCCCTCTGTTCAGAGTCTTTTGTCTAAGCACAACAGCCTCTCCCAGGGGAAACAACACTCCGTCCCTTGTTAGATATCTCAGCAGGAATCAGGGGTTCTGCACCAGCACCGCGGGTACCAGGGCTACGCTCGGGGGTCACGGTCTCTGCATGGATCACTGTCTCTGCACGAGCTGCTGTCTCCGCACTAGCTGTTTTCTCTGCACGGGCTGCTGTCTCTGCACGAGCTGTTGTCTCTGCACTAGCTGCTGTCTCTGCACGGGCTGCTGTCTCTGCACGAGCTGCTGTCTCTGCATGAGCTGTTGTCTCTGCACTGGACACAGTCTCTACACTGAGGTCAGGACACACCTCATCTGTCACTGCAGACTCCAGCTTCATGTAGTCACAGGCTATGGTCTCTCAAAAAGGAGAGAAAGAAGTAGGCCATGAGCAAGGGATCACCCTGAATAGGACATAGCATATATAGTGCAAATTTTATTAAACACAGCAAACAGCAAAAATTCTTAAAAACATTAAAAATGGTCACAAATGTGACACATACACAAATAATACAATGCTCATAATAGAGCAACCCACCTGCTACCAACTATCACCCTCACCGAGAATGATGCCTATATTCCTAGGTCGATTTAAACAGGATTCTCAATAGGAGAATTAGTAAGCCCACACATAGGTAATATAGAGCATATGAGTCAGAAACACCAATAATATACAAATACAATGAAAAAATGATGCAATTCCAACCCAATAATTACAAAAAACAGTACAAGGGATAATATAAACCCAAGAAGATGCTGATCACTATGAGGTGTACAAAAAAGATAGAAATGCACGCTAAATAGACCTCATATATGCGTAGAGGTACCCCAGCCCAAGATCAGGCATAGGGAACATCAAGGACCAGATCAGCCAGACCATTAGGGGCTAGAGAGGGTCTAAGTGAACAGAGAAAATCTCCATAACCACCCCAAATGATAACCACACATACAAATCAGCACAATACAAAACCCATGAGAAGTGAGGTGGGGCAGGTAGAGCTAGAGACCCGATGCGTGTCGCCACTCTCTGTTAGGCGTCGGGTTTCTGCCGCTGCACAGCAGGAATCCCGAGCCTTGCACTTCGCTGTCTCCCATTCTCCTTCGGCCGCAGAGGAGCCTGCTCAGCAGACTCGTCGTTCCCAGCACTCTGCTCAGACCAGCACTGTGGGCTTGCTTGCTGCTGCCACCTCTGGTCCACCTTTAGCAACGCAGGCTGGCCAGCAGCGAGTCTCTCCAGGGACTAAGTCCTCCTTGCGGTCTACTGTGCATGCCCGTGGTGTGATCTCCCATTGGAGATCGAAGGTCACATGCTCAGGTCCTTCTCCAGCTAGGATTGGTCCATCCGAAAGGCAAGGAAGGTCCTGGAAGCACGCGGCTATAAAAGGTTCGCATGGCCGCTCGGCCATGCGCTAGTATAGACTGCATTAGCTGACTATCAAGAGTGTGTGTCGTATGCATGTATGAATGTCTCTGGTGAATGACTCATTAAGAACCCCTACCCTTGGTAGGCATGTGTTGTGCAGCCTAGCCTGTTAAGCGCCCAAGCTTAGGTGTAGGTAGGTCAGAGTCAGTGACAGGCATTGGTCTCCACCAGTGGCTCGGCACGCCACAGTGCACGTGCTCTACACACTGAAGTCAGCTACTATACCGGCGTCCGCAGTTGTGACACCGCACGCTCAGAAGGTCTAGAGGGACTCTGACCCCGTGTTCTTGGGGCAGGGTTCTGTGACCGCTTTCTGTGCGCTCCTTGGCCGAGCTCTGTGAGTTAAACAGGCTCCGGTGTTTATGTTCAGCGGTAGTGCGGCTCTGTGAGTTAACAGAGTCGCTGCTGTTCACACTGGGTGACGTTAACCCAAGTGTGACCTTCCCACACTGCTTTATACTTCCGCCTTTACTTAGCAGCAGTGTAACACCTCTGCACGGTGGACCCCGGGCTGTGAACGCACCTACTATTATTTTATAATTTGGTGCATTCCGCCAGCCCTAACATTATACTAGCTCCAGGGTCTGGGTAGTAATGGCGGATAAACAGCGACTACTGCAGCACATTCGGCAGCTGGGGGGCAAGTTGGCGGCTCTCGAGCGTTCAACCTCAGCTGCGAATGTTACTGCAGCCGCTGCCCAGGCAGCCGTGGAGGCTGTTTCTCGTGTTCCCACTTCCATCCCTGCACCGATGTTATCCCACCTCCCGCTGCCTGAGTTCTCGGGCGATAGTGCCTCCTGTAGGGGATTCATTAGCCAGCGTGCTATTCAATTAGAGCTGCTGGCCGCGCGATTCCCCTCTGAGCGGGCTAAGGTCGGATTCATCGTTTCCCTTCTGGCTTGCAGGGCTCTGGAGTGGGCCACCCCTCTGTGGGAGCGTGGTGACCCCACAGTTCAGAGAGCCTCTCAGTTCCTAGGCTCTCTGAAGCAGGTCTTTCTGGGATCATGGGTCACGCACGATACCACGCTCCAGCTGTTGGCCCTGACACAGGGTTCGTCCCCGGTCAGCCAGTATGCCATCCGTTTTCAGACACTGGCCTCCGAGTTGGAGTGTTCGGATAAGGCCCAAATACCAATATTTTGGAGGGGCTTGGCTGACCATGTTAAGGACGCTCTGGCCACTCAGGAGGTTCCCGGTACTCTGGAGGAGCTTATTACCATCTCCACGCGCATTAATCTCCGCTTCCTAGAGCGAGGGTTGGAGTGCTCCCAGTCCAGACAGAGGTTTAGGTTGGCTCCAACTTTCTTTAAACCTCTGGAGCCACCCGATCGAGCATCCGAGTCGTCGGTGGTTATGGAGGTGCCTCGCACGGGCTCTAAGTTCCGCCCTGCTCGAACCTCCAAAGCTCATTCCTACTGCCGACAGTCTGGTCACGTTGCCAATAGGTACCCACAGCGCTCAGAAAAATGCCCACGTCTAGTGGCAACAGCAGAAGGGTTACGTGACTCCACACCATTTTCCTCCAAGCTAACCTTCAAGGGGGAGCTGGAGGTCGGTTCCTCAACTCTGGCGGTGGAGGTTTGCGTGGATTCTGGAGCGGAGGGTAATTTTATGTCCTCAGCCATCGCTCTTCAGCATGCGATACCCTTGGCCAGATTACCTCAACCGGTCACCATCAGAGTGGTGAACGGCTCGACATTACCCTCGCAGATTACCCATCAGACTGCTCCATTAAGACTCTCACTGTCTCCGACCCATCACGAGACAGTGTCCCTCCTTATTATGCCCGAGGGTATCGATCAGGTTCTCTTGGGAGTTCTCTGGTTGCGCTGCCACTCTCCCCATATTGAGTGGTCCTCGGGGAAAATTCTTAATTGGAGTAAGTCTTGTGAGGGTAGATGGCTGAGCGAGTGCGTTCAGGTTGCTTCCACTGCGGCTCCCACAGATCTCTCTTCACTCTCTAAACACTATCAGGAGTACGCAGATGTGTTCTCCATGAGAGCGGCAGAGACTCTTCCGCCGCACCGCCTTTACAACTGTCCTATCGACCTCCTGCCTGGTGCAGAGCCTCCCTGTGATCGGGTGTATCCCCTGTCTCTTCCGGAGATGGAGGCCATGTCACAATACATCAAGGAGAACCTGGCCAGGGGATTTATTAGGAAGTCGGTGTCACCAGCAGGGGCGGGATTCTTCTTTGTGCAGAAGAACAGTGGTGAATTGCGGCCTTGCATTGATTACAGGGGTCTTAATGCCATCACCGTTAAAAATAAGTACCCTCTGCCCCTGATATCGGAGCTGTTCGATAGGTTGCGGGGAGCAAGAGTATTTACCAAACTCGATCTGCGAGGAGCGTACAACTTGATACCCATACGTGAGGGAGACGAGTGGAAGATGGCTTTTAATACCAGGGATGGCCTTTGAGTATCTGGTCATGCCCTTTGGCCTATGTAATGCTCCGGTCGTCTTTCAAGACTTCGTAAACAATATCTTTCGAGATATGCTTTCCTCTTCGGTGGTCTATCTGGATGATATTCTCATCGTCTCTCCAGATTTGGAATCCCATCGGAGAGAGGTTTGCAAACTCTTCGATCTCCTACGGGCAAATGCCCTATACGCTAAGTTGGAGAAGTGCGTGTTTGAGCAGGAGTCCTTGCCTTTCCTGGGCTATATCATCTCGGCCCAGGGGTTGGCCATGGATCCTGCCAAACTGCAGGCGGTAATGGATTGGCAGGAGCCTCACTCCCTCAAAGCAGTGCAGCGCTTTATGGGATTTATTAATTATTACCGCGAATTTATCCCGCACTTCTTGACTTTGGTAGCTCCCTTGGTTGCCCTCACCAAGAAGGGAGCGAATCCTAAAGTGTGGTTAGAGGAGGTATCTAAGGCCTTCCTCTCCATCAAGTCTCACTTCTCTAGTGCTCCCATTTTACATTGCCCCAATGTGGATAAGCCGTTTATTCTAGAGATGAATGCCTCGTCCGTCGGTGCTGGAGCAATCCTGTTTCAGAAGGATGCTCAAAGTCGGACGCATCCTTGCTTCTTATTTTCCAAGACCTTCTCGCCGGCGGAGAGGAATTATTCCATTGGGGACAGGGAGTTGCTAGCCATGAAGTTGGCCTTTTCTGAATGGAGACACCTCCTAGAGGGGGCTCGCTATCCCTTCCAAGTTTACACTGACCACAAAAATTTGGTCTATCTCCAAACCGCCCAGCGGTTAAATTGTTGCCAAAGCTCGATAGTCCCTCTTCTCCCGGTTCCACTTCACCCTACATTTCCTTTTCGGTGAGAAGAATGTCCGAGCCGATGCACTCTCTCGCTCCGTGGTATCAGCGGAGGAGGAGGAGGCTCGGTTAATCGTACCATCTGAGAGTCTGAGGACAGTGTCTCCGGTCGCCCTTGAGTCTGTACCCCCGGGCAAGACTTTTGTTCCTGCCCGATTGCATCCGGAGGTCCTCTCTTGGGCTTACGTGTCCAGGGTGGGTGGACACTTTGGTACTAAGCGGACAGTTGAGCTTCTGGCTCATGACGTCAAAGACTACATTCAGGCGTGCGTCTCCTGCGCCAAGAATAAGCCTTCCCGGCAACGACCTGCTGGGTTACTCTACCCCTTACTGGTGGCGGACAGGCCCTGGGAGATGGTTAGCATGGACTTTGTGGTGAGTCTACCCAAATCCAGTGGCAACACAGTTATTTGGGTCGTCACCGACCATTTTTCCAAAATGGTGCACTTGGTGCCTCTCTCTCGGCTACCTTCCACATGGGGTTTAGCAGTGCTTTTCATCAAACATGTTTTCCGCTTACACGGCATGCCAGACAAGATTGTCAGTGACCGGGGTCCCTAGTTGGCATCTCGCTTCTGGAGAGAGCTCTGTCGCTTGCTCAGTATTGAGCTGAATCTCTCCTCGGCCTATCATCCCGAGACGAACGGGTTGGTAGAGAGGGCCAACCAGACCCTGGTCACATATCTCCGACATTTTGTCTCGGCCAGGCAGGATGACTGGGCGTCTTTGTTGCCATGGGCAGAGTTCGCCTTGAATAACACTGTGGCCGATTCCACCGGCAAGACTCCATTCCTCCTTAACTACGGCCAACATCCTCGTGTCCCTGTGCCCATGCCCGTGTCGTCCACCGACTCTAGAATGGCAGACTGGGTGGTGGAGGCACGTGATATTTGGGACCGCACCCAGGATACCATTCGGGCCTCTAAGGAGAGAATGAGGTCCTCCACGGACGCACATCGGCGTCCTGCTCCAACCTTCTCTCCTGGCGACTTAGTGTGGCTCTCCGCCCGTAACATCAGGCTGCGAGTAGTCCACTAAGTTTGCTCCTCGCTACATTGGGCCCTTTAAAGTCCTCGAGCAAATCAGCTCTGTGGTCAATTGTCTGGCCCTTCCACCGCACTTGGCTATCTCTGATGCCTTCCACGTGTCCCTCCTTAAACCTGTTCACATGTCCCGGTTCTCCGAGACATCTGCCGGGACATCAGACCTGTCTTTGGACGAGTTTGAGGTCAATGCCATTGTGGGACGTAGGGTGGTGCGTGGTAAAAAGTTTTATTTGGTGGACTGGAAGGGTCATGGTCCAGAGGCTCGGACCGGGGAGCCAGTGGAGAACATCCACACTCCGTTCCTTATTGCGGCATTTGAGCGTAGTGGGGCTCGGAGGGGAAGGGGGCCCTAGGAGGGGGGTAATGTTAGGCGTCAGGTTTCTGCTGCTGCACAGCAGGAATCCCGAGCTTTGTACTCGGCGGTCTCCCATTCTTCATCAGCCGCAGAGGAGCCTGCTCAGCAGACTCGTCATTCCCAGCACTCTGCTCAGACCAGCACTGTGGGCTTGCTTGCTGCTGCCACCTCTGGTCCACCTTTAGCAACGCAGGCTGGCCAGCAGCGAGTCTTTCCAGGGAATAAGTCCTCCTTGCGGTCCACTGAGCATGCCCGTGGTGTGATCTTCCATTGGAGATCGAAGGTCACGTGCTCAGGTCCTTCTCCAGCTAGGATTGGTCTATCCGAAAGGCCAGGAAGGTCCCGGAAGCACGCGGCTATAAAAGGTTCGCATGGCCGCTCAGCCATGCGCTAGTATAGACTGCATTAGCTGACTATCAAGAGTGTGTGTCGTATGCATGTATGAATGTCTCTGGTGAATGACTCATTAAGAACCCCTACCCTTGGTACACATGTGTTGTGCCGCCTAGCCTGTTAAGCGCCCAAGCTTAGGTGTAGGTAGGTCAGAGTCAGTGACAGGCATTGGTCTCCACCAGTGGCTCGGCACGCCCCAGTGCACGTGCTCTACAAACTGAAGTCATTGTCTATACCGGCGTCCGCAATTGTGGCGCCGAGCGCTCAGAAGGTCTAGAGGGACTCTGACCCCGTGTCCTTGGAGCAGGGTTCTGTGACCACTTTCTGCGCGCTCCTTGGCCGGGCTCTGTGAGCTAAACAGGCTCCGGTGTTTATGTTCAGCGATAGTGCGGCTCTGTGAGTTAACAGAGTCGCTGCTGTTCACACTGGGTGACGTTAACCCACGTGTGACCTTCACACACCGCTTTATACTTCTGCCTTTACTTAGCAGCAGTGTACCACCTCTGCACGGTGGACCCCGGGCTGTGAACGCACCTACTATTATTTTCTAATTTGGTGCATTCCGCCAGCCCTAACAAGCTCACTGAGCTTGAGCTGTTTGCCAAGAATTTGCAAGAATTTCAGTCTCTCAATGTACAAAACTGATAAAGACATACCCCAAGCGGCTTGCAGCTGTAATCACAGCAAAAGGTAGCGCAACAAAGTATTAAGTTAAAGGGGCCGAATAATATTGCACTCCCCACTTTTCAGTTTTTGAATTTCCACAAAAATTTAAAGTAACCAATAAATTTCATTCAACTTCACAATTGTGTCCCACTTGTTGTTGATTCTTCACCAAAAATTTACATTTGGTATCTTTATGTTTGAAGTATGATATGTGGGAAAAGGTTTAAAAGTCCCAGGAGGCCGAATACTTTTGCAAGGCACTGTATATCTGCATTTTGCACCCATATGTCTTCATCCTGCCACCGTGTCTCCATCCAGCCCCCATATGTTCTCCCATCCTTCCCCCATATGTCTTCATCCTGCCCACCTATATTTCTCCATCCTACCCCCATTTATGTCCTCTCATCCTGGCCCCATATGTCTCCATCTTGCCCCCTCATATGTCTTCATCCTACCCCCTCATAAGTTTTCATCCCGCCCCCTCATATGTCTTCATCCTGCTCCCATATTTCTCCACCCTGCCCGTGTATGTCCTCTCACTCTGGCCCCATATGTCTCCATGCTGCCCCATATATGTCATCTCATCCTGCCCTCTCATATGTCTCCATCCTGCCCCCATATGTATCCATCGTGCCCTCTCATGTCTCCATCCTGCCCCATATGTCACCATCCTGTCCCCCATATGTCTCTGTCCTGCCCCTATATGTCTCCATTCTGCCCCTATATGTCTCCATCCTACCCCCATATATGTCCTCTCATTCTGGCCCAATATGTCTCCATGCTGCCCCCTCATACAGTGGGTACGGAAAGTATTCAGGCCCCTTTAAATTTTTCACTCTTTGTTTCATTGCAGCCATATGGTAAATTCAAAAAAGTTCATTTTTTTCTCATTAATGTGCACTCTGCACCCCATCTTGACTGAAAAAAACAGAAATTGTCACGATCTCTACTCTGTTCCTGTCTGATATGTTTCTTTGTGTAGGGGCTGTCAGTATGTTTTGGTTGTGCTGGGCCTGTGCTGCAATCATCTGTGCTCACTTTCTTTGATTAGTCTTCTACTTAAGCATGCTAGCTCCTTCACCCAGTGTCAATCGGACACTTGCTGCTGTCAGTGAAAGACTGATCCCTCTATGCTCTGTGCCTGACCCAGCTTGACTTGATTCCCTTGACCCTTTGCTTGTGACCTGACTTCTCTTGTGCCTGCTCCCTGTAAACTGTGTTGTCTTTCTGGTTTTCCTGACCTCGGCTCATGAATTGGATTTCGTCTGTGTCTTCTCCTTGTTGTACTGCGCCATTTCCTGTACCTGACCTCTGATTGTCTGACCTACTGTTACTTATTCTGTAAGTAGTAATATTTTTACTACCTGTTATTGTAGTCTTTCACTCCACTTCTGGGACGAATATTTACTACAGTAAATATACTACTACAGAAATATATACATTTTTGCAAATTTATTAAAAAAGAAAAACTGAAATATCACATGGTCTTAAGTATTCTTACCCTTTGCTCAGACACTCATATTTAAGTCCCATGCTATACATTTCCTTGTGATCCTCCTTGAGATGGTTCTACTCCTTCATTGGAGTCCAGCTGTGTTTAATTAAACTGATAGGACTTGATTACTTGATTTGTAAATGCACACACCTATCTATATAAGACCTCACAGCTCACAGTGCATGTCAGACCAAATGAGAATCATGAGGTCAAAGGAACAGGCCAAGGAGCTCAGACACAGAATTGTGCTCAGAGACAGAATTGTCTAGTCTTCCTAGACCTGGCTGTCCAAGCCAAACTGAGCAATCGTGGGAGAAGAGCCTTGGTGAGAGAGGTAAAGAAGAAACCCAAGATCACTGTGGCAGAGCTCCACAGATACAGTAGGGAGATGGGAGAAAGTTCCACAAAGTCAGCTATCACTGCAGCCACCAGTTGGGCCCAACAGAAGCCTTTCCTCAGTGCCAGACATATGAAAGCCCTCATAGAGTTTGCTAAAACCCACATGAAGGACTCCTAGACTATGAGAAATAAGATTCTCTGGTCTGATGAGACAAAGATAGAACTTTTTGGTGATAATTCTAAGCGGTATGTGTGGAGAAAACCAGGCACTGTGCTCTGGACCTCAGACTTGGCCGAAGGTTCACTTTCCAACAAGACAATGACCCTAAGCACACAGCTAAAGTATCAAAGGAGTGGCTTCAGAACAACTCTGTGACCATTCTTGACTGGCCCAACCAGAGCTCTGACCTAAACCCTATTGAGCATCTTTGGAGAGACCTGAAAATGGCTGTCCACCAACATTCACTATCCAACCTAATGGAACTGGAGAGGATCTGCAAGGAAGAATGGCAGAGGATCCTCAAATCCAGGTGTGAAAAACTTGTTGTATCATTCTCAAAAAGACTCATGGTTCTACTTGCTTAAAAATGGTGTTTCTACTTAATACTGAGCAAAGGGTCTGAATACCTATGACCATGTTATATTTGTCTTTTTTAATAAATTTGCAAAAATTTCCACATTTCTGTTTTTTTTCAGTAAAGATGGGGTGCAGAGTGTACATTAATGAGAAAAAAAATGAACTTTTTTGAATTTACCAAATGGCTGCTATGAAACAAAGAGTAAAAAATTTAAAGGGGTCTGAATACTTTCCATACCCACTGTATGTCTCTATCATAACCTTATATATGTCTTCATCCTGCCCCCCCATATGTCTCCCCATATTGCAGATTTAAGTACAAAAAAAAGTTTCTCCTTAACTGGCTGTTGCCCAGCAGTGGTGTCCTCTTCCTGAACCGTTTGAGGAGCGAAAGCATTGACATATGACAGCAACGTCATACGCCAGTCATTTTGCAGGGCTCTGGCAGTGCTCCTCCTGTTCCTCCTTGCACAAAGGCTGAGGTAGCGGTCCTGCTGCTGGGTTGTTGCCATCCTACGGCCCCCTCCACATCTCCTGGTGTACTGACCTGTCTCCTGGTAGCGCCTCCAGCCTCTGGACACAGCAAACTTTCTTGTCACAGCTCGCATTGATGTGTCATCCTGGATGAGCTGCTACCTGAGCCACTTGTGTGGGTTGTAAGGTCCGTCTCATGCTACCACAAGTGTGAAAGCACATCCAACATTCTTAAGTGATCAAAACATCAGCCAGAAAGCATTGGTACTGGAATGTGGTCTGAGGTCCCCATCTGCAGAACTACTCCTTTATTGAGGGTGTCATGATTATTGCCAATAATTTCCATATGTTGTCTATTCCATTTGCACAACAGCATGTGAAATTGATTGTCAATCAGTGTTGCTTCCTAAGTGGACACTTTGATTTCACAGAAGTTTGATTTACTTGGAGTTATATTCTGTTGTTTAAGTGTTCCCTTTATTTTTTTGAGCAGTATAAAGTATATTACATAGATTCATATAAGAAAAGACGGCAATTCAGCAGCTGCGTACAGTAAAATCACAGCAGGAACCGACAGGATAGAAGAGATGGATTACATACAGAAAATACACATAGAATAGATAAATATATAGATGTCAGTGACAAATACAATTAGTGCAGTGTGTGTGCAGTTAACTGGACATGTATTTAATTAATAAAAGATTATTTTTGTGAAGAAAATGGCATGGACTCCCGCGTAATTTTCGTAACTAGCAGAGGGAAAGCCGATGGCTGGAGAACGATGTTTATAGCCCAGGAGAATTTCACTGCTGTGAATTTCAACTGCATTGAACTCGCCTATGCACCATGCGAATTTCTCATGGTGCTAGCGGGGATATCACCGAGCTCACCGCAGTTCAGTCCGGCTGGGAACGCAGCCTCAGTGACATCATGGCTAGTCACTGACGCTGCACTCCCAGTAGCTCATTCACCAGTGGTTCTCAGCCTGGACGTTCGCATCTTGCCACCATCCAGGTTGAAAACTAAGTTTAAAAAGCGGCGTGGGGTTCCCCCATTTTTGACAACCAGCCGCTTTTTAAACTATTTATTTAAATAATTAAAAAAACAGCGGGGGGACCCCTCTATTCATGATAATCAAAGTTTCTGAAGCTGATGTGGTTCTAGCAGATATGCTGGACGTAGTGACGAGGCACGAGAAGGTTTATTGCTTTTAGTAATAATGTTTATAGGCCTAGAGGTAACTGTCCTCAGTCGTAGCCTGACCAACCAAAGGGGTAACAAGAGTTGCCCTCGCAGGGGCTCAATACAAGCAAACACGAACAGAGTAGAACACGACTATGTCCGGCGAAAGCCGGTCACTATAGGGCCGCGGTATGGCCAACTATGGGTGCTTAACTATATAGTCAACTTAGCCGTCCTGACGTCCCTCGGCGTTCTGGACGGTGGTTCTTCGGCATAGCAGCCGCTGGGCCCAGCTGCTGAAGAGTTGACGTAGTCTTCAAGCGTTCCGGCGCTCCGGCGACACCGGGTCACCACAGGCCCCGGAGGAGTCCTTGGATGGATGGGCCGCAACCGCCAGACTGGGGCAAGTGGCAGCGATGCGGGGTGGCGATTGGCAGGCCACCTGTGCAGCTAACAGCTGCGACGGGGAATCTGCGGCGAGCAACAGCCCAGCCCTTGCCGCGGACCGGAGCGGGACAGTGGTGGCCGCCGACGGCACTGGACTTGCCACAGCCACGGGTGAGAGCAGGGCGGCTGCGGGTGGCGGGAGACAGGCCGCAGTCACAGGCTGGAGCGAGGCGGCAATGGGCGCAAGCGACCGCGGGCAGGCCGCAGCCGTGGGCTGGGGTGAGGCTGCAGCGGCCGCGGGTTGAAGTGGGGCAGCGGCTCTCGGACGTTCGTCTGGGCGCCGTCCCTCTGATGTCCTAGGTGAACGTCTCTCCAGGCTCTGGTAAGTCACTTTGGCTCTCAGTCGCTCCCACAGTCTCCTGCTGTTTCTGTCCCGGTCTGCTGACTCATCGTGACTAGCGTTCCCCACCCCTTTATACTGGCTCCTTCCCCAGCACATCTGTCCATCTCAATATTCAGTCCCTGAACTCTGTCCCCCAGGAACAGTTTCCCCCGGAACCTAGGTGACGGTCCCCTTGGTTCCGGCCCGGACACTCGGCGGGGGCCCTTCTTTCCACACTCCCCCGTCCTGTATGCTCGCCAGTCTTCGGGCGAGGGTTTTGGTAGACTCGGGTTAGTCTTTCGAGACGACAGTCCTTGTCGCCATATGAACTGATCCTGTTCGTAACGTTCAGGGGGTTTGCCAGCTGTTGATCGCTCGGAGCATCAAAGTTTGGGTATGTTGGAGTCTTCTGGGGTGGTGGATGGTGGTAGGATAGTCAATTCTAGTGGGATGCCCGAGTCCACTGTAGTGTCACTACTTGGGTGATCCGCGGATGCAGTTGGGGAGTCCTCTTCATCATACAGGTCCCAGACCGTGGGCGGGGGGTCGGGGACCTGAGGGATCGGTTCGGGTTGCATGGGATCAGTGGACTCACAAGGCCGTAACATGTTACGGTGCACAACACGAGTGAGAGGTGCGTCGTTTCCTTCGGATTGTATTTCATACACAGGTCCGTCGGGGCTTATCCGGCGCAACACTCGGTACGGGTTCTCCTCCCATTGTCGTTCTAACTTGTTTTGGGGGCATTGATCTAGTACGAGTACCCAATCCCCAGTCTGGAAGTCAATTGGTGGGGGCAGTGCTCCCCCTGGGTGTTCTAGATCCTGGAGCTTTGTATGGATGATTTGGTGGAGGGTCTGCAGCCTTTGGTCTCGGACCCACGAGGATACTCCGGTCCAGGGTTGGGGTTCCTCCGAGTTTAACTCCACTTCCGTGATTCCTTTGCCTTCCCGTCCGAACAGCAATGAGTAGGGGGTGTAACCAGTCACCCGGTGCACCCGGTTATTATATACCCACACCAGCTCAGAGACGTATTCAGGCCAGCGGGCCTTTCGGTCGCTCTCCAGGGTACGCAGCATTTGGATTAGTGTCCGATTGAATCGTTCGCAGGCTCCATTTCCCTGCGGGTGGTATGGTGTAGTCCGAGACTTATCGATACCGTAGAGATGATGTAGTTCTTCCATGACTCTTCCTAGGAAGCACGCTCCTTGGTCCGAATGTATTCGTTGCGGGAAGCCATACACTTGGATAAAGTTTTTACAAATCGCATAGGCGGCCGGCTCCACTGTCTGGTCTCGGGTGGGGGTGACCACGGCGAACTTGGTGAAATGATCCACCATAACGAGACTGTCATGGTCACTGTGTGTCTGGGCGCAGGTGTTACCGCAAGGCGAACCCATAACACACGTGACCCTGGATACAGCGCCTCCAGTGGGGCGAATTTAAATAATAAAACGTGCAGATGGATACACCGCCTCCACCTGGCGAATTTAGGTATTACACGTTAATAAACATTCTGGAAACCCCGCCTCCAGTACGGTGAATTTAAATAATAAGGGGGACCTGGGAAACATTAACAGTGGTGGGCCCTGCAATAGGGAAAAGGGAATTGGAGACCTCCTGAGCTCCCCTGAGCCAGTGTCCCTGCACTCCTAACGTTCCCTATGCCGGTTTCGCACCGGGCGCCGCACGCGTACCTCAACGCCCTAGCTCGCCCTGACCCTAAACCCTCACTAGGGAATAGGTCGGTGCGGAAACTAATCCACCACTGCACTAATAACACACATGAGGGGAAGAGACAATACAGGGGGACACCACTTAGCTTTATGCTCTGTGCTTATGCTCCTGCAACAGAGCCCTCCACCTGCGTGCGTCTTCTCCACCCGGATCCATCACCATAACAGGATCCTGCACCATAGTGCTGCCTAGGAGCAGAGTCCACCACCAGTTGCTGCAGCTTAGTAACAGAGTCCCAAGGATGAGTTCAGCTTCTGACACGAAGTCGAGCATGCTTGAGTCCAGCTCAGCAGCCAAGTCCCACATGGTGAGTGCCACTCTCCATAGTCGCCACTCCACCAGCCCATGCAGACACTTCCCGCTGACACCATCACTGCGACCCCACCACGCCATGCCAGCCCTTCGTCCAGACACCATAGCTGAAACACGTCCCCCCTGGCTAAGCTGCGCAGGACTCCTCACCAGCTCCATCCTTCCTCCAGGCTCTCCCCAACTCAGAATCAATCCCCGAATGAATGAATATCACCAGCAGTGATTGCACACCCTGAGACTCCTTTATAGAGCCCCACACCTGATTCCTAATTACGTGCACATTAAACTGAAACCTAAGGTGCGATACCACTAACCACCACCAGGGACAGTCAAGTCACCTTGGCAACTTGCCAAAAGGAAAAAAAGTTCACACAGTGCTTTTAAAACTGTCAGATCACTTCAGATCATGACAGAGACAATGTTCATACCCCAACATGGTAGGCAGGACCTATGGTCAGATAATCCACCGTGAGGAGCTCGAGGGGAGCTGATGTTACAATTGTCTGCACCGGGGCTCGTTGCGCGGGAGGTTTAGCGAGCTCGCACGGGCAGCAGGTTCGGCAAACTTCTTCCACAGCAGCGTGCAAGCGTGGATGGTACACTATCTGCTGCAACCATTGCAGTCTTTTGAGCACCAAAGTGAGCCCCCTTTTCGTGGGCTTCCCGAGCCAGTTGGCTGAGATGGGTTCAGGGCACGATCACCTGCCATATTGTAGCAGACGTTGTTCGTGACACGGCTTTCCGATAAAAAAGTCCCTTTTTGATGACTAGTTTCTCCCACTGGCGCAACATCAGCAACATATCCTGGGTCAAAGTCTGTCTCTGTGAGCCAGTGGACAATTTGCCGGTGGCCACCCATCGGCGCAGGAGTCCAATTTCTCCATCTTCCTGTTGCTGCTGGATCCACTTGTCGCGTGGCTGTTCCAGCATTCCCCCTAAGGGTCCCGGATGAGGCGTTTCTTGCGCATTGGCTGTAAGCGCGGCGGTGGTGAGGGCGAGCAGCGTCTCTTCTTCTAATTTGTTGTCTCGATTCCTCCCTGGGGTGATGTGTTGGTTTCTGGAGAGTGCATCAGCGTGCACGTTTTCAGCTTTGTAGATGATCTTGTAGTTGAACTTGGCCATCCGAGCCACATGGGCTAGTGGGTTGTTGTCAGTCCGCACCACCACCTTGGAGCCCGCCAGGTACTCTGCGAACCGCTCCGTCATTGCCCACACTACCGCGAGGAGCTCGAGCTTAAAGGAGCTGTAATTATCCGGGTTGCGTTCAGAGTCATGCAGCGACCGGCTACCATAGGCGATCACTTTCTCTCGGCCGTCCTGCACCTGTGACTACACAGCTCCTTGTCCCTGGAGGCTCCCGTCGTTATGCAGGATGAATGGTTGCGAGAAATCCGCATATGCCAATACCGGGGCTTCCGAGAGTGCAGCTTTGAGATCTTGAAATGCATCCTCTTGCGGTTGCTGCCACTGGACCTTCCGTCCATTCGCCCGGCTGGAGTCCCCTTCAGCAGGTCCTTCAGGGCTCGGCGTGCAAAATTCTTCACGAACCGACGGTAGTAGCCGGAGCCGGCCAACCCCAGGAAGGCCCGCACGTCTTTCACCGTCTCGGGGGTAGGCCACCCCTGGATGGCAGCAAACTTTTCCAGGGATGGTCTGACACCCTCCGCCGAGACGGTATGCCCCATATATTCGATCTGGGTGCGGAACAGGTGGCATATCTCGGGCTTTACCTTCAACCCGTACTTCTGCAGCCAGCCGAGCACCTGCCCCAACCGCCGCAGGTGGTCCTTGAGCGTGGCAGAATAGATGATGATATTGTACAGGTATATCAACATGGCTTCAAAGTTGAGGTCTCCCAGACACCGCTCCATCAACCGCTGGAAGGTTCCTGGGGCGTTGGCCAGCCCGAACGGCATCCGATTAAACTCGAACAGTCCCATGGGAAGGATAAATGCCGTCTTGACTCTGTCTTCCTCCGACATCGGCACCTTCCAGTACCCACTGGCCAGGTCTAGAGTCAAGAAGTACATCGCGTTCCCCAAGGCGGACAGAGACTATTCTATGCGGGGCAGTGGATACGAGTCCTTGATGGTGCATGCGTTGAACTTTCTGTAATCCACACAAAAACACAGAGTTCCATCTTTTTTGTGAACCAGTACAATGGGGGCCGCCCAGGGGCTCTGGCTTTCTCGTATGACCCCCTTCCGAAGCATTTGAGCTAATAGGGTTTTCACTTCCTGGTATAGCTGCGGTGGTATTTGCCGATATCGCTCCCGGATGGGGGCTGCTCCTGCCGTGGGGATCCCATGCGTGATGGCCGTGGTACATCCGAAGTCATCTTCATGACTGGCGAAGACACTGTAATATTGTCAGAGAAGTGTCTCTACCTGGAGAAGTTGGACTGGCGCTAGGCCGTAAAGTTCGGCCCGCATTCTCTCCCGGATGGCTTGACCTTTCGCCTGGGTCGAGGGTTCGTACCGTTACTGCCCAAGGATCTTCGGGCTGCACCTTCAACTGGACTGCAGGGTCCGGCAGCATCTCCTCCAAAGGCCTTACTAGTTTGGCCATTTCGGCCCAGGGCTTCAAGGCGATATCTTGGTCTTCCAGGTTGACACAATGCACCAGGACGGTCCCTTCCCACACCGAGGCCAGGGAGCGGGCTACCAGTATTCCAGGGTGCAGGCGCTCCGAGTAACATGGTTCCACCTGCACCTCCATGCCCTCCAGTGGCATCGGGCCGCTGATCGGCAGGGCCACCACCGTCTGCCCTGGAGGAAGCACGAGCGGGGGAGCCACCAGCGCAATGACTTTGCCCAACGCCTTACCCTCCTGGCACTCCTGGAGCACTCGCGCCTCCTGCACAAACCGCTGAAAGACCTGCCCTTGGCCCATGCGAGAACCCCACTGGCTCAGGGTCTCCTGCGTGGGATCGTTGAGGAGTAGATTGCCGAACTCCCGCAGTATGTTCATGCCCAAGATAACTGGATGATGGTCGTTAGTTTCTCCTTTAGTTAGGACCACTCCCCGGTGGCCGAGGGATTTACCACACAGCGTCATCTGGAGCCAGACCACTCCGGCGACATGTACCGGCAGTTGGTTCACGGCTACTAGTTGTATCATGGGCCCCCACTGGGACCTTGCCGCTTCCGGGAAATGCTGCAGGAAGTAAGTTGCAGGCATGGTCGTTACTTGCGACCCCGTATCCACTAGGCACCGTACAGCATGACTCTTGACTTCGGCCCACACTATTGGGCACTTAGCAACCAGATCTTCGGGACTTCCACCACCCCTTGTTGTGGCTTCCGGCTCCGAGCGGCGTCCCCCATGCCCGGAGCCCTCTAGTTTAATGTCCACCGGGGTGGGTATCTCCCACGCCGTGGACACTCTCGTGCGGAGTGGCCCAGTTCTCCACACTCATAACACTGGGGCGGTGAGGCCCGGCCACCCCGGGTATTGTGAGGTCCCCAGGGCCCGGGATTGTAGCCAAGCAGGCCGGGCACGGGCTCCGTTCTCTTTTTCACTTCAGCCAGCTCGCCCCCGGATACTCTTCAGCTCTTGTCTCACATCCTCAATCCACTGAGGCTCTCCGACAACGTTTACAGAAGCCTCCATGCTCCAGACCCGACTCCCCACCTCAGAGAAAGCTATGCGTGGGTTCACTCAGATCTGCTCCCACAATGCCTGCTTGATTAACGGGTCCCGGAGTCCAGTCACTAACAGATCACGCAGGGTAACGTCGGACTGGGGCAAGCGGCAGCGATGCGGGGTGGCGATTGGCAGGCCACCTGTGCAGCTAACAGCTGCAAAGGGGAATACATGGCGAGCAAAGGCCCAGCCCTTGCCGCTGACCGGAGCGGGACAGTGGTGGCCGCCGATGGCACTGGACTTGCCGCGGCCACGGGTGAGAGCAGGGCGGCTGCAGGTGGCGGGAGACAGGCCGCAGCCGCGGGCTGGAGCGAGGCGGCAATGGCCACGAGCAACCGCGGGTAGGCCGCAGCCGCGGGCTGGAGTGAGGCGGCAACGGCCGCGAGCGACTGCGGGCAGGCCGCAGCTGCGGGCTGGGGTGAGGCGACAGCGGCCGCGGGTTGAAGCAGGGCAGCGGCTCTCGGATGGCCATCTGGGCGCCGTCCCTCTGATGTCCTAGGTGAACGTCTCTTCAGGCTCTGGTAAGTCGCTTTGGCTCTCAATCGCTCCCACGGTCTCCTGCTGCTTCTGTCCCGGTCTGCTGACTCATCGTGACTAGCGTTCCCCACACCCTTTTATACTGGCTCCTTCCCCAGCCCATCTGTCCATCTCAACGATCCGTCCCTGAACTCTGTCCCCCAGGAACAGTTTCCCCCGGAACCTAGGTGACGGTCCCCTTTGTTCTTGCCCGGACACTCGGCGGGGGCCCTTCTTCCCACACTGACATCTGAGGATTGCAGCCCTCAGCTGTGAGTTTTTCCTGGCTTTTTATCAAAAATAGGGGGGAACCCACGCAGGTTTTTTTTCGGTTCAACGGTTTTATTGAAAAGGAAACATCATTAAACATGAAGTACATTCACATTAAAGTTCAAGGATCCCCTCGCAGGGGGAAGTATATAAGAAAAAAAAACACAATATGTTGTACATTATCCTTGACTTAGTAATATCACTCTATTCTTAACAGAGTAGGGAGGGAAAGAGGGGGAATGTATAATGAGTGCCGATAATATAAAGTAAATAAATAGACGTGAGGTACCAGAGAGTACACTTCAGATACTATAATTGTAGGCGACAGCTACCATGTCAGCACGCTATGTGGATAAAGATATCATCCTGGAAAGGTCATCATCCCCATGTGCCCGAATCCAAGGGTCCCAGATATTACGAAAAACATCAAGTGAATCAGATCTAATGGCTTCTATTTTCTTTCTCGTTATTGATAGCGTACTAGTCTTCCATCTGCTAGCTATGTGGTTCCTCGTTGCCATAGCAATAAAGTCAATAAGACGACTGGTCCCATTATTGGCATTGATTGGTCTGTCTCCCAGCAATAGTACTGACGGTGACAGAAGCAATTTCTTACCCAGTATAGTGTCAATTAGTTTTACCACATCTTTCCAGAGACTTTACTATCGGGCATGTCCACCATATGTGGAGGGTATCCCCACTATCCGTGCACCCTCTAAAACAATTGCCAGGGATAGAAGAGTAAATATTGTGCAAGAAACTAGGTACGTAATGAGTCCTATGAAACAATTTAAGGGATGTTTCGGTGAGTGAAACTTGATTATTACCTCTCAATATGTTCTCGTAACATCTGTACCACCTTTGATGTGTAAGGGAAATTTGTAGGTCAACTTCCCATTGCTCCATAAATTTCAATTTAAAGCCGTCTCTAGGTTGATTAAATATAGAATAGAGATGGGATATAAGGCCATTACCAAGGGGGTCATATAAACATTTTAACTCGTACGTTGTAGGTTTTATGTTTGGAGAACCTACTGTAAGATTTTGCAGGAAGTGGAAAATTTGTTCCAGTCTAAAGACCTCAGAGCTCGGAACTTGATATTTTGCGACAAACTCTTGTTTTGACATTAGCTTAAAGTGGGTAGATAGATTTTGCAGCCTAGTTAATTTATTCTGCTGCCACCACGTATGGTTCCGAGACGTAACTCCTGGCAAAAAAATGGGGTTGTTAAACAAGTTTAAAAGAGGGGAGGGGTGAGATTGTAGTGCAAATTGGAATCTGTTCGCCCTCCAGAGACGTAGGGAGTGAGAAGTATACGGCGAATGTAGAGTTAGGTCCTTCGGCAAAGGTCCCGTGGCCCAAATTAGGCTCTCCAAGGAATAAGGTGCTATCAGCGAATTTTCTATTTGTGGCCAGATGGGAGCGTGTTGTTCTGCGTTGACCCCTGCCAGCTGGGCAATCTGGGCCACCCTGTAATAAAGAGAAAAGTTTGGCAGAGAGACTCCTTCCTGTTTTTTGTGTCTGTACAAAATTTGCTGAGAAATACGGGTTTTTTTATTATTCCAGATAAAACGTGTTATGTGCGAGTTTATCGTTTTGAAGGTCAACAGAGGCACTGGGATAGGCAACGATCGAAACAAATATAGGAACTGAGTCAGAATGACCATTTTAATCGAGTGGACTCTTCCTAAAAAGGAAAGAGACGCGGAGGACCATTTTGATAAAGATTGCGTTAGTTTTTGGAGAAGAGGGGTATAGTTATACTTAAATAGCATGGATTCGGATACTGTAAGGCTGATTCCTCAGTAGGTAATATAGTGCTTCGAATGGTGGAAGTGGAAGTTCTCCAAAATTATGGTTTGTTCGGAAGGGGGAGTATTAAGAAACATAATTTCTGATTTGTCAACGTTGACCTTCAAACCAGAAATTTCCTCAAAATATTTAAGTGTATTTATAAGATTAGACAGGGACACATGTGGGTTCGTCAAAGTCAAAAGAAGGTCATCAGCAAACAGACTAACCTTGTATTCACGTATACCTATAGTTTGGCCTCTAATGTTGGGGTGTAGGCGGATCTTTTGCGCTAATGGTTCCATTACCATAGCGAATAGAGCTGTAACAAGGGGCCACCCTGCCTAGTTCCCCTATTAATAACTATTGGTTCTTGAGAGGTTGAGGGTAGTTTTAAATACAGTTGTGGCCAAAAGTATTGACACCCCTGCAATTTTGTCAGATAATACTCAGTTTCTTCCTGAAAATGATTGCAAACACAAATTCTTTGGTATTATTATCTTCATTTAATTTGTCTTAAATGAAAAAACACAAAAGAGAATGAAGCAAAAAGCAAAACATTGATCATTTCACACAAAACTCCAAAAATGGGCCAGACCAAAGTATTGGCACCCTCAGCCTAATACTTGGTTGTACAACCTTTATCCAAAATAACTGTGACCAACCGCTTCCGGTAACCATCAATGAGTTTCTTACAATGCTCTGCTGGAATTTTAGACCATTCTTCTTTGGCAAACTGCTCCAGGTCCCTGATATTTGAAGGGTGCCTTCTCCAAACTGCCATTTTTAGATCTCTCCACAGGTGTTCTATGGGATTCAGGTCTGGACTCATTGCTGGCCACCTTAGAAGTCTCCAGTGCTTTCTCTCAAACCATTTTCTAGTGCTTTTTGAAGTGTGTTTTGGGTCATTGTCCTGCTGGAAGATCCATGACCTCTGAGGGAGACCCAGCTTTCTCACACTGGGCCCTACATTATGCTGCAAAATTTGTTGGTAGTCTTCAGACTTCATAATGCCATGCACACGGTCAAGCAGTCCAGTGCCAGAGGCAGCAAAGCAACCCCAAAACATCAGGGAACCTCCGCCATGTTTGACTGTAGGGACCGTGTTTTTTTCATTGAATGCCTCTTTTTTTCTCCTGTAAACTCTATGTTGATGCCTTTGCCCAAAAAGCTCTACTTTTGTCTCATCTGACCAGAGAACATTCTTCCAAAACGTTTTAGGCTTTTTCAGGTAAGTTTTGGCAAACTCCAGCCTTTTTTATGTCTCAGGGTAAGAATTGGGGTCTTCCTGGGTCTCCTACCATACAGTCCCTTTTCATTCAGACACCGACGGATAGTACGGGTTGACACAGTTGTACCCTCGGACTGCAGGGCAGCTTGAACTTGTTTGGATGTTAGTCGAGATTCTTTATCCAACATCCGCACAATCTTGCGTTAAAATCTCTTGTCAATTTTTCTTTTCCGTCCACATCTAGGGAGGTTAGCCACAGTGCCATGGGCTTTAAACTTCTTGATGACACTGCGCACGGTAGACACAGGAACATTCAGGTCTTTGGAGATGGACTTGTAGCCTTGAGATTGCTCATGCTTCCTCACAATTTGGTTTCTCAAGTCCTCAGACAGTTCTTTGGTCTTCTTTCTTTTCTCCATGCTCAATGTGGTACACACAAGGACACAGGACAGAGGTTGAGTCAACTTTAATCCATGTCAACTGGCTGCAAGTGTGATTTAGTTATTGCCAACACCTGTTAGGTGCCACAGGTAACTTACAGGTGCTGTTAATTACACAAATTAGAGAAGCATCACATGATTTTTCGAACAGTGCCAATACTTTTGTCCACCCTCTTTTTTATGGTTGGTGTGGAATTATTTCCAATTATTACCAAAGAATTTGTGTTTGCAATCATTTTCAGGAAGAAACTGAGTATTATCTGACAAAATTGCAGGGGTGTCAATACTTTTGGCCACAACTGTACGCTACCGGGTTGTTGTAGAGGAGTTTGAGCGAGTTGATTAATTGTTGCGACATCCCCAATTTGTGCATTATATTAAACATATATTACCAGGAAACAGTATCAAAAGCTTTTTCTATACCTAAAGCAAGTATAGCTAAGGGGGTTTTACGTTTATTGGCGTTATGAATAAGGTTTAGGTTTTGCGGATATTATCTGGGGCCTGCCTTGTTGGGATAAAACCCACCTGATCTTTGTGAATAAGGCTAGGTAAGCATTTATTTATCCTGTTAGCTATTATAGAGGAAAAGATCTTGAGATCCACATTCAATAGGGATATTGCCCTGTAGTTTTTGGTGAGTAACGGGTCCCTCCCTTGTTTTGGGATAACAGTGATGTGTGCTTTGTTAAATTCCGGCGGCATTGCTTGGCCTGTTAGCATGTTATTGCAATAGATTTGGATATGTTTAAGCAAGGTAGTTTTTATAATATAGTGCGGTCAACCCATCGGGCCCCGGAGCCTTCCCAACTTTTAGGTGGTTTATTGTGGATGACATTTCCTCTTCGGAGATAGGAGAGTGTAGTGTGGCAGCGTAATTCGAGGTTAGGGAAGGTAATGGCACATTAGTTAAAAAGTCCTCCAGTTTGGGCATTGAGAAATTTGCACTGTCAGTGTATAATTTTTGATAGTAATTTTGAAACGTTTTATAGATTTTATTAGGATTAAAAGTAGTTTGAGACTGTTAGTCTTTTATAGAAAAGATTGAGTTTAATCGTTCCTTCTGTTTTAATTTTCGAGCAAGCTTTCTATCCATTTTATTAGAAAACCGATAAAATGTCGCTTGCGTCCATCTAATTGCCCTTTCAGTGCGGGTCGTTAAAAGAGTATTTAGCTTTAGCTTTAGATCATAAATTTGCTTAGTTAAGTATAATGATGGGTGTAACTGATTGGCGGTTTCTAATTTATAGAGTTCATTCTCGAGACTCAATTGCTCCTGGAGACGATTTTTCTTTTTTTGGGATGCCACCCTAATGAGTACCCCTGTGATATATTTTTTATGAGCCATCCACACATTACCCACAGAGGTGTCGGGGGTGATATTAGAGAGAAAGAAAGTATTAAGCTCTTGTTCGACCAAAAGTCGAGTCTGAGGATCAGACAATAGGGATTCGTTCAGTCTCCATGTGTACAAACGTGTATTTGCTACACCCAGTTTAATACAGAGAGTACACTATCGTGGTCAGACCAAGAGGAGGGGATATGTCTGGAATACATCAGTGATGGTATATTCTCTGAGTTGGTGAGAACCCAGTCTATCCTGGAATAAGAATGAAAAATCCTAGAAAAATATGTGTAACCTCTTGACTGTTTATGGGACTCTCTCCATGTATCAACCAGATGATGAGCTTGAAGGATATTTTCAAGTATAATTTTATCCTTCCTTGACATATCTGACCTGTTATTATTAGAGCTATCAAGAGTTGAGTCTAAAATCAGATTGAAATCACCCCCCCATATGACAGTATCATAGGGGACGGACCTCAGGGATTTTGAAATGGATTTAATTGTCTTCATTTGTAATGTCGGGGGTGCATAACAGTTAACAAGACAGAGTCGCTTCTCCTGTACCGTGCCCCAAAGGATTATGTATCTTCCCTCTGCGTCCACAGTCATACCCTCCTGCACAAATGGGAAAGAATTATGAAGGAAGATGGCTACTCCCCTCGTTTTTTTTATCATGAGAGGCAAGAAAAAATCTAGAGTAAAGCTTATGGAAAAATTTGGGGGATGAATTATTAGAAAATGGGTCTCCTGTAGGAATAGCACATCAGGGGAATGCTTCAGGTAATCAATAAAGGCGCGTTTTCTTTTTATCAGTGAATTGAACCCCCTAACATTGTGTGAAAGAGTCTTAAACATTTGGTTTGGTAAAATAAATTCTAAGTAAATCTCTGAGTAAAAAAACATCCAGGATGGATACTTTCACGTCATCTATTGATCTAGGAACCTGTTTGTAAAACATCAGCACTCTGTTAGTAGAAGGGAGGGAGGGAAACCAACAAAAAATATAAGAACATGAGAAATGGTCACAACCTATGACCAGTATGCGGGCTAAAGTGTGCCGGCCCAATATTAAGAGGACCAGAAGCAACAGCAGCCCAAATTGGAGTGGCATACTTACTCCAGGGGCACAGCGCCCAGAAACAAGAAAAAAGTAAACAATATTATATGAAAATTGTCAAAAATCATATCAAGTAATAATACTTATCAGAACAATGTCTCAGCATTTTGATTGCTCTTTGAATCTGTTCCAGTACAAACACCGGCAATGGTTTCAAGGAGTAGACTGTTCGTTATGCTGTTTTTATTGGGTCTGGTACGGTGATCTTCTATCCATTCTCTACGAGGCCTCTCTCTCTGTGGTAAAGCCCCTGGTTCTGGGACTGGGATGCCTGCTTTTTCCAGTACTTTTCTGCCTTTTTCAAGATTTCTTTGAAAGTAGGTGGAATTGTTATCTGAGAAGATTAGAGCATGTGGAAATCCCCACCTGTATTTGATATTTGCTTTTATTAAGGCAATTGTTATGTCTTTCATGGCCTTTCTCCTCATTAGAGTCGCTGGGCAGATGTCAGGGAACAAGGACACAGTGTCTGGAACGTCTGGCAGCTTATTCAATCTGCGAGCAGCGGATAGAATTAGGTCTCTGGATTCCTCATGATGCATTCTGAGGACAACATCTCTTGGGGAGGCATCAGATTTCGTATCTCCCAGGGCCCTGTGAATTCTGGTTATTTTCAAGGAACTAGGGTCTGCCTGGGGTAAGAGTGTGCGGAAGAGGCTTGAGGTAATTTCCATTAGGTTGGAGCAACTTTCTGGAAGTCCTTTAATTCTAATGTTACTTCGGCGTGAGCGATTCTCCAGATCTTCACATTTAAGTTCCAGGAATTCGATTATGGCCTCTTGTTCCTGGAGTAGTTCGCTATTATGTTCAGTAGCGTCAGCAGCGTCATCCTTTCTCCTCTCCAAATCATTGGTTCTTTGAGCAATGTCTTGAATTTGTTGCGTGAAATTATCCACAGCAGATGACAACTCAGCTCTGAACGTTTTCTGAATAGTGACCAAAAGATCCTCCATTGTCATTGGGATCATATTTGCTGAGGTGGCCTGGTCAGTTTGCTGAGATCTTTGAGGAGAGCCCTTGGAGCTCAGAGAGGTTGATCTTGACGCCGACATAGTGTGGCTAGATGGTTTTGTACGCTGAGATAATAGTTGTGTGATTGATCGGGTATTGATTTCTGATGAGGCAGATTTTTTGGGGCGCTTTGTTCAGAGACCACCTGTGTTCTGAAAGTCAGTACATGACAACTTCCTATGAGAATGGGCGCATCTTTGTGCCCGTGGTGACAGACCTAGTATTTCATTTTCATAGTCCACCAGTAACGTCTATGCCCTCTGTGTTGAATTATAGCAGAATATGGGGTAGACTTTGTAGGGCAAAATATGTCTCTAATAAAGCTCTGTTGTAGTACCCCTTTAATATTTCAGAAATATAAGGGCGGGCAGGCCAATAAGTCTAAGCACCAGGGAATATTGTCGGTCCAGAGAAGAGGTGAAGAAAAAGAAAAATTTGCAATGTAGGCAATATTGTCGAATGACCAACAGATGGAGTCCCAGCTCCTCAGATATAGAGTGAGGCAGCTTTGGAGATTACACTAGGTTTTGCAGTCTTATGGCTTCTTCTCCAGCTGGAGACAGGTAAAATATATAACCCTCTAATATGTAAACAGGAGGGTACCTTCAGCACTTTCAGGGCTCCACAGACTGGGGAGAATTCTCTTAGGCAATAATGATATGGTACCCGTTGCCCTCCTGCACCCCAGATTGGTCCCAGGCTTCTCCTTCGCCTCAGAAAGTCACCCACCTCCAGGATCAGATAGTCTGCAAGCCCGGCACTGTGAGAGTTAATGTCACTCGACCGTCGCAGGTCACTGGACACAGTGTGGAGGCAAAGCAATTAGATCAGCGAGCTCTGACTGAAACTGTAATAGAGCCGACGGCAGTGAGTCTGAGGTTGCTCTGTGAGCTTGAATGTAATGGCCGGCTCCTTCCCTGCCTGGGGTTTCCCGCCCAAGAGCAGAAAGCAGTACTTCCTTATATGGGGCTGCTTCTCAGTGTCAGGAGATAACGCCGGAGCTGAGACCCTTGACTCACCGGTAAGTATGGAGGCTCCAGTTGCTGTGCTTGTGATAATTATGGGGTGGATCTGCCTCTGGTTCTGGAAGATGGGTCTTGTTCTCAGGGTCTTCAGCTTAAAGATGGCGGGTCCGTTGCAGCTATCACCCAGGGGCTGAGGAAGCACCGCTGTCTTCAGAAGTAGATATCCTTGGTCCCCTGCGGGCTAGAGACCCGGTGTTGGTCTCGTTTTGATCCTTGTAGTGTAGGCTTTTGAGCAGGAGCCTATAGATAATGTTTGTGAATCTCAAATGTTGCTTTTTGTCTCTTGTTTTAAGGATCTATGCAGAAGCTCCAAACTTCTGCGTCCCCACACAGCAAGAGCCAGGCCACGCCCCACGCAGGTTTTTTTTTAAATGATTTATTTACAGCTTAGGAGCAGCTGATGAATACACCCATCATACTCTCCTGCTTTCACTGTTATTAGCAGCAGCAGGCAGGTGTCAGATAATGGGAGCGGTAGTCCCAACAGCTGACACCAGTGACCGGAGGTAAGCTTTATACCTCCGATCACAGCTGAGTGCTTATGCTGTCTTTGGACAGCGTAGTAACCACGGCTCTCTGACCGGTGGGGATGGTTTCACTGCCGATCAGAAGTGGTGATTGCCGCGCTGTCATGCATATGACAGCTTTTCAAACACTGTATTGTCGGGCCCCCCCATTAAAGTGAAAGCGGGTTCGGATCCGCTCTGCTGGATGACAGGCTGTATGGATGCATCATGCAACCATGCAGCCTGCCATCTAGATGTAGCAGAGCTGACGTTGAGGTCACATCCTGCTGTCCTTGACTTTTCTGCAGCGAGCATGCTGCAAAAAAGTTAACCTGTGTATTTGCAGCGTTTTTTCACCATCCATTCAAGTCAATGGGTGAAAAATGCTGCAAAAACGCTGAAATAACGCTGAAAGAAGTGACATGCTCTATGTCAAAGAAACGCTGCAAAGCACAAAATCCTGATGACAAGAAAACCAATGCATGTGCATGAGATTTCTGAAATTTCATAGGCTTTGCTGGTACTGTAGAAAGCAGCTGAATATTAGCATAAAAAAGCAGCAAAAAAAAACCACCCAGTGTGAACTAACCCTAAGATAGGAAAGTGTCTAATGAGTCTAGTAAGATGTGCCAGATTTATCATCGAGCATGCACCATTGTGATAAATTTGTCTAAGTTTCTGCTTATCTAATCTAGTTTTAGCCTGTCTAAAAGTAGAATAGTATTAATAAATCTGTGACTTTGTTCATATTTTTCTTTCGGCTTAGAGTCCAAATACTTTTTTATTATCTAATTGTAATCATTTAATATTATGTAATTGTAAATGCTTTGAAATGTTATAGGCTTTCTGCAAATCTATGGAACCAGTCTGTGGACACAATGGGGAAACATATGCTAATGTATGCAGTGCTTATTCCGACCGCGTTGCTGTGGATTATTATGGCAGATGTCAAGATGTTGGGATATTATCAGAGCACAGTTTTCATTCAGAATGTGCCTCCATTAAGTGCCCTACCAAACCTAAGGTTGGCTGTAAAGCAGTCATACCTCCTGGTAAGTATGTGTATTTATAGTGAGAGACGTCTTACTGACTCCTGATAATAGTAAAGTCATTACTTTAGGATTTGACCTTGACATCATCTTCATATGAAGAAATAATACCATTTGGGACCAATAAATCTGCATTACTTCAGACTTTTATTTTTGTTACGGCTCATACTCACTGTAGGGATTCGCTCTGGTAGGTAATGGCAGGGCTGCAGTAATGAGACAACACACAGGCTTAAAGGGGTTGTCCAGGCTTTTCACATAATCTCAGTGCATATCTGGGCTGCAGAATGTTGACAATAAGTAATTTACCTTCTGTGGCCGGTTTGCAGCGTTTGCTAGATATCAGCTCTTGCTTGTAATAAAAACGTCCGGGGGGGGGTGTGTTCTGGCATTGAAATGAGAACTGGTCGTTTCCTCCTCACTAGTTTCCCTTTCCATAGATCACTGTTCAGCGTGTGTCTGAGGGAGGAGCAGCTGGGTGGTGCTGCTCTCTGCACTGAGGCTGCTAGCTTTCCATAGATCACTGTTCAGCGTGTGTCTGAGGGAGGAGCAGCTGGGTGGTGCTGCTCTCTGCACTGAGGCTGCTAGCTTTCCATAGATCACTGTTCAGCGTGTGTCTGAGGGAGGAGCAGCTGGGTGGTGCTGCTCTCTGCACTGAGGCTGCTAGCTTTCCATAGATCACTGTTCAGCGTGTGTCTGAGGGAGGAGCAGCTGGGTGGTGCTGCTCTCTGCACTGAGGCTGCTAGAGGGGGAGGATTTGTTACTGTGTGAGGAGGGATAGGCTTGTTCATGTGGCCGGGGAGGGCTTGTTGCTATGGAGGGTGGGGTTGTTGCTATAGAGAGCATGTTTTTAGTAGAGTAGGAGGAAACGACCAGTTCTCATTTCAATGCCAGAACACACCCCCCCAGGACGTTTTTATTACAAGCAAGAGCTGATATCTAGCAAACGCTGCAAACTGGCCACAGAAGGTAAATTACTTATTGTCAGCATTCTGCAGCCCAGATATGCACTGAGATTATGTGAAAAGCCCTGACAACCCCTTTAAAGTCCAATTTCAGTGGTTTAATGCCATGTTTGCAAACAGCAGATTAACAGTAAGTAAGGAAAAACATAAATATACTCCAGCTTGGAGAACCACTGGGCCCAGACTCACCCCTTGCACAGGACGGGCTTAATTAAGAGGCTGCCAGGTCCGCGGCATCCACCAGGTGCCATTCCCAGGGTTGTTGAGAGTCTTGCTGCTATAGTCCTGCAGCACGGGGATCCTGTATACAAGTTCAGGCTAAGGCTACTTTTAGACTTCAGTTTTTCTGCATCAGGCGCGATGTGGCGAAAAATGTAAAAGCCGTATCCGGCGCCGGTTGCCACCGTATCCGGCTTTTTTGCCATAGACTAGCATTATCGCCACATTGCGCCTGATCGCCATGTGGCGTGTCCGGCTTTTGCCGGATACGGCAAAAAATGCCTGTCCGGCGTCTGCAAAAAACGTTCCCTGCAAAGTTTTTTGACAGCGCCGGACCGCTTTTCTCCACTGCGCATGCCAGAAGACTCTCGCCCTCTCCCTCTCCTGCACCGTCTCTGGCCTCAATAGATGATACGGCGGGCTGCGGCTTCTACCGGATCAGGTTTGACAACTTTTCGCCGCAGCGCGCCGGATTTAAAAAACTGAAGTCTGAAAGTAGGCTAAGTCCAGCCAAGTTCCTTTAACTTCCAGACACATACTCACCACGTGCCAAGTACCAACCTCCATTACATAGCCCCTAGCCCCTCCCACAAGTGAGGTAGACATCACATGGGCTGATCACGTGACCATGACATCATCGCAGGTCCTGTCTTTAGGGAAAAACCGGCCAAATATTAATCTGCTGGGAGAAATGTATCTCCCATCCAGTAAAACACCCTTTACTGTACCACATCACTTGCGAGTCTCTCGCATGAAAAGCTGGCACTGCCGCCGGCACTTGGACCGGAGCATGCGGCTGCATAGAATTACATGTAGCCGCACGCTCCGGTCCGATTGCCAGCGGCAGTGCCAGGTTTTCATGCGAGAGACTCACACAAGAATTGTGCGAGTCTCTCGCAAGTGAGTATGAGCCCTTATACCTTCTATCAGATTATGTTATGCAGCATTAGATCATAATCTTTTAGAGTATCTGTCACTTGCTCAAAAACATTTAGTTCAAAGGAACTTGCCAGCAGGTTTTCCCAAATGCCACAACCTCTATTTCCTCTGTACCGTAGTCCAGAATCTGTATATAAGCCCCATGCATATCCAGGAAATATCTTTTATAATTCTCCCATGCCGTATGGTAATTGGAATGGTTTGGTCTGAGGCGTGTTGCTAGTCTTTGCCCAGCACCTTCTCTCTTCCTACGGTTGCATCTTCATGTATTGATTGATGTGGATCATACATCTTACATCATCCACACCAGACCTGGAAATCTCACATCTGCGCACCGATAGCACAGAGACCTGGGCAGGCAGTGTTGTAATGCGCTTGGATAGGTAGCAAGAGTTAGGGGTTTACATGCAGATTGCTGGACTGTGGTACAAGAGGTGGTGATTTTAGTTAATTTTGGGAAAACCTGCTGACAGATTCACTTTGAATGCCTTTTAATTATCTCTGAGCTCCAGTGATTCTGCTGTTCAATTCCTTTTTGCACTGCATCACATTTTGTTTCTGGAATGCTCTATGTGAAATATCTTCTTGCAGTCCATTTGGGCATTTGTTTACAGTCTTCTCCAGGGGCATGTACTATCATCCCATTCCTCCATGACCTTTCCAACTACAGCTCTCAGCCAGAAAGGTCTGTGAAGAATCAGCTCCAATTGGACAGCAAAGCAGAGGTTTCATGTAGTGCGCTCCAGAAGAAACAAATGTGAATTTCTCTGTAATAGAGTAATGCAGCGCAAAATGGAATAAGCAGATGAATCAGGGATTCTTACAAAGGTATATAACTCAATTTTTTGAGAAAGTGACAGGTCCTCTAAAATTAGCCATTTGTAATGCTTTGCTGTGGATTATGCAGGAACTAATGTTTTGATTTGTTGGTTTGTTTGTTTTTTGTTTCATACAGGAGCATGCTGTTCTTTATGTGCTGGAGTTCTAAGGATCTTATATGACAAAGAAAAGTTAGACAGATTTGCTGAGGTATAGTATTTACTCTAGAAATTGAATACATGTATAGATAAGTATTTTATAGCAATTCAGAAGTTTTTCATATTTTGACATAAACAAGACCGTACTTTCAGGCTACAAATATGATACACAGCCACATGTACAAAACACAATATATATATTAAAATACATGTTTATTAAATATATAATTAAAATGAACAATTACAAATTAATTAAGTAATACAGAAAAGGGGTAAAGAAAACATCATAAAGTGCTGTAATGCAGCGCTCACTGGGTGCGTTGGGGGAAATTCGCTTGGCACAGGATTAACGTAGACAGGCACTTTTTTTCTCACATAAACAGTCTATGAGGTTTATTTTATACAGCATAACCCACACTGTAAGCCCTGTTGCACGTCACGGGCCTACCACAGTCCATAATATTTCAACATATGGCTTTTCCTTGCAGTCCCTAAACACGCTGGACCTCTCTGTCCAGTGACCCTGGGCGACCGCACACCAAACAGTTTCTTAACATTCATGGAACAATACAAGCACCAACAGTCTGTGGAGGTACCTTACAGGAGCTCCTGCTCCAGACGCCGACTCCTTGTCAGTTCTCTCTTTCCCAGGGGAAGCTGCCTTGCTGGGATCACTGTCCTTGTGACCAGGGCACTCCTGACAGTCCAGACCCACAGAAGGTCGGTAGCTCCAACAATGCAGGGCCCTCACAGACTCTGCTCACACATGGCCTCACCGGGTGCTATTCAGGATGTCCATCCCCCTTGGGACCATCCAACACACAGGCCTCACCAGGTGCTATTCAGGGATCCAATCCTTCGGCCAGAACCTTCCAACACACCAGCCTCACTGGGTGCTATTCAGGAATCCGATCCTATGGCCAGGACCTCCAAACACACTGGCCTCCAGGTCCAAGGCCTCACTATGTGCTCTTCAGGAAGTTAGCAGCTCCCAGGACCTTCCAGGACCTTGCACTCTGACCACTCAGGTTCAAAATACATGACCATGTGACCAGACCTCAGTCACATTATATATCCCAAACCACCCCCATGAGTGGGCGGTGTATGTGTGGCTAGCCGATCCCACCCAGCTCTCCGACTAGCCCTATAAGCCCCCTTATAGGTAAATAAACTCATGGACTACAAGTCCCAGCACAACAACATCATTTTTGGGCTTACAGCACAGATGATCTCTGTGACACATACCGGCCATTTGCAATCATGCTGGTCACTGTTTCACCATCACAATCAAGGAAACGCCCACATGCATATCCTAAGGAGCACATACAGCGCCCCCTAGCTGTAACAGGGGTCACTGCATCACAGTGCTTATGTAGGGATAGTAAGTATCAAGGTTATAGAGTGTCAAAATATGATTACAATAAAGCACCATGTGTGTACATTATAAATATATAATACATGATGATTCAAACAGATGGCGACATTTTTTTTAAAATAGGAATGATTAAAGTGCTAGTTAAGAGGCTCAAATGGCCACAGGAAAATGCACAGTTTGTAAGTATATAGCTAAAATAGACTAGCAATTTCTATAAGTAATAGTGCTCATCTGTGAGCAAAAGAAGTGGGCAAAAAGGCCAAACATAAATGTGCACATAAAAACAATGTTTGTACTAAGATCTACATAAAAACATAGAATATAATGACAACAGATGACCAAGGTAAAGAAATAAATACAGACAGATGGTAAGTAATTGATTCAAAGTATGAGTACCCACTGCTATTGCACCTGCCCGATACGCGTTTTGCCGATGGCTTTTTTATTTAAAAAAAAATTTGAAATCTGTTTGAACCATCATGTATTATATACTTAAAATGTACACACATGGTGCTTTATTATAATCATATTGACACTATTAGGTTTTCTTTACCCCTTTTCCATTTTTCATAATTAATTTGGAATTGTTAATTTTAATTATATATTTAATAAACATATATTTTTATATATATATATATATATATATATATATATACACATATAGTGTGTTATGTACATGTGGCTGTGTATCATATTCGTAGGCTCTATATTTATCATGGATACACAGCAAGTAGCTATACTAACTTCTTTTTGTATTTAAAAGACCGTATTTACAGTTTGTGCTTCCTTAGGCACTCACTTATCAGCGAACCCCATCTCTTTTCAGTATGACATCACCATGGCAGCATTTTTATGCAGATCAAGACTGAAAATGAATGGAACAGCAGTAATGCATGTGGACTGCCACTTCATTCTAAGAAAGAAAAAAAAGTGCCCCATTCTGACCATTGTTGGAGTTCCAGCATTTGGACCATCACACATCCACAGAGTAGAAACAATATAATAGGTCTCTGACACACCTTTTACTACAGGCAACCCTCTAGATGGAGACCCAACTTTGATTCTCCACATTTCAAAAAAATAATTGTCACACACCACTCAAGTGGCATCAACTTCCACAGAGTAGAAACAGTATAATAGGCCTCTGACAAACCTTCTAGTATAGGAAACCCACCAGATGGAGACAACTTGGAGTCTCCACATTTAAAAAAAAAAGTTTGTAACATCAGCAGCAGTAGTTAAAGCAGACACAGTAGACACCACAAAGATAGCGCAGACTACAATAACGCAAGATCAATACAAGACAATAAAAATGACACCATCACCTACTCTGCCCAATCTGCGACTCGGGTGCAAAAGTCATTGGAGATTCATGACTTGTTCATGTTGATGAAAGTTAGACAGGCGAGCTCAGGCTACTCTTCCATTTTTGAAGACCAAAATGCAATAGGGTCCAAATTCCCCCTGATGGCATTGATATTGAGCTCCAGATACTCCTGCACCATCCTTTCCAGTCATTCACAACATGTCAGACTTGTACTCTGTTCTGCTAGTGCACGGGCTGGTCTAAAAAATGTGTTAAATGAATAACAAAAAGTGCTTATGCCAGTTACACTGCTGCTTCTAATGTTTTTGCGATTACGCCTTGATATTCCTGGGGTAGGACGGCTAGAGCTGGGATGCACACTGTGTGCCTCACTGCTGTATTGGGGAAACCACACTTAAGATTATCTACAAGCGTGTTTCGATACTCCAACATGCGCGCATCCCAAACATGTGGCTAAATTTCCTCGTGTACTGTGGATCTAACAGAGTGGCAACCTAGTAGTCAGCACTATTTCTAACCTTAAGAATACGAGCATCATATTGAAGCAAGAAATTGCTCATGTGTCGGGCTCTTCAATGAGTTTCATGTCCATGGTGTGTTGGTGGCAGGGTAACATGCAAGGTTTCTTCCTCTGTCCCCTATTGCCAACCACAGACAACAGAGTGAGGCTCATTATCCTCTTCATTTCCTGACTGTTGCGTGTCCATCACCTCATCCTCCTGCATGTGTTCCTCGGCTCCTGCATCTTCACTAACAGTTTATCTGGTACCATGAGTCCCCCTTTGATCACTGTAAGCCACCCTCCCATGTCATTCGCCTGTATGACGACACGACGACAGTCTGGAAATTGTCCCTTCTGCATCCTCCTCTGCTTCTACCTCTTTCTCTGGGACCATCACCTCCTCACGCAGATTATTCAAAGTGTGCTCCAGCATGTAGATAGCTGGAATAGTGATGCTGATGATGGCATTGTCAGCACTAATCACCTTACTTGCCATTTCAAAACTGTGCAGAAGGGTGCAGAGGTCCTTCATCTGTGCCCACTCCGCAAGAGTGATTTGCATCAGTCCGTACTGCGTTGGCCCAGGCCATGCAAAAGGATATACTGCTCCAGGGCTCATTGCGCTGCCACATGTGGAGAGTGGAATTCCACCATATAGGAACATTGCTAATCAAACGGTTAACCGATAGGCAGAAAGACCTCTGTAGCAATGCAAGTCGATGACCTTCGGGGTGCGATCGCCAAAAGTGAGCACACAGTGACCAAGCTTTCTGCAGCAGCACATCCAGGCTGGGATAGTGGGAAAGAATTTGCTGTACCACCAGATTGAGGATGTGAGCCATGCAAGGCATGTGTGTGAGGTTGCCACAGTGTAGGGTCAACCACCAGGTTTGCACTGTTATCGCATACGGATTTCCCTGGCTCCAGGTTTAGTGGAGACTAGAGTTGAGCGACTTTGGTCGGATCGGGTTTCATGAAACAAAATTTGTTTCAGATGAAACTCGTCCGACTAGGGCAAAAAAAGTCGGAGTTTCGTCTGAAACCTATTCCCCATTGACTTGCATTGGGGTTGGGTTTCGGACGAAACTCCGACTTTTTTTGCCCTAGTCGGACGAGTTTCATCTGAAACAAATTTTGTTTCATGAAACCCGATCCGACCAAAGTCGCTCAACTCTAGTGGAGACAGCCATTGCTCTAACTTGGCCTGAATACATGTCCACAACTCTTGAGCTGTGTGACTGCAATCTCCAATGCATAATAATTTAAACATTGCCTGATTGCTGTGAACCATGGCTGCCAGTATAGAGGTGGGAGAGATTCTATCTCAATGTTGGAATGCGTGTCTGAGTACAGGAGTGGTTGAGGGCACAGGTGAAGGATATAGAGGAGGTGGAGGAGGCAGAAGCAGTGAAGGAACTGTTAAATACAGAGGTTTGTCCCTCAAGTCTTGGGGATTCCAAGACTTGTGGAGCAGCCCCTTGACTGCCAGGCCCCATAGTCGCCCAGTCAGTGAGATATAACACCCCTGTCAATGTTTGCTCGTCTAGGTGTCAGTGGTGAAATACATTCTGCTAGACATAGATTTTTTTCAGGGAGCAGGTGATGTTGTCGGCAAAATGCTGGTGTAGCGCAGGCACAGCTTTTTTAGAGAAGTAATAGCGACTGGGCAACTGATACTGGGGGACTGCGACGGCCATCTACTTTCTGAAACCATCTGTATCCACCAGGCGGAAAGGCAGTATTTCCGTGGCCAACAAATTGAAGATGGTGGAGTTCAAGTTCTTAGCTTTGCCATGCATAGGAGAAACATTCTTTTTCGTGACCACAATTGTGGGACCGAGGGCTGGCTGCTGTGCTGAGAGAGGGCATAGTAAGGAGAACAGGACAAACTGCTGGATTGTGAGTGAGATGCAGGCGGAGATGTTATGGTGGATTGATCAAGATGTGTTGTGCTAGGTGACACAAAAACAGCAGTCATGTCTACTTCCATAACAGCTGACAGACTCCCAGTGATGGGTAAATAATTGTAGTTTCTGCGGCCGGAGACCTGTGTGAGAAGACTTGGAATGGTGACGGAGGAGGAAGAAGCAGCAGATGGAGTTGATGGGATGGCCTGTGGTTGGCGAGGTCCGCTAGTCCGCATTTTAGCGCAGTGAGATTCCCACACTAAGGCATGCTGATCACGTATGTGTCGATTCATGCATGTAGTTGTCAAATTATTTCAATTATTGCCTTTAATGAGTTTTTTTTTTTTTGCAAATTTGACAGATAATGTGTATTGGTTCAGCCTTTGTCTCAAAAAAGGCCCAGGCTAGGCAACCCTTGCCTAATCCTGCAAACTGCACACTCGGAACAAGTGCTGGCCACAGTCAGAGTTAAGGCTGAGGATGCAGTGCTTGTTATGGTTGCATCACTTTGTGTCTGTGTGGTAAACCACAATGTAACCTCTTCATCTTTCTCCTCCACCTCTTCTGCTGAGCTACTCAGCTGTGTACCTCAGGGTTCACACCACGTGGGATCTACAACCTGATCGTCATCCTCCTTGTTCTCACACTCCTCACCCTGAGAGTCACCCTCCACCTCTTCCTGCCCTGACACCACTGTACATTCCACATGCTCCTCTGGTATCTGAGTCTCCTCGGGATCACCTCCACCTTTGGTGGTTAACGTCTTTTGACAAGGGGCTGAATTCTGCTCAGACCCTACTTCATCTGGTCCCAGATCCAACATAAACAAATTTTGGGCATCGGTGCAGATCTTTTCCTCCTTTCGATTCTGTGATTCTTGGCAGCAGACCTCTGATGCCCATGGAATAGAATGTGTGAACAGCTCTGGAGAATGGCACATCTGAGGTTCACCACAGTCAGTTGGGCATTTGCAAATTTTTGGCATGGGGGAAACAAGGGCAATTGTGGTGCCACCTCTGAGGATTGTACTGTGTGTTATGTGGTGGAAGAGGAGGGGAGGCCATTTGATGCAGCGATTGCCATCCACTGTAGCACATGCTCTTTCTGAGCCTCATCTACAAGGCGTACTGCTGTGCAGCTGCCAAAGAAAGGCAGTCAAGTAGCCAGGCCTGTAACAGATATTGCCAGTGGTCTTTGGGCAGGACAAGACTGTGTTTGTTCAGTTGAGCTTTCATTTACATTAATGGCTAACCCACGTACATGTCGAACAAGCCTATTCTGTTGTGAGTTCATTTTTCCCTTCACCAGTGAGGTCTGATGAACTCCCTCTTCTGGCGAAGGAAGGTAGTGAGGCTGATTACCAAACAGCTGAGCAGGTAGATGATGACTGGGTCACAGGAACTGATGACTGGATATAAGGCAGCCGACGCCCTGCTGCCTTGCCGGTGATTTTCCTGCTGGATTCTTGGAGACCAGTCTGATTTCTCTTCTCAAAGCTAAGTTTTGCTCTGCCTTTTGTACACTTTAGTTCTGGTTTTGTTTGCCTTGTTTTTTGGAGTTCAGCCATCCCCGGCCGGGGGTGAGCTGAATTCCATTTTTGTCTCTGATCTATTGATCTCTGGCTCTGTCTTCAGAATATACCTGAGTGCTGATATAGTTTTTTTGAAGCCTAGCGACTTCAGGGCCTGTTTTTCCTATCAGTCTGTTGGTTCACTTTTGGATAGGGTTTTTGCGGATTGCAGACAGCAGCTTTTCTATCCTGTCCTATTTAGTTAGCTTGGACCCCATCATTTGCTCAACCTATCTTTCTATCTGTGTTAGTGTTTTTTCATCTTGCTTCACAGTCATTATATGTTGGGGGCTGCCTATTGCTTTGGGGTCTGCTCTGGGGCAGTTTAGATTTCCCCTTTCTGTCTTTAGGCTAATTTAGTTCTCCGGCTGTGATCAAGGGGTCTAGGGCACCGTAGGAACCCCCCACGGCTACTGCTAGTTGTTGTGGATAGGTTCAGGTGTCTGCTTCCAACTTCTCTGGTTTTCTGCACTTAGCTATTATTTTTGTTTTTTCCTCCTTCGGTGAGTCATCCATAACACTATTCCTTCTTCCACCACAACCTCGTTTTTTCCCACTCATGTTGTAAATAGCCTTCCCCTCTTGTAACCTGCTTTTTCACAATCTTAGGCCTACAACTGTCAGTCACCTATCACTGAATGAACAATCACTATTTATTTTCTTAGATAATGTGCCTGCATACCTTTACTCTGGAACCACGGTCAGGATGAAAGTGATGGTTCCAGAGCAAAGGTATTGTTGCTCCACATTGTTGATACCGCACTATATTTATGCTGTCAGTGAGGTCTATAGCTGTAGAGGGAAGATTAAGTCAGGGATGCTACAGTCAATTGTATCTACACCAAAATGGTATAAATAAAAACATCGGCTTGTTCCCACAAAAATTAAGTCCTCACCCAGCCCCAAATCATGAAAAGTGGAGACACTACAGGTCTCAGAAAATGGCGCATTTTGTTTTTTTCACCAATGTTTGGATTATTTTTTCCCCACTTTAAAAAAGAACCTAGACATGTTTGGTGTCTATGTACTCGTACAGACTTGAAGAATCATAGTGGCAGGTCAGTTTTAGCATTTAGTGAACATGGTAAAAAAAAAAAAAAAAACAACAACTGTGGAGTTGCACTTTTTTTGCAATTCCACCGCACTTGGAATTTTTTCCCATTTTCCAGTATGCGATATGTTAAAACTAATGGTGTCGTTGAAAAATACAACTTGTCCCGCAAAAACAAGCCCTAACATGGCCATTTTGACTGAAAAATAAAAAAGTTATGCCTTTGGGAAGAATGGGAGCAAAAAATGAAAATTCCTCCGTCATGAAAGGGTTAAGTGGAAATCTGAATTCTGATTTGCTACTAAAACACAGTTTTAGCACAAACTATTGGGAAAAGCTAATTGACAATCCAGGCTGCACCCCAATATTAGGCCTAACATTTTTAAGTGGAAATCTGGCCTTCTTTTTTGCCACTGAAACACCGTTTTAGCGCAAACAATTGGTAGCAGCAAATGGGGCTTTTGGAGACTGCCACGCAGGTCTTGCACAATCTACTTAGATGCTAAAAGATCGATTTCACACAGAACAGGATCCTATCTATTTAACTGGCAAGTTCATTTTCAGCACCTCTCTGCAGTGTGACACTGAGACAATGGTGCCAGCAAAACAAGATCTCTGCTTTTTTTATGGCCAGGGACATGTGACTTCGGCAACCAATCACAGAATGTGTCATGACGTTGTGTATGGTTTCGGCGCCCTGATTGGCTGCCGGAGTCAACACAAAGTTAAGAGAAAAAAATGGCGCGCCGCTCCTGTAACCTCTCCACATCCCCTCCCCTCATCAAACATGTCCCCCCGTTACCCCCCACTCATCATACCGCACTACTATCCTAGCCACAGTAATAACAAAAGCTTTAGTGGAAACGTGATGATTTACTGAACTGTGACCGATTTTTTCTGACTTTAAGTAAAAACTCTTGAGAAAGCTAACACGAATCCGAATGTGCTACGTTCGTGCCGAATTTGAGATTGGTGAACGTTTTTTGAACATACCTTTAAATTGTATGTTGTTAGCTGTATGCTACTGGGTCGCCCTCCCAGGGCTGTGGGGTACTCGTTACCGGGCCGGTGACAGGGGAATGTGTCACAGCAGCGGTGACCCGGTCCGTGGCCCTGGGCACCCAAGTAATGGGGGAATGTAGTTAATAGAATGGAATAGTTTGTGATGCCACCTGTGGTGTTCGGCAAGGGAGGTGTTAAGCCGACGCTGCAGACAGATCCTTCGGGACAGATGGTGTAGTGCAGCAATGATGGTATAGCCCTCCACAGGCAGGGCTGTTGTCCCAGGGCAGTGTAGAAGTGGGGACACTTAAGTGGTGTAGTGTCCGGCGCAAGGGATGTAGCTGTGTCAGGCAGACGGACGCAGGAAGGAATGGAGGACACCAGGGCATGTAGTTCCAAAGCCTTACTCACAGTCAGTAATGCCCGCTTCTGTGCCGTGTCCTCCGGGTCAGGGACTCAGTCAACCTCCAGGCAAGATGGAAAGCTCCCCTCCAACACTCCGCCAACTTATGTGCCTTTCCTGAACGTCTCCTCTATAGCGCCTTTAAGTGTGAAGATCTCCAGTACCGTGGTACTCTGGAGTTCCTCCTGACAGATGTTCCCAAGAACTCTACTTGTACGGCAGACAGCTGTAGCCTGCTTTGGGGACTCCCTTCTCCTGAGTCCCGGCTCTCTATCCGATTGCTGTTGTGCCCCAAGTCTTAGATGGGAGTAATGCATTTACAGCCAACTACTCCACCGGTGTCTGCTGCAAAACCATAAGTGTCCATACAACCTCGGGGACCGGGCCCCGGCTGTCATGGTTTGAACAGGGTTCTTGCCCTGCACTCACAGGGTTAAGTGTTCGTGGCCTCTTTCTGGATCTGGGAGGGGTATTTATACTCACTCTTTACCAGGATTCTCTGTCAGCTATACTGTTGTTCTGGTGTGTCTGACCCCTGGTGTGCGTGTATTCTGCGTTGCTTGTTTGATTCCCGTGTATGACCCGGCCTGTTCCCTCACTCTGTACTCCGTCTCTCGCTTTCGTACTACAGTCTTCTCCGGTTCTGACCTCCTGGCTTGGCTATCGTTACTCCGTTACAGTTTGTCCCTATTGTACCGTCTATTGCCCGTTCTGGTTTTCTGACCTATTGCTACGTCCTGACTATCCTTTCTGTCTAAACCCCGTGGTACTGTATTGCTATCTGGTGCTTTGACCCTGGCTTCGTCTGGTTTCTGTCTCTGTCTATGCCCCTTGGTAACATTGCCCCGTAGTTACCTTTCTAGGAGTTTCCCTGCAGCTCCTAGATCTGTGGAGCTTAGGCCACGCCCCCAGCAGTCATGTGCTTCAGGTCCTGATACTCTGAAGCACGCATCGTCACCGCTGCTGCCCTGCTCCACAGGTATCTGTGAGTACTGTCTTTGTACTCAGGACACCCGCACTGGCACAGTGAACCTGGAGGTTGGGAGGACAATACCCTGTCAATTCCTATGGGGCTAGCAATCATCTAATCCCCAGAACTCCCGCCCTGACAAGGGCAGTCCACAACTGACCCTATTATACATGCCCTGCACTTTCCCTATAACGGGGGGTGTCCTTTGTGGACTGCCCTTGTCAGGGCGGGAGTTCTGGGGATTAGATGATTGCTAGCCCCATAGGGATTGACAGGGTATTGTCCTCCCAACCTCCAGGAAATATGGTCATTGTTTGATCACTGAAGACTCCCGTCTCTCTCTCAACTCTTGGGTGAGATCATTCTATTTTTTTTATTGTGTTTATGATCTCATTCGCATTATATATACATATGTTTAGCCAGTATTACAGGCTTTTAACATCTGCATTTATTTATATGTGAAGGTTTTGGTCATGGCGTGTAAAATGAACTAATAGGTCGCCATTTCCTATGGTTTGTTGTCTAGTTGCATTTAGGTAACAAAAATCCTTGTATTGGTCGTTCTAGGGCCTGATTCTTTGCTGTATTATCAGGTATCTTTACTTGATCGACTATTTCTTTTATGAATTTTGGTGACACACATGTTGTTTCTATCTTTTATATTATATATTAGTAAAAGTTATGTTTTAAATTTCACTAATTGCTGTATATTACATCATTTTACAGACAATCATCTTGGCTTTCTCACAGATAAATTTAGCTTTTAACTGTTTAACACATACAGAAATTAGTTATGCAGATTCTTGTCATGTCTCGGCATTATTGTTTTCCACCTGGTAATCTTTTTCTTCATGTATACAACCTGTTCTCACTTTACCTAATAGCTCAGAGTGTTATTAGGTTGATTCCTAAGCGAAAGGTCACTAGTTCAAAATGAGGAGCAAACAAGAAGAAGAATTCCTAACAAAAGAGAAACCTCATTATCCAGCTCTTCGATAGTGGTCTCTCTTTCAAGAAAATTGCCAAACTGCATCATGTGAGTGCCATGACAGTTGTAAAAATACTAAATGAAGTCCATCCATCCATTCAAAAACCAAGAGGTAGACGTCCAGGCAATATATCGGCATCAACAAACATGGCAGTGGAGGTGGTTCGTATGCTTTGCAATAGTGAGATCACAGACGTCCATGCTAGCACCTTGCAACGCATGTTACACAAGTCTGGAATGGTTTCTTGAAAAAAAGTGAAGAAAACTCTGCTTCAATAAGCTTCTGTTCGAGTTTGCAAAAAAGTACAAAAAGTGGACAGTAGAAGATTGGAAACGAGTGATTTGGAGTGAAGAAAATCAATAGACTAGGTTCCGATGAGTGCAAATGTATCTGAAAGAAATAAAGGATTGAGAAATTGAAGGAACTGTCAAGTTCAGGGGAGGAAGCCTGATAATAAGGTGTTGTTTAACAGCCAAAGGCATTGAATACTTGACCACGATTGATGGTGGTCTCAAGGCTGAGCTATATGTGAGTATCCTGCAAGACTAGTTACTATGGGTATGAAAAGGATGACGTAGTGTTCTAGGAGTACAGTACAGTGACATCAGACCCATCAGTACCTATCTATTTCTTTTTTTGGTCCATCTGTATTCATCATAAAACTCAGCTATCAATACGTCGCCTGCCCAGACATTTCCGGGTTACTGTGATGACATACTCTCGTTCCACTACTGCTCCATTTGAATAACATCAATCTAGGAAATCTCCCTGGGACTCAGATTTGCAGCACACCGTACCCCTCCCATTTCCATGATGATGTTCGTGCGCCTGTGCATAACCGCCATTCTAAAATAAATCAAAAGGTGCGTGTAAAAGAATCTCGAGCTTGTGATCTTGTGACAAGCTGAAGACATTTACTATATGTGCATGTGTTGCACGCCGCTAGGTTCAGATAGGGGTGGAACAGGTCTCATGAATTCTTTGGAACTCTGGGTGGAATGGTTACTCAGGGCGACCATATACTGCAGCTTCCTAAGGCACAAGGTGGATCCACTTAGTCCTCATGAACAGATGAACAGTGTAGTTGAATGTCACAGCACATTCAGTACAATTCAAGTCTCTTAAGCACAGACTTCATAAACAGTACAGCTGCTTCTTAGAGGCACATTGACTAAAGGGCCCTTTACACATAGCGATATCGCTAGCGATATCGCTAAAGTGTCACCGATTTTGTGACGCAGCAGCAATATCACTAGCGATATTGCTACATGTGATACTCACCTCCGACCGGCTCCCCCGCTGGCTATTGCTGATCGCGCGAGATCAGCCTGGTCCATTACTCGTCGTCGGCTTCCTGCAGGTGCTGACGAGCGAGCCATGGACGCAGGAGGAAGACGGTCACCCTTGCCGCGTCTGACAGGTGAGTACGACCGCTGACCGCTGCTGCATCGCTAGTGAGATCTGCCTGTTTGGCAGGTCACTAGCGACCACTTAGCGATGCAACAGCGATCTTGACCGGGTCATATCGTGGTCGAGATTGCTGGTGTATTGCTAAATGTAACGGGGCCTTGCCTTAGCCGTCTCTTTTGTTAGCACAGTTCAGCATAGATCATGAGTCTACAAAGGCACAGCAGTACTCAGCATTTCTTCTATCTCAGTGAGATGGAGGAGGTGGAGGGTTTGCTGAGGGAGATTATCCCTGTAACACAACTTCTTATCCTACTTATCTTCCTGCTCTTGATAGACTTTCTCAAGTCCCAGTATAGGGGTAGCCCAGCTCCATTCTGTAATGGAATCCTGCGTTCCTATGGTTCACTAGCCTGAATGTATTTTAGAGACAGATCATACACCACTCATCCCTTTCGGCTGCTGCCAGAATGTAAACAAGTTTTCCATAATCCCCCTGGGGCTCTGCTAACCACTCCCTGACTCCTGTGACTATGTTAACCCCTCTAGTTGCTGGATGCTTTTGAAGCAACAGCAGTTAGCACTATTTCTGCATGTCACACATGCTGCCCCTTTAAGAGCAGGGAAATGTCTCTCCATATTTGTACTGTATATAGCCAGTCATATAGCTGTTCATATACAACTGTTTCATAGAAGTTTACTGTATTTCGAACAATGTTTTCTTTGAAACACTGCAGCATTTTAGAGTAAACATAGATGTTTGCAATTTGGAGGACCTATCCTTGTTTCATGCTGATTTAGAAAGCATTAGTCTGATGAATTTTCTTTAAAGTAAAATTAAAATGTATATTTTCACAGGCAACAAAGAAATGGCCTATAAATATCTTGGATATACTTCATAAAATAAGACTTCACATATCTGTACCCCAGTGTGACGTTTTTGGTTATCTCAGTGTGGAGTCAGAGATAATTGTTCTTGTTGTACCAGTCGACAATCAAACGAAAACAATACAGGTAAGATTGCATATTATTCTTTAGGGTCATTTAGTCAGGATAAATAAACTTATTACAATTCTCATGTGACCGATTACTGTTGAACCATGATTTTGCTATATTTATATTTTAAAAATTATATTTTAAAATCTAAATATGATGGATTTATGAAAGAACAGTCATGTGTAACCTACATGCTTGGCTTCTGTGAGGAGGTAAGTGCAATTATGGATGTTGTTCATGAAGCTGATGTGATTTATCTGGAATATATAAAGGCATTTAATACCGTTCTATACAACAGCTTGGTACTGAAGCTTCAAAAGCAAGGGCTGGGAGAAACTGTATGCAGATAGGTAAAGAACTGGTTGAAGGGACTCTTTCAGTGCAGAAAGACTGTCCAAATCAAGTACAGGTGCTCGATGCACAAAGGTGTGGCCAATCATTTAAGCGCACCTTCCTCCCTGCTTGTTTTACCTCTATATTCACCCCCTCCTCTTCTTTTATTGACAGCTCTGACTACATAGAGTCAGAGAACGGCAGAGTTAGGCTAGTTTCACACTTGCGCCATTTTGCGCACCATTTCGAGCGCACATAAAACGCATGCAAAAAGCGCTTGCAAACGCTTGTAAGCGCTACGATATTTTTTCGCATCATCGTGTGCATTACGCCAAAAAATGCAGCGTTTGTATGCGTTTTCAAGCGTTTTTCCATGCGTTTGCGTTTTTTATGCGCATGGATTGTCTAGGTGTCACATTTCACAGGAGGAAAATCCTTGAAAAATTCTTGCAACAGACTCCACCAATGGGACATCAGTGGGCGTGTGTCATGGGAATTCTTTATATAGACCCTGTTTACATCAAAATTCTTCACATTTTCTTGCATTTTCCTTTGCGAAACATGGATCTGCGCTGGAAGAGTTTTCACTTCAACTTGGATCTGGACATCGCGATGGCTCAGGCTTATGCAGTTGCTTGCCATCAACAAAGGGAGAGAGAGAGACAGCGAAGACGGCAGCGGCGGCATTTGTGGATACATCCGATTATTGAACTCCGGGAGAGCCGTGGAGCGTACCACACCCTCTACAGCGAGCTCCAGGCAAACCCGGAGAAATTTACTGATTATACCCGGATGTTCCAACAAAGCTTCAAGGATTTGCTTGGTCGTGTCCAAGAATCCATCCGGAGACAGGACTCACAGCTCCGTCGTGCAATTCCTCCTGTGGAACGGCTCCTGGTCACATTACAGTACGTAATATTGCAAAACCAATGCCTGCATAATTTTCTTTGTTGTGACATGTACTATTTCAAAGCTGGCAGAATTATTGTTCTGCCATGTAGTAAACAAAGACCTGCAGAATTATTTTTATGCCATGTACTAATATTTTTTTTTTCTTGTATTGTTTTAAAAAACCATATACAGTACAGACCAAAATTTTGGACACACCTTCTCATTCAAAGAGTTTTCTTTATTTTCATGACTATGAAAATTGTAGATTCACTCTGAAGGCATCAAAACTATGAATTAACACATGTGGAATTATATAATTAACAAAAAAAGTGTGAAACAACTGAAAATATGTCTTATATTCTAGGTTCTTCAAAGTAGCCACCTTTTGCTATGATTACTGCTTTGCACACTCTTGGCATTCTCTTGATGAGCTTCAAGAGGTAGTCACCGGAAATGGTTTTCACCTCACAGGTGTGCCCTGTCAGGTTTAATAATTGGGATTTCTTGCCTTATAAATGGGGTTGGGACCATCAGCTGTGTTGTGCAGAAGTCTGGTGGATACACAGCTGATAGTCCTACTGAATAGACTGTTAGAAATTGTATTATGGCAAGAAAAAAGCAGCTAAGTAAAGAAAAACAAGTGGTCATCATTACTTTAGGAAATGAAGGTTAGTCGATCCGGAAAATTGGGAAAACTTTGAAAGTGTCCCCAAGTGCAGTGGCAAAAACCATCAAGCGCTACAAAGAAACTGGCTCACATGAGGACCGCCCCAAGAAAGGAAGACCAAGAGTCACCTCTGCTGCGGAGGATAAGTTCATCCGAATCACCAGACTCAGAAATCGCATGTTAACAGCAGCTCAGATTAGTGACCAGGTCAATGCCACACAGAGTTCTAGCAGCAGACACATCTCTGCAACAACTGTTAAGAGGAGACTTTGTGCAGCAGGCCTTCATGGTAAAATAGCTGCTAGGAAACCACTGCTAAGGGCAGACAACAAGCAGAAGAGACTTGTTTGGGCTAAAGAACACAAGGAATGGACATTAGACCAGTGGAAATCTGTGCTTTGGTCTGATGAGTCCAAATTTGAGATCTTTGGTTCCAATGACCGTGTCTTTGTGCAACGCAGAAAAGGTGAACGGATGGACTCTACATGCCTGTTTCCCACCGTGAAGCATGGAGGAGGAGGTGTGATGGTGTGGGGGTGCTTTGCTGGTGACACTGTTGGGGATTTGTTCAAAATTGAAGACATACTGAACCAGCATGGCTACCACAGCATCTTGCAGCGGCATGCTATTCCATCCGGTTTGCGTTTAGTTGGACCATCATTTATTTTTCAACAGGACAATGACCCCAAACACACCTCCAGGCTGTGTAAGGGCTATTTGACCAAGAAGGAGAGTGATGGGGTGCTACGCCAGATGACCTGGCCTCCACAGTCACCAGACCTGAACCCAATCGAGATAGTTTGGGGTGAGCTGGACCGCAGAGTGAAAGCAAAAGGGCCAACAAGTGCTAAGCATCTCTGGGAACGCCTTCAAGACTGTTGGAAGACCATTTCCGGTGACTACCTCTTGAAGCTCATTGAGAAAAAGCCAAGAGTGTGCAAAGCAGTAATCAAAGCAAAAGGTGGCTACTTTGAAGAACCTAGAATATAAGACATATTTTCAGTTGTTTCACACTTTTTTGTTAACTATATAATTCCACATGTGTTAATTCATAGTTTTGATGCCTTCAGAGTTAATCTACAATTTTATAGTCATGAAAGTAAAGAAAACTCTTTGAATGAGAGGGTGTGTCCAAACTTGTGGTCTGTACTGTATATAATATTAATTTTTGTTCTCTGTTTTGCAGATTCCTGGCTACTGGAGAAAGCCTTTCTTCACTCAACTTCCAGTACCGGATTGGAATCTCCGCCTTGTCGGGAATTGTTGCGGACACCTGCCGGGCTTTGTGGAACGTTCTTTGTCAAGATTTTATGCCCCAGCCCACCACTGAAAAGTGGTTTGAAATAGCCGAAAAAATTCTGGACAGTCTGCAATTTCCCCCACTGTTTGGTAGCGGTTGATGGGAAACATCCGGATAATCAAACCCAAAAGAACAGGCTCTGAGTACTATAATTACAAATTGCAGACTGTATGTTTGTTGCTGTGGACATTGGGGCATTTGACCGTGGGAATGACTCTCAGGCTTTTAAGAACTCGGACATGGGCCGGAGGTTGTATGGCAACAATTTCAATTTCCCCATGCCACGGATTCTTCCCAACACCTAATGTACGCCACAGCCATTTGTAATGGTTGGGGATGAGGCATTTCAGATGTGCCAAAACCTGTTCAAACCCTACTCCAGACGGGACTTGGACCACACCAAAAACATTTTTAATTACAGGCTGACCAGGGCCAGAAGAACTGTAGAGTGTGCCTTTGGTATACTTGTCTCCAGATGGCGCATTCTCGGCACAACCATTAATCTGAAACTGGAAACAGTGGATGAGGTGGTGAAGGCCTGTGTGGTTCTATATAATTTTGTGATGGCTAAAGAGCACCTGAACTTTGAACTCGATGATGCAGCTCCTAACCCATTGCCTGAATTCACTCAGCACCCTCTCTGGTCACCATTGAAGTTGGTCAAATAAGGGACCAATTTGCGGCCTACTTCATCTCAGATGTAGGACGGGTGGAATGGCAAGATCAAATGGTATAAAAATGTTTTCTTGTGTGTATGTTAATAAAAAAACTGTTTTGCTACCTGTACAGAGTGCACTCTGTCTTTTTACACTCCAATACAATAATCAACTGGCCAGGTGTACCAGTGAATTCATGATGCTGTGTTTTGTGCATTATGAATTTAATAGCACTCCTGACCAGGTGACTATACACACACACAAGTTGTATGACCTTTATCATCTCTACAGTTTGTGTTCAATTTGCAGTGACGGTGGAGATAATGCAACTAATATTTGTGTCACCTGGCCTGATGTTACAAATAGTGATTTGGGGATGCACTAGCATCCATCACTCTTTATGATACCTGACCATGTGACTATAAATATTATTTGTAGGATCACCACTGTGGCTTGAGTTTAAACTCAGACTGGAGAGATAATAAAGTTTATACAACTTCTACAATCCCCAGGCCTGGTGTCATGCTGAAGTAAGGATGCCCAAACTAACGCATCCTGACTTCAGAATGTTATCACACATGGGCAGGAGAATACACATATGAGTTATACTGCAGCATCGCTACAGTCTGCCTGAAATATATGCAGACTGAAGCGATGCTGCAGGTTAAAACTCATATGTGTATTCACCTGCCAGGTGTGATAAATAGTTATGATACAAGGCCAGGGTATTGTACAGGTAACGTGTATTTTCCCCATCATCTCCTCAGTTTATTCAACACACACTGAATAGAGGATGTGGTTAATTACAAGGTATATCTAGAAGCCCCAGGCCTTGTCTCACAATAAGTGAATTGATGATGGTAAAAACACACCACCCTCAATTAACTTTTTATGATACCTGGCAAGGTAACAATAGATATGCCTTGCGCTCAACACCATCCTCTATTCAGTCTGTGCAATATTAGCATACTGAAGAGTCTGGTTGGGAAAATACAAGTCATATATTTCTGTTTTTGACTACACATATCTCCAGGAATGACACAAGAAACATGTGTCACTATAATGGAGCTATGTGTGGGCAAAAATGCAGGGTGTATGGCGCAGTGTGTGTACGCGGGGAAAGACACATTAATCAAAACGTATTTGGTGGAAGCAGAATTGCACATTTATTTTTAAAAAAAATTATTGTGAAGGACGTTTGGGGGAAGATTGGGCTACTTTGGGGGTGTGGAGAGACGAGGAACGGCTGGAAGGCGAGGAAGGGGTTCTAGTGGAAGGGGCGACGAAAGTAATGGGGGAAGGGAGATCAGGGATGGAACTGGAGGCAGGGTGAGACACATTAGGAGGAGAGGGGGAGGAACAAACAAAGGCATTTGTTTTTTATTCTTCTTGGGTGCCGGAGTCTCTGCCTGGACCTACTGCCACTGTGTGACCGCCTTACAGTACGTGACCACCTTGAGCTGGTGGACAGTGGCCTTGATTGGTAAAAGAGGGAATGTGGTTCAACCCTCTGATGCTCGGTGGTGGCAGTGCTCCTAGAAGGAGAAGTGGTGGCGGTGCTCCTAGAAGGAGGAGAAGTGGTGGCAGAGATCCTAGAAGGAGGAGAAGTGGTGGTGGTGCTCCTAGGAGGAGAAGTGGTGGCGGTGCTCCTAGGAGGAGAAGTGGTGGCAGTGCTCCTATGAGGATGAGTAGTGGTGGCAGTGCTCCTAGACGAAGAAGTGGTGAAGGTGCTCCTACAATGATGAGGAGTGGTGGCGGTGCTCCTAGAATGATGAGGAGTGGTGGCGGTGCTCCTAGAAGGAGAAGTGGTGGCGGTGCTCCTAGAATGATGAGGAGTGGTGGAGGTGCTCCCAGACGGAGAAGTGGCGGTGCTCTGAACAGGAGAATAGGTGGCAGTGTTCCAAGCATGTTCTGCGGTGGCGGTGCTCCAAGATGGTGTACTGGTGGCGGTGGTGGTGCTCCAGACAGGAGCAGCGCTTGCCATGGTGGTGACGGGGGTGGAGTATCCAGCAGCACTCGGCATTGGTATGGTGTAGTGGTGTCCGGCTTGGTTTGGAATGCAGGTGGCCGTGCAGTGGTATGCAGCAGAAGTAGGTAGTGAGGTGTAGCGAGTCAGTGGTGGCACAGTTGGAAATGACACCACTGACTGCTGCACGTACCAATTCTGCTGCATAGTCTGCAAGTAAGCAGTGTTGCAGGCCTGCAACAAATTCAGCTGTTGCTCAGGACTAAGGAGTTCCGCCATGCCCCGTTCAATTTTACTGAAAAAATGGTGCGCTGGTCTGTTGAGGTCGGCCTCCAGACGGTCAAGGCGACTGTCGACAGAGTGGAAGCGGTGTTCCACGTGGGTAAAACCGCGTTCCATGAGTGAAAAACTGCTTTCCAGTCTGTCTGACAGTGCCTTGAGGCTGGCATGAAAGGCCTCGCTCAAGTGCATGAACTCGGGCATGACACTCCTGTCTGAGGCCTTCTGCTGCTGGCGGGAAGTGCCCACATAACCAGTGGCAGAGACCTGGGACAGGGGAACACCTGATTGACCAGCTTCCTGGTCACCAGCTGTCCGTGTTGCTGATCTGCAAGCTGCTTCCTGGCTGTCGGATGGCTAGGACTGGTCCAAGGTCGTCCGATGAAGGACCTCTCTAGGGACAGGTTGCAGGGTGTTTTTCTGGGTGCTGTGAAAAGAAAAGAAAAACATTAGCATCATGCATTTACAAGCTCCAACTGCTGTGGAATAGAAAAGCACAGATAAAAAAAAAAAAATACTTACACTCTGGTGGCAAGGACCGGTGTTGTGAGTTCATTTTCCCCTTCACTACTGAGGCCCGAGGAATTCCCTCTTCTGGTAAAGAAAGGTAGTGAGCCTGATTATCAAACACCTGAGCCTGATTATGATGACTGGCTGAGTGGAGTTACTGACTGGATATAAGGCTGCCGACGCCCTTCTACCCTGCGGGTTATTTCTCTGTGGGATCCTTGGAGACCAGTCTGAATTCCTGCTCTTCTAAAGCTAAGTTTTCTGCTCGGCTTTTTGCATTTGTGCTTTGACTTTGTTTTGCTTTGTTTTTCTGGATTTCTGCCATTCCCTGCTGGGGTGTGCTGAATTCTTTTAGCTCTGTCTTCTGAAAATACCTGAGTGCTGATTTAGTTTTTGAAGCCTAGCTGCTTCAGGGTCTTTTTCCATATCAGCTTGTTGGCTTATGTCTTTGATAGGGTTTTGGCAGATTGCAGACAGCAACCTTCCTTTCCTGTTCTGTTTAGTTAGCTTGGGCCCCATCGTTTGCTCAGCCTATCTTTCTATCTGTGTGAGTGTTTTTTCATCTTGCTTCACCGTCATTATATGTTGGGGGCTGCCTTTTACTTTGGGGTCTACTCTGGGGCAGTTTAGATTTCCTTTTCTGTCTTTAGGCTATTTAGCGCTCCGGCTGTGATCGAGGGGTCTAGGGCATCGTAGGAACCCCCCACGGCTACTGCTAGTTGTATTGATAGGTTCAGGGGTCTGCAGTCTGATAGTTGCCAACTTCTCTGGTTTTCTGGACGTAGCTTCTATTTTTGTGTCTGCCTCCTACGGTGACTCAATCATAACAGACCGGTCTTAGGAATGCCAACTCGTGATGATAGCGGTATTTTGTTCTGGTCCTTGCTGCTGAACCACAGCGAATCTGTCCCTCAGCACAAACATCAGTGTTGAAGCGGTCCTTCATTGAGCGCCAACGTGTGCGGACTTTGTTCACTGTTGGAAAAACAAAGAAAAAACTTTATACAATGCACTGATGGCAACATCTGTATCATCACACACACCTGAGTTAACTTGGCAAACAGTCAATGCGGCATCACAAAAGAATACAATAGACAATGCAGTCACTGTTGATCCTGATGACACTGTTGTGTTTCCTGCTAGAATATATCTAGCAGGAGACACAACAGTGTCATCAGGCGCAAGAGTCAAAGCAGGAACAATACAGCAATACAATACACAATGCAGTCACTGTTGATCCTGATGACACTGTTGTGTTTCCTGCTCGAATATATCCAGCAGGAAACACAACAGTGTCATCAGGAACATGAGTCAATGTGGCACAATACAACTATACAATAGACAATGCAGTCACTGTTGATACTGATAACACTGTTGTGTTTCCTGCTAGAATATATCTAGCAGGAAACACAACAGTGTCATCAGTAACAAGAGTCAATGCGGCATCACAGAGCATGGAAATACTTTACTAAAAGCCTTTTTTGAACTTGGAGAGGCGCTGTCCCAGCCATCCATCAACGCTGCGGCCACCTCATTCCAGAGCTGCCGGGTCACCACAGTGTCCTTGTACTGCTGGTCACTGCTGTACCACAATGGGACACGCTCCTGGACCAGGCGGATCAGGTGCTCGTTGTCCAGATAGACGTCTTTGTCCCATTGTGGAACCTAGAAAAAAAAAATACATTAAAATCTTGCACATTTTTTTGAAGGATAAAGATAGAAAAATAGAAATAAAAGAAGCAAGATAGAAGATGAAAAACAGGACAGAAAAAAAGGAAGAGAAAAACTAAATTTAAAAAAAGGGACATTCAAAAATATTCAAAGACTATATACTTACAATCCGTCTCCTCGCCGGGACTTGGCTAGACTGCTCCCGCTGTTCGGCTTCACTTGCCGGGTCCGATGATGATGTCTGAAAAAGAACAAAAATTATTACACATTTGCAGATGCAGCAAAGGCAGGAAGATGCTCACCTCACGCTCTGCTTGGGCCAGTTATTGCTGGGATGGTGAGTGTTCCGATCCAGAAGATGTGCTGCAATTTAAAAAAAAAAAACAGTACATAATACATTTGAAAGGAGAGGCAGACATTAGGTTTAAGGATACTCACATTCTTGGTGATGCAGATTGCAGGCTGTGTCTTGCAGGCTGTGTCTTGCAGGCTGTGTCTTGCAGTCTGTCTGTAGTACGAGTATTGGTCTGGCACTGCAGACACCTTCTTTTATGTACACTCATCCCAAACAATGTTGCTTGTGTAGGGGGTGGTTTAAACCAGTGTCTAGACATTGTTTACTCAAAAATCGCATTTGCGCAAAAAGCGCTGACGTGCGCACTTCCATGCGCACGCATGTGACCCCATAGACTGTAATGTTATTTTTTTGCTCATTCCGTGGACACACGTGTGCATGTGTTTTTTTTACGAGGTTGGGCGGATCCAAAAATGCAACATGCAGTGTCTAGTGCGTCTGGGCGCACACCTGGAAAATGCACAGCACACGAAAACGATGATGAATGCGTGCAAGCGCTAGACCCTGCACCCGCCATGTTAAAGATAGGGGACCATTGTGCTAGTGTGAAGCCAGCTTAAGATGTGAAACATGCACAAAGTGTTTACTTGATTTGAACAGTCATTCTGTTACAGTTAAGGGACAAAAACAAACAGTTGTTAAAAATGGTACATTCTCTAAGACAGCAGTGAGGACTAAAAGTTCTATGTTAGGCCCAAATACCGCTTGCCAGAGAGCTGTGGTTCCCACCCTGTCTGATGAGAGCGTCAGCCAGCAGCTGTGACAGTGGTAAAAAGGTTACCTCCAGTCACAGTACTACTCCCATCAGCCTATGCCTGCTGTCACTGATAACAGTGAGAGCAGGTGCCGATGAGGGAAGTATTCATCGGCTGGTGCCTATGCTATAAATAAAAAAACAACTTAGGGTCTAGTGATAAGCAAGCACTAAAATGTTCGGGTACTTGTCACACAAGTCATGCAAATCGGAATGCTTGGGTGCTTGATCTAAATAACGAGTATAATGGAAGTCAATGGGAAACTGGAGCATTTTTCCGGGTGCCCCCCCCCCGGAGGTCTGGAGGGCATCAAAAAATTGCTGAAAACAATGTAAACAGTGCTGAAATGGCATAGGAACAGTCCTGGAAGCATCTCTGAATCCCAGGTCGCTGGTGGGAACAATGTTGTCAGAGTATTACGCCACTTCTACAGACTGAGAAGAAAACATACCAAACCACACTTAAATTGGATTTGACTGGAAAAAATGTTAAGAAACATTCTTTCCTGGACAATGACTTGTATATAAAGAAAAATTATTGAGAGAAAAAAATGCTCCTCCAAACCTTGGGCTATGTTCACAGTTTTTGCTGTGTTTTGCACGTTTGCATTGCTTTCAATGGTCAAAAAAACATTCAACAGGAAATTATTATTATTATTATTATTTTTTTATATGGCACCATTGATTCCATGGTGCTGTACATGAGAAGGGGTTACATATAAATTACAGATATCACAGTAAACTAACAATCACAGACTGATATAGAGGGCAGAGAGGACCCTGCCCTTTCCAGCTTACATTCTACAGGATGGTGGGGAAGGAAACAGTAGGTTGGGGGATTGCAGCAGCTCCAGTGATGGTGAGGCGATAGCTCCAGTAGTGGTGGGGAGGCAGCGGGGATCATTGCAGGCTGTAAGCTTTCCTGAAGAGATGGGTTTTCAGGTTCCGTCTGAAGGATCTGAATGTGGTTGATAGTCGGACGTGTTGGGGCAAAGAATTCCAGAGGACGGGGGATTTTCAGGAGAAGTCTTGGAGGCTGTTGGGTGAGGGGCGAATAATTGTGGAGGAGAGAAGGAGGTTTTAAGAGGACCGGAGATTACGTGAGCGAACATATCGGGAGATTAGTTCAGAGATATATGGAGGAGACAGGTTATAGATGAATTGGATATGCTGAGGGAATGGGACCCAGCGAAGAGATTTGCAGAGGGGAGAAGCGTATCCAACACCAAATATAGGATACGCTGATTGCATGCAGCCTCATGCGATCAGAGGAGTAACTGACCGGAGCGGAGGGAGTGCGGACGGGGGCGGGGCTTAGCGGCGGTCCTGCGCTGCGCCCGAGTACACTAGTGTGAAACTAGCCTTAGAATTTATTCCCTGATTAAATGCCAGTCAGCCACAAAATCTGGAGGAACACAAGTAACATTGGCAGCCTGGATGAATTTCAGAGTATAGATTACCATAAAACTCATGAATCGGTCAATGAATCCATTAAAAAAAGAAGCAAAAGGAAGGCTTAGAATTTTTAATGCAATAATCCCTGACTAGTTGTCTGTCATACGCTACACCGACTGCCACACATCACCCTATACAAATTGTAGATAATAGCAGTATTAGGCTGAGTTCACACTTGGCGGTTTTTTCGCGTTTTTGCGGCGGTTTTAAACGCGCGATTTTGCCACAAAAACGCGAAAAATAAGCATCCCATGAAATCCTATGGGATTCTGCAATGCTGTGCTAATGCTGCGTTTTTTTCCGCGGCGGAATCGCTTCGCGGTAAAAAAACGCAGCATGCTCATTAATTTAGCGGAATCGCGGCGATCCCGCACCCATAGGATTGCATTGTTCCGCTTACTTCCCGCATGTGGCTGTGCCCACCATGCGTAAAGTAAGCAGAACATTTGCAGATGGTACCCACGGCCCGGAGGAGAGGATACTGTCCTCCGGGCTTTGGGTACCATATCCCTGTAAAAAATAGAATTAAAATAAAAAATATTGTTTATTCTCACCTTCCAGCGTCCCGCGCAGCCTTCCCGTCTCTCTCCATGCTCCCGGTCCCAGTAATCCTTTGCGAGAATGACTGCGACAACATCGAGATCTCACGGGAGCGTGACGTCTCGCGGTCTTTTGCGATGACATCGCGGGAGCGGAATGTCTCGCGGTCATTCGCGCAAAGGATTACTGGGATCGGGAGCGTGGACAAAGGCGGGAAGGCGGCGCGGGACGCTGGAAGGTGAGAATAACAATATTTTTTATTGTTTTTATTATTTTTTACATTTTATCTTTTACTACTGATGCCGCATAGGCAGCATCAGTAGTAAAAAGTTGGTCACACTCTTCAAACACTATGTTTGACGAGTGTGACCAACCTGTCAATCAGTTCTCCAAGCGATGCTCCAGATCGCTTGGAAAACGCTAGCATTTTGCAAGCTAATTACGCTTGCAAATCGCTAGATTTTCCGCGGGAAAATCGCGGGAATTTAAAATGTGATTTTCCCATGGAATGGAATCCGGAATTCTCACGGTAACTTCCGCGAGAGTTACGCTACGTGTGAACGTAGCCTTATTATAACAGAATAGAATCTATTTGAAATAGCCCTGATAAAAGCAATTAGTTTAATGTAGCAGCCTCAAGGACTGTTATTTCAGCAACCCTGTTGGGGAAAATAGTGGCGTGTTTCGGTCTCGCATCTACCTACCCTCATATGAAGGATACCAGGATCTTCTGTTCTTACTCTACAAACTTTACTGTCCCGGCTGTGAAATCCTGTATGCAGTGTGAGAACTCATGTGACGACCACCTGACAACCTACAAAAAGGCACTGGATCATATACTAAGAGAACCCATTGGCTATTTTGGTTTCAAAAAAGGTTCCCTCAGTTAGAAGGTGGATCCAGAGAAACCCATGGTGGGTCTTCTATACTGGTAAAGCGTATCCACTAAGTGCAAGTGTCATGATCAGGGGGTGTGACCTTTGGCCGCACATGGCTATCACAGGCGGGCTTATCTTAGTTATCCCACTGCTGGCAACTTGTGATAAAAAACAGCAAGCTAGTCTTGCCCTAACAATTTACCGCAGGGGGGGTTTAGTTTAGTTATCCCACCACTGCCACAATATGTTGCAAGCTGTCAGGATTTATGGATATCCCACTTTCCAGTTCCACTTTGGAACTTGCAGCTCTCCGGTGCCCCCCTTACCCTTAGGTCAGTCAGGGAACTACATCTAGGATAATTAGTCGCCGGACGGGCTACTTGTTGTGCACTGTGCAGTGAGGGAATTATAAATGCTTTGGTCACAGCCACACAATCAGCTTATAAAATCCACTCAGTCACTGCCAGCACTACCCAACTAGCCAGAACACACTTCGCTGCCACAAGCTTCAGATTTCACTTATTAATATTTAAAATTAATAGAGGGGTTCAAAGCTAACCCAAATTAGTAGCGTGATTAGCTTATAGGCACGTGAATTCGTCACAGAGCAAGGAGACAGAAATCATAAATTTTATGGTTTATTCCCAAAAGATGGGCAGTGTTTACAGAAGATAAAAAGGTATTACGATATAAGACAATAACAGTATGTACAATGCAACTACAAATAAAAGGGATTTAAAAAACAGAGATAAACTTGCATATTGTTTAGATCATTTTGGGCAGAACCATGCGGGGAGGAGGAGCCAAATGTCACCATTCATTTGCATATAAATGCAACACTGTTATATGAAAGCCTATGTCCAGGCCTTGCAGAAAAGACAATGTGGTACATAAACATGTGTTCTCATCCATTTCAAACCCTAATGCCAGTGCTGGCCACACTCTAGCAAGTCAGAATGAGCTTGTCAAAGTGTAGCTGGAAGGCTCTTTCAGCTCTTTCATCCAGTAGATTTGCAGGGTGTAATGGGAAGGCTCTTTCAGCTCTCACCCATTAGACCAGCTGACTAAAGTAAGGAGGCCCAGGTGTGATAGGCATCTCACCTATTAGACCAGCGCCATGGACAATGGGAAAGCTCATGTGGCTCTTTCACCCACAAAAAAAAGACTGTTGACTAAAGTAGGAAGGCCCAGGTGTGATAGGCCTCTCACTTACTAGACCAGCTGTGTAGTTTGCTACCCCCTTCTGCTGATCCTCAACTATCTGTACATCACACAACTAGAAGAAGGTACAAACACACTAATGACCAAACAATCACTTTCAAGTTTTCTTCTAAAATATGCACAATATTTTACTTTAAACTTCCAACTTCAAATTACAATATTACTTTCCAATTCAATACAGTACTGTTGCTTTAAAAGCACAAATCTCTCAGCGCACATTACACCCAGCACGGAATACAGAGAACTTGCACGCAGCTTCATGTACTAAGGCTGTGTGCACACGCTGCGGATTTTGCTGCGGTGTACAGTACCATGATTCCCTATGGGAATCAAAAACCGCAGTGCAGACGGTGCGGAATTTTCCGCGCGGATTATCTGCGGGTTTCAATCCGCAGAAAGAATTGACATGTCAATTCTTTCTGCCGATTCCCCTGCGGTTTGCCATCTCCTCCATTGAGGAGATGAAAAACCGCAGGGCAAAACCGCAGAGCAATCCGCAGGTAAAACCGCAGGTCTTTTGACCTGCGGTTTCACCTGCGGATTGTACAAAATCCGCGCGGATGAATCCGCACCTAATCCGCAGCGTGTGCACACAGCCTAACAGAGATAAGAACTTACAGTATCTTTTACGCAGAACAAAATGTAGCAGTTTTCAGACTTACCGTATTTTTCGCTTTGTAAGATGCACTTTTTTCCCCCAAATTTGGGGGGAAAATAGGTGTGCGTCTTACAATGCGGATATACCTGATTTGCTGTGGGTGTCCAGTGCTTGCCGCCACGCTCTGTCCCCCAGTGCTTGCCGCCGCCGTGCTCTGTCCCATGCTGCGTGGGGGAGCTCTGCCATTCCATCCTTGCTTTCTGTGCCCGTGCAGTGGATTCCTTCCGGGAAAATGGCCGCCATGCATGCGCAGATGGAGATCTCGCCACTGAAATCTCGGGAGATGAGATTTCAGCGTTGCACGGGACAGAGCGCGGCAGCAAGCACCGGGGGACAGAGCGCAGCGGCAGCACCCGGCAGCACCAGGGACATAGCACGGTGGTGGCAAGCACTGGGGGGATAGCGGGCAGCAGCACTTGGCAGCAACGGGGGACAGAGTGGGTGGCAGCACCAGGGACAGAGCACAGCGGCAGCAAGCACCAGTGGGACAGAGCAGGCAGCAGCACTTGGCAGCACTGGGGGACAGAGCGGGCAGCAGCACCAGGGACAGAGCACGGTGGCGGCAAGCACTGGGGGACAGAGCGGGCGGCAGCACCAGGGACAGAGCATGGTGGCAGCAAGCACCGGGGGGACAGGGCGGGCAGCAGCACCCGGCAGCACTGGGGGACAGGGCGGGTGGCAGCACCAGGGACAGAGCACGGCGGCCGCACCAGGGACAGAGCATGGTGACAGCACCTGGCAACACTAGGGACATAGCACAGCGGCAGCATCGGACACCCACAGCGGTGCGCCGCACATCAAAACACCCCCTCATCTCAGCAGCATCGTTCCACTCCTGCCTCCTCCAGCAGTAACCCTGGGACCCCGCTTCACCGCAGCCACCACCCCCGGTAAGCAATATGACGCATGGATTATAAGAGGCACCACCATTTTATTAAAAAAAGTTTTTTCCTATTTTTCTCCTCAAAATTTGGGGTGCGTCTTATAATCCGGAGCGTCTTATAAAGCGAAAAATACTGTAATGTAATATCTTCATCCTCATTCTCAGAAAACCAAGCTAGCTCACTATAAGTGCAGATCACTGCACGACTTGAAGATTTGAATAATCTGAATGCGTCTAGCCAAACAAATACAGGAACCTGTCTAATGTCATACAATTTACAAAATAGGCATCATTGAATCTCAGATATCTATAACATATCCGTCCTGGACCAACTGCAATTATTGGCAAAGTAAAGGTATCAGGGATCCATGAAAAAAAATCCTGTAGGGCTCAGCCCCTTGAAACACTACACCAGGATACCTTTAAACCCTTCACAGAATGGAGTGTGATGATTCAGGGATTATTTCCCAGCAATCTGAAATCAGCTCATTTTACAAAAAAAGAACAGAATCCCTTATGTCACTCACTCCGCCTGATTCAGCTCAAAATGAGTTGACTAATGTCATCTGTCACATACAGAGAACCACACCTAAAGGAACCCTTCATCAATCAGGGACTTCTTTATTTGTTCCTTATATTCAGTTACTCATCACTAACGTAATTCAGAGGTTCTCATAAACATACATACAAAGATGTCTGTCCACTATTTCATCCTTCTTCTCTGCTAGATTTCTGAAACTTAACATGGACAAAACAGAATTCATCATCTTTCCCCCATCTCACGTGACCCCCCCCAACGAACCTATCCATTACAGTAAATGGCTGCCCACTCTCCCCAGTCCCACAAGCTCGCTGCCTCTGGGTAATCCTTGACGCTGATCTCTCCTTCAAACCACATATCCAAGCCCTTTCCACTTCCTGCTGACTACAACTCAAAAATATTTCACGAATCCGTTCATTCCTCAACCAAAAATCTGCAAAAACCCTAGTCCATGCCCTCATCATCTCTTGCCTTGACTACTGCAACCTCCTGCTCAGCGGCCTCCCCTCGAACACTCTCGCACCCCTCCAATCTATTCTAAACTCTGCTGCCCGACTAATCCACCTGTCCCCCCGCTATTCCCCAGCTTCTCCCCTCTGTCAATCCCTTCACTGGCTCCCCATTGCCCAGAGACTCCAGTACAAAATCCTAACCATGACATACAAAGCCATCCACAACCTGTCTCCTCCATACATCTGTGACCTCGTCTCCCGGTACTTTCCTGCACGCAACCTCCGATCCTCACAAGATGTCCTTCTCTATTCCCCTCTTATCTCCTCTTCCCACAATCGCATACAAGATTTCTCTCGCGCATCACCCCTACTCTGGAACTCTCTACCACAACATATCAGACCCACCTCTTCCGACAAGCCTATAACCTGCAGTAACCACCGATCGACCAAACCGCTGCATGACCAGCTCTACCCTCGCCTACTGTATTCTCACCCATCCCTTGTAGATTGTGAGCCTTCGCGGGCAGGGTCCTCTCTCCTCCTGTACCAGTTATGACTTGTATTGTTTAACATTATTGTACTTGTTTTTATTATGTATACCCCTCCTTACATGTAAAGCGCCATGGAATAAATGGCGCTATAACAATAAATAATAATAATAATTCACACAGCCTGCCTACTGTACGTAAAAATTTGCATAACTTATGAGGACTGCAGTGCCCACTGACACTCCCTAGAACGGCTGAAACCAACTACATAGACATAAAACACAGCCTAATACAAAACACAGCTTTATACAATGTACTGCTAACCCAAGATGACCAAACCAATAAAACTGCATAGAAACTGTGCCAGCTCTGCACTATACAACCATTTAATAAACTGACAGATAATACAGATAACACTTATTATCTTATTACTCTATTATTCAACTCTCATACAGACATAAACAGACATAAAATCAGAAAACTCACTGGTGATGTCTGTTCTTGAACCGTGTTTGCAGCCTTTACCCAGAGATATGGAGAGATCCAAAGAGATTGCGAGCACAAAAACAAAAGTGTAAGAATAAGGCTTCCTACCTTGCTGCAGCTGGAATTTGTATGTCCAATCTCTCAGGAAACTCTCACATACGGATTTCAAATAGGCTGGTTTCTACGGCCTCACATTGGGAGCCAAAACTGTTGTAGCTGTTTTTGTTCTGACCCAAAGTCAGACATGTCGGATCACCAGTGAGGCTGAATTAAGAGATTAAAGGGAATCTGTCACCCTTTTTTTGGCCTTTCACCTGCCGGCATAGACATCGGGGGCTTATCTACAGCATTCTGTAATGCTGTAGATAAGCCTCCGATGTAACCTGAAAGAGAAGAAAAACACGTTATATTATACTCACGGAGGTGGGCGGTCCGATGGGTGTCGCCATCCCGTCCGGCGCCTCCCTTCTTCATGCGATGACGTCCTCTTCTCCCGTCCTGTAATGGCTCCGGCGCAGGCGCACTGCTCTACCCTGTTGAGGGCAGAGCAGAGTCCTGCAGTGCGCAGGCGTCGGGAGAGGACATGTTTTCAGACACTTTTGAAAACATTGCATATGAGATAAGAAGTATAAAATCCTTGAATCCGGAGACTATAAGGCTACAACAATATAAGAACAAATTCTAGCAAAAGAAGGAAAAACATTAACCCTTCTATATCAGTAGCAAGTGCGGTGATAGTTGGGGGGTTAATGTCACCTTTTTACTGTCAGGTGACATTAAGCCCCGAGGTTAGTAATGGAGAGGGGTCAATAAGACGCCACCATTACTAACCCCATAATCACATTGTAAGAAAACACAGACATCCAGAATACAGTACTTTAACTGAAAAAATGACAGAGACTCCTTTAATAATCTCAATTAAACCATACTTATGACCTCTTTGGGGGTACAAAGTGCTCACCACACATCTAGATAAGTTCCTTAAGGGGTCTAGTATCCAAAGTGGTGTCACTTGTGGGAGGTTTTCACTGTTTAGGCACATCAGGGGCTATCCAAACGCGACATGGCGTCCAATCTCAATTCCAGCCAATTCTGCATTGAAAAAGTCAAATGGTGCTCCTTCCCTTCTGAGCTATGTCGTGCCCCAAACAGTGGTTTACCCCCACATATGGGGTATCAACGTACTCAGGACAAATTGCACAACAGCTTTGGGGGTCTAATTTCTCCTGTTACCCTTGTAAAAATAAAAATTTGGTGGCGAAAAGATAATTTTTGTGGAAAAAAATAATTTTTTTTATTTTCACGGCTCTGCGTTATAAACTTCTGTGAAGCACTTGGAGGATCAAAGTGCTCACCACACATATAGATAAGTTCCTTGAAGGGGTCGAGTTTCCAAAATGGGGTCACTTGTTGAGGGTTTCCACTGTTTAGGCACATCAGGGGCTCTCCAAATGCGACATGGCCTCCAATCTCAATTCCAGCCAATTTGGCATTGAAAAAGTGAAACGGTGCTCCTTCCCTTGCGAGCTCTGCCGTGCGTCCAAAAAGTGGTTTACCCCCACATATGGGGTATCGGCGTATTCAGGAGAAATTGCACAACAAATTTTGTGGTTCATTTTCCACTTGTGAAAATAGAAAAAAATTGGTTCTGAAGTAAATTTTTTGCAAAAAAAGTTAAATGTTAATTTTTTCCTTCCACATTGCTTCAGTTCCTGTGAAGCACGTAAAGGGTTAATAAACCAAGGGTTTTGAGCACCTTGAAGGGTGCAGTTTTTAGAATGGTGTCACTTTGGGGTATTTTCTATCATATAGACCCTTCAAAGTGACTTCAAATGTGATGTGGACCGTAAAAATAAAATGGTGTTGCAAAAATGAGAAATCGCTGGTCAACTTTTAACCCTTATAACTTCCTAACAAAAAAAATTTTGGTTCCAAAATTGTGCTGATATAAAGTAAACATACACTATGTGAATTGTTACTTATTAAGTTTTTTGTGTGCCATATCTCTGTGATTTAAGGGCATAAAAATTCAAAGTTGGAAAATTGCAAAATTTTCATAATTTTCGCCAAAGTACCATTTTTTTCACAAATAAACGCAAGTTATTTGAATGAAATTTTACCACTAACATGAAGGACAATATGTCACGAGAAATCATTGTCAGAATCACCAGGATCCATGGAAGCATTCCAGAGTTATTACCTCATAAAGGGACAGTGGTCAGAATTGTAAAAATTGGCCCGGTCTTGAACGTGCAAACCACCCTTGGGGGTAAAGAGGTTAAAACTGGGTACACAGGGATATGTGTTGTAAGTGGATGCATCCGCATGTAGCGATTTGATGTGTGTGGCGACCGCACGGAAATGCATGTTCCTGCGTACCCAATGTTAAAGATAGGTACGCAGGGAAATGCTGGACGCATGTGGCAGTAGGTGGAGCTTGGGCGGCGCTTCATGGAGGAAGAAATTAGGACGTGGCTGCCATCTGCAGTCCTCCTGAATGCTAGTGTGAAACTAGCCTAAGACTAACTATAGGGGTTTCTCAGCAACCACCTTATTGGAGAAGGGTGCCTTTTATACAAGATAACTACCAGCTATTGGCTGGGAGACACCTTGCAGGTGATAACTTTAACTAAAAGCCTCCAAACTGATAGCTTTTGCACTGAAAAAGTCAAACGGTGCTCCTTCCCTTCTGAGCTCTGCCATGCGCCGTAACATTGGTTCCCCCCACATAACAGGTATCAGCGTACTCAGGACAAATTGCACAATAACTTTTGTAGTCCAATTTCTCCTGTTACCATTGGTAAAATAAAAAAAATTGGACCTGAAGTAATTTTTTTGGTGAAAAAAAGTTAAATGTTCATTTTTTTAAACATTCAAAAAATTCCTGTGAAGCACCTGAAGGGTTAATAAACTTCATGAATGTGGTTTTGAGCAAATTGAGGGATGCAGTTATTAGAATGGTGTCACTTTTGGGTATTTTCTATCATATAGACCCCTCAAAGTGACTTCAAATGTGATGTGGTCCCTAAAATTAAAATGGTGTTGTAAAAATGAGAAATCGCTGGTCAACTTTTAACCCTTATAACTCCCTAACCAAAAAAAATTTTGGTTCCAAAATTGTGCTGATGCAAAGTAAACATGTGGGAAATGTTACTTGTTAATTTTTTTGTGTGGCATATGTGGCACCCCTGAGGGTTCAATCACCACAGAGGTACTGCACCTCCTCCTGAGGTGTGGTACCCCACTATCCAGGTAAGGTGGAGACACCTGACCACACTCCAACACTCACATCCCATACGCACACCAGTAGTGTAGCAGAGCAACCTTTGTGGCTCTCTGCTTGGAACACGAAGAGTGCTGGGAGATGGGTGGAGCTTAGACTGCACAAGAGAGCGGGAGAAGATTAGGAAAAAGTCAGTCTGTGAGAGAAGATTCCCTGAGAGGGATGGAGTGAAGGAAGTGATGCAGCAGACTCCTGTGACCTGGAGCTGCTGGAACAGGAAAGAGCCATAGAAAGCCTGATTCTTCAGAAGGAAGATAGTTTAGTACGGAATCTAAGGAGAAGAAGAGAACTAAGGACTAGGGTCAGAGCAGAGCCCTTCCTCAAGTTCTAAGCGCATGGCCGGGGTCCGGTCCCCGAGATTGTATGGATACTGATGTTCCTGCAGCAGACACCGGAGGAATAGAAGTTGTCACCACTTTATTCCCACCTAAGACTTGGGGGCACAACAGCAATGTGAGTGAGCCGGGACTTGATAGCAAGGAGTCCCCAAAGCAGGCTACAGCTGTCTGCCGTACAAGTAGAATTCTAAGTAACATCAAGAAGGAGGAACTTGAGTTTAATACGCAACTACAAGTACTTCAGATTAGGTGCTAGTGTGGAGACGTTCAGAGAAGGCACATGTTGGAAGAGTGCTGGAAAGGTGTACTTTACCTTGCCTGGAAGTTGGCTGAGCCCCTGACCTGGAGGACACGGCACCAAAGTGGGCACCTGTATGCGCAACAGACTGTGAGTAAAGCTTTGGAACTACATGCCCTTGTGTCCTCCACTTATTTTTGCGCCTTACACCCGGCTCTGCTACATCTGCTTCTTTACATCATATCCCCACTTGCCAACCTCATCTGCACTGCCCTGGGACTACAGCTCCACCTGTGGGTAGCTTCAACATCATTGCTGCACCACACCATCTGTCCCAGAGAAGCAACCCTACAGCGCTGGTCAAACTGACCAGGAACCACAGGTGGCATCACGAATCATCTCAATAACTTTATCCCCATCACTCTACCCCTTTTACATTGACCGCCTGAGGCCATGGACCGGGTCACTGCCGCTGTGACATCTCCCATTGAAATCAACGGGCCCGGCACCGAGTACCCTACAGCCTCTGGGTCGAGTCACATATCTCTGTGATTTAAGGGTATAAAAATTCAAAGTTGGAAAATTGCAAAATTTTCAAAATTTTCACCAAATTTCAGTTTTTTTTCACAAATAAATGCAAGTTATAGCATTGAAATTTTACCACTAACATGAAGTACAATATGTCACGAGAAAATAATGTCAGAATCACCGGGATCCATGGAAGCGTTCCGGAGTTATTACCTCATAAAGGGACAGTGGTCAGAATTTTAAAAACTGGCCCGGGCATTAACATGCAAACCACCCTTGGGAGTAAAGGGGTTAAACAACATCATTGATTTTACCATATAGTGTACTGGAAAACGGGAAAAAAATTCCAAGTGCCGTGAAATTACAAAAAAGTGCAATTCCACAGTTGGCGGAATTTTCCGAAACCTGTAGCGTTTTTATTTTATGGGATCTTGGGCTAGGTGAGGGCTTACTTTTTAGCGCCAAGCTGACATTTTTATTAATAAAAGTTGGGGTTAGATATGTTGTTTTTATCGCTCATTATTGCATTTAACTGCAGTGTTGTGTAAACAAAAAATGTAATTCTGGCATTTTGATTTTTTTTTCTCATCAAGTCATTTACCGATCGGATTAATTCTTAGTTTTTGATAGATCAGGCGTTTCTGAGTGCGGCAATACCAAATATATGTGTTCTTAATGATTTTTTTTTAAATTGTTTTATTTTGAATGGTGCAAAAGGAGGGTGATTTGAGCTTATGGGTCCTGGAGAATGATGAAACAAAGCAACATTATTTTTTTAACAAACTTCTGATTTTTTTTTCACCACTTAAACAGAATAAAATGATGCACATTTGGTATTACTTAATCTTAGTTACTTGGAGAATCATGTTATCCAGGTAATTTTTAGCATACAATGAACGCTGTAAAGACAAAACTCCCAAACGTTATTTCTGAACAGCATTCGTTTCACCGTTTCAGCTCATTTGGATTTCCCCCCCATTTTTCAGTACATTATATGGTAAAATGAACAGTGTCATTCATAACTGCAACTTGTCACAACATAAAAAAGCCCTCGTATTGCTATGTTGACAGAAAAACAAAAGTGCAAAAGGAAAATTGTCTGAGGATGCAAAGGTTGTATCCACCATATGGTTGATGAAATATAGGCAAAAAGGCAGTGCTAATAGTTATGTTGTTTACCAAGAAGGCCTGACTGATGGGAGTCTCTCAGGGTGTGTTATTAGACTGCTCTGCATTATTACCCTGTAAACAAAATGTAAAAAAGGCCTATGTCTGTGAAACCGCATTGTGGATTTATAAGTAAATGTGATAGATATCACTGTTACTTAATGGATCCTGTTGACTTAAAATAGGTTTCGAAATCGAACCTCTATCTTAGATTTGGTCTGAGCATAGCAAATCTTAAAGGGAATCAGTCATCAGGTTTTTGCTGCCCTGTCTGAAAGCAGCACAATGATGGGGCAGAGATCCTGAATCCAGCAATGTGTCACTTACTACAACAAGCAGCCCAGTAAGTGATACATCACTGAAATCAGGATATCTGCCTCTACATTATGCTGCTCCCAGATTAGGTGGCAAAATGTATTGACTGGATCTCTATAATGCACTAACTTATGTTTATTTCCAGAAGCCGTTATAAATTTCCACAGTGGGCATGTGTAGTGACCAGAAAAACCATTAATAATGTATATTTTATGTCATATGGTAAGTGTGTTCTCTGCTCCTTACATGATTGCATTTGTGACAACGGCTCCTTGTCTTGCCTTGGGAGGAGGTAAATTATTTAATACTATGCTGCCCTCTCATGCCTTGTTTGCTATTACAACTTGTAGTACTATGCTGAACTCTTCTGCCTTAGTTTGGCATTGCAACTTGTTTTTTCTGATTTGAAGATAAGTGGCAGTTGGAGGTGGTGCATGTGGGATTGAAAAGGTCCAGTTACAGGCAGTTTTGGTGGTGAGAGGAAGTAGAAAATTGTGGCTCCTCGATTGGGACAAGCGGGGAGTACAAAAAGCACCCTTTTTGGAGTGCCCCGCGTTTACAGCAACAGAGTGCTGGGACAAGTGAAGGTACTGCAAAACTGTGCAGCATATTTCCCTGATACTCCTAAGGTCAGCTGATCCTCCCCATTCACACAGCAGAGTGAGTCAAAGGAAAAGTTATTGCCATCCTTCCAAGGGCGGGACCTAGAAAAGGCTTTGACCAACGCAATGTGTAAGGAAAATTTTATCTGCTACCCATGACTGTTATATTGAAAACATATAAGAATTGCTATCAGTCTTCAGTAAAATTCATCTTTCAAGTTTGCACGAGACCCTCGGTGTATGCTTCTTTTCGTCCATGGCCTCATATCTTGCGGGCTTCAACATAACTCTCAGTCTCATATATCTGTCATCTCCCCATTTATAATTGCCACCTAACCTAGGTATTGTTAGAGCCATTGGAGTCACCATGACTGAACCATCATTCGAGGTACTAGGCCCTGCATCTCACAAGGAGGTGCAGCAATTAAAATGGCATCACGAACAGGATGAACCTTCTGTGCCTGCATGTACTCTGTATACTAAGACTGTTTTAACGGAGCTCACTACTCTAAAAGTGAAACTCACAATGGCAGACAAAAGTGAAAATGAGCCTCTTTGCAATAGTACTTCTGATAAAGCCTCCACTGCATTTATGCCTCTCACCATGCCATATTATTTGGGAGCTCCCTGTATGCCACATTATAATGGGGAAGCCAACACATTACGAGACTTTAGAGAAAAAATGACTGCATTGTTTCGCCTGTACCCCATGACCAATGACAAAAAGTGGAAATCGTGAGTGGCCAATTCCGAGGTTTAGCTTTGAGAGAAATCAAGTCCTGGCCCAAAGTTCAGAAAAGGTCTGTAGAACAAATCCCGGAGCGGTTAGAAAGCATATTTGAGGTCCCCTTTGCATCAGAATTAAAAATGAGTTTTTTTCGGGAAAAAACAAGATGTTATCAAGTCACTAAGAGACTGTGCTTTATCCTTGCAAGAAGCTTGGCGGGCTATAATACACGTGGAACCCCAGGAGGCCAGGGTTACAGATGAAGTCCTGAAAGAGCAGTTTATTGAAGGGTCTGCCACAGAAATCCTACGCAATCAGCTAAAAATGTTAGCGCTCCAGCATGCAGATAGCTCCTTCCAGGAATTCAAAGAACTTGCTATTCGGATTTTAGGGAGAGAATTTTGCCCAGTGGCTAAAAAACTTAAACTATTCACCTTTGCAGCAGTTACAAAGGTGGATACAGCAGTTCAATCGTTGCCTAATTTTCCAAGAAGTAACATCCTGCTGTCGCAAGCTGCCCAAACGCAGGCTCCAAATACTAATGCTATGATAGAGTTACAGAAACAGATGGCAGAGTTAGGTAGCGAACTAGCCGAGGTCTGCAAGAAAATAGAAAAGCTAGAGAGCCCGTTACTAGAATCTACACTCAGAACCCAAATGGAATTCCCTGCTGAACGCACTAGCCAGGAATATCAAACCCCATCTGAGAAAAGATCCACCAACCGCTTTGACAAGCAGGGTAGGCCAATCTGCAGATATTGTCATCGATCTGGACATTTGGAACGTCAATGTTGGCGTTTAAAAGAGCAACCCCCGAGGCAGAGGGCCGCCCCTCGGGAGGACAGACGGTAGGTCCCGAAAATGTTACTTTGTTCTCTAGATATGTTGGACCTCGTCCGGAAGTGACCATTCGAATTAATGGAGTTCCATTTACTGCACTGTTAGCCACTGGTTCCCAGGTCACCACCATAACCAAAGACACCTTTGAAAGACATTGGGACCCTAACCTACTAATGCAACCTCCAGATCAGTGGGTTTGATGTCATAGCCACTAATGGACAGTCTGTACCTATAACTGGGTACTGGGAACCCACCATTTGTGCAGGAGAAACCCAACTTCCACAACAGGGAGTTCTGGCTGTAAATGTCCCAGAAAAGCCAGGAACCTCTGTAATTCTAGGCATAAACGTCCTGCGCAACTGTTATAGAGAAATGTTAGAGGCTGTTCGCAAATCAGTACCCACTGCTTCACAAGAACAGCAAAGAGCCTTGCAGCGAACTATCAAAGTGTTGTTCAGTAATCCTCGAGGCGAGATCTGCCGTGAACGCATCTGTGATGTACGTCCTGTCATTTTGCAACCCAACACTGAAACTATGCTGTGGTGTCGTGCTCGACCAGGGATCCAAGGACAAGAGTATCATGCCCTAGTAGAATCCCTACCCATGGCAGAGCATCCTACGCTTATGACCACAAGGAGTCTTGTTACAGTATCTGCAGGAAGGGTACCAATTCATCTGTTAAACCTAGGTGACACTGCAGTGGAACTGAGAAGGTATTATCCATAATTTTATACCAGGTGTCAGGATCCTGTAAGCGCCGGCGTGCAGCCTCCGCTGAGCAGGGACTCACCCACACTGTAGGGGGGCCCGGGGTCAGGTACAGCCGGAAAGTACAGATACACAGGACCTGTGGATGCTGAAGTTTAGCAAGCAGTCACAGGACCTACGGTCATGTGACTGCAAGGGGGTGGGCCTTAGCGTCCTGCTTTCAGAGAAGTCAAAATCAAACAGACATAGAAGGTACCAAGCAGAATCCAAAGAAATATCCAGAGAACAGACCGAGTCATACACAGAGAATCAAGCAACCAGAACACAGCACAAACATACTCAGGGGTCACCACACAATGCCAAGGGCGAAAGTATAACTGACGGGGATGGGAGCATCCTGAGGCTATAAGAAGCCTCTCCCAGAACCTGGGAGAGGACACAATCATAGCCCCAGGTGCGCAGGTAAGCCTGCACTGGGATCACAACCTTTAACCCCAGAAATGCCAGTCATCAGCACTGGTTCCAGACAATAACCCCACATGTGCGAGTCAAACCCGCACTGAGATCATGACACCAGGATGTAGTGAGTCCAACTAAAAAAAAAGCGCAACAGGCGACTCAAGAAGTAGAGGGGTACAGTGTAGCTCCATGTCTGACATACATGTAGGAGATGTAACCACCCCATCTAAGCAAATCGAAGAAGTACTGAAGCTTGCTCGAGACTTCCATCAAGCCTTAAGCAAACATCCTATGGATTATGGCAGGGGCGGACACAGACTGTAGTGGGCCCCTGTGCAAGAAATTTTTCGCCCCCCCCCCCCCTACTAGCAGCAGATCTGGCAGACTTCCGCACCTCTGCTGCCTAAAGGGCGACTTGTGGTACCGAACCGGCAAGCCCCATTCATTCTCTATTGGGCTTGCGGCCGGCCGCGGCAAGTGCAGTTGTGCTAGATCCGCGTTACATGGTGCCACTAAAATATACAGCGGATATGCTGCGTTTTTTAGAGCAGGAAAATCTACACAATGTCAATTTTTGCTGCGGATTTTCCCACCGTAAATGTACTGTATATCTAATATTGAGGCTATGCGGGGCTGGATATAATATCTGTAGGGTGCTGCTGGGCTGTATTTATTATTTGCCAGTTGCAGCCTCCAAATAACATATATAGCCCACTAGCCCAGCATTGCCTCTAGTTGTTAATATATACAGCCCAGCACAGCCTCCAAATAAAATATGGTATACAGCCCAGCATAGCCTTCTGTTAATATATACAGCCCAGCACAGCCTTCAGCTGATATATACAGCCCAGCATAGCCTTCAGTTAATATATACAGCCCAGCACAGCCTCCAGTTAATATATACAGCCCAGCACAGACTCCAGTTAATATATACAGTACAGCAACAGCCTTCAGGTAATATATACAGCGCCCAGCACAGACTCCAGGTAATATATAATACATCCCAGCAAAGCCTCCAGTTAATATATACAGTTCAGCATAGCTTTAAGGTAATAGATATAGTCCAGCATAGCCTTCAGGTATGCTTCCAGCATAGCCTTCAGGTAATATATACAGCCCACCACAGCCTGCATAGCCTCCACTCCAGGTAATATATACAGTTCAGCATAGCTTTAAGGTAATAGATACAGTCCAGCATAGCCTTCAGGTAATATATACAGCCCAGCATAGCCTCTAAATAATATATATAGCCCAAGACAGCCTACAGGTAATATATATAGGCCCCCCCCATTTCCCTTTGTTTCATAATGCTCTCCCCCAAATGCGGTCTACTTTTGGCATAGTGCTTCTCGCCCTATGTGGCCCCCCAGTTTATGCTGCTTCTCCCCATGTGCCCCCCCCAGTTTATGCTGCTTCTTCCCCTATGTGGGCCGCCTGATTCAGGTTTCTTCTCCCCCCATGAGCCGCCCCATTCATGAGTGGCCAAGCATCTCCCCCAGGGGCCCAACATTCATGAGCAGCCAAGCATCTCCCCCAGGCTCCCCCATTCATGAGCAGCCAAGGCCATGCTTCTCCCCAGGCCAGGGGCCCCCCATTCATGAGCAGCCAGGCCATGCTTCTCCCCAGGCCAGGGGTCCCCCCCATTCATGAGCAGCCAAGCATCTCCCCCAGGGCCCCCCATTCATGAGCAGCCATGCTTCTGCCCAAGGGCCCCCCATTCATGAGCAGCCAGTGCCATGCTTCTCCCCAGGCCAGGTGCCCCCCCATTCATGAGCAGCCAGGCCATGCTTCTCCCCAGGCCAGGGCCTCCCCATTCATGAGCACCAAGCATCTCCCCCAGGGCCCCCCTATTCATGAGCAGCCAGGCTTCTCCCCAGGGGCCCCGAATTCATGAGCAGCCAAGGCCATGGTTCTCCCCAGGCCAGGGACCCCCATTCATGAGCAGCCATGCTTCTCCCCAGGGGCCCCCCCATTCATGAGCAGCCAAGTTTCTCCCCAGGGGCCCCCATTCATGAGCAGCCAAGGCCATGCTTCTCCCAAGGCCAGGAGCCCCCCATTCATGAGCAGCCAGGCCATCATGCTTCAGTTCTCCCCCAGGACGGAGCCCCCCAAAATCATGCCTGCCATGCTTCAGTTTTCTCCCCCACCCAAGGAGCCCCCCAAAATCATGCCTGCCTCCTCGGTCCCAGTCCCTCAGTCCTGCTCAGATCTGGTACTCTTACCTTGTGCAGGCAGGCAGGGCAGGCCAGTGTCCAGACCAAGAGGATCCACACTGTGTCCACTCCACTCTCCAGTCACAGTGTCTGCACTCCGTACATTCCTCCTGACTGAGCTGCTGCTATGGGCAGGGGCATGGCCACACAGACTCAGACAGACACGTGATATCACACACTGACCTGCGGCTGAACTGCAGCCACCGTCTGGCCAGCGCCACAGGGCAGGCAGTGTGAGTGACAGACAGTCTGTCTTCCCTCCTCTCCTCCTCCACGGTACTGATGCTGCTGGCTGATCGCTGATGATATCTCACCTCAGCCCTCAGGGCTGGCTCCTCTGCAATGGGCCGCGCTGCACGCAGCCTCAGGAGGAGTCAGACCCCTCTCGTTGCCTCCTGCAGGGGGGCTGCTCTCCTCTCCTCCTTGCTGGCTCCGCGGCGCTCGCTCTCCACAAGTCCACATGGCTAATTTGCATGAATAATTAGCCATGTGGTGCTGGAGGCTGGAGGGGCCCCCTCTACCCCGGGGCCCCCGTGCAATGAACCGGCTGCATGGGTGGTAGGTCCGCCCCTGGATTATGGTAAAGCGTGGGAGATAAAGCATACCATCCCCACTGGTTCTCATCCTCTCATTAAAGAGCGGTACCGACCCATTCCACTAGCCATCTATCATCCAGTCAAAAAAATGATGCAAGAAATGAAAGATGCTGGGGTAATTCACAAACGTCACAGCCCCTGGGCCGCACCTTTAGCTTTGGTGAAAAAAAAAGACGGTGACTACCGCAAGTTAAACAGCATTACCCATAAAGACGCATATCCATTACGGTGCATTGAAGAGTCACTAACAGCTCTGGGGTCTGCTGCATATTTCTCCACCTTAGATTTAACAAGTGGGTACTGGCAAGTGCCTATGTCGGAGGAAGATCGTGAGAAAATGGTGTTTACCTCCCCAGTGAGCCTTTTTGAATTCAATGACATGCCATTCGGACTCTGCAATGCCCCAGGAACTTTTCAAACTCTAATGGAATGTTGTTTGGGCTACAAAAACTTTGAGACTGTTTTGCTTTATCTAGACGATGTCATAGTCTACTCAAAATCTTATGAAGACCACTTACAGCACATGGCAAAAGTTCTCCAGATTCTCATCAAACACGGCCTCAAAGTCAAACCTTCGAAGTGTCACTTATTGCAGACCCAAGTACGCTGTCTAGGACATGTTGTGAGTGCTGAAGGAGTGAGACCTGATCCGGACAAGACCATTGCCATCACTAATTGGCCCATGACTACTACTTTGAAGGAAGTCCAGAGTTTCTTAGGATTTACGGGCTACTATAGACGCTTTATACCTAGCTATGCCCAAATCGCGGCACCATTGCAAGAACACCAAAAAAAGGAAGGAAAAAAATCTATTATTAGTCATTCGATAGAGCAGGAAGTTGCCTTCCAGCATCTCAAGAAAAAGCTTACCTCTCCACCTATTCTAGCTTACCCGGATTACGGCAAGCCTTTCCTTCTTTACACCGACACCAGTCTAAAGGGGCTAGGAGCAGTCTTAAACCAGAAGCAAGATGGAAAAGAGCGAGTAATCACTTTTGCTAGCAGATCTCTCAAATGAGAGGGACGGGATGATCAAAATTACAATTCTTTTAAACTAGAGTTTCTCAATCTTGTGTGGGCCGTAATGGAGCAATTCAAGGACTATCTAGCTGCCTCTCCATTTATCGCCTGCACTGACAACAATCCTCTTGCTCATTTGAGCACAGCTAGATTGGAAGCTTTAGAGCAGAGATGGGCCTCAAGACTAGCTAATTACAATTTTATCATCAAGTATCGGGCTGGAAAGTCCAATGAAAATGCTGATGCCTTGTCCCAATTACTAAATTTTTCAGATCCCCTGCCAGACGAAGATCACTGGGAGGAAGTGGAGATGCCGAACTTTTATACACGATTTCCTCAATAAAATGTGTCCAGTGCCCTTTGGCAGGAGACTTCCTCCTCCCAGTCCCAGGGAGCTAGTTCAGACCCTCCGCTAGAGGAAACTAGATGGATACAAGTATAGACTGAAAGTAGAGCTATTGTAGAAATTTGGGAATTACTAATCACGGGGAAACCTCCCGGGAGAATTCGCAGAGGCGATGCTGACCCTGAATTGAATTTTCTGTGGAGACAGCGAAAGTGGTTCTTTGTGATGAAAGGGTTGCTGTAACGCAGTAGCGTGGATCTGGGACGCCCTCACACCCAGGGCTGTGGGGTACTCGGTACCGGGCCCGATGAGCTTTAACGGGAGATGTCACGGCAGCTAGGACCCGGCCCGTGGCCCTGGGCGCCCATTTTGAAAGGAGAATGTTCAGTGTGCTTATGGTAGTGAAAGTTTATAAGTGATTCGTGACGCCACCTGTGGTATTCGGCAATAGAGATGTAAGCCGACGCTGCAGACAGATCCTCTGGGACAGATGGTGTGGTGCAGCAGTGATGTTATAGCCCTCCACAGGCAGGGCTGTAGTCCCAGGGCAGTGTAGGTGAAATGACACTTAGATGGTGTAGTACCAGGCGTGAGGGATGTAGCAGTACTGGGCAGGTTGGCGCAGGAATAAGTGGAGGACACCAGGGCATGTAGTTCCAAAGCTTTACTCACAGTCTGTTGTGCAAACAGTTTCCTGCTTCCGTGCCATGTCCTCTGGGTTAGGGACTCAGTCAACCTCCAGGCCAGATGGAATACTCCTTTCCAACACTCCGCCAACATATGTGCCTTTTCTGAACGTCTTCTCTTATAGCGCCTTTGAGTGAAGTACTCCTCGTACTGAGTTACACTGGAGTTCCTCCTGTCAGATGTTCCTATGAGCTCTACTTGTACGGCAGACAGCTGTAGCCTGCTTCGGGGACTCCTTGCTATTAAGTCCTGGCTCACTAATATGTTGCTGTTGTGCCCCCAAGTCTTGTGTGGGAATAAAGTGGTCACTACTTCTATTCCTCTGGTGTCTGCTGCAGGAACATTAGTATCCATACAACCTCGGGACCGGACCCCGGCCTTGCGCTTAGAACTTGAAAAGGGTTTTCTTCTAACCCTGGTCCTTGTTCTCTTATTCTCCTCACGTTCCGTGCTAATCCTTCTTCCCAATGGAGAATCAAGCTTTCTTTCTCTGTCTCTTTCCTGTGCCAGCAGACCCAGATCACTGTGGCCTGCTGCAGCACTTCCTTCCTCCATCCCTCTCTGTCTCACACTCTGTCCTTCTACATCCTCACTCACTGACTGAAAGACTGACCGACTAACTCAACTCTTCCCGCTCTTTTGGTGCGAACTAAACTCCACCCACCTCCCAGCACATTTCGTGTTCCAAGCAGGGAGCCACCAAGGGGTGCTGTGCTATACTCCAAGCAGGGAGCCACCGAAGGTGCTTTGCTACACTACTTTGTGGTGTGGGGTGTAGGTGTTGGAGTGTGGTCAGGTGTCTCCACCTTACCTGGATGGTGGGGCACCACACCTCAGGAGGAGGTGCAGTACCTCTGTGGCGACAGAGCCTCAGAGGTGCCACATACCCCCCGTTAAACACAGCACATCCGCGGACGGCAAGGAAACAAAGTTGACAATACAGGAACACACAAATTTTTATATTGCTAATAAACAGTTCTTATCTAATCTTCTCAATATGAGAGGCACTCTGCTGTGAGTTCATTCTCTGGTTCACCAGTTGTGAGTTCTCCTTCCAGACTCCCTCTGGTGGTAACAGGCGGTAGTGAGGCTGATTTGATCGGTGGAGATCTGCCACCTGAGAATGAGGATGACGATTGGACCTCAGGAGTCTCAGATTGGATTTAAGACAGACGACGCCCTATTCAGTTGCTGGTGATTCTTTCTGGCTTGTCAGCTCTTGGTTTTCAGCTCTCTTCCAGTCATCTAAAGCTAAGTTTTTCTGCTAATGTTCACACTTGATTTTGTTGGTCTATTCAGTTTTTTGTGTAGTCTGCCAGCCCCGGCTGGGGGCTGAGCTGAATTTCCACTCTTATTTATCAGTATTTTGCCAATTGGCTTTTTGTCCCTTACTAGTTTGGTCTCTCTTTTGCTCTGTCTCAGAATATTTCAGAGTGCTGATATAGTGGGAGAAGTCTAGAGACTTCAGGGTTAATTTTGCTATCAGATGTGTTGGACATTATTTTTGTAGGGTTTTTTGCAGGTTGCAGACAGTGTCTTTCCTTTCCTTTCCTTTCAAGTTAGTTTGGGCCCCATCGTTTGCTCAGCCTATTTTCCTGCCTGTGTTTGTGTTTTCATCTTGTTTCACCGTCAATACATGTGTGGGGGCTATCTATTCCTTTGGGGTCTGCTCTGGGGCAGTTAGTTTTCCCCTTTTCATGCTTCAGGCTTATTTAGTCCTCCGGCTGTGACGAAGCGTCTAGGAACATCGTAGGTACGCTCCACGGCTGCTGCTAGTTGTGTGGTAGGATCAGGGATCTGCAATCTGCATAGTTACCAACCTCTCTGGTTTTCTGTGACTTAGCTTGTTTTGCTTTTTTTCTCCTTGGTGACCCATTTATAACAGAATCACCAGCCATACCGCAGATTCTAGGGTACCCAAAAGCAGGAAAAAGTTGTTAAAAAAAAATGTCAGAATTTTGTTTTTTTATATTTTTTCCTCTTTTTCTCTGAGGCCATAGGAGGATTTTTTTTCTCTTTTTCCTAATGGAGATTAAGCAATTGTCTGATCGTGTGGGGCAGCTGGCTGCTGAAGTGCAGGGAATTTCCACCTACCTCATTCAGTCACATGCTGCTGAACCTAAGATCCCTACTCCTGATGTGTTTTCTGGGGATCGGTCTAAATTTCTGAATTTTAAGAATAATTGTAAATTATTTCTGGCCTTGAAGCCTAACTCATCGGGGAGCTCTGTGCAGCAGAGTACCGAGTACCCCACAGCCCTGGGTGTGAGGGCGTCCCAGATCCACGCTACTGCGTTACAGCAACCCTTTCATCTCCTTGCTGCGTGGCCATCCCCAGGATTGGGCTTTTTCTCTGACACCTGAAAATCCTATTCTGACTAATGTGGATGCATTTTTTCAAGCCTTGGGGTTGTTGTATGATGAACCTAGTGCTGTTGATCAAGCTGAGAGAACCCTGTTGGCATGAAACCAGAGTCAGGATACTGCAGAGTTATACTGTCAAAAATTCCAAAAGTGGGTGGTCCTTACTACATGGAAGGGTTTATCAGAGACCATAAAAGATGTTATGGTGGGATTTCCTGTTCCCTCTGGTCTGGATGATTCTATGTCATTAGCCATTCAAGTTGATCGGTGTTTAAGTGAACGTAAAACTACACGGGAGGTGCTGCCACCTTTTGAACAAACGTCTGAACCTATGCAATGTGATGGAGTTTTGTCTAGGGCGCAACGTCAGGAATTTAGAAGGCGTAATAAGCTGTGTTTTTTCTGTGGAGATGCCTCTCATACTATTTCTGTCTGCCCAAAATGAGAGAAATGTTTTGCACACACATTTGCTGTGGGCAGTATACAACCTAAGTTTCTTTTGGCAATTACTCTGATCTGCTCCTTATCCACGTTTTTCCATCATTTGCTCAGCCTATTTTCCTGCCTGTGTTTGTGCCTTCATCTTGTTTCACCGTCAATGCATGTGTGGGGGCTAAGAGATGACAATTTTAACCTGCTGCGCAGAGCTCCCCGATAAATTAGGCTTCAAGGCAAGAAATATATAATTTACAATTATTCTTAAAATTCAAAAATTTAGACTGATCCCCAAAAAACACATCAGGAGTAGGGATCTTTGGTTCAGCAGCATGTGAATGAGCGAGATAGGCGGAAATTCCCCGCACTTCAGCAGTGAGCTGCTCCACACGATCAGACAATTGCTTAATTTCCATTAAGAAAAAAAAATCCTCCTACGGCCCCAGAGAAAAAGAGGAAAAAATATACATAAAAAAAAAAATTCTGACACTTTTTTTTTTTTTTACAATTCTTTCCTGTTTTTGAGTACCCTAGAATCTGCGGTATGGCTGGTGATTCTGTTATGAATGGGTCACCGAGGAGAAAAAAACAAAACAAGCTAAGCCACAGAAAACCAGAGAAGTTGGTAACTATGCAGATTGCAGATCCCTGATCTTACCACACAACTAGCAGTAGCCGTGGAGCGTGCCTACGATGTTCCTAGATGCCTCATCATGGCCGGAGGACTACATAAGCCTAAAGCAAGAAAAAGGAAAACTAACTGCCCCAGAGCAGACCCCAAAGGAATAGATAGCCCCCACACATGTATTGACGGTGAAACAAGATGAAGGCACAAACACAGGCAGGAAAATAGGCTGAGCAAATGATGGGGCCCAAACTAAATAGAAAGGAAAGGAAAGGCAAGTCACTGTCTGCAACCTGCAAAAAACCCTACAAAAATAATGTCCAACACTTCTGATAACAAAATTAACCCTGAAGTCACTAGACTTCTCCCACTATATCAGCACTCTGGAATATTCTGAAACAGAGCAAAAAGAGACCGAACTAGTAAGGGACAAAAAGCCAATTGGCAAAATACTGATAAATAAGAGTGGAAATTCAGCTCAGCCCCCAGCCGGGGCTGGCAGACTACACAAAAAACTGAATAGACCAACAAAATCAAGTGTGAACATTAGCAGAAAAACTTAGCTTTAGATGACTGGAAGAGAGCTGAAAACCAAGAGCTGACAAGCCAGCAGGAATCACCAGCAACTGAATAGGGCGTCGGCTATCTTAAATCCAATCTGAGAATCCTGAGATCCAATCGTCCTCCTCATTCTCAGGTGGCAGATCTCCACCGATCAAACCAGCCACACCACCTCCCGTCACCACCAGAGGGAGTCCAGAAGGGGAACTCACAACTGGTGAACCAGAGAATGAACTCACAACAGTACCCCCCCCTTGAGGAGGGGTCACCGAACCCTGATGAACTCCAAGATGAACTCCATAATCTATGTGGAGTTTCTAAAACAGCACTTCCTGCCATGGTTCAAGAGAAAGAACCATGCTTTCCGAAGCAAGATAATTTTCATGCATGATAATGCACCGTCTCATGCTGCAAATAACACATCTGCATCTCTGGCTGCTATGGGAGGACAAACTTATGGTGTGGCCACCATCTTCCCCTGACCTCAACCCCATTGAGAACCTCTGGAGCATCATCAAAAGGAGTGTCTATGATGGCGGGAGGCAGTTCACATCTAAGCAACAGCTCTGGGAGGGTATTCTGTCCACATGCAAAACAATTGAAGCACAAACCATCCAAAAACTGACAAATTCAATGGACGAGAGCGTTCAGAAGCTTCTTTCGAACAAGGGGTCCTATGTTCAAATGTAATATCACCTAGAATAAAGTTTTGACTTGAAAACTGTTTGATTTCATTTTGTAATAAGCTGATAATGCTTATAATTTCACAATTGACCATTTTTTTGTTCAAAATAAAAATAAAAAGGTTGAAAACGCTGCTGTGCATAATAATTTGGAACATTCATTTTGAGTGTTTATTATTTTAAAAAATATACTGTTTTCATAGGCAGTTTGTTAAAAAACATTGCAATAATACTAGAATAGTAGATGACTGGAAAATAACAATGACTGCAATTCATATAGGTAATTTAGAGAAAATATGAGGAAATATTTTTTGCAAAATAATTTGGAACACAGTGTAGAAGCAAATTCACTATCAGCTTGAGTAACACATTTTCTAGCAACACATTTCTTTTCTGTTATCTTTCACATTTTCTACTCTCTTCTTTCCTTTCGTCTTAGGAGTGACAACCGTTATTGCCTGATTTGTCATCTGCATACTTTTATTCAAATCTCACATCTTTATTCAAGCATTGTAAAACATTCACTGTATTTCTTTCTCAATTAAACCCTGTGAAATCTGTCATTAATACTTTCACTTTCTAGTTTCTTGTTCAAAAATACTAAACATCATCAATACGTGCTAAGAGTAGACATTGGACCGGCCATCATGTCTGGAAATGTCCTTATAACGAGGTAGTCCTTGTTCCAAGGGCAGGTTCCTATGTAAAACCAAGAGAAAGCACCTAAAGAGGTGCAAACTATGAACAGTAACAGTTCGGGATCACTCAGCGTCTATGATCTCCACAGTTCAAGTATAAAGGCTGCCAACCAAACTGGGCAACAACTGGGAAGAAACAAAAACATGATAACCAAAAAGAAAAATAGAAAACAAGAGCAAAGGGTGCAAATACCCTCCTGGGTAACAAAGTTAGTTATTAGGGCTAGTTATCCCCTCCTGGGGTTCCGGAAGCGGGTTGCTTGGGCTGCTTCCAGGGGAGATGCTCTGGGTGTCTTGATGGGTTGAGGAATCGCTGATCTTCAGTAGTGATTTGTACCAAGGGACGCTGGATTGGTACAGACGTAGCTTGGTTTACGGGCGTGGGTACCAACACAGTTTTGGTGATCACGGTGGGAGGTACCGGGGAAGCGCAGGCCTTTTCCTTCTTAAAGGTGGCGAGGAAATCCTCTGGTATCCGGCGTACGTTTAAAGCGTATCAGCCACAAAGTCCTTCATGCTGTGGGAAGGTCACATATTCCCCCGGTTGTAAGTCTCGAGCAGGGTGTCCCTTCCGGAGATGAGACTCCACGTCTCTCTGGCTAAAGAACAGGTCGGAGATTCGTGTAGGGTCGGCGATGAAACCGAACCCTCTCTCGTGGTTCACATTAAGGACCTGGCCCCATCCTGCCGAGTCCCGGGACCCAAAGTGACCAGCACGGGCATTCTCCTTGCGGTCCAGATCAGGGCCCAGCACAGCCAACCTCCGCTGTTCTCTCTCCCGCTGCTCGGTTGCCAGCTGGCGGAGGGTCTCCTGGCATCAGACTCTTGTTTCCTCCTCCTCTTCCCGGGATCGGCCTCTGCTCACTGTGGACCGCGGCACCACGGTCAGGGGTTCAGGTGTTTCCCCCCAGGGACTGATATCCTGGTCCCAAACCAAGTCCAGCACCACCTGTCCGGCCGCTGTAGCCGGCGGGCACCCAGTGGCTTCCCTGACTTCAGGGCCGACGGGCATACCTGGTGCTTCCCGGCGGTGTTGCGGTTCCGGTGCAGGCCTGAGACGGTGGGCAGCTGCACGGGTATTCACCGGGGTAGCGGGCCCAGATGCCGGTGGTGGTGGAGCAGATAGCGGCTCCGGGTCTGCGGGGGTTCCTGGTGGGACCTGTGCGGCCGCGTCAGGTCCAGGCGGGAGCTCCTCTTCCTCCGCTTCAGCTCCCAATGCCTCACGCAGCGGCGGTGGTAACAGAGAGATTGCAGGGGATGCTGCCGGTGGTGTTGCAGCGGTCGCAGGCTCTACAGGGTTTGTCTGGGGGAGATCCGGTGCAGTGATGGCGGGTACCGGTAACTGGGGTACCGCGGGTGTAGGCCCCTCCAAGGCGGGCTGCCACTTCTTCCTCCAGAACGCCTCCTGCTTCAGCCGCAGTTCGCGAGTCAACTGGGCAATCTCCTCCTCCAGCTGTTGACAGTCCATCCTGGAAGCCGGGTCAGAGCCTTCAGCCATTGCACCAGGGAGACTCAGCTCAACCTCCTCGCGTTCCGCAGGCCTCCTCCCTTCTCCTTACAATATGGGGTTCTGGCATTCTTCTTCCCGCCTCGGCCCTTTTCCCGCCACTGGCTTCCGCTCCTCCTTCTGGGGGCGGCGTCTTCTTCCAACTCCTCCATACAAAGCCAGTATACGAACCGCTCGGGGGAGTGGGCTATGTCGCTGTCGCATAGAAGTTCAGACAGGGGAGGCCCAGGACAGTTCGCGGTCTTTTCTTAGGACCACCCAGGTTGTCACGCCCTTCTTCACTGCGCCGGCGACCATTTTTAGCATTCATTTCACAGTCTATCAAATTAGGTCCAACAGATCTCAGGCACACAGAACCCGTTAGCATCGGCTCTCGTCATCCTGTTCGTGACACCAAAATGGGACACCCTCACACCCAGGGCTGTGGAGTACTTGGTACCGGGCCCGATGAGCTTTAACGGGAGATGACACGGCAGCTGGGACCCGGCCCGTGGCCCTGGGCACCCATTGTAAAAGGAGAATGATCAGTGTGCTTATGGTAGTGAAAGTTTATAAGTGATTTGTGACGCCACCTGTGGTATTCGGCAATAAACATGTAAGCCGACGCTGCAGACAGATCCTCTGGGACAGATGGTGTGGTGCAGCAGTGATGTTATAGCCCTCCACAGGCAGGGCTGTAGTCCCAGGGCAGCGTAGGTGAAGTGACACTTAGATGGTGTAGTATCAGGCGCGAGGGATGTAGCAGTACTGGGCAGGTTGGCGCAGGAATAAGTGGAGGACACCAGGGCATGTAGTTCCAAAGCTTTACTCACAGTCTGTTGTGCAAACAGTTTCCTGCTTCCGTGCCATGTCCTCCGGGTTAGGGACTCAGTCAACCTCCAGGCCAGATGGAATACTCCTTTCCAACACTCCGCCAACATATGTGCCTTTTCTGAACGTCTCCTCTTATAGCGCCTTTGAGTGAAGTACTCCTAGTACTGAGTTACACTGGAGTTCCTCCTGTCAGATGTTCCTATGAACTCTAGCTGTACGGCAGACAGCTGTAGCCTGCTTCGGGGACTCCTTGCTATTAAGTCCCGGCTCACTAATATGTTGCTGTTGTGCCCCCAAGTCTTGTGTGGGAATAAAGTGGTCACTACTTCTATTCCTCCGGTGTCTGCTGCAGGAACATTAGTATCCGTATAACCTCGGGACCGAACCCCGGCCTTGCGCTTAGAACTTGAAAAGGGTTCTCTTCTAACCCTGGTCCTTGTTCTCTTATTCTCCTCACGTTCCGTGCTAATCCTTCTTCCCAATGGAGAAACAAGCTTCCTTTCTCTGTCTCTTTCCTGTGCCAGCAGACCGAGATCACTGTGGCCTGCTGCAGCACTTCCTTCCTCCATCCCTCTCCCGGGGATCTTCTCTGTCTCACGCTCTGTCCTTCTACATCCTCACTCACTGACTGAATGAAAGACTGACCGACTAACTCAACTCTTCCCGCTCTTTTGGTGCGAACTAAACTCCACCCACCTCCCAGCACGTTTCGTGTTCCAAGCAGGGAGCCACCAAGGGGTGCTTTGCTATACTCCAAGCAGGGAGCCGCCGAAGGGGCTTTGCTACACTACTTTGTGGTGTGGGGTGCAAGTGTTGGAGTGTGGTCAGGTGTCTCCACTTTACCTGGATGGTGGGGCACCACACCTCAGCAGGAGGTGCAGTACCTCTGTGGCGACTGAGCCTCAGGGGTGCCACAGATCCCATCACAGGTAGTCGTCTACATCAAATTGTGATGCCAAGGAGAAATGTAAACATGGTTCTCACCGTTTATCATGATCAGTCTGGCCACTTTGGAGTGCAAAAGACCGAATCCACTGGCAATTCTATTGGATTGGCATGAGGGGAGACATTGAAAAATAGTGCCAGGAATGTCACCCATGTGTGACTAGGAAAACTGTGAAAGCTGATAAGAAAGCACCACTGCATCCGATTGTGAGTCGACGTCCATTAGAAATGGTAGCCATTGGTCATCTGAAGGTACAGCCCAGCAGGACAGGCTATAGCTATGTCTTAACCATCATCAATCACTTCACCAAATTTGTAGTGGCTGTCCCTGTGAAGGATTTAACTGCCCAGACTACCACTGCTATCCTATGGAAAGCCTTCTGTCTACCTTATGGATGCCCAGAGAAGATATTGACTGATCGAGGCTCCTCCTTTGAATCACAACTCTTCCAAGAATTGTGCAAGTACTACAATTGTCAGAAGCTCAGGACTACAGCATACCACCCGCAGTGCAATGGGCTTTGCGAGAAGATGAATCAAACCATCCTGAACTTGCTAAGAGCTATTCCAGCTCACAGAAAGGCTGACAGGCCAACACTACTCCCAGAGCTCATCTATGTGTATAATAATACACCGCAATGTTCTACGGGTTACACCCCATATCATGGGAGATTTCAACTATCCAGACATTTGTTGGGAATCTCTCTCAGGCAAAACTAACAGGTCAAGGAGATTCTTATCCTCTCTTGCTGACAACTTTATCTTCCAAAAGGTAAGGGAGAAAACAAGGGGAACTGCTACCTTGGATCTAATCCTTATAAACAGGGAGGAAATGGTTGAGGAGGTAAAAGTGGCTGGGACCCTAGGAGGTAGCGACCATGCTATTTTAGAATTTTGGATAACTAGAGGCGGAAGACCTGTGAAGACTCAGACATCAAGGTTAGATTTCAGAAAGGCAGATTTTAAGGGATTCAGAAAGAGAATTGGAGGGATCCAATGGCTGGATATCCTTAAAGACAAAAATGTCCAGGAAGGATGGGAAATCTTGAAAAATGAAATTCTCAAAGCACAGTTGTTAACAATTCCGAAAAGAGGGAAGAATAGGAAGCATTTAAGGAAGCCAGGATGGATGAACACAGAACTTAAGCACATGCTAAAAAGGAAGAAAAAAATGTTTATAAAATGGAAAGAGGGAGGCATATCTAAAGAAGAATATAATGCTGTCTGCAGAACCTGCAGGGCACAAATCAGATTATTAAAGCTGAAAATGAATTGAGGCTTGCAAGAGATGTCAAAAGCAATAATAAAGGATTTTGGGGATATGTCAAAAGTAAAAGAAAAGTCAAAGATGCTATAGGATTTTTACAGGATGAAAATGATGACATGGTAAGACAGGATGTTGAGAAGGCTGAACTTTTAAATTCCTATTTTGCATCTGTTTTCTCTCAGAAAGGAAATGTAACATCAACTGTTATTCACTGTCCTATTAAGGGAATAGAAGAATCCAGGATATCTATAAACAGAAAGATAGTGAGGAAACACTTAGCTAACCTAAATGAATTCAAGTCTCCAGGTCCAGATGAATTACACCCCAGAGTACTGAAGGAGATAGCAGAAGAAATTTTTGAACCCCTCTCCATAATCTTTGAAAATTCTTGGAGAACAGGAGAAGTGCCAGAAGACTGGAGAAGAGCAAATGTTGTTCCTATCTTCAAAAAGGGGAAGAAGGTGGACCCAGGCAACTATAGGCCGGTGAGTCTGACTTCTATACCAGGAAAGATCTTTGAACAAATTATTAAACAACATGTATGTCAATACCTGGATAAGAATGAAGTGATTAAACAGAGTCAGCATGGGTTTGTAACTAATAAGTCATGTCAGACTAACTTAATTTCCTTCTATGACGGTATCACTGATTGGGTGGATCAAGGAAATGCTGTAGATATAGTATATCTTGACTTCAGCAAAGCATTTGACAAAGTCTCTCATACAATCCTTATTGAAAAAATGACTAAGTATGGAATGGACAAGGCAACTGTTAGGTGGATTCATAACTGGCTTAGTGATCGGACCCAAAGAGTGGTCGTAAATGGCTGCACATCCAGTTGGAGGAATGTCTCAAGTGGGGTACCACAAGGCTCTGTCCTGGGCCCTGTATTGTTCAACATCTTTATCAATGATTTAGATGAAGGAATTGAGGGTAAACTGATCAAATTTGCTGATGACACAAAGCTAGGAGGGATAGCTAATACTAGAGAAGAGAGAGAGAGGATTCAAAAAGATTTAAATAAACTGGAGAAGTGGGCAGCAACTAACAGAATGGTTTTTAACAGGGAGAAATGCAAAGTACTACATCTGGGCAATAAAAATGAAAAAAGCATATATAGAATGGGAGGAATAGGGCTAAGTGACAGCACATGTGAAAAAGACTTGGGTATACTAATAGATCACAGACTGAATATGAGTCAACAGTGTGATGCAGCAGCAAAAAAGGCAAATGCAATTCTAGGATGTATTAACAGAAGCATACAGTCTAGATCACGTGAAGTCATTATTTCCCTCTACTCCTCTTTGGTCAGACCTCATCTGGAATATTGTGTCCAGTTTTGGGCACCACATTTTAAAAAAGACATCAACAAACTGGAGCAAGTTCAGAAAAGAGCGACCAGAATGGTGACCGGTCTGCAAACCCTGTCTTATGAGGAAAGGTTGCAGGATTTGGGAATGTTTAGTTTGCAAAAGAGAAGACTGAGAGGAGACTTAATAGCTGTCTACAAATATCTAAAGGGCTGTCACATTGTAGAAGGATCAACTTTATTCTCATTTGCACAAGGAAAGACTAGAAGCAATGGGATGAAACTGAATGGGAGGAGACACAGATTAGATATTAGAAAAAACTTTTTGACAGTTAGAGTGATCAATGAGTGGAACAGGCTGCCACGAGAAGTGGTGAGTTCTCCTTCAATGGAAGTCTTCAAACAGAGGCTGGACAGGCATCTGACTGGGATGATTTAGCGAATCCTGCTTTGAGCAGGGGGTTGGACCAGATGGCCCAGGAGGTCCCTTCCAACTCTACGATTCTACGATTCTACGATTCTACGATTCTATTAGCTGATGTTCTGATGCCAAGGTAAACTACCCGCTGACCTTGCTCTAGGAGTTACTGACTCCGATTAAATATCCTCTGCCTGCTACTGAGTGGGTGAGCGATCATCAAAGACGCCTAGTGGAAGCCCAAGAAATTATGGATACCCGTATGGAAGAAGCTCGCAAAAGACAGCAACATGATTTTGGTAGACAAGCGAAAGCTACACCTTTGAATGTTTCTCAGCCAGATCTTATCACCTACAATCATCATACAGGAAAGCTTGAGACACAATGGGAGAGACAGTATCCTATACCCGGGGAATGACATTTATTGTATCCAGCGAGATACTCAACAACCCAAGGTTGTTCACAGGAATCGACTAAAACTCTGTAGGTCAGAATACCTCCATCCTTATTCAACACCTGTGGACGAGTTATTTGAGTGCGAACCTTTTCCAGGGTCCAAAAGATCCCACAGTTCATCTTTTCCAGAATTCGATATCAATGGTATTTTGGTCCTGTGATGCTTACCTGTGGACAAAGACAGACGACTCCTAATCAAGAATTGCTCCTTGCAAGAACAACTAATCTCAGAACTGACTCTGCAGAGATATATCCTGGCCCTATGGAGGAATTCACTCTGGTTCGACGCTCTCAAAGGAACAACAAAGGTCAGTTACCAGCTAGATATCTGGTCTAAACTTGTAGAATGAACTGCACATTTTTACTACTGTTTTCTTCTGGAAAAGACTACATTCTTCCCCTGTTAAGCACAGAGACATTACTGTGACTTTTCCTCAGTTTGTTAGAGAATTTTTGGTTAATTTTTGTTGGTTCTAACACATGTTATGTCCCTTCTTAGTGAAACACCGGGACTACTTTTTGTTTAAACAAAAGAAACAAAAAAAAAATGGTGCAGCCACGTTGATGGACTGTGTGCCCCGACCCTGCACCCACGGACCAAAACACTTTCACATTTTACGCATTACTTTAAGGCTGTTACGTCTATAAGCAGGAAGATTTGCTACAAGATATTCTACCTCCGGAGAGACTTTTTTTTGAGTTATGAAGAAATGTTAAGTCATCCTATTACAGTGAAACCAAGGTTTGAGTTCGAAAGTTTATTGTTGCACTAAAATGCATGTTTATCGGATGTTTCGATACTTTCATGATTATTTAGTGCCCCCAAGTTTGTACAGGGGGCAGAGAGAATATTACTCTATTTCTGGTACCTCAACATCTACCTCGGTTCATATTTTGCTGTCATTCGGGTTTCCACCGATATATTTACAGATCTGCCAATTAACCTTTGACGGAACTCTATCTTGGAGTTCCGATGTGACCTATGGGGGGAAGTATTGTATGGACCCCATAGATTTGCTATAGATATGGGGTTCTGCCCTCACTTAGCAGCCCACTGTAACTCACATGTTGCTCAGTTACCAGTCTACACCCTGTACCGGGAAGGTGTAGACGCTGGTGTCACACGCCGCTGTTTGGGAATTTTGACTATAAAAGCACTTTGGTTCAAACTAGACGTTGACCTGTATGATTTTATAAAAATATATATGTTGGCAAACGCCGGGGATGGCTCTGTTTAAACTAGGGGGGTATATGTAGTGACCAGAAAACCCATTACTAATATACAGTATGTTATATGTCATATGGTAAGTGTGTTCTCTATTCCTTACATGATTGCATTTGTGACAATGGTCCCCGTCTTGCCTTGGGAGGAGGTAAATTATTTAATACTATGCTGCCCTCTCATGCCTTGTTTTGGTATTACAACTTGTTGTACTATGCTACCCTCTTCTGCCTTAGTTTGGCATTGCAACTTGTTTTTTCTGATTTGAAGATAAGTGGCAGTTGGAGATGGTGCATGTGGGACTGAAAAGGTCCAGTTACAGGTGGTTTTGGTGGTGAGAATAGGTAGAAAATTGTGGCTCCTCGATTGGGACAGGCGGGGAGTACAAATAGCACCCTTTTTGGAGAGTGCCGCGTTTACAGCAACAGAGTGCTGGGATAAGAGAAGGTACTGCAAAACTGTGCGGCACATTTCCCTGATAATCCTAAGTTCGGCTGATCCTCCCCTTCACACAGCACAGTTAGTCAAAGGAAAAGTTATTGCCATCCTCCCAAGGCCGGGACCGAGAAAAGGCTTTGACTGACGCTGTAACAACCCTGCTGACATTGCTGCATGGCCTCCCATCCCCCACTCACCAAATTACTCACTGCTCCAGGTCATGCTGTGGTTTCTCTCTGCCGCCAGCTCCTTGCCTTGTCTCCTGTCTGCTATGTTCATGTTTCCTGACTGTGTGTATAGGGGGCGGTGCCTGAACTCTCTGCTTCTTATGGAGTCAGGGTGCACCTGGCTAATGTATCCCTGACCAATTACCAAGAGCCCTCTACTATTTAGGGCTGTCCCACCCACTGGAACATTTCCTGAGCAATGTCTAAACTCATTGTTTTGCTGCTAAGTAAGCCAGGCCCTGTTCTGTGTTTCTCATTCTCTGGAGGCTACACTCCTAGCTTTGTCTTGTGCCTGTCTGTCTGCCCTCCAGGAGTCAGAATATCCTGGTCTATGTGCTATAGCTCCTGACCTTGTCTTGCCTAGTACCTCTGTCCAACCTCCAGGAGGCAGAATATCCTAATTGTTGAGTCTTTGTCCCTGTACTTTGTCTGAACTCTGTCCTACCCCTGCCTCCTTGTCTTTGACTTCTTTCCCTGCTGTGTCTTTCCCTGTGTCCTCCCTGTCTGTGCTCTGCACCCTTGCAGCTCTTCCTGCTCTGCACCCTTGCAGATCCGCCTGCTCTACACCTTTGCAGCTCTGCCTGCTCTGCACCCTTGCAGCTCTGCCTGCTCTGCACCCTTGCAGCTCTGCCTGCTTTGCACCCTTGCAGCTCTGCCTGATCTGCACCCTTGCAGCTCTGCCTGCTCTGCACCCTTGCAGCTCTGCTTGCTCTGCACCCTTGCAGCTCCACCTACTCTGCACCCTTGCAGCTCTACCTGCTCTGCACCCTTGCAGCTCCACCTGCTCTGCACCCTTGCAGTTCCGCCTGCTCTGCACCCTTGTAGCTCCGCCTGCTCCGCACTCCTGTGGCTCTGCCTGCTCCACACTCCTGTGGCTCCGCCTGCTCCACACTCCTGTGGCTCCGCCTGCTCCACACTCCTGTGGCTCCGCCTACTCTGCACTCCTGAGGCTCCACCTACTCTGCACTCCTGAGGCTCCGCATACTCTGCACTCCTGAGGCTCTGCCTACTCCGCACTCCTGTGGCTCTGCCTACTCCACACTCCTGCATCTCTGTTCCTAACCTGCTTTGTCATACTCCACTCTCTTCTGTTAATACCCGTGCCTCACCTCCTGTGTGAACAGGTCCAAACCTGTTTCGTCATACTCCACTCCTGCCTTCCTATACCGGTACCTGCACCTGCTGTGTGAACAGGCCCCTACCTGTTCCTTCTCATACCACGCCAGCCTGCCCTGTGTCTCGTCCATGCCAGCCTGCCCTGTGTCTCGTCCGTGCCAGCCTGCCCTGTGTCTCGTCCGTGCCAGGCTGCACTGTCTCGTCCATGCTAGCCTGCCCTGTGTCTCAGCTATGCCAGCCTGCCCTGTGTCTCAGCCATGCCAGCCTGCCCTGTATCTCAGCCAGACACCACCCTGGAGTAGCACCTGGCAGCTGCCTGCCACACAACCCTGACTTCACCATTGGAGGCTCCAGAGAAGACCAAGGCAGCTGTCTTAGTCACGCCCCTTCCAGGCTAGTCCGGTCTGTGGCCACAACCCCCCGGCTCGCGACAACCTGCTTAGGTGCGAGCGTGACAGACGCAATGTGTAAGGAAAATTGTATCTGCTATCCATGACTGTTATATTGAAAAAATATAAGAATTGTTACCAGTCTTCAGTAAAATTCATCTTTCAAGTTTGTATGAGACCCTCAGTGTATGCTTCTTTTCGTCCGCTGCCTCATTTCTTGCGGGCATCAACAAAACTCTCAGTCTCATATACGCATCATCTCCCTCTTTATAATTTGCACCTAACCTAGGGATTGTTAGAGCCATCGGAGTCACCGTGATTGAACCATCTTCCGAGGTACTAGGCCCTGCATTTCACAAGGCGGTGCGGCACATGTCTTAATGTTTTCTCTGTCTCTATAAATCACCAGATGTAAAAAACTATGTTGCCTGATGTCAAGCCTGTTAAAGGGCTATTGAAGCACACCAGGGGCCGTGGGTTACTCGATAGCGGGCCGGTGTCTTAAAGGGATGTGTCGCAGTGGCAGTGACCCAGTCTGTGGCCCTCGGCGTCCATGTAAAATTAAAGAATTGATAAGGAATAAAGTTTATGTGTATATAAGTTCGTGACGCCACCTGTGGTATTCTGGTCAGAGGCGACCAGCGCTGCAGTGCAGATCCTCTGGGACAGATGGTATTACGCAGCTGAGGTGTAGTAGCTCTCCACAGGCAGAGCTGTAGTCCCAGGGCAGTTGAGAGAAGTTTAAAGACGGTGATGTAGTGTGGAGTAAAGGATGTAGCAGTGCTGGGTTGGTGATGCAGGAAGAACGCAGATGACACAGTTGAATGCCGTTTCAAGACTTCTGCGACCTGGATCCTTCCCCCACCTGAAGTCTGTCAGCGTGGAACGAGCCCCACGGGGAGTACTCTCCTCCCGTGCCTCTAGAAGAACCCCTTTTCTATTCAGGGAGCTTCCTTTCAAAGCAATTCCGTCCGACAGCTCCTACTGACAGAAGCTGCTCCAGACAGGTCCTGTCACTTCCCCTCCCTCTGAGGGAACTCTCCTCACCTCTTACAATTCTCCTGCTCTCAACCTAAGCTCCGCCCACCTCCCAACACCCTTCATGAACCAAGCAGGGCCCATATTGGGTGCTCTGCTGTTCTAAGTGTGAGTGGGATGCAGGTGTGGATTGTGGTCAGGTGTCTCCATCTTACCTGGTCATGGGATACCACACCTCTGGGTGAGGTGCAGTACCCCCGTGGCGACTGAACTCTCAGCAGCAAAAGAGTTTAATGGGAACCTGTCAGAAACTTTTCCTATTACTTCTCCGAACCATTAATATGACTGAGTAGCCCTTTAAAAGATAAGTCAGTTGGTCCTTTTGATGATGTCCATTTTGCTTCCTGCCTGGCAGCACCCTCCCCTGGCTGTATGACAGGCCAATGGCCAAGTACCAGAACAAATGATTTGTCCTTCACCCTGGAAGTGTATTTTCATGTCCCAATAAAGTTCCAGACACAACATCAAAACATGATTTCTTGCTGCTAGAGCGATATTTAGGGTCCCAAATGGGATTGGCTGGCTTATCTTTTAAAGGGCTACACGGTCATATAAATGATATGGGGCGATGGCTCTGACTGGTTCTGTTTAAGAGTACAAACAAATTGTGATAAATAAGCCATAATAAAGTCTATTTGTGTGCAGAGGATAAATTGTCACAGCATTGTAGGTGGAACCAGTACATGATACAAATGATTTCTCAGCTCTTTCTAATTATATAAAATAGTTATTGTAGATCTTTTAACACTGGAAATAAGTTTTGAAATATCTCACATGATAAAGCCAAGTTCTCAGCATGTCCTTTTTTTCTGTCTAGATTGAAGCATGTAATAAAGAGGCGGAGAAGATAAATTCACTTATAAATTCTGACAGTCCAACTCTGGCATCCCAGGTGCCATTATCAGCCCTCATCACTTCGGAGGTTCAGATATCACCAACGCTTAAGTCCAACTGTAACATGATAAGATGTCATATGAATTATTTATGTATATATATTCTGATTACTCTCTTGTATTCACTCAGCAATGTATGATATATGCTGTTATTAAAAATATATATTTTATTATTTAAAAAGTTTATAAGTTAGTTTTAAAGATGTCCAATAGTTAAAAATGGTGGTAACAAGTGTTACAAAACAAAATATAACTAAATAAAACCCCAAATTCCCCTTTCCCTCCATTACTCACTTGTTGAATCCCCCAGTGCAGATACTGCAGTGGCCATTGCTGATTGTTATTCACAATCCAGAAACATTGGGATGCCATAACAGCATACAGCAGCTGCAGACAATCATTGGCCTCAGTGCCTTTACTTTCTGGCATTACCACTGAGGCCTGTGATTGGCTGCAGCACTCAGACACATCATTAATTTTTTTACATTACAACCCCTTTTAAAGGAACCTGTCATATTAAAAACAAAGCTATTAACCTTCCGATATGCAATTAGTCTGCAGGTTAACAGCAATTGAAAGCCTTGTGGCCGTCATCCTCCTCGTTGCAGGGAGGAAATAAATGTTATTCCTTCTCACAGCCTCAGGTTTTTAGTTGTGCAGGTTGCTGGTGCGACTTCAGTCAGCACTCAGTTCATAGTGAGCAGTGCTGAAACCGCGCCCCAGCACTGACTGACAGCCAGCTCTGATGCTGAGCTGGCTGTCAGTCAATGATGGGTTGTAGTTACAATCGCCGCTCACTATGAAATTGAGCGCTGACTGAAGCTGCACCAGCCCACACCTATAACCGATAGCTGGAGGCTAAAGTACATTTCCTCCCGTCAGCGTGGCTTTCAGTGCAGGCGTCCGGTAGATTAACAGAGCTATTAAACACAAATCTGCCGGTTAATAGCGTTTTGACATTACCTATTCCCATGAAAGTAATGCACCACTTTGATTATCTTTGGTCTATAGCCAGCAGTTCGTATGTCTGCCATAGTTTATGCTGTTTTTTTATTTAGTGATCAATACTTAGAATTTGTCAGCTGCTGCTAGAGGATTTATTCTTATTATCTGTCACTAGAATTTAAAATAGTGCTATGAAACACTCCTTTCACAACTTAAAGCATTGTCCACTACTTTTATAATGATGACTTATCCACAGGATAACGCATCAATACTTATAGGGAATCTGACATAAAGCTCCCCAACAGATCAACTGTTATCTGCAGGGCATGATCTATTCAATAGGAGCTGATCTGCAGTAACCACTAAATAGTGTTGTTCCACACTGTCCACTGGATAAATCTGGTAGCCACTGAAGGTGATAAAAGCCAGACCCCACTGATCTTATAAGGATTACTTCAGAGCTGCCACCAGGAATTTCAGGGCCCCATATTGGCAAAATTTTCATGCCCCCTTGAGACTATGCTCCGCTCCACCTCCACTCTTCGAACCTTCCACAGTCCTACCACCCACTCTTGGAAAAAATCTGACCATTGGAAACCACACCGATCAGAAGAGAAGGGAACTTTTATCCTCATTTTAAAATGCAGTGGCAGGTGGGATGTCTGACAGCAACTCCATTCATCCTCTTTGGGGCTTCCAGAAAAATCCAAGTGCAGCCACTTAGGGAATGAATGGATCAGTGTTCGAGTTGCATATGAGCTCCATTCTAATGGGGATAAAAGTTCCAGATTATGCCGATCCGTGCGAGTCCCAGCAGTCAGACCCCCAACAATCAATAACTTATCACTTATTCTTAGGCCATACACATTCAGTATTTTGCATCAGTGTTTGTAAGCCAAAATCAGGAGTGGAACAATCTGAGGAAAAGTATAATAGAAACACGTCACCACTTCTGTATTTATCACCCACTCCTGGTTTTTGCTTACAAATACAGATGTAAAACACTGGCCACAATACTGAACGTGTGAATGTGTCCTTGGAATAGAAGATTACTTGTTTTCACTGTAGAACCTCTGAATGTGTTGTGTATAATTGCTACTGTCTAATAGTCACAGGACAGGGAGGGGTTAACCATCCAAGTAATTCATCTCTATTGAAAATAAAGAATCTTGCCCTTATTTATATCATAGAGAAGTGACCTCCATACACAACATAATCCAGTATACCAAGACCAATAATACCACATACATCATAATATCACATACAAGGGACAAATACCGCCACACCATGAACAGACCACATTATCACCAAATAGTGACCGAATAATACCACATACAAGACAAAAACCACATCATGACCAGACCACATATTACCACCATCTAGTGACCAAATACTACCATATACAAGGGACAAATACCTTCACATCATGACCAGACCATATAATGACTGAATAATATCACATGCAGTGGGCAAAAAACTCAGGTCACAAACTGCTGGAGACAGACCAGAGCGGTGGTGATAATACATGAAGATTCTGGAAGGTGAGTATTAGACAGGTGGCAGGGGACTTGGATTTAAAGCACCATTCCAGAGGTGAAATAAAAAAACTGCAGCAGTTCTTAGTACCAACTAAGTGAATGAAATTCATGCACATGTTGCTCAGTTTTGCCTTGAATATTTGAAGCTGTTTCAAATCTGTACCATGTCAATTCTTTTAGGGTATGTGCTGCGGGTTTGAGGCTGCGTATTTATGCAGCGTCAAACCTGCAGTGTCCATCTGTGACAGCATACTGGATGGGATTTCTACAATGTCCACTATGCGTGTATGTGCGCCCATGGCTTCCCTGTGGAGACTGACATGCGGTGCTTCTGTCCAGACCTCAACATGTCAATTTCTCTTGCGGAGAGGCCAGTCTCCGCAACAGAAATTTCAGCGATAGAATGTATTGAATGCAGTAAATCCGCATGATTCAATGAACACTTGCGGATTTACCTGCGTTCCATAGATGGCAATGCTTTGGAGACAGCGGACATGCGCTGCGTATAAAGCCCTGCTGGTTCCGGATCATGGACATCCGGCCTCAGTGTTGATTACCATATCCAGTACAAAGGAAGGAAAAAAAGCAAGTAAAAATGAGGTAAAACCATGTGTATTTTATATTATGTTTTTCTTGCCATAAGACACGTTTTTGGTGCAGAAATATTTGCAGCAAATACTTAACATGTGTACATACCTATGTACATGCTATTTCACACACACAAATTCAAATGCACACATATAGGAATTTCAGTGCACAAATACAGACACAAAGATGCATTACACACATGTACTGTACATATATTATACACGTGTACACTGTCTAGAGCAGCGGTCCCCAACCTTACTGACACTGAGAGCCACATTCAGCACTGAGAGAAGGTGCAAGCCACATTCAGCTCTGAGAGAGGGTCACGAGCAACATCCTGCTCCTATCCCCCTCAAAGTAGTGTCAACCGAAGCCCCCATTACGGGTATAATGATAACCAAAGCTTTTCCACAGAAATCAATCCAAAGCAGTACACTGAGATCCAGGGGTTCCCACAATGCCCCAATTCAGTATTCTCCCATCAAGGCCTTCCACCGCACTGTCACATCCAGCTTCAGGCACCTCCTGTAACAGGTAGTATCATCCTCCATTGTACCATAGCTAAAACATCTCTAAACCCCTAAGACTAGTACATGTGCATCCAGTTTTTTAAAAAAGTCATTTTAATTACACACTGGGGCAGGATAACATGCTAGGTGGGATGATTAGTCTGGGGGACAAACGCCCCATCAACCCATCAAAAACGGGGATTAGACCTACCGGTAATATTGTTTCCAGGAGTCCATCCTGACAGCACAATGGAGGTTGTCCTTCCATCCTTATAGGGACAGGAAACACACGAGAGGTTAAAAGAAACCCTCCCACCCACACACCCCAGTGATTTTTCCAAGTACCACACCAGGATGAATGCAATCTTATTTATTGAAATTCTATACAAGTTTATCATCACAAATACAAAATTTAAGGGAGGGAATTACCAGAGCTGTCAGGATGGACTCCTGGAAACAATATTACCGGTAGGTCTAATCTTTGTTTTCCAGGATGTCCCTCCTGACCGCACCATGGAGAATACCAAAGTAAGATCTCACTAGGGTGGGACTGCTACCTGCAGCACCTAACGGCCGAAGGCCATCTGTCCGCCTGCCAACATATCCAACTTGTAGTGTTTGCAGAAAGTGTTTAAAGTAGACCATGTAGCTGCTCTACAAATTTTCTCTACCGAAGCCCCCGCCCTTTCGGCCCATGATGTTGCTACTGCTCTGGTGGAATGGGCCCTAAGACCTTCAGTTATGGGTAATTTTTTGGCCTCATATGCTAGGGAGATGGTAGTTGTTATCCATCTAGCTAAAGAATGCTTGGATGCCTTTTTCCCTTTATTTTTGCCCACATACTGGACAAATAGATTAATGTCCTGCCTCCACTCGTGAGTGGCCTCCAGGTAGTCAATGACTGCCTGTCTAACATCCAATGATTGGAAGAATTTTTCTTTTGCGTTTTTTGGGTGTTGGTAAAATGATGGAAGTATTATCTCCTGATTTAAATTTTGAGGAGAAACCACTTTAGCAGAAAAACGGGGTTAAGCTTTAGAACTATATGATCATCGAAGATCAGAATATTAGGGTTCTGTACTGAAAGAGCCTGAATTTCACCATGTCTCTTAGCAGAGGTGATGGCCACTAGAAAGACTGTCTTGAGCGTGAGTTTTGCTATGTTTAAACTGTCTATTGGCTCATACGTGGCTTTGCACAAAGCATTGAGGACTAAATTTAAACCTCAAGGGGGAACTGATTTTCTTATTGTGGGCCTTAACCTCTGGATGGCTTTAGAAAATCGTGCTACCCATGGATGAGATGCCAAGGGGAAATCGAAGAAGATACTTAGGGCCGCTATTTGTACTTTTAACGTGCTTGGTCTCAACCCTTTGTTAAATACTGCCTGGAGGAAATCGAGGATTCTAGGGATGTCAGGTCAGGACCAGTGTATAGAAGAGCTTCCACTTTCCAAGCAGAACCGCACTTCCAAATTTTATTGTAGATTGTGGAGGTGACGGGTTTATGGCTGGCCTGGATCATGGAGATTACCTGGTTGGAGAGATCCTTAGCTCTTAAGATCTTCATTTCAGTATCCATGCTGATAACTGCATAGTCTTTGGATTTGGATGCAGAACTGGCCCCTGAGAGAGGAGATCCTCCGTCTCCGGTAATCGGAGTGGGTCTTCCCAGGCCATCTTCCTTAGCAAGGGAAATCAACTTTGTCTTGGCCAAAATGGTACCACCAGCATCACCAATACACCTTCCTCCTGAATCTTCCTGAGGACTCTTGAGATCATGGCAGTGGGAGGGAAGGCGTATAGAAGACCTCTTTCCCATACCTGGTTCAAGGCATCTATTCCTTTCGAGTGATCTGTTGGATTGATGGAATAGATTTTCTGCACCTTGGCGTTTTCCCTGGTTGCGAAGAGATCCAGCTGAGGAGTTCCCCACTGACGACACAGGTAGTTGAATATCTCTCCCTTCAGTTCTCACTCGGTGGCCCGGATTTCCCGCCTGCTCGAGTAATTGACCACCGTGTTCCTGGATCCTTCTAGATGTACAGCTGATATTGACCAGACTCTCTTCTCTGCCCAGATGAAAATTTGTGTGGCCAGATCCTGGAGGGCCCAAGTCTTGGGCACCCCTGTTGACGAAGAAATGATACAGCCATCACGTTGTCTGACATAATCTTTACATTCTGGCCCTGCAAGCATGACTAATTTCGCTTCAGAGTCTCCAAAACCACACGTAATTCTCTGTAGTTTGAGGACTGGGACCTGATGTCCGGTGACCAAACTCCTTGAAAATATCTCCCTTTCAGATGAGCTCCTCATCCTTCCTTGCATCTGTGATGATAGTCACGCATGGCGACAAGATTCAAGGAACTTCCTGACTGATGCTTCTGTTAATGGTCCACCATTTGAGTGATGACTTTAATGCTGGCGATAGACGAATCTCTCCGTCGAAAGAAATGTGTCGTCTGTGCCATGCTGAAAGGATCGCTCTCTACAGTCTCCTCATGTGGAACTGACCCCATCTGACACACGATATGCAGTCTGTTAGCGTACCCAATACCTTCATCGCTCTTCTTATGGAGACTCGATTCCGAAGGAGATGATGGACCATGTCTCTTACTACTGCATTTTTCTTTTCCTCTGACCACAGCGAGATTCTTTGCCTGGAATCTAGAATGACTCCTAGGAACTTTTTCTTGGTTCCGGGTAGTAAATCTGATTTTTCCTGGTTAAGAATCCAACCCAGATCTTCCAATGTAGAAATCACCAGGCTGAGCTGCTTTTCTAGTTCAGAACTTGAACGTGATATTGGGAGAAAGTCGTCCAAGTATGGGACAATGACTACCTCCTTCTGGCTCAGGTAGGCTATGATCTCGGCAGCCAGTTTCGTAAAGACCTGAGGCGCTGATGCAAGGCCGAAAGGAAGAGCTCAAAATTGGAAGTGGTAGCACTTGTTTTTTATTTTTAGCACAAATTGTAGAAATTTCTGAGAGCGAGGGTGGTTTGGTACATGGTAGTACATGCTCTTCAGGTCTATCGTGGGCATTACTGCATTCTTGTTTATGAGGAGAATGGTGGTCTTTAGCTACTCCATTCTGAACCTCTTATATTTTAGCAACTGATTTAGAGGTTTCAGGTTTATAATAGTGCGACTCTCCCCTGATGGTTTTTTTATTGTGAAAAGGGTCGAGTAATGACCCTGACCCACTTCTGGCTGGGGAAACAGGACCACTACATTTAACCTTAACAGGTCCTTTACATCTCTCCATATAGGGGAGTCGAAGGTTCCGGAAAGGGGACCATGACCATGTGACCATGAACCATACTGGGGGAGGTCTGGCAAACTTAAGGGTATACCCCTGAGATATAGTGTTCAAGACCCTCTGATTTTGAGAGATGAGTCCCCAAGAATCATTGGCGTCTGTTACTTGAACTCGCTCCAAAGCGTGAGGGTGGGGCTCTACTTTCTCCCCCTTAAGGGTATTTCCAACGACCCATTTTTGCTTTTCCCCGAAATTCCTGTCTCTGGGGAAGGCGGGATCTCTGAAAGGGATAGTATCTTTTTGATTTTTCCTCAGGAAACCCTTTTTATCAGTGGCATTTTCTAGCATATTATCTAGGATCTGCCCAAATACCTTTAACCCAGAAAAAGGGATGGCACACAGCTTATTTTTTGAATGATAATCGCCCGATTGTAACAACCCTGCTGGCATCACTGCATGGCCTCCCATCCCCTGCACACCAACTTACTTACTGCTTCAAGTCATGCTGTGAATTCTGACTGCTGCCAGCCCTGTGCTTTGTGCTCTGTGCCTCTGCTCTCCTGCATGCTTCCTGGCTATGTGTGTATAGGGGGGCGGCGCCAGAACTCTCTGGTTCTTATGCAGTCAGGGTACACCTGTCTAATCTTTCCCTGACCAATTACCTAGAGCCCTCGACTATTTAGGTCCGCCACACCCACTGGAACATTGCCTGTGCAATGTCTAAACTCAGTTAGTATCTTGCTGCTGAGGAAGCCAGGCCCTGTTCTATGTATCTCCTTCTCTGTAGGAATACTCTTAGCCTTGCTTTGTGTTCTTTGTCTACCCTCCAGGAGGCTGCATATCCTGGTCTCTGTGTCTTGGTCCTAGTTTTGTGTTTACTTGTCCTTCCGCCTGCCAGGAGACAGAATATCCTGGTCCTTGAGTCTTCCCCCCTGTACCTTGTCTGAACTCTGTCCTTACCCTGCCTCCTTGTCTTTGGCTTCATTCCCTGCTGTGCCTTTCCCTGTGTCCTCCCCGTCCTTGCTCTGCACACTTGCAGCTCTGCCTGCTGTGCTCCTGCTGCTGCAGAACCTCTTGCTGCAGCTTATTTGCACAGACCTTGTGGTTCAGCTTTGCTCTGCTGCTGCAGAATCTCTTGCTGCAGCTTCTTTCCACAGACCTTGTGGTTCAGCTTTGCTCTGCTGCTGCAGAACCTCTTGCTGCATCTTCTCTCCACAAACCTCGTGGTTCAGCTTTGTTCCGCTGCTGCTGCCGCTGCAGAACCTCTTGCTGCAGCTTCACTCCGCACTCCTGCGGCTCCGCCTACTCCGCACTCCTGCGTCTCTGCCTACTATGCACTCCTGCGTATCCGCCTACTCCGCTCTCCTGCAGCTCCGCCTACTCCAGACTCCTGTACCTCTGGCTACTCCGCACTCCTGCCTGTATCCATACCTACACCTCCTGTGTGAACAGGTCCAAAACCTGTTCCTTCATATTCCACTCCTTCCTGCCTGTATCCATACCTGCACCCGCAGTGTGAACAGGTCCAAACCTGTTCCTTCATATTCCACTCCTTCCTGCCTGTATCCATACCTGCACCCTCTGTGTGAACAGGTCCAAACCTGTTCCTTCATATTCCACTCCTTTCTGTCTATACCGATACCTGCAACTTCTGTGTGAGCAGGCCCCTACGTGTTTCTTGTCATACCACGCCAGCCTGTCCTGTGTCTCAAGCCGTGCCCACCTGTCCTGTGTCTCAAGCCATGCCCGCCTGTCCTGTGTCTCCAGCCGTGCCCGCCTGTCCTGTGTCTCCAAGCCATGCCCGCCTGTCCTGTGTCTCCAAGCCATGCCCGCCTATCCTTTGTCTCCAAGCCGTGCCTGCCTGTCCTGTGTCTCCAAGCCGTGCCTGCCTGTCCTGTGTCTCCAAGCCGTGCCCGCCTGTCCTGTCTCCAAGCTGTGCCCGCCTGTTCTGTATCTCCAAGCCGTGCCTGCTTGCCCTGTGTCTCAGCCTGCCTGTCGCTTGACCTGACCAGGTGTCCTGTCCCCGAGTGAGATCAGCAGTCACAGCCAGACACCACCCTGGAGTGGCACCTGGCAGCTGCCTGCCGCACAACCCTGACCTCACCATTGGAGGCTCCAGAGAAGACCTAGGCAGCTGTCTTCGTCATGCCCCTTCCAGTATAGTCTGGTCTGTGGCACAGTGGGGCCACAAACCCCCGGCTCGCACCAGCTAAGGTGCGAGCATGACATCGATCAGGTCTTCATCCATATGGCTCTACGAGCCATATTGGACAAAGAGTTATTTTGGGCCGCAAACCGCACAGATTCAGCCGAAGCATCAACTAAAAACCTGGTTGCGAGTCTCAAAAGGGGAAGATTTTCTAAGATATTACTCCTAGGAGTTTTCCCTTTTATCTAGTCCTCCAGTTGATCGATCCATAAGTGCATTGATGTAGCAACTGATGTAGCAGCTATATTTGCCTTCATAAGTGCCACAGAAGCCTCCCAAGCCCTCTTAAGGAGTCCATCAGCTTTCCTATCCATGGGCTCTCTGACGCTAGAAGAATCTTCAAAGGGGATTGAAGTGTTCTTTGATACCCTAAGTACTGGAACATCAATTTTAGGAATTTCATCCCAAGTCTTTATATCCTCCGGTTCAAACAGTAAACGGAGTGTGAAATCTCGAGGGATAACTAGACATTTTTCTGTGTCTTACCTCTCTTCCTGAATCATTGCAGTCATTCACCAGGAAAACTTGACGTATCTGTGACCTCAAGCCCCCGAACATCTCGTCCTGAACTGACTGAGGTTTTGGGGATTCCTCAATCTGCATTGTATTCCTTACAGCCTGCAGAAGCTTGTCCGTGTCCTCTGACGAAGAAAGGTAACTCTTCACCACCTTCTGGAGGTTCCGAGGTAATTTCTCCCTCTTCCTCAAGGTTCAGTCTTATTGACTGGACCTGTTCATCCGAGGACTGTTCGATCTCCCTGTTGGGGAGACTGGGCTGGTAGGAGGCTTGAGATGGAGGCCTTTTTTCAATCATAACAAGAATATTCATAGGTATCAATATGCAGATCAGACTGTTTGGATCTTTCTCTGCTTAAAAGGCTAAGTTCACACCACCATATAAAAAATTGTCAGAGTTTCATCAAGGAAACTTGAATGATTTTTTTCTCGTTTTTTTTATTTTTACTTAACAGCTATTAGTACTTTACAGGACCTTTTACAACTGCCTATGTTGAAAAACTGCACCATAAAAACAGATGCTATACTGTGAGTCCGTATGGAATCCAAATTATTTGCTCACCCTGGGACTTGAAGGGGTGAGTCCCATCTGACACAGAAGAAACCAGTGCGTCATGCGAGTTGTTTTCACGCACAAATTTGGTTAGTGAAAAAATAGCTTGTTTGCACTGCCCCATTGAATTACATTGGCCCACGTGCTGCCCGTTTTTCACGGACCTCACTCAGACCAAAAAAACCTCCCCTATCCATCAGGTTTGCATATGTAGATAAATTATGGTAACCCTGTCTTTTCACAAAAGCCATGACACCAATCATAAATCCAAACTACAAAAAACGCACCTGCTTGTGTATGGTATATACCGTAAATGCAAAGGATCATTTAGATATATTGCAATTAAGCTTGATTTTCTATGCAGAAGTATTAGTTAAATCTGGAAATCTTGAATTTTGCCAAATACAGATAATCATTGTTTAGCATTATGCTGATATTTGTATGCACACTTTATAACTTATGTTTATTTTTTATTCAAATAATTCTTAAAGTTACCTCATTGTTATTGTATATTTTTTTTTATTACTTTGTTTGGCTCATTTAAATATAACTTATGTATGTTAAGAAAAATCAGTATTAATCTGTACATTAGGGCACCTTTATGTGTATGAACGATGACCAGGCAGCTGCACACACTAAATGCCCCTCTAAAACTCCAATATATGAAGGTTCAGAAAACTAGAATCCATCCTCGGACTTTAGGAGCGGGACAAGATTTGGCTTTGCTAAACGACTAAGTGCTTGCATGGAAGGGCATATAGGTTTATTAGACTGTCTCCTAGAATCACAATTGGCACTTTAGGAGGCTGTGTTGCTTACATCTGGCAGCGGCAGAGGTTACACAACCTTATGATTGATTGTCAATTCTTATTACAGTACTTCTAAGGGTAAGTACTGGAAAATCACGGTAATACTATATTTTTAATAAATTTTATTTGTGCAACTGGGAAATTGTATCTTTACAATGTTTCCTTACATTTTCCATTTGAACATTGAGTGCACTACAGTGGAATGTGCCACAGGGATTGGCAGAATTTTGCACTTGGTAAACAGAAATGCATATTGCATATTTAGAGGAGCTTTTATTATGTGTCTTAGTAAATTGAACAAAAAATATTTTTTTAAATGTAGTTTGTGCAAGTTAAGAACTGATATTGAGTTCAACATTTTTAAGGGCTAAGAATCTAAAAAAATAGCAATGCTTGGTTAAGGCTCTGTTCACACCATGTTCTTGCACCCTATTAAAAGTGTTGTTTTTTGCAATAGAAAAAAAGGCTCCTTTAAAACAGAATTGATGGGGATCTTGTTGCATCCTTCTGTGGCTGTTTTCTAATATACAGTACAAATGGAGAACAGGAACCATCTTGTTCTTTAGCAGGGGAGAAAGTTTCCGCCTGTCTTATGTTATACCCTGTAGTATACTGTTTTAATGGAACATTTTTCAGCAAAAAATGCTCCTTTTACCAGGATGCAAAAAATATATGGTATATACTAGGCTCCAGATACATATCCATTCTATAAGCTGCTGCTACAATATATATATGGATATATATATATATACATATTTATATATATATATATATACAAAGTATATATAGTTACATTTTAGCATGTCTAACATAATATACAATTATAAACAGTATTGAATCAATTACATGACAATCATTGTCTTACATAATGTTTGTAAACTTGTAAATATTGTCTCTTTTTTAAATAAATGTTTACTGTTTTTTATTTGTCATTTTTCATTTTGCTTTGCACATGGGCTGTTTTATGCAGTATTGTCTTTCATTACAATTACAGAATCTTTGTAAGCTTATTTCTAAAACAGATATATTGCCAGATTGAATGTTTAGCTTCTATTACAAAGGCTAAACCATCTCTGTAAAAATGTTTTCAGTAACAATCTAGTTTCCCTGTGTTTTTTTCTTCTTATTTGTTCAAAATTTGTTTGGTAGAATATCTTACAAATTGGACTAAGCCTCAATGACACTAAACATGAAAGTTAAGGAGGTGATCCACTTCCCTGACTCACTAATGGGTTTTAAGCCTTACTGCTTCGTTTGCTATGCCCTGGCACCAGCTCTGCTGCTACAGCCATCACTTCCTCTTCACAATTCTCTGCTTCATCTGACTACATTTACAATCATTCCTTGTGCTGGGCTGCAAGCTGGTAGCAGCACAGACCTGTAATTTTGCATAAACCCCTCCTTCTCCTCCCCAAGCATCACACAGCATCAGCACAATCTCTTGTACTGGAAACTATTAGACCTTCTTCACATGTCCACTTAAAAAAATACGCTTTGGATGGACCGGTTTTACTATCCATTGGCTGTATACAGTATGTGTGCACCATCTGCATGACATCCATGTGTATGCGTGTGCCATTCGTGTGATACATTCCAAAATAGAATGCAGAATAGAAATTACAGATGTTTAAGTGTTAACGGCTTCACGACCACCGACTGTAGATAAACGCCTGCGCTCGCTGGGCTTCGTACAGTGCCGACGTTTGTCTACGGTCAGCGGTCTTGCACAGATCAGAACCCCACATACCTCTAAACACCTGGATTCCGGTGCAGAGCACTGGCTTTGACCCCTAACCTCATCGAGACCTGATTGGTTCAGGTCCTGATGATGTCACCGTCATGCCAGCCAATATAATAACAACTTTTCCCAGGTGATTTTCCTCAGATTAAACACTGTTTCTCTTCTGTCAGTGAGCGATTAAAGAAATAGTGTGACAAGAGCTTCTGACAAGAGGTTTGTCAGTGAACGACCTTATCATACTGTAAAAACTCACACGGACAAATCAATAGATTATCCCCTTTCTCAGTCCCATCAATTTATTAGTTAGGATATAGGGTAATATAGCTTAGGTGTTTAGTATAGTATTAGTTGACTAGATACATTAGATTATAAATAATTAGTTTACGGATCTTCCGGCCCAAAAACTCAACTTTACCTGTCAGAAGTGCAACCTTGTTGCCCTCTTAGAGGAAAAGGTGCAGGGACTGGAAGAAAGAATCACAACATTGAAGGTAATTAAAGAACATGAGGACTTCTTGGATGAAGCAGAAGCAACCATTCAGGATACGGAAAGTGAGAAAAGCTTCAGAGCACATACAGAGGCTGAAAAGTGGAGCCATGTGATGAAAAGAAGCAAACGGATCAAGTGGTCATCACCACCCACACAGCTTAGCAACCAATATGAAGCCCTCATGCTGGAGAACGAAAATGGCACAGCTCAGGATGATACCGTATCTACAAGAGAAGACACACTATCAACAAAAGAAGTTACTGTCAACAAAGGCGGAAACAAATGACACTCAAAAACAATCACGAGCAACAAGCAGTGCGTCCGGAAAGAAAAGGAGAGTGGTAGTTATGGGCGACTCACTACTAAGAGGCACGGAGGCAACTATCTGCAGGCCGGACATAACTGCACGAGATGTATGCTGCCTCCCAGGAGCAAAAATCAAGGATGTGGCCAACAGGATACCAACTATCCTCAAATCCAAGGACGACTACCCTTTCCTACTGATACATGTAGGCACAAACAACACGGCAAGAAACGACCTACCAACTATCTGCGAAGACTTTGAAATTCTGGGGAAGAAAATAAGGGAACGGAAATTACAGGTTGTTTTCTCATCAATCCTCCCAGTCGATGGTCATGGCATCAGAAGATGGAATAGGATACTAGAGGTGAACAACTGGCTACGACGGTGGTGCAGGCAGCAAGGATTTGGATTCTTGGACCATGGCATGAATTACGTCTACGATGGACTTCTCGCAAGAAATGGGATACACCTCACAAAACCTGGGAAACACACATTCGCCAGAAGACTTGCCACACTCATCAGGAGGGCTTTAAACTAGAAGAAAAGGGGATGGGAGGAAAAACAGCAGACAAGAACATGCAGCAGAAGGACAAACTAATCAAGGATACTACATAGATGTGGTACAGAGGACCCAAGACAGGGTACTCAGAAGGAAGCTAAGAAAAAGGAAGCAAAACTTCTTTCCTGCATGCTGACCAACGGAAGGAGCCTGACCAATAAGATTGAAGATCTGGAGTTGGTAATGTATGAGGAAAAATACGACATAGTATGAATAACTGAGACATGGTTAGACGACAGCTATGACTGGGTGGCTAACTTGCAAGGATATGATTTGTTTAGGAGGTATCGTAAAAAAAGGAAAGAGGGTGGAGTCTGTCTATATATAAAGTCCACTTTAAAGCCCACACTAAGAGAAGATATACAAGAGGGAAACAAAGAGGTGGAATCTCTATGGGTGGAGATACAAGGAAAGAAAAGTAATAAAATCCTCATAGGGGTTTGTTATAAGCCACCAAATATAACAGAAGCCACTGAAAATCTATTATTGAAACAAATAGACAAAGCAGCAAATCACAATGAGGTGATTATTATGGGGGACTTCAACTACCCCAACATAGACTGGGAAACTGAAACCTGCGTATCTCAGAAAGGAAACCAATTTCTGTCAGTGACGAAGGATAATTATCTGTCACAACTTGTGCAGGGCCCAACTAGAGTGACAGCCCTTCTGGACTTAATTTTAAGCAACAGGCCAGATAGAATAACAGAAATACGAGTCGATGGGCACCTAGGGAACAGTGACCACAATATAATACAATTCCACTTGTCCTTCAGTAAGGTGCCCTGTAAGGGGGTTACGAAAACGATGAATTTCAGGAAAGCAAAGTTTGATCAGCTTAGAGAGGACCTTCGCCAAATTAATTGGGACAATGTCCTCAAAAATAGGAGCACAGAAAATAAATGGGAAATATTTAAATCAGTTTTACACACCCACTGCGAGCTAGCCATACTGTACAGAAATAAAAGGGCTAGGAACAGGAGAACACCAATGTGGCTAAATAAGGATGTAAAAAGGGCAATAAATAACAAGAACAAGGCATTTAAGAAGCTAAAACAAGAAGGCAATGAAGAAGCATTAAAAAGTTATAGAGAAAAAAATTAAATGTGTAAAAAGCAAATACATTTAGCAAAAGTGGAAACTGAGAGACTCATTGCTAAGGAAAGTAAAACAAACCCCAAACTATTCTTTAATTATATAAACAGTAAAATGATTAAAATTGATGGTGTTGGCCCTTTAAAGAACAATGAGGGTGAAATCATAGAGAGCGATGTGGGAAAAGCAAATGTTTTAAATACATTTTTTTCAACAGTGTTCACACAGGAAAAGGATTTGCCAGGGGAAATGCAGAGTGATAATGTAAACTCCCCATTAAGTATTACCTGCCTAACCCAGGAAGAAGTGGTGAACCGCCTTAGTAAGATTAAAATTGACAAATCACCAGGCCCTGATGGCATTCACCCTCGGGTATTAAGGGAGTTAAGTAATGTGATAGACAGGCCTCTATTCCTTATATTTAAAGACTCTATAGAAACAGGGTCTGTTCCTTTTGATTGGCGGCAAGCAAATGTGGTACCAGTATTCAAAAAGGGGTGTAAAAGGGAACATGGAAACTGTAGGCCGGTAAGCTTAACATCTGTTGTGGGTAAAATTTTTGAAGGGTTTCTAAGGGATACCATTATGGAATATCTCAATGTTAATAAATGTTTAACTCCATATCAACATGGATTTATGAAGGATCGCTCCTGTCAAACTAACCTGATCAGCTTCTATGAGGATGTAAGCTCTCAAATGGACCAAGGAGAATCATTGGATGTCATTTATCTCGACTTCTCTAAAGCATTTGACACTGTCCCACATAAAAGATTGGTAAGTAAGATGAGAAAGCTTGGGCTAGGGGAAAATGTGTGTAGATGGGTAGGTAGCTGGCTTAGTGATAGAAATCAAAGAGTGGTTATTAATGGTGCATACTCAGATTGGGCCAGGGTTACTAGTGGGGTACCACAGGGTTCTGTATTGGGCCCCCTACTATTTAATATATTTATTAATGATCTAGTGGATGGCTTACACATTAAAATATCAGTATTTGCAGATGATACAAAACTATGTAAGGTAGTTAACACAAAGGAGGACAGTTTGCAACTACAGACAGATTTGAGTAAATTGGAGAATTGTGCTGAAAAATGGCAAATGAGGTTTAACACAGATAAGTGTAAGGTTATGCACATGGGAAGGAGAAACAGATGCTACAATTACTTACTAAATTGGAAACTACTGGGGAAATCAGACATGGAAAAAGATTTAGGCATCTTAGGCAATAAGAAGCTAAATTGGAGTGCCCAGTGTCAGGCAGCTGCCACCAAAGCAGATAGGGTCATGGGATGCATTAGAAGAGGTATGAGGACACGAGATGAAAACATAATTCTCCCTCTATGCAAATCACTCGTCAGACCACACTTGGAGTATTGTGTGCTAGTTTGGATGCCGGTGCTCAAGAAAGACATTACTGAACTTGAAAGGGTTCAAAGGCGGGCTACTAAAATGATAAATGGAGTTGGTTCACTACAATACCCAGAAAGGTTATCAAAATTAGGTCTATTTACTCTAGAAAACAGAAGAATTAGGGGAGACCTAATATATGTACAAGTATATCAGAGGGCAATACAGAGATCTCTCCAATGAACTGTTTGTACCAAGGACTGTGACAAGAACAAGGGGGCATTCTCTTCGTTTGGAGGAAAGACAATTTCTGCACCAGCACAGAAGAGGGTTCTTCACGGTAAGAGCAGTGAGGCTCTGGAATTCTCTTCCTGAGAAAGTGGTGATGGCCAACTCACTGAATGAATTTAAGAAAGGAATGGATGCTTTTCTTGTGAGTAACAGTATAGAAGGTTGCGAATAACATAATATTATAGGTAGATGATTGACCCAGCTTAGGGGAAGAAATTTTTTTCCCTATGGAGAAAATTGGCTTCTACTCTGTGGATTTTTTGCCTTCCCCAGGATCAACAATGCAAAACAGCTGCACTAAAAATAGGCTGGTCTATCAAGGGCAAAAAAGTCGGAGTTTCATCCGAAACCTGACCCCAATGCAAGTCAATGGGGGAATAAAAGTCAGCATTGAGCGGATGACATTCATCCACTCAATGCCGATTTTTATTCCCCATTGACTTGCTTTTTGGTCGGATTTCGGACGAAACTCCGACTTTTTTTAACCTAGTCGGACCAGTTTCATCCAACTCAAATTTTGTTTCAGTCGGGTTTCACGAAACCCGATCTGACCAAAGTCGCTCAACTCTACTTTTAAGTGATAAGAAAATGTCCCCAATATTAATTAACAAAATTTCACTGACTAATCCAATTGGAGTAATACATTTTAAAATGTAACTTTTAATGATTATTCCTAAGATTAAAATTTGTTCACCGTCTTAACAATTTTCTATTATCAAGCAAACGAATCATTGGCAGTCTGGTTAAAGTTGTGAGTGTGGAATAGGGATATTATCAACTGTCTTATTTGGGACACTATTCAATGTCCACAGAATTGTTTCACAATCATTCCACCAGTGGAGCTATTCTAATTGCAGGTGTGGACCCAGAAATATTATCACTATTCATGGGCTGAAGCTGTGATATATGGGACATTATTCACTATCCATGAGCTTTACATCCATTACGCTGATTGTGTGTTATCAGCAGTGGTGCATTGCTTTGGATTTTTTATAAAGTGCTAATATGCTTTTTCAGGTATTCTAGTTATACAGCCCTAAACTTCTGTGGATAGGAAGGCTTTCAGCTATACTCTTTTTGCCCTCCTGTCTCAAGTACAAAGCCAGTGATCAGCTCTGGGTGGTGATAACACAATCGGTCTCCCTACATTTAGTAACTACCTAAGCCCTGTGCGTTTCATCATGTATGGTAACTGCCATGATCATCAGGGCTAGCAGTTTTCTTTAGTATTTGAGCTTCAGATAGTTCAAATAGTTTTATGTTGGTTAACGCTCATAGTCTATGGTTAAACATGTCTGCACGGTTGCAGGCCGTGTTCAGCGGCCAAACCAGCATGTATTTATAGGATTGTCCAGCTTCTCCCATTCTTTAATGTCAAAAGGGACAATCACTCAACAGAGGTGTAGTTTTCAATATTTTAATTTCTTACCACTCATTACTATCATCCAATCAGTGTTGGTATGGGTGTATCCCTCATTCCCCTTTAGAAGGGAGGACCGGACTGCTGCGGCTGCTGAAGCATCGGGTCCGGAACTGCGGGCACCAAACCTCTGGTTCCTAGGGGAATGATATTGCAGCCAGAGTGAGCCAGTAACCAGGGTGAAGGGGGCGTGACCAGTCAGTGTGAGGTAAAATGGGTTGCACAGCAACTGAAGTGCGCTTCCCACCAAAACGCTGATGAGGGTCAGACCACAACCTCTGTGAGGGGAGCGACAGGCCGCTGCATGAAGAGAAAGGGCAGTATAGTGAGAGACTCACCAAAACCGGCGGGTGAACAGGGGAGCGTGCGATCGACAGAGCATCACAGTATGAACATCTGGGTGTCGGCTGATATCCAGAGAGGCGCACGCTGGTTAAAGCATTGCAGCGCAGCCCTTCAGGTTACGGCGGCTGCTCAAGGAGACCCATGCTGAGAGGAATCTTGTGAGAAGTTCTGCTCTCTTACTCTACAGATACATGGACTGCGGACAAAACCAGAGACCAGTAGCATAGCTACTGGGGAGGGCAGAGGGGGCTATTTCCCCGGGCCCATCACATGAAGGGGATGTTATGAATGGATCACCGAGGAGGATGGCAGGAACAGGCTAAGCCTCCAGAAGACCAGAGAGGTTGGTAACTAAGCGGATTGCAGACCCCTGATCCTATAAACACAACTAGCAGTAGCCGTGGAGCGTTCCTACAGTGCCCTAGATGCTTCGTCACAGCAAGAGAACTAACTAAGCCTAAAGACAGAAAGGTGAAACCTAAAATGCCCCAGAACAGATCCCCAAAGGAATAGACAGACCCCAAACATATATTGTCGGTGAGACAAGATGAGACACAAACACAGTCAGAGAACAGACTGAGCAAACAGTGGGGCCCAAGCTGCCTAGACAGGACAGGACAGAAAAGATAATGTCTGCAATCACGCACAAAACCCTAAAAAAGTCAAACACTTCTGATATACAAAAAACCTGAGGCCACACGACCTCACCCCCGCTAGATCAGCACTCTGGTATAACCTGGAAGCAATGCAAAAAGATACTAACATAACAGGGAACTGAACAAGCTGTAACATATGAAGCAGGGCCCAGCGCTGCCATCAGCAGGGAGCACGCTGAACCCTAGCAACAAAGCAGAAAGCAAAAAAAGGCACAACCAGATTAGATGCAAAGGATTAGCAAAAGAATCACTTAACTGAACCATACAGATCAGGCAGGGGACAAAAGAACTCCAAATGCACAAGGAGGAAAATCACCAGCAACCTTCAAGAGCAGCCAGCTCAATTACAGTTGTGGCCAAAAGTATTGACACCCCTGCAATTCTGTCAGATAATACTCAGTTTCTTCCTGAAAATGATTGCAAACACAAATTCTTTGGTATTATTACCTTCATTTAATTTGTTTTAAATGAAAAAACACAAAAGAGAATGAAGCAAAAAGCAAAACATTGATTATTTCACATAAAACTCCAAAAATGGGCCAGACAAAAGTATTGGCACTCTCAGCCTAATACTTGGGTGCACAACCTTTAGCCAAAATAACTGCGACCAACCGCTTCCGGTAACCATCAATGAGTTTCTTACAACGCTCTGCTGGAATTTTAGACCATTCTTCTTTGACAAACTGCTCCAGGTCCCTGATATTTGAAGGGTGCCTTCTCCAAACTGCCATTTTTAGATCTCTCCCCAGGTGTTCTATGGGATTCTGGTCTGGACTCATTGCTGGCCACCTTAGAAGTCTCCAGTGCTTTCTCGCAAACCATTTTCTAGTGCTTTTTGAAGTGTGTTGGTAGCCATCTGACTTCATAATGCCATGCACACGGTCAAGCAGTCCAGTGCAGAGGCAGCAAAGCAACCCCAAAACATCAGGGAACCTCAGCCATGTTTGACTATAGGGACCGTGTTCTTTTCTTTGAATGCCTCTTTTTTCTCCTGTAAACTCTATGTTGATGCCTTTGCCCAAAAAGCTCTACTTTTGTCTCATCTGACCAGAGAACATTCTTCCAAAACGTTTTAGGCTTTTTCAGGTGCGTTTTGGCAAACTCCAGCCTGGCTTTTATGTCTCGGGGTAAGAAGTGGGGTCTTCCTGGGTCTCCTACCATACAGTCCCTTTTCATTCAGACGCCGACGGATAGTACGGGTTGACACTGTTGTACCCTCTGACTGCAGGGCAGCTTGAACTTGTTTGGATGTTAGTCGAGGTTCTTTATCCAACATCCGCACAATCTTGCGTTGAAATCTCTTGTCAATTTTTCTTTTCCGTCCACATCTAGGGAGGTTAGCCACAGTGCCATGGGCTTTAAACTTCTTGATGACACTGCGCACGGTAGACACAGGAACATTCTGGTCTTTGGAGATGGACTTGTAGCCTTGAGATTGCTCATGCTTCCTCACATTTTGGTTTCTCAAGTCCTCAGACAGTTCTTTGGTCTTCTTTCTTTTCTCCATGCTCAATGTGGTACACACAAGGACACAGGACAGAGGTTGAGTCAACTTTAATCCATGTCAACTGGCTGCAAGTGTGATTTAGTTATTGCCAACACCTGTTAGGTGCCTCAGGTAAGTTACAGGTGCTGTTAATTACACAAATTAGAGAAGCATCACATGATTTTTCGAACAGTGCCAATACTTTTGTCCACCCTCTTTTTATGTTTGGTGTGGAATTATATCCAATTTGGCTTTAGGACAATTCTTTTTGTGTTTTTTCATTTAAGACAAATTAAATGATGATAATAATACCAAAGAATTTGTGTTTGCAATCGTTTTCAGGAAGAAACTGAGTATTTTCTGACAGAATTGCAGGGGTGTCAATACTTTTGGCCACAACTGTATATGCTCCCAGCCAGTAATCCCAGGTTCCCAATTATCGTCATCAGATGGGGAACTTCCATCAACCTGGCCAGCTCCACTACTCTCAGTAACCACCAGAGGGAGCAGAGGGAGCTTTGGCTCAGAAATCCGAGCAAGGGAATTCACAACAAGGGGCCCTCCAGGAGACACAGCCGCTTATGTCATGAGGCCGTGTCTGACATGCAGGGAGAGCAGCACAATGCCGGCTCCCCTGTCTGACAGACTGCACAGCGGCCGGTTGCAGAGCCAGAGTCTCAGTCCCTGCAGTGTGCTGCTATCTCACGGGAGAAGCTCCTTCCTGGCTGCAGTTACTTTCTCTCTGTGCAGACTCTGATTGGCTCAGGCCCTCTGGGTCCTAGTGCCCTCCTCGCATTAATCTGGACACTTCCTGGTCCTGCCTCACTGTGCCTGCAAACTTCATCAGTAAGTGGGGATGGAATTGATTAAATTCATTTAGTTTGGCCATGTCATGGTCACTGTGAGTTGAATGTGAGATGATGGGGGGTTTTATGGGGGAGAGGAGACAGCACTGGGGGTGAATGTGAGAAGATGGGGGTATTGTGGGGGCTTAAGTGGGGACAGAGCACTGAGGGGTTAATGTGAGAGGATGGGGGTGTTGTGGGGGCTAGGGCAGTGGGGGGGTTAATGTGTGAGGATGGAGGTATTGTGGGGGCTAGGGCACTGGGGGGTTCATGTAAGAGGATGGGGGTATTGTGTGGGCTAGGGCACTGGGGGTTAATGTGAGAGTATGGGGGTATTATAGGGGAGAGGAGACAAAACACGGGCTGAATATAAGAGGATGAGGATATTATGGGGGCTGAAGAGGGAGATGGGGCACTGGGGGGTTAATGTGAGAGGATGGGGGTATTGTGGGGGCTAGGGCACTGGGGGTGAATGTAAGAGGATGGGGGTATTGTGGGGGTTAGGGCACAGGGGGTTAATGTGAGAGGATCGGATATTGTGGGGGCTAGGTCACTGGGGGGTTAGTGTAAGAGGATGGGGTATTGTGGGGGCTAGGGCACTGGGGAGTGAATGTGTGAGGATGGGGGTATTATGGGGGAGAGGAGACAGGGTGCTGGAGGGTGAATGTGAGAGGATGCGGGTATTATGGGGGAGAGGATACAGGGTGCTGAAGGGTGAAAGTGAGAGGATGGGAGTATTGTGTGTGTTGGGGTGATGGAGAGGGGATAGGGCACTGAGGGGTGAATGTGAGAGGATGGAGGTTTTGTGGGGGAGGGGGACAGGGCACTAGGGGGCTGATTATTATACTGTTTTGATATGAAATTATATGCACTCCCATCACATGTAACAGTTGCTGTCATGGGGGGCTGGAGATAGGGAGTTACGGAGCTTTTTATACTTGCGAGCTGGGTCTTTTCTAAGTATTAGTATGACAAGCATAACCATGCAGGTTAAAAGAATTAATACATTGATAGTGGGTTAATATCTAAGTATTAGTATAACCAGGAAAAGTATAAGGCCGGTGTCACACTTGCGAGTGTGATGCGAGTGTGACATCGGCGGCTATGTCCGCCGATGCCCCTTCCAGAGCAGCGCGCACCGCAGCGCTTCCCTACCTGCGCGCCCCCGTCCGGCCTCGCGCCCGTCGTCCACGCTCCCTCACGGCGGCTCCTGCCTTCCGCTCTCTGTCACGCGCGCGCCTCCTCCCCTCCTCTGTCTCCAGCGGTGGGCGGCGCTGAGGGGTCGGCCAGGCACACGCACTTCCGGGGGTTGGTATATTTCAGGCGTCCTCGCTGTTAGGAGGACGCCTGATGATTGTGTAGCATCTGGCCCCTACAGTTCTTCTGTACTTAGTCTTATCCCTGCCCATTCTTCCTGCCTGTCTCTGTGTCGTCCTTCCCGCTCTCCCCAGTCGGTCCAGGTTCTCCGGTTCCTCCATTCCTCGTTCCGTCCCCTGTCTCCAGTTTGCCTTGTTTGCTCCTCTTGCCATTTCGTATCTAGCCCTTCCCTGAGCCACCTGTCCCTGCTAGTATATTGTCCGCTGTTTCTCTAGGCCTTTTGTTTGTGGAGCCGTCCCTCTTGGTTCCGGCTGTCGCGCCTCCGTCCTCTGTGGTCCTGCCCCAAACGGTCCCTGTATAGGGGTCGGTCTTCACCTGGCGTGCTCGACCCGGGGGCTCCGGATCCGCGATCCAGAGGGTCCACTCTCTGACATAGTTTTCGTCAGCACTACAGTATCATCAGGCCATGGACCCCGCCGGTGCCGCGGCAGGCACTCAAAAGGAACTGCTTTTCCTAAGGGAGAATCAGACCCGTATCATGTCATTCATGAAGTCCATGGACACCCGTCTCTCCGCCTTGCAAACCACTGACCCAGCGCATGCACCCCTCTTAGTCAGTCTCCAGCAGGAGCTCGCACAGCAGCGCGATGCGCAATCTCACATTTTGGGGTATATGGCGTCCGTGGATGATCGGCTGCTCTCTTTACAGTCCTCAGCGGCCGCTTCTAACCAAGCCCGGGACGCTGTCTCTTTCCCCCCTCCCCGTCTTGGTAAGCCGCCCAGGTACTGTGGGGACCCAAAATTATGTAGGGGATTTTTAAATCAGTGCAGATTGCACTTTGATCTTCTTCCCCAACAATACCCCACGGACCGTGCCAAGGTGGCCTTTATTATCTCCCATCTAGAAGGGGAGGCGCTGGCTTGGGTGAATCCGTTGTGGGAGAGGGATGACCCGGTGGTGACTAACATCCAGAGTTTTTTGGAAACGTTCCGTAAGGTTTTTGATGAACCCGGACGCCTTGCTTCCTCTACAGAGGCCCTTTTTAACCTCTGCCAGGGGTCCCTTACTGTAGGGCAATACGCCATCCGTTTCCGGACCCTGTCCTCGGAGCTGGGGTGGAATAACGAGGCCCTGGTGGGTGCTTTTTGGAGAGGCCTTTCTTGTAAAATCAAAGACGAGTTGGCCGGGCGTGATCTCCCAACCACCCTGGAGGATCTCATCTCCCTGGCTACCCGTATTGACCTGCGTTTTCAGGAACGCGCTAGAGAGTCAGTCAGGGAGAGGAGGTCCTTTAGGTTATACCAAGCTCCCATTCCGCGCACCGTTGCCCTTCCTAGTAACTCTGTTCCCGAGCCTATGCAGGTGGATCGCATCAAGCTGTCCGAACAACGCCGTAAGGAAAGGATGACTAAGGGACTCTGCCTATATTGCGGAGGGGCCAATCACTTCGTTCGCACTTGTCCTGAGAGACCGGGAAACGCATCCGCCTAGGCCAGGTAGGAGAGGGCCCCCTAGGTAATCTGACCCCCTCTCTCCCACTTACTCTTTCAGCTCTGCTTATTGCAGGTCGGGGGCGTGGCTCTGTGGAGGCGTATGTGGACTCAGGCGCAGCAGGCAACTTCATCCGCCAGGAGGAGGTTGACAAACTCCAGATTCCCGTGGTCGTCCTAAGTAACCCTCGAGCAATCACCTCCGTCGATGGCAAACCTCTTCCTGGGCTCATTACCACGGTTACCATTGAAGTAAAGCTACAAATTGGCGCACTCCATTCTGAGAAAATTGCCTTCTATGTCCTGCCTCAATTATCCCATGCCATTCTCTTAGGACTTCCTTGGCTTAGGCGGCATGAGCCAGTCATCGACTGGCGCTCCGGAGAGATCCTACGTTGGGGGCACCCCTGCCATGCCAGCTGTTTACGTACCCTGGTTCGTTCCCATCCTCAGCTTAGGCCAACGGACCTCCCCGGCCTTCCTGCTCCATACCACGCCTACGCTGATGTTTTCTGCAAAAAGGAGGCGGATTCCCTGCCTCCGCACCGGCCCTACGACTGCCCCATTGACCTGATTCCTGGAGCGGTTCCCCCCAGGGGTAGAACTTACCCTCTTTCTCCTGCCGAAACCTCTGCCATGACGGAATATATCCAAGAAAATCTGTCCAAGGGGTTTATCCGGAAATCCTCCTCTCCTGCGGGCGCAGGTTTCTTCTTCGTCCGGAAGAAAGACGGATCACTGCGGCCTTGCATTGATTACCGGGGCCTAAACAATATCACCGTAAAAAATCGTTACCCCCTTCCGTTGATTCCTGAGCTCTTTGACCGTCTGAGAGGAGCCCGGATCTTCACGAAGTTGGATCTGCGGGGAGCCTACAATTTGGTCCGGATCCGTGCAGGGGATGAGTGGAAAACGGCCTTCAACACCCGTGACGGGCATTATGAATACCTGGTTATGCCCTTCGGCCTCTGCAACGCCCCCGCTGTATTTCAAGAATTTATCAACGAGGTATTCCGGGATCTACTCTACTCCTGTGTGGTTATCTATCTTGACGACATTCTCGTTTTCTCGCCTGACTTGTCCTCCCATCGCAAAAGCGTACGCTTGGTCTTGCACCGCCTTCGAGAGAACCAACTCTATGCCAAGATTGAGAAATGCCTCTTTGAGCAGTCGTCACTGCCCTTCTTGGGATATGTCGTCACCGATTCCGGCCTAAAGATGGATCCCGAAAAACTCAGTGCGGTACTCAAGTGGCCCCGTCCAGTGGGGATTAAGGCCATCCAGCGTTTTCTTGGGTTCGCAAATTATTACCGTCAGTTTGTGCCTCACTTTTCTACGGTTACCAAACCCATCACGGCCTTGACCCGCAAGGGAGTGAAGCCCAACAGCTGGTCCCCTGAAGCTGAAAACGCTTTCCAAGCCCTGAAACGTTCCTTTGCATCAGCACCCATTTTGCATCGGCCTGTGACCAGCAGGCCCTTCGTCCTGGAAGTGGATGCCTCCTCCACTGGAGCTGGAGCAGTCCTGTCCCAGCAGGCTTCATCCGGACGGTTGGTTCCTTGCGGCTTCTTTTCTAAAGTCTTCTCACCGGCGGAATGCAACTACTCCATTGGAGACCGAGAATTACTGGCCATTAAGATGGCTTTGGCTGAATGGCGGTATTTACTCGAGGGGGCTGTACATCCCTTTACCATCCTCACTGACCACAAGAACCTGGCGTACCTACAGTCTGCCCAAAGACTCAATGCCCGGCAGGCTAGATGGGCCCTGTACTTCTCCCGCTTTGACTTCCAACTTCATTTTCGTCCTGGTAATAGGAACATCAAGGCCGATGCCCTTTCCAGGTCATTACAGTCATCGGAGAAGGAAGAAGTCCCATCCCATATTATCGAGCCCACCAAAATGATCACCGTGGCTCCTGTGAATTTTGCTACTCCTCCGCCCGGTAAGACTTTCGTCCCTCAAAACAGACGTACGGAGGTGTTGGGCTGGGGGCATTCCTCCAAGATTGCAGGGCACGTTGGGTCTAAAAAGACACTCCTACTGCTGTCTCGGTATTACTGGTGGCCCACGCTTCGCCAGGATGTGATGGACTATGTTGCCTCGTGCACAATCTGTGCCCAGAACAAGGTGGCTAGGACCTTGCCCGCCGGTCTTCTTCACCCATTGCCAGTTCCTGAGGCCCCCTGGCAGCAGATCGCCATGGATTTTGTAACTGATTTACCCCGCTCAGCCGGATGTACCACCATCTTAGTCGTAGCAGATCGTTTTTCCAAAATGGCCCACTTCGTTCCCTTACCAGGACTACCATCCGCTCCGAAGTTGGCCGAGATCTTCATCCACCAGATCTTCAGGCTGCATGGTCTTCCTCGGCGGATTCTGTCTGATCGGGGGGTCCAGTTCACCTCCCGCTTCTGGAGGGCTCTCTGCCGGCTTATGGGAACATCTCTCGACTTCTCCTCCGCATACCATCCTCAGACCAACGGGCAAGTGGAGCGAATTAATCAGGTGTTAACCACCTACCTACGTCATTTCGCCAACGCCCATCAGGACAATTGGGTCGCGCTCTTACCTTGGGCTGAATTCTCGCACAACAATCATCCCAGCGAATCTACCACCAAGTCACCTTTTTTTGTGGTAACCGGTCAAAACCCAAGTATTCCGTTACCTTTCTCCACGTCTACAGGAGTACCCGCAGCCGATTCTCTCGCTAAAGAATTCTCGCAGATTTGGAGAGAGACCAGGGACGCGCTGAAGAGTGCCAACAACCGAATCAAGAAGCATGCAGACAAAAGACGGAGGGACGTGCCTCCGTACCATCCAGGTGACAAAGTCTGGCTTTCAACTCGACATATCCGTCTGAGAGTTCCCTCTTATAAGCTGAGCCCTCGGTACATTGGGCCATTTGAAGTAATTGGACGCATTAATGAGGTGGCTTACAAACTGAGGTTGCCTGCTTCGCTCCGGGTTCCCAACGCCTTCCATGTCTCGCTCTTGAAACCCGTAGTCCTGAATCGGTTCCAACCAGTTTCCATCGTCCCTCCTTCACCTGTTATCTCGGACAACGTCTTCGAGGTCAAAGACATCCTGGCTATGAAAAGAGTCCGGGGTAAGACCCTTTTTCTTATCGATTGGGTGGGTTTTGGTCCCGAGGAACGGTCCTGGGAACCCCGGGAGAATGTCAATGCTCCCCGGATTCTGAAAAGGTTTTTTGCCAATCTCAGTAAGAAGGGATGTAAGTAGAGGGGTACTGTGACATCGGCGGCTATGTCCGCCGATGCCCCTTCCAGAGCAGCGCGCACCGCAGCGCTTCCCTACCTGCGCGCCCCCGTCCGGCCTCGCGCCCGTCGTCCACGCTCCCTCACGGCGGCTCCTGCCTTCCGCTCTCTGTCACGCGCGCGCCTCCTCCCCTCCTCTGTCTCCAGCGGTGGGCGGCGCTGAGGGGTCGGCCAGGCACACGCACTTCCGGGGGTTGGTATATTTCAGGCGTCCTCGCTGTTAGGAGGACGCCTGATGATTGTGTAGCATCTGGCCCCTACAGTTCTTCTGTACTTAGTCTTATCCCTGCCCATTCTTCCTGCCTGTCTCTGTGTCGTCCTTCCCGCTCTCCCCAGTCGGTCCAGGTTCTCCGGTTCCTCCATTCCTCGTTCCGTCCCCTGTCTCCAGTTTGCCTTGTTTGCTCCTCTTGCCATTTCGTATCTAGCCCTTCCCTGAGCCACCTGTCCCTGCTAGTATATTGTCCGCTGTTTCTCTAGGCCTTTTGTTTGTGGAGCCGTCCCTCTTGGTTCCGGCTGTCGCGCCTCCGTCCTCTGTGGTCCTGCCCCAAACGGTCCCTGTATAGGGGTCGGTCTTCACCTGGCGTGCTCGACCCGGGGGCTCCGGATCCGCGATCCAGAGGGTCCACTCTCTGACATAGTTTTCGTCAGCACTACAGCGAGAAACTCGTGCATCAACACCCGGCACTGCCGCCGGTACTCAAACCGGCGTGTACGGCTGCATAGTAATACATGCAGCCACACACTCCACTCCAGAGTGCTGGCGGCAGTGCTGAGTATTGAGGTGCGAGACTCGTGCAAGTTTCTCACAAATGTGACCCCGGCCTAAGCATAAGGGCGCAGGCAGACGGCCGTATAACTCATGCGACGATCGCACCGCAATCCAAGGTGTGGCCGGTACTGGTCCTGACATGAGTGTGACAGTGTAATAGATTACTATGCAGCTGTCACACTCAGTTCAGGAGAGACGACGGTCAGTCCTAGGATTGCAATACAATCCTCGCTAGAGAAATATGTCCGTCTGTCGGTCTCTTAACATGTATAACCATACAGTAAACACAAGCTGTATTCTATTTAATAATTTCATAATTAATTTATTATTATAAAGTTATTAAAGGCTCGGATAATTGTCTGCAGTCACTCTGAGACTACAGACAGCCAAATCATGATATGGTGCACCTGCTGTCATGAGACTCCAATACCACTGGTGCAATCAGGTGGTCATGTGACCACGTTTGCTATTTGCACATGTCAACTAGATAAGTTTGACTTCTCTCAATAGAAGATAATTGGGAGAAGCCAAACCGGTCATCACACCACCCCCTGTTCACATCAGCGATGTTGGGGCCATTACTACTGTACATAGGTGGACTCAGTTAAATATTAAGTGGGCACTTAAAAAGCATTATTATTTATAGGGGCACCAGTAGGGTAGTTACTGGATGGCAGCCGGTGCTGAGGCGGCTGTCAGTCAGTGCCGTGGTGAGGTTACAGCCGCCACTTTCTATACACAGAGTGGTGACTGAAACCGTGCTAGCGAAACCACTATGACTGGAAGAGCAAGGCTTCTGGGAGGAATAAAGTTAATTTCCTCCTGGTAGAGGGGCTCTCAGTGCAGGCGCCGCACAGTGTCAGAACACTATTAACAATTATACTGTGTACTGGAGGAGCAGTGGGGACATCATTCTATATATAGGGGAACTCTGGGGGACATCATACTGTATGTACGGGAGCTGCAGACCCATCATACTGTATGTACAGGAGCTGCAGGTGTTATGAATGAGTCACCGTAGGAGGCAAAAACAGAAATACTAGCTAAGTCCAGAAAACCAGAGAAGTTGGCAGTTATTGGATTGCAGACCCCTGAACCTAACAACAACAACTAGCAGTAGCCGTGGGGGGTTCCTATGGTGCCCTAGACCCCTCGATCACAGCCGGAGAACTACATAGCCTAAAGACAGAAAGGGAAATCTAAACTGCCCCAGAGCAGACCCCAAAGCAATAGGCAGCCCCCAACATATAATGACGGTGAAGCAAGATGAAAAAACACTCACACAGATAGAAAGATAGGCTGAGCAAATGATGGGGCCCAAGCTAACTAAATAGGACAGAATAGAAAAGCTGCTGTTTGCAATCCGCCAAAACCCTCTCAAAAACAAGAGCCAACAGCCCTGAAGACGCTAGGCTTCAAAAAGACTATATCAGTACTCAGGTATTTTCTGAAGACAGAGCAAAAAGGAATTCAGCTCACCCAGCAGGGAAAGACAGAAATCCAGAAAAACAAGGCAAAACAAAACCAAAGCACAAATGCAAAAGGTAGAGCAGAAAACTTAACTTTTGAGGAGCAGGAATCAGACTGGTCTCCCAGAATCCCTTAGAGTAATCACCCGCAAGGCAGAAGGGCGTCGGCTGCCTTATATCCAGTCAGCAATCCCAGTCACCCAGTCATCATCATTCTGCTCAGGTGCTTTGTAATCAGCCTCACTACCTTCCTTCACCTGAAGAGGGAGTTCATCAGACCTCAATGGTGAAGGGGAAAATGAACTCACAACATGCAGGCCCATCACACTGTATGTATGTGAGCTGCAGGCCCATCATACTGTATATAAGGGAGATGTGTGCCTACCATACTGTGTATAAGGGAGCTGTGGGATCATCATACAGTGTACAGGGGAGCTGTGGGAGCATCATACTGTTTATAGGGGAGCTCTGGGATCATCATACGGTGTATAGGGGAGCTGAGGAATCATCATACAGTGTATAGGGGAGCTGTGGGATCATCATATGGTGTATAGGGGAGCTGTGTGGATCATCATACTGTGTATGAGGGAGCTGTGGGATCATCATATGGTGTAGAGGGGAGCTGTGGGCCCACCATACTGTATATAGGGGAGTTGTACATGGGGAACATAAGGGACATAATTAAATGTTAAGTGGGAACTTAAACATTATTGTCATAGCGGCACTCAGTATTGTTTTCCAAATAATTTTATTAACATTTTCAAGAAGAAAAGATAAAACAAGACATAGTGAACGCAATGACATGAATCATTCAGATTGCATGGAAGAAAAAAACAACAAAACAAAACTAAAAATACAATCTTACGAAAATATTTCCAGCCAGTGAGACCATTTTTTAGAAAATGCAGGAAAACAATTATTCATAAATGCTAATTTACGTTCATAAGAATGGTGAAGTGACAATTTATCAATAACCTCTTGTGAGGAGGGCACTTTAGTAGATTTCCAAAATAGAGCAATAGTATTTTTGGAAACTAAAAGCAAATGCAAAACAATTTTCCTTAACGGTGGATTCAATTGATCTGCACTCAAAGAGAGAAGGACCAACTGGGGAGATGACGAAAAATCCAAATCCCTTAATAGAACTGCAATGAGAGAAGAGATCTCATCCCAAAAGGTCTAATACGTGGGCAAAACCAAACCAAATGTAAAAGACTGCCGCATTGCCCACAATCTCTCCAAAAAAGAGGGGAATTGGAAGGGTTTATAAATGGCAACCGAGATGGGGAGTAATACCATCGAGAAATGATTTTAAAATAAGACTCCTGAAGAGCCATGGATATGGTGAAAGAATAAGTTAAGGATATGGCCAGCTCCCAATTATCCAAATCTATAGAAAGATTCAAATTAGATTCCCATTTGCTCATGTATGGGGATTTTACAAATTTAAAATCTTTATTAAACCACTGGTATACATACAGAATGGTCCAAAATATGCTATGGCCTATCTTTCAAAATAATAATGTCAGGGTCCTGACAGCGCCGGCGTACAGCTTCCGCTAAGCAGGGACTCACCCGCACCGTAGGGACCCCTTGGGACAAGAACATCCGGAAAATAATGATGCACAGGACCTGAATGTAGAAGTTTAGCAAGCCGACACAGGACCTACGGTCATGTGGACGGTCATGTGACTGCAAGGGGGTGGGGCATAGCGTCCTGCTTTCAAAGAAGGTAGAAAACTCAAAGACGGGCAAAGCGGGGGTCATGCACAGTACAGGCAAGCGAGGTACAGGAGGGATAAACAGACGAGAAGTCAGACAAAGCCAAAGGTCATACACAAGATATCAGTAAAGTACCAGGGATGAGACTGAACGGATAGTCAGGGCCAAGCAGAGATCAAAACCAAACAGACGTGGAAGGTACCAGGCAGAATCCAAAGCAAAATCCAGAGAACAGACCGAGTCATACACAGAGAATCAAGTAACCAGAACACAGCACTAACACACTCAGGGGTCACCACACAATGCCAAGGGCGAAAGTATAACTGACGGGGGATGGGAGCTTCCTGAGGCTATAAGAAGCCTACCCAGAACCAATGAGAGGCCACCATAATAGGTCCCAGGTGTGCAGGTGAGAGTCTGCACTGAGGTCAGAACATTAACCCCAGCAGTGCCGGTCACCCAGCACTGGTATCATGACAAATAAATGGCATAAAAGCCGATGGGGGGAATATTGAATCTATCCTTAAGGTGAGCAAATGAAACAAAATTATTACCATCAAAAATGTCATGTATTTTGGAGATTCCCTAATCAGCCCAGTTTGAATCCAGATCAAATGTGAAAACAGTGGCTGCGAAGGAAAGGGGAAGTCTCAGTAGGAGCTCCGACTTAATGAAACCACTTTCAATTTTTAGGAGTTTTTGCCATGCCATAAGGACAGCCATAAAGATTGGATGGTCATACTGAATCAAAGACTTATTCCTGAATAAATTCAGAATAATATCACAAGGCGGAGAGTTTCTATTAATATATGATTCCAATTCCAACCATGAAGACGTATGATCAGTAGACCACCAATACAGACTTTGTTTCATTAAGGAATAGACAATTCTTTATTTGATATAATGACACATAATAAAACATACACATTAAAAATGGTACATGACTAGACAACACATGGTACGTCCTTTTAAAACGTGATATCCATTATAGAGATTTTTTCAGGACACAATTATCCTCTCATAAAGTCGTCCTTAATTCATGTATATTAACCTCTGGAAATTAATTATTCACATTAATTAATAAAAGGAAAAGCGATGTGCATTTTATAAATATATCTAGTTATTTACATAGTTTTATTAAAAATTATTTGAGAAAATACACCATATAGTCTTATATATATTCTTTATTGTTATGCTGCCACCTAGTGGTAAAAAAAATACATTATCCTTTGGACAAAACAATAAATCAAATCAAATCAAATTTATTATCGCCAAGTACATATTACATATATACAAGGAATTCTTTGTGGCAAAGAGGCAACATAATATATAACAACAGATACAACAAGTAACATCCAACAAGACAGATACAGTATACAGTCTACACATGACGATTTAATTGTTGAACAGAGAGTGGATAGAAGCTGTTCATATGGCGGTTGGTGCTGCATTTGGGGACTCTGAAGCGACGTCCTGAAGGGAGTAGTTGGAATGAGGAGTGTCCCGGGTGAGAGGGATCGGATGAAATTTTCAATGCGCGGGATCGAATACTCTTATCATAAAGATCCTGGATTTTAGGCAGGGGGGAACCTATAATTCTCTCTGCTGTTCTGAAAGTCCTTTGTAAGCGGAGTTTGTCATGCGCAGTGGCTCCCCCATACCAGACTATCAGAGAGGAACAAATCACAGATCTGATGACAGCATTAAAGAATAAGATCAGCAGATTCTTAGACAAACCATATCTTGTCAGCTGACGCAGGAATAATGCGAAACACGCGTTACGGGGATTCCTACACGTGGCCCTTCAATATTTAACCTGTGGTATCTCGTTCTGAGGCTCATGTATGTTTGTGTTGTGAAGACTGCCTGGCACTATCTATAACAAGCGTTTCTGCACTATGTATGCACTTTTCTACAAACTATTTCTGCATTATGCACTTTATTGATTTTTTAATTTTTATGCAATTGAGTAGTGCCCGGCACTCTTTACAATCCATATATGAGGATTAGTAAGAAAGAAATGAAGTTGGATACTCATGAATTTTTCGAAGGATAATGTATTTTTTGTACCACTAGGTGGCAGCATAACAATAAAAAATATATATAAGACTACATGAGTAGTGTTGAGCATTCCGATACCGCAAGTATCGGGTATCGGCCGATACTTGCTGTATCGGAATTCCGATACCGACTTCCGATATTTTTTCAATATCGGAAGTCGGCATCGGAATCGGAAGTTCAAAGTTGATTGACAGCCTGACGTCATCATGATGCGCGGTGTGTGCGCATCATGATGCGCCGTCATTTCGGGCCTTCCGGGGGTTTCTGCCGGCCTGCCGGGGGGCTGTGTGGACTGCCCGGGGTCTGTACCGGCCTGCCGGGGGGCTGTGCCGGCCTGCCGGTGGTCTGTGCACCCTGTGGGGGTCTGTACCGGCCTGCCGGGGGGCTGTGCCGGCCTGCCGGTGGTCTGTGCACCCTGTGGGGGTCTGTACCGGCCTGCCGGGGGGCTGTGCCGGCCTGCCGGGGGGCTGTGCTGATGTCCGGGGGTTTGTGCAAGCATCGTCCGATGGGACTATAAGTCCCATCTGGCGATGCCTGCTACCATGACAGTGATTGACACATTAGCCAATGATGGGACAGTAGTAGTCCCATCATCCGGCTAATGTGTTAAATGTTAAAAAAAAAAAAAAATACTACATACATACTACATACATACTACATGCATGCTACATACATACTACATGCTACATACATACTACATACATACTACATGCATGCTACATACATACTACATGCTACATACATACTACATATATACTACATGCATGCTACATACATACTACATGCTACATACATACTACATATATACTACATACATACTACATACATACTACATGCATGCTACATACATACTACATGCTACATACATACTACATATATACTACATGCATGCTACATACATACTGCATACATACTACATACATACATACTACATACATACTACATGCATGCTACATACATACTACATGCTACATACATACTACATATATACTACATGCATGTTACATACATACTACATGCTACATACATACTACATATATACTACATACATACTACATACATACTACATGCATGCTACATGCATGCTACATGCTACATACATACTACATATATACTACATGCATGCTACATACATACTGCATGCTACATACATACTACATACATACTACATACATACCACATATATACTACATACATACTACATGCATGCTACATACATACTACATACATACCACATATATACTACATACATACTACATACATACTACATACATACTACATACATACTACATGCTACATACATACTACATATATACTACATGCATGCTACATGCTACATACATACTACATGCATGCTACATACATACTACATGCTACATACATACTACATACATGCTACATACATACTACATACATACTACATGCATGCTACATACAATACATTCATACAATACATACATAGACATACAGTACATATAACATAGAGTAACATACTTACCAATACTTGTCACATTGTTCCCCGAAGCCATTGTCTTTTACGGAATAAATATTAACATAACAAACCACAAAAATACTCACCCATGATCCGAAGCAGTCCACGAGTGTGTCCCACGACGATCTTGGGTAGAGAACTGCAGCATCAGCTGTTGCTGCCGTTCTCTACGGGCTGCAGGAATCCAATGACGGAAGGTAGGTATCCTTCCGCACTGTATTCCTCCTCCACTTAAAAAAAAAAAAGTCCCTAGTCTCACTTTATGCCATTGCTGCGTGGGAAATTCCCACACAGCAATGGCATAAAGTGAGACTAGGGACTTTTTTTTTTTTTAAGTGGCGGAGGAATACAGTGCGGAAGGATACCTACCTTCCGTCATTGGATTCCTGCAGCCCGTAGAGAACGACAGCAACAGCTGATGCTGCAGTTCTCTACCCAAGATCGTCGTGGGACACACTCGTGGACTGCTTCGGATCGTGGGTGAGTATTTTTGTGGTTTGTTATGTTAATATTTATTCCGTAAAAGACAATGGCTTCGGGGAACAATGTGACAAGTATTGGTAAGTATGTTACTCTATGTTATATGTACTGTATGTCTATGTATGTATTGTATGAATGTATTGTATGTAGTATGTATGTAGTATATATGTGGTATGTATGTAGCATGTAGTATGTATGTAGTATGTATGTAGTATGTATGTAGCATGCATGTAGTATATATGTAGTATGTATGTGGTATGTATGTAGCATGTAGTATGTATGTAGCATGCATGTAGTATGTATGTAGCATGCATGTAGTATATATGTAGTATGTATGTAGCATGCATGTAGTATATATGTGGTATGTATGTAGCATGTAGTATGTATGTAGTATGTATGTAGCATGCATGTAGTATATATGTAGTATATATGTGGTATGTATGTAGCATGTAGTATGTATGTAGCATGCATGTAGTATGTATGTAGCATGCATGTAGTATATATGTAGTATGTATGTGGTATGTATGTAGCATGTAGTATGTATGTAGCATGCATGTAGTATGTATGTAGCATGCATGTAGTATATATGTAGTATGTATGTAGCATGTAGTATGTATGTAGCATGCATGTAGTATATATGTAGTATGTATGTAGCATGTAGTATGTATGTAGCATGCATGTAGTATGTATGTGGTATGTATGTAGCATGTAGCATGCATGTAGTATGTATGTAGTATATATGTGGTATGTATGTAGCATGTAGTATGTATGTAGCATGCAGTATGTATGTAGCATGCATGTAGTATATATGTAGTATGTATGTAGCATACAGTATATGTAGTATGTATGTAGCATGTAGTATGTATGTAGCATGTAGTATGTATGTAGCATGCAGTATGTATGTAGCATGCAGTATGTATGTAGCATGCATGTAGTATATATGTAGTATGTATGTAGCATATATGTAGTATGTATGTAGCATGTAGTATATATGTAGTATGCATGTTCCATGCATGTAGTATATATGTAGTATGTATGTTGCATGTAGTATATATGTAGTATGTATGTTGCATGTAGTATATATGTAGTATGAATGTAGTATGTATGTAGTATGTAGTATGAATGTAGCATGTATGTAGTATGCATGTTGTATGTATGTAGCATGTATGTAGCATGTAATTTTTTTTTTTTTATTTTTTTTTTACATTCAACACATTAGCCGGATGATGGGACTACTACTGTCCCATCATTGGCTAATGTGTCAATCACTGTCATGGTAGCAGGCATCGCCCGATGGGACTTGTAGTCCCATCGGACGATGCCTGCACAGACCCCCGAAGCCTGCACAGACCACCGGCAGGCCGGCACAGCCCCCCGGCAGGCCGGCACAGCCCACCGGAGCCTGCACAGACCACCGGCAGGCCGGCACAGCCCCCCGGCAGGCCGGCACAGCCCACCGGAGCCTGCACAGCCCCCCGGCAGGCCGGCACAGCCCCCCGGCAGGCCGGCACAGACCACCGGAGCCTGCACAGACCCCCTGGCAGGCCGGCACAGACCACCGGAGCCTGCACAGACCCCCTGGCAGGCCGGCACAGCCCCCCGGCAGGCCGGCACAGCCCACCGGAGCCTGCACAGCCCCCCGGCAGGCCGGCACAGCCCCCCGGCAGGCCGGCACAGACCACCGGAGCCTGCACAGACCCCCTGGCAGGCCGGCACAGCCCCCCGAAAGGCCCGTACAGACCCCAGAGAGGCTGTACAAGGCAAAAATAGGGTTTTTCTTATTCCGATACCGGAAGTCCCATAGACTTGAATGGGACTTCCGGTATCGGAATCGGCGATACCGATACTTTTTTTTAAGATCGGCCGATCCATTCCGATCCGATACTTTGAAGTATCGGACGGTATCGCTCAACTCTATACATGAGGCATTTTCTCAAATAATTTTTAATAAAACTTTGTAAATAACTAGAGACGTACCATGTGTTGTCTAATAATGTACCATTTTTAATGTGCATGTCTTATGTGTCATTATATCAAATAAAGCTTGTAAGCTTGCGAGCAGGGCCCTCATTCCTCTACTTTTAATAATGTTTCAAAAAATTTTAACCAGCAAATTCTTTTAAGTGGGAGATGTAAAGAAAAAGATACACATGCTAACTATCAGACCAATTTTATCACTACCTACAACTCCCAACATAAGGAGATTAAAAATATACTAGGGGACCTATGGTACATTATCCAAAAAGATCCTGTACTTAATAAAGTTCTTCCTGACAAACCTACTGTTACATTTAGGAAGGCCAGATCACTAAAAAATCATCTGGCCCCTAGCAGATTGAGCCAATATACTCCCGACAATCATACCGGCTTGACACCAGGCATTTTTAGATGCCAGAGGCCCAGGTGTAGCCTTTGCAGTAATATTGCCCATAATACTTTCATCTTTTCACATCCATTCACCTCAGAAAAATTCACCATCACTAATCACCTGTCCTGTGTGTCTGCCTTTGTTATCTATGTTATCCTGTGTCCTTGTCCTAAATTGTATGTTGGGAGAACCACACAACCCCTTCATTGTAGAATGAACTCACATAGACACAACACTAAAATTGGATATCAACAACATGGTCTGTCACGACACTTTGATTCATTTCACCAAAGAGATTTCTCTAAAGCCATCATTTTTCCTATAGAACACATCCCTGAACACGTTTCCAATAGAACCCAAGCATTAAACAGAAAAGAGGTCTATTGGATCTATAAATTGAAGACAATTGGCTCCTATGGCCTCAATATTATCAATGATGCTTTCATTTGATTTTATCCTTATTGTGATTTTCATACACTTTTATTACATTTTACCCAATTTTATGCCCTTTTTTTTTTTTTTTTTTTTTTTTCTGATGTCCGATTTTGATTTTCTTTCTACAAAATAAAATGAAAAGACAATTTCTTTACAAAAAAAAAACATCATTAAAGTTTAATGGTATAATGGACTAATACATACAAAAAAAAATATCATTACAGTCTTATAGTCGAGTGGACTAATACCTTGCAATTGCACCTTATAGCCTGCTATGAGCCAGGTTCTAATACCATTTGAAGTTGTTTTTTTGAATTTTGATTCCTATAAAATAAATTGACAAACAATTCCTTTAATGTTCTTCAAGCCACTTCCGTTTATTCTAATGGTTCAGTGGACTAATACCTTGTACTTTACAACCTGCACTTGCACTTTATTAGTCAGGTTCTAATACCACTTCAAGTTATTTTGCTAGATTTTGATTTCTATAAAACAAATGATTTCTAAAAAATTTTTCTTAAACCACTTCAGCTAAATCCAATGGTTTAGTGGACTAATACCTGGTACTTGCACTTTACAGCATACATCTGCACTTCATGAGCCAGGTTCTAATACTCCTTGAGGTCTCACCCCCCCCTTTTTTTCATTAACCTTAGCCACTTTTTACCCCGTGATCCATAGCACTCTGTTCTATTTTTATTTTTGCATAATTTTATACTTTTTCTTATTTTAATACACTTTTATTGTAGTGTTTTTATGTTTGTAATAAAATTTCATTGTTTTTGAGGTTTTTTTTTACCTTTGTTGATGTCATTTAACCCTGCATTGGCGCCAATTCCTCCTTTTTTTTTTTTTTTTTTTCTCTATAAGAATGTTTCACTATCTTTCAATGTAATCTGCCCTGATGAAGTGAGCCAGTAGGCTCAGGAAACGCGTTGGCTGAATAAAGAACCTTGTACTCCACCAGAAGCAAGCGCAGTCCTCATTGCATTTTCACGCCGTTTTTGCAAATTTGTCCTAGGACCCTGTGCAGACTTGCTGCTGCTTCTCATGCGTTTATGGGTGTTGTGACTTTCTCACAACCCCAATAGGTGAGCACCTTCCTTTTTCTCTGTTAATGTGTTTTTTTATACGGATTTTACACAGTGGATGCGCCCTGTATTTTTCCTTTCTATTCACAGTTCACTCGTGTCCCTTGGCGGGGGCTCAGCGTTCGGTGATTTTCTCAGGAGCTGCTCCACTGTCCAGGATCCGTTATGGACTATTTCAATCATCGCCTTCTCTCCAGAGAACGCCTCATATTACAGGTGGTTGGCAAAATCCACCCGGTCAACCAGGAGGAGATCCCACAAGTAGCCTTTTCGGAGGACGACACCAGGACCATGAGGACCCTTTTCCACACCTTAGAAGATTCCATCAAAGAAAAAATCTCCAACAGCCTACACGCTAGATTTCTAGCTATATATATGGACGAACACATCTGTCCTAAAGGACTCAGGATTTCTTTACAGACACCTTTTCCGCAAGATCTTGCATTCTCAGATGAATGGGAGGATATTCAGTATGACTGTATGCAGAGGCTTTTACATTGCCTACATAAGAAAAGGACTACTCTTGCTCAGATTGCAGCAGAAAAGGTACTGGAAACTAATGCAATGTTATCCAATTTCTCTGATCACCCTCTCTTTAGAAAAATCAATTCTAGTATTTCTATTGCAGCTCTTAATTTGGAGCATGATACAATTGTAAAAAAGTCAAAGAAATTGAGCAGGGACAGAGAGTCCCCTTCCTCCCCTACCCTTGACTCACCCATTCTAGAAGAAAGCTCTGTAGTTCCTAATAATTCTTCTCACTTTAAAAATTTTTCTCACATTAAAAACCCCCCCCTTTTTTTTCCTAACACTCAGACTCACTCCTCCATGAACACCAACCCAGGGAGAGTCTTTATTAATAGCAATAGAGGGAAAAACCAGCACCCTAGAAGCAAACCGAGGGATCCCCCTGGGCCAGCTGTACCTATTACACCTACTCCTTCCACCATTACTATGCCCACACGTACCCTTTCTGAATTGATGGACTCCAACATCAATTCCTTCAAGTCATGTGGGGAAAGCCCTACTTCCATACCCACTGTTAATGTCACTCCTAATTCTGCCAATGACATGGCAGCACTAATTATTGATAGAAGGAGGTCTTCCTCCTTCCCCCTACCTTTCTTTGACCCCCCGCTCACCCCTGCAAAATTAGACACTACTGAGGTCTTTGATCTTGATCCTCCGGTCACCACTGATCTCATTGTTCTTAATATTGACAACCCTACTACCTCCTGTATAGACAAACTCCCTGCTGTTTCTACTGAAAAGAGGTTGATCATTAATGACCAGGTCATTATTGACAACTCAGCTGCTGGTTCATCAGCAGCAGTGTCCTTTTTACCAGCTGCATGCAATCCCATTCCCCAAGCAAAAAGAGATATCCCTTCTTTTTTTCAGAAGGTCACACTAAAAAGAAAAAATCCTATAGAGGAGCCAGAGGCCAAGGAGCAAAGAAAAAAAGGGAAAAGCGACAATCCATAAAATCAAATGTTTTTAATTCATCATCTCACCCCCTGTCCCCGGATGAGGAAGGGTTATTAAGCAAGGGACTCTCCTTCTGCCCCACAAATAAAAGCAGTGGTTTTGAATTATTTCTTGATGCCCAAAAATTCATTAGGAAACTTACCCTACTGAGACATTTTGAACTCAAAAAAGTTCATTCTAACCCTGACACTTCGAACACCACAGTGGTCTCTTCCTTCCACCTTGATGTCAGAGGGAAATCCTCATTCTACCCACTAGAAAGTAGAGGACATCATGTAGAAACATTCTCTGATCTTCTATTGGATCGTCTTAATACACTACCTACACAAAATATACCAGTAAAACGGAATTTGTCCTCAATAGAACGTATGGCATTGGAAAGATTGGAGAAAAACACGAATTTAGTTATCAAATCGGCAGATAAAGGTGGAGGGATAGTGATCCAAGATAAAACTGATTATGTGAATGAGGCTTTTAGAATTTTATCTGCCAAAAAATGTTATCTGCCCATCCCCCAGAACCCCATCCCCCAAGCTACCGTTATTTACAATGATTTTATCAAAAAGGTGCATGATTCTGGGGTTCTTAATGACCATGAAAGGAAGTTTTTAACAGTTAAGAACCCCTCTACTCCCTTCCTGTACCATTTACCCAAAATACACAAGAGTACCATTAATCCACCAGGAAGACCTATTATTTCAGGTATTGACTCTCTCACCAGCAATTTATCATTTTATATAGATAGAATCATGCAGCCTCATGTCCTACAGCTCCCCAGTTTTTTAAAGGATTCTACACAATTGATCAACCTAACTAACAATATACCTTGGAAAAATTCTTATGTTTTTATTTCATTTGATGTATCTGCTTTGTATTCCAATATTGATCACCAACTGGGTTTGAGCTGTTTTAAAACATTTCTACTTACTGACAGTCGATTGTCTGACCCTCAAAAGGATTTTATTTTTAATGGGATGGATTTTATTTTACATAATAACTTTTTTACTTTTCTTGGGGATTTTTATCATCAGATCAGAGGCACCGCTATGGGATCACGGGTCGCGCCAACTTATGCTAATCTTTTTATGGGGGTCTTTGAGAATACTTTTATTACCATTGATTCATTTCTAGAGGGCGTGGTTTTATATAAAAGATACATTGATGATTTATTCTTAATCTTTGACACCAGTTTTATTCCAGTTGATGTCTTTACTTCTTCCATACAGAACAACATATGGGGTTTGGAGTTCACCCCCCACATTAGTAATACCCAGATGGACTTCCTTGATATCACCTTTTATATAAAAAACTCCAAAATTTATACCAAAACTTTTTTTAAGAAGGTAGACTCCAATAGTTATGTCCATTTTAAGAGCAGCCACTATTCTAAATGGCTTTTTAACATTCCTCATAATCAATTTCAGAGAATCCGAAAGAACTGTACAGAAGATGAGGATTTTAATAATCAGGCTGAGGTCCTCAAGGGAAGATTCCTGGCTCAAAAATACCCTTCCCAATTGGTTCATTCTACTTTTAATAATGTTTCAAAAAATTTTAACCAGCAAATTCTTTTAAGTGGGAGATCTAAAGAAAAAGATACACATGCTAACTATCAGACCAATTTTATCACTACCTACAACTCTCAACATAAGGAGATTAAAAATATACTAGGGGACCTATGGTACATTATCCAAAAAGATCCTGTACTTAATAAAGTTCTTCCTGACAAACCTACTGTTACATTTAGGAAGGCCAGATCACTAAAAAATCATCTGGCCCCTAGCAGATTGAGCCAATATACTCCCGACAATCATACCGGCTTGACACCAGGCATTTTTAGATGCCAGAGGCCCAGGTGTAGCCTTTGCAGTAATATTGCCCATAATACTTTCATCTTTTCACATCCATTCACCTCAGGAAAATTCACCATCACTAATCACCTGTCCTGTGTGTCTGCCTTTGTTATTTATGTTATCCTGTGTCCTTGTCCTAAATTGTATGTTGGGAGAACCACACAACCCCTTCATTGTAGAATGAACTCACATAGACACAACACTAAAACTGGATATCAACAACATGGTCTGTCACGACACTTTGATTCATTTCACTAAAGAAATTTCTCTAAAGCCATCATTTTTCCTATAGAACACATCCCTGAACACGTTTCCAATAGAACCCAAGCATTAAACAGAAAAGAGGTCTATTGGATCTATAAATTGAAGACAATTGGCTCCTATGGCCTCAATATTATCAATGATGCTTTCATTTGATTTTATCCTTATTGTGATTTTCATACACTTTTATTACATTTTACCCAATTTTATGCCCCTTTTTTTTTTTTTTTTTTTTTTCTGATGTCCGATTTTGATTTTCTTTCTACAAAATAAAATGAAAAGACAATTTCTTTACAAAAAAAAAAACATCATTAAAGTTTAATGGTATAATGGACTAATACATACAAAAAAAACATCATTACAGTCTTATAGTCGAGTGGACTAATACCTTATAATTGCACCTTATAGCCCGCTATGAGCCAGGTTCTAATACCATTTGAAGTTATTTTTTTGAATTTTGATTCCTATAAAATAAATTGACAAACAATTCCTTTAATGTTCTTCAAACCACTTCTGTTTATTCTAATGGTTCAGTGGACTAATACCTCGTACTTTACAACCTGCACTTGCACTTTATTAGTCAGGTTCTAATACCACTTCAAGTTATTTTGATTTCTATAAAACAAATAATTTCTAAAAAAATTTTCTTAAACCACTTCAGCTAAATCCAATGGTTTAGTGGACTAATACCTGGTACTTGCACTTTACAGTATACATCTGCACTTCATGAGCCAGGCTCTAATACTCCTTGAGGTCTCACCCCCCCCTTTTTTTTCATTAACCTTAGCCACTTTTTACCCCGTGATCCATAGCACTCTGTTCTATTTTTATTTTTGCATAATTTTATACTTTTTCTTATTTTAATACACTTTTATTGTAGTGTTTTTATGTTTGTAATAAAATTTCATTGTTTTTGAGTTTTTTTTTTTTTTTTTTTTTTTTTGTTTTTGACCTTTGTTGATGTCATTTAACCCTGCATTGGCGCCAATTCCTCCTTTTTTTTTTTTCTCTATAAGAATGTTTCACTATCTTTCAATGTAATCTGCCCTGATGAAGTGAGCCAGTAGGCTCAGGAAACACGTTGGCTGAATAAAGAACCTTGTACTCCACCAGAAGGAAGCGCAGTCCTCATTGCACTTTCACGCCGTTTTTGCAAATTTGTCCTAGGACCCTGTGCAGACTTGCTGCTGCTTCTCATGCGTTTATGGGTGTTGTGACTTTCTCACAACCCCAATAGGTGAGCACCTTCCTTTTTCTCTGTTAATGTGTTTTTTGATACGGATTTTACACAGTGGATGCGCCCTGTATTTTTCCTTTCTATCCGGTGCTATAGAAATAAAATTTATTATTATTATTATTATTATTATTATTAAGAATTGTCTATTTTTTAATAGTTTCCTAAGCTATTTTGTAGGATAGTTTAATTATTGGTTGGGAAACTTAATATTTTTGCCCAAATTATTGGATATTTGTTTAATTAAGTTAGAAAAATAATAGGCTGATATATTGGGGAGGCCCATACCACCACGTAATTTATGTTTATACAGTCTTGTTGCCCCAAATAAAAAGATTGAGGTGTGCCTGCAAACTGGTTAAATAGGAAGTAGAGATAAGTAAGGGAAGGGACCTAAAGACATAGAGGATCTTGGGAATAATAATTTACAATAAGGCACTTTCCCCACCAAGATATCTCTTTATCATCATAAAATTTAAGTTGTTTAGAGAAGCAATAAGGGAATCCAAATTTCTGAGAATCAGGGAATTAAGGTTTCTAGAAAATTTTAGGCCTAAATACACAATGTCCCTCTCCGCCCATCCCCAAGGAGAAACATCCTTTATACTTTGGATTTGAGAATCAGTAAGGTTAAAATGAAATTTTTTTGATTTGGATTCATTTATTTTAAAATATGAAAAAGATGAAAATTCGCGAAGAAGAGTCTGTAAATGTTGAATAGAACGATAAGGATTAGTAAGGGAGAGGAGGATATCATCGGGATATAAAATAATTTTAAATTCTTTATGGTCTGTTCTAATTCCCTCTATGGAGGGATTATCTCTAATGAGTTGGGCTAAGGGTTCTATGGCAAGGGCAAAAAGTAATGGGGAAAGAGGACAACCCTGTTGGGTACCATTAGAAATACTAAATGGGGAAGAAAAATGGTTATTAACATAATTCTTAGCCTGAGGGTCAGCATATAGGGCCATAATTTTAGTTATAATATCCAAATCAAAACCAAATTTTTGAAGGGAACATTTGAGGAAAGTCCAATTTAAACGATCAAAAGCTTTTTCTGCGTCTAAGGAAATTAAAGTGGAGTTGAGTTTTTGGGAATTAATTAATTTAATAATATTTATCCGCCTCCTGGTACCTTCCATCGATTGCCGATGTTTAATGAATCCAATCTGGTCCGTGGAAGTCAATTTGGGTAAAATAAGGTTAAGTCGATTAGCTAAGGCTTTGGAATATATTTTGAGATTGGTATTAATCAGGGAAATGAGACGGTAATTAAGTATTTGGTCAGGATTTGTGTTAGGCTTGGGAATAAGAATAATCGTAGCCTCTAAATTCTCCCTAGGGTAAGAACCAACGGATGCAGCAGCATTGAAAATTTGAGTCAAATGGGGGACTCGAATTTCACTAAATGACTTATAATAATTATTGTTATACCCATCAGGACCAGGGGCCTTATGTGATTTCAATTGTTTTATTGTCCCACTAATCTCATCTGCAGTAAAAGGGGCCGCCAGAAAGTCTGCATTTGTGGAGTCAGTTTTTGGAAGATTGATAGAAGACAAAAGGTCATGAAAAGATTTCACATCTGGAACGGGCAGAGAGGGATCAGAGTGCAAGTTATATATCTTATTAAAACATTTTGCGAATTCATTAGCAATGTCTTGCATGTGGGTCAGAGAAATTCCCTTACGAGTATTAATCTTGTCAATTCTATTACGTATTCTAGCCTTTTTAATCCTATTAAACATAAAGCGAGTGTGCTTGTTAAGGGACATATACTGATTGAATTTTGACTATTTGACCGCAGAGTCATAAAATGAAAAAATCGTGGCCCTCAATTCATTCCTAAGATTGGATAAGTCAGCTAAAGTTTTGGCACAAGGGGTAAGGTTATTGGCTAATGCCAACTCTGTCACCTTCTCCTTGATCAAGGCTTGCAAATGCTTAATCTTTTCTCGATTAAAATTTTTAATCCGTGAGGAAATATGAATCAGAGTGCCGCGAAGAACTACCTTGTCTGCATTCCATTGGAGGAATGGTTTTGAAGGGTCATACACATTTTCAAAAAAATAAAGGTTAAGAGTTTGGGATATTTCTTCATGGTATCTAGGATTTTGAAAAATAGAGGCATTACATTTCCTCAGCAATTGACTATTTATAGAATGACCTTCTATCAATTTGGCAACTACAAGGTCATGGTCCGAAATAGATTTGTTACCTATAGATATGGAGGAAAATCTAGGTAAGGAGAAAACATCTGACAACATCAGATCAATTCGAGAAGCTGACAAATGAGCATCAGAAAAATATGTGTACTCCTTCGAAGTAGAGTGTAAACATCTAAAGATGTCAAAAAGCTTGTGTTTAAAGATCCAATTATTTAATGAGGGGAATTTAAATCTATTTGTGTGTCCCGCTCGCGCCTAGGCTGAATGGCGCGAACCGGGGGTTGTGGCCCCACTGTGCCACAGACCAGACTACCCTGGAAGGGGCGTGACTGCGACAGCTACCTTGGTCTTCATTGGAGCCTCTGATGGTGAGGTCAGGCTTGTGCGGCAGATAGCTGTCGGGTGCCACTCCAGGGTGGTGTCTGGCTGTGGCTGCTGATCCCACTTGGAGACAAGTCACTTGGACAGATGTGACTGACAGGCAGACTGAGACACAGGGCAAGAAGGTACGACAGATACAGGGCAAGCAGGCGTGGCTTGGAGACACTGGGCAAACGGGCACGGCTTGAGACACAGGACAGGCGGGCACGGCTTGAGACACAGGACAGGCGGGCACGGCTTGAGACACAGGACAGGCGGGCACGGCTTGAGAAGGAACAGGTAGGGACCTCTTCACACAGCAGGTATGGATGCAGGCAGGCAGGGAATATGAAGGAATGGGTTTGGACCTGTTCACACAGGAGGTGCAGGTATGGATGCAGGCAGGCGTGGAATATGAAGGAACAGGTTTGGACCTGTTCACACAGGAGGTGCAGGTATGGATGCAGGCAGGCAAGAGTGAAATAAGAAGGAACAGGTTTGGACCTGTTCACACAGGAGGTGCAGGTGAAGGCAGGAGTGGAGAGAGAAGCTGCACAAATAGGTTCTGCAGCAGGAGTAGAGCAAAGCAGAACCACAAGGTCTGTGGAGAGAAGCTGCAGCAAGAGGTTCTGCAGCGGCAGCAGGACTGGAGCAAAGCAGAACCACAAGGTCTGTGGAGAGAAGCTGCAGCAAGGGGTTCTGCAGCAGCAGGACTGGAGCAAAGCAGAACCTCAAGGTCTGTGGAGAGAAGCTGCAGCAAGAGGTTCTGCAGTGGCAGCAGGAATGGAGCAAAGCAGAACCACAAGGTCTGTGGAGAGAAGCTGCAGCAAGAGGTTCTGCAGCGGCCGCAGGACTGGAGCAAAGTAGAACCACAAGGTCTGTGGAGAGAAGCTGCAGCAAGAGGTTCTGCAGTGGCAGCAGGAATGGAGCAAAGCTGAACCACAAGGTCTGTGGAGAGAAGCTGCAGCAAGAGGTTCTGCAGTGGCAGCAAGAGCAGTGCAGACAGAGCGGCTAGAGTGCAGATGCACAGACAGGGAGGACACAAGGAAAGACACAGCAAGGAAGGGAGCCACAGACAAGGAGAAAGGGAAACTGATAGACAAGGTAAGACTGAGTTCGGACAGAGACACAAAGACACAAGGACCAGGACTCAAGGGCCAGGATATTCAGCCTCCTGGCAGGCGGACAGAGAAATGCTAGGCAAGGTACCAAGACACAAGAGTACGCAGTAAGAGCCTTCAGAGAAGGCAAGACAGGGCCTGGCTGGCTCAGCAGCAAGGAGCTAACTGAGTTTAGACATTGCACAGGCAATGTTTCAGTGGGAGTGGTGAAACTAAATAGTCAAGGGCTCCAGGTGATTGGTCAGGGACAGATTACCCAGGTGCACCCTGACTGCATAAGAACCAGAGAGTTCAGGCGCCGCCCCCCTATACACACAGTCAGGAAACATGGAGAGCAAGCAGGAAAACAAGAGGCATAGCACATGGAGCTCAGGGCTGGCAACAGACAGATTTCACAGCATGGCTTGAAGCAGAAAGTAAGTTGGTGTGCGGGGATGGGAGGCCATGTAGTGATGCCAGCAGGGTTGTTACAGTGTGGAAGAGGAATCAAGCAAATTATCGGGGACCAAATTGAAATCACATAGAAGTTAAAGAATGCCTTTTTTAAGTGATTCATTTTTATTCAATAATTTATCTAAAAATTTAACCTGACCCTTATTGGGAGCATAAACATTTACAATTGTGTAAGTTTGTGAATTTAGCTTGCAAACATGGACATGAAAATGACCATTTGTATCAACCAACTCCTCCAACAGTTTAAACGACAAGGAATCTCTGATCAATGTCATAACCCCTGCTTTTTTAGAGGAGCCGGAGGCTTCAAAACTATGTGGGTCATTTTTCAGGGCCAAAGTAGGGTGATTATTCAGCTTAAATTTAGTCTCTTGCAGGCACACCATATCCACAGCAAATTTATTAATTTCTCTCTGAAAGGAGAAGCGTCTATGTGGTCTATTAAGGCCCCTCACATTGTAGGTAAACAAATTAATTACCATTAGAAAGAAAAAAAAGAAAGGAAAAAAATTGGTATTAGCTGGCTATCACCAGCTGGAAATGAACAAGAAAAATAGACCACTACCAAAAATGCTAATACAAAGAAAACTACAAACTTTAAAGCACTAGAACACTAGAGGGAAACCAATAAAAAGGCTCTCCTACTTGCACCGGGGGGAAAGTCCGTGAAGCGCAAGACTAAGGAGACCCTCCTCAGTACCAATAGCAAATGTCTAACTCTATTCCAATTACAGAGTAAACAAATGAACAACAGAAGTGCAATATCATACAATATTAATACCTAATAGATAGAATAATAAACCCAGGTATTCAATTTATGAAGCGACATTTTGGACTCAAGTGACATGACCTGGATGTGTGGAAGTAGAGGCATGAGCAGAAGAAACAACTCCGTTGGATTTCAAAACAAGGAGACCCACTTCAGGTGTAAGAAAAATTGTAGTTTTACCCCTGGAATTGAAAATAAGCTTCAGAGGGAAACCCCACTTATAAGCAAGGTCCTTCTCCCTCAGAATGGAAGTGAGTGGTTTAAATTGTTTCTGACCCTCTATGGTCGCCTTGGACAAGTCAGCAAACAATTTAAGATGTTGATAGGGTTCCAAGAATCCTCTTTTAAGTTTTACCAAATTTTGTATTCTCTCTTTAACATGGTAAAAGTGTATTTTCATTATAACATCCCTAGGGAGGTCTTTAGGGAAAGATGAAGGCTTAGGAAGACGATGAATAAGATCTATAATGGGATCAGTAGCCGAAAGATTTGGGATCATCCTCCTAAAAATCACTTTAAAAAAAATCAGGGCGCTTAATGGGCAAAATATCCCCAGATATACCTTTGCTTTTAATGTTGTTACGACGAGATCTATCTTCTAAATCTGCCAACTTAAGCTTCAATTGTCATATGTCTGACTTGGAGTCAGTCTGTTCCTTCAGGGAAAATGCATTTGTTTTCCCTAATTTTCCTATCCTGACTTCATGGTTGTCCAACCGAGAAGTGAAAATTTCAAAAGTTTCCTGAAAATTTTTTGTCCGGTTCTCCATATCGAGACACAACCTGGTGCTAATTTTATCAACGAGACTATTCATACAAGCCTCAAGTGAATTTGCATCATGACAGGCACATGAAGACGGGGAAGACACAGATGTTTACTCAGTCCTCGGACTGGATTTTTTTGGACTGGGATTGGGGGAGTAATTATTAAAGTCCTCTTCTGAAGAATTGTTAGTGGAGGACTGAGTTACTCCCCAACCCGAGTAACCCTTCCTCTTTGAAGAGGAAGAAAGGTCCATGGATTCCATATGAGTGAATGAGGAAGGATGGTCCCCACTTAGCTCTGCCAAGCAAGCTTTATGTGTGGACAAAGAAGGGGACAGAGTCTTGGTAGAAGACTGCGAGCGATCTCTCTCAATAGGAGACCAAGACTTGATCGGACTCAATAAATCAACCGAGTCCCTTAAAGAACCAAAATTAGTCTTGAGGTCCCTATTGTGCTTTGGAATTTTAGAAGAACCTGAAGATTTCGTACCAGGCAGTTTTGAATTAAGATGACTCATCCTGTCAAATATTGTTATAAGAAAACTGAGAAGAACAAAAATGACAGAACAAGGTACTCCCAATAGAATTCTATGTAGAGACCTGTAAAATGTAAAAAGGGTCTCTCCAAAATACACTATGTTCGAACTTGGACCTTAAATTTAATCAAGAATAATGACTATGAAAAACCAAATCCCGATCCTCAGGAATCAGTGGACAACAAGGTACGGAACCATCAGAATTTGTGGTGAAAAGTATAGACTCCTTTAAATCCAAACAGCTCACCTTCCTCTTTTGTGCCTTCTATAGATATATTATTTATTATTTATTGTTATTTTATTGTTTGTTATTCCCCATTTATAGTCATCACAACAAACACCTATACTCCCCCCTGCCTTGCTGTTTGAGCCAAAAAGGGATCAACCAAAAGCAAGGAGAAGGCAAGCAATAAGAAATATAATATGCACAACTTTTCTTATAATAATAAGCAAAAAGACCCCAATGCCCCCCAGCAGTTACCTTTGAGACAATTAGAAACACTCCCCCTCTCCTCTCTTAATGATAATATATGGCAAACAAAGCAATACAAAGTAGCAGTATAGCTGAAGACACCGCTCACAAGATGGCTGTGGTCAGCGGTGATGTCACTTGGAGGGAGGAAGAAAGATGCCATAGAATTGGAGAGCTGGCGCACACAGCAGTCTATGACAGAGTCCTTACTGATGACGTGTCCGGTGTTTACGCAGTCAGATGAGGTCCAAAGCCTCCCGGTCAGCTAGGGGCAACTGCAATGAAGAACCACAGTGAAGTCTGTACCAGCCCCAAGATGTCTGATATCAGCGGTGACTTCATCGGAGAGAGGGAAGATGGCGCGTGCAGCGGACCATATCAGGATCCTCACCACCGGTGTGCCCAGTGCAAACAAAGGCAAAGAAGCAGCAATACCTCTCGTCTGGCAAGGGGCAACTCCCAGGAAGTTCCACGTAGGTGCTCAGCGGTATTTCTCCACACCGCTCACAGAATGGCCGCAGTCAGCGGGGACGTCACTGGGAGGAGGAAAGATGAAGTGGGAGAGCTGCGGCCCGCAACAGGAACTTCACAGCCGGAGTGCCCGGTGTTAGCATCATCAGAAGAGGGCGAAAACCCCCGGTTGACAAGGGGCAACACTAAAGAGGGTCTGTGATTATGTTCCAAGGAAAAAACAAGCAATGGATGAACTCACTATTTGCAGGTAGCAGCCGCATTGCTATCGCAACCAACGTCCAGCTGCAAGTCCTATGTGGTCATGTCCTCAGGTGAGAAGAAAATTCCAGACAGCAAGAAAAAAAAACAGATGGAAAAGTCTTTCACATTAACAGGGATTTTAAAAATTAAAATAAGAAATGAAAATGCCCCCAGAAAAGCTGTACAGTTTATCAACACAGATATAATTTCCTCACAGTTGTAAGGTAAAATAGGCAATCCCAAAAAAAACGCAAATAGCAAAAATTGACTTAAAAATTTCAGAAAGTCACACAAATGTATTTAATAATAATTAAAAAAAGTTTTGAAAAGAAAAATTGTATTTATGGAGTTTATTTTACCTCAGAGAATTAGTCTCTCACAGGGACAAGCCGTTGAATGACGCCATTTTAACAGTTTGTCATCTTGAAAACAGGATAATTAATGCTAAGATGGGAAATGTCTCAAAATGATCACAAAAACTTCTGTAACCAATTTAAATATAAATGGAAACAAAAAATTAGCAAAAAAGTTGCAGTGTACGTCGAGTTAGAGGGTTACCTCAGGAGCTCGCACGTTTGCGACCTACATCACCTGCGCCTAAGCCACTCACCCCGGCACTCAGTATTGTGACCATCAAAGTTGCATATGGAGTATTATTATTTTTTAGGGACAAAATGTGGAGGGCACATACACAGGAAATTAATATTTTCTTGGAAGCAATTTTACCATCTAGAGATCACAAAGGAGGCATTATTACGATGTAAGGGGCACAGTGGTGGCATTACTATGTGGGGCACTTGGAGGAGCTCTGTTTTTGTACCACACAGAAGGTGCAGTAATAGGGACACATATAACAGCAGTGGCTCAGTATAGGGGTATCAGCAGGATTAGGAGTTTGTGCAGGTTGTGAATACATTTACACATGGAAACACAAGAAGCAATGGGATGAAACTGAAAGGGAGAAGATACAGATTAGATAATAGAAAATCTTTTGATAGTGAGGGTGATAAATGAGTGGAACAGGCTGCCACGAGAGGTGGTGAGTTCTCCTTCAATGGAGGTCTACAAACAGAGGCTGGACAGACATCTGTCTGGGATGATTTAGTGAATCCTGCATTGAGCAGGGGGTAGGACACGAGGATTATTATTCTACATGTGAACGGTGCTGGAAATGCACTTAGATGTGTCTTTGTTGTAAACTTTGCAGATGAGTCCTGGCTGGAGAAGTCGACATGTTGGTCTGGGCCAGATGGAAAAGACGGGAAAAGTAAATGACTCCACCAGAAACAACGTCATATGTAAGTCACCATTTATAACTGTACTGCAATCTCTTATATGTTCTGCAGGACTGGTATCTACCACTATATGTAACCATAAGGCGATAATATCAGTGCTGGTCTTTGTATGGAGATTTAATTTCAATAAGTGTGGTCTCCTGAGGGTCCCCTATACCACCATAGCTATAATCTTGATTTCCTGGTTAGGGGCCACAAGGAGACACAGACAGAAAGGGCCCTTGTGCAAGAACAATATATGGGCCCTTTGCAGCCCAAGAGCTCCTAAAAATGCAAAATTGCACACTCTTTGGAGGTAGATATGGGCCCCCTTACCTCTTGCGCCCATGTGCGGTTGCGCAGGTTGCTCCAATGATATGTCCTACTGTTAGGGGCCCACTCAAATGTTTCACCCCCCTGAGCCTGAACCTCTAGCTATGCCTCTGCCGAAAACTGTCCACTGCCGCCAGAAGAAGGACCGTGTGCTAGGCGAGAACGCTAGCAGACATTACACAGAACACTACCGGCATTCTGCTACCCATGGGGCCTTCAGAGAGTGATAGGCTGCGGAGTCACGATGAGTGAAACCGTTAACAAGAGACTGTTTAGTTAACCAACTTTTATTTAGCTTTACCTTTGTACTCTTTGTTCACCTGTAGGGAAGGTGACCTGACGGACGGACGGACTAGTCAGAGTGAAGAAAGATAGGTTTGCACAGTTTAGGTAGGTGTCAGTAATATAGTGGGAAACAGCTAGGAAAGTGTAGGTGACGTGCAGTACCTTGGGATGACCATTAGATGGCAGGGTGGAGTGTGAGCAAAGGACGTGACATCAGCTTAGGGCTTTAGAAACCGTTGGTCATGGGGGGCGGAGTGACAGTTAGAGTGACAGTTTCAAGGACCCGGGAGAGTTATAAATACTGAGGGAGGGTTCCAGAAGGTTCCAGTCCCCAGGGGGAGCCGCAGTGACAGGAGGACTGTGACGGTCTGTCCGCTGTGAGGTGAATCCAGACCAGGGGGACTGAGGAGAGAGAACGTCAGGGGGGTGGCCCTGACAGGAAAGGACCGCAGCAGAGACGAGGCTCTGGGTGAAGGACACCGTATGTGTAACGACGAAACTGGCCAGTAAAGTGCTGATGGTGTACGGGCCTAAGGCGGCCACAGTGACTGAGCTGTCAGGATTGTCACAGTGTGAGAAGGGACGGTACGTATAAATACGTCCCTAGTGTAACGTACGGTGTTGAAGCGGCCCTGGACACGGAGGGCTGTGAGAGAGAGAGATATCGCGGTGTGCTGCGAGGGACGTCAGTCGGACGGTGAACAATAAACTTGGACCTGTTGCACCCAGAATCTGCCTCATCGTGTCTCTGTTTATATCTCTGCGCGGTAAGAAGAGGGACCACCCCCCCAGCTCGGCCCACCAACCCTACATTTGGCGTAGTCGGCAGGATCGCCGCCGCTAATACATCATCTTCTGCGGCAGGCCTGCCTCAAGTAATGGAAAAGGACTTGGACTATGCTGCATGGATTATAAACACCTGTGGATTACAAATAACTTACCTGTGGAATATGAATTGGGAGCGCTGTGTCGGATCTGTGTGGCCAGCAGAGGATCCGGGGCGGTACCAGGTACTGTGCAGTATGGCGGTATTGCTTCAGCGCAGAGGAGAGGTCCGGGTGTTCGCAGTTGTTCAGAATGGACTGGGACCCCCTCCAACGTACCCCAAAAAGGAGCAGTATGTGCCTGGAGATCGACGCTTCCATATATTGGACCCTGACAGGTGGGTGGAGAGGCCTGCCGACACCCCACCTCACAGAGGGAGTGGCACAGAAGAAAAACTTGGCTGCGGCTGTCTGACGCCATTCGACTGCTGCCCAACCGACGGTACGAGATGCTGCGGGTGTCGGGGCATTAGCCGCCTAGAGTGGCAATGGCGGCAGGAGATGGAGCTGCACCAGAAGTCATCTGTAGAACCACGGGCAGGCAGCAGGATGCTGAGCCGGGGAGCGGAGCCTGAGCGGAGTCAGCGAGAGTGGCCACCACCAATACCGGCAGAGGACTTCTCCGCGGAGGCCCCGAGTCTGGAGGAAAGGCCTGCAGGACAGTGGACCGAGGAACGGAGGCTGCGGGGAAAGCCGCGTGATGGTGAGACGGAGGCCGCAGCGTCGGGGAAGGTGAGAGTACCCCCGGCCCCACCAGTGCCTCCGCAAGCGGCCCCCACCATTCTGTCACAGCACACGGCCCCCTGCGCACCAGAAGGCCTAGTTACATCGGGCCCTGTGGTGTATGCAGAACTGAGTGAGGCCCCCGCTCATGTCCCCGAACTACCCCGCCCGGAGTCACCAGTGCAGAGCTCACCCAAAGAAGACGCTGCTGCGCTTCCCCTGCTAATAGCAGCTGCATCGTTAAAATCGGCTGTTACTTCGGCTCCGTTGGAAGTAGTGGATGCGGCCTGTCCTGAGGCCGCGGTTATGCCGCTGCTGGAGTCGGCTGCGGCCAGCTTAGCGGGCCCTGTGATTCCAGCCCCCGAGGACCCGGTTGTCCCCATTTGCCACCTGACCCCAGCGGCTGCTGGGCCACAGAAATCTTCGGCCGTTTCTGTCTTGCGGTCTTTTTCAGCGGAGTCCCGCCCACCGGACTCCAGGGCTCGTGCCGGACCCTCTGTTTGGGTCGCAGGAGTTATAGAGAAGAAGAGGGCCAGGGAGCAAGAAGTCTGGAACCTGCTCCATGAGAGGGGAGAGGTTGGCATGGCGGCTGCACGACCCCCGGGACGGCTCGTTTATACTAACTTGCAGAAAGGGACACTTCTTGCATCCTGGGAGCTCCACGGTTGTGGGGTCCCTTACTACTGACCACCGGAAGGAGGATTGAACTGTCAGGACTTCGTTGCACCGTTGTGCAGGTCAAAAGGACAGTTTGCGGTCAGATTTTAAAAAAAAAAAAATTGTTTCTCTGTGATTTTTATTTCTGTTTTTTTTTCTATGTTTCTCTTACAGGATAGTCCATGTTTACTTGTTAGACTGACAGAGGGGGGATACTTAGAAGAGAGGGAGTGTCCATATCCAAGGAAGGGGGGAGAAAGAAGACTTGCAATGTTTTGTTTTTTTCTGTTATATGTTGGTTTTAAAAGCAAGAGAAAATGAAAAAAAAAAAAATTATAAAAATGGGTACTTGTGCTATTATAAAGTTGTTTGATGTATAATATGCAAAGTAAAATGCAACAGGTCCGGGTAAGGGAAGGTCTGCGGGACCAAAGGAAAGTGTGAGATCCGGTAGGGATCTAAGAGTTGAGGTCTGGGAGACCGGGACGCCGACCATGACATGTAATTGAAAGAAGGGAGAATGAGTTGGAAGACGTGAGAAAGACAGCCGTCCTAGGTCAGGTCCCCAACACCACGGACACCCCTGAAGGAGGAAGGCGGGCGCTGGTAATGATCTGGTAGGTGTGTGGCCTCGATCCTGGCGTACCGGATAGTGAAAGGTAACAGAAGGGGAGAGTAGGGGAAAGATACACGCCGTAGAGAGAATACGGGTGTACCTTGCCCAGTTTGAAAGACGTTGTCATGTGGCGTGCACGCTGGTGAGTAGCAGTAGGCTGCTCAGAGCATAGTGCTCCCAGTATGGTTCGGCCCCTGCAGATAATGGGTTTGGCTCAACAGCTGGTCCGACAACAGAATGTAGGTGTAGCTTCAGAACGACGAAGGCAGGGATGACGATTGTCGAGGACGACAATGGACAAAGGAAGGGGGAGTGTAGGGAAGGTGACCTGACGGACAGACGGACTAGTCAGAGTGAAGAAAGATAGGTTTGCACAGTTTAGGTAGGTGTCAGTAATATAGTGGGAAACAGCTAGGAAAGTGTAGGTGACGTGCAGTACCTTGGGATGACCATTAGATGGCAGGGTGGAGTGTGAGCAAAGGATGTGACATCAGCTTAGGGCTTTAGAAACCGTTGGTCATGGGGGGCGGAGTGACAGTTAGAGTGACAGTTTCAAGGACCCGGGAGAGTTATAAATACTGAGGGAGGGTTCCAGAAGGTTCCAGTCCCCAGGGGGAGCCGCAGTGACAGGAGGACTGTGACGGTCTGTCCGCTGTGAGGTGAATCCAGACCAGGGGGACTGAGGAGAGAGAACGTCAGGGGGGTGGCCCTGACAGGAAAGGACCGCAGCAGAGACGAGGCTCTGGGTGAAGGACACCGTATGTGTAACGACGAAACTGGCCAGTAAAGTGCTGATGGTGTACGGGCCTAAGGCGGCCACAGTGACTGAGCTGTCAGGATTGTCACAGTGTGAGAAGGGACGGTACGTATAAATACGTCCCTAGTGTAACGTACGGTGTTGAAGCGGCCCTGGACACGGAGGGCTGTGAGAGAGAGAGATATCGCGGTGTGCTGCGAGGGCCGTCAGTCGGACGGTGAACAATAAACTTGGACCTGTTGCACCCAGAATCTGCCTCATCGTGTCTCTGTTTATATCTCTGCGCGGTAAGAAGAGGGACCACCCCCCCAGCTCGGCCCACCAACCCTACACACCCTGCTACCTACATTTGAGCACCTGATTATTACACCCCTTCTGTCTTGCATGACTGCGAGTGTCAGATCTCTGCTGCCTGCAGACCATTCCTCCCTCTGTGCAGGCTGTCCACCCTTCTCTATTGATATGAGGGAGGACGTGCTTCACCTCCTATGATTACTATGGTGTTTGCGAGTGTCAGATCTTCACTGCCTGCAGAGAATTCTACCCTCTGTGTAAATTGTTCACCCTTCTCTATCGATATGAGGGTGGATGTGCCCTCACCTCCTATGATTACTATGGTGGCTGCGAGTGTCAGGTCTCCGTTGTCTGCAGATCATTCCTCCCTCTGTGCAGATTATTGACTCTTTGTGCTGTTCCGTTTGGCTGGTTTTTGGGCATTTAAGCGCTCCAGTTTTTATGGGTTGTATTTTTTATGCTATGTATACTATCTGTTCTTACATGTTACTCTGATGCCACCTACTGGCCTTTTTGTGTCTGTAGTTAATTATTTTCTTAATGGCGTGCCTTTCACCTCCAGTTCAGGGATCACCTTTCCTCCTAGCAGCCATTTCATTTTTACTTTCACTTTCTGTGTGAGAGACACCCTTAACCGAGCTGAGGAAGGCATCGACCACACTTTGCTGCACCTTGCTTCATTTTGCTTACATCTGCGTTCTTGGAGAAGCTATTGTACTACTGATCAAACATTGTATGTCCAGACTTACAAATAAACAAGTCTGGATTGCACAATCCCAGGTATGCATCATCTTTCCAGACGCTGAACAGCATTGGTCCTGTTTGCTCTGCATCAAGGAAATGGAGGTAGGATCTCTCACAGCCTCTATTAATCAATCTCCATTTAATCACCAATTAATCACATCTCCATTCACCTCATGCAGGGACAGAACAGTCGAAAACTGCCTTATATCCCTACCCACGTGCCCACACTATTCCTGCTTACATACCGCAGCCCTGCTCTGCTAGAAATCTCCTGCAATGTAGATAAACTATAGGAAAAGAAAGCGCAATAGGGTCTTATCCGGATAAAATGTTAAAGGAAATAGTAGGAATACACTCACCCTTTCCAGGAGAGTTTAAGACATGTAAGATCCGTGGTCAGCCTGCTGCACGTCCAAAGGTCAACTCTGTGACCGCCAAAACTTCATTTTCTTATGGAACAAATTCATGGACTTTTAGCGCGCTGCTTGACAAAATGACAAATCCATGTTATGATGAAGGATTTATCTATTTATTTCCCAACGCGTTTCGAAGTGTACAGCACTTCTTCCTCAGGAGATGACATATATGAACAGTTAGATCTGTCTCAGTTTAAATACATTCATGATTTGAAAATTGGCGCCAATGATCACATGTCGTGCAGCCAGAAAGGTCAAAGTTCAAACACACCAGTAAACATGAATTGTCATCATAGTTAACCTTTGATTATTTAAAAATTATTCTTTAATTATTCCACAGATAAAAAGCTCAAAAAAATGAATAATATATATATATATATATATATATATATATATATATATATATATATAAGAAAATATATATATATATCTCTAAGACGTGAACTCAAGCAGAAAAAAAAGAGGGGAAGTACCGATGGTTAGCACCTAAGCCACTATACCAAAGCTGAATCAGTGTCCCGAAGGGAATATAAAAAGGATATATATATATATATATATATATAGAAAATAAAAGAAGAAGAACATGTATACATTGTAGTATATTATAATAAAAAAGTGTATATATATTTCTGTATTATAATAAAGGACAATCTATATATAAAAATTGAGTGGATTTCAATTGATTATCACCATGGTTTAATCACCACTAATTTACTTGCTCTATTGCTGAGACAGTATGTGACAGCCAACCAGAGAAACGGACCCACAAAAGACTCAGAAATCATTCCTGGATCGCCTCCCGTGTATCACCGCACAGAACAGAAAAGGGAAAATGAAAAAGAAGAAACCTTGAATACATTTTAACAATACTGACACTTTAGGACACTGAGTTATAATAAAATGAATACTCATATCATGGTAATATATACACAAATAACAAATAAAATAAATATAAATATCCATATGTAATAAAAAAGTCGCACATAATAAATTACATTAAAAATCACAAATAATTAAAAATGAATATATAAATAATGTGAATACTTATTACAGATTTGTTCCAAATAAAAAATGATAATTTTAACAAATTTTAAAGAAAGACTTCCGTAATTTTGTTCAGTCCATTGGGTTTCAAAGTATTTAGCCTGTATATCCAAAAAACCTCTTTTCTATTCAATTGTCCTACTCTATCAGGAATATCACCAGGGATATGCTCTATTGAGCTAATTTTCAATCCATTAAAGTTTCTATTATGTTTAATAGAAAAATGTCTAGAGAGACCATGTTGTAAAAAACCCCTTTTGATATTATACCTATGTGAATTAACCCTTAAATGCAATTGTTGTGTTGTCCTTCCAACATACTGCTTTTTGCATTCACATTCTATCAAATATATGACAAATTCAGTGGTGCAACTAAGATACTCCTTGATAGGAAAACTTTCATTAGTGCTGGAGGATTTGACATATTTCTCTTTATGTGTGATAATATTACAGCAAAGACAATTTTTCCTCCTGCATTTAAAAATCCCTTTTAGAGGAGTATTGCTAATTGAGGTAGATTTATAATTAGTTTTTAATCGACTTGGGGCCACCAAACTTTTAATGGTTGTGCCCTCCTAAAAGTAACCCCTGGATTGCTAGGAAGGAATTTTTGCAGTATAGGATCAATTAGTAAAATATGCCAATTATTATATAGGATTTTTCTTATTCTTATGTGTTGAGCACAATATTGTGTGGTAAAATTGACCATAAATTTTTTATTATCCGGTTTAATTGTCTTAGGTCCATTAATAAGAGTATCTTGTGGTATATTAATACATTTACTATAAGCATTTTTTATCAGATCATTAGGATATTTTTTTGCCACAAACCTCTTTCTTAAAATATCCGCTTGTTCCTTAAAATCCTCCAAATTGGAGCAATTTTTTCTGATCCTCCTGAATTGGTTGTCAGGAATATTCCTCAACCATTTGCCAAAATGTCCACTATTAAAAGGCAGCGTATTTTTCGCTTTATAAGACGCTCCGGATTATAAGACGCACCACAAATTTTGAGGAGAAAAATAGGAAAAAAACATTTTCTTAATAAAATGGTGGTGCCTCTTATAATCCAGGTGTCTTATTGCTTACCGGGGGTGGGGGCTGCGGTGAAGTGGGGTCCCAGGGTCGCTGCTGGAGGAGGCAGGAGTGGGGTGATACTGCAGGCCGCAGGAAGGGATGAGAGGGTGCTCCGATGTGCAGCACGCTGCCAGGGGGGCTTGTGCTGCTACCAGGGGGCTTGTGCTGCTACCAGGAGGGCTCGTGCTGCTACCAGGGGGCTCGTGCTGCTACCAGGGGGGCTCGCGCTGCTGCCAGGGGGGCAGTACTGCTGCCAGGAGGGTCTGTGCTGCTGCCAGGGGGGGCTCATGCTGCTGGCAGGGGGGCTGTACTGCTGCCAGGGGGGCTCGTGCTGCTACCAGGGGGGCTTGCGCTGCTGCCAGGGGGGCTGTACTGCTGCCAGGGGGGGCTCATGCTGCTACCAGGGGGGGCTTGCGCTACTGTCAGGGGGGTCTGTGCAGCAGCCCGGGGCTCTGCCCACATTTACCGGGTGTCCGTCGGCGCTGTGGGTGTCTCCGGGTGCCCAGCCATGTCTCCACGTACCCAGCGGTGTCTCCGGTTCCAATCCCGGGGCTCTGGTGACATTTTGCGACAGGCCAGAGCCCCGGGGCTCCCTCTCGGTCCCCTCTGTTTTGGGCTCCAGCAATATGGCGGCCGCTGCCGGGGGCGGCGCATGCGCTGATGGTGATCTCGGGACTGAGATCTCGAGAGATGAGATTTCAGCGAGATCTGTCCCAAGATCACCATCAGCGCATGCGCCGCCCCTGGCGGCGGCCGCCATATTGTCGGAGCCAAAACAGAGGGAACCGAGGGGGAGCCCCGGGGCTCTGACCTGTCGCAAAATGTCGCCAGAGCCCCGGGATTGGAACCGGAGACATCGCTGGGCACGTGGAGACACGGTGCCGACGGACAGCCGGACACCCCTGCGGCCTACACCCGGTAATGTATATCCTCTTTGTAAGACGCACCCCCAATTTCCCCCCAAGTTTGGGGAAAAAAAGTGCGTTTTACAAAGTGGAAAATACGGTATATAACTATTAATATCCACGTTTTTAAAAAAGTTTTGGTTAAAATAGTATTATCCTTATTAAAAATAGAAATATCCAGAAAATTAATATTATTCTTATCATATATTGAGGAAAATGATAAGCCCCAAGACCATCGGTACTTCCCCTCTTTTTTCTGCGTGAGTTCACGTCTTAGAGATATATATTTTTTTTCTTATTTATATATATATTTTTTATTCAGATTTTTGTTAACTTTTTATCTGTGGAATAATTAAAGAATAATTTTTAAATAATCAAAGGTTTACTATGATGACAATTCATGTTTACTGGTGTGTTTGAACTTTGACCTTTCTGGCTGCACGACATGTGATCATTGGCACCAATTTTCAAATCATGAATGTATTTAAACTGAGACAGATCTAACTGTTCATATATGTCATCCCCTGAGGAAGAAGTGCTGTACACTTCGAAACGCGTTGGGAAATAAATAGTTAAATCCTTCATCATAATCTGGATTCGTCATTTTGTCAAGCAGTGCACTAAAAGTCCGGGAATTTGTTCCATAAGAAACTGAAGTTTTGGCGGTCACAGAGTTGACCTTTGGACGTGCAGCAGGCTGACTATGGATCTTACATGTCTTAAACTCTCCTGGAAAGGGTGAGTGTATTCCTACTATTTCCTTTAACATTTTATCCGGATAAGACCCTATTGCGCTTTCTTTTCCTATAGTTTATCTACATTGAAGTTTCTCTGACAGTCCTTGGAAAGCACTGTCGGTGCATAGGAACGTGCAGCAGCAGAGGGTTTGTCACTGTGTACCAGGATGGAATATTTTCAGAATCTGCTTTCATCAAGGGAACGATTGATATTACAAACCATTGGAAATATTGGTTTTTCAACTCATACTGAGGAAAGTACTAATTCTTTCAATGAAGAGGAAACGAGGAATTTCCGAAAAATCTTCCTAAACTTTAAGGAGGCTATTAAAGAAGAACTTCATTATAGTATGGACGCTCGCTTTTTATCCATCTACTTAGAGGAGAACATTTGCCCTCGTGGACTGAGGTTAGTTTTTGATTCACCTTTTGATAATGATCTGGACTTTACCAGTGAATGGAATACTAATCTAAATAATTGTATGCATAGGATGATTTTATTATTGTATAAAAAAAGATCCAAACTTGCAGAGTTAGTAGCTATTAAGGTAATGAATCTAAGGAACTGAGTCCTTTCCATAATCACCCTGAATATAAAAAGATTAATTCTAATGTTATAACTCATGTTATGCAAGTCGAACATGAGACTATTTTGAAAAAATCTAAAAAATTACAAAGGGATAGAGAAGATTACAGGAGAATGAATAATAAAACTAAAAAGAAGGAAACTGCTATGGATGTTTCAAAGGAAATGGATATTATTAAAACAATTGAGACCAACATGATTTGAATAGGACAAAAAATAAAAAGTATGATAAAATTGATCTGGATCAACAAAATATATCTTTAGTGAACACCATTGATAAGACATCACCATAGTAACATAGTAACATAGTTATTAAGGTTGAAGGGAGACTTTGAGTCCATCTAGTTCAACCCATATCCTATCCTAACTTGCCCTAACATGTTGATCCAGAGGAAGGCAAAAAAAACCCATGTGGCAACAGTAAGCTTCACATTGGGGAAAAAAATTCCTTCCCGACTCCACATACGGCAATCAGACTAGCTCCCTGGATCAACGCAATATTAAGGAGACTAGTGTATATACCCTGTAATATTATACTTTTCAAGAAAGGCATCCAGTCCCTTCTTAAATTTTTGTAGTGAATCACTCATTACAACATCATATGGCAGAGAGTTCCATAGTCTCACTGCTCTTACAGTAAAGAATCCGCGTCTGTGAGTATGCTTAAACCTTCTTTCCTCCAGACGTAGAGGATGCCCCCTTGTCCCCGTCACAGGTCTAAGAGTAAAAAGATCATTAGAAAGGTCTTTGTATTGTCCCCACATATATTTATACATTGTAATAAGATCACCCCTAAGCCTTCGATTCTCCAAACTAAATAACCCCAAGTGTAATAACCTGTCTTGGTATTGCAGACCCCCTAGTTCCCTAATAACCTTGGTCGCTCTTCTCTGCACCCGCTCCAGTTCAGCTATGTCTTTCTTATACACCGGAGACCAGAACTGTACACAGTATTCTAAGTGTGGTCGCACTAGTGACTTATATAGAGGTAAAATTATGTTCTCCTCATGAGCATCTATGCCTCTTTTAATGCATCCCATTATTTTATTTGCCTTTGCAGCAGCTACTTGACTCTGGCCACTAAATGTGAGTTTGTCATCCACCCATACACCCAGGTCTTTTTCAGTGACTGTTTTGCCCAGTGTTTTACAATTAAGCACATAATTATACAACTTGTTCGTTCTACCCAAGTGCATGACCTTACATTTATCCCCATTAAAGCTCATTTGCCATTTATCAGCCCAAGCTTCTAGTTTACATAAATCCTCCTGTAATATAAAATTGTCCTCCTCTGTATTAATTACCCTGCAGAGTTTAGTGTCATCTGCAAATATTGAAATTCTACTCTCTATGCCCCCTACAAGGTCATTAATAAATATGTTAAAAAGAAGCGGGCCCAAAACTGACCCCTGTGGTACCCCACTGCTAACCGTGACCCAATCCGAGTGTGCTCCATTAATAACCACCCTTTGTTTCCTATCCCTGAGCCAGCTCTTAACCCACCTACACATATTTTCCCCTATCCCCATTGTTCTCATTTTATGTATCAACCTTTTGTGTGGCACCGTATAAAAAGCTTTTGAAAAGTCCATGTACACCACGTCCACTGCATTCCCTTGGTCCAGTCCGGAACTTACCTCTTCATAAAAGCTTATCAGATTAGTCTGACAGGAACGGTCTCTTGTAAACCCATGTTGATATTGGGTCATAAGGTTATTCTTCTCCAGATACTCCAGTATAGTATCTCTTAGAAAACCCTCCAGGATTTTACCCACAGTTGAGGTTAAACTTACTGGCCTATAATTTCCAAGTTCAGTTTTTGTCCCCTTTTTGAATATTGGCACCACATTTGCTATACGCCAGTCCTGTGGTACAGACCCTGTTATTATGGAATCTTTAAAGATTAAAAATAGTGGTCTATCTATGACTGTGCTTAATTCCTGCAGTACTCTTGGGTGTATCCCATCCGGGCCCGGGGATTTGTCAATTTTAGTGATTTGTAGACGCCGCCGTACTTCCTGCTGGGTTAAGCAGGTGACATTTAATGGAGAATTTTTATCCCTGATCATGTTATCTGTCATGGGATTTTCTTGTGTAAATACTGTTGAAAAAAAGTCATTTAGCATATTGGCTTTTTCCTCATCCTCATCCATCATTTCACCCAGACTATTTTTAAGGGGACCAACACTATCATTTTTTAGTTTCTTACTATTTATGTAGTTAAAGAATATTTTGGGATTATTTTTACTTTCTCTGGCAATGAGTCTCTCTGTCTCAATCTTTGCTGTCTTGATTTGCTTTTTACAGAATGTATTTAATCTTCTGTATTTATTTAATGCCTCATCACTACCTACTTGCTTTAATTCTCTAAATGCTTTATTTTTATCTCTTATTGCGCCCCTTACAGCTCTATTTAGCCATAGTGGTTTCCTCCTATTTCTCGCATGTTTATTCCCATACGGTATATATTGTGCACAGGTCCTATTCAGGATGCTAATAAACGTCTCCCATTTTCTTTGTGTATTTTTATGTCTCAGGATATCGTCCCAGTTAATTACACCAAGATCATCTCTCATCTGTTGGAAATTTGCCTTCCTGAAGTTTAGTGTCCTTGTAACCCCTCTACTACACATCTTATTAAAGGATACATGAAAACTTATTAATTTGTGATCACTATTACCCAAGTGACCCTCAACCCTTACATTTGATATGCGGTCTGGCCTGTTGGTTAATATTAGGTCTAGCAGTGCCCCCCCTCTTGTTGGGTCCTGAACCAGTTGTGAAAGGTAATTGTCTCTCATCGTTGTCAGAAACATGTCACCTTTGCTGGAACTGCAGGTTTCGGTTCCCCAATGTATTTCAGGGTAGTTGAAGTCCCCCATAATAATGACTTCTCCTTTAGTCGCTGCTTCATCTATTTGCTTTATGAGGATATTCTCTGTAGCTTCCATTATTTTTGGAGATTTATAACAAACCCCTATCAGTAATTTATTATTTTTCCCCCCTCCCCTTATCTCTAGCCACAGGGACTCTACATTTTCATTAGATTCATATATATTATCACGAAGGATGGGTTTTAAGGATGATTTTACATATAAACACACGCCTCCCCCTCGCTTATTTGTACGGTCATTTCTGAACAGACTATAGCCCTGTAAATTAACAGCCCAGTCATGGCTCTCATCCAGCCATGTCTCAGATATCCCCACCATGTCATAATTATGTTCCAACAACATTAACTCCAATTCCTTCATTTTGTTGGCGAGACTTCTGGCATTAGTATACATGCACTTTATGTATCTCTCTGTACTTCTATTCTTTCTTAAATTATTAACTGTTCTAACCCCACCCCCCATGCCACCCCCACCCCCAATGTCATTATTTGTGCCCAGGTCTCTATCTGCACTGTCTTCCCCTCCTATAAAAGGAATACCCTCCCCCCCGTCCCTAGTTTAAGCACTCCTCCAACCTTCTAGCCATTTTCTCCCCCAGCACAGCTGCACCCTCCCCATTGAGGTGCAGCCCGTCCCTAGCGTAGAACCTGTAGCCAACTGAGAAGTCGGCCCAGTTCTGCAGGAACCCAAACCCCTCCTTCCTACACCAATTCCTGAGCCACTTATTAACCTCCCTAATCTCCCGTTGCCTCTCTGGCGTGGCACGTGGTACAGGAAGTATTTCCGAAAATACCACCTTGGAGGTCCTTGCTTTAAGCTTACAGCCTAATTCCCTGAAATCATCTTTAAGGACCTTCCACCTACCTCTAACTTTGTCATTTGTGCCAATATGCACCATGACCGCTGGATCCTCTCCAGCCCCTCCCAGTAATCTGTCAACCCGATCAGCGATGTGTCGGACTCGAGCGCCAGGTAGGCAGCACACCGTTCGACGATCCCTGTCTTTGTAACAGATTGCCCTATCTGTTCCCCTAATAATTGAGTCTCCCACTACCAGAACCTGTCTGGCCTGCCCTGCTCTCCTATTTCCCCCCTTACTGGAGCAGACACTCCTCCGGCTTTCAGAGGACATGCCTTGCTGCAGCAGTGCTACTCCTGCACTAACACTCCCCTCATCTGCCAACTTAGCAAACTTATTGGGGTGTGCCAGATCAGGACTAGCCTCCCTGGTGCTCTTCCCTCTACCTCGCCTTCTAACTGTCACCCAGCTAGCTGCTTCATTGTCCTGCAGCTCCAACCTAGCATCCCCCCCCTCATCTATCCCATTGAGCGTCTGCTCAGTGAGCAGAAGACTCCTTTCCATATTGTCTATGGATCTCAGTGTTGCCAGCTGCACATTTAGATCCAGTATCTGGGCTTCCAAATGCACAACGTGCTCACATCTTGCACAGCAGTATGCACCCTCGACCGACTGTTCAAGGATTTCATACATGCGGCAAGACGTTCACTGGATGGCATTGGCAATAGTGGAGCACATCCTAATGGGGATTGCACCAGACAATAAGATAAGCAAAAATAAATAAAAAAAAAAAAAAAAAAGTATTAATATAACAGCAATTCAGTAAGACCTCCCTTGGAAACGCCCTGAATCTAAAGTCACTGAATTTCAAGTCACACACTTACCACAGTTCGCACTTACGCTCAGGTCACACTCAGCTCGTTCACACTCGCTCAGGAAGAAGATTTAAAAGAGTTTTTTTTTTCCCCTTTTACCAGCACACCACCTTGCTGCTCAATGCACTTCCAAAAGGAGTTGAGCCACAACCAGCTGCCCCTTATAAACCCTTAATTACTGTATGAACTCCCACCCTTAATTAACCCCTTGTGAATATAGTTACACCTCAAGATTTAAATGCAATATAGTTTACCCTTAAAAACACAGATAGTAAAATAAGAGATTAACCCTGAAGAGAGAAAATATAGGTTAAACAAGCCCCCAAAGCCCCACAAAAATTGAACAGGTAGAAAGCACTCAGCAACTTACAATTCAGCAACTCACACAGGTATTTGTTATAGGTTTTCCAAATACCTCTTCACTGAATTTCAAGTCACACACTTACGCTCAGGTCACACTCAGCTCGTTCACACTCGCTCAGGAAGAAGATTTAAGAGTTTTTTTTTGTTTTTTTTCCCCTTTTACCAGCACACCACCTTGCTGCTCAATGCACTTCCAAAATCGTTAAAGAACAAGGAGGTGACTATTGAAAATAATAATATTTTTTCTAAACCACCACTAATAAAGACTACTAAAATGACCGCACCATTAATTGAGGCTATGAGACATTTGGAAAGTATTAAGGAACAAATGAAACGCCTTAATGAGGATAAGACTAAAAAGAACCTCATTGATACAATAAATCCGATTACTGATATAAGTAATATTATTACACCTATACCTATTGCACTTCACCTTCACCTTCACCTGCACTTATTGAATTTCCTGAGCCCACACCGAAATCACTACTGGAATTTTCTGTTTATGATAATGATATTCCAAATACACCCAATGGTGATATGATCCTAACAGATAATTCTAATACTGATAACACAGCCATTGTTCCTTTTTTACCACGGGCACTGAAAAACACACAAATAAAAAAAAAATTTTCTCCAAAAAATGGAAAAAGAAAAGGCTTTATAGAGGAAAAAGAAGGGGGAGAAAAAAAGAAAGGAAAAGTAAAATAATGGAAAATAAATAGAAAGCTAATAATGATTCTTCCGATATTGGAAATAATATTTTCAATTTATCATCTTATGATCTTACAATAGATGAAAAGAAAGTCCTTTCCAAAGGATTAACCTTTTGTCCTACATATAAAATAAATGACTTTGATTTTTTTTGGATTTTCAAGTATTCATTAGGAAACTAACGTTAAAAAGACATTTCTTATTGAAGGATATTAATCAAATCTCATGCAAAGATAATGGTGTTAACTATATATCCAATAACAGTGCAAATATTAATGTAAATATAAATGAGAATACAACTGAATTAGGATTTCATTTGGATGTACCCGTAAAATCCAATTTTTATCCAATCGAAAATAAGAGTCACTACCTGAATGTATTTAATGATGTTGTTCAAAAGAAATTTAAGGAAATATCATTCACTAATAATAATAATTATTATTATAAGCATAACTTGACCAAAAAAGAAAAAATAGCTCTAAAATCACTGAAGACTAATACTAATAATGTGATTCGTCAGCAGATAAGGGGGGTGGAATAGTTATTCAAGATAGAACTGATTATTGTGATGAAGCGCACAGAATACTATCAGATGAGAAATATTATGGTAGAACAACATTTGATGTTATTGCGAGAATAAAAGTGAACTATGATGAATTAATTCAGGAAGGAAAAAATCTGAATATTTTTGATAAAAATGAACTAAAATTTCTCATGATACAAAATCCACGTACCCCTTTTTTTATCATTTACCCAAAATACATAAAAATTTAGAACACCCCCCAGGAAGACCAATCATATCTGGTATTGGCTCTCTTACCAGTAATTTATCCCATTTTATCGATAGGATTATGGTTGTACATGTTCCTACTTTGAAGAGTTATATTAGAGATTCTACTCATTTAATTCAATTTCTACAGCAGGTTGAATGGAAACCTACTTATCTGTTCCTTTCTATGGATGTTACTTCATTATATTCAAATATATCGCACAATTTAGGTCTTGCTTGTTTTAATAAAATTTTAATAAGAGATAATAGACTTTCCAAAGAACAAAAAAACTTTTTATTAAAAGGTATGGAATTTATTTGAAGAATAACTATTTCACCTTTGATGGATTTCTGTATCATCAGCGCCTTGGGACTGCGATGGGTTCTAAAGTCGCACCGACTTATGCAAATATTTTTAGGAGGGTTTTTGAGGATTTTTATATTTTTAATTCCAAGTGGTGCAACAACATAATTATTTATAAGAGATTCATTGATGATTTGTTCTTTATATGGGATAACTCCAATAATAATATTAATGATTTCATTAATGATATTAACAACAATAATTGGAGCTTATCATTTTCCTCGATATATGATAAGAATAATATTAATTTTCTGGATATTTCTATTTTTATTAAGCATAATACTATTTTAACCAAAACTTTTTTTTAAAAACGTGGATATTAATAGTTATATACCTTTTAATAGTGGACATTTTGGCAAATGGTTGAGGAATATTCCTGACAACCAATTCAGGAGGATCAGAAAAAATTGCTCCAATTTGGAGAATTTTAAGGAACAAGCGGATATTTTAAGAAAGAGGTTTGTGGCGAAAAAATATCCTAATGATCTGATAAAAAATGCTTATAGTAAATGTATTAATATACCACAAGATACTCTTATTAATGGACCTAAGACAATTAAACCGGATAATAAAAAATTTATGGTCAATTTTACCACACAATATTGTGCTGAACCCATAAGAATAAGAAAAATCCTACATAATAATTGGCATATTTTACTAATTGATCCTATACTACAAAAATTCCTTCCTAGCAATCCAGGGGTTACTTTTAGGAGGGCACCAACCATTAAAAGTTTGGTGGCCCCAAGTCGATTAAAAACTAATTATAAATCTACCTCAATTAACAATACTCCTCTAAAAGGGATTTTTAAATGCGGGAGAAAAAATTGTCTTTGTTGTAATATTATCACACAATAATATCACACATAAAGAGAAATATGTCAAATCCTCCAGCATTAATGAAAGTTTTCCTATCAAGGAGTATCTTAGTTGCACCACTGAATTTGTCATATATTTGATAGAATGTGAATGCAAAAAGCAGTATGTTGGAAGGACAACACAACCATTGCATTTAAGGGTTAATTCACATAGGTATAACATCAAAAGGGGTTTTTTACAACATGGTCTCTCTAGACATTTTTCTATTACCCTTTGCTGGTCCGTTTCTCTGGTTGGCTGTCACATACTGTCTCAGCAATAGAGCAAGTAAATTAGTGGTGATTAAACCATGGTGATAATTAATTGAAATCCACTCAATTTTTATATATAGATTGTCCTTTATTATAATACAGAAATATATATACACTTTTTTATTATAATATACTATAATGTATACATGTTCTTCTTTTATTTTATATATATATATATATATATATATATATCCTTTTTATATTCCCTTCGGGACACTGATTCAGCTTTGGTATGGCGGCTTAGGTGCTGACCATCGGTACTTCCCCTCTTTTTTTCTGTGTGAGTTCACGTCTTAGACATATATATTTTTTTTCTTATTTATATATATATTTTTTGTTCATTTTTTTTGAGCTTTTTATCTGTGGAATAATTAAAGAATAATTCTTAAATAATCAAAAGTTAACTATGATGACAATTCATGTTTACTGGTGTGTTTGAACTTTGACCTTTCTGGCTGCATGACATGTGATCATTGGCGCCAATTTTCAAATCATGAATGTTTTTAAACTGAGGCAGAGCTAACTGTTCATATATGTCATCCCCTGAGGAAGAAGTGCTGTACACTTCGAAACGCGTTGGTAAATAAATAGTTAAATCCTTCATCATAACCTGGATTCGTCATTTTGTCAAGCAGCACACTAAAAGTCCATGAATTTGTTCCATAAGAAATCTCCTGCAGCATTACCTCAGACCGCATTGTGCATAGAGACTCTCTGTATATAATACCACAAAATGGCCGATGAACATTCCGCGCCGCTCCTCTGCAGGCGCAGCCCGACCTTGAACATCATGAAGCACGGGAAGAAGAGCCTGCTCCCACAACAGACCAAGACACAGCACCAGTATGCTCCCTCAAACAATGCTAAAGGTCCACAAGAACTACCGTTCCACAAGGGAGGAGTTCAATGACAACCTGGATGACCTATGGGAATGAGTCGCCTCTCTTATGTCAAGCGTCCAACACCACAAAAATGATGCAGTGAGTTTATGGCTAGACTTGGCCCACGGAAGATACAAGAGACTGTCCACAAGGTACATTGCCTTCCTAAAAGACTCTAATATCGACAAAGCCTTATCAGAGTTAAACAAGGCAGATTCCACAGAGAAAGGGACGCTGCCTTGAAAGATGCCAAAGATAAAGCAGAGCTTCGTATCACTCATCTGCAAGAAACTAGATCGCACCAGTTAGTGTCATCTAAACGCAATGCTCGGTCATACAAATCATCTTGCTTAAGAACTTCAGCCCCCAGCAACAGAATTCTAGAGGCCCGTTTAAACACAGAGCTATCCAAACCAAGACATTCCTTCACAGAAAAGACAAGCCAACAGCTGCACCCTCCGCATTGAGGTGCATCCCATCCTTAGTATAGAACTTGTAGCCAACTGAGAAGTTGGCCCACTTCTCCAGGAACTCAAACCCCTCCTTCCTACACCAATTCCTGAGCCACTTATTTATCTCCCTAATCTCCCATTGCCTTTCTGGCATGGCACGTGGTGCAGGCAGTATTTCAGAGAATGCAACCTTAGAGGTCCTTGCTTTAAGCTTGCAGTCTAATTCCCTGACATCATCTTTAAGGACCTTCCACCTACCTCTAACTGAATCATTTGTGCCAATGTGCACCGTGACTGCTGGGTCCTCACCAGCCCCTCCCAGTAATTTGTCAACCCAATCAGCGATGTGTCAGACTTGAGCGCCAGGTAGGCAGCACACTGTTCGACAATCCCTGTCTTTGTGACAAATTGCCCTATCTGTTCCCCTAATAATTGAGTTGTAAGGTAACAAGCAGGAACACGGGATGCAGTGATGGGGTGCAGGCAGAGCAAGGGTTAACAGGTTTATTTACAGGGAATACAACACTCAGGGACATAAAGGGTTAAATAGGGGAGACAAACAGTACATAAAGACAGGCGATAACTTGAGGTGAAAAACAATGATTCAAATATTGGCAATTCATTATACCAGGAGTAAGGAACTTCCTGAACGGCAACTCCTGCAGCAAACTCAATTGCGCTGGCAACGAACGATGCAGTGTCCTTAATAATGGGGTCTAGCAAGACGGGGATCTTCTGGTGACAGTTGTCAGTCTCCGGTACCTTCCACTGCCCCAGTCCATATACTGTGGAGGCTAAACAACGGTGAGGGCCACAGTCCTGTACAAGCCCAAAGTGGCTGTAGAAGTACACAATGGTCAAGTCAAGTTGTAAGTGTCTGGGGCCGAGATTTACTAGCACAGTCAGGGTGTAGGTAACGGTCATGCTACCGGTCCCTTTCAGGCAGCACACACACGGTACTCACAATCCTGAAGTGCTTGACTCCTGACTTTATGTCGGTCAATGGGCACACACTGCCCGTCTCTCTCTCTCTGGTCCCTGCGGTAGACGGCGGGCGACGGCGGTCACTGGTCTGTGTGGGGCTGGTGCTCCCCGGACAGAGCACTTCTCTCTCTCTTGCTGCTACAACACCCTGCTCAGCTCTGCTCTGTGTACATGGCTCTGCTCCGCTAACACGGCTCTGCATGGCTCTGCTCTGCTGACACAACTCTGCTCTGCACAGCTCTCTCTGCAGGCGACGGGGGCTCCTTCTATACGGCCCGTTGACACACCGGTACTCTCTGGTGGGGGAAGCAGAGCACGCTGTTCACCACTCTGCACAATGCTCTCTGTGCTGCTCCTCGCCGGTGCCACACTGAACGGCTTTGTGCGCTTTTTCCTTTTATGCCTCTGCTGCTGTGTGCCCTTTTCTCGTTCTCCCTGCCTCTCTGGGTCAGCAGGAAGCTCTGTCTCTCTCCTCCTTTCCTCCTGCAGCAAGGGAAGGTCCACCCCACTCAGGATTCCCCCTGGCAAAAAAGGTTGCAACCTTTCTAGTTCCGGACCCGGCAAGCAGGTACCAGCGGTCTGGTCTATCTCCTTACAAAGTCCCCCACTATCAGCACCTGTCTGGCCTGCCTTGCTCTCCTATTTCCCCCCCTTACTGGAGCAGACACTCCGTCGGCTTTCAGAGAACATGCCTTGCTGCAGTAGTGCTACCCCTGTACTGACACTCCCCTCAGATGCCAACTTAGCAAACTTATTGGGGTGTGCCAGATCAGGACTAGCCTCCCTAGCACTCTTTCCTCTACCTCGCTTTCTAACTGTCACCCAGCTAGCTGCCTTACTGTCCTGCAGCTCAATACTACCATCCTCTCCCTCATCTATGACAGTGAGCTGCTGCTCAGTGATCAGCAGACTGCTTTGCATATTGTCTATGGATCTCATTGTTGCCTGCTGCACATTTAGATCCAGTACCTGGGCTTCCAAATGCACAACGTGCTCACAATTCACACAGCAGTATGTACCCTTTACTGACTGTTCAAGGATTGCATACATGTGGCAAGATGTACACTGGATGGCATTGTCAATAATGGAGCACATTTCCCCTAATGGGGATTGCAGCAGACAGAAATGTTAAGTAAAAAGAAATGCAAAGTATTGATAAACTACAAACAGCAATTCAGTAATTCCTGCTTTGTAAACTCCCTGAATCCAAAGTCACTGAATCACAAGTCACACACTTACTTCAGCTCGCACTTACGCTCCAGTCACACTCAGCTCATTTTCATTGCAAGGAAGATTTAAAGTGCACCTGTCACCTGTTTTGGCCGCTATAAGATGCCGCCACTGCCTTTCAGGGCTTATCTACAGCATTCTATAATGCTGTAGATAAGCCCCCGGTCTGACCTGAAAGATAAGAAAAATAAGTTTTATTATACTTACCCGGGGGGTCAGTCCAGTGCTGTCCGGTCCGATGGGTGTCGCAGGTCTGGGTCTGGCGCCTCCCATCTTTTTGTGCCGCTGCCCTCCTGCTTGCTTCATCGCTCCCTGCATCACACTTCTGCACAGGCATACTTCTTTGCCCTGTTGAGGGCACAGCAAAGTACTGCAGTGCATAGGCACTGGGTCTCTCTGACCCTTCCTGGCACCTGCGCCCTGCAGTAATTTGCTCTGCCCTCAACAGGGCAGAGAAATATGCCTGCACAGAGGCACGATGCCCTGAGCGATGAAGCAAGCAGGAGGGCGGCAACGAAAGAAGATTGGAGGTGCCAGACTTGGACCTCCAAAATCCATCGGACCGGTCCGCACAGTGAATATAATAAAACGTATTTTTATCTTTCAGGTCAGACCAGGAGCTTATCTACAACATTACAGAATGCTGTAGATAAGCCCTGAAAGGCAGTGGCCGCAACTTATAGTGGCCAAAACAGGTGACAAGTTCCCTTTAAAAAAATGTTTTCCCCCTTTAGCAGCAATCCAACCTACAGCTCAATGCACTTCCAAAGGACTGGAACTTCCAACCAGCTGCCACTTAAAAAACCCTTTATTATGAACTCCCACCCTTAATTAACCCCTTGTGAGTATAGCTACACCTCAGGATTTAAGTGCAGTGTAGTTAATCCTTAACCCCTTTGCGACATGCGCCGTACTGCGCTGCGTGAACTGCATTTGTGCCAGCCGCAGCACTAGTACGGCGCCACTATTTCCGTCACATTGTTAGTGGCGTTCAATTTTCTTTTGCAAAAAAAATTATTAGTTGCGTCATCTAAGTTTTAGCGAGTGCATTAGGGGAGCGTACGTCACACTGTTGGTGGTGTTCGCTTTTCTTTTGTAAAAAGAATAATTAGCTGTGTCATCTAAGTTTTAGCGAGTGCATGATGACACAAGACCTATTGCACCAACCCCATTTAACTCTAATTCGAAATAAGACACAGGACAACTGCTGTGGTGTCAAAAATTTGCCAAGGTGCCTTTATTAAGAGATTACCTGAAAATATTAGTATGAGTTTAATTTCATGAATCCATAAACTGGGATAAATAATCATTAATTAAATAATCAATTTAATAAAATACAAGAACCAATCCGCCACAAGGGTGGGGATTCAAGAATTTACTAACCCCCCCCCCACACACACACACACACAAACACCTCAGCCAATTTTCAGAAATGCTCCGGAGTCCTACATTAAATATATCAAGATCCACATTTGAAAGACAAATTAAATCTGTCTGATAGAGACCCGAAATGAAGCCCTCCAAGACAATGCATCTATGTAATTCCCTTTAATAGTTAACGGAAACTTGCATGTAATATTAATAATAAGCTTCCTGATCCACTCCTGGAAACATAATTCGGAGGCACGCCACAGGAACCTCTGGACCATTTTGGTAAATACCAATCAGCAAGCCGGAAATTGACATTAGATCTAAGCAATGCCTCTTTTCATTTAAGACAATAAATCCCAAGTCCGAAACTTACCTAAATGAATAACTAAAATGTCTATGGAATTAAAAAAAAACAACAGAAAGTGCAATCAAAAACTCAGGCAGGTCAGCCCAACGAAGGCACCTTTAACAATACTATAATACCCGCACTTGACATGTTTGAAAAGCCAAGTTATTGGAATAACATCGACTCTCAGCTCTCTAGTGAGCACAGTGGATAAATTAGCAACCCACCAACCATACAACCTTTGAGCCTGAGGAAATAGAGAAAAGAATGTTAGGTCACTGCAGCAAAAGCAAATGAGGGCCAATGTACAACTTAAGATTTTATTTTTAATAGACTGACATCCCCAAAGTTTTTGAATCAATGATCACATAAACCTATACTAGCAGCAGTCGTAGCCGAATCAATCAAGAATGAAAGGGAAGTGGACCCAAAACCATCAACAAGATGCTGACTAAGGCATTTCTTTAAAATAAAATTGAACTGATAAACGGTTGCAAGGCAACCGTTGCTATGACGTTGCTATGACGTTGTTAACTGGGAAACCTGAAGAATCTGGACATCGAAAAAAGAGTGACCGATGCACCTCCATCATATTGGTCTGTCTTGGATTTTCATAAGAAAATCAACCTATTAAATGCAGAAACCTGGATATCCGACAAACACAAACCCAAACAAACTGTGCGGGAAGTTGAAACCAAAACACTGACCGAGCAAGTTCACAATCATCAAGGCAAACCTTCTTTAACCCCTTAGCGACAGAGCCAGTTTGCAGCTTAATGACCGGGCCAATTTTTACAATTCTGACCACTGTCCCTTTATGAGGTTATAACTCTGGAACGCTTTAATGGATCCCGCTGATTCTAAGACTGTTTTTTCGTGACATATTGTACTTCATGTTAGTGGTAAAATTTCTTCGATAAGTCTTGTGTTTATTTATGAAAAAAACGGAAATATGGCGAAAATTTTGAAAATTTTGCAATTTTAAAACTTTAAATTGTTATGCCCTCAAATCAGAGAGATGTGTCACACAAATTTCTTAATAAATAACATTTTCCACATGTCTACTTTACATCAGCACAATTTTGGAAGCAAAATTTTTTTTTGTTAGGAAGTTATAAGGGTTAAAAGTTGACCAGCGATTTCTCATTTTTACAACAAAATTTACAAAACCATTTTTTTTAGGGACCACATCATATTTAAAGTCATTTTGAGGGGTGTACATGACAGAAAATACCCAAAAGTGGCACCATTCTAAACACTAGACCCATCAAGGTGCTCAAAACCACATTCAAGAAGTTTATTAACCCTTTAAGTGCTTCACAGGAACTAAAGCAATGTGGAAGGAAAAAATTAACATTTAACTTTTTTTTACAAAAAAGTTACTTCAGAACCAATTTTTTTTATTTTCACAAGTGTTAAAAGAGAAAATCAACCACAAAATTTGTTGTACAATTTCTCCTGAATACGCTGATACCCTATATGTGGGGGTAAACCACTTTTTCAGCACACGGCAGAGCTCGCAAGGGATGGAGCGCCGTTTTTTCAACGCAGAATTGGCTGGAATTGAGATCGGATGCCATGTTGCGTTCGGAGAGCCCTTAATGTGCCTAAACAGTGGAAACCTCCAACAAGTGACCCCATTTTGGAAACTAGACCCATTAATGAACTTATCTAGATGTGTGGTGAGAACTTTGAACCCCCAAGGGCTTCACAGAAGTTTATAACGTAGAGCCGTGAAAATAAGAAATCTATTTTTTTCCACAAAAATGATCTTTTCGCCCCCAAATTTTTATTTTTACAAGGGTAACAGGAGAAATCATACCCGCACAGTTGTTATGCGATTTGTCCTGAGTATGCCGATACCCCATATGTGGGGGTGAATCACTGTTTGGGCGCATGGGAGAGCTCGGAAGGGAAGGAGTGCCATTTTGGAATGCAGACTTTGATGGAATGGTCTGCGGGCATCATGTTGCGCTTGCAGAGCCCCTGATGGGCCTAAACAGTGGAAACCCCCCACAAGTGACCCCATTTTGGAAATTAGACCCCCTAAGGAACTTATCTAGATGTGTGGTGAGCACTTTGAACCCCCAAGCGCTTCACAAAAGTTTATAAACGCAGAGCCGTGAAAATAAAAAGTCTTTTTTTATTTCCACAAAAGTGATTTTTTTAGACCCCAATTTTTAGACCCCCAAAGTTGGCAAATAGTGGAAACCCCTCAATTCTTGCTCCAACCCTAACCCCAACACACCCCTAACCCTAATCCCAACCCTAACCCTAATCCCAACCCTAATCCCTAATCCTAATTCTAACCCTAATTCTAGTTCTCCCTAACCCTAATTCTAACCCTAGTCATGACCCGAGCCCTAACCCTAGCCCAGCCCTAGCCCTAGCACAACCCTAACCCTAGCCCAACCCTAACCCTAACCCTAGCCCAACCCTAACCCTAACCCTAGCCCTAACCCTTGCCCTAATCCTAGCCCTAACCCTACCCTAACCCTAGCCCTAACCCTAACCCTAGCCCTAACCCTACCCTAACCCTAACCCTAACCCTAGCCCTAACCCTACCCTAACACTAACCCTAATGGAAAACTGAAAAAAAAAATATTTTCTTTATTTCATTATATTGGCCTATATAAGGGAGTGGTAAACGGGGGGGTTATGTACTATTTTTTTTATTTTGATCACTATGATCGCTTATCATAGTGATCAAAATAATGAATGGAATCTGCCAGCCGGAGCCGGCAGATTCCCAGCGGGCGCACTGCGCATGCGCCCGCCATTTTCAAGATGGCGGCGCCCATCGGAGGATGCCGGCGGGACGTGGGACCACCGGGAGGGGACGGAGGGCCACAGAGAGGTACCCGGGGGGGGGATCGGGGACCCTATTTCTCTCTCCTCTGATGTGCGATCACATCAGAGGAGAGAGAAATTAAATGTAAAATCGCGGCTTTTTTTTTTGCGGTCGCCGTTATAGGGTTAATAACGGCGATCGCAAAAGCGGGGGTCGGTAAAAACCGACCGATTCATGTTCTCTGGGGTCTCGGCTACCTCTGGCAGCCGAGACCCCGGAGAAAATCCGACACTGGGGGGCGCTATTCACTTAAATCACAGCGCCGTGAATTAACGGCGCTGTGGTTTTAGTACCCTTAATTACCGCCGTTAAAAGGCGTATCGGCGGTCGTTAAGGGGTTAAGGCACCGAATAACCTGACTATGGGCTTCAGTAATGTGATGATGCCCATCATGGGCAAAAACAAGACAACTTGAAACATTATATAGCGTGTTTCACTACAAAGAAATCGGTCAACCCCACTTCACCATGAAGACGTAGAAAAAATGAAAATCCCTGCTAAAGTAGTCTGAATATATGAAACCTACCGATTCTAGCCTAATAAATCAAAAAGCATAAAAATGACTCAGGAATGCGCCTCAGTATGGGAAAGCCATACCTTTACAAAAGTTACCCCATACTTTCGAGGAGTAAAAATAAGACTCCCAGGTGTTAACGGCCACATATTCAGGGACCAAATCTGGTATTTACATCAAGTGAGGGACCACCATTGGTACAGAAATGGGCTACCATCCTAAGAACCACACAGCAACGACTCTCAAGAATCTGATCGACGCTGATGAGACAACAATTTAACAGGGAAAATGACGATTTTGATAACAGAAACTAGCCTTAAAAAAATATTAATTGTCAGATAATGCAAAATGTATGCCTAAGGAGAACAAAAGGCCCATGTGATGTTGGAAGTCTGAGTGTTAATGGCAAAAAAACAACCTCCTTTACTGAGGGATCGAAAACCAAATTTTTTAATTTGATAATTTTGAATTCCAAAGAAAATAAAAACACCAAGTTACAGAACATCTCAAAGACTAAGTTGTTAAAAGTAAAACCTTTTGAAGGCCAAGTCGGGTGCCAAGAGGCAGCACACCACTCATGATCAAAAATAACACCAAAGCCAAACTCACTAACTGCATTAAATAAAGGGATAGAAAGCAGATCTTGAAAGGCGTATTGCCAACAAGAAATTCCTTGTAATTATCTAAAATTGAAACCAAACCAAAAGATCTGATTTCAACAAAAACTATCAAACAGATATGTGAACCTAAGGAAGTTAACACAAACTGTGGCATCCTACATTCCACGCAAGAACAATGTACCCATCAGAATACTGCCTAAAACAAAGTTAAATAAGCCTAGAGCAGACTGACATTACCGCAGTGTCACTTTCACTGACACAATAAAAATTGCACCCAGCACGTCATACTGTCAGAAATAATCAAGAATCAAAGAAATTATAACTGACGACATGGCAAACCATTTATCCTCTGTAATGGTACACCAAAAAAATTCCAACAAACTACGACAGATGAACAATAAACCGTTGGTAACTTCCTGCTGAACGCACCATTGTAAAAACATAGCACAACCTTCAAAATAAAAAACAGGAAGAGAAAAACCCATAGGAAGCGACTTATCAGGGAATATTAAATTCCTAAAGTGTAAACCTAAAGAATTAAACCCAGATGAATGAACAGGTAACAGCCTAAACGCTGATTTAACATCTGTCTTAAACAACCATGTGTGAGCGCATGCTCCCCTCAGCAAAAACCACAGAAGCCGAATTAAAATCCACTTGAAAAATAAGGGAATCACCGTAAAGGTAGTAAAAACGATGTATAAGGCAGAATGATCCAACCTCCTTTTCTGACTCAATACCAAGAGCAGACACTCTAAAAATTGGCACATGGAGAGGAAGAAAAAAGGGGGGCCACCATCCTCCCGGATCAAACTTCATAAAACAACCTTTCAGCCTCCGCTTCATGATATTTACCCACGTAATGCAAATTAGCATGATCAACACAACCCACAAATAAATATTCAGGAACATAGAACCCATCACTGAACCCATGAAAAATCATAATAGATAACCGGCTGACAAGTTACCAGTCTCGCCATGTCAGCATGTTTTGAAATATCACTGGGCTCTGACCCTTTAGAACAGTACTCCTTGGATGAAGGATGTAGGTGTTGATTTCACTTGCTAAAAACATTTGGAAGCAGGATGAATACCTGTACAGAAGGAACACTCGTGCCGGTATTGGCACCAGCTTGCTATTTACATACTGCCTCATTATAAGCAAAACAAAAGCTTTCATCATAGACGAGCCACGCCATGCTACCAAAATGTCTATAAGCCGATAAAATAGCACTGATATGCTGAAATAATCTACAACACAGTGCAGTTTTCTTGCACCCAGTACAGATTCATAAATTGCAAACACTTGCAACTAATTATTAAACGATTTAACTGGAATAAATAATTATTAAATAATCAACTTTATAGAATACCAAAACCAATCCACCCAGATTACTGGGTGATTTTACCTGTGATCAAACCACAATAAATAATAAATGAATACCAAAACCAATCCACCCAGATCACTGGGCGATCTTGCCTCTAAACAGCTTTCTCATCTTTCCTGTCAGAACTGAGAAACTGCTCTTTCACTGGTAGGAAGAGAACACATCCACATATGAACCACTGCATCTGCAAGATGACACCCCAATGGGGACATAACACAAGTCAGAGCCTCATTCATACAGGCCACTGACAACATAAAATACCAAAATTAATCCGCCCAGATTACTGGGGGAACTTGACTATTAACTGAGCCACTCGCCATCTGCTCAGTAGCTAAAATACTAACAGCTTGAGAAACAGACTTGAAAATAAAATATTTTAAAGGCTGCATCAAATCAAGCTCAACAACATTAAATTAACTAACAGAATGCTCACCAACATCCATGTACTGAAGATGTCTACCATCTGGATTAGCTGCACCCTCTGTCACAGTATACATCTGAAGGAGGGAAGAAGAAGGACAGTTTTTGGGTCCGTGGTTTGGTGGTCCTGCTTTTTCCGGTGGCAAAGGAACTCCCCATGTTTCTTTAGCTGTGGTCTGCTCAGATGCTTGTGGACTTCGTCAGACATCTTTTGGATGCTCTTCCTGAACAGTCAGAATTTTCACGTGGACGGCTGCTTCTCCAGAGCCCGGCGTCTCCCTGATAGTGGAGGTGAGTAAATCTCTCTCCTAGTGCACTGTCTCTTTTCACAGTTCACTAAGCCGACAGGTGCTGTTATGACAAGCAAATCTGAGGTAATAGCCTTGTCAATAATGGCTGATGGCTGATAAGCTCCTGCAATGCCAGGACCAAGACGATGTAAGCAATCCTGTAGCCAGGCTTCCCTTCCAGCTGAACTAGCCCTAAGCAGCAGACACTGGATGAAATCTTCCAAGACAGGATTTAGTGTCAGATGTTATGGATGCTGCTGGATCGCTCGCCAGGGCAGTGGGGTACTCGGTACCAGGCCGGTATCTCAGAGGGAAGTGTCACAGTAGCGGTGACCCAGTCCTTGGCCCTGGGCGTCCATGTAAAAGGGGTAGAGTGATGGGGATGAAGTCATTGAGATGATTTGTGACGCCACCTGTGGTTTCTGGTCAGTTTGACTAGCACTGCAGGGTTGCTTCTCTGGGACAGATGGTGTGGTGCATCAATGATGTTGTAGCCCTCCACAGGTAGGGCTGTTAGTCCCAGGGCAGAGTAGATGAGGTTGGCAAATGAGGAGATAATGAGAAGTAGATGGTGCAGTGTCTGGCACAGAGATGTAGCAGTGCTGAGTGGGTTGGCGCAGGAAAAAGGCAATGAGTCAGCTGAGTGCAGTTCCAGTTCTTTTACTCACGTTCTTGGCACAGACAGGTGCCCGCTTCAATGCTGCTGTCTCCAGATCAGGGGCTCAGCCAACTCCCAGGCAGATGGAATTAACCTTTCCAGCTATCCCTTTTGTGTGCCTGTTCTGAACGTCTACTCACTAGCGCTTAAACTGAAGTACTTCTGGTTGTGTATTAAACCCAAGTTCCTCCTCTCATATGTTCCTTGGAACTCTACTCGCATGACAAGTGACTGTAGCCTGCTTCGGGGACTCCATCCGTCATGTCCCGGCTCACACATAGGTTGCCACCATGTCTTCGAGTCTTTTGTGGGAATAGAGTGGTCACAGCTCCTATTCCTCCGGTGTCTGCTGCTGGAACATTAGTTTCACAAACAGCCTCGGGGACCGGACCCCGGCCATGCGCTTCAAACTTCAGGAAGGGTTCTGCTCTGACCCTACTCCTTAGTTCTCTTCTCCTTATGTTCCGTACTAAACTATCTTCCTTCTGAAGACTCAAGCTTTCTATGGCTCTTTCCTGTGCCAGCAGCTCCAGGTCACAGGAGTCTGCTGCAGCCCTTCCTTCACTCCATCCCTCTCAGGGGATCTTCTCTCCCAGACTGCCCTTTTCCTAATATTCTCCAGCTCTCTTGTGCAGTCTAAGTTCCACCCACCTCCCAGCACTCTTCGTGTTCCAAGCAGGGAGCCATGAAGGCTGCTCTGCTACACTACTGTGTTTGTGTGGGATGCAGGTGTTGGAGACTGGTCAGGTGTTCCATCTTACCTGGAGAGTGGGATACTACACCTCAGGAGTAGGTGCAGTACCTCTGTGGCGACTGATCCCTCCGGGGCGCTACACTGCGTCAGTGGGAACGGCTACAGTTGCGGGATGGTATACTGTACAGGATGGTGTACCTACAATTTGAACTTAATCTCGTTTGGCAGACGATCATCCCCTCGTCCTTGGTAGAACAGGTGTCTAAGGAGGTGCATGAGAAAGGAGCACACTTCGAGCCAGAAAAAAACATTCCAGTGGCTGCACCGTTTATTCTACCACCCCCACTTGAGGAACATCGTGGAGAGAGTATGCCAGCAGTGCCGGAATTGTGAACTAGTCAAGCCGCAGGAGCAGCGAGATCCCACAGAGAAGGTGAGATCCTCTGGCCCCATGAAACTACTGGCCATAGACTTCTTGACGATTGGACCAGCGCATCAGGGCTACGAGCATTGCCTAGTGATGATCCACCACTTTTCCAATTTTGCCGTAGTAACGTCCATTCAGGACCAGACTGCCAAGTCTGTGGCCTATGCCATCTGCAAACACTTCATCCAGGTGTACGGGTGTCCCAAGCGTATCCATTCTGATCAAGGAGCCTGCTTCCTGGGGAAGGTGATGGAAGAGATGCATCAGCTGTACAAAATCGATAAGTACCGGACCACCCCTTACTATCCACAGGGGAACGGGGCTTGTGAAAGATTTAACCGCACCCTGATTCAGATGCTGAGGACACTGGAAGAGGACCAGAAAGTGCGCTGGACTGAGTCTGTCCCTGAATTGGTGTGGGCGTACAACAACCGTAAACACAGTACCACAGGATTCACACCCTATTCACTGTTCTTTGGCTGGCTCGGGAAGGGACTGACAGAATTGGTGCTGGAGCCTGAGGAGGACTACCCGCAGAAGGGGGGTGTACTCCTGGGTTCGAGAACATCCACGTCGGCTGCGGACCATTCAACGGCTGGTGCAAAACCGTGTCCGTGAATTGGAACATCCTCAGGTCACTCCCCAAGCAGGGACAGCCCTACAACCTGGGGATCGAGTCTTGGTAAGGGAGAAGCGCCCCCATAACAAGTTGGAGTACCGGTGGGAGAAGAGGCTGTATAGGGTGAAGCGACGGCTCGGTGGAAGGGGTCCCATCTATGAGATTCAACCAGAAACAGGTGAAGAGCTTCCCACCCGTACACTGCATCAGAATATGCTGCATCCCTGCTTGTCTCGGGACCCTCGAGTGGTGCTGGGTCGCCCTCCCAGGGCCATGGGGTACTCGGTACCAGGCCGGTGTCAGGGGGAAATGTGTGACAGCAGCGGTGACCCAGTCCATGGCCCTGGGCGCCCAAATCAATGGTGGTTTGTGATATAGTATATGTGAACAGTTCATGACGCCACCTGTGGTGTTTGGCAAGCAAGATGTTAAGCCAACGCTGCGTGCAGATCCTCTGGGGCTGATGGTGTGATGCAGCATAGATGGTGTAGCTCCCCACAGGTGAAGCTGTAACCCCAGGGCAGTGTAATTGCAATAGATGAGGATAGGCGCAGGTGGTGTGAGGAATACTGGTACCCAGATGTAGCGGTGCTGACGGTGTTAGCGCACAAATGACTGGAAGACACCAGGGCTTGCAGTTCCAAAGCTTTACTCACAGTCCGTGGTACACACTGGTGCCTGCCTCCGTGCCGTGTCCTCCGGGGCAGAGACTCAATCAACCTCCTGGGCAAGTCAGGATTCTCCTCTCCAACACTCCGCAAACATGTACCTTTCCTGAACGACTTCTCTATTTCGCCTTAAAGTGTGAAGAGCTCCAGTACCGTGTTACTCTGGAGTTCCTCCTGTCAGATGTTCCTAACAACTCTACTCGTATGGCAGACAGCTGTAGCCTCTCTCGGGGACTCCCTTCTCCGGAGCCCTGGCTCTCTATTCAGTTGCTGTTGTGCCCCAAGTCTTAGATGGGAGTAGTGCATTTACAGCCAACTACTCCACCGATGTCTGCTGCAGAACCATAAGTGCCCATACAACCTCGGGGACCGGGCTCCGGCCTTGCACTGAGAACCTATAGGCAGGGTTCCTCTTCCAACCCACGTCTCCTCTCTGTTCTCCTACTCGTTCTGCACTGTTCTTTCTCTCTCTCTTATGGAAGCTTAGGTTGCAGTTCTACGACTTTCTCCTTCTGTTCCTTTCCCGTGCCAGCTGGCTCAGATCACTGAGGCAGCTGCAGCACTCCTTCTCCTCAGACCGTCCTCAGACTCTCCTGACTGACTGTCCTTCTCTCGCCTGACCTCCCGTCAGACTGACCTGTAATTCTAAACCATCCCAACCTTTTATATGGATCTCAACTCCACCCACCTCCCAGCACATCCAGTGTCTCATGCAGGGAACCACCAGAGGTGCTCTGCAACTCTCTAAGCACTGAGCCGCAATGTGGTTGTGCAGAACTACCCTGTTGTGTGGGGTGTGAGTGTTGGAGTGTGGATAGGAGCTCCCAACTTACCTAGGTGGTGGGGCACTACACCTTAGGAGAAGGTGCAGTACCTCTGTGGCGACTGAGCCTCAGGGGCGCCACAGTACCATCTACCCCGGTGCCCCCGGCAGCTGAACCAGTGTCCACTGCTGACGACGGAGATGAGGGAGACTTGCAACCCCTCCTGGGGAACCCAGAAGCAAAGCTGGTGCCTGAAACTACAGAAGTAACAGAGGAGACCTCGACTTCCACTCCTCCAGTGACTGATACCACAACCTCTACTGAATTAAGATGCTCTGAACGATCAACGGCGGGTGTACCCCAGAAAAGGCTACAACCAGGACAAATTCATCTGGCAGCAAATTGTACAAGGGCTGGAAGATTGTCAACAGGAGCTCCAGAAACTCTCACTCATGAAATGTCGAGCTCACAGAGAGGAGGGAATGTAAGGGAGAAGTACAGGAAGAGCCAAGAGAGAGTTGCCTCCTCTGCTCCGTGCCCGGAACCATTGAGCAGGGCAGCAGGTTCCCCGGGAGACACAAAATCAGCCTGTTCAGCAGCCAGGAACAGGAAGGGAGGAGAGCTGAGAGTGGAAAAAGTGTGCGGGTTTTCCTCAGAGCAGCGCAGACATCAGACGGGGAGGATGCTGACACAGACAAAGACTGCAGACCGTGAGTACGTGAAGCCGGGTACTGCAGTGTCACCCCTGTGATAAGATGTTTCCCTGCAAAGAGACTGTGTTCTGTGATAAGACGTTTCCTTGCAAAGAGACTGCGCTCTGTGCTAAGACTTTTTCCTGCAAAGAGACTGCATTCTGTGCTGAGATTTTTCCCTGCAAAGACACTGCGCCCAGTGACAAGGCTGTGACCTGCTTAGAGAAACTGTACCACGTACGAAGTTCCGGTGACCCTTGTGTTAATGCAGAGCCCCTGATTCTGGTGGTAAAGCACCACTGCGGAGTTGGAAAGAAGGACCTGGAGCATAGGGGATATAGTTTGTCTCATGCCACTCTGGCTCCCCCAGTAACCCCGCATATCTCGGCTGGACACTGTTAAAGGCAAAGGATACAGAGTACTTCAGACTACAAGCGCTGCCGGTGATTCAGCACCAACGTTGGAGAAGAGTGACCTTTCAATCAAGACCCCTTCAGACTGATATATTCCCCATAGTAAAACTACCCTTACTACTGTTCAATACTGTTCATGCCTTTTGCCTGCTTGCTTATCTCGTATTCATTATATTCATATTTACACTGTTAATTTTGTCAGTGTTATCCCCTGTAAATAAACCTCCCTTTAACTGTTGGTCCGTCTGTTCTGTGGTGACATACTCATCTCCTGCACCCTATTATACAATCAGGTCAACTCGGGGAACCAAGAGCACCCCGTGTTATACCTGTGCTGGAAGTTCCTGCCGAGGGAAGTGGCCTATTCCACCATAGAGAAGGAGTGCCTGGCCATGGTTTGGGCCCTGCAATGTTTGCAGCCTTACCTGTACGGGCGTACCATCACCATGGTGACTAACCACAACCCCCTGAGTTGGCTGCACATCGTGTATGGTACCAACAGAAGGTTGCTACGCTGGAGCCTTGCCCTCCAGCAGTACGACTTTACCGTTAAACACAAAAAGGGCAGCGAGCATGGTAATGCAGACAGGTTATCACAGAGGTCCTTCCTCTGTAGCGCACTTCAAAAGGGGGAGGTGTCAGAAAAATATGAGTATTTCCTTCTGTCCTAAGTACACCTCTGACACTGCCGTCGCCCTACACCCAGTTGGTTTGTGCTTTGCGTTTGTGCATTTGAACATGCAGCTATCCCCCTGCAAAAACTTTCTCCATTCTCTCCCTCTGTGCAGTGTAAACATGAAGCCCATGTGCAGGCACCTAGCTGCAGCTTCCCCCCTCCCTCTCTCTGCTTTGTAAGACACTCTCCCTCCCTCCCTTCCATTCAACATATGATCTGACTGGTTAAAAGCAGCACTTCCCACCAAGAATTCAAATTCCCTTTGTCTATTTCAGATTGAATTTAATAACACACAATCCTAGAGGCAGGAAACTTATATTTTTTGAATCTGCATAATTGGAGCTACACACAGCAACGTTTTGCAGCCTGTGTGTGCACCAGAGGCAGAGAAAAGGGTTTCTACCTTCCAGTCACTCGCAGGTAGGCCATGTTTGGTCCAGTTTGGAAGGTCCCGTGAGGAGAAGGATCTCCTCACTAACAGCCTGTGGAGCGGCTGGGCGTGTGCAAGGGCGATGTGTGCCTGAGAGCTCCCTGGAGGGAACTAACATAAAACGTCCTGATAAGCCGCATAAGGAACCCTGATGGGTGAGATAACACTGGGGCTGAATAGCCTGTTTAATGGACGCTATGCTGGTGATATGAAGCTGTTGTACATTGCTGCTGTGGTTTATGAGGGTGAATAAACCGCATGGACTGCTATGTTTTTATGGAAAACCTGGTGTCGGATGTGTTTTGTTCGCTGCCAAGCGCGTGACCCCCTACAAGATGACAGCGCTACCTCACACCACTTATCCCGAGATTGTTCCAGGATGCCCCTGTGGGCCTCTGGGGAGGATACTTTTGAATCAACATTGTTGAGCACGGCAGCAGTAAGAGCGAACGGTATTTCCTCTCCTTCTAATTCTTCGTCTCGATTCTGTCCGGGAGTTGTATGTCGAATCCTGGAGAGGGCATCTGCATGGACATTCTCGGCCCCTCTTTTGTACATAATCTTATAATTGTACTTCGCCATCCGGGCCACCCATCGCTGCTCCAAAGCCCCCAATTTGGCGTTTTCCAAATGTGCCAGTGGGTTGTTGTCAGTTCGCACTACCACCTCGGAGCCAGCTAGCTACTCTGCGAATCTCTCCGTCACAGCCCACACCACTGCGAGGAGCTCGAGCTTAAAAGAGCTGTAATTGCCAGGGTTACGCTCGGAGTCATTGAGTGAGCGACTTCCATATGCGATCACTCTCTCCCGGCCATCCTGAACCTGTGACAACACAGCCCCCAGCCCATGAAGACTCCCGTCAGTGTGCAGGATGAACGGCTGAGAGAAATCCGCATAAGCCAAAACTGGGGCATCCGAAAGTGCAGCCTTGAGGTCTCGAAAGGCCTCTTCCTGAGGGTGTTGCCACTGGATTTTTCGCCCATTGGCCCCAGCGGGAGCCCCCTTCAGCAGGTCATGCAGGGCTCGAGCTCGACATGCAAAATTCTTTACGAAGCGACGGTAATATCCAGCTAACCCCAGAAAAGCCTGCACATCTTTCACCGTCTCGGGGGTAGGCCATTCTTGGATAGCAGCAACCTTCTCCCGGGATGGCCTCACACCCTCTGCCGAAACGACATGACCCAGATACTCAATCTGAGAGCGAAATAGATGGCATTTCTGAGGCTTCACCTTCAACCCGTACTTTTGCAACCGGCTGAGTACCTGTCCCAACCGCTTCAGGTGGTCCTCGAAGGAGGCGGCATAGACAATGATGTCATCCAGGTAGATTAACGTGGCCTCAAAATTGAGATCCCCCAGACATCGCTCCATCAATCGCTGAAAGGTCCCGGGGGTGTTGGCCAGCCCAAATGGCATCCGATTAAACTCAAACAGTCCCATGGGCAAAATGAACGCCATCTTAGCTCTATCTTCTTCTGACATGGGCACCTGCCAGTACCCACTGGCCAAGTCCAGGGTCGAAAAATATGTTGCCTTCCCCAACACAGACAGGGACTCTTCTATGCGGGGCAGCGGGTATGAGTCTTTAATAGTGCAAGCATTCAGTTTACGATAATCCACACAGAATCGTAGTGTACCATCTTTCTTCCGGACCAACACGATTGGGGCTGCCCAGGGGCTTTGACTTTCCCGTATCACCCCTTTTCGCAGCATTTGGGCCAGCAAAGTTTTCACCTCTTGATAGAGTTGTGGCGGAATCTGTCGATATTGTTTTCGGATAGGGGCCGCTCCTGCTGTGGGGATCTCATGAGTGATGGTGGTGGTACACCCAAAGTCGTCCTCATGGCTAGCAAATGCGTCATGGTACTGTCCAAGCAATATTTTTATCTGTGAGAGTTGGGCTGCAGTTAATCCAGAAAGCTCAGCCTGCATCTGCTCCAAAATATTTCGGCCCCTCTCTTGTGCCGAGACTTTGTGGGCCTGTAAGGTTCGTATTGTTACTTCCCAAGGATTCTCGGGGTGTACTCGTAATTGAACCGCAGGGGCTGGCAGCACTTCTTCTAAAGGCCTCACTAGTTTGGCCAGTACAGTCCGTGCTTTCAGAACGGTGTCTCAGTCTTCAAGATTAACGCAGCGTGCCAGGACGGTTCCTTTTTGCACCGTAGCGAGGGAACGGGCCACCAGTATGCCAGGAGGTAGGTGCTCCGAGTGACACGGCTCCACCTGCACCTCCACGACCTCCAAAGGTATCGGGGCTCGTATTCGCAGGGCCACCACTGTCTGTCCAGGAGGCAGCACAAGCAGGGGAGCCGCTGACGCGATGACCTTACCCAGAGCCTCACCCTCCTGGCAGTCCTGATGCACCCGCGTACCTCGCACCAGCTGCTGGAATACCTGTCCCTGAGCTGTGTGAGAACCCCACTGCTTCAGTACCTTTTGTGTGGGATCATTAAGCAACAGGTTACCAAACTCTTTTAAAATTTTCATGCCTAGGGTGATGGGGTGTCGTTGATCAGCTTCTCCTTGAGTCAGCACCACCCCTCTGCGGCCAAGGGGTTTACCGCACAACGTCACCTGCACCCACACTACTCCGGCAACCGGGACCGGCAGTTGATTAGCAGCTACTAGTCTGATCATGGGCCCCCACTGAGGCCTTGCTGCCTCCGGAAAGTTTTGTTGAAAGTACGTTACGGGCATAGTGGTTACTTGTGACCCCGTGTCTACCAGGCACCGGACGGCCCGGCCCTCTACTTCTGCCAAACTACCGGACACTTTGCTACCAAATCTTCGGGACTTCCACCACCCCTAGTTGTGGTTTTCGGCTCCGAGCGGCGTCCCCCCAGCCCAGAGCCCTTTAGTTTAATGGCCGCCGGGGTGGGTATCTCCCACGCCGCGGACACTCTCGGGCAAAGTGGCCTGGTTCTCCACACTCATAACACCGGGCCGGTATAGACTGACCACCCCGCGGAGAGCGTGACCCCCAGGGACCGGGATTAACGCTAGGTCGTCCAGTCTCAGGTTCGGTTCTTCTCTTTACTTCAGCCAACTCGCTCTTAATATTTTTCAATTCTCGCTTCATCTCCGCCACCCACTGAGGTTCCTCAACTGTGTTCGAGGAGGCCTCCACACCTCGGACCTTCCCCACGGGGACCGCCATCCCCTGCTCTTGCTCCCGAACCCGTGCCTGACTTCCCACTTCTGAAAAGTCTATTTGGGGATTCATCTGTTCCCGTAATGCCTGCTTTATCAGTGGATCTCGCAGTCCAGTCACCAGTAGGTCACGTAGGGTAATGTCAACAGGTCCTACCCCTACCCCGTCTTTTCTTTCAATAGCCGTATGCAATTCTTGGAGTACATTCATATACTGAGTAATCGTCTCCCCCTCTGCCTGCATCCGACTAAACAGACGGGTCCTTAACTCTCCCACATTAGTGGGATCCCCGTGGGTCTGTTCCACTATCTGTAACACCTTTTCAAAAGTGTTGCGGTGCCCCGGAGGTTTCAACATCACTGACCTCCGCACCTCCCCATCTAGGGCCATGAGTGCCACTTCAGTTTGCAGGTCAGGGGTCATTGGGTGCATCCGAAAGAGCCTCCGCATTCGCTCTGTCCAGCTCCATAGCATAGTATTGGAGCCGGAGAATCTAGGCAGGTTGTTCAGCATGGCCCCTAATGAAATGCTGGTACGGGGGCCCTCATTATGTACAGAGTTTACAGCTTCCCCCTGACCTGGGCCACCACTGTCCACGCTCGGAGTCTGCATCCTGCCGACTACGCCAAGTGTAGGGTTGAGCAGGTTCGCAGGATGTAGTGACGAGACACTAGACGGATGGTGGATTGTGAAATAACTTTTATCAAAACTGTAGCCGCTGGGGCTTGGCTGAACAAGCCTAAAAATAAGAACAAACAAACAGTCCACGCAGGGACTCAACAATCTAAACAAAACTATTTAGTAACTTAGCCTTCCAGGGGCTGTCGGTTTCGTGAGCGTGGCCGCGTAGAGGTCACTGAGGCGGCTGTCCTGACGCCTTCGCTACTCCTGGAAGGAATGGGGCTCAACAGGCCCTGAAGAAAGCGATGCCGGCGGGGCGCAACAGGCCCTGAAGAAAGCGATGCCGGTGGGGCGCAACAGGCCCTGAAGAAAGCCATGCCGGTGGGGCGCAACAGGCCCTGAAGAAAGCGATGCCGGTGGGGAGCAACAGGCCCTGAAGAAAGCGATGCCGGTGGGGCGCAACAGGCCCTGAAGAAAGCGATGCCGGTGGAGCGCAACAGGCCCTGAAGAAAGCGATGCCGGTGGGGCGCAACAGGCCCTGAAGAAAGCGATGCCGGTGGGGCGCAACAGGCCCTGAAGAAAGCGATGCCGGTGGGGCGCAACAGGCCCTGAAGAAATGATGCCGGTGGGGCGCAACAGGCCCTGAAGAAAGCGTTGATGGTGGCGCGCGGTGATGATGCAGTTCCCCAGATCACCCGTAGCCGTCCTTTATCAAGGAGTCTCTCCCCAAAGCTGGGTCGCAGGCCTTTAATCTCGCCTATGACGAGGTGGCGTATCTTCAGGCCGGTGACGACAGGGTCGCTGTGGTGGGGTAAGGCTGGGGGGAAGTGTCCAGGCCTCTGTGGCCTGGTTACGTGTATACACGGCCTCAACCTGAGGTAAAGATTCTCTCCCACACAGGCGGGTGGCGGCGGGGATGGTTCTCTGAGAACGGGGGCGGGGAGCAATTTCCGGTATCAGTCTCTCACGTCTTTCTTGATGGTAAATGCGCAGTTTTCTACTCACAGACTCCCGTCGGTGCCCCAGCAAGTCACCCTGCTTCCTGCCTCCTCCCAGGCTCTCTCCCAACTGCCACCTCAGCGCGCCCCCTGCTCCTTGTCTCCTAGCCCCGCCCCCTGTTGCCCTGACAACTTCAGTCGCATGTCTCCCTTTGTAATCCCCCTGGTGTGGCTCCTTCAATAACCCTGATGGCGGTCTCCCCGGTTCTGGCCAATCACTACATGGGGGTCCTCCTCCCCACATTGGTATATGCCAAGGTGGCAAGATAATATCACGCACGAATATTATCTTATTGAACCCGGAGTGGATTCAGGAATAGACCTTGCATATTCAGAGTCTAGTAAGGGCTCAGATCCAGATGTATGAGGAGTATATAGCGCTTATGTTAGGAACTGTGTTGTTTATAGTATTCTGTCTGATTGTTTGGGAGAGTATGGATCAGCATCAGGATAGAACAGAGAGTTGCGGTTCAGGTTATTGCTTTGATAGTAGGATTGCTGGCTATTGTAGTTAGACCAGTGGGATCCCGCTATTACATAACAGGGCTGAAGATAAGGTTCGCTACCTTTGACAGCTGTTATTGGTGCTAGGTACACCATGGATCCGAGATATAAGATAAAGGACCTGGTGCGTCTTGGGCAGGATTATGTAGCAGTAAACAATACCGCTGACAATTCTTGAAAAGGCAGTAGTGCCAAGGAATGGAATTTTGGATGCTGAGAGATACAACGAGTGTTTAAGTAAGGAGAATGCTGTATGGATTGGAAAATATGACTATGGTCTGCAAGTTGCAGCGGGAATCAGAACCTCTGAATGATATGGTCTGTTTTAAATACTAAGAATGATGAATGTGATGAAGTTAGTATGAGAGAATGTATGGAAGGCAATCTGCAACGTCTCCACACACAGTCTGTTCCCCCCCTTCGCAATGTCAGTCTGTGTTTCCACAGCTCCCTCCGCCCCTGTGTGAGCAGGGGCTGAGACTAGCCCCCCTTTTTGAAAGCAGCCCAAAGATGGACGAAGCTACGTGCAGACTTGAGATTTCTTCTGTGTCTGCAGCCTCAACCTCTGTACAATTCTTATGGAGTGGAGAAATGAGGAAACATTTTACTTGCAGACAACCCTTACACCTCATAACTATGATTTGAAAAACCCTAGAGAAGCCAGATTTGTAAAAATATGTTTCTGACAGGATTGAAAGAAGATCTAAGCATAGAAGTGATGAAACTATGGCCAGAATGTATATACAATCCCTTCCCATGTTTAGAGGGATTAGGAGCAGGTGGAATAGTTCATCCCTTGTATGAAACAGAACCCATGAATGTGTGAACAGCACGTACCACAGACTTGTGTGCCCAATTGCTAGTCTTAGATATATGTCATCTAAGCTTAATATGTGCAGATATCCTGAGTTTGCAGTTTTTTTAATTAAGTTTGGAAGAAAGGCATTACTGTTACAGGCCCGTTGTCTGAAGCAACCCTCTCTATTATGATGTTGCTAATTTAGCTAGATGACGAGAAAAACTGCAACTGACCAAGTTGAGGACATTTGGCAAATGTTCGAGCAGGTACGTCCTGCAGTATGGGTAAAGGATAAGACAGACGTTGGTTTAGGATAACACCAGTATCCATCAAATTGAAACCAGGAACTGTACTGGTCATATTAGACGATATCCCCTGAGCAGAGAGAAAACAGGTATGTCTAATGGAAACAGCTTCCTTCCATGAAGTATGTAAGGTGTCAAGAGGTAACTGCCAATAGCAAAGGAAAAGGTTGTTTTCCCAGGTCATTGCATTTCACCTCAGCTGAAACACATAACACCAGAAGGAAAAAAAAAAGCCATAAGCCAAGCAATGGAGCTCACTTCCATCAGTACACTGAGGACATTCCTGGGGCTGATCAGCTACTATAGAGAATGGATTCCCTCTGCATCACAAATCATGCAGCCTCTCTTTGATGTGCTGTCAATGTACAACAAGGGACAGCCATACCAACTGACCCCGGAAGCAAAAGAGGGGTTCAAGAACCTGAAGGAAGCCATTCTCTCAGCCTCGGCTCTAGGAATCCCAAATTATGAGCTTCCCTTCCATTTGTACTGTCATGAATGGGGGGGACACGCTAAGGGTATACTGTTTTTTTAACACGGCTACTTGCCAATGTGCAAGAGACACCAATCCCTAATGCAGATCCAGAGTTTTATGTAGATATGTCACAGGTTTACCAAGATGAAGTACCTTATACAGGTTATTCAGTGGTTGATCAACATAAGGTGGTAAAAAGTAAAGCTATACCTTCTAGGATGTCTGCTCGGGGAAGCTGAATTGAAAGCACTCGCTGAGGCATGTATAATGGCGGAGCATTTACCGACAGTGTCACGCATTCGGCATTTTCCATGATTGCAGTCCCATGTGGAAGAGAAGAAAGTTTGTTGGTTGATCTGGTAAGCCCATTAAAAATGCAGAATTGGTGGCTCAGCTTCTCAGAGCATTGGAGTTGCCTAAAAAGTTGCTATAGTGAAAGTGCAAGCTCACACTAAAGAGTGCACTAAGAAAGCCGAAGGTAATAACTGAGCTGATATTGCAGCCAAGGCTGCTGCTTTGTTCCCTCTTCCCAAAGAAAAATACACTGTACAAGTGTCGGGGGAAGTGGATCTTCAATTGCTTCAGAGCCTGCAAGAACAGGCCTCTGCACCGGAAAAAGAAGAATGGCAAAGGCACTCAGGTGCGAAAGAAGAGGATGGATTGTGGAGAGCGGATGATAAGTATTGCTTGCCTAGGGCACTGTTCCCTATGGTATGCTCCCTGTCCCATGGACTAACACATCAATCCAAGGATGCAATGGTAAGCTAGGTAAAAGCAAGTTGGGTTGCACCAGGGTTCCATTATTCTGCTGCAAAATTCGTACAGGGATGTGTAATCTGCGCATGCCATAATGTAGGAAAAACGCTGAAGGTGCCACCAAAGTGCACCCCCAGGCCATTGTACCCTTTTCAGCGACTGCAGATTGATTTCATTCAGCTTCCAAGAGTAGGCAACTATGAATATGCGCTGGTATTAGGGATGAGCGAGTAGTGAAGTATTCGGACTCGCTGTACTCGTTACGAGTACCTCCTAATACTCGGGTACTCGTAATGAGTAGCGAGTCCAATGTAAGTCTATGGGAAATGCGAGTAATGGGCTGTGTGTGTGTGTGCTGGGCTGGGCGGGGACTGTGCGAAGACTGTGCCGGGCTGTGCGGGACTGTGCTGGCCTGTGAGAAAACTGTGCCGGGCTGTGCGGGTCTGTGCTGGCCTGTAAGAAGACTGTGCCGGGCCATGCGGGACTGTGCTGGCCTGTGAGAAGACTGTGCTGGGCTGTCGGGACTGTGCTGGCCTGTGCGGGACTGTGCTGGCCTGTGCGGGACTGTGCTAGGCTGTGCAGGTACTGTGCGGGGACTATGCCAGGCTGTGTGGGACTGTGCTGGGCTTTGCAGGTACTGTGCGGGGACTATGCTGGGCTGTGTGGGACTGAGCTGGCCTGTGTGGGACTGTGCTGGGCTGTGCAGGTACTGTGCGGGGACTATGCTGGGCTGTGCTGGACTGTGCTGGGCTTTGCAGGTACTGAGCGGGGACTATGCCGGGCTGTGTGGAACTGTGCTGGGCTGTGTGGGGACTATGCCGGGCTGTGTGGGACTGTACTGGACTGTGCGGGACTGTGCTGGGCTGTGCGGGGACTGTGCCAGGCTGTCCTGGACTGTGCCGCGCTGTGCGGGGACTGTGCGGGCTATGCCGAATATTGTGAGGCGAGTAGTGAAATACTCGCCAGGATTCGAGTACCGCATTACTCGCCGAGTACCGAATCCTAATGAGTATACTCGCTCATGCCTAGCTGGTATGTGTGGATCTTTTCTCCAATTGGCCAGAGGCATGGCCCTGTGCTCATTCAAATGCACGCACTGTGGTTAAAAAGCTGCTGTCAGAAGGTGTTTGCAGATTTGGAGTACCAGAGGTAATTGAAAGTGACCGAGGTAGTCATTTCACTTCACAAGTGTGCCAAGGAATGACCCTAGCTTTAAGGATAGAGCAATCATTTCACACTCCCTATCATCCTCAGAGCAGTGGCAGGGTGGAAAGGTTAAACAGTACTCTAAAATTGAAAATTCAAAAGGCAATGGCAGAAACGGGTAACCATGGACTGAGTATATTCCCATTGCATTGTACACTGTTAGGGTGACTCCCAACAAGAAGACAAGTTTGAGTCCATATGAAGTATTGTTTGGGAGCCCTCCCAAGACAGGATTGTACTTTCCCCAGCAGATGCAGGCCTCACATTCAAATATGACGGCCTATGTAGGTGCATTACAACAGGTATTGCAGCAAATTCATACACATGTTTTCAGTTCCCTTCCAGATCCATCCTCCTTATCGGGCTCGCATGACCTTAAGCCTGGAGACTGGGTGGTGACGCAAAAGCACCTGAGGAAAAGTCTAGATCCTCGCTTTGAGGGACCCTATCAAGTCCAGCTGACCACACCTACTTCTGTTAAGCTGGAAGGAAAGTCTACGTGGATTCACGCATCTAACTGCAAGAAATTTCACAAGAACTAAAGGAGAATGGAATTTGCTTCTCACTGTGATTGTACTGTATCTATTCAATGTAAAAAAGCAAAAAAGATAATGATGTCTTTGAGCCATGGGATAGTGATGTGTTAAAACAGTGGGCTAATAAATTTGTCCAGTACCATAATTATATTGCCCAGGCCCGAAATCCATCCAATTGCTGGATTTGTTCACGTGCCCCAATAGCAGCAAAAACTATGCCGTATCTTGTAACTCCTTTGGCAGAGGAAGAGCTGTTCAGCGGTAGATGCTGGGAATTGCGAATTGCGATCCCTGGATCTGGCTGAACAGCAGAGTCAAACTTCTGCTGTCTTACCTATTACCGGTTGGACAAAGCAGCCGTGGTTCCAAATAAATCTTACTAGGAAACAAGAACCTGTAAACGGCCAATTAATTTGTTTGAGTTTAAGGAATATGATGGAAACTGGGGAAATAAGGCAACTGATAGAAATTATATAGGGAAAGTGCCAGATCAAGAGCAAAGCTTAGTTTTGCAGTTAAAACCCCTTTTTTTCTAGGAGGTAAGCAAATCTGCAGTAACCAGGTGTGTTTAGAACGAACTCTACATGATTCTAATTGGTCCAGGAATTAATTTTTTCATTGATGGTAATACAGCACAGTGCACAGAGAGAGAGGCAGTTTTTGTGGATGAAGAGACTAGAGGTCAGTATGGAGATGGAGCTGCTGAGATGTCCATAAGTATAAACACTGACCCACAGTGCCAGCCATTACGATAGTATAGGGCAGTCACTACAGATTTAGAAGACTCTTGGTGTCTTTACACTGCCACCACCCGGTTGGTTTCAATAGCAATAGCTTTTTTTTTAACTTTCAGTTTGAATTACCAAAGGGGGTTTATATAGTACTAGATGGTGGCCCGATTCTAATGCATCAGGTATTCTAGAATATGTATGTATTTATTTATGAAGTTTTAATAATAATGCAATAATGCACCCCCAATCCTGATATTCATGGTCCTCTCACCCCCCAATCCTGATATGCATGGTACCCCTCCCCCCTATCCTATTATGCATGGTCCCCTCACCCTCCAATCCTGATATGCATGGTTCCCTCACCCCCAATCCGGGAATGCATGGTCCTCTCACCCTACAATCCTGGTATGCATGGTCCTCTCACCCCTCTTTCCTGGTAAGCATGGTCCCCTCACCCCCCTTTCCTGGTATGCATGGTCCCCCACACCCCCCTTTCCTGGTATGCATGGTCCCGTCACCCCTCTTTCCTGGTATGCATGGCCCCCTCACCTCTCTTTCCTGGTATGCATGGTCCCGTCACCCCCCTTTCCTAGTATGCATGGTCCCCTCACCTCCCTTTCCTGCTAAACATGGTCACCCTCACCCCCTTATCCTGGTATGCATGGTCACCCTCACCCCCTATCCTGGTATGCATGGTCACCCTCACCCTCCCTTTCCTGGTATGCATGGTCACCCTCACCCCCCTTTCCTGGTATGCATGGTCCCCCTTCCCCCCATTGGTGGTATGCATGGTCCCCCTCACCCCCCTTTGCTGGCATGTATGGTCAACCTCACCCCCCTTTCCTGGTATGCATGGTCCCCCTCCCTCCCCCCCATTGCTGGTATGCATGGTCCCCCTCACCCCCTTTGCTGGTATGCATGGTCCCCCTCCTCCCCATTGCTGGTATGCATGGCCCCCCTCCCCCCCATTGCTGGTATGCATGGCCCCCCTCCCCCCATTGCTGGTATGCATGGTCCCCCTCCCCCCATTGCTGGTATGCATAGTCCCCCTCCCCCATTGCTGGTATGCATAGTCCCCCTCACCCCCCTTTGCTGGTATGCATGGTCACCCTCACCCCCTTTCCTGGTATGCATGGTCCCCCTCCCCCCATTGCTGGTATGCATGGTCCCCCTCCCCCCATTGCTGGTATGCATGGTCCCCCTCACCCCCCTTTGATGGTATATATGGTCACCCTCACCCCCTTTCCTGGTATGCATGGTCCCCCTCACCCCCCTTTGCTGGTATATATGGTCACCCTCACCCCCCTTTCCTGGTATGCATGGTCCCCCTCACCCCCCTTTCCTGGTATGCGTGGTCTCTGTTAAAAAAAAAAAATAGTTATATACTCACCTTCCGACAGCCTCCGATCTTCTTTCCACGTGCCCAGCCTCGCGGTCCCAGTAATGCATTGCGCAAAACACCGCTGATGACGTCGCACTCTCGCAAGAGTGACGTCATCTCCGGTCTAAGGCGCAAGGCATTACTGGGACCGCGAGGCCGGGCGCGTGGAAAGAAGATCGGAGGCCGTCGGAAGGTGAGAATAACTTTTTTTTATTTTAATTCTCTTTTTTTACAGATCAAGGCCTGCCGCCCTATTGAGCACTGCGCCCGACTGCGCCCACCGCTGATTGGTCACGGCCTGGCGGCCGCGACCAATCAGCGGCAGGCGCAGCTTACCTTTACAATCAGCGGCCCGCGATTTCGGTTACAGGCAGACATGATAAGGCGTTTATATATATAGATGCGGGAGCAATGCATATAGGTGGATTCCTAAAGGAGCTGAAGGTGCATGTACACTGGCTAGATTACAGCCAGCCACCTGGGTATGGGATGAAAGTGATTTTCCTTATAAAATTGTCCCTAGCCACATGATAGCAAAATGTAGTGCACCCTCTCCACAGCCACCCAAGCATTTAATGCACACTACATGGTATCTTAAAACTGGAATGGTCCTAACTGGTCCTCTGGGAGTTATGTTCATAACCATAAGAAATGCTCAGATGATAGAAGAATTAGGTGATATCTTTGATAATGTGACTGAGTGCTTATTTGATGCCATTAATGTAGAATCTGCTTATATGAGACAGCTCATTGTCATAACTAACTAGCACTCTATGGTGCTTGACTATCTCACAGCATCTCAAGGGGGATTCTGTCAGGTAGTGGGACCCGCATGCTGCCACTATGCTAGCACCGCCGCAACGGGTCCCGCTGTCCCTGCCGTCCAGGAACGCGCCCGCGAGGCCGCTAGGGAGAGGAGACCGCTTAGACCTTCTGCTTCTCTCCACAGGCCATCCAGTCCACGTTCCCTTGGGTCGTCCTCCAGTCCGGCGCCAGAGACGATGCAAGTAGATTGGGTCAAGTTAGCAGAACAGCGCCGGAGGGAAAGATTGACGGATGGCTTGTGTCTGTATTGTGGCAGCGCGTCTCACTTCCTGCGTTCTTGTCCTGAGAGGCCGGGAAACTCCTCCACCTAGGCCAGGTAAGAGAGGCTGTCCTAGGTGTGTCTCACTCCTCTCATCCTCTTACTCTTTCTGTGCAGCTTGTTTTTGGTCAGAGACGTGGTTCGGAGGTGGCCTATGTGGACTCGGGCGCGGCGGGGAACTTCATCCGGTTGAAGGAGGTGAAGAAGTACCAGATTCCTGTTATTACTCTGAGGACTCCACGGGTTATCGCCTCGGTTGATGGGAGACCTTTACGAGTGTCGGTGTCCCTGGTTACGGAAGAGGTGCGTCTGCACGTCGGGGCATTGCACCAGGAGCTGATCTCGTTCTATGTCCTACCCAACCTGTCCCACGTCTGCTACTTGGCCTTCCCTGGCTTAGGACACATGAACCCGTATTGGATTGGCGTTCCGATGAAGTTCTCCGCTGGGGGCATCCTTGCCAAGAGAGGTGCCTAGCTTCCGTTCTTCCTGTCACTCCTCGTCCAGTTCCCTTGGGTCCTGCAGGCTTGCCTGCCGCATACTGGTCGTTTTCGGACGTCTTCGATAAGAAGGAGGCAGAGACACTTCCCCCGCATCGCCCGTATGATTGTCCTATTGATCTACGACCCGGGACCACTCCGCCCAGGGGTCGAATTTATCCTCTGTCTCCAGCTGAGACTACTGCCATGTCCAAGTACATTCGTGATAACCTTGCCAGAGGGTTCATACAGAAGTCTTCTTCTCCTGCCGGTGCCGGGTTCTTCTTTGTGAAAAAGAAGGACGGTTCGCTCCGTCCGTGCATCGATTTCCGAGGATTAAACAACATCACGATAAAGAATAAATACCCCTTGCCTCTCATTCCTGAACTCTTCGACCGCTTACGTGGAGCCCGCATCTTCTCGAAGTTGGATCTATGCGGAGCCTACAACCTCGTCCACATCCGCTCCGGCGACGAATGGAAAACGGCCTTTAACACCCGGGACGGGCATTATGAATATCTTGTTATGCCCGTCGGTCTCTGCAATGCTCCCGCGGTGTTTCAGGAGTTCGTTAATGACATCTTCCGAGATCTGCTGTACTCCTGCGTGGTCGTGTATCTAGATGACATCCTTATTTTTTCCCCGGATCTGGCATCCCACAGGAGGAGTGTTCGTCAGGTACTGCAGCTCCTGCGGGAGAATCACCTCTACGCGAAGCTTGAGAAGTGCCTCTTTGAGCAGTCATCGTTGCCCTTCTTAGGCTACATTGTTTCGGATTCTGGGCTGGAGATGGATCCTGACAAATTGTCGGCAATTCTTCAATGGCCTCGTCCGGTAGGTGTCAAGGCGATTCAACGGTTTCTCGGCTTCGCCAATTATTATCGTCAGTTTGTGCCACAATTTTCATCTCTCATCAAACCCATTTCCAGTCTTACTCGCAAGGGCACCAACTCCTCGTCCTGGCCTTCCGAGGCTGAAGAGGCCTTTTCCAGGTTGAAACAAGCCTTTGCAACAGCCCCTGTGCTCCAGCGACCCGAGGCCAACAAGCCATTCGTTTTGGAGGTAGATGCCTCATCCACAGGAGCGGGTGCAGTTCTCTCTCAGAGATCTTCCTCTGGACGACTGGTTTCCTGTGGGTTCTTCTCGAAGGCCTTCTCCCCTGCCGAGTGTAATTACTCCTTCGGGGACCGCGAGTTGTTAGCCATAAAATTGGCAATGGAGGAGTGGCGCTATCTTCTTGAGGGAGCGGTCCACCCGTTTACCATCTTTACCGATCACAAGAATTTGGCATACCTCCAGTCAGCCCACAGACTGAATCCCCGACAAGCCCGATGGTCTCTCTTTTTTGGCCGGTTCGATTTTGAGCTGCGTTTTCGTCCCGGACCTAAAAACGTCAAGGCTGATGCATTGTCTCGCTCTCTGCAGTCGCCTGATTTGGTGGAGGAACCGACTCACATCATCGATCCGGCCAAGATCATCACGGTGGCCCCTGTGAGTCTAATCTCTCCTTCTCCAGGCAAGACCTACGTTTCTGAGGTGGACAGGAAAGAGGTGCTGCATTGGGGACATTCCTCTAAACTTTCCGGGCATGTCGGAGTCAAGAAGACACTGGACCTCATTGCTCGTTTTTATTGGTGGCCTTCACTTCGTCAGGATGTAACTGACTTCACGGCATCTTGTTCCTCGTGTGCCAAGGTCAAAGTTCCTAGACGGCCACCCTCCGGTCTTCTGCTTCCTCTGCCGATCCCCTCGGTTCCGTGGCAACATATAGCATTGGATTTCGTCACCGATTTGCCTAACTCATCCGGATGTACGACTATCCTGGTGGCAGTCGATCGCTTCTCTAAGATGGCCCATTTTGTTCCTCTTCCAGCACTGCCCTCTGCTCCAGAGTTGGCGAAGATTTTTATCCAGCATGTCTTCCGCCTTCACGGCTTCCCGCAGCATATTGTCTCGGATCGTGGTGTACAATTCACCTCTCGATTTTGGAGAGCCTTATGCAAACTTCTGGAGGTCAGATTGGACTTTTCTTCCGCCTACCACTCTCAGTCCAACGGCCAAGTGGAATGTGTCAATCAGGTGCTAGCATCATATTTACACCTGTTCTCAAATGCGCACCAGGATAACTGGGTCCATCTCCTCCCCTGGGCAGAATTCTCCTACAATAATCATTCCAGCGAGTCCTCAGCCAAGTCTCCATTTTTTGTGGCGTTTGGGATGCATCCTGGTATTCCACTGCCGATATCCACTGCCTCCGGTGTGCCTGCAGCGGATTCCCTGGCCATAGAATTCTCCAAGGTCTGGTCCGAGACTAAAGAAGCTCTCAAGAAGTCCAGGGAGCGCATGAAGAGACATGCTGACAAGAGACGCTTGGACTCTCCGACTTACCTCCCGGGACAACAAGTTTGGCTTTGGGCCAAGTATATTAGGCTAAAGCTCCCGTCTTACAAGCTTGGACCCCACTACATTGGGCCTTTCAAGATTCTCAGACGCATCAACAACGTGTCCTACCGGTTGGCGTTGCCCGCCTCGCTCCGAGTTCCCAACACCTTCCATGTCTCTCTCCTTAAGCCAGTTGTCCTGAATTGTTTCCACCCGGCTCCGAACTCTTCTCCTCCAGTCAGCTCTGATGACAACAAGGGAACCTCTCTCCTTGAAGTTCTTGATGATGCGATAGATTGTTGACTGAGGTGCAATCTTTCTAGCTGCGATACTCTTCCCTGTTAGGCCATTTGTGTGCAGTGCAATGATGACTGCACGTGTTTCTTTAGAGATAACCATGGTTAACAGAAGAGAAACAATGATGCCAAGCACCAGCCTCCTTTTAAAGTGTCCAGTGGTGTCATTCTTACTTAATCATGACAGATTGATCTCCAGGCCTGCCCTCATCAACACCCACACCTGTGTTAATGGAGCAATCACTGAAACAATGTTAGCTGGTCCTTTTAAGGCAGGGCTGCAATGATGTTGAAATGTGTTTTGGGGGATAAAGTTCATTTTCTAGGCAAATATTGACTTTGAAAGTAATTGCTGTTAAGCTGATCACTCTTTATAACATTCTGGAGTATATGCAAATTGCCATTAGAAAAAATGAAGCAGTAGACTTTGTAAAAATTAATATTTGTGTCATTCTCTAAACTTTTGGCAATGACTGTAGTTCTGACACACGGGCAGGTGAGTAAAGATATGAGGCGGATTTGCTCCATCATCTGTTCAGTCTGCATTAATCTATTGGACTATAGAACGTGGACTGGATGGCCTGTGGAGAGAAGCAGAAGGTCTAAGCGGTCTCCTCTCCCTAGCGGCCTCGCGTGCGCATTCCTGGAACCGGAGGTCAATCCGTGTAGCCAAGGAAATGAGATCCTCTAAGGTAGCCGGGGTATCTCGTCCCGCCAGTTCATCCTTAATCTTGCCCGAGAGACCACGCCAGAAGGCCCCGACCAAAGCCTCATTATTCCACCCCAACTCAGAGGCCAAGGTGCGGAACCGGATGTCGTATTGTCCGACCGTAAGAGAACCCTGAGTGAGGCAGAAAAGGGACTCGGTTGCGGAAGCCAACCGGCCGGGCTCATCAAAAACTTTACAAAAAGTGTCCGAGAAGCTCTGGAGACTAGAGACTAGGGATCGTCCCGCTCCCACAGAGGATTCACCCAGGAGAGGGACTCTCCCTCCAAATGGGACACTATGAAGGCCACCTTAGCCCGGTCATTGGGATACTGCTGAGGCAGGAGTTCAAAGTGCAACCTGCACTGATTCAAAAAACTCCTGCACAGCTTTCGGTCGCCGCCATACCGCGGCGGTTTTCCAAGCCTAGGGGACGGGACAGGTACAGGATCTGGACTGCGAGACGGGTCTCGTGCGGCTGCAGACTGAAGGGAGAGCAGCCGATCGTTGACCGAAGCCATATAGGACAGAATATGGGCCTGGGTATCTCGCTGTTGACCCAGCTCCTGCTGAAGACTGGCCAATTGGGAAGCATTGCTGGGATCTGCGGCCTGCAAGGCCGAGAGGAGGGAGTCCATAGTCTTCATAAAAGACATTATGCGGGTCTGGTTCTCCCATAGGAACACTAGCTCCTTTTGGGCGGCGGCCCCGGTGGGGTCCATGGCCTGACTATTCTGTTACGATGCTGGATACGAGGGCAAGAGTAGACCCACTGGACCGTGACGCCGAATTCTCCCCGAGCGAGCGCACCAGGTGGACCGACCCCTATACAGGGACCGTTTGGAAGCAGGCTCAGGAAGCTCAAACGTCACGGTGGCCAGGACCAGGGGTCGGCTCAAGAGGGTGAGCAGCGGAGGGGAGGTGGAGAACCCAATGAGAGATCCGGGGTAACCAGGGTCCAGGGAATGGAGGTTGTTGCTGGAGGGTGAAGGAGAGCAGCGGGAACCAGACGGAAGCAGGGTACAGGGAGCTGCAAAAGGAAGACACAGGAGGGTTAGCAGGGAGACATAGGCGGGAGCAGACACGGGGGCCGGGAGAGCGAGCGAGAGCTGGAGACCAGCAGGAGCAAGCAGGGCCTGGACGCAGCGAGGAGAACTCGATAGTCAGGCGCCTCCCGTAAGGGAGGGCGGCCTGAAATACCTGATGGTATCCCCCGACAGGCCAGGTGGTGGGTCTGGGTCAGGTCAGGCAAGCGGGCGCCCATACAGCAGGGACGCACAGTCTAGCACCCCGGCGCGTGCGCAGAGGCACAGTGCGCGCGGCCGAGGGCAGAGGAGGAGCGCTCCAGGAAGCCGCCCGCCGGAACGGAGGATGACTGGAGGTGCGCGTTGGGACCGAGAGGCAGGAGGAACCCGGACCGGAGGCAGAAGCAGTGGCGGTGAGTATGGGGACGGCAGGGACAGCGGGACCCATTGCGGCGGTGCTAACAGTACCCCCTCCCTTACACCCCACTCTACTGTGTCTGGAAAGGAACCGCTTAAGAATACGTGGAGCGTTGATGTTCTCGGATGGTTCCCAAGACCTCTCCTCGGGACCGAAGTGCAGGTTGCACTTTGAACTCCTGCCTCAGCAGTATCCCAATGACCGGGCTAAGGTGGCCTTCATAGTGTCCCATTTGGAGGGAGAGTCCCTCTCCTGGGTGAATCCTCTGTGGGAGCGGGACGATCCCTAGTCTCTAGTCTCCAGAGCTTCTCGGACACTTTTTGTAAAGTTTTTGATGAGCCCGGCCGGTTGGCTTCCGCAACCGAGTCCCTTTTCTGCCTCACTCAGGGTTCTCTTACGGTCGGACAATACGACATCCGGTTCCGCACCTTGGCCTCTGAGTTGGGGTGGAATAATGAGGCTTTGGTCGGGGCCTTCTGGCGTGGTCTCTCGGGCAAGATTAAGGATGAACTGGCGGGACGAGATACCCCGGCTACCTTAGAGGATCTCATTTCCTTGGCTACACGGATTGACCTCCGGTTCCAGGAATGCGCACGCGAGGCCGCTAGGGAGAGGAGACCGCTTAGACCTTCTGCTTCTCTCCACAGGCCATCCAGTCCACGTTCTATAGTCCAATAGATTAATGCAGACTGAACAGATGATGGAGCAAATCCGCCTCATATCTTTACTCACCTGCCCGTGTGTCAGAACTACAGTCATGGCCAAAAGTTTAGAGAATGACACAAATATTAATTTTTACAAAGTCTACTGCTTCATTTTTTCTAATGGCAATTTGCATATACTCCAGAATGTTATAAAGAGTGATCAGCTTAACAGCAATTACTTTCAAAGTCAATATTTGCCTAGAAAATGAACTTTATCCCCCAAAACACATTTCAACATCATTGCAGCCCTGCCTTAAAAGGACCAGCTAACATTGTTTCAGTGATTGCTCCATTAACACAGGTGTGGGTGTTGATGAGGGCAGGCCTGGAGATCAATCTGTCATGATTAAGTAAGAATGACACCACTGGACACTTTAAAAGGAGGCTGGTGCTTGGCATCATTGTTTCTCTTCTGTTAACCATGGTTATCTCTAAAGAAACACGTGCAGTCATCATTGCACTGCACACAAATGGCCTAACAGGGAAGAGTATCGCAGCTAGAAAGATTGCACCTCAGTCAACAATCTATCGCATCATCAAGAACTTCAAGGAGAGAGGTTCCCTTGTTGCCAAAAAGGCTCCAGGGCGCCCAAGAAAGACCAGCAAGCGCCAGGACCGTCTCTTAAAAGTGTTTCAGCTGCGGGATCGGGCTACCAGCAGTGCAGAGCTTGCTCAGGAATGGCAGCAGGCAGGTGTGAGTGCATCTGCACGCACTGTGAGGCGGAGACTCCTGGAGCAAGGCCTGGTCTCAAGGAGGGCAGCAAAGAAGCCACTTCTCTCCAGAAAAAACATCATGGACAGACTGATATTCTGCAAGAGGTACAGGGAGTGGACTGCTGAGGACTGGGGTAAAGTCATTTTCTCTGATGAATCCCCTTTTCGATTGTTTGGGACATCTGGAAAGCGGCTTATTCGGAGAAAACCAGGTGAGCGCTACCACCAGTCTTGTCTCATGTCAACTGTCAAGCATCCTGAAACCATTCATGTGTGGGGTTGCTTCTCAGCCAAGGGAATGGGCTCTCTCAGTCTTGCCTAAAAACACAGCCATGAATAAAGAATGGTACCAGAATGTCCTCCAAGAGCAACTTCTCCCAACCGTCCAAGAGCAGTTTGGCGCTCAACAATGCCTTTTTCAACATGATGGAGCACCTTGCCATAAAGCAAAGGTGATAACTAAATGGCTCAGGGAACAAAACATAGAGATTTTGGGACCATGGCCTGGAAACTCCCCAGATCTTAATCCCATTGATAACTTGTGGTCAATCATCAAGAGACGGGTGGACAAACAAAAACCTTCAAATTCAGACAAAATAAAAGCATTGATTTTGCAAGAATGGACTGCTATCAGTCAGGATTTGATCCAGAAGTTGATTGAGAGCATGCCAGGGAGAATTGCTGAGGTCCTGAAGAAGAAGGGTCAACACTGCAAATATTGACTTGCTGCATTAACTCATTCTAACTGTCAATATAACCTTTTGTTACTCATAATATGATTGCAATTATATTTCTGTATGTGATAAAAACATCTGACAAACACACATAAAAACCAGAGGGCAGCAGATCATGTGAAAATATAATATTTGTGTCATTCTCTAAACTTTTGGCCATGACTGTAGTGCACTCAGGATAACGAAAACCCAGCATCCTGAGTGCACTAGTGCTGACACCAGGGCAGGTGAGCATTGCTGACCCCTGACCCTTTGTGCTGTATTATTTTTTCATTTTCAGTCCTCTTTGTGTTTTTGCCACCTCATAGCTCCATGACAGACACAAGAAGCAAAGCTGCAGTGTAAAGCAAATAAAGAAAAGGTGGAGCAGATTGTGTGTCATGGAGCTATGAGCTGGCAAAAACACAGTGTGTGTGAAGATGGCGACGTTTGTGTTGACGGCAACAAAAGAGATAAAGAACAAGCAATGATACGGGAAAAACGACACAAATTTATTTTACAACACAAACAAAAAAAATGTTTTTTTTTATGAAATGGGAGGGATTGGCTAGGATTGGCTAGGTGTGGATAATGAAGGGGTTCCAGGGGAAGGGCCTACTAAATTTGTGGGGTCTGGGAGGTCAAGGATGGAAGTAGACACATTAGGAGTGGAAGCATGGGACGGGAGTGGCAAACTGGAAGGGAGAGACAAGCTGGACAACACAGACACATTGGGAGGTGAGGGTGGAGGTAGTACGAGAGTTCTTGTTTCCCGTTTCTTCTTTTTCTGTTTGCCATGAGTAGGCAGAAATCTCATCTCCCAAGATCTTGGTGCCAAGACCTCCATCTGCGCGTGCGCCGCCCCCGGCAGCCATTTTCCCAGGAGTCCACCGCCTAGGAAACTATGCAATTAGGAAGGCACGGTGGCTCAGTGGTTAGCACTGCAGCCTTGCGGTGCTAGGGTCCTGGGCTCAAATCCAACCAAGGACAGCATCTGCAAGGAGTTTGTATTTTCTCCCCGTGTTTGCATGGGTCTCCTCTGGGTACTCCGGTTTCCTCCTACATTCCAAAGACACACTGATAGGGAATTTAGATTGTGAGCCCCATTGGGGACAGTGCCGCTAATGTCTGTAAAGCGCTGTGGCATTAATAGCGCTATATAAATGAGTAAAAATAAACCGCGGGGGTTCTGCCTTTTACAAAATGTCGGTAGAGCCCCCACAGGGGCGCGTCACACATCCGAACACCCCTTCATCGCTGAACGCAGCAACACTCCTCTCTTGCCTCCTTCAGCAGCATCCGTGGGACCCCACTTCACCGCAGCCACACACATCCCCCCCCCACGGTAAGTAATAAGACACATGAATTATAAGAAGCACCACCATTTTATTAAAAAAAAAGGTTATTTTACTATTTTTCTCCTCATAATTTGGGGTGCGGCTGGAGCATTTTATAATCTGCAAAATACGGTAAACTACTGATTCCTATTGTGGCGACACTACAAGTACAGAACCATATATGCAGCACATATACACAGACACACTATACATGTATGCACATTATATATACTTTATAAATATATAGTAGAAACACATTATATACTGTATATACAGTATACAGACACATACAGTGTACAAGCACATATATAAAGTATATACAAATATTCAGTTTATATACAGTATGCTCACATACATATAAAGTCAATATATTTACACAATATAGTGCACACATGCAGTATGCAAATATAATATACGTACACATATTATATACTGTATGTACAATATATATATATATATATATATATATAGTAGTGCAGCGGTGTCCACACTGTGCAGTGATGAGGCAGTGACCCAAGCAAGTTCAAAAGAAACATGTTTAATGTCCAAAGCTCAAAACTCACACAGTGCTCAGCACGCTGTATCCCCCAGATCGCAGCCGGGAAAAACTCAAAACAGTCCGAGACGGGTTGCCGTGAGCGACCACACTGCTGGGTATGCAGGGGTTCCAGACCTTTTGGCTCAGTTTGGCCCTGTGTTGCCTCACACAGGGAGTGCTCTGCAGACCAACTGCTCTGTCTCTATTCCAGAGCAAAACTGACACACCCAAAACTCTTCCTGCAGGTTTTTTTTTCGTTCCTCCAGTCTGTGGCCATAGGCCACTTATAAGATCTGGGCTGGAGGAAGCAGACCGGACCACACTACCTTCCTGCAGTCCATTTAAAAAATAAAAGCCCATACCAGGTTTTCCTGAACAAGCTCCTTGGTCAAAATAACTTGACCAGGTTCAAACTTCCATTTATTCTGCCTTGTGAGTCACAGGCACACTGCTGTGACCACAAGGAACTCCAGAGGATCTAATACGCATCTGAGCACATCCTGGGGGACACATAGGGACCCTCAAATATGACACCGGTCACTGCCTCACATACACCCCCCGCTCTGTTCAAATTCAAACTTGTGGGGTTGAATATTTGTCACCATACAGGGGACCCGTGACAGGGCATCCGCATTTCCCTGTGATTTCCCTATCTGACGTTCCAATGAGAAACTGAAGTTTTGTAGGGACAGGAACCATCTGATGACTCGGGCATTCCTCTCTTTTGCATTTCTCATCTAGACGAGGGGTGAATGGTCCATTACCAACTGAAACTGAAGCCCAACAAGCAAATAGTAGCGTAGGGACTCCAAGGTCCATTTGATCGCCAAGCACTCCTTCTCCAATACGCTATAATTTTTCTCTTCCGGGGTCAGTTTCCGGCTCAAATAGGTGACTGGATGCTCATCCCCATACACCTCTTGCGACAGCACCAATCCTAGGCCTACCTCTGAGGCATCGGTTTGGACAATAAAGGTTTTCTTAAAGTTGGGGCTGATGAGAACCGGCTGTCCATACAATGCCAACTTCAGAGACTAGAACGCTTCCTCCACTTGAGGATTCCACCGGACCATCACCATCTTCTTCCCTTTTAACAGGTCCATTAGGGGTGCTGATTTCCCAGCAAAATTGGGTATAAATCAGCGGTAGTACCCAATGATGCCAAAGAATGCCCTCACAGTTTTGAATGGCCTCAATCTTGTTCACTTGGGGCTTGATAACCCCACGGCCGATCACATTTCCTAAGTACCAGGCCTCTGTGAGACCTATTGCGCATTTGTTTGGGTTTGCTGTTTCTAAGTGACTTCAGCACTGCTTGTACCTGGGACAGATGGGTATCCCAGTCGGTACTAAAGATGACTATGTCATTCAAATAGGCCGAGGCGTAATTCTGATGAGGCGCCAACACAATGTCCATCAGCCTCTGGAATGTGACCAGAGCCCAATGTAACCCAAAAGGCAAGACATCATATTGATAGAGACCCTCTGGTGTTATAAAAGCATTTTTTTCTTTCGCTGACTCGGATAAGGGGACCTGCCAGTAACCTTTTGTGAGATCCAGCGTGGTGAAGTACTAGGCCTCCCCCAGTCTCTTAATTAGCTCGTCCAACCATGGCATGGGATAGAGGTCAAATTTTGACACTTCATTTAACCTCCTGAAGTCATTACAGAAGCATAATGACCCATCTGGTTTCGGAATTAGGACAATGGGGCTGGCCCACTCACTTCGGGAGTCCTCAATGACTCCCAGCTGGAGCATTTGCTTCACCTCGGCCGCAATGACTTGCCTTCGGGCTTCCGGCACTCAGTACGGTTTCATTCGCACTCTTACCCAGGGCTCAGTGACAATGTCATGTTGTATCACTGAGGTATGCCCCGGCACCTCTGAGAATATGTCCGTATTCTTCTGTACAAGGGCCCAAGCCTCCTGCTGCTGCTATTTGGTGAGAGCATCATTTATTTTAAACTGACCCCCTGCTGTGTTCTTGGCCAGTGCCAAAGGGACCCCTATTAGTACGACCGGAGTCACCTCCGTGATCAAACATTCCCGGTCCTTCTAGGCCTTTAGCAGGTTTACATGGTACAGCTGCTCAGGTTTCCTTTTCCCAGGTTGGTACTGTAATGATACTACGAAAATGCTCACCTTCAAAGTACCTTTCTAGAGCTTTCCACACACTGTTAGGCATTGGGTTCCTGCCTCTGCACAGGAGGGAACTCGAGCCTTGCCTTCTGCGGTCTCCCATTCCTCTCCAGCCGGAGAGGAGACTGCTCAGCAGAGACGTCAGTCTCAGCGCCTTGCCCAGGCTAATGCTAGGTGTCTGGTTGCTCCTTCTGGCTCTGCTATTGTATCATGAGTCAGCAGCAAGCAGACGCTCCTGGGACTAAGTCCTGCTTTTCCCCTACTGAGCATGCCCGTGGGACAACCTCACATTGGAGGTCATATGCTCAGGCACTATTGCTGCTCCGATTGGACTTCCAGAAAGGTCCCGGAAGGCTGCAGCTATAAAAGGTTCGCATGGCCGCCCGGCCATGCGCTATTATAGAGACTTGTTGCTAAAGTTGTGTGTATAATGATGGATGTCTGAGACTGATGAATGACTCATTCACCGCAGTGTCCGTCAGAGTGGTGCCGTGCGCAGATAGTGCACTTTCCAGCTTAGGCTGGTTAGTGGCGTCCGTCAGTGCGGCGCTGTACACACTCTGTGTGGTCAGCAACTGTTTGCTGCACCCTGTGATTGTTTACCCCTGGCACCGCAGCAGCGGTTCCGTGCGCGAGTGGGTCTAGAGGGGCGCTGACCCCATGTCTTGGGGCAGCGTCCTGTGACATCACACTTGCACTCTCCTACTCGCAGTCTCTGTATAGTAACAGAGTCTGCCTTAGTACACACCGGGTGACTTTAACCCGCGTGAATTTGGCCATACACTGTCCGTTATTGTCTAACGGCAGTTAACACCTCTGCACGGTGGACCCCAGACTGCGAACGCACCTAGTCTCTATGTTTATTTAATTAGGTGCGTTCCGCTTCAGGCAGCCTGGGAAGGCCCATACATCGTCCACCAACAGCTCAACCCAGTCACCTACGTGATCACGCTTCACCACACTCGGTTTAGGCGAAAGGCCTTCCAAGTCAATATGATGAAGGTTCATCATAAATGTGAGGCCTGCACCCTACCGGTCTGCAACCTGCCCGAGGACAGGGAGGAAGACCCCCTCCTGGACATGCTGGCCCAACCAAGGCCGGTGGGTCCATCAAAGACATGGACGTAAGTGCCTTGTTAACCGAACCCCAGCCATCGCAGTTGCGGGCCACGCTGGAACCCTTCCGGGCCGTGTTCTCCAACCGACCTGGAAGGACTGAGTTAGCTGTCCACGAGGTGGACACCGGGAATTATGCCCCAATATGCCGGACACGGTATCGGATCTCTGAAAGGGTGCAGCATGTTATGCGCCAAGAGATCGATGAGATGTTGCAGCTGGGGGTGATTCAACGGTCCAAAAACACGTGGGCCTAAGTTGTAGTTCTCGTGCCAAAGAAGGATCGGACCTCCCAGTTCTGCATGGACTACAGGGGGCTCAACGCCATCACAGCTTCTGACGGGTACCCAATGCCTCGCATCGAAGAGCTACTTGAACAGTTAGCAAAAGCGGAATACCTATCCATCATGGATTTGAGTCGGGGATACTGGCAGATTCCCCTGAGCCCCAAGGTGCAGGAGAAATCCGCCTTTATCACCCCCTTCAGACTGTACGAGTCCACGGTCATGTTTTTGGCATGAAAAATGGCTCTGCCACTTTCCAGTGGATTGTCAACCACCTGCTTCAGGGACTGGAGAAGTACGCACTGGCGTACCTGGATGACATTGTCATCTTCAGTCTCTCCTGGGAGGAACACCTTCAGCATCTCCAGGAGGTGCTCAGGTGGGTCCAAGAAGCAGGTCTGACCATCAAGCCGGGAAAGTGCCAGCTGGGCATGAGAGGTCCACTACCTGGAGTACCGTTTGGCGGGAACTCCAGAGCCTGATAAAGTGGACGCGATCGCATCCTGGCCCACCCCCAGGACCAAGAAACAGGTGATGTCCTTCTTGGGCACTGCAGGGTACTATAGACGATTCGTACAGAACTATAGCAGCCTTGCAAAGCCTTTGATGGACCTCACCAAGTGGAAGCTACCCCAAACAGTCGACTGGACAGACAGCTGTGAGGCGGCCTTCCGAGATTTTTAAACAGCCCTGGGCAGCTCTCCCGTGTTGAAAGCAGTCGACAGCAGTCGACCATTCCTAGTACAGACCGATGCCAGCAAGTTTGGCCTCGGTGCTGTGCTCAGCCAGGTCGACTTGGGGAACCAAGAGCACCACGTGTTGTACCAGAACTGGAAGCTTTTGTTGAGGGAAGTGGCCTATTCCACCATTGAGAAGGAGTACCTGGCCATGGTCTGGGCACTGCAACGTTTGCAGCCCTACCTGAGCTGGCTGCATACCGTGTCTGGAACCAACGGAAGGTTGCTACGCTGGAGCCTTACCATCCAGCAGTACGGCTTTACCGTGCAACACAAAAAGGGCAGCGAGCATGGCAACACAAATGGGTTGTCCCGCTGGGGCAAACCTGCCGAGGTGCGCATGGAGGAATACTGAGAGGTCCTGCCTCCGTAGTGCAATCCAAAAGGGGGGAGGTGTAATGATACTACGAAAATGCTCACCTTCAAAGTACCTTTCTAGAACTTTCCACACACTGAGCTCTGCTACACACGCTGTGGGCTTGTGATCCTCCTCCTGCTCACCCATCACACTGTGAGCTCTTTCTCTCCCTAGCTCACTTCGCCTGCATGTAATACAAAACCCTTCCTACCCCTCCCTCAGGAATGTGTTAATTAGAAGAAACCAGTCCTTTGTCAGAAACATGTGCTCTGTTGTCTAAGATAGAGTTGATTTAGGATTTAACCATTAGGGCATATCTTGACCCCAGTTGATGTTATGAGTATGAAAGTTACATATTTGGAATGTACTGCAATAGAGCTACCCACCCTGTCATTTTCTAGACTCCAGCTTCAGCAGAATCCAAGAAATGGTTTCCTACTTAGCCGATCCATACAAGTATTTTGAGTTTGGACTTAAATGAATACCAACGTCATGCTGAGTAAGATGATACTCTGTTCTTCACCATACGACTTTCCCTCCCTGAGATATGATACTTATGAGTTTTCAGTACATATTAACCCCTCTGAGAAAAGAGGAGGGTTTCCATAACTCAGCCCCTTCAGTGATGTCACGACCAGGGGGCATAAGGTAGTATCAGCTCAGTCCCCTCTGGTGCCTGCCATATAATAGCTCAAATGGGGAGAACCCCGTGGATTCCTGTGGTACCTCACGGATGGCGAACATTAGATAGGGCAGTAACATGTCCCAATCCCTCCCATCCTTGGCAGCCACCTTTTTTAGCATGGCTTTGAAGGTCTTATTAAACCTTTCCACCAACCCGTCGGTTTGTGGATGGTACAGCAATGTACGTAGCTGTTTAATTTGGAACAGTTTACACAGCTCCCTGGTCACCTTAGATATAAAAGGGGTTCCCAGATCTCTCAAGATCTCCTTAGGTAGCCCAAGACAAAACATGGCAAATAGTTCATGGGATATTAGTTTAGCCGATGTGTGGAGGAGTGGTATCACCTCTGGATACCGGGAGGCATAGTCTACGACTACCAATATGTGTTGGTGACGTGAGCGGATTTTACTATTGGCCCTACCAAATCCATCGCAATCCGCTCAAAAGGTACCTCTATAATGGACAGAGGCACTAATGGACTCCGGTAGTTCGTGGTGGGTGAGGTCAGTTGGCACTTCGGACACGTCTCACAATACCTTTGGACCTCAATGTAGACACCTGGACAGAAGAACTGCTGCAGTATGCGCTCCTGCGCCTTTTTGGCTCCCAAATGCCCTCCCAGCATGTGCGTGTGAGCCATGATGAGCGACACTCGACGATAGGACTGGGGTACTTCCAGTTGTTCTACCACCTCACCCCAGATTTTATCAACCCTGGACAGTAACTCCTGGTTGATCACCATCTGTGGGAACTCCATCTCTGCACCCAGTTGCTGATCCACCCCATTTATCTCGATTACTCTTTCCCGTGCCCATGTCAAAGAGCATCAGCCATGGCTGGATTGTAATATTTCATCAAGTTTCATTGATGAAATATTACTATCACTCTGATTAGCTGTTTCACTTTTAACAGCCAATCAGAGCGATCGTAGCCATGGGGGGGCAAAGCCACCCTCCCCTGGGGTGAAGTACAAAGCCCCCTGTACCTGCAGGTCCGGTGACCTTTCATTGACCCGGTCACCTGACCCGCAGGGGGGCTATCAAGTCATGAAACAGCATATGCATCATTAGTCGGATTGGCACCGACTTTCATGATGCATACGCTGTGTCACTGGTCGGGAAGGGGTTAAAGGGATGTGTCACAGCGGCAGTGACTCGGTCCGCGGCCCTGGACATCCAATTAAAGGGGTTATTTACAGGAGAAATAAAGAATTTGTAATAAAGTTTATAAAGTGTTTGTGACGCCACCTGTGGTTTCTGGTCAGAGGTGACCAGCGTTGCAGAGAAGATCCTCTGGGACTGATGGTGATGCAGCAGAGTCGGTATAGCTATCCACAGGAAGAGCTTTGTCCCAGGGCAGTTGTAATAGATGAGATGTAGTTTTTGGCAATGTTGGTAGATGCAGCAGAGTTGGATAGGTGATGCAGGAATAATTAGAGGACACAACAGAGTGCAGTTTCCTTTACCTTTTAATGAGCTGTGTAGTTATAGTCCGAGGCTCAGGTTACAGACGGTTCTGGAGGCGTCCTTTCTAGCACTATTCTCTGAGGTACTTGCTGCTATGAACTCTATTCAAGTTCCTCTCTGTCTGCTACTTAAGTAGAACTCCACTCGCATGACAGGCAGCTGTAGCCTGCTTCAGGGATCACTCCTCTCCGGTGTCTCCTGTTGTGAATTCTCTTACTTCTGAGTTGGGGCTCCCTCTGGTGGTTACTGCAGGTAGTGGGGCTGGCCGGATTGACAGAAGTCTGCCACCTGTGTTTGTGCCTCATCTTGTCTCACCGACAATATATGTTTGGGGGCTGTCTATTCCTTTGGGGTTCTACTCCGGGGCAGTTTAGATTTCACCTTTCTTGCTTTAGGCTTAGTTAGCTCTCGAATGAGATGCTGCTAACAGGTGTTAGCGTCTTCTTTTCCTTTGAGCGCTCAATGAGACTCTGTTCTAATTAGGACAGGCCGCAGCACACACAGGGATATATATATCCATACAAATTTCCATAACATCTGGCGTCTGGACGTGGGGCAGTGGACGAAACGCACGGGGACCCTGCTGACCGGAAAGACGGAGGTGTTGGCTAAGGCCTTGGCTCATGGGGACGGAGATTTGCGCAACTCCCAACTCCAAAAGTAAGGTAAGAAAATCTGGTTATCTTACCTGAATGTCCCCAGTGCCCAGTCCGGGTCTGTACCTCTAGCCGGTCAGGTGTGGTCACCACTGCATCCCAGTTAGTGTAAAAAGTTCACACCCTTATCCAAACCCTGGGATATAAGCCAAGTTGTCTGCTGCGTGTCCTGTATGTGTTTTGATCCAGGAGAGAGCTGGTGGAAACGGTGGCTGATTGTGCTTGTGGTTGCTGGGAAACCGATAACAGGACGTTGAATCTCTCTGGTTAAGTTAAGACGGTTCCCGTACATAACTGGGACAGGTGAGGCCCGGGTACGGATGGTTTTGGCTTGGTGAGGTATTACAGGTGAATCCCTCTGGGTAAGCTGTCACGGTCCCCGTGCAGGCACGGATAGTGTCAGTTTTAAGGAGGTATCACAGGTGAATCCCTCGGGATAGGCTGTCATGGTTCCCGCACACATACGGATGGTGTCAGCTTGGAGAGATATCACAGGCTGATCATTGGAGAGATTATCACAGTTCCCGAGTGCACGCGGATGGTGATAATCTAGTGGGGTATCACAGGGCCCGTCTTCCAGGACGGAGGGTGATACATCCCGGCGCCAACCTAAGCGCCTGGTGTGATTGGCAGTTATCGGTTACCAGAGCTGCTTGTACTACGGGTCACAAAACAAAGAGGACCTCGATTTCTTCCCAGACATCTATATGTGCACCAACCTGTGAATTCACTGCTGCTCTCCATGAAGATCTGAAGCAGAAAAAGTTTTTTTTTCTTTTTACACTTCCTCTCTTGCCCGTAGGGTGTGTCTCTGATATGTTTCATATTGTCACATCTGTTTTTGTGCAGTGTTTTCCGGTGATCAATTTTGCTTTTTGGTGAGGGTTTTAACTACAGTGTGAAGATTTTTGAGGAAAGCTTGGTTGCTTGAGCTGTATAAGCTGTATATGCTATTGTTCAGCGTGCCCTTTGTTTTCAGAGAAGCTGCTTAACTGAGATAGACGGGGCAGAGGAAAGGGGAAGTGTATGTCTTGCATCTGTGCACAGACATAAAAATATACATTGTTGGAGGTTGTACTGATTTTTGGATTTTTTTTATTTCTTTTCGGAGTGTTTTTACCAAGTTTTACCAACTTCTTGATTATTCTTTTTGTTTTCTTTTCCTAAACATTTTGGTTTTTTGCCTTTTTCTTTCCTTTTTTTAAGCAAGTTTTAGAAAGGGTTGTAAAGTTTTTGAAGTTTTAATCACCTTTTTTTTTTAAGTTTTTGGAATAGACACAGTAGGTATGATTCAGAAGGTTAAGTATTGTGAGAATCATGTGGGAATAGTGGATGAGGGCAGGTATATCTCACCCAGATTCCTTTCCTATGTGGCCTAGTCTGGTCAGTATCGCACCTGCTTGCTAATGAATAATGGGAGGTGGATATAAAAGGATGCCAGGTGGTTGTGTGAGGGTCTCAGCCTGGGAACACAGAGAGCCTGTCTGTGTGAGAGACACACGGGAGTGAAAGCAGTGCCCACTGCAAGTGTGGTTTGGCTGGACGGGAGAAGCCTGCCAGTTGGTAGTTAGGTTGTCCATTGTTTAGTTAGTGCCGGACAGGCAAGGATTTGTTTTATGTTTTATTTCCTTTTGCATTGCTTTCACCGTTAATAAACCTGACCCAGGGACAGTTACACCCGTATCCCAGCTCTGCGCCTGAGTTTCATGCTGAACGCACGTGACCTTTGACCCCAGCAAAGGCGATCCCGGAGTGTTTTATCACATTGTGGTGGAGAATGCGGGCATCATGTTGCAAGCATGAGCATGGAGGACGTGGTGAAAGCGCTGGTACAGTCCACCGCCGTCCAGCAAGAAGCTAATCGGGTGATGATGGCCCAGCTGAAGGAGTTGGTGGACATGACAGCTACCGATCGTTCGCTTCTCCAGCAGGTGGCACAGCGCCTGGCAACCTTACCTGAGGTTAACCTGGAAGCAGAGTCGAGAGTGATTCACGTGAGTCGGTACTGGCAGAAGATGACGACCGAAGATGACGTCGAGGCATACCTGACCACGTTTGAACGGACGTCGGTGCGAGAAAAATGGCCGAAGGCACCATGGGCCGGCCTGATTGCCCCGTTTCTTTCCGGTGAGGCCCAAAAGGCGTATTATGACTTGGAACCTGAAGCTGCGCAGGACTTTGACAAATTGAAAGCCGAGATCTTGGCCCGGCTGGGAGTGACGACCGCTGTCCGTGCACAGAGAGTGCATCAATGGACTTATCAGCCGGATAAACCACCGCGGTCACAGATGTTCGACCTGATCCATGTGACGAAGAAGTGGCTACAACCCGAGGTGTTGACAGCGCCAGAGATAATCCAGAGAGTCGTCATGGACAAGTATCTGAGAGCTCTACCGCCAGCCCTGAGGAAGTGGGTAAGCCATGGAAATCCTACGACGGCAGATCAACTGGTGGATCTGGTTGAACGTTACTCCGTGGCGGAAGGACTCCGAGACGACGCTACCCCACCTCGTTCTTCATCATCTCCACGTGGAACCGGTAAGACTGTTCCAGGGAGTAGGGGAGATGGAAAAATCCCTAAGACAGTGGGGGAGGAAAACGGGACTGCCCGCATTGCGAGGCCGAGAGTAACGAACTATGGTCTAAGTAATGGGCCCGTTAGGTGTTTCCGCTGCCAAGAGATGGGACATATTGCTGCAAACTGTCCGGTCACTACTGAACCCATGCAGTGCGACGTCACAGACTCTAAAAACCGCATGTCTATGGTTGCACGGGTAGTGAGTGTGAATGCCGGTCAAAAGGATGTGGAAAAACACTTGTGTGATTTAACTGTTGATGGCAAAAATGTGGTGGCATTGTTAGACTCGGGAAGTGTGGTGACTCTGGTGAAGGCCAGTCTGGTGTCAGCCCCGACTGGACCATCAGACAAATTTTCTGTAACGTGTGTGCATGGAGACACCTGTTCGTACCTCACCACGGTCATATGCATTACTACTTCCTATGGGTCTGTGCAACATAAAGTGGGACTCGTCCCGGCGTTATTGCATGATGTTATCCTGGGCCGGGATTTTCCCCACTTCTGGCAATTGTGGGAGAATCAGTTGATGCCCTCCGGTAATAGTGTACATGATTCTTCTCCTAGGGCACGTGGAGGTCTCGAACCCCTGGAAGATGTCTCCCCGGAAGACTCGGGGGAAGAGTCTGCGGGAAATGACCTGCAGTTCCCGTTTTCAGTCATGGCGGGTGATACGGAGGAGACCGGGGAAGAGGAGGAGGCCGACAGCCGTCCACCTCCCCGTTTGCCGGATTTAGAAGTTCAGAAAGATGACTTCCGAAGCGAGCAAATAAAGGATCCTACCCTTTCTCAGGCTAGGACAAATGTAAAAGTGATAAATGGGGTACCCGTAGAACCTGGCTCTAGGCTGGTATATCCTTACATGGTTCTGGAGAATGATTTACTCTATCAGATAGAGAAAAAGGGGGAAGCAACTATTATTCGTGCCAAAACCCTACCGGCGGCAGGTGCTGGACCTGGCCCACGGACATGTGATGGGAGGTCACCTGGGAGTCCAGAAAACCACCGAAAGGATATTACACTGTTTTGTTTGGCCAGGCATGCATCACGATATTCGTGTATATTGTGAGTCTTGTCCTGACTGTCAAGCCTCTGCACCTAAGCCCCGGTTCTGTAGCCCTTTGGTACCCCTACCTATTATTGAAGTCCCGTTTGAGAGGATTGGGATGGATTTAGTTGGGCCCCTTCCACGGTCTGCACGTGGACACCAACATATCCTGGTCATCTTGGATTATGCCACTCGTTACCCGGAGGCCATCCCTTTGCATAACACGGCCACCAAGACGATTGCCAAGGAACTGGTGCATGTGTTTAGTCGGGTCGGTATAACAAAACAGATACTCACCGACCAGGGGACCCCCTTTATGTCCAGGGTAATGAAGGAGCTCTGCCGATTGTTACAAATCGAACCGTTACGCACATCCGTGTATCACCCTCAAACAGACGGGTTGGTCGAACGGTTCAATAAAACTCTGAAGCAGATGCTGAGAAAGGTGATAGACAAGGATGGGAAGAACTGGGACTATTTACTTCCGTATTTGCTTTTTGCCATCAGGGAAGTACCTCAGTCTTCCATGGGATTCTCGCCTTTCGAGTTATTGTACGCCCGACGTCCTCGCGGACTGTTAGACGTTGCAAAAGAAACCTGGGAGGGTCAGGTCACACCGTTTAAAACAGTGATAGATCACGTCACACAAATGCAGGACCGTATTGCGGCTGTTATGCCTATCGTCAAAGAACACATGATACAGGCTCAAGGAGCCCAAAAAAGAATCTATGATAGGGGCGCCAAGATCCGTACGTTTGCATCCGGAGATAGGGTGTTGATCCTGGTCCCCACGGTGGACAGTAAGTTCCTGGCAAAGTGGCAGGGCCCCTTTGAAATTAAGGAAAGAGTTGGTGAAGTAAACTACAAAGTATACCAGGCAGGTAAACGGAAACCTGAACAGATTTATCATGTAAATCTGATAAAACCCTGGAAAGATCGGTCTGCCTTGTCAGCGGAGCTGGCCCGTCCCGTCTGCTCGCATACCGTACCGGAGGTACGGGTTGCAGAGACTCTCTCGGAGCGGCAAAAGACTGAGGTCAGGCAGTTTCTACTTCACAACCAAAAGTTTTTCTCAGAAAAACCCGGGCAGACTACGCTAATGAAACATGACATTGTAACGGAACCTGGTGTCACAGTTCACGTAAAGCCCTACCGAATCCCGGAAGCGCGCCGTGAAGCCGTTTCCCGAGAAGTGAAGGCAATGTTAGAGTTAGGTGTCATTGAGGAATCAAACAGTGCTTGGTCCAGCCCGATTGTGCTAATTCCTAAACCGGATGGCACCATCCGGTTCTGCAAAGACTTCAGGAAACTGAATGCGGTCTCAAAATTTGATGCCTACCCTATGCCCCGGGTCGACGAGTTAATAGATCGGTTAGGAAAAGCCTGGTATATTACGACCCTAGACCTAACAAAGGGGTATTGGCAGATCCCTCTGGCGGAGGATGCCAGAGAAAAGACGGCATTTGCTACCCCAGAGGGTCTATTTCAGTATGTGTATATGCCGTTTGGACTGCACGGAGCACCGGCGACCTTCCAGAGACTGATGGATCGAGTCCTGAGGCCACATAGGCAGTACGCTTCGGCCTATTTGGACGACATTGTCATTTACAGCTTGGACTGGGAGACTCATCTCCAGAAAGTACAAGCTGTGATTGACGACCTGTGGGAGGCAGGTCTAACCGCGAACCCCAAGAAATGTCACATCGGGCTAGAAGAAGCCCGGTATTTGGGGTATGTAATTGGGAGGGGTGTTGTTAAACCCCAGGTTAATAAGATTCAGGCGGTTCAGGACTGGCCACAACCTGTCAACAAGAAGCAGGTGCAAGCCTTCCTGGGGATCGCCGGCTATTATCGCTGGTTCATACCCAATTTTGCAGCCATCGCTGCCCCCCTGACGGATCTTACAAAAGGGAAAGACTCCATCATGATTAAATGGAGTTTAGCGGCTGAAGAAGCCTTCCATAGCCTAAAACGGGCACTTTGCTCTCAGCCCGTACTGGTGACTCCGGACTTCCGCAGCGAGTTTGTGGTACAAACGGATGCCTCTGATACCGGTATCGGGGCCGTACTCTCACAAGTGAGGGACGGAGTGGAACACCCAGTCCTCTATCTCAGCAGGAAGCTGAATAAACACGAGCAAAGGTATGCAATCGTAGAAAAAGAGTGCCTCGCCATTAAGTGGGCTCTAGAGGCCCTCAAATATTACCTGGTGGGCCGAAAGTTCAGGCTGATCACTGACCATGCCCCTCTCAAGTGGATGCACTTGAACAAGGAACGGAATAGCCGGGTGACCCGGTGGTTCCTTGCCCTGCAGGCCTACACTTTTACGGTGGAGCACCGCCCAGGGGTACAGATGGGAAATGCAGATGCCCTGTCTCGAGTGCACTGTTTGGCGGGTGTCATTGCTCGACCGGAGTGGTCTTGTGACGGACTCAGCTCCTGCTGAGCCCATTTTTTGAGTGGACCCTCTGGGTCGTGGCACCCACCCACCGAGGGCGAGCTGACCTTGTGAGAATCCACCCCCTATACAGGGAGTGTCAGGGGCAAGACCAAGGGGGTGAGCCACCACGACTGCTGGGACCAGACGGCCGGCTCAGGGGACACTAGACGAGTGTCTGACGACAAGGACGAGCAGGAAGCAAGACGAGACTAGACGTAGGTGCAAGGTATCTTCATTAGAATAACACAAGATCACATACAGAGAAAACAAGCAAAACGTGCAAGGTGCGCGCGTGGGCACGACATGGTCCATAAAATGGTACGTGCCAGATGGCACGCCTAGGCACAGGTAATGGCATGATGGCATCGGACTCCGGACTGCTGGCAAACCGACAGGGTCCAGGGATCAGGCTGCGGACGTCAGCTCCGGACATCAGGCCGCAGTCATCTGGTTCCGGACCTCTGGCAACGGTCGGCAGGTTCCGGGCATCCGGCAGGCAAACCAGGGTTCAGGCAAGGAGGCACGACAGATATCCAAGCAGGGTGCGTGTTTAGGGAACACGCCAAGGTCCAAGGCTAGGTGCGTGTGTAGGGAACACGCCAAGGTCCAAGGCTAGGTGCGTGTGTAGGGGACACGCCAGGGTCCAAGGCTAGGTGCGTGTGTAGGGGGACACACCAGGGTTCAAGACTAGGTGCAAGGCAAGGTGCGTGTGTAGGGGACACGCCAGGGTTCAAAGCGAGGTGCGTGTGTAGGGGACACGCCAAGGTACAAGACAGAGTGCGTGTAGAGACACGCCAAGGTACAAGACAGAGTGCGTGTAGAGACACGCCAAGGTACAAGACAGAGTGCGTGTAGAGACACGCCAAGGTACAAGACAGAGTGCGTGTAGAGACACGCCAAGGTACAAGACAGAGTGCGTGTAGAGACACGCCAAGGTACAAGACAGAGTGCGTGTAGAGACATGCCAAGGTACAAGACAGAGTGCGTGTAGAGACACGCCAAGGTACAAGACAGAGTGCGTGTTGAGACACGCCAAGGCACAGGACAGAGTGCGTGTTGAGACACGCCAAAGTACAGGACAGAGTGCGTGTTGAGACACGCCAAAGTACAAGGTACAAGACAGAGTGCGTGTAGAGACACGCCAAGGTACAAGACAGAGTGCGTGTAGAGACACGCCAAGGTACAAGACAGAGTGCGTGTAGAGACACGCCAAGGTTCAAGGCAGGGTGCGTGCTAGAAGCGACGCCAGGGTTCAAGGCAGGGTGCGTGCTAGGAGCCACGCAGGGGGCACAAGGAAGGGCTGCGTGCTAGGAGCCACGCAGGGGGCACGCCACACTGGCCAGTACACACAGCTGTACACAAACACGTGGCACTTACCACGGCACAGGAGACGGCCAAGGGGAACCCACGCCGGGGTTCAATGCAAGGACAAGGCAGGGAACAAGGCAAGGAACACAAGCAGAAACAGAGCCAGGTCAGAGCGAGGACAGAGTCTAGCAGCGGAGCGTAGGCAGAAGCCCAGAGCCGGGCCAAGGAAAGACCTTGGGACTAGACAAAGAAACGAGGACTAAGGAGAGGAGAAATGGTGCGTGTGCCAGGGAGCACTACAGAGCACCATAGGAGAGAGCGAGGCAGAGCAAGCAAAGACTGAGACCATAGGGAGGAACACAAAGCAAGGAATAGCAAGGCAGAGAACACAGGGAGGACTACAAGTCAAAGCATAGCAAAAGCAAGACATGGCAAAACAGGCGAGGCAGAGAACAAAGGAAGGACTACAAGTCAAAGCATAGCTAAGGCGAGACATAGCAAAACAGACTAAGACAAAGAACAGCAGAAGGACTACAAGGCAAAGCAAGGCAAAGACAAACATGGCACGAGAGACAACACAAGACAAGAGGCGGAATACGAGCACGGAGCGTGTGCAGAGACACACTACAGAGCAAAGTGCAAGGGCACAGAATAGAGGGAGCGACCCCACAGACCCAGAGCCTTGCAGGGAAGCAACACAATAATCAGGCCCTGAGCATAGGAAGAGGCGGCCTGATATAGGGCATAGCACCTCCTCCTCCAGGTCAGGACCAGGGGAGAACTTCCGGGATTCTAGACATGACGAGATGATAGCAGAACCAGACAGTGCAGGATCTTAGGAAACGTCACATGATCAGGGTTTCAGACATGACGAGATGATCACCGAACCAACCAGTGCAGGATCCTAGGAAGAACACATGATCTGGGATTCTAGACATGACGAGATGATTGCAGAACCAGACAGTGCAGGATCTTAAGAAACATCACATGATCAAGGACTCCAGACATGACGAGAAGATCACAGAAGGCAGAGCAGAAACGCAGGCATCCTGCAGCTCAGAGATGAGGTGAGTCTGCACACTGCTCTAGGGAACATGCAGGACAGCAGACAAAACATGCGCATGCACATCGCTCCAGGAGTTCTTGAGACAGACATGGCAGACGTGACAGGTTTGAGCAGAGGGGGGGATATGTGAGAATCATGTGGGAATAGTGGATGAGGGCAGGTATATCTCGCCCAGATTCCTTTCCTATGTGGCCTAGTCTGGTCAGTATCGCACCTGCTTGCTAATGAATAATGGGAGGTGGATATAAAAGGATGCCAGGTGGTTGTGTGAGGGTCTCAGCCTGGGAACACAGAGAGCCTGTCTGTGTGAGAGACACATGTGAGTGAAAGCAGTGCCCACTGCAACTGTGGTTTGGCTGGACGGGAGAAGCCCGCCAGTTGGTAGTTAGGTTGTCCATTGTTTAGTTAGTGCCGGACAGGCAAGGATTTGTTTTATGTTTTATTTCCTTTTGCATTGCTTTCACCGTTAAAAAACCTGACCCAGGGTCAGTTACACCCGTATCCCAGCTCTGCGCCTGAGTTTCATGCTGAACCCACGTGACCTTTGACCCCAGCAAAGGCGATCCCGCAGTGTTTTATCACATTATGTTGATTTACAGGGGCAGCTTTTAGGCTGCACATGGCATGATGTATTGAAAGGAAAAAGGGAAGCTAGTTAGTTGAAGCTGAATTGCTGTCTGCGTTTTATAAAGTAGCAGCGGACTTACAGTAGAAGGTACTAAGAGTTATGTGAACAGGAAAGGATTATTTTTACGTTTACAAGATAGGAAGAGGTGTTTTCAGTGGAATTTAAACCTGTGCCGCTTGTGAGGCACCCCGCTTCCCCCCCCCCAGGGAGAAGGCACCACAAGTCCAAGCATGCCCTCTTTGACTGCAGAAAAGGGGAAGGAATCTGCTCCTCCCTCCCTCTCCTCTCTCCCCTCTCTTTCTCTTCCCTCCTCCCATCTCTCTCTCTCCCCCTTCCATCTCCTCTCCTCCCTCATTTTCTCCTTCTCCTCCTTTTCTATCCTCTCCACCCTCGTCTATCTCTCCTCCTTCCTCATCCCCCTCGTCTTCTCTCTCTCCTCCTCATCTGTCACCTTCTTCCTCTCCTCCCTCATTTCTCTTTCCTCCTCCTCATCTTTCCACTTTCTCCACCACCCCTCCCTGCTCCTTATGCTCTCCCCCCCACCTCTCAGTTCATTGTCACCAGCTGGGCCAGTGCCAAATCCAGACACTGAGGTGTCCCTATCTAAAGAGCCAGCTATGATACCGGGAGAAGAAAGTGATAATCTCCCTACACAAAACACCACAGGTGCCCCCCGATACAACAGCCAGCAGAGCCCACAGCTCCATCAGTGTCTGCAACTGCTGGGTCTGAAAATGAGGAACCTAAGTGCCAGACAGAGCTGCCAGCATTTACATCACTATCAGTGCAGCCTCAGAAGGGGGGAGCATCGTCACACAAAAAGGCAAACACACAATGTCACAGTTTTTCCTCTGATGAATATAAAGAGGTGACATCATATATGCTGCCAAGTACTAGGGGAATAAACCCTCAGGCACCAAGTAGGCAGGGGCAGATAGAGCCAGAACCCATACACTATGTGCCCTTCACCCCTAGTAAGGTGTTCAGTATTCTAAATAATCTGCCAGACCCAGATATGGACCCCATTCCATTTTACCAAAGAATGCAGCAGAGCAGCATACATATGCTGCAACCTGGATTGATCTCTGGTCCATAATGGAAATAAAAGCAGGTGAAACACTCTGGCCAATCATGAAGGAACACTTTAAGCTTCCATCAGAATTAGATGTGCACTCCTGGGAGTCAGGATCAAAGCTAAATGAGCAGCTCAGAGAGTGGGCCAAAGCCAGTCAAGCACTTAGCCTTCATGACATGAGCCAAGCCAAGGCAGAGTCTGTAGACAAGTTTCATGGCAGAGTGAGGCAAGTATTCCAAGATTTAGGCTTCACTATTCATGATCAGATACACAGACAAATGTTGGCACAGGCCTCTGTGCATGGACTAAGAGAACCAATCAAGAAACTGCTGATAGTGGCCAGGCCTGAGTACAGGTCAAGAGCAGTAGAGACCCTGCTCACAGTAGCCAAAAGAATTGAGTCCCACCCAGGAGTGCGGAAGACAGCCCCTTCTATGATGGCCACCGATGTGGAACAGCAACCACCCTACAGGGACAGGAGACACATCAGGTGTTACAACTGTGGCATCCTTGGCCATTTCCGGAACCAGTGCACAGTACCACGGCAACCCAGGACATCACGCAGAGGAATAGGCCAAGCAAGAAACACAGGAAGCAGTGAAGAACCCTGTCCATAGGACAGAGGCAAGCCAGGTCCGCAAGACATCACGCCCCTGACATGTGAAACCCCAATACCTCAAATCACTGGGGATTGTCATATCTTTCCTTGTGGACACTGGTGCAGTCAGAGGTGTGATGAGGCATGTGGAACGCCCCGACCCCACCTGCCTATCAGAACACTCTGTGTCTTGTGTGGGGATTGAAGGTCAAGTCAGACATTCCCAGCTTACAAGCCCCTGAGCTGTAAAAACAGCCAGGACACTCCATCCCATTCCAGTTTATGATGGAGACCTGCCCAGTAAACCTGATGGGAGCAGACCTACTGCAGGAGCTGAAGGTGACCAAAGTGTTGCAGGAGATGTGACATGACATTTTCTCCACCTCTGACCCAAGAAGAATCAATCATGCTGGTGGCCCTACAAGAGCCTCAAAACAACTGGGGCAAGCCTACCCAAGGAGGTGCTGGACATAGTACCCGAAAGCCTATGACCCAAGGGAGACTTCAAGTTGCGCCAGTTTGGGTGTCACTCAAGTCTGGAACCCCGTACCCACATAAGGTCCAGCAACCCCTGTCCATCACCCTGAGTCAAACTGTCTCTGATCAACTGGAGGTCTAAGTTGAACCACTGTTCAAGAAACGGCTTAAGAACTTTGGCATGGGCCAAGAAATTTTCGACCCAAAGGGACCTTACCCGCTTTGTGAAAAGGCTGCGCTGCTTCCGGCTCCAGCGCCAGAGGATCATCTTGGACGAGATTCTGAAGGTGCTCCCTGAAGTTTATCCCGGCCCTGGACCAGAAGACAGCCACTCAGCTTTACAAACTGGTACACAAATGCTGACCTGAGGCCAAGCTGGGTGAAAGGAACGGCTGCTGGCTGGTAAAGAAGACATCCCAGCAAAAAGACCCCCTGTGATCAGAGCAGGGGTTACCACAATGACCACCTTGGTGGAGAGCAAGAAAGCTCAGCTGGATGTCATCTCTGATGAAGAGGACCCCAGTAAACGGCTAGTTTTCCTGCCGGCTCTGTGACAGAAGATGGGAGTCCCTCACGGCATTGTGAAGAGCAATGCCAGACTCTGCCGCCTCATCCATAGGAATCCTCATGCAGTCCCAGCTTTTCTTGATCAAGGGGAAGACTGTGAAAGGAGAACCAGCCAGGTTCAGAATGGTGCATGACCTGAGGGCTGTGAACGAAGCAACCGTGTTTGAAACCCCAGTTGTGCCAGATCTGCACACTCTGCTGTCAAACGTGCCAGCCACAGCAACAGTGCTCACGGTGATGGATCTGTCCAATGCTTTCCTCAATGTTCCCCCTTCACCTGGACGGCTAGTTCCTGTCTACCTTCACACACCAGGGGGTTGCAGAACACATGGACAGTGATGCCCAAGAGGGCCCAGAACAGCCTTTCACAGCCCACCAAAGCATTGTCCTCCATTCTTGTCAACTGGATCGCAGAACATGCAGAAGTTATCAACATCGTTACCTGCACAGCCCTTTCCTTATCTCTTCTACTCTACCTGGTGGAGCAGCAACGCAAGTCCTGGAAAACAGAGTCCAGTGGTGTCAAAAGCAAGTTACGTTCCTGAGATACTGTATTGCCCGCCAGACGAAACGCTTGATGGATGACCGGAAGACCACTGAGGAGAGGCTGGCTCCCCCAAAGACTCCGAAGATGCTGCAGGCCTTCCTTGGTCTAGTTTCGCACTGCAGAACTTGGATCCCTGGTGCTCCAGTCTTAATGCAGCCTCTGTACGATTGCATCAACGCAACCCCGTTCCTCCTGTTGTTTTCAGCCTTCATCTCATACAGGAAACTGAAAGACTCCATAGTCTTTGCTCCAGCTCTAGGCCTCCCTGACTACGAGAAGCCATTCCGTCTTTACCAAATGGAAAAAGAAGGCCATGCTACTGGCGTCCTAAAACAGACCAACGGAGGAAAATCAGAGGCCTCTAGGCTACCTCTCAGCCCGCCTGGATCCAGTTGCAAGGGGGGCCCCCTCCTGCATGAAAACAGTATTTGCAGCGCACGCCCTCCTGGACAAGGTTGCTGACGTCATTCTTGGACAACCACTAGAGATCCTCTCTCCACCAAAACATCTCTTCGCCGCCCTTCAGTGCTCTCAGCTGTTGCCTGACTCTACTCCCACTCCCAAGGGGGGATGTGGATACATCTTCCACCGCCACTCTACTCCCACTCCCAAGGGGAGATGCAGATACGGACTCTTCAGAACAAAATCTGCAGGATACAGTAGAGGGCTCCAGTTTTGCAGATGATGAAGGACAAAACTGCAAACGTCTATACCGATTCCAGGTACTCAAAAGGCATAGCACACGAATTTGGACCCATCTGGGCTGCAAGAGACTTTATCATAGCAAGCGGGACAACCGTGAAGAATCATGGAGCCATCAGGGACCTGCTGGATGCTCTCCAACTTCTAAAAGTGGTGGCAGTGTTAAAGGTCAAGTCACATGGAAAACTGAACACAGTAGAGGCACGGGGTATCGACATGGCAGACGTGGCAGTCAAAGAAGCAGCCAGAGGAAGACAATATGGAAAAGTGAGAGAGGTCGTAGAGCCGGATGGCTACTACATGACGACTGAAGACAAGAAAACCTGAAACCTGACAAAAAATGACATTCTGGGTAGACATGAGCAACTTTGCCTTTTTTCGGGTCGAGTCGGGATTCATGAAACCCGACTTTCGCAAAAGTCGGGTCGAACGCAATCGGCCGATTATCATGAAAAGTCGAAGGCCGACTGAAACATGAAACCCAATGCAAGTCAATGGGGAAGAAAAGGTGGCAGTGAGTGGAGGGCAGGAAACTGTTAGGAACAGCGGAACGCACTAAATAAAAATAAATAAAAAAGTGCGTTCGCCGCTCGGGGTCCACCGTGCAGTAGGTGTTACACCGCTGCTAGGTAATGATAGAGGAGCAATATGGCGGTGTGATGCGCATGGGTTCAACTTCACCAGGAGTGCGCAGAGTGGGCTCTGTTCACACACAGAGGTGCCGCAACAATAACATACAAAATGCTGAACCTGTTAGAGACACAGGCCTCAGGTAAATGCACACACGGTATCTGGTCACAGGAGCAGGACCCAAGACAGAGGAACTGCGTCCCTCTAGACCTACCATGGGTGCGGTGTCGCTTCTGTGAACGCAAAGAAGGGCTGCAACTGCAGCGTGGCGTATGACACTGCCGCTCGACGACAAAGCCAGAAAGCAAGCGCAATGTCGGACGCTAGCGTAGCGGTGCGGTGTGCACAGTGGCTTAAGGCTGGCCACTGACTGGCGCTGACTGCTAAACTAATTCCCAATCCACATGCGTAATATCAGAGGGAAGGGGTTTTATAATGAGTCAGTCACCAGAACCATACATCCTTCACCATTCACACATAGCAAGTATAGTCTATACTAGCGCATGGCCGGAAGGGACCTTCCAGATCTCCGAGATGGACCAATGAGATCTGGAGCAGGACCTGGGCACATGACTCCCAATCTCCAATGGGAGATCGTTTCATGAGCATGCCCAGTATGAGCACAGAGGAACTTAGTCTCTGGAGCGGTCTGCTGCAAAGTAATCTTCTCTGCAGTAGATAGACAGCAGGACACCGCAGAATGTGAGGCTCTGGATTTCTGCAGAGCAGACGCAGAAACCTGACGCCTAACATTACCCCCCTCCTAGGGCCCCCTCCCCTGTGAGCCTTCCAATCCACCACCTTGTGCCCATCAGAGGCATAGGCCTCAGACTCCTCCGAAGGCAAGTCTGATGTCCCGGTAGGTGACACAGAAAACCGGGACACGTGGAAGGTATCAGAGGCGGCAAGATCACCAGGTTTAAGAAGGGACACGTGGGAGACAACGGGAGCGGCAAAACCTCCCGGAGCATAAGTTGAAGTGGAACGCCATGGTGTGTCGGCGGACGTCTCCACTCTCTGTTTAAGGAGGCTAACCCGAGCACATGAGGCGCATGCCTGAATATATTTTCTAATGTCCCGAGCCCTGTGCGGCCACGAATAAGACCCTGCCAGGAGTTTTGTGGTCTGCATGTAGCCACAGTGACCACCCGCCCTGGACGCGTGTGCCCACGCGAGAACCTTCGGCCAAAGGCGAGGGGGGACAAAGGTCTTGCCCGGCGGCACAGAGTTTGGCCATTGCGGGGCCCCGTTATCCTGGGGAACAGCGTGTTGACAATGGTAACTGCAAATAGAGTTTTGTGCCGGACGCACCTTGAAAACGGCGCGAGACACCTCCATGGGCTCTGGGAGTGGAGTCTCTGGCTCGGGTGGTTCCAGAGGCTCAAAAAAGTTGGGAGTCGAGGTAACCTTCCGTTTGGATTGAGCACGCTCCAGGCTGCGCTCCGAAAAACGGAGATCAATGCTCGTGGAAATGGTAATCAGCTCTTCCAAACTTGCAGGAACCTCTCAGGTAGAGAGAGCATCCTTAACATGCTCCGCCAAACCTCTCCAAAACACAGGGATGAGGGCTTTGTCAGACCACTCCAGCTCGGAAGTGTCCGAAAACGAACGGCATACTGACTAACCGAGAGGGATCCCGGATGTCAAAGCGAGTAGCTGAAGAGAGGTGTCGTGTGTGACCCGTGGTCCCAGGAAGACCTGCTTAATAGCTGTTAGAAACTGAGCAGCGGTCCGAACCTCTGGGTCACCACGCTCCCATAGTGGCGTAGCCCACTCCAACGCCTTGCCCAACAGAAGGGAAACAATAAACCCTACCTTGGCCCGTTCCATAGGGAATCGCACAGCCAGTAACGCCAGCTGGATAGAGCACTGGCTGACGAAACCCCTACATGAGGCGCCATCGTCAGAAAATTTATCGGGTAACTGTCGGTGCGTGGGAGGACGTGGACATACGTGAAACCGCCTCTGCGATCGCCTTTACAGCAGCCTCCGAAGACTTCGCCGCTGCAATAACACTCTCAAGAGTAGTCAACCGGCCCTCTAGCTGGCGAATGCATTGATGGAGTTGCTGTTGATCTGCCATTACTAGCCAGACCATGGCGCTAGTATAATGTTAGGAACAGCTGAACGCACTAAATAAAAATAAATAATAAAGTGCGTTCGCCGCTCGGGGTCCACCGTGCAGTAGGTGTTACACCGCTGCTAGGTAATGACAGAGGAGCAATATGGCGGTATGATGCGCATGGGTTCAACTTCACCCGGAGTGTGCAGAGCGGGCTCTGTTCACACACAGAGGTGCCGCACCAAAACATACAAAATGCTGAACCTGTTAGAGACACAGGCCTCGGGTAAATGCACACACGGTATCTGGTCACAGGAGCAGGACCCAAGACAGAGGAGCTGGGTCCCTCTAGACCTACCGTGTGTGCGGCATCGCATCTGCGAACGCCAAGAAGGGCTGCAACTGCAGCATGGCGTAGGACACTGCCGCTCGACGACAAAGCCAGAAAGCAAGCGCAATGTTGGACGCTAGCGTAGCGGTGCGGTGTGCACAGTGGCTTAAGGCTTCTCACTGACTGGCGCTGACTGCTAAACTAATTCCCTATCAACATGCGTAATATCAGAGGGAAGGGGTTTTATAATGAGTCAGTCACCAGAACCATACATCCGTCACCATTCACACATAGCAAGTATAGTCTATACTAGCGCATGGCCAAACAGTCATGCGTGCTTTTTATAGCCGTGCGGGACCTTCCAGATCTCCGAGATGGACCAATGAGATCTGGAGCAGGACCTGGGCACATGACTCCCGATCTCCAATGGGAGATCGTCTCATGAGCATGCCCAGTATGAGCACAGAGGAACTTAGTCTCTGGAGCGGTCTGCTGCAAAGTAATCTTTTCTGCAGTAGATAGACAGCAAGAGACCGCAGAATGTGAGGCTCTGGATTCCTGCAGAGCAGACGCAGAAACCTGATGCCTAACAGAAACACAACTACAGTGCCCATTTTAATGCCCAAAACATCAATTCTTATTACTTAAGCTTGTCAACCTTAATTTACTTTATAATAACAGTTAGACATTGAAAACTGGGGGTTATTTGGCTAAAGTTGTGGGGGGGTAGGGCTGGCTCCAGATTTTCATGGGCCCAGGGCCAAAGAGTGTCACTGGGCTCCTTTAACACATGCCATAATTCATGATCCTCTGATACGACAGAGAAATAGCGGTATAGTACAATGAAAAATACTTCACTTCTTACATCACATGACTGATATCCATTTTAAATTCTCCAATAGCTCCAAAAACAGACAGTATATTACTCCATATAGTATTATGGCCACCGTATAGTGCGCCATACAGAGTAATGAGGCCCATATACTTCTCCATACAGAATCATTGGTCCCATATAATGTTCGATACAGTATATGATGAGCTTCACATAATGCTACAGTATATGTTGGTCCCCATGGATGAAGCTCCACTGTGTTATGGGCCCAAATAATGCTCCATATATAATGGGCTCCATTTCTAATGCTCCAGTGTATAATGGGCCCTGTACATGCTGCCCCAGTGTCTGATGTCCACCTTTGGAATGCTCCAGTGTATGGTGGGCCCCATATATCATTCTCCAGAGTTTAGTGCTCCCCCATAATTGCTCCCAACCTTTAAAACAATTAAATAAGTCTCCTCGCTAGGAAATCCCTGTACTAGTCTGGACTCCTCGCCGTCCCCATCTTCCATCTCTCTGCACTTGGACTGTTTAGGCAGAGGGCGTACAGACGTGATGTCATCGCGCTCTCTGACCAGAATGTCACTGTCAGGAAACGCGGAAGACGTCACGGCGGTGGAGCAGGGAGAGGTAAGTATTTCAACTTTGCAAGTGCTGTGATACTGAGCAAGCAGGGGGGGCCCACTCGTTGGCGACGGCACTGGCACAGAGCCCCTCATAGTACGGCGGTGTGTGGCGGTGTGTCTGACGGCGGGTGGGCGTTCCCACTGGCAGAGACACTTTTGCGTACTATGAGGGGCCCTGTGCCAGGGCCATCGCCCATGAGTATGCCCCCCCACACCTGCTCAAGGAACCTGCACTTTCATCTGCACCTTCCTCTTTGTCATCATGTAAGGTGGTATAGTATGCAAGAAGGGGAACTTGAGTTTCATCAGGGTCAGATTCTGGCTGTGTAGAGTGCGAGGGGAATGTAGTGGTCTGGGTCAATGTACCAGCAGAATCATCTAGCAGTGGCTGGGCATCAGTGCACTTGTGGCGCCCCCAGGAGTACGGTCACCACAGTGGCATTACCTTCCTCCTAGGGAGTGTGATGTCATGCTTGGGAGCAACGAAGGATCTCTCTAGCAGTTAAACCAACACACAACACAGTTCCCACTCCAGGCCAGCAGGGAGAACTCTGAACCTGACTGCTGAGGAGCTGCTCTCTGTGGTCAGGATGAGGGAAGTTAGGGCAGTCTGTGAAGGGAAGGGGAAGTGTGTGGACATGAGAAGGGGAGCTGGAGGATGAGCAGAGTTAAGGCACAGACACAGACGCTCTCAGGCTCAGTATGGATTACAACACAATATAAAAAGCCGTAAAACGGTAATGGACCTGAAGCGTACAGCTGTATACAGTGTAGGGGTCATTGTCAATCTCAGTATTTATTTCCAGAGTCAGAAACAGACTCTCACTTGGTCAGTTTGGATTAGACCAGAATATAAAAACCAGTAAAGGGGTAATGTATCACAAGCGTAGAGCTGTATACAGTGTTGGGGTAATTTTAAAATCTACATATAAATTGCAGGAGTAACCCACAGACTCTCACATGCTCAGGATGGATCACACCACAATATAAAAAGAAGATCCGCAAGAAATAATCACACATGTGGGCCAATGTTCCAGGTGTCAATGATACACTTAGAGTGGTGGGTGGAGGAGGAATTTCTGGCAGAAAGGGTACAGTATCACCAGATACCAGGTATATATAGCATAGTCTAAACATTAAAAATATATTTCTATATATCAGGAGTAGTGTTGAGCCACCCCACTAGTGTTCGAGTTCGGTTCGGTTCGTCGAACAGGAGGCAAGTTCGTCGAATATTCGTCGAACATTCGACAAACACTGTCGAACCCCATTAAAAACAATGGCAGACAAACACAAACACATGCAAACACATAGAAAACACATGCTAAACACCTTAAAAGGTGTCCCATTGCAGACAAAATGCTCAGAAGACACAAATAACATATGGAAAAGGGCAACTACATATAGAAAAGAGGTGTAGGAGTAAAAAAAATTCTAAAATTATAAAATCGAAGACGATCATCTACCGTCGGACTTCCCACCATAAATTATGCCAACTGCCGATCGGGCGGCGTTATTCCCACGACCCTCCGAACAGCGTCCATGAAGGCAAAGTGTTTGGTTTACGGGGGCAGTATGGTTGCAAAGCTGAACCTTAAAGGAATGTCCAGAAGGGCCCCACCACAAGGAGTGGAGCCTGCGGCTTAATTGGACTCCACACGGGCAACCTCAACTATGCCAGCCACGGAAAGGATGGACAGATTGCAAGCTTTCTCAATTCTGTGGGTGGTGGTGCATGGCGGTTTTTAGTTGTGTTAGCGATTTGTCAGCTTAATTCCGTTAATGAACGAGACTCCGGCATGCCCCCGTGGTCCGTGTCCAGCTTACTAGAGGGACACGCGAGGCTCTGGCACGCAAGATCGAGCAATAACAGGTCTGTCATGCCCTTACATGTCCGGGGCTGCACGCGCGCTACACTGAAAGGACCAGTGTGTGTCGCTTACAGGTGCGGATAACCTGCTGAACCCCGTTAGTGATGGGGATCTGGGATTCCAATTCTTCCCCGCGAACGAGAATTTCCCAGTAAGTGCAGGTCAACCGGAGTTCCGGAATTAGGCCTAACCGGCATTCCAGAAAGAATGTGCAAGAATTAAGTGTCCAAACCACAGGTGCTGTAGCTTGCTTAACAGCTGGGCTCCTCTGCTGAGTAGCACACAGTTCTTACATAAACAGGCGGCATAGCTTGGTTCACGGGTGAGCAACTCTGCTGAGTAGCAGACAGTGCTTACATAAACAGGCGGCATAGCTAGGTTCACAGGTGGGCTCCTCTGCTGAGCAGTAGACACAGGTACTAGGCCCAAAGTATTGACTGGGCTAAATGGAGTTAAAAAATGGTTCTTACATAAACAGGCGGCACAGCTTGGTTCACGGGTGGGCTCCTCTGCTGAGTAGCAGACACAGTTACTAGGCCCAAAGTATTAACTGGGCTAAATGCAGTCAAAAACTGTTTTTTTCATAAACAGGCGGCATAGCTAGGTTCACGGGTGGGCTCCTCTGCTGAGTAGCAGACAGTGCTACAAGGCCCAAATGGATTTTCTGGACAAGATGCGGTAAAAAATTATTAGAAACACACACGGTGTAGCTCCTTGACAGGTGTACTACACCGCTGGCTACCAGACACCGCTACTATGCCATGAAACTGTCTATTAACATTGAAAACCATTATTAATGTGAAAATAAAGTTACACTTTTGGTGAACGAACCGTTCTCGAACGGAACCTCAAACAGCCGAATTTTAAGCAAAGCGTTCGAGTTCGACGAACGGCCTGAACACCGCAAAAAACAGCTCGAATTTGAACTTGGCGAACAGTTCGACTCGAACACCGCTCATCTCTAATCAGGAGGCAGACTCAAACGGTCTCAGGCCCAGTATGGATTCAAAAAGATTGTAGAAAACTGAGAATGGTACAGTATCACCGGATACCAGGTATATATAGCATAGTTTACACATTAAAAATCTATGTGTATATATCAGGAGGCAGACTCAGATGGTCTCAGGCCCAGTATGGATTCGACAAGATTGTAGAAAGTTGAGAAAGGGTACAGTATCACCGGATAACAGGTATATATAGCATAGTTTAAACATTAAAAATCTCTGTGTATATTTCCGGAGTCCGACAAAGACACTCACAGCCTCAGTATGGATTAGACAAGAATCTAAAAAGTAGAAAAAGGGTAATGGATTCAAAGCGTACGCCAGTATACACTGTTGGGGTATTTTTAAATCTTCATATATATTTCAGTCTCAGTAAGACAGTCCAGACACTCCGCAAGAGGAAACGAGATGGATACAAGTACAGACGGAAAGTCGAGTGATTGCAAAAATGTTGAAATTACTAATCACGGGACAAACTCCCGGGAGAATTCTCAGAGGTGATGCTGACCCTCAATTACTTTGTCTGTGGAGACAGCGAAAACAGTTCTTTGTGAAGAAAGGGTTGCTGTATCACAGTACCATGGATCCCATCACCGTTACTCATCTCCATCAAATTGTGATCACAGGGAGAGATGTAGACATGGTCCTCACTGCCTATCATGATCTGTCAGGTAACTTTGGAGTGCAAAAGACAGAAGCCACAGGCAATTCTACTGGATTGGCGTGAGAAGACACATTTAAAAATGTGGGCAGGAATGTCACACGTCTGTGAGTAGGAAAACTGTGAAAGCTGATGATAAATCACCACTGCATCTCATTGTGAGTCGATGTTCATAACAAATGGAAGCCATTGATCATCTGAAGATAGAGCCCAGCAGGACAGGGCATAGCTACGTCTTAACCATCATCTATCAGTTCACCAAATTTGTAGTGGCAGTCCCAGTGAAGGATTTAACAGCCCAGACTACACAGCGGTGGAGCAGGGAGAGGTAAGTATTGCAAGTGCTGGGGCCCTGAGCAAGCAGGGGGGGCCCACTCGTGGGCGGCGTACTGGCACAGGACCCCTCATAGTACGCCGGTTCGTCTGACTGCGGGTGTGCACCCCCACCGTCAGAGACACCTGATTGTACAATGAGGGACCCTGTGCCAGTGCCGTCGCCCAAAAGTGGGCCCACCCACCTGTCCAGGGCAACGGCACTCGCACGGGTGCGTGCGCCAGGTGGTGACCCCGGCCCTGGAGGGGGAGGCAGCCCAGTTAGGGAGGTTGAAAAAATGGCATATGTTGATATTGGACATTCAGCAGCTGCAAATGGAGGAATTGGAGAAGTCCGAGGAAGAGGAAGACAAAAGCAAGCCATTTTTCTGGCAACCTATGTGTCAGCAGGGGAAGATGGGACAAAATCCTTTGAAACCCATGCATGGTTCATTTTAATGAAGGTTAGATCATCAATATTTTGGGGCGACAGACGGGTCCTTTTTTCTGTCAGGATTGATCCAGCAGCACTGAAGACTCTTTCGGATAGCACACTAGCAGCAGGGCAAGCGAGCTCCTGTAAGGCATATTGTGCCAATTCAGGCCAGGTGTCCAGTTTACAGGCCCAATAGTCAAATGGGAATGACTTGTGAGGGAGAACATTGATATGGGAGGAGAAGTAGTTTGTAACCATAGTTGACAACTGCTGTCTCCTGTCACTTTCAAATGATGCAGTATTACCAGTCGTGTGAGCGGTACTTGAAAAATCAGTCCACAACATGGTCATGAAACCCCTGCTCCAACGCTACTTTGGATGTGTGCAGCACGAACACCTCTTCCATGTTGCCCCCTACGGCTCATGTGAGAACCATCACCGCTGCTGTGTGCTGGGAATGCCTCAAACAAACGGTTTACCAGAGTTGCTTGTTTTATAGCCAATATTAACTCTAGGTTCTCCTGTGGCATGATGTTTTGGAATTTGCCTTTATAGCGTGGATCCAGGATGCTGGCCAACCAGTAGTCGTCATCGTTCATCATTTTGGCAATGCGGGGGTCCCTTTTTAGGATCTGCAAGGCATATGCTGACATGTGGGCCAATGTTCCAGGTGTCAATGATGCACTGCGAGTGCTGGGTGGAGGAGCACTTTCTGGCAAATCCACATCCCTCCAGTCACACACAAACCCTGTACCTGACCTTGCCACGCCAACATTTTCTCTTGCCCCCTGAGAAGCATCCTTCTCCCCTAAATAATCATCCCCATCATCCTCCTCCTCCTCTTCCTCTTCTTCCTCCACCTCGTCCAGGAGAGTTCCCTGAGCAGACAATGGCTGACTGTCATCAAGGCTTCCCTCCTCTTCCTCTTCCTCCTCGGCTGCAGATGCCTGCTCCTTAATGTGCGTCAAAGTTTGCATGAGCAGACGCATAAGTGGGATGCTCATGCTTATGATGGCGTTGTCTGCGCTTACCAGCCGTGTGAATTCCTCAAAACACTGAAGGACTTTACAGAGGACTTTCAGCTTCGACCACTGAACACCAGACAACTCCATGTCTGCTGTTATAAATGGGTCACTGTTATGAATGAGTCACCGAAGGAGGAAAAAACAAAAATACAAGCTAAGTCCAGAAAACCGGAGAGGTTGGTAGCTATCGGATTGCAGACCCCTGATCCTATTCACACAACTAACAGTAGCCGTGTGGGGGTTCCTACGGTGCCCTAGACCCCTCGTTCACAGCCGGAGAACTAAATAAGCCTAAAGAAAGAAAGGAGAAATCTAAACTGCCCCAGAGCAGACCCCAAAGCAATAGACAGCCCCCAACATGTATTGTCGGTGAAAAGCAGATGAAAACACAAACACAGACAGAAAGACAGGTTGAGCAAACGATGGGGCCCAACTAACTAAATAGGAAAGGACAGAAAAGATGCTAGCTGCAATCCGCAAAAATTCTGGCAAAATAATGTCCAACACGTCTGATAGAAAAAAGGCCCTGAAGTCACTAGACTTCAAAAACACTATATCAGCACTCAGGTATATTCTGAAGACTGAGCAAAAGAACAACTTGACCAGAGACAAAAATGGAGCTCAGCCTGTACCAACAAGGGCAGGCAGAACACAAACACTAAGTAAACAGACACAATCTCATGGAAAAATAAGAGAGCAAAAACTTAGCTTTCAGAAGACTGGTACTGAACTGGTTTGCAAGAGCTCAGAGCAGAAAGGATCACCTGCAACCCTGCAGGGCATCAGCTGCCTTATATCCACTCAGTGATTCCGGGTGTCCAATCACGCTCCGCCTGTTCAGATGACAGGTTTTTCCCATCCCAATCAATTTCACTACCTCTCTTCACCAGCAGAGGGAGTTCATCAGACATCAACGGTGAAGGGGAAAATGAACTCACAACAGTACCTCCCCCTTGAGGAGGGGTCACCGAACCCTCATCCACGCCACCAGGGCGATCAGGATGGGCCCGATGAAAAGCACGAACCAATCTTGCGGCATGAATATCGGATGCAGGGACCCAAGAATTATCCTCCTGGCCATAACCCTTCCATTTAACCAAATACTGGAGTCTCCGTCTAGCCAGGGGAGAATCCAGTATCTTCTCAACCTCATATTCCACATTACCTTCCACCAATACAGGGTCAGGAGGTGCCACCACAGGAACTACTGGCTCAACAAACCTCTTTAACAGAGACTTATGAAACACGTTATGGATCTTAAATGTAACAGGAAGAGCCAATCGAAAAGAGACAGGATTAAGAATCTCCAAAATCTTGTAAGGTCCGATAAATCTAGGTTTAAACTTTGGAGAAGCCACCTTCATAGAGATATTCTTTGATGACAACCAAACCATATCACCCACCTTAAACTGGGGACCAATGGCCCTATGACGGTTGGAAAACCGCTGGGCCTTTTCCTGGGAGAGAGACAACCTATCCACCACTTGGTCCCAGATCTGGTGCATTCTCTCCACCATAGTGTCAACACCTGGGCAGGCAGAAGACTCCACCTGCCCTGAAGAGAATCGAGGATGAAACCCAAAGTTACAAAAAAAAGGTGACATCAAAGTGGCAGAACTAGCTCTATTATTTAAAGCAAATTTGGCCAAGGGCAAAAATGAAACCCAATCATCCTGATCAGCAGAAATAAAACATCTCAAATACGACTCCAAAGTCTGGTTTGTTCTCTCCGTCTGCCCATTGGTCTGAGGGTGAAACGCAGAGGAGAAGGACAACTGAATTCCCAGCTTGGAACAGAAAGTCCTCCAAAATCTAGAAATAAACTGAACTCCTCTGTCAGATACAATGTTCTCAGGAATCCCGTGCAAGCGAACCACCTGTTGCAAAAACAAGGGCACCAACTCTGAGGAAGATGGCAACTTAGGGAGTGGTACAAGATGGACCATCTTAGAGAATCTATCACAAATCACCCAAATAACAGTCATTCTCTGAGAGACAGGCATAGCAGAGATAAAATCCATTGAAATATGGGTCCATGGGCTCCTGGGCACCGGCAAAGGCATCAACAACCCACTAGAGCGAGAACAAGGTTTAGACCGGGAGCAAGTCCCACAGGACTGCACAAAACTCCTGACATCACGAGACAAGGCGGGCCACCAAAAAGACCGACTCACCAAATCTCTAGTACCAAAAATACTTGGATGACCAGCCAATGCAGAGCAATGAACTTCAGACATCACTCTCTTCCTCCACTGGTCAGGAACATACAATTTTCCAATGGGACAACGCTCAGGTTTGTCCTCCTGAAACTCTTCCAGAGCACGTCTCAAATCGGGCGAGATGGCAGAAAGAACTAGCCCCTCACCTAAGATGGTAGCAGGCTTGGTCACAACAGGAGAATCAGCAAAGAAACTCCTAGAGAGGGCGTCTGCCTTGACATTCTTAGTGCCCGGAAGAAAAGAGACCACAAAATCAAAACGTGTGAAAAACAAGGCCCACCTAGCCTGTCTAGGATTCAAGCGTTTGGCCGACTCCAGGTAAATCAAATTCTTGTGGTCAGTAAGGACCACGACTTGATGTTTAGCTCCCTCCAACCAATGTCTCCACTCCTCAAATGCCCATTTCATGGCTAACAGTTCCCGATTCCCCACATCATAGTTACGTTCAGATGGAGAGAACTTTCGGGAAAAGAAAGCACAGGGATTCATTTTAGATGTTACAGGATCCTTTTGGGACAAAACAGCTCCTGCACCAATCTCAGAAGCGTCCACCTCTACCTGGAACGGGAGTGAGACATCAGGTTGCTGCAAAACCGGAGCAGAAGTGAACCTTCGCTTCAGCTCCTGAAAGGAAGAAACAGCCTCCGGAGACCAATTCAGCACATCAGAACCTTTCTTAGTCAAATCAGTCAATGGTTTGGCAATACCAGAGAAATTAGCTATAAATTTACAATAAAAATTAGCAAAACCCAAAAACTTCTGGAGGGCCTTCAAAGAAGTGGGCTGAACCCAATCATAAATGGCCTGTACCTTGGCCGGGTCCATTTCAATAGTTGACGGAGACAAAATAAATCCCAAAAAAGAAATCCTCTGTACCCCAAAAAGGCATTTCGATCCTTTGACATACAGGGAATTCTCCCTCAAGATCCGGAACACAGTCCGAACATGTTCCACATGAGAATCCCAATCCTTGGAGAAGATCAAAATATCATCCAGATAGATAATCAAAAATGTATCCACAAAGTCTCAGAAAATATCGTTCATGAAGCACTGGAAGACAGAAGGGGCATTAGTGAGCCCAAAAGGCATCACCAGGTACTCAAAATGTCCCTCCGGAGTATTAAATGCCGTCTTCCATTCATCCCCATGCTTAATGCGGATAAGATTATACGCCCCCCTGAGGTCAAGCTTGGTAAACCAGCAAGCACCTTTAACTCTGGAGAATAGATCCGAAATCAGGGGTAACGGATACTGATATTTAATAGTAATTTTGTTGAGGGCACGATAATTAATACAAGGCCTTAATGAACCATCCTTTTTGGCCACGAAAAAAAACCCAGCACCTAAGGGTGAAGAGGATGGTCTAATATGACCCTTCTCCAACGCCTCCTTAATATAGGATCGCATAGCCTCGTGCTCGGGTACAGATAAATTGAAGAGCCGACCCTTAGGAAATTTACACCCCGGGCTCAGTTCAATTGCACAGTCATAACTCCTATGAGGAGGCAAAGATGCAGACTCATTCTCACTAAATACATCATAAAAATCCGCCAAATAGTCAGGAACATCATGCGACTGAGGTGAGGTGGAAAAAACCGGAGCCTCACTAAGGGCACACCGACAACCCCAACTCACCACAGACACAGATTTCCAATCCAAAACTGGATTATGAATTTGCAACCAGGGAAACCCCAGAACAATGGTATCATGCAAATTATGCAACACCAAAAATCTGCAATTTTCTTGATGGTCTGGGGCGACCCGCATTACCACCTGGGTCCAAAACTGAGGTTTATTTTTCGCCAAAGGAGTAGCATCAATCCCCCTCAAAGGGATAGGCGTCCGCAAAGGTGTCATCGGAAATCCACAACGTTTAGCAAAATCCAAGTCCATTAGGTTCAGGGCTGCTCCCGAATCCACAAAAGCCTTGGCGGAAAATGTGGACAGGGAGCAGATCAGAGTAATTGCCAGAAGAAACTTAGGTTGAACACCACCCACAGAAAACGTGTGTGCAAAACGTTTCTCTCGTTTAGGACAGACAGAAATAATATGCGAGGCATCTCCACAAAAAAACCACAGTTTATTACGCCTTCTGAACTCCTGACGTTGCTCCCTGGACAAAACTCTATCACATTGCATAGGTTCAGACACTTGTTCAACAGGTGGCAACACCTCTCGTGCAGTCCTGCGTTCACGTAAATGCCGATCAACCTGAATGGCTAATGACATAGAATCGTCAAGACCAGAGGGAACAGGAAATCCCACCATAGTATCTTTTACGGCTTCTGACAAACCCTTCCGAAAGAGAGCTGCCAAGGCATTATCATTCCAGGTAGTAAGGACCGCCCACCTTCGGAATTTTTGACAGTACAATTCTGCAGAATCTCGACCCTGGCTCAATGCCAACAACAAGGCTTGAAAAAATGCGTTCACATTAGTCAGAATTAGTCATTCTGACATTAGTCAGAATAGGATCATCTGGTTTCAAAGAAAATGCCCAATCCTGGAGATCGCCACGCAGCAAAGAGGTGACAATCTTAACCTGCTGCGAGCTCCCTGACGAGTTAGGCTTCAAGGCAAAAAATAATTTACAATTATTTTTGAAATTCAAAAATTTAGACCGGTCCCCAAAAAACACATCAGGAGTAGGGATCTTTGGTTCAGCAGCATGTGAATGAGCAAGGTAGGCGGAAATTCCCCGCACTTCCGCAGCGAGCTGCTCCACACGATCAGACAATTGCTTTATCTCCATTGAAAGAAAAAAAATTCCCCCTACGGCCTCAGAGATATAGAGGAAAAAATATACACACTTTTTTTTTTTTTTTTTACACAATTCTTTCCTGCTATTGAGTACCCTAGGATCTGCGGTATGGCTGGTGATTCTTTTATGAATGAGTCACCGTAGGAGGCAAAAACAGAAATACTACCTAAGTCCAGAAAACCAGAGAAGTTGGCAGCTATCGGATTACAGACCCCTGAACCTATCAACAACAACTAGCAGTAGCCATGGGGGGTTCCTACGGTGCCCTAGACCCCTCGATCACAGCCGGAGAACTACATAGCCTAAAGACAGAAAGGGAAATCTAAACTGCCCCAGAGCAGACCCCAAAGCAATAGGCAGCCCCCAACATATAATGACGGTGAAGCAAGATGAAAAAACACTCACACAGATAGAAAGATAGGCTGAGCAAACGATGGGGCCCAAGCTAACTACATAGGAGAGGATAGAAAAGCTGCTGTCTGTAATCCGCCAAAACCCTATCAAAACAAGAGCCAACAGCTGATAGGGAAAAAAGCCCTGAAGACGCTAGGCTTCAAAAAGACTATATCAGTACTCAGGTATTTTCTGAAGACAGAGCATAAAGGAATTCAGCACACCCCAGCAGGGAATGGCAGAAATACAGAAAAACAAGGAAAAACAAAACCAAAACACAAATGCAAAAAACAGAGCAGAAAACTTAGCTTTTGAGGAGCAGGAATCAGACTGGTCTCCTAGAATCCCTCAGAGAGATCACCAGCAAGGCAGAAGGGCGTCGGCTGCCTTGTATCCAGTCAGCAATTCCCGTCACCCAGTCATCATCATCCTGCCCAGATGCTTGGTAATCAGTCTCACTACCTTCCTTCACCAGAAGAGGGAGTTCATCAGACCTCAATGGTGAAGGGGAAAATGAACTCACAACACCAGCCCTAGGGTACCAGGCTTATGCCTTGCCCGACCAGGGGCACGTTCTTTATGCCTGATCCGCCCTTTGGCACCAGCATTAAGCCTAGCTCTCCCTGGGGTACCTGCCTTAAGCCTAGTGCACCCCGGTTGCACCTGCCTTATGCCTTGGCCGCCCTTGTGCACCTGCCTTAAGCCTAGCCCGCCCTGGGGCACCTGCCTTATGCCTAGCCCACCCTGTGGCACCTAAATTAAGCTTAATCCATCCTGGGGCACCTGCATTATGCCTAGCATGCCCTGGGGCACCAGACTTATGCCTTGCCCGCATCGGAGGCATCAACCTTAATCCTAGTCCACCCCTGGGGCACCTGCCTTATGCCTATCCCACCCTTGGGCACCTTCCTTATGCCTAGCCCGACCCTGGGTGCACCTTCCTTATGCCTAGTCCGCCGACCATGTGGGCACCTGCCTTATGCCTAGCCTGACCTCGGGGGCACCTGCCTTATGCCTAGCCCGACCCCGGGGGCACCTGCCTTATGCCTAGCCCGACCTCGGGGGCACCTGCCTTATGCCTAGCCTGACCCCAGGGGCACCTGCCTTATGCATAGCCCGATCCTAGAGGCACCTGCCTTATGCCTACCCTGACCTCAGACCCAGGGGGCACCTGCCTTATGCCTAGTCTGAACCTGGGGGCACCTGCCTTATGCCTAGCCTGACCCCGGGGGCACCTGCCTTATGCCTAGCCCAACCTGTGGCAACAGACTTATGCTTAGCCTGCCCTGGGGCACCAGCCTTATGCTTAACCCGCCCTGGGGAACTAGCCTTATGCCTAGCTCACCCTGCTGAACCAGCCTTATGCTTAGCCCACCCTGCAGTACCTGCTTTATGCCTAGCCACCCTCACAAGCATCTGTGTTAAGACTAGCCCACCTCGGAGGCATCTGCGTTAAGCCTAGCCCACCTTGGAGGCATCTGCATCAAGCCTAGCCCTCTCTGGGGCACCTTTCTTAAGCCTAGCCCGCCTCGGAGGCATCTGCCTTAGTCCTAGCCTGCCCAGGGGGCACCTGCCTTAAGCCTAGCCCGCCCTAGGGAACCAACCCTATGCCTAGCCCGCCCTAGGGCACCAGCCTTATGCCTAGCCCTCCCTGGGGCATCAGCCTTATGCCTAGCCCACCCTGAGGCACAAGCCTTTTGCTTAGCCCACCCTGGGGCACCAGTGTTATGTCTAGCCTGCCCTGGGGCACCTGCCTTATTCCTGTCCCATCTCGTAGGCACTTGCTTTAAATGTAGCCCGCCTCGTGGGCACTTCTGTTAAGCCTAGCCTGCCTTGAGGCACCTTCCTTAAGCTTAGCTTACCCTGTGGCACCTGACATAAGCTTATCCCACCCTGGGGCACCAGCCTTATGCCTAACCCGCCCTGCGGCACCTGCCTTAGGCCTAGCCCACCCTGGGGCACCAGCATAATGCCTAGCCCACCCTTTGGCACCAGCCTTAGGTGTAGCCCGCTCTGCGGCACCTGCCTTAAGCCTAGCCTCCCTAGGGCACCATAGTTATGCCTAGACTGCCCTTTCACACCAGCCTTATGCCTAGCTTGCCCTGGGGTGCCAGCCTTATGCCTAACCCACCCTGGGCCACCAGCCTTACGCTTAGCCCGCCTTGGGCCACCAGTCTTAAGCTTAGCCCACCCTGGGCCACCAGCCTTATAATTTGCCCACCCTGTGCTACCAGCCTTATGTATAGCCCACCCTGGGGCACTTGCCTTATGCCTAGCCTGCCCCAGGGTCACTTGTGTTAAGCTTACCCAAACCCTGGTGCACCTGCCTCATGCCTAGCTGGCCCGGCCTGGGGCACCAGCCTTATGCTTAGCCCACCATGGGGCACTGACCTTATACCTAGCCCGCCCTGGGGCACCAGCCTTATGCCTAGCCTTCCCCAGGGGCACCTGCCTAATGACTAGCCCGCCCTGGGGCATGTGCCTTAAGCTTAGCAATCCCTATGGCACCTGCCTTATGCCTTGCATGCCCCGGGGGCACCTGATTTACTCCTTGCCCGCCCCTGGGGCACCTGCCTCTAGCCTTGCCCACCCCGGGGGCACCTGCCTTTAGCCTTGCACACCCGGGGGCACGTGCCTTAAGGCTTGCTCGCCCCGGGGGCACCTGCCTTAAGTCCGAACTGCAGGGATTTATGTATATCCCACTTTTTGGTTCCACTTTGGAATTCGCAGCTCTCCGGCACCCCCCCCTTACCCTCAGGTCAGTCAGGGAACTGCACCTAGGATAATTGGTCACTGGATGGGCCTGCTTCAATGTGGACTCGCTATTAGGCGCGCTGCAGCGAGGGAATTATAACTTCTCCTAGTCGCAGCTAGACAATAAGCTTATAAAACCCGTTTTGTCACTGCCAGATTTACCCAACTAGCCCAGAACACACTTCGCTGCCACCAGCTCCGATTTCTTTATTAATATTTCTTAATTAATAAAGGGGGTCCGAAGCCAGCCCAAATTAGTAGCGTAATTCACTTCAGGGCACGTGCAAATTTGTTATAGAGCAAGGTGAAACGAATCTAGTAATTTTATATTTTACTCCAAAAAGGTAGACAGTGTTAACATAAGGTATAAAAAGAATTTACAATATGAGACAATTAAAGTATGTACAAGGCAATTACAAAATAACAGGGATTAAAAAAGAAACACTTACATTTTGCTTAGATCATTTCAGGCTGACCATGCTATGAGGGGGATGGACGATACATCATAATGCATCACAGACTCTCTGAATCTCGGGTTTCTCAGGCAAGAACTGGCTCCAGTCTGAGCTGACAGTAACTTATACTTCTGGATTTCTTGGATTCAGCTGAAGCTGGAGCCTATGAAAACACAGGCTGAGCGGCTCTGTCGAAGCACGTTCCAAATATGTAACCGTACGGCTGCTGGCTTCTGGGCCTGCAACAAATGGGCCCAGTACAAACAAACAATGTGCCACTTTGGTGGAGACAGTGCTGACCGTGGCAAAGCACTTTGGCCGCGGCTGGGCTGCGAACTCCCACCTCCCAGCTCATACCCTGGCTGAGTGGATTTGGAAGGGGGATAAATAGTTGATGGAGAGTTTAATATTCGCCCTGTGGAGGGCGGTGGAGGGCTTAATATTCGCCCTGTGGAGGTCGGTGGAGGGTGACTCCGCAGGCCTCGGGCCGAGAGAGGCTCCAGGAGGGAGGATACTTTTCTGACTTTCTACCCCACAGGCCTGAACAGATATGCAAAGCCGTACATGTAGTTGAATGATTTTATTAATGGGTGTACATGTTTGCCATTTTCACAGTGGCCCTGGTTCTCCTGACTGGGGCACTTTCCGTGTTGTCTCCCTGCTGGTTCTCCGATAGACTGGTTGAAGCCAATACTGGTGGCTGCCAGTCAGCCTTGTCAGCCTTTCCTGAATTCACTACCAACTCGTGCGCATGACACATAAACTCTCTCAGCCATGTCATTCGTATGTGCCAAGTATGGGCAAACAGGCGCTTTCCGGAATCGGAGTATCGTGACAGAGTCCATGTCTCGTATATACTTCGTACAAGTTGGCTAGTGATGTTTGGTAGTTTGTAACTGTGGAGGAGAGTATAATATTGTCAGTACCTATTACTACATATGGCTGTGGGTCACTTGACATGAAGACTGTCTTACCTAGCGTGGTACCGTCTGAGGACAATGGATGGATTAACAATGACCTTCCTGATAGATGTCGTACCTGTGGGGGAAAAGAAATTCACGGTTATTGTGTGTAATATTCATGCAGATTAGAGGATCGTGTGAACTGGGTACCTTTTGCTGGCCGACTCTCTGCAGACTGAAGACCTCACAGGTTCTGTATAGCTGAGGTTCCCGTGTACTCAGCTGTATGCCTCTCATCCGATAGGTGGTGAATCTCCGAATAGGCCTCAGTATCCTGAGGGAGGTCTGGTTCGATAGTCGAAGGCTTCTAAGCTTTTCGAAATATTCATTTACTTTGCTAGGCTTTGCAATATACTCCAAAGTTAGAGCTCTTGGGTTGATAAAGAACAGAAACCTTGCCAAGTTCGATACCTCCTATTGACAGTCGGGGACGCCAAGTGTAACTAATAGACATTAATGGAACCCCTTCAGAATGGGGTGATTTATTGAGTGACGCTTATACAAGCCGGTGGCCTTTGCAGCCTGGCGTTTTTTGTTTTTCCACTGTGTAGTCTGAATCCTCACTGCCATCCACGATCTCCTTATCGTCTATGTTGTTAGAGAAGCTCCTTGTGTGCTCAGGCTCTGGACATGGGTCTCCCTCAAAACCGCCGACTGGCTGCCGGCTGTAAATGGACAGGCGCGTCCGCCAAATATGAATCTAGCTCCACCAGAGGCATGGAGCAGGGCTCCAAACTGTCTGTTTGTCCCGGAGCAGGAACTTCAGAGGTTAGTGCATGTCGTGTGATTCAAAACTAGGCTTATTTAAGATTAAGAAGCCGCGACCTTTCACAAATGCAACTGTCTCCCTCTGGGATTGGAGAGGCTTGAGCTTGCTGAATTAGATACTTGTGCCCTTTTGTGCAATACATTTAAGCATATCCTTGGCTATAGCTAAGGCATTTTTTATCTCGGAATCACTCTTGGGTCTCAGGCATACTTCTTTCAAATGTGTGGACATATATTTGTTTACCCTGTAGTATTTGGGGCAAGTAAGCAGTGTCTGTTGGTGGCTATGAGGGCAACAGAAATAAAAATGTCACTTTGGCTACAGTCATACAACCCCGCTTAAAGGTACATCCGTACCGAGCTCTAAACGCAAACTTTTAGTGGCAGCTAAGTTCACCTATATGTGTTCGACGAAAGCCTTCTACTCATCGCTCCATTTGGAAGTGCTTTCCGCATTCAAATGTAGTGTAAAAGTCCAATAATATTTTATTTAAATGCAAGTAAATGTGCGCGCCGTCGAGACCTGAGGGAAACGGTTTTACCTCAGTGACGAGCTGCCTCACCTGTGCGCATGATTAACTTATCTCACAGTGAGCGCTTCCTATTAACTGTTGCCATGTCGTCCGCTTACTGTTATGCGGCATCCCAGATGGTGAGGTATCCCCAGGGATGTCACCATCACGGCTGCTTATCGCCACAGTTGATGGAAAAATCCCTTTCACAGTGATTAAAATAAAAAAATAGTAAATACCCCCCCTTTATCACCCCCTTAGTTAGGGAAATATAATGAAATAAAGAAAATATATATATATTTTCATTTTTCCATTAGGGTTAGAATTAGGGTTAGGGTTAGGATTAGGGTTAGGGTTAGGGATTAGGATTAGTGTTAGGGTTGGATCTGCAAACGCGACATGGCGCCACCATTGATTCTAGCCAATTTTGCGTTCAAAAAGTCAAATGGTGCTCACTTCCTTCTGAGCCCAGACGTGTGCCAAAACAGTGGTTTACCCCAACATATGGGGCATCAGCGTACACAGGACAAATTGCACACCAACTTTGGGGGTCTAATTTCTCCTGTTACCCTTGGGAAAATAAAAAAATTGCGGGCTAATAAATCACTTTTGTGGAAAAAAAAGATTTTTATTTTCACGGTTCTGCGTTATAAACTTCTGTGAAGCACTTGGGAGTTCAAAGTGCTCACCACACATCTAGATAAGCACCTTGGGGGGTCTAGTTTCCAAAATGGGGTCACTTGTGGGGGGTTTCTACTGTTTAGGCACATCAGGGGCTCTGCAAACACAACATGACACCCGGAGAACATTCCATTGAAGTCTGAATTCCAAAATGGCGCTCCTTCCCTTCTGAGTTCTCCCATGTGCCCAAATAGTGGTCCCCCCCACATATAGAGTATCAGCGTACTCAAAACAAATTGCACAACAATTTGTGGTCCAATTTTTCTTGTTACCCTTGTGAAAATGAAAAAATAGTGGCCTAAAAAATCAATTTTGAGGAAAAAAAATGACTTTTTATTTTCACTGCTCTGCGTTATAATCTTCTGTGAAGTACTTGGGGGGTTCAAAGTGCTTACCACACATCTAGATAAGTTCCTTAAGGGGTCTAGTTTCCAAAATGGTGCTCCTTCCCTTCTGAGTTCTGCCATGCGCCCAAACAGTGGTTTACCCCCACATATGGGGTATGGGCGTACTCAGGACAAATTGCACAACAACTTTTGGGGTCTACTTTCTCCTGATACCCTTGTATAAATAAAAATTTGGGAGCAAAAAGACCATTTTTGTGGAAAAAAAATGAAATGATTTTTTATTTTCACGGCTCTACGTTATAAGCTTCTGTGAAGCACTTGGTTTTTCAAAGTCCTAACCACACATCTTCATAAGTTCCTCAAGGGGTCTAGTTTCCAAAATGGGGTAACTTGTTGGAGGTTTCCACTGTTTAGGCACATCAGGGGCACTCCAAACGCAACATGGCGTCTGATCTCATTTCCAGCAAATTCTGTGTTGAAAAAGTCAAACGGCGCTCCTTCCCTTCCAAGCTCTGCCGTGCGCCCAAAAAGTGGTTTACCCCCACATATGGGGTAACAGTGTATTCAGGAGAAATTGCACACCAAATTTGATGGTTCATTTTCTCTTTTAACACTTGTGAAAATAAAAAAAAATTGGTTCTGAAGTAAATTTTTTGCAAAAAAAAGTTAAATGTTCATTTTTTTCTTCAACATTGCTACAGTTCCTGTGAAGCACGTAAAGGGTTAATAAACTTCTTGAATGTGGTTTTCAGCACCTTGAGGGGTCCAGTTTTTAGAATGGTGTCATTTTGGGGTATTTTCTGTCATGTACACCCCTCAAAATGACTTTAAATATGATGTGGTCCCTAAAATAAATCGTTTTGTAAATTTTGTTGTAAAAATGAGAAATCGCTGGTCATCTTTTAACCCTTATAGCTTCCTAAGAAAAAAAAAATTGTTTCCAAAATTGTGCTAATGTAAAGTAGACATGTGGGAAATTTTATTTATTAAGAAATCTGTGTGACATATCTCTCTGATTTAAGGGCATAAAAATGTAAAGTTTGAAAATTGCAAAATGTTCTAAATTTTCTCCATTTTTCCATTTTTTTCATAAATAAACACAAGTCATATAGAATAAATTTTACCACTAACATGAAGTACAATATGTCACAAAAAACAGTCTCAGAGTCTCAGGATCAACGGGATCAGTTAAAGCGTTCCAGAGTTTTAACCTCATAAAGTGACAGTAGTCAGAATTGTAAAAATTGGCCCGGTCATTAAGCTGCAAAATGGCTCTCTCACTAAGGGTTTAAGCCTTGTTTGCCAGAGAAATCAAACACTTATTTCTCACTGCAAAATACAAATACATTTATATAATTTATACAATGTGATTTTCTGGATTTTATTTTTGATATTCTATTTCTCAATGTTAAAATTAACCTACCATTAAAATTATAGACTGTTCATGTCTTTGTCAGTGGGCAAAATAACAAAGTCAGCAAGGGATCAAATAATTATTTCCTTCACTGTAAATGGCTTCTCCCAAGTGCAGAAGAAACCTGCACCTTAGCATGCCTTATGCCTGCTACCTTCATACTTCTGTATGGTGACCTAGATATAAATGCTGTCCCCTAACATTCCCTATATAAACGAGCTGCAGACAGTCGCCCCGAATGGTAGACCTCATAAAGTGGAAATGGATATAGGGAATAAGAGTATATTCATTTACCCTTTCGTTACATAAATGTTGGTATTACTAGTGTATGTAACCGCTAGAACTGGTATATTTGTTATGACGAGATTTACAAACAAGGTATCTGTCGGTGTATGGGATTTGTCCCCTCCAGGCTACCATAACATGGGGAAGTAACTAATGGACAAATTGTCTGTAATAATAAAAAGGAGGAATTATTATGGGAAATATTTAAACTTTCCTTTGATTAAATCTTTGATTTGATTTAAATCTACCTATATATCTTTGCTGCCATAATTCTGTATTTTAGTATTAGCTTTATAAGTGTTATTCATAATAGCAATTACACAGGGCGTCATCTCTGATACAGAGGCATCTGTGTGTGTTAAACAATCCTTCGTCTCTGAAAGTATAGTAATCTAGGTAAAACTGCTTTGAAAATAATTTGACACAATCCATAATTGTACACTGACAGGCAGCGTCGGACTGGCCCACCGGAGAACCGGAGGATTCTCCGGTGGGCCCTGGCATTTGGTGGGCCCTGGCACCTGCTGGCATAAAGGGCCAGCAGTTGCCTAGGGCCCCCCACTGTTCCAGGGGCCCCCAGCCAGTGATGTGGGGGCCCTGTGCCAGCAGAGCAGCAGCGGGTGACAGGATGCAGGAGCTCCTGTCCCCACTGCTAAAGAGAAATGAATATTCACTGCTTCCCACACCCACATGGGCGTGGGAAGCAGTGAATATCATTTCATGGTCTCCACTCCCCCAGAGGCCCGGCCCCCCCAGCACAGGAAGCTGCTATGCGGCCGTAAATCAGGGCGCCGCCCTCAACTGACCCAGAGCCCATGCCAGGGAGGATGATGAGCACGGCATGACGGCACAATGATCCCTGCCAGCTGGGCATCCACAGCCTCTACTTGTCAGTTTCCAGCTCCTACAGCTGCGCACTTACCCAGGAGATGGTGAGCGCGGAGTGCTGAAGTCCTTGCCTCCCACCAGCCTGAACCCTCGGGGAGAGGGGCCATTGAGAGTGACAGTGTGTGCCATGGTCTTGTGCACCGGACCTGCCTGCTCACCGCTCAGTGCCTGCTGCCCGGAGTGCTGCTCACCCGCCTCTGGCGTCACATGGGAGGGTCCGGATCCCGAATGCAGACTTGGGCCGTTGCTAGGTGACGGTGGCCGCGTTCCCTTCTTGCAGAGGTGGTCGGGATGTGGGGTCCCTATGTGACTCACCACCCCATGCTGACGCGTGAGTCACTTACGGCCCAGACTGATCCCCACCATTGTTAGCAAGTGCATATGATCCAGCCATAAGTCAAATATGGGACCCAGGGGCCACATTTAGGCACCATTTTAAGCTACTTTTTGGTGTTACCCTGAGAATGTAAAAGATTGGCACTAAAATGTACAAATCATCATCACCATCTATCTCTCTCTATCTATCTATCTATCCCATATCTATCTCTATATCTATCTATCTATCTCTATATCTATCTATCCCATATCTATCTATCTCTATATCTATCTCTATATCTATCTATCTCTATATATATCTATCTATCCCATATCTATCTATCTCTATATCTATCTCTATATCTATCCATCTCTATATCTACCTCCATCTATCTATCTATTTATCTATCTATCTATCTATCTATCTATCTATCCCATATCTACCTCTATATCTGTTTATCTATCTCTATATCTAGCTATCTCTATATCTATATATCTATCTATCTATCTCTATATCTATCTCTCTATCTCTATATCTATCTATCTATCTATCTATCCCATATCTATTCCATATCTATCTATCTATCTATCTATCTGTCTATTATCTCTATATCTATCTCTCTATATATCTCTCTATCTGTCTATCTATCTACAGTGGGGCAAAAAAGTATTTAGTCAGTCAGCAATAGTGCAAGTTCCACCACTTAAAAAGATGAGAGGCGTCTGTAATTTACATCATAGGTAGACCTCAACTATGGGAGACAAACTGAGAAAAAAAAATCCAGAAAATCACATTGTCTGTTTTTTTTTCATTTTATTTGCATATTATGGTGGAAAATAAGTATAGTTTACATCTCAGACGAAATAAGCTCTCCTTGGAAGGAGCTACCTCAACATTACTATTAGTCAAAAACATCTACATTCTACATAGAAGATAAAATAGATGAAGGTAGATGATAAATAAATACTGTGGTAGATAGGATTGTGCACAGTAACCTACACAAAGTGTCAGGTTGGCGCTGTTATACTGATTAAAATGATACCTGGGTTGGTGAAATCCGTCTTGTGGTTGTTTAATCTTTATTTTCAGTTTTGAGTTAATGATATGCTCGTGCCCCGGGGCAGGCCTGAAGGGGTGGGAGGGTCTTTATGTGGTGCTTTGATTAGGTATTCATACTGATGGCCAGTGGCGTATCCAGGGGGGGCAGCCGGGGCAGTTGCCCCGGGCGCAGGCAGCAGGGGGGCGCAGTCGGGCCGCCCGGCCGCCTAATGCAGCGGTCGGCAGTGTCTCTCCCCCTGCGGCTGCGTTCTGCCGCCCCCCGTCCTGTGTGTCGGCGGTTCTCTGTGTCGGCTGTCAAGCTGACAGCCGACGCAGAGAAGGAGGCCGCGCCGACTCCCAGGCAGCAATTGTACTGGCGTCTATACAGACGCCAGTACAATTGAAGCTCTGACCGCCGGGCCAGAGCGACGTCAGCAGCGTGATCAGGTCATGTCACTCCCTGGCGCCCAGAGAGAACCCTGGTGGTAAGTGTGCTCCACTGTGGAGCTGAAGAACCACCGAAGATGGGAGATGTGGGTTAATGAGTGGATATGGGGCTTAATGTGGGGATGGGGGTTAATGTGGGGATGGGGGTTAATGTGGGGATTGGGGTTAATGAGTGGAGATGGGGGTTAATGAGTGGGGGGTTAATGGGTGGAGATGGGGGTGTTCATGAGTGGAGATGGGGCTTAATGTGGGGATGGGGGTTAATGAGTGGATATAGTGCTTAATGTGGGGAAGGGGGTTAATGTGGGGATGGGGGTTAATGAGTGGAGATGGGGGTGTTCATGAGTGGAGATGGGGGTTAATGAGTGGATATGGGGCTTAATGTGGGGATGGGGGTTAATGAGTGGATATGGGGCTTAATGTGGGGAAGGGGGTTAATGAGTGGAGATGGGGGTTAATGAGTGGAGATGGGGGTTAATGGGTGGAGATGGGGGTTAATGTGGGGATGGGGGTTAATGAGTGGGGGGTTAATGAGTGGAGATGGGGGTTAATGTGTGGGGGTTAATGAGTGGAGATGGGGGTTAATGTGGGGATGGGGGTTAATGAGTGGGGGGTTAATGAGTGGAGATGGGGGTTAATGTGTGGGGGTTAATGAGTGGAGATGGGGGTTAATGAGTGGAGATGGGATTAATGTGGGGATGGGGTTAATGAGTGGAGATGGGATTAATGTGGTGATGGGGGTTAATGTGGAGGGTTAATGAGTGGGGATGGGGGTTAATGATTGGGGGTTTAATGAGTGGAGATGGGGTTAATGACTGTGGGGGTTGGATGGGGGTTAATGAGTGGGGGGATTAATGAGTGGGGATGGGGGTTAATGAGTGGGGATGGGGGTTAATGTGTGGGGGGATTTGGAGTGGGGGTACATAATGTGTGGGGAGATTTGGAGTGGGGGTACATAATGTGTGGGGGGATTTGGGAGTAGGGATGAGGGGTTATTGAGTGGGGATGGGGGTACTTAATGTGTGTGGGGGATTAGTGATGGGGGATTTGGAGTGGGGATGGTATTTAATGTGTGTGGGGAGATTTGAGGACACAAAATGAAGAGTATGAGGAAACAGTATGGGGGATGGGTGCAGACAGTAAGGGGTGCGAACGGGTGAATGTATGTGGACACAGTATGGGGAGTCGGGGATATGTGTGAGCAGACAGTATAGAGAGTGAGGGGGTAAATATATGAGGAGGGAGGGGAATAGTGTGAGGCGACAGTATATTGCAGATATTTTTATTCAGGAGCATTATAATGACACTTCTATCTTTAAGGGCATCGTGTAGGGATTTGCTGCAGAAGACCGGAGAAGTTGGAAGTCTACAGAGATGGCTGTGGATGAGAAAACTCATCATGGGTTCTGGACAAGAAGAAGAAAAGGAGAACGACTGCAGAGACGACGACATCTATAAGGTACCTGGATGTAAATGTTATTTGTGACACTGACTAAGTCTCATGTTTTTATTTGTTAGGAGCATTAAAGGGATTGTCCAGGTTTGCGCTGAGTCTGCAGACATTGTATGTGACTGCAGACTTCTGAATTCTCACAGTGCTCACTGAACGCTGTCAGGATTCTCTTGTGCCGGTAATTTACATACATGCGGTCACATGCTGACTAGACATGTGTGGCCTCACTCCATGAAAATGAACGGAGCGAGGCCGGACACGTCTAGTCGGAATGTGGCCAGAAGTATATAAATCACATACTTGTGCTGACATGACTGTACATCGACAAGGGAGAATCCTAAAAGTGTGCAGTGCATTCGTTGTGAGAATTCAGAAGCTGCAATGTCAGGATTCAGCTCTGCAGGTTCCAGTGCCATCACATAGACACTTCACTCATATGCGATTTTCATACTTATGGTCCTGTGACAACGAGCTTCTCTTCCTGCTTTCAGTTTTTTACTGAACATTGAGAGCATTAGGGAGAGCAGCTCGTGGGTACATGGCTAAGGCTAGTTTCACACTTGCTTTTTTTTGCAGCGCGTTTTTCCCGCAAAAAACGCATTGAAAAAACGCATACAAAAGCATACAACTGCTGCGTTTTTTTCAAGCATTTTTATGAGCATGCATGAAAAAAACGCAGCGTTTTTAAGCGTTTGTATGCGTTTTTAGTGCGTTTTTACCGCGTTTGCGTTTTTTTCCAACATTTTTAGGTGGCCCCTCACACTACCCAAACCATGACTTTACTAACCCTAACCCTGACCCTAACCCTAACCCTAACCCTGACCCTAACCTTAACCCTAACCCTGACCCTAACCCTTAACCAAATCATACTTAACCCTAACCCAAACCCTAAACCCTAACTAACCCTAACCCTAACCCTAACCCTGACCCTAACCCTAACCCTAACCCTGACCCTAACCCTAACCCTAACCCTAACCCTAACCCTGACCCTAACCCTAACCCTAACCCTGACCCTAACCCTTAACAAAACCATACTTAACCCTAACCCTGACCCTAACCCTAACCCTAACCCTAACCCTGACCCTAACCCTTAACCAAACCATACTTAACCCTAATCCTGACCCTAACCCTGACCCTAACCCTAACCCTAACCCTGACCCTAACGCTTAACAAAACCATACTTAACGCTAATCCTGACCCTAACCCTTAACAAAACCATACTTAACCCTAACCCTGACCCTAACCCTAACCCTGACCCTAACCCTAACCCTAACCCTGACCCTAACCCTAACCCTAACCCTGACCCTAACCCTTAACCAAACCATACTTAACCCTAATCCTGACCCTAACCCTGACCCTAATCCTTAACAAAACCATACTTAACCCTAACCCTGACCCAAACCCTAACCCTAACCCTAACCCTGACCCTAACCCTAACCCTAACCCTGACCCTAACCCTTAACCAAACCATACTTAACCCTAATCCTGACCCTAACCCTGACCCTAATCCTTAACAAAACCATACTTAACCCTAACCCTGACCCTAACCCTAACCCTAACCCTAACCCTGACCCTAACCCTAACCCTAACCCTAACCCTAACCCTGACCCTAACCCTAACCCTAACCCTAACCCTGACCCTTAACAAAACCATACTTAACCCTAATCCTGACCCTAACCCTGACCCTAACCCTTAACCAAACCATACTTAACCCTAACCCTGACCCAAAACCCAACCCTAACCCTGACCCTGACCCTAACCCTAACCCTAAACCCCCTTAACTAACCCTAACTCTAACCCAAACCCCTAAATTCCATGGTTAAAAAAAAAAAACGCATATGCAAAAAAACGCATACATGAGCATGCCAGTGCGCACATAGGCTATAATGGCCATTTTTAGCGCAAAACGTGCGCATATGTGCGCATGCGCTTTTTTGCAGGGCCAAAAAATGCAACATGCTGCATCTGGAAAATCCAATCGCACACCCCAAAAAAACGCAGCGCATGAAAATCGCATACATGCGCTTACAAGCGCGCAGGTATGCGCACCCATGTTAAATATAGGGGAAAAAACGCATGCGCACATGTGCGTTTTTTTCCAGCGCTAAAAAACGCAAATGTGAAACCAGCCTTAGTGTGCAAGTCGCAAATGTACTTGGGGGGGGGGGGGGCGCCGAACCAAATTCTTGCCCCGGGTGCCAGAAAGCCTAGATACGCCTCTGCTGATGGCCTATGACAGGTCACTGATCTCTCAGTGACCCGCCCCCTATTTTACATACTGAATACTTTATATATTGAAAAAAAATTAAATCACCTTCAGCAGGCAGCGGTGCTGCAGCATCATCGCTTGTATAATGTGCATTTAATTATTTTATTTGCTGGTGTAAATAAATTTAGAAAAATCTATCGGTGCCTACCTGCTGAAGGTGACATATATATATATATATATATATATATATATATATATATTACAGTGTGTCCGTAAACTCATGGTGCACTTTTGAAATAGAAATCTGCACCAAATAAAAGGAAAACCCTCCCAGTTTCTGTAGGATGATGTGGCAGCATGTGCATTGAACGTATCAATGACATTAATCCCTTAAAACAGAGAATCACAGACATTATTCACTCTGTTACACCAGACGTCATTACCCGTGTGTGACAAGAACTTCACTATCGTTTGGATGTGTGTAGGGCAACAAATGGAGCCCACATCAAACTGCACTGAATAGGTATGAAACTGGGAAAGTTTTTCTTTTATTTGGAGGAGATTTCACATTTCTATAGTCTTTCTATAGTCTTTTGATGCTTTCCAGTGACTGGTCAAAAGTGCACCATGACTTTACAGACACACTGTATATATGTTAACACCGACGAACACAAGAGTATATTCCAAAAATTAATTTTATTGAACAAAATTTTAAAATCCAACTAGAATTAGCCGTGGAACGCACCTACGATACCCTAGATGCCTCGGCACAGCCAAAGAGTTAACTAAGCCTAAAGCAAGAAAGGGGAAAGCTAAACGACCCCGGAGTAGAACCCCAAAGGAATAGATAGCCCCCAAACATATATTGCCGGTGAGACAAGATGAGGCACAAACACAGGCAGAAAATAGAGTAAGCAAATAATGGGGCCCAAACTGTCTAGATAGAACAGGACAGGAAAGATAATAATAATAAATTTTATTTCTATAGCGCCGACAAATTCCGCAGCACTTTCCATTTCAGAGGGGACAGACGATAGACATTACAGCATAACAATAATCACATAGATCATAACAGATACCAAGAGGAATGAGAGCCCTTCTCGCAAGCTTACAATCTATGAGGAAAGAAAGGTAGACATGAAAGGTGGGTGGTAACAATTTCCCTGATTGTACTGTCTGCAAATCATGCAAAAAACCCTAAGAAAAATCCAACACGTCTGATATGAAAACATACTGAGGCCACACGAGCTCTCCCCCACTAGATCAGCATTCTGGTGTGAACTGGAAGCAAAACAAAAGATACTGATATAACAGGGACTAGCAATACTGAACAGACTGACATAAGCTGTGACATATAGAACGGGGTCAAGCACTGGTCCCAGCAGGGAACAATGCTGAACCCGCAAAGCAGAAAGCAGAGAAAGGCAAAAACTGGATCAAATGCAAAAAGATTCCAGCAAACAAACAACTTATCTGAACGATGCAGGACCAAGCAGGGGGCAAGCGGACTTCAAAATGCACAGGAAGAAAACCAAGCACCAGCAACAACTGAGGGAAGTGTTGTGAATTCACTTTCTGGCCTACCTCTGGTTACTGGTGAAGGTAGTGGAGATGGTTATATTGACAGAGGGGTCGCGAGTTCTCTTTCCGGGCTCCCTCTGGTGGTTACAGGAGGTAATGGAGCTGATCTAATTAACAGAGGCCTGCCACCTGATAATGAGGAGGACGATTGGACATTGAGAGTTTCTGACTGGATTTAAGACAGCCGACTCCCTCTATCCCTGCTGGTGATTTTTTCCTGCCTCCTGAGGTCTTTGTTTCCAGCTCAGTCCCTGCATGCTCAAGCTAAGTGTTCTTTTGCTATTGTTCACATTTGATTTGGTTTTGTTTATTTCAGTTTTGTGTGGTCAGCCAGCCCCGGCTGGGGCTGTGCTGAATTTCCATTCTTATGTTACTGTTTGTGCCAGTTTGTTTTTGTCCCTTATTAGATTGGCCTCTCTTTGCTCTGCTTTCAGAATATACCAGAGTGCTGATGTAGTGGGCGAAGTCTAGTGACTTCGCTATTTTTTCTATCAGACGTGTTGGGCATTTTTTGCAGGGTTTTTTGCGTGATTGCAGACAGTGTCTTTCCTTTCCTGTCCTGTCAAGTTAGTTTGGGCCCCATCGTTTGCTCAGCCTATTTTCCTACCTGCATTTGTGTTTTCATCTTGTCTCACCGACAATATATGTTTGGGGGCTATCTATTCCTTTGGGGGTCTGCTCTGGGGCAGTTTAGATTTCCCCTTTCTTGCTTTAGGCTTATTTAGTTCTCCGGCTGTGTCGAGGCGTCTAGAATCATCGTAGGTACGCTCCAAGGCTACTGCTAGTTGCGCGGATAGGATCAGGGGTCTGCAATCCGCTTAGTTACCAACCTCTCTGGTTTTCTGTGGCTTAGCTTGTTCTTGCTTTCCTCCTCGGTGACCCAATCATAACAGAATCACCAGCCTAAACCGCAGATTCTAGGATGCTCAAAAGCAGGAGAGAATTGTAAAAAAAAGAAAAAGAAAGAAAAAAAAGTCAGAATTTTTTTTTTAATATATATTTTTTTTCCTCTTTTTCTCTGGGGCCGTAGGAGGATTTTTTTTTTTCTCTAATGGAGATTAAGCAATTGTCTGATCGTGTTGAGCAGCTCGCTGCTGAAGTGTGGGGAATTTCCGCCTGTCTCGCTCAATCACCTGCTGTTGAACCAAAAATCCCTACTCCTGATGTGTTTTCTGGGGATCGGTCTAAATTTTTGAATTTTAAGAATAATTGTAAACTATTTCTTGCCTTGAAGCCTAGCTCATCGAGGAGCTCTGTGCAGCAGGTTAAAATTGTCATCTCCTTGCTGCGCGGCGATCCCCAGGATTGGGCTTTTTCTCTGACACCTGGAAATCCTATTGTGACTAATGTGGACACATTTTTTCATGCCTTGGGGTTGTTGTATGATGAACCTAATGCTATTGATCAAGCTGAGAAAACCCTATTGGCATTGAACCAGGGTCAGGATTCTGCAGAGTTATACTGTCAAAAATTCCAAAAGTGGGCGGTCCTTACTACATGGAATGACGAGGCCTTAACAGCTCTCTTTCAGAAGGGTTTATCAGAAACCTTAACAGATTTTGTGGTGAGATTTCCTGGTCTTGATGATTCTATGTCATTAGCCATTCAAGTTGATCGGCGTTTACGTGAATGTAAAACTACACGAGAGGCGTTGCCGCCTTTTGAACAAACGTCTGAACCCATGCAATGTGATAGGGTTTTGTCTAGGGCGCAACGTCAGGAGTTTAGAAGGCGTAATAAGCTGTGTTTTTTCTGTGGAGACGCCTCTCATACTATTTCTGCCTGCCCTAAAGGAGAGAAACGTTTTGTGCACACATTTGCTGTGGGCAGTGTACAACCTAAGTTCCTTTTGGCAGTTACTCTGATCTGCTCCTTATCTACATTTTCCGCTCGTTGTCACAGTCTTTTGTGGATTCAGGAGCAGCTTTGAATCTGATTGATTTGGACTTTGCTAATCGTTGTGGTTTTCCCATGATACCCATGCGGACTTCTATCCCTTTGAGGGGTATTGATGCTACTCCTTTGGTGGAGAATAAACCCCAGTTTTGGACCCAGGTGATAATGCGGGTCGCCCCGGACCACCAAGAGAATTGTAAAATTTTGGTGTTGCGCAATTTGCATGATACTATTGTTCTGGGTTTTCCCTGATTGCAAACTCATAATCCTGTTTTGGATTGGAAATCTGTGTCTCTGGTGAGTTGGGGTTGTCAGTGTGTTCTTAGTGACACTCCTGTTTTCTCCACCTCTCCCCAGTCTCATGATATTCCTGATTATTTGGCTGGTTTTTCTGATGTATTTAGTGAGAGCAAGTCTGTGTCTTTGCCTCCTCATAGGAGTTACGACTGTGCAATTGAGTTAATGCCCGGGTGTAAATTTCCCAAGGGTCGGCTTTTCAACTTATCGGTACCCGAACATGATGTTATGCGATCTTATATCAAGGAGTCGTTGGAGAAGGGTCACATAAGACCATCCTCTTCACCCTTAGGTGCTGGTTTTTTATTTTGTGACCAAGAAAGATGGTTCATTAAGGCCTTGTATTGACTATCGTTCCCTTAACAAAATCACTGTTAAATATCAGTACCCATTACCCCTAATTTCTGATTTATTTTCCAGAGTTTAAAGTGCCTGCTGGTTTACCAAGCTTGACCTCAGGGGGGCATATAATCTTATTCGCATCAAGCACGGGGATGAATGGAAGACACCGTTTAATACTTCTGAGGGACATTTTGAGTACCTGGTGATGCCTTTTTGGCTCACTAATGCCCTTTCTGTCTTCCAATCCTTTATGAATGATATTTTCCAGGACTTTGTGGATAAGTTTTTGATCATTTATCTGGATGATATTTTGATCTTTTCCAGTGATTGGGATTCTCATGTGGAACATGTCCGGACTGTGATACGAATTTTGAGGGAAAATTCCCTGTATGTTAAGGGATCGAAATGCCTCTTTGGTGTACAGAGGATTTCATTTTGGGGATTTATTTTGTCTCCATTGGCTATTGAAATGGACCCGGCCAAGGTACAGGCCATTTATGATTGGGTTCAGCCCACTTCTTTGAAGGCTCTCCAGAAGTTTTTGGGTTTTGCTAATTTCTATTGTAAATTTATAGGTAATTTTTCTGGTGTTGTCAAACCACTGACTGATCTGACCAAAAAGGGCGCTGATCTGGTGAATTGGTCTCCAGAGGCAGTCTCGGCATTTCAGGAGCTTAAGCGGAGATTCACTTCTGCTCCGGTTCTACGGCAACCTGATGTCTCACTTCCATTTCAGGTGGAGGTAGATTCTTCTGAGATTGGTGCAGGAGCTGTTTTGTCCCAAAAAGATCCGGTGACTTCTAAAATGAATCCCTGTGCCTTCTTTTCTCGAAAATTCTCCCCATCTGAATGTAATTATGATGTGGGGAATCGGGAATTGTTGGCCATGAAATGGGCATTTGAGGAGTGGAGACATTGGTTGGAGGGAGCTAGACATCAAGTTGTGGTCCTCACCGACCACAAGAATTTGATTTATCTTGAATCAGCCAAACGCTTGAATCCTAGACAGGCTAGGTGGGCCTTGTTTTTCACGCGTTTTAATTTTGTGGTCTCTTTTCTTCCGGGCACTAAGAATGTTAAGGCGAACACCCTTTCTAGGAGTTTCTTTGCGGATTCTCTTATTGTGACCGAGCCTACTGCCATTCTAGGTGAGGGGGTAGTTCTATCCACCATCTCGCCCGATTTGAGACGTGCCCTGGAGGAATTTCAGGAGGACAAACCTGAGTGTTGCCCTATGGGAAAATTGTACAGTATGTTCCTGACCAGTGGAGGAAGAGAGTACTGTCTGAAATTCATTGCTCCGCGTTGGCTGGTCATCCAGGTATTTTTGGTACCAGAGATTTTGTGAGTCGGTCTTTTTGGTGGCCTGCCTTATCTCGTGATGTCAGGAATTTTGTGCAGTCCTGTGGGACTTGTTCTCGGTCTAAACCCTGTTCTCGTTCTAGTGGGTTGTTGATGCCCCTGCTGGTGCCAAAGAGGCCATGGACCCATATCTCAATGGATTTTATTTCTGATCTTCCTGTCTCTCAGAGAATGACTGTTATCTGGGTGATTTGTGATAAATTTTCTAAGATGATCCTTCTTGTACCACTCCCAAAGTTGCCATCTTCTTCAGAGTTGGTGCCCATGTTTTTACAACAGGTGGTTCAGTTGCATGGGATTCCTGAGAACATTGTGTCGGACAGAGGAGTCCAGTTTGTTTCCAGATTTTGGAGAACTTTTTGTTCCAATCTGGGAATTCATGTGATGGGAAGCCTATGTAACTTTAGGCTGAAACCCCGGGGCCCCTGCGGTGTCCCTCAGACTAGGGGAAACCCTGTCTGTCCCTCAACCCAGGGTTTACACTGAAGGTGTGCCTGCCTGGGCCTCCACCCTGTCCTTGTCTCCTGTCCAGCCCTAAGCTGAACCCACCACCCTCCACCTAGTGAGGAGACCAAACACCAGACCCCACAAATAAGTATGGACAGGGATAAAGGAAACGCACCACACCACGTACACACAAGAGAATACAATAATGTGCAAGGGCAGCCAAAAAATACAACACAGGGGGGCAAAATGGCAACAACGGAATATACTACACCAGAAACCGTATGCTCCTTAGACCACCACTCCAGACCGGTATCGCTAGCACAAGGCAAGAGCTATAGTCGGCGACGCCCATAGTCAAGCAGGACAATTTAAAGACAGAGGGCGTGGCTAAGCCCTCAGCCAGAAAGACAACCTGGTTAACCCAATCCAAGCCGTATCAGAAGACCAACCAGCGCCACTGAGAACCAAGTGGTAGGATGGGGTATTACCGCTGTCTGCCGGACACCCTGGTGCGAACAGTGTCCGACATGACCGTACCCCGCCTTCTATGAGGGACCCCAGGAACCTCACAATGTCGAGGACCCGGCTTGTCCGGATGGCGGCGATGAAACACTGTAATCAGTCGGTCTGCATGTATGTCCGAAGCCGGCACCCAAGTCCTCTCCTCAGGACCATAGCCACGCCAGTGGACCAGGTACTGTAGAGTGCGACGCACTACCCGAGAGTCAACCACCTTGGACACCTCAAACTCCAACGTGCCATCCACCAAGACGGGAGGTGGTGGCACGGGAGAAACATCGACAGCACCCACGACTTTCTTAAGTAACGCCTTGTGAAAAACATTATGTATCTTGTATACGGCAGGTAACTCCAAACGAAATGCCACAGGGTTGACAATTGCAGAGATCCTAAACGGACCAATGAACCTGGGACCCAACTTAAGCGATGGTATTTTGAGTTTGATGTTCCTTGTAGACAACCGCACCCAATCACCCACACACAGGTCCGGACCTGGCACACGTCTACTGTCAGCCACACGTTTGTACCTAGAATCTACATTCAGCAAGCACTGCTTTACTCTCCTCCAAACGGATGACAATTGTGCTCCCAACTGGTCCCGCAGAGCACCCTTGGCGCAAGGTACAGAATTGGGGATGTTGACCATAAGCACAAAAGAAAGGAGATTCCCCAGACGATTCCTGACAATGATTGTTTATCGCGAATTCAGCCAGAGGAAGAAACGCCGACCACTCTTCGTGATTATCAGACACAAAACAGCGTAAGTATTGTTCCAGGTTTTGGTTCATACGCTCAGTCTGCCCATTCGACTGCGGATGGAAAGCAGATGAATGAGACAATTTAATCCCTAGGCGTGAACAAAAAGCTCTCCAAAATTTTGCCACAAACTGTGTACCTCTATCAGATTCAATGTCAGACGGGACACCATGAAGTCTGACCACCTCGCGAATAAATACCTGAGCAAGGGTCTTCGCATTGGGCAAAGATGGCAAAGCAACGAAATGCGACATTTTAGAGATTCGATCAACTATTACCAGAATGACCGTGTTCCCAGCTGAGGAGGGCAAATCCATAATGAAATCCATGGAAATCTCAGTCCATGGCTTACTGGGCACACAGACAGGATGCAACGTGCCAGCAGGACGGGAGCGTGGTGTCTTGGCCCGTGCGCACGTAGTACAGGCTGACACATATGAGGCCACGTCCTGCTGGATTTTGGGCCATCAAAAACGACGTGATACAAGTTCCAGAGTGCCCTTAACCCCTGGGTGGCCCGCCAGGACAGTATCGTGATGTTCCCCTAACACCTTTAAGCGTAGGTGTAGTGGAACAAACGATTTATTAGGAGGCAGATCCGGCGGTACCTCCTCCTGAGCCTCAGCAATCTCTGCCTCAACTTCTGTCGTGAGAGCCGAGAACACAACTCCCTTTTGGAGGATCGGCACCGGATCCTCACGTGGCTCTCCACCCGGAAAACATCTGGACAAGGCGTCCGTCTTAGTATTCTTAGAACCTGGTCGGTATGTCACAAAAAAATTGAACCGGGTGAAGAATAACGCCCAGCGAGCCTGTCTGGGGGACAGGCGTTTAGCAGACTCTAAATAAAGCAGATTTTTATGGTCTGTTATAACAGTAATCTGATGGACAGCCCCCTCCAAGAAGTGTCGCCATTCCTCAAATGCCAACTTGATGGCCAACAATTCCGTTACCAATATCGTAATTACGCTCGGCAGGCGACAGCTTCTTGGAGAAGTAGGCACACGGATGCAATTTGCCCAAGGATGGACCCTGAGACAGTACCGCCCTCCAACCTCAGATGCATCCACCTCCACGGTAAATGGTAGGGAGACATCAGGCTGAAACAGGATAGGAGCTGAAGCAAAACTGTTTTTGAGGAATTCAAACGCGCGCACAGCAGCCTCAGACCAGTCAGAAAAATTGGTACCTTTTTTAGTCATGTCGGTGAGCGGTTTAGCAATCATAGAAAAATTCTTAATAAATTTCCTATAATAGTTGGAAAAGCCCAGGAATCGCTGAAGCGCCTTGAGATTTTCAGGCCGATCCCTCTGCAGCACCGCTTGCACCTTAGCGGTGTCCATTTTAAACCCTGAGGTGGAAATTACGTAACCCAAAAAAGGTAATTCTTGGACGACAAATACACATTTCTCAAGCTTGGCATAGAGCTTGTTCTCCATGAGCAACTGCAATACCTGCCTAACATGCTCTATGTGTGCATCACGGTCGCGTGAGTAAATAAGAATGTAATCAAGGTATATAATAACAAATTTCCCCAAGAGATGAGAAAAGACATCATTTATGAAATGTTGAAATACTGCTGGCACGCTTGTCAACCCAAATGGCATCACCAAATTCTCAAAATGACCCTCAGGGGTATTAAATGCCGTCTTCCATTCATCCCCTTGACGGACTCTTATGAGATTGTACGCCCCCCTGAGGTCAAGCTTGGAAAACCATTTGGCACCAGACACCTGGTTGAACAAATCGTGCATCAGTGGCATTGGGTATGGGTCACGAACCGTAATCTGGTTGAATTCCCTGAAATCCAGACACGGGCGTAATCCGCCATCTTTCTTCTTGACAAAGTTGACAAAGAAGAACCCCGCCGCCAATGGAGTTGATGAAGGCCTGATGTGCCCATTGCTTAGACTTTCTGCAATGTATTATTTGAGAGCTTGCCTCTCAGGACCTGAGATATTAAACATCCTGGCTTTCGGTAACTTGGCCCCCCAGTTTTAACCTAATAGCACAGTCATAGGGTCGGTGCGGTGGCAGCTCTGAACAACCTCTTTCAGAAAATACATCAGCAAAGTCCAGCAGTGGCTCCGGGATGCTGGGAGTCACAGCAGAGATACACGTGGCCAGACAACTCTCCTGGCAATATCTACTCCACTGGATTATGTCCTGGGTTTTCCAATCAATCACCGGATTGTGCATAGGCAACCATGGAAACCCCAGAACTACCTGAGCAGGTAAATTACTGAGCACCTTACATGTTACCCGCTCAGAGTGTAGGACCCCAATGTGGAGTTTTACATCAGCCACAAACTCTTTAATCTCCCCTTGTGAGAGAGGGGAAGCATTGATGGTAACCACCCGGATAGGATTAGGCAGCGTCTCCACCTTAAATCCCGCTGTACGCGCAAACTTTTCATCAATGAGCGGCTGAACCACTATCTACAAATACAGTAATCGACAGCTCTTGGCCCCCGATTACTACCTTGGCAGGGAGCATACACTGGGAGACCACCACGGAGGATATGCAAAGGCTCAGACTAGACTCCTCCAAACCCTCTGAACCTAGCAGTTTTCCGCCGGCACGTCTCTCTTAGGTACCAGGGGGCAAGCATTAATAAAATGTCCTTTTTTGCCACAAAAAAAACAGACCCCTTGCTTTCTGGGCAAGGGACATTTATGCTTTTTATTATGTGTATGTGATATACCAGCGATCTGTATAGGTTCCACGGATTCACCCGAGGCAACCTCACCAGAGACTGCCCCCCCATAGGCAATGTCTCCTGCGACCTCTGACGAAAGCGGCGATCAATGCGTACTACAAGCACCATAGCAGCCTCCAGAGAGGCGGGAGTCTCATACATAAGCAGAGCTTGTTTAACCCTTCCAGAAACCCCATGCAAAAATTGACTCCTTAGTGCAGGGTCATTCCATTGAGTGTCCACAGCCCAGCGATGAAATTCCGTACAATAATCCTCCGCCAGTCGCTCACCCTGGAGTAGAGAGCGTATTTTAGACTCTGCTAATGCCAGTCTGTCAGGATCGTCATAGATTAAACCAAGAGCAGAAAAAAAAGTCTAAGGACTCGAATGCAGGTGAATCAGAAGGGAGTGAAAAGGCCCATGCTTGAGGATCACCACTCAGCAAGGAAATTACCAAGCCCACACGCTGAGCCTCATTTCCTGAGGAGAGTGGACGCATACGAAAATACAATTTGCAGGATTCACGAAATACAACGAACTTACAACGATCACCAGAAAATCGTTCAGGAAGAGGTAACTTGGGTTCAGCTGCCCTGACTGCTGCCTCAGTTTGCACAGCAGGAACTGACAGGCCTTGTTGCTGGACCGCCCCCCTCAGTTCAGTGACCTGTATGGACAGAGCCTCCAGCTGCTTGGTTATGGAGACTATAGGATCCATGGTAAATAATTCTTTTTTTTTTTTTTTTTGGGCCAACTATAATGTCATGGGAAGCCTATGTAACTTTAGGCTGAAACCCTGGGGCCCCTGCGGTGTCCCTCAGACTAGGGGAAACCCTGTCTGTCCCTCAACCCAGGGTTTACACTGAAGGTGTGCCTGCCTGGGCCTCCACCCTGTCCTTGTCTCCTGTCCAGCCCTAAGCTGAACCCACCACCCTCCACCCAGTGAGGAGACCAAACACCAGACCCCACAAATAAGTATGGACAGGGATAAAGGAAACGCACCACACCATGTACACACAAGAGAATACAATAATGTGCAAGGGCAGCCAAAAAATACAACACAGGGGGGCAAAATGGCAACAACGGAATATACTACACCAGAAACCGTATGCTCCTTAGACCACCACTCCAGACCGGTATCGCTAGCACAAGGCAAGAGCTATAGTCGGCGACGCCCATAGTCAAGCAGGACAATTTAAAGACAGAGGGCGTGGCTAAGCCCTCAGCCAGAATGACAACATGGTTAACCCAATCCAAGCCGGATCAGAAGACCAACCAGCGCCGCTGAGAACCAAGTGGTAGGATGGGGTATTACCGCTGTCTGCCGGACACCTTGGTGCGAACAGTGTCCGACTTGACAATTCAGTTATCTTTCTCCTCTGCGTTTCATCCTCAGACCAATGGGCAGACTGAGAGAAGAAACCTGACTTTGGAGTCCTATTTGAGATGTTTTATATCTGCTGATCAGGATGACGGGGTCTCATTTTTGCCCTTGGCCGAATTCGCGCTAAACAATAGAGCTAGTTCTGCCACTTTGATGTTGCCCTTTTTCTGTAACTTTGGGTTTCATCCTCGATTTTCTTCAGGGCAAGTGGAATCTTCGACGCGCCCAAGTGTGGACACTGTGGTAGAGAGAATGCAGCAGATTTGGGACCAAGTGTTGGATAAGTTGTCCCTCTCTCAGGAAAAAGCTCAACGGTTTTCCAACCGGAACAGAACCATTAGACCCGGTTTAAAGTGGGTGATATGGTTTGGTTGTCGTCAAAGAATATTCCCATGAAGGTTGCGTCTCCAAAGTTCAAGCCAAGATTCATTGGACCTTATAAGATTTTGGAGATTCTTAATCCTGTTTCTTTTCGATTGGCTCTTCCAGTTACGTTTAAGGTCCATAACGTGTTTCAAAAATCTGTGTTGAAGAGGTTTGTGGAGCCAGTAGTTCCTATGGCGGCACCTCCTGACCCTGTATTGGTTAAAGGCAATGTGGAATATGAGGTAGAGAAAATATTGGATTCTCGTTTGGCTAGACAGAGTCTCCAGGACTTTGTCAAATGGAAGGGTTATGGCCAGGAGGATAATTCTTGGCTTTCTGCTTCTGACATTCATGCCGATAGATTGGATCGTGCTTTTCACCGGGCCCATCCTGATCGGCCTGGTGGCGTGGATGAGGGTTCGGTGACCCCTCCTCAAGGGGGGGTACTGTTGTGAATTCACTTTCTGGCCTACCTCTGGTTACTGGTGAAGGCAGTGGTGATGGTTATATTGACAGAGGGGTCGCGACTTCTCTTTCCAAGCTCCCTCTGGTGGTTGCAGGAGATAATGGAGCTGATCTAATTAACAGAGGTCTGCCACCTGATAATGAGGAGGACGATTGGACATTGGGAGTTTTTGACTGGATTTAAGACAGCCTCTATCCCTGCTGGTGATTTTTTCCTGCCTCCAGAGGTCTTAGTTTCCAGCTCAGTCCCTGCATGCTCAAGCTAAGTGCTCTTTTGCTATTGTTCACATTTGATTTGGTTTTGTCTATTTCAGTTTTGTGTGGTCAGCCAGCCCCGGCTGGGGCTGTGCTGAATTTCCATCCTTATGTTACTGTTTGTGCCAGTTAGTTTTTGTCCCTTATTAGATTGGCCTCTCTTTGCTCTGCTTTTAGAATATACCAGAGTGCTGATGTAGTGGGCGAAGTCTAGTGACTTCAGTATTTTTTCTATCAGACTTGTTGGGCATTTTTTGCAGGGTTTTTTGCGTGATTGCAGACAGTGTCTTTCCTTTCCTGTCCTGTCAAGTTAGTTTGGGCCCCATCGTTTGCTCAGCCTATTTTCCTACCTGCACTTGTGTTTTCATCTTGTCTCACTGACAATATATGTTTGGGGGCTATCTATTCCTTTGGGGATCTGCTCTTGGGCAGTTTTGATTTCCCCTTTCTTGCTTTAGGCTTATTTAGTTCTCTGGCTGTGTCGAGGCGTCGAGAATCATCGTAGGTACGCTCCACGGCTACTTCTACTTGTGTGGATAGGATCAGGGGTCTGCAATCTGCTTAGTTACCAACCTCTCTGGTTTTCTGTGGCTTAGCTTGGTCTTCCTTTCCTCCTCGTTGACCCAATCATAACAGGGAAGCTTGCTGACTTAAATCTTCCCAGTTTGTAACACCTGACCTCCAATCATCCTCTTCAGGTGATTGACTTCTGTCAACCCGACCAGCTCCATTACCCGCAGCAACCACCAGAGGGAGCCCAAACTCAGAAATCAGGTCACAAGTGTTCACAACAGTTTGCTGTGTCTCTCAGCGTAGTGTTCAGAGGCTGGAGGCGCTACCAGGAGACAGGCCAGTACACCAGGTGACGTGGAGGGGGCAACAACCCAGCAGCAGGATCGCTACCTCTGCCTTTGTGCAAGGAGGAACGGGAGGAGCACTGCCAGAGCCCTGCAAAATGACCTCCAGCAGGCCACATATGTGCATGTGTCTGCACAAGTGGTTAGAAACCAACTCCATGAGGATGGTCTGAGTGCCCGACATCCACAGATGGGGGTTGTGCTCACAGCCCAACACCATGCAGGATGCTTGGCATTTGCCACAGAATGCCAGGATTTGCAAATTCGCCACTGGCACCACGCCCTGTGCTCTTCACTAGAGTTGAGCGAAACGGGTCGGTCAAATTCAAAAGTTGCCGACTTTCGCTAAAGTCGGGTTTCGCCGAGCGAAACCCAACCATAGCGTGAGGTCAGCCATGCGGTCACCGACCCGAGCGCCAAAGTTGAGTTTCCCATAATGCTTACAGGCACCTTTGCTCAGCCAATGAGCAAGGACGCACACTGTGGGCAACGCAATGACATGTGCAGCGGCCACTACCATCTTAGAGAAGGGCATTTCAGTGATTGGCTTGCTTTGTGTGGCGTCACAGTGGCTATAAAAGCCCTGACCACCGACCGCCATCTTACTTCTGCCAATCTTAGCATAGGGAGAGGTTGCTGGCTGCCGCTGCTTCTCAATAGGGAGAGTGTTAGGCAGGAAGGAAAACAGATAGGCAGGGAAGAAAAAAGAATCTGTGCTTCTGCTGATAGCAATTGTGCTGTACAGTTAGTGTGTAGTGACAGGGGAGTATTTTTCAGTGTGCAGCAGCGCTGGTTATTAGGCTGCCTTATTAGGCTACCTGATAGCTGCATTGCTGTGTGCACACTGCTGTGCAGACTGAATTTTACACAGCACTCCTACTTTTATTCTTTTTTTCTGAACAGTTACCAAGTGTTCATTTTTTCCCAAACTGTATTGGGGTTGTACGCTCCCCACACACTACCGTGTACCGGCTGGTATCACGGACAAATACATCCTATCTGTGTGTGACTCCTGAAAAAAATAGACGGAGCTTTACATTTTTCCATACGTACACCGTATAGAGCTGTCCGCTTCTGATACAGTACCGTATATCTGCTATTTGGATTATGGTTAAATCCATACTGAGACAGCATCTGTGTGAGACTCTGGAAAAAAAATAGACATAGATTTACATTTTTCCATACATACACTGTATAGAGCTGTCCGCTTCTGATACAGTACCATATATCTGCTAGTTTGATTACGGTCAAATCCATAGTGAGACAGCGTCTGTGTATGACTCCGTAAAAAAAAGACGGAGAGTTACATTTTTCCATACATACATCGTATAGAGCTGTTCCCTTCTGATACAGTACCGTATATCTGCTATTTGACATTATACCCGAGGAAGACTCTTAGCAGTCGAAACCGGTTGTATTCTATTTTTGAATTAAAAATAAAAAAATAAAAATCATCCTGGAATCTAAATATCAAGTTCCATCATCATCCTTCAGGAGCGCATACTGCTGGGAAAAACATTCACCAAGTGTTATAAAAGGAGATTTAAAATTTCCCCTACACTTTATACAGCTGTCCGCTTCTGTTACTGTACTGTATATCTGCTGGTTGGATTACGGTCAAATACATACTGGGGGAGCAACTGGGTGTGAGTAAGGGAATATATAAAAGAAGATTTAAAATTTCCCCTACACTTTATACAGCTGTCAGTTTTTGATACAGTACCGTATATCGGCTGGTTGGATTACGGTCAAATACATACTGGGAGAGCGTCTGTGAATAAGGAAATATATAAGGAGATTTAACATTTTCACTACACCTTATACAGCTGTTCGCTCCTCATATAGTACCTGTAACAACCTTGCTGGCATCACTGCATGGCCTCCCATCCCCCGCACACCAACTTACTTTCTGCTTCAAGCCATGCTGTGATTTCTGTCTGTTGCCAGCTCTGTGCCTCTGCTCTCCATGTTTCCAGACTGTGTGTATAGGGGGGCGGCGCCTGAACTCTCTGGTTCTTATGCAGTCAGGGTGCACCTGTGTAATCTGTCCCTGACCAATCACCTGGAGCCCTTGACTATTTAGTTTCGCCACTCCCACTGAAACATTGCCTGTGCAATGTCTAATCTCAGTTAGTATCTTGCTGCTGAGGAAGCCAGGCCCTGTTCTGTGTATCTCCTTCTCTGGAGGATTACTCGTAGTTTTGCTTTGTACCTTGTCTGCCTGCCAGGAGGCTGTATATCCTGGCCCTTGAGTCTTGTTCCCAGTGCCTTGTCTGTTCTCTGCCTGCCTGCCAGGAGGCTGAATATCCTGGTCCTTGTGTCTTTGTCCCTGTCTCTCTGTCTGAACTCAGTCTAACCTCTGTCTGTCAGTCTCCTTGTTTGTGGTTCCTTCTCTGCCGTGTCTTTCCTTGCGTCCTCCCTGTCTGTGCATCTGCACCCTCGCAGCTTTATCTGTGCATCTGCACCCTCGCAGCTTTATCTGTGCATCTGCACCCTCGCAGCTTTATCTGTGCATCTGCACCGTCGCAGCTCTGTCTGCACGGCTCCTTAGCCGCTCTGCCTGCTCCGCACTCCTGCGGCTCTGCCTGCGCCACACTCCTGCGGCTCTGCCTACCTGCATCTCCTGTGTGAACAGGTTCAAACCTGTTCTCTCCTATACCACTTCTTCCTGCCTATATCCATACCTGCACCTCCTGTGTGAACAGGTCCAAACCTGTTCTCTCCTATACCACTCCTTCCTGCCTATATCCATACCTGCACCTCCTGTGTGAACAGGTCCAAACCTGTTCTCTCATATACCACTCCTTCCTGCCTATATCCATACCTGCACCTCCTGTGTGAACAGGTCCAGATCCTGTTCCAGCATACACCACTCCCTCCTGCCTACACCTGCTGTGTGAACAGGTCCCTACCAGCTCCTTCTCATGCCGTGCCCGCCTGTCCTGTGTCTCCAAGCCGTGCCCGCCTGTCCTGTGTCTCCAAGCCGTGCCCGCCTGTCCTGTGTCTCCAAGCCGTGCCCGCCTGTCCTGTGTCTCCAAGCCGTGCCCGCCTGTCCTGTGTCTCCAAGCCGTGCCCGCCTGTCCTGTGTCTCCAAGCCGTGCCCGCCTGCCCTGTGTCTCCGCTGTGCCTGTCGTGTCTACCTGCCTGCCTGTCTATAGCCTCTGTCAAAGTGACTTGTCCCCGAGTGGGACCAGCAGCCACAGCCAGACACCACCCTGGAGTGGCACCCGACAGCTATCTGCCGCACAAGCCTGACCTCACCATCAGGGGCTCCAGTGAAGACCGAGGTAGCTGTCGTAGTCACGCCCCTTCCAGGGTAGTCTGGTCTGTGACACAGTGGGGCCACAAATCCCCGGCTCGCGCCATTCAGCCAAGGCGCAAGCGTGACAGTTTGCACAGGCCATGGTCCCCGCTGAGTCCCATGTCCTTCAGCTTGCAGAGCATGAGCGACTTTCTCTCTGCCAGTATGAGCATCTGGAAGAATTTGTTCCACCCTATGTGGTTCCGATTGTTGAGACTTCTGAACCCATCATTGTCTCCAATGCCATCTACAACCAGCTCCTGGCTTATGAGAGGCTTGACCCTGAAGATCCTCCAAGGTTCTATGCAGGAAAGATGTATATCTTTGTACCGTGTTAGCCAGTAGATAGAAAAATATTCAGGATTGAGAGTCCTCAGTAGTTGATACCTTTTAATGGCTAACTGAAAAGATGGTAACACATTGCAAGCTTTCGAGACTACTCAGGTCTCTTCATCAGGCTAGACTAATACAAAATCTGAAGTCACATATTTATGCACAATACAGCCTAGAAAAAATGCAATAGATAAGACAAGTGACGTGAAGCAGAACTATTAATATGGGAGAGGGAGAAACATAAATATAAACATTGGACCAGTTCATAGATAAGGAGTCCGGATGTTTTATGGTCCTCTGATTGGGGTCTAGTTCTGTGTTGTGATGCCCCCACGAAGCTTTAAGAGGAAATTCCTTAGTTGATGTAAAAAGACATAAATCCATGCGACACATTCATTCCAGCACTGAGAGTGTCAAAGTTCGTCATAAATTTGATGGATATGAAATTACTGGTATTGAAAGGTAACTTCAATTCTCAGAGAGAGAGAGAGAGACGAGTTTGGGAGTACAAATTTATGACAAACTTTGACACTCTCAGTGCTGGAATGAATGTGTCGCATGGATTTATGTCTTTTTACATCAACTAAGGAATTTCCTTTTAAAACCTCGTGGGGGCATCACAACACAGAACTAGACCCCAATCAGAGGACCATAAAACATCCAGACTCCTTATCTATGAACTGGTCCAATGTTTATATTTATGTTTCTCCCTCTCCCATATTGATAGTTCTGCTTCACGTCACTTGTCTTATCTATTGCATTTTTTCTAGGCTGTATTGTGCATAAATATGTGACTTCAGATTTTGTATTAGTCTAGCCTGATGAGACCTGAGTAGTCTCGAAAGCTTGCAATGTGTTACCATCTTTTCAGTTATCCATTAAAAGGTATCAACTACTGAGGACTCTCAATCCTGAATATTTTTCCAAGGTTCTATGGAGATCCTAAGGAGTGCCAAGGGTTCCTGGAGCAGTGCCTGTGGTACATTGAGTGGAATTCAGCCTGTTTCCCCTCTGATTGGGTCAAAGTTGGATATATAATGTCCTACTTAGCAGGAGAAGCTTTGATGTGGATCTGTCCCCTCTGGGAAGCAGGGGATCCTATCATCATGGACCTAGAGGCCTTCCTAGTGGCCTTCCGTAAAGCCTTCGAAGTACCTAGTCCAGCTACGTCTGCCAAGTCTTCCCTTTCCAGATCTGAGAGGCGCGCCAGACGGGCGAAACCAGTGAAGAAACCGCCTCGTCAGACCGCGACCACCGTCCGAAACCCTCTAGTTCCTCCACCTGTTAAAGCAGCTACTCGAGTTGAACCCAAGAAGACTGTTAAGAGTGGGCTGGCAAAGCAGCAGCCTGAAACCAGTCGTAAGATGGGCATACAGTATTGATGCGGTTGTGTGGAACACTCGGACGGCTTCTGTCCGAAGGAGCGCAAGCTCCAAAACCTTGGGTCAGTGGGAGAGGCTGCCCTTGGTAAGAGTCCCTCCTCCTCACTAAGATCGGTGACTGTTCGTGTGCCTTGTGGGAGCTTCGGCCCTGCAGATGTGTTAAAGCTGCAAGCCAGACGGAGTCTGTGTAGGGTTCCTGTTCCACAGCTCCAGGATCCGGTGACGGTGTTTGGTGATGGTCGTGCCCTACTTATGAACAGTCGAGTGTCGAAGGGACAACTACAGCTCCAAATCGGAGCATTATATTTGGAGAAGTTCATTTTACACTTGATGACCAGTTTGCCCATCGGTCCTTCTGAGCCGGATACTCTACTGCCCGTTCTGGTCCGAAGACCCAGCGTGGTTCCACACTTGGAGCTACCTAGTCACCAAAGGTATCTAATTCCAATGTTACAAGGTCAGGCTACAGTGTTACCTTCCCCATCTGTTCTGCTGGCTATTGGGTCATGGTGTGCTGATGTTACAGAAGAAAAGGAAGCAGTGGCGCCCTCTCCACACACCTCCTGTGACCAGTTCCCAGAAGCATCCCTGTCGCTTGAAAATTTTTCTTTAGGCCATGGGCAGAAGATGGATCCTGTATGTATGCCTCCAGCTTCCATTTGGCTACTTGGTGAAGATACCTGGGCAGAGATGCTTCCTCCTGATCCTAAGGAGGAGGTCCAATTTTCTTGGGATTTCGGGCTGAAGTTGGACTCAGTGAAGGTCTCTTCTGTTTCCAGCTGGCCGGCTGATGTAGGGGTCAAGTCTGAAGCTTCCAGGTCCCTGCCCTCTGCCAATCAGGAGGAAGAAGTCTTTGTACCCTCTGTGTTGGAAACTGACTCCCTTAGGCACCAAGAAACCGGGCAATCTGGGATTCCTGATGGCACACATACTCCACCCTACCTGAAGGATGTTGTGTCAACCTGGACTGTGTGTGGCCCCATACTCCTTCTTCAGGTCATTCTGGCAGGCTTGAGGAAGAGGGGCCGTAAAGGGGGGGTACTGTAACAACCTTGCTGGCATCACTGTATGGCCTCCCATCCCCCGCACACCAACTTACTTTCTGCTTCAAGCCATGCTGTGATTTCTGTCTGTTGCCAGCTCTGTGCCTCTGCTCTCCATGTTTCCAGACTGTGTGTATAGGGGGGCGGCGCCTGAACTCTCTGGTTCTTATGCAGTCAGGGTGCACCTGTGTAATCTGTCCCTGACCAATCACCTGGAGCCCTTGACTATTTAGTTTTGCCACTCCCACTGAAACATTGCCTGTGCAATGTCTAATCTCAGTTAGTATCTTGCTGCTGAGGAAGCCAGGCCCTGTTCTGTGTATCTCCTTCTCTGGAGGATTACTCGTAGTTTTGCTTTGTACCTTGTCTGCCTGCCAGGAGGCTGTATATCCTGGCCCTTGAGTCTTGTTCCCAGTGCCTTGTCTGTTCTCTGCCCGCCTGCCAGGAGGCTGAATATCCTGGTTCTTGTGTCTTTGTCCCTGTCTCTCTGTCAGAACTCAGTCTTACCTCTGTCTGTCAGTCTCCTTGTTTGTGGTTCCTTCTCTGCCGTGTCTTTCCTTGTGTCCTCCCTGTCTGTGCATCTGCACCCTTGCAGCTTTATCTGTGCATCTGCACCCTCGCAGCTTTATCTGTGCATCTGCACCCTCGCAGCTCTGTCTGCAGGGCTCCTTAGCCGCTCTGCCTGCTCCGCACTCCTGCGGCTCTGCCTGCTCCGCACTCCTGCGGCTCTGCCTACCTGCATCTCCTGTGTGAACAGGTTCAAACCTGTTCTCTCCTATACCACTCCTTCCTGCCTATATCCATACCTGCACCTCCTGTGTGAACAGGTCCAAACCTGTTCTCTCCTATACCACTCCTTCCTGCCTATATCCATACCTGCACCTCCTGTGTGAACAGGTCCAAACCTGTTCTCTCATATACCACTCCTTCCTACCTATATCCATACCTGCACCTCCTGTGTGAACAGGTCCAGATCCTGTTCCAGCATACACCACTCCCTCCTGCCTACATCTGCTGTGTGAACAGGTCCCTACCTGCTCCTTCTCATACCACACCAATCTGTCCTGTGTCTCCAAGCCGTGCCCGCCTGTCCTGTGTCTCCAAGCCGTGCCCGCCTGTCCTGTGTCTCCAAGCCGTGCCCGCCTGTCCTGTGTCTCCAAGCCGTGCCCGCCTGCCCTGTGTCTCCGCTGTGCCTGTCGTGTCTACCTGCCTGCCTGTCTATAGCCTCTGTCAAAGTGACTTGTCCCCGAGTGGGACCAGCAGCCACAGCCAGACACCACCCTGGAGTGGCACCCGACCGCTATCTGCCGCACAAGCCTGACCTCACCATCAGAGGCTCCAGTGAAGACCGAGGTAGCTGTCGTAGTCACGCCCCTTCCAGGGTAGTCTGGTCTGTGGCACAGTGGGGCCACAAATCCCCGGCTCGCGCCATTCAGCCAAGGCGCGAGCGTGACAGTACCATATATCTGCTGGTTGGATTACAGTCAAATACATACTGGGAGAGCGTCTGGGTGTGAGTAAGGGTATATATAAAAGGAGATTTAAAATTTCCCCTACACTTTATACAACTGTCCGCTTCTGATACTGTACCGTGTATCTGCTGGTTGGATTACGGTCAAATACATACTGGGAGAGCGTCTGTGAATAAGGAAATATATATGGATATTTAACATTTTCACTACACCTTATACAGCTGTACGCTCCTCATTTAGTACCATATATCTGCTGGTATTTTTGGTACATTTTCCCAAACATGAAGAAGTATGGTGGAAGAGGCCGGGGACGTGGGCGGGGGGCAGCTGGTACTGATGGTGGTGGTGGTACATCTGCTGGTTATGCCAAAAGCACAATAGCAGCTAAGGAAGGAGATGTTGACCCAGCGTCATCGTCTGGTTCAAGAAGGCCTGTAAGGTTCCCATTCCTGGGTGTAGGTAAACCGCTTTTAAAGCCGGAGCATCAGGAACAAGTTTTGGCTTACATTGCCTCCATCTTTATCGCCTCCTCTTCTGAAGTTTCAAAAACTGCAAGCACTGAGTAGTCAGTGCAGGCTTCTGTGTTTTGAATGGGTCACCGAGGAGGAAAACAAGACCCAGCCAAGTCACAGAAAACCAGAGAGGTTGGTAACTACGCGGATTGCAGACCCCTGATCCTAACCACACAACTAACAGCAGCCGTCAAGCGTACCTACGATGATTCTAGATGCCTCGTCACAGCCGGAGGACTAAATAAGCCTAACGCAAGAAAAGGGAAAATCTAAAACTGCCCCAGAGCAGACCCCACAGGAATAGACAGCCCCCACACATGTATTAACGGTGAGACAAGATGAAAACACGAACACAGGTAGGAAAATAGGCTGAGCAAACGATGGGGCCCACACTAGCTAGAAATTACAGGAAAGGAATCTGTCTGCAATCACGCCAAAAAACCCTGCAAAAATGTCCAACACTTCTGATAGCAAAAATACCCTGAAGTCACTAGACTTCTCCCACTATATCAGCACTCTGGCATATTCTGAGAACAGAGCAAAAAGAGGCCAATCTAATAAGGGACAAAAAGCAAACTGGCACATACAGTGACATAAGAGTGGAAATTCAGCACAGCCCCAGCTGGGGCTGGCTGACCACACAAAAAACTGAATAGACCAAACCAAATCAAATGTGAACATTAACAAAGACAACTTAGCTTGAGAAGGCAGGAACTGAGCTGGAAACTAAGACCTCAGGAGGCAGGAACAAATCACCAGCATGGGAATAGGGAGTCGGCTGTCTTAAATCCAATCTGAGACTCCAGATGTCCACTCCTCTTCCTCATTATCAGGTGGCAGGTCTCTGTTAATTGGATCAGCTTCACTACCTCCTGCCACCACCAGAGGGAGCCCGGGAAGAGAACTCACAACTCCTCTGTCAGCACAACCAGCTCCCTCACCAGAAACCAGAGGCAGACCAGAAAATGAGTTCACAACACTTATGGTCATGAACAACACCTTTCCTTGTGTCCTACACACCCACCAAAAGTGAAAGATGCAGCAGGCCACACTTCAGATTACTCCATGGAGCTCTTTCCACATACCATGCCTGGATTATCAAGTCAAATCCTGAATTCCCCAGTCCAAGATGAATCTGACATGGAGTGCACTGATGCACAGCCACTGCTAGATGATTCTGCTGGTACATTGATCCAGAGCACTACCTTGCCCTCGCAGTCTACTGAGCCAGAATCTGACTCTGATGAAACTCAGGTGCCCCTTCCCGCATACTATACCACCTTACACGGTGACACAGAGGAAGGTGCAGATGAAATTGAAGAGGAGGTGATGGATGAACCAGTTGTTGACCTGGATTGGCATCCATTGGGGGAAGAGGGTGCCGCTGGCAATAGGTCAGAAGAGGAGAAGGATCCGCAGCAGGCATCGTCATCCCAGCAGCGGTTATCCGGCAGGCCCGTAGCTGTCCAAAAACGTGTTAAAAAAATGAAAAAGTTGCATGACAGCTTGGCCAGACGGTCAAATTAGCACTGCGTGCAAGCCCTGAAAAATTATACCATAGTAGGAAGAGTGCAGTGTGGCACTTTTTTGACCAAACTCATATTGATGAGGCAAAGGTTATCTGTAAGAAGTGCGGAAGGACCTTTAGCCGAAATCTCCGAAATGTCTGAAATTTGAATACCAGTTGCATGCTTAGACATTTAACCACCATGCACTTGCAAGCGTGGATGGATAAACAAAACCTCAGGTAGCACATGTGCACCTGCTTCAACTGAAGGTAGCCAGCAACGCTCCACTGCTTCCCCCACTGTAAGCCCACTGGTAAGCACACCAGCAGCAAGAAACATTGAGGTGTCGTCGCAAGGCCAAAGCAGTCAGGGAAGCACAATATTTTTGCAACAAAAGACTGAATCTAGGCCATCACCACCACCATCACCATCACCAACCCCCTGTCAGTCCGTCAGGTCCACCGCTAGTTCCCCCATATGCAGCTCTCAAGTCCAACTCACCCTACCAGACACTCTGAGTAGGACAAGAAAGTACTCATCCTTTCATCCGCGTACACTGGCTTTGAACGCCTACATTGCCAAACTGATCTCATTAGAGATGATGCCCTACCGTTTGGTTGAAAGCGAAGCGTTCCGAGAGCTCATGACCTATGCTGTCCCACGCTATGACCTACCCAGTCGGCACTTCTTTTCTAGAAAAGCCATCCCTGCCCTCCACCTGCATGTGAAAGACCGCATTGTCCATGCACTCAAACAATCAGTGAATGGAAAGGTGCACCTCACAACAGATGCATGGGTCAGTAGGCATGGCCAGGGCCGTTACGTGTCCATCACTGCGCACTGGGTAAATGTGGTGGATGCAGGGTTCACAGGGGACAGCGACGGTGGGACAGTGCTGCCTAGCCCACGGTATAGGAAACAGTTGGCTGTAGGAGTTCGACCCACCTCCAGAAGCGAAAGCTCATCGACAGAGCGCAGTCGCACGACCACTCCATCCACAGCTGCCAGTGTTGCACCCGAGGTGTCCCACTATCGAACAGTTAGTGGTAAGCGTCAGCAGGCTGTTTTAAAGATGATGTCTTTGGGCAACAACAGACACACTGCGGAGGTACTGGCTGACTACTTGCAGCGAGAAACTGAGTCATGGCTGGGCAGTCTAGATCTTGAGCCAGGCAAGGTAGTCAATGATAACGGCTGGAATTTTGTGGCGGCCATAGCCCTTGCCAAACTCACACACATACCTTGTCTGGATCACACCTTGAACCTGGTGGTGCAGTGCTTCCTAAATAATTATCCAGAGTTAACAGGCCTGCTCCATAAGGTGCGAAGACTGTGCTCGCACATCCGTCGCTCGCCCATAGACTCCAGTCGTATGCAGAGGCTGCAGCGATCGCTACACCTCCCCAAGCACCGCCTAATCATCTAATCATAGATGTTGCAACAAGGTGGAACTCCACCATGCACATGGTTGAGAGGCTGTGCGAACAGAGGCAGGCTGTAATGCATTTGTGGGAGGATACATGGTCAGGCAGTTTGAGGGCAGACATGGAGTTGTCGGGTGTGCAGTGGTGAAAGCTGAAAGACCTCTGTAAAGTCCTTCAGTATTTTGAGGAATGCACATGGCTGGTAAGCGCAGACGACGCCATCATAAGCATGAGCATACTACTTATGCGTCTGCTCATGCAAACTTTGACGCACATTAAGGATCAGGCGTCTGCAGCGGAGGAGGAACAGGAGGAGGAGGAGGAGGGAAGCCTTGCTGACAGTCATCCATTGTCTGCTCAGGAAACTGTCCTGGACGAGAGGAAGGAGAGGAAGAGGAGGAGGAGGAGGATGAGGGGGATGATTATTTTGGGGAGGAGGATGCTTCTCGGGGGGCAAGAGAATCATAGAATCATAGAATCATAGAATCGTAGAGTTGGAAGGGACCTCCTGGGCCATCTGGTCCAACCCCCTGCTCAAAGCAGGATTCGCTAAATCATCCCAGTCAGATGTCTGTCCAGCCTCTGTTTGAAGACTTCCATTGAAGGAGAACTCACCACTTCTCGTGGCAGCCTGTTCCACTCATTGATCACTCTAACTGTCAAAAAGTTTTTTCTAATATCTAATCTGTGTCTCCTCCCATTCAGTTTCATCCCATTGCTTCTAGTCTTTCCTTGTGCAAATGAGAATAAAGTTGATCCTTCTACAATGTGACAGCCCTTTAGATATTTGTAGACAGCAATTAAGTCTCCTCACAGTCTTCTCTTTTGCAAACTAAACATTCCCAAATCCTGCAACCTTTCCTCATAAGACAGGGTTTGCAGACCGGTCACCATTCTGGTCGCTCTTTTCTGAACTTGCTCCAGTTTGTTGATGTCTTTTTTAAAATGTGGTGCCCAAAACTGGACACAATATTCCAGATGAGGTCTGACCAAAGAGGAGTAGAGGGAAATAATGACTTCACGTGATCTAGACTGTATGCTTCTGTTAATACATCCTAGAACTGCATTTGCCTTTTTTGCTGCTGCATCACACTGTTGACTCATATTCAGTCTGTGATCTATTAGTATACCCAAGTCTTTTTCACATGTGCTGTCACTTAGCCCTATTCCTCCCATTCTATATATGCTTTTTTCATTTTTATTGCCCAGATTTTTATTGCCCAGATTTTATTTTATTTATTTTATTTTTTTTATTTATTGCCCAGATTTGCCCAGATTTTTTTTATTTATTGCCCAGATTTTTATTGCCCAGATGTAGTACTTTGCATTTCTCCCTGTTAAAAACCATTCTGTTAGTTACTGCCCACTTCTCCAGTTTATTTAAATCTTTTTGAATCCTCTCTCTCTCTTCTCTAGTATTAGCTATCCCTCCTAGCTTTGTGTCATCAGCAAATTTAATCAGTTTACCCTCAATTCCTTCATCTAAATCGTTGATAAAGATGTTGAACAATACAGGGCCCAGGACAGAGCCCTGTGGTACCCCACTTGAGACATTCTTCCAACTGGATGTGCAGCCATTTACGACCACCAAATGTTGGCTTTCCAAGGTCAGGTACAGGGTTTGTGCGTGACTGGAGGGATGTGGATTTGGCAGAAAGTGCTCCTCCACCCGCAACTGTCAGTGCATCATTGACACCTGGAACATTGGCCCACATGTGTTATTATCCTAAAAAGGGACCCCCGCATTGTCAAAATTATGAAGGTTGCTGACTACTGGTTGGCCAGCATCCTCGATCCACGCTATAAAGGCAAATCACAGAACATCATGCCACAGGAGAACCTAGAGCTAATATTGGTGAACAAACAAGCAACTCTGGTAAACCGTTTGATAGAGGCATTCCCAGCACACAGCAGCGGGGCAGGTTCTACCACGAGCCGTACTGGGCAAAATGGAAGAGGTGTTCGTGGTGCACACAGCCGAACTGGCGTTGGAGACAGGGGTTTCATGACCAGGTTGTGGACTGATTTCTCGAGGACCGCTCACACGACTGTTAATACTGAATCGATTGCAACAGACAGGAGACAAAATTACCTCTCCTCCCCTATCGATGTTCTCCCTCACAGTTCATTCCCCTTTGACTACTGGGCCTCTAAACTGGACACCTGGCCTGAATTGGCACAATATGCCTGACAGAAACAAGGACAAAGCTGTCGACCCAAAATGTTGGTTATCATACCTTCATTAAAATGAACCATGCCTGGGTTTCAAAGGATTTTGTACCACCTTCCCCTGATGACACATAGGTTGACAGCAAATGGCTCGCTTTGTCCTCCTCTTCCTCCGACTTCTGCAATTCCTCCATTTGCAGCTGCTGAATGTCCAGCCTACACCTCAACATATGCCAGTTTTTCCACCTCCCTAACTGGGCTGTACCCCCCCAGGGCCAGCGTCAGCACCTGGCGCACCCAGGCAAGTGTCGGGGCCCTGAGCAGGTGGAGGGGCCCACTCGTGGGCAATGGCACTGGCACAGGGCCCCTCACAGTACGCAAAAGTCTCTGACGGTGGGGGGCCCACTCACCATCACAGACACCGTCGTACTATGAGGGGCCCTGTCCCACTGCCGTCGCCCACAAGTGGGCCACCCCTGCTTGCTCAGGGCACCAGCACTTGCAATACTTACTTCTCCCTGCTCAGATCAGAGAGCGCGATGATGTCACGTCTGTATGCCATCTGTCTGAACAGTCCAAGTGCAGAGAGCTGGAATGTGGCGACACTGAGGAGTCTAGAGTCGAGTAGTGCCCAGCGAGGATAGGTGTTTCATTTTCTTTAATGTTTAGAGCAATATATGGGGAGCATTATACACTGGAGAATTATATATGGGGCCCATCATACACTTTAGCATCATAGATAGGGCCCATTATACACTGGAGCATCATATTGGGCCAATTATATGGAGCATTATATGGGCCCATCATACACTGGAGCATTATAAATGGTGCCCATCATACACTGGAGCATCATCCATGGGGCCCATCATACACCTGCGCATTATAAATGGGGCCCATTATATATGGAGCATTATACACTGTTTGCATATTTAATTTTTTTTATGTCAGGTAATTTTTTAGTAAACATTTTCCAAAATTGAAAAAACAGGTAGTCATATACAGGTTATTTCCCAAATAGTGTATTACATAAACACAATAGAACACCACAGAAATCCCTCCCAACTCACCCCCCCACCCTCACCCGAAAAAACACCTCTCGTCTCTCCTGATGCATTTGGTCTCTCACAGCTAAAATTTTTGGGTTATATCCTCCTCAACTCCTCAACGCTCTCATCCATGTTAATCTAGGAGGCGCCAACCCGGGTGTGTCCAACCAAGGTGCCCACATATCTTCCCATTTCTTAGTTGTTCTTCTGTTTTGATACACATATTTTTCCATATCTATATTATTATTAACTGCAGCGGTAACTTCCGTGATTGTGGGTACAGAAGATCCCTTCTAGTGAGCCGCCACCCTTATACGAGCTTGATATAATATTCATGAGACTGCCAGTTGGTCCTCCTCCGAAAGCAGCAAAGTCTCGACCCGCTACAGAAGAGCCATTTTGGGGTCTAGTGCCATTTGACATTGATAGACAGTATTAAGTAAATCATTCACACCTCCCCAAAACCTACATAAGCGAGGACAGTTCCAGGTCATGTGTATCAGATCCGCATTGGGCATTCCACATTTCCAACAATCTGCCTCTGTAGCATAGCCCATTTTCAACAGCCGTACAGGGGTTTGATAAACTTGATGAAGCAAATAAAGATGCGACACTCTCTGCGCCTCGCTAACCGAGACTTTCGTGACTTCTTGCAATGCATCTTCCCATTCCTCATCTGTTAAATCACCTACATCAACTTGACACTTATTCTTCAGCGTCTCCAAACTTGCAACTCTCTTCCAACATGGTTGCATATATCATGGATATAATACCTCTTAATCCTCTTCACATCACTACTCTATCCAACAGCGGAGTTTTAGCTGGATAACCTAGTGGAGCGAGTCGCTGTTGTGCTTCACAAGCATGTCTCAGCTGGAGATATTGAAAAAATCTTTTATTAGGGATGGAAAATGTCTAGATCCTCAAAAGATCAAAACTCCCCTTCAGAATAAAGCTGTGATACTAGTTTAAGCCCTCTCCTCTCCCCTAGCTCAAAACCCTCTAATTTATTTAGCTCTGTACATGTCAAGTTTCTCCAGATCAGGGAATGCGCCATGACTCCCTGTATATCCAATAATTATTTGGCCGTGTTCCATACCTTATCCATGCACTTCATTATCGGAATATTGATAGCTTGACCCTGACGGAACTGCCCTGAGTCTAGCGCCTGCACCAGTAAATCCTTTCCCACTACGCATGTAAGCATACATCCCGAGGAAGTTCGCATGAAGGAATCCTCCTCCCCATCCTCTGAAATGCTGCAACTGCGCTGCAAGATAATACAGAAACGGGTCAGGAACCGTTAATCTCCCCAGTTATTTAGATGTACGCAAAACCTCCAACCGAATTCTAGGAACACTCATCTTATAGATAAGCTCTCTAAATATTCTGTTTATCTGATAAAAGATTCGACCAGGAATCCAAATGGGCGCATTGTGGAGGGCATACAAAGCTTGTGGCATGAGAACCATTTTTCCCATGTTTGCCCTTCCAACCATACTCAGTGGTAACTTGCACCAGTCCTTTATTTTCGGATGAAATTTAGCAAGTAGCGGGGTAATATTTAAACGCTCAAAATCTTGTATATTATACCCAATATGAATTCCCAAGTATTTAAACTCTTTGACTACATTTAATCGTCCGGCCAATTCCAAGGAGTTCTCGGGAGCATCTCCCCCCCACATAATTGAAGATTTCTCCCAGTTAAAACATAAACCAGAGATCACTGCGAAGGATCCAAAGACTTCCATTGCCACCCTCAGAGAAGACGGCCACTCTCCCAAAAACAAGAGCATGTCATCAGCAAACAACGCTATTTTTTCTTGCAAAGACTCATACCCAAACCCCTTAATTTCAGGTGTCACCGGAATTACAACTTCCAAGGGCTCAATTGCCAGAGCAAACAGTAGGGGAGACAGGAGCACCCCTGTCTGGTCCCTCTGTGTAAGTTAATTGTATTTGAGATCTCCCCATTAATTCTACTTTTGGCCTCTGGACTCGAATACAGCAGCTGTATCCAGGCAATAAAATTTTTACGGGAACCCATCTTGGCTAATATAGCCCACAGATATGGCCATTCGACGCTGTCAAATGTTTTAGCAGCATCCAAAGATGCAACAGCCCTAGGTTCCTTTCCCTTTGATGGGATCTGTAAATTTAGATACAACCGCCGGATATTAATTGCAGTTGATTTCTCTGGCATAAAACCAGTTTGATCTGGATGGATAATACTAGATATTACTCTAGACAGCCGCATCGCCAGAATCTTTGCAAAAATCTTGACATCAACGTTTAAAAGGGAGATAGGCCTGTATGACTCTGGAAGACAAGGATCCTTATCAGCCTTGGGGATCACCACTGTGATTGCTTCATTCAAGGACCGGGGCAAGTGCCCATCTTCCCTAGCCGCCTCAAATACCTTCAACAGCTGTGGAAGCATTATATTTGAGTACTGTTTATATACCTCCACAGGCAGCCCATCAGACCCCGGTGTCTTATTCCCTGCCATAGAATCTAGAGCCTCCTCTAATTCCTCCAGACTAATTGGTGCCTCCAGCCCAACAGCTTCCGATTCCAACAGAGTAGGCACCAGCAGTCCCCAAAAAGCTACTGAGCAACTCGTCATAGAACCCGCCTTGCGAATTATATAATGTCTCAAAAAACTTGCTAAAAGTTGCTAGAATTGCCCCAGAAGATCTTTCAAGTTCCCCATTTTTGTTTTTTTTATCTCAGGTACCATTGCAGGACCAGATTGAGTCTTGATCAGGGTAGCTAGTAGATGTCCAGTTCCCTCCCCCTCCCCGAAGTAGACCTGCCGCCAGAAGTATCGTTTATCTGCAGCTTATGAAAGCTTATGTTGGGCTGATCGCTGTTCCGCATCTTTTAATGCATTAAAATGTATATCCGACGGAATTTTCAAATATTGCAATTCTGCTGAGATACAGTTGTGGCCAAAAGTATCGAAAATGATTGCAAACACAAATTCTTTGGTATTATCTTCATTTAATTTGTCTTAAATAAAAAAAACACAAAAGAGAATGAAGCAAAAAGCAAAACATTGATCATTTCACACAAAACTCCAAAAATGGGCCAGACAAAAGTATTGGCACCCTCAGCCTAATACTTGGTTGCACAACCTTTAGCCAAAATAACTGCGACCAACCACTTCCGGTAACCATCAATGAGTTTCTTACAATGCTCTGCTGGAATTTTAGACCATTCTTCTTTGGAAAACTGCTCCAGGTCCCTGATATTTGAAGGGTGCCTTCTCCAAACTGCCATTTTTAGATCTCTCCACAGGTGTTCTATGGGATTTAGGTCTGGACTCATTGCTGGCCACCTTAGGAGTCTCCAGTGCTTTGTCTCAAACCATTTTCTAGTGCTTTTTGAAGTGTGTTTTGGATCATTGTCCTGCTGGAAGACCCATGACCTCTGAGGGAGACCCAGCTTTCTCACACTGGGCCCTACATTATGCTGCAAAATTTGTTGGTAGTCTTCAGACTTCATAATGCCATGCACACGGTCAAGCAGTCCAGTGCCAGAGGCAGCAAAGCAACCTCAAAACATCAGGGAACCTCCACCATGTTTCACTGTAGGGACCGTGTTCTTTTCTTTGAATGCCTCTTTTTTTCTCCTGTAAACTCTATGCTGATGCCTTTGCCCAAAAAGCTCTACTTTTGTCTCATCTGACTAGAGAACATTCTTCCAAAACATTTTAGGCTTTTTCAGGTAAGTTTTGGCAAACTCCAGCCTGGCTTTTTTATGTCTCGGGGTAAGAAGTGGGGTCTTCCTGGGTCTCCTACCATACAGACCCTTTTCATTCAGACGCCGACGGATAGTACGGGTTGACACTGTTGTACCCTCGGACTGCAGGGCAGCTGGAACTTGTGAGGATGTTAGTCGAGGTTCTTTATCCAACATCAGCACAATCTTGCGTTGAAATCTCTTGTCAATTTTTCTTTTCCGTCCACATCTAGGGAGGTTAGCCACAGTGCCATGGGCTTTAAACTTCTTGATGACACTGCGCACGGTAGACACAGGAACATTTAGGTCTTTGGAGATGGACTTGTAGCCTTTAGATTGCTCATGCTTCCTCACAATTTGGTTTCCCAAGTCCTCAGACAGTTCTTTGGTCTTCTTTCTTTTCTCCATGCTCAATGTGGTACACACAAGGACACAGGACAGAGGTTGAGTCAACTTTAATCCATGTCAACTGGCTGCAAGTGTGATTTAGTTATTGCCAACACCTGTTAGGTGCCACAGGTAAGTTACAGGTGCTGTTAATTACACAAATTAGAGAAGCATCACATGATTTTTCGAACAGTGCCAATACTTTTGTCCACCCTCTTTTTTATGTTTGGTGTGGAATTATATCCAATTTGGCTTTAGGACAATTCTTTTTGTGTTTTTTCATTTAAGACAAATTAAATGAAGATAATAACACCAAAGAATTTGTGTTTGCAATCATTTTCAGGAAGAAACTGAGTATTATCTGTCAGAATTGCAGGGGTGTCAATACTTTTGGCCACAACTGTATATATATATATTCTATGTGTATATATATTTTCTTTCGTTTGTGTTTGGAAACCTGTCATTGGGCTCCATTATATGTCCATTTTGCAAGCCTGCGAGAAAATCATACGGATGCCATACGGATTACATACGCAGGGCCGCCATCAGGGCATGACAGCCCTTACTGCTGTATGGGGCCCGGTGAACAGCAGTACAGAAGGGGGCCCGCAGATCAGGGGCCCCGCTCATGTGCTTCTAGTCATCGGGCCCCAAGTGCTGTTCGTCATCGGGCGCCGGGCAGGCCCCAAGTGTGCGCTGCGGCCGGACCTGCAGCGCACACATCAGCAGAGCCGCCACAGCCTCCGACATCAGAGCTACAGAAGTGCTGAAGGACCTGTGGTGACGTCATCATTACCAAAGGCCTTCATCATTGATCAGCCCGCCCCCTGATCACATGACGATGACGTCACCACAGGTCCTTTCAGCTCACACAGCACTGCAGCAGCTCCATCTTCACCGCAGGAGTGTTGCCAGGTAAGAAGAAAGTTTTTATTTTATTTTATTTTATTATTGAAAGGGGAAAATGTTTCCCTGGCAGGATGAAGACAGACAGGGGCAGAATGGAGATACACAGGGGCAAATATAGAGAAATGGGGGCAGAATGCAAGACATGGGGGTAGAATGCAAGACATGGGAGCAGAATGCTGGACATGATCGTGGCAGAATGCAAGATATGGGGGCAGAATGCAGACATGGGGGCAGAATGTGCCAGTAAGACAGGATGGGGCAGAATGTGACAGTGAGACACAGGAGGGGGCAGAAAGTGAGACATGGGGGCAGAATGCAAGACATGGGTCAGAATGTGACAGTAAGACACAGCAGGGGGCAGAGTGTGACAGTGAGACACAGGAGGGATCAGAATGCGAGACATGAGGGCAGAATGTGACAGTGAGACACAGGAGGGGGCAGAATGTGACAGTGAGACACAGGAGGGGGCAGAATGCAACAGTGAGACACAGGAGGGGGCAGAATGTGACAGTAAGACACAGGAGGGGGCAGAATGGACATGGGGCAGAATGTGACAGTAAGGCACAGGAGGGGGCAGAATGTGACAGTGAGACACAGGAGGGGGCAGAATGTGACAGTAAAACACAGGAGGGGGCAGAATGTGACAGTGAGACACAGGAGGGGTCAGAATGTGAGTCACGGGGGCAGAATGTGACAGTAAGACACAGGAGGGGGCAGAATGTGAAAGTGAGACACAGGAGGGGGCAGAATGTGACAGTGAGACACAGGACAGGCAGAATGTGAAACACAGGGGGCAGCATGGGAGACACATGGTGCAGGATCATGGGGCAGGATGGATACGATGTAGACGGGGCAAGATCGGGAGATCATATGGTGGCAGAATGGATACTCATGAGGGCAGGATGAAAGAAAATATGGCTGAAGCCAGGAATGAGACACATGGGGGTCAGGATGGGGGATATTATTACCATAGGGGCTAATTAAGGGATATTATTACTGCAGTGATGTATTTATTTTATTTTTTTGCAGATACTGTTTTAAATGGGGGGGTAGGCGGTCCTGTTTCTGTGCAGAGTGACACTATGTCGCCTTTTTTTCTTCATCTGGTGTAGTGTAGAAGTTGGGAAAAAAAAAATAAGTAATGTGTTCTGCAAGTGGAGCTCTAGATAACTGCTATTTCCCGCACAGACGAGCCCTGGCTGGAAGACATCATGGCGATCTGTGCTGGATGAAAGATGAAAAGCAAAGATGAAGGACTTCACCTAGAGACGTCACTGGTGAGTCAGTGTGTTGCCTGTACACTGACAATATACACAATATACAGAGTGCCTTTGTACAATGTCACCAGTGATCCATGTATTACCTGTACACTATATACAGAGTTCCTGTGTGCAATGTCACCAGTGATCACTGTATTACCTGTACACTGGCACTATATACAAAGGTCCTGTGCATAATGTTACCGGTGATCACTGTATTACTTGTACACAGACTCTACATAATAAGTATAGATCTCCTGTGTACAATGGAACTTATGGTGATAGTATTGTTACAGAACCCCCCAGCACCCCGAATAGGAGATGTATGCCTTTAAAGCAGCAACCGGCCGGCTGCGACTACCTGGGCAGAGGTAAACAAGATATCCCACTTCTGACCTCCCCCCACCTTTGTAAATCCCACGGCTATTGTAATGTATGTCTGGTGTCTTAATTGGAGCCTGTTATCTACTGGCACGACACACATTGATTGTCCTGCTCTCTGTATGTATATATATTCTGAGACCGATGAGTAAAAAGTTGTCACACTGGAAATACATCGTGTAGCAGTGATCTTTTATATGTTCCCATGTTACAAAGCCTTTTGAACCAACGTCCTTCATTCAGAAGCGAGGAAAAGCAGAGTGAACCTCCTGAGAAACGGGGTGGTAATGTAAGAGGTATTACAGCACAGAAGACCCCGTTACAAGTATTATGTTTTTTTATTAATGATCAGTATTGCAATATTCAGACACCATGTGGTGGTAATATGTGGTCTGGGCATGGTGCAGTGGTAATTGTTCCCTGTATGTGCTATTATTCTGTCTCTGTGGTGGTAATATGTGGTCTGGCCATGGTGTGGTGGTATTTGTTCCATGTATGTGGTATTATAGGTCACTATGTGGTGGCAATATGTGGTCTGATCATGGTGAAGTGGTATTTGTTCTTTGCATGTGATATTATTCGGTCACTATGGTAGTAATATGTGGTCTGGTCATGGTGTGGCTGTATTTGTTCCTTGTATGTGGTATTATTGGTCACCATGTGGTGGTAATATGTGGTCGGGACATGGTGTGGTGGTATTTGTCCCTTGTATGTGCTATTATTCTGTCTCTGTGGTGGTAATATGTGGTCTGGCCATGGTGTGGTGGTAATATGTGGTCTGGCCATGGTGTGGTGGTATTTGTTCATTGTATGTGGTATTATAGGTCACTATGTGGTGGCAATATGTGGTCTGATCATGGTGCAGTGGTATTTGTTCTTTGCATGTGATATTATTCGGTCACTATTGTAGTAATATGTGGTCTGGTCATGGTGTGGCTGTATTTGTTCCTTGTATGTGGTACTATAGGTCACTATTTGGTGGTAATATGTGGTCTGGACATGGTGTGGTGGTATTTGTCCCTTTGGATGTGATATTATTGGTCATTTTAAAAATTGAAAAATAAATAAAAAATATACGTAAATTGTATTGGATATTTTAGCAAATGTTTAATAGGTTAGAGTAGAGTAGGGCCCAGCCAAAAGAGTCTACCTTGTTGTGGTGGCAGATCTAAAAAATCTTTTGGCCAAAACAACAGCTGCTGTCTATGTGTGTGATCTGGTAATGGGAACTGTTAATGTATGATTGGTGAGAAGTGGAGTTTTTCCAAGAGAGAGGCGGAACTGTGCACAATTTGAGGGGTGGAGGACGGGGCTGGGGTGGAGCCTGGGCGGAGTCTCAAGGGGGCCCCAAAAATTTTGCCAGTATGGGGCCCCGAAATTCCTAGTGGCAGCCCTGTACATAGGGATGCTTACATGAGAAAAATACGCGGCCGCACCCTGACAACGGATGACATACGGAGCACTATTTAGGGACCATTTATGCGTATTACTGCCGTACAATAGGTCCATATTTTTCTACGTTGTGTGTGACTCCAGCCTAAAACTAGGGCTACAAGGGGTTTTCTCAAATAGCTGCATATCCCTCCTTCGAAAGCACAGGTTATACCGGGAGCAGTAAGTGACCTCTGGTATCTAATAGTCTTCATGTGTGACAAAACCTGAGGAATATTAGTTTCACAGTCACGCTCGTTGCTGCCATGTTTTATCGCATCGCTTTGCTGCGCTCCCGCTTTGCTTTGTGGCTATGTTTGAGCCCAACAGCGCCCCGTCAGCCGTCTCACTGCAGTCCTCGCTGACCGCCGTAGGAATGAGTGCAGGAGCGCTACGTAAGCGGAAGTCGCGTACAGAATGTGACTTGCGCATACGGGCCTGTCATAGACTGCGGTTGTATGCCTGACACTCGGCTGTGGATTACTGTGAAGTCTGCACTGGCTGTGGAGCATGGCGCTGGTCTATGGAAACCTGAAGCTGTGAGTATTTCGTCAGCGCTCATGTCACGTGCAGACTATGGAAGTGTGCGGTCGGCTGTGACTGTGCAGGTCCCGGCGCCATTAGGTGCCGGACACCTGCAGATAAGGATCTGTATCTGACCGGGAAGCCTCCCCAGCAGGACTCCTGGCCCCACTCATCTGCTGGGAAGCCGCCACGGTGCAGCAGCATTTCCATCTCTTCATGCCCTGCATTGTAGGGCGCCACTTGATTATTACTCCTCACCCTGCGGTATTGGGGTGATAAAAGAACTGTACAGCGCCGAGTGCCTGCTCTGTGGCTTTCTGGTCCTGTCCCCGCCCATTGAAGGAATGACGGTGCAGATGTTGCACAGAAAGGAGTGTTCACGCTGTCAGTGCACTTAGTTCTCGGCGCAGAAGCCTCACGTCATAATCAAGATCCCAGTGAAACGCCGCCACGATTTGACACCACAAAGGCCGTGGTTCCCAAATGATAGCGCACTCAAAGGGAACCTGTCACCCCTTTTTTCGAATGAGCTGCTGACACCGCCATCAGGGGCTTATATACAGCATTCTGTAATGCTGGAGATCAGCCCCCGATGTAACCTGAAAGAAGAGAAAAAAGAGGTTATACGCACCGGGGGGGTATAAGCCCCGAAAGGCAGTGGCCGAAGCTTATAGCGGAAAAATGAGCTGACAGGGTCCCTTTTATCCCCTTCAGGACCCAGCCTATTTTGACCTTAATGACCTGGCCATTTTTTGCAATTCTGACCAGTGTCCCTTTATGAGGGAATAACTCAGGAACACTTCAACGGATCCTAGCGATTCTGAGTTTGTTTTTTTGTGACATAATGGGCTTCATGTTAGTGGTAAATTTAGGAGGATAATTTTTGCGTTTATTTGTGAAAAAATCAGAAATTTGGCAAAAATTTTCGCAATTTTGAATTTTTATTCTGTTAAACCAGAGAGTTATACGACACAAAATAGTTACTAAATAACATTTCCCACGTGTACTTTACATCAGCACAATTTTGGAAACAAAATGTTTTTTTGTTAGGAAGTTAGAAGGGTTAAAAGTTGACCAGCGATTTCTCATTTTTACAACAAAATTTACAAAACCATTTTTTTTAGGGACCACCTCACATTTGAAGTCACTTTGAGGGGTCTATATTGCAGAAAATACCCAAAAGTGACACCATTCTAAAAACTGCACCCCTCAAGCTACTCAAAACTACATTCAAGAAGTTTATTAACCCTTCAGGTTTTTCACAGGAGCTAAAGCAACGTGGAAAGAAAAAATAGACATTTAAATTTTTCCAACAAAAATTTTCTTTTAGCATCAATTTTTTCATTTTCACATGGGCAACAGGATAAAATGGATCCTAAATTTTGTTGGGCAATTTCTCCTGAGTACACCGATACCTCATATGTGGTCATAAACCACTCTTTGGGCGCATGACAGGGCTCAGAAGGGAAGGAGCGCCATTTGACTTTTTGAATGGAAAATATGCTGGAATATTTAGCGGTTGCCATGTTGTGTTTGGAGAGCCCCTGTGTGCCTAAACATTGGAGCTCCCCCACAAGTGACCCCATTTTGGAAACTAGACCCCCCAAGGAACTTATCTAGATGCATAATGATCACTTTGAACCCCCAGGTGCTTCACAAATTGATCTGTAGAAAAAAAAAGTACTTTTTTTTTTCACAAAAATATTCTTTTAGCCTCAGTTTTTTCATTTTCACATGGGCAACAGGATAAAATGGATCCTAAAATTTGTTGGGCAATTTCTCATGAGTGCACTGATACCTCATATGTGGTCATAAACCACTGTTTGGGCGTACGGCAGGGTCCGGATGGGAAGGAGCACCATTTGACTTTTTGAATGGAAAATTAGCTCCAATCGTTATCGGACACCATGTCACGTTTGGAGAGCCCCTGTGCACCTAAACATTGGAGCTCCCCCACAAGTGACCCCATTTTGGAAACTAGACCCCTTATGGAACTTATCTAGATGTGTAGTGAGCACTTTGATCCCCCAAGTGCTTCACAAAAGTTTATAACAGAGCAGTGAAAATAAAAAAATAATTGTTTTTCCTCAAAAATGATTTTTTAGCACGCTATTTTTAATTTTCACAAGGCTAACAGGAGAAATTGGACCCCAAAAGTTGTTGTCCAGTTTGTCCTGAGTACGCTGGTACCCCATATGTGGGTGGGGACCACTGTTTGGGTACATGTTGGGGCTCGGAAGGGAAGTAGTGACATTATGAAATGCTGACTTTGATGGAATGGTCAGCGGGCATCATTTTACATTTGCAGAGCCCCTGATGTACCTAAACTGTGGAACCCCCCCACAAGTGACCCCATTTTGGAAACTAGACCCCCCCAAGGAACTTATCTAGATGTGTGGTGAGAACTTTGAACCCCCAAGTGCTTCACAGAAGTTTATAACGCAGAGACGTGAAAATAAACAATTTTTTCCTCAAAAAAATTATTTTTAGCCAGCAGTTTTTTTTTTTCACAAGGGTACCAGGATAAATTGGACCCCAAAAGTTGTTGTCCAGTTTGTCCTGAGTACGCTGGTACCCCATATATGGGGGAGAACCATTGTTTGGGCACACGTAAGGGCTCGGAATGGAAGTAACGTTTTGAAATGCAGACTTTGATGGAATGGTCTGCGGTTGTCGTTACCCAAAGTGACCCCATTTTGGAAACTAGACCCCCCAAGGAACTTATCTAGATGCCTGGTGAGCACTTCGAGCTCCCAAGTGCTTCACAGAAGTTTATAACGCAGAGACGTGAAAATAAAAAAAAAATGTTTTTCCACAAAAATAATCTTTTAGCCCCCAATTTTATTTTCCCAAGGGTAACAGGAGAAATTAGACCCCCCAAAGCTGTTGTGCAATTTTTCCTGAGTATGCTGATACCCCATATGTTGGGGTAAACCACTGTTTGGGCACACGTCGGTTCTTGGAAGGGAGCACCGTTTGACTTTTTGAACGCAAAATTGGCTGCAATCAATGGTTGCACCATGTCGCGCTTGGAGACCCGCTGATGTGCCTAAACAGTGGAAACCCCTTAATTCTAACTTCAACCCTAACCACAGCCCTAACCCCAACACACCCCTAACCCTAATTCCAACCCTAACCCTTGTTCCAACCCTAATGGAAAAATGTGAGAGTTTATCACAGTGAACAAAATGAATGAAAGGAAATTGCAGCCGGCGGGCGCACTGCGCATGCGCCCGCCATTTTCCAATATGGCGGCGCCCATGGTCTGGGACCGCGGGACACCGGGAGCCATAGCGGCACTCGGTGAGTACCGGGGGGTGGGAGGGGGTCAATCGGAAGGCGGGGGGCAGATGATGACAGCGGCGGGGGGCAGATCACCCCCGTTAACCGGTGGGGGGGGGGGCGGCGGCGGATCGTTGTCACCAGCCATGTCCAATGCTACAGCAGCGTCGGACATGGCTGGATTGTAATATTTCATCAATTTTCATTGAAATATTACTATCACTCTGATTGGCTGTTTCACATTTAACAGCCAATCAGAGCGATCGTAGCCACGTGGGGGCGAAGCCACGCCCCCCGTGGTGAAGTACAAAGCCCCCTGTATCTGCGGGTCGAGTGACCTTTCAGTGACCTAGCAGAGGGCTTTAAAGTCATGACACCACGTAGGCGTCACTGGTCAGATTGGTACCAGTTTTCATGACGCCTATGTGGCGTCATTGGTCGTGAAGGGGTTAATGCTTTTTGGAAATGTCATTGTTTGATAATTGTGGTCAGGTACAAGTTTTATTTCATTGTTATCAAAAGAGACATGTCCTCTGATTCATGCTGGCCAAACCGCTCCAGTGTTTCAGAGAAAATAGATCATCCATCCGAAAACCAAAATAGTCTGGCACTGCTGTCTCTTCCCAGAAATGCTGCAGGTGATTGACCAGTGAGAGACCTGTCAATCACCAAGAGTGGAGCTGGGAAGAGAGAGCTGGAGGCAACCCCTGACTAGTCTCTTCTGCTATGGTTCTCTACTCAAAATTCTAATTCTACTGTGGCTACGGAAAGTATTCAGACCCCTTTAAATTTTTCACTCTGTTTCATTGCAGCCATTTGGTAAATTCAAAAGTTCTTTCAAACTTATTAAAATAGAAAAACTGAAATATCACATGGTTATATAAGTATTTAGACCCTTTGCTCAGTATTGAGTAGAAGCACCCTTTTGAACTAGTACAGCCATGAGTCTTCTTGGGAATGATGCAACAAGTTTTTCACAACTGGATTTGGGGATCCTCTGCCATTCTTCCTTGCAGATCCTCTACAGTTCCATCAGGTTGGATGGTGAACGTTGGTGGACAGCCATTTTCAGGTCTCTCCAGAGATGCTCAATTTTGTGTTTAGGTCAGGGCTCTGGCTGGGCCAGTCAAGAATGGTCGCTGAGTCGCTCTGAAGCCACTCCTTTGTTATTTTAACTGTGTGCTTAGGGTCAATGTCTTGTTGAAAGGTGAACTTTCGACCAAGTCTGAGATCCAGAGCACTCTTGAAGAGGTTTTCATCCAGGACATCTGTACTTGGCCGCATTCATGTTTCCTTCAATTGCAACCAGTCGTCCTGTCCTTGAAGGTGAAAAACACCCCCATAGCTGCCACCACCATGTTTGACTGTTGGGATTGTATTGGGCAGGTGATGAGCAGTGCCTGGTTTTCTGCACACATACCGTTTAGAATTATCACCAAAAAGTTAGATCTTCGTCTCATCAGACCAGAAAATTTTTATTTCTCATAGTCTGGGAGTCCTTCATGTGTTTTTTTTTTTTTTTTTTAGCAAACTCAGTGCGGGCTTTCATATGTCTTGCACTGAGGAGAGGCTTCCGTCAGGCCACTCTGCCATAAAAGCCTGACTGGTGGAGGGCTGCATTTATAGTTGACTTTGTGGAACTTTCTCCCATCTCCCTACTGCATCTGTGAAGCTCAGCCACAGTGATCTTGGGGTTCATCTTTACCTCTCTCACCAAGGCTCTTCTCCCACGATTGCTCAGTTTGGTTGGATTGGCCAGGTCTAGGAAGACTTCTGGTGGCCCCAAACTTCTTCCATTTAAGGATTATGGAGGCCACTGTGTTGTGAGCTCATCTGTTCCTTCACCTTTTGTGTCCGAGGATCTCCCTCTTCTGGTGAAGGAAGGTAGTGAGGCTGATTTGGATGAAAGAAACCAAACACCTGACCAGGTGGATTGTGACTGGGTAACAGCAACTTCTGACTGGATATAAGGCAGCCGACGCCCTTCTGAGTCGCTGGTGATTTCTCTGCTGGATTCTTGGAGACCAGTCTGATTCCTGCTTCCCAAAGATAAGTTTTTGCTCTGCTATTGAACTTATTAGTCTTGGTTTTGTTTACCTTGTTTTGGAGTTCAGCCATCCCCGGCTGGGGGTGTGCTGGATTATTATTCCTTGATCAGTGTTCTCTTTTGCTCTGCTTTCAGAATATTCTGAGTGCTGATATAGGGTTTGAAGTCTAGTGACTTCAGGGTCCTTTTTGCTTATCAGTTGTGTTGGTAATATTTTTAGCAGGGTTTTCTCGGATTGCAGACAGCAGCTTTTCTGTCCTGTCCTTTTTAGTTAGCTTGGGCCCCATCGTTTGCTCAACCTATCTTTCTATCTGTGTTAGTGTTTTCATCTTGCTTCACCGTCATTATATGTTGGGGGCTGCCTATTGCTTTGGGGTCTGCTCTGGGGCAGTCAGTTTTTCCCTTTTCTCTCTTTACGCTTATTTAGATCTCCGGCTGTGATGAGGTGTCTAGGATCACCGTAGGAACACTCCACGGCTACTGCTAGTTGTGTGATAGGATTAGGGGTCTGCAATCCGCTAGTTTCCAACCTCTCTGATTTTCTGGGCTGAGCTTGCATTTTTATTTTTTCCTCTCGGTGACTCAATCATAACACCACTGTGCTCTTGGGCACCTTGAGTACTGCAGAAATTCTTTTGTAACCTTGGCCAGATCTGTACCTTGCCACAATTCTGTTTTTGAGCTCCTTGGTCAGTTCCTTTGACCTCATGATTCCCATTTGGTCTGACATGTACTGTGAGCTGTGAGGTCTTATATAGACAGGTGTGTGCCTTTCCAAATCAAGTCCTATCAGTTTAATTAAACACAGCTGGACTCCAATGAAAAAGTATAACCATCTCAAGGAGTATTACAAGGAAATGGACAGCATGTGACTTAAATATGAGTGTCTCAGCAGAGGGTCTGAATACTTATGACCATGTGATATTTCAGTTTTTATTTTTGATAAATATGCAAAAATTTCTACATTTCTGTTTTTTTCTGCCAAGATGGGGGGGGGCAGAGTGTACATTAATGAGAAAAAAAATTAAGTTTTTTTGCATTTACCAAATGGCTGTATTGAAACAAAAAAGGGAAAATTTAAAGGGGTCTGAATACTTTCCGTACCTACCCACTGTATATTTTCTCTGAAATGCTGAAGAGTGCAGCTTAAATTTGTTTACTTCAGGTCCAATTTTTTTTTTATTTTACCAAGGGTAACAGGAGAAATTGTACTGCATAAGTTATTGTGCAATTTATCCAGAGTATGCTGATACCTGATATGTGGGGGGAACCACTGTTTCGGTGCATGGCAGAGCCCAGAAGGGAAGGAGCGCTGTTTTTTTTTACTTTATTTTATTGTCCCTGAGGGGACATCACTGTGAAGTGTCAGATCGCTGACACCTATCCTATAGTCTCTCCACTAGTCTGGGACCGATCCCCTACTGTGACCTGGTCCCTCCACCCGACTACAGTCGGCGTGCATTCGGGCGCCACTAGTGGATTCCTCACTTCTCGTGCCCCTAGGACGCCTTCTTCACTCCACTTTACTCTCCAGTCCTGGGACGAGCTCCTCACTACTTCCAGTCCCATCTACCAACTGTCTTCTCTTCCTGATTCCTCCTCCAACTGTCTCCTTTTACCATGACAACTCTCCACTACCAATTGTCAGTTTTCTCTCCAGCTGTCCTACCCTTATCTACTTCCTCCACCCACACCCTCTACCTAGTTCCTCCCTGGCCTAAAGAGGTCTGTTGTGTGCTAGTGTGTGGGTCCTGGGTAGTGCCCCCTCCTTACCAGAGAGTGGGATACCACACCTCTGGCTGAGGTGCACTACCTCTGTGGCGACTGGACCCTAAGGGGCGCCACACCTCTCCCTCGCATCAGTTGGTTTACAGAGCATCGGAACACCTCCAGGCTAATGACGTCAAAATTTATATACTTTAACATATTGCATATCAGAAAAAACACTGTGCCTATACATAAACACTACAAACATTAGAAACATGCTCACCCACACGGGATGGGAGGGAATGAATGGGTGCTGTCATGGGCTCTGAGAAATCCCGTTACTGGTAAGTAACTTCGTTTTTCTCTATCCTCCATGACAGCATCTCGGAGAGAAATAGAGATTTGTAACTTAGGCTAGTTTCACATTTGCGTCTTTGTGCGCATCGCGCACAAGTAAAAATGCACATGCGTTTTTGCATGCGTTTACGTTTTTTATGTGCATGCGTTCTGTAGGTGTCAAATTTCACAGCAGGAAAATCCTTGAAAAATTCTTTAAACAGACTCCACAAATGGGACATCAAACAATGTTTCTCTGTGTAGGGGGTGGTTTAAACCAGTGTCTAGACATGTTTACTCAAAAAACGCATGCGCACAAAAACACAGACGAACGCATGTCCATGCGCACGCCTGCAGTCCCATGGACTGTAATGCGTTATTTTGTCGCATTCCGTGCACAAGCGTGCGCATGCGTTTTTTTTATTCCTTTGGACGGACCCAAAAATGCAACATGTTGCGTCCGGCACGTCTAGACGCACACCTGAAAGAAATGCATGCGCACGAAAATGTAGACGAACGCATGCAAAAGCAAGACCATGCGTATACCATGTTAAACATAGGTACACATGACGGATGCGCACGATGCGCTGCGCACAAAAACGCTAATGTGAAACCAGCCTAAGGGAGGGACTACAGCCTGAAGAACCCTTTTCCTGAAAGTCAAGTCAGAAAAAGAGGCTAGGTCCAGCCGATAGTGCCTAAAAAAGGTTAAAGGTGATGACCAGGTGGCCAGCTTACAGATTTGTTCTATCGATACCTCCGACCTTTCTGCCCAGGAGGTTGCCATTGTTCTTGTGAAATGAGCTTTCAGCCCCTCTGGCGCGACATTTACACTGGATGAGTAGGCCAAGGCTATAGCATCTCTTATCCATCTTGCCAGGGTACTCTTGGAGGCTTTGAGTCCCTTTCTAGGTCCCTGGAAACACACAAAGAGAGATCCTTCCTACCTCTGGATGGACCCTAGGTACTGAACCAGACATCTCCTGACGTCTAAGGCGTGGAATCTTCCTTCGTCCCAATTCCTAAGGTTAGAGCAAAAGGAAGGAAGGACTACCTCCTGGGACCTATGGAAACAAGATGCTATCTTTTGTTAAGTAGGCAGTCAGGTTTTAATATAACCCGATCATCCAGTATCTTTGTGAAGGGAGGACCTGCAGATAAGTCCTGAATATCACTTACCCTCTGGGCTGATGTTAACCCCTTACTGCCATGTGACGTACTATCCCGCCCATGTGCCCTGGGACTTAATTCCCAGGGACGAGATAGTACGTCACAGTGATCAGCGGCGCCCACGTGGTGAGTGCCGCTGATCACGGCCGGGTGTCAGCTGATTATCACAGCTGACAACCGGCACAATGTGTCAGGGGCGGTCACGGACCGCCCTCGAAACGTTAACCCCTTGCACACCGTGATCAAACACGATCGTGGTGTATCGGGGGTTAAAGGGAAGCATCGGCAGGGAGTGGGCTCCCTCCGTGCTTCCTTGAGCCCCCCACAGCAGCGCAGTGTGCAGCGCTGCTGCGGGGGTCTCCTTCCCTGCAGGTCCCCGGATCCAAGATGGCGACGGGGACCTTGGGGGGGCAGGCAAGAGGAAGTCTAATTCAATGCCTGTGACAGATTGCTGATCTGTCACAGTGATCTGTGATGTGACAGATCAGCGATCTGTCACAGGACAGTGATGTCCCCCCTGGGACAACCTAATAAAGTTAAAAAAAAAAAAAAAAGTAAATATAATTTTTAAAAAATCGCTAAATTAAAAAAAAAAAAAAAAATTCCCTAATTCATTTTTTGGAAATAAAAAAAAAAAAAAAAAAAAAGTACAGTCATGGTCAAAAGTTTTGAGAATGACACAAATATTAATTTTTACAAAGTCTACTGCTTCATTTTTTCTAATGGCAATTTGCATATACTCCAGAATGTTATAAAGAATAATCAGCTTAACAGCAATTACTTGCAAAGTCAATATTTGCCTGGAAAATGAAATTTATCCCCCAAAACACATTTCAACATCATTGCAGCCCTGCCTTAAAAGGACCAGCTAACATTGTTTCATTGATTGCTCCATTAACACAGGTGTGGGTGTTGATGAGGACAGGGCTGGAGATCAATCTGTCATGATTAAGTAAGAATGACACCACTGGACACTTTGAAAGGAGGCTGGTGCTTGGCATCATTGTTTCTCTTCTGTTAGCCATGGTTATCTCTAAAGAAACACGTGCAGTCATCATTGCACTGCACAAAAATGGCCTAACAGGGAAGAGTATCGCAGCTAGAAAGATTGCACCTCAGTCAACAATCTATCGCATCATCAAGAACTTCAAGGAGAGAGGTTCCCTTGTTGCCAAAAAGGCTCCAGGGCGCCCAAGAAAGACCAGCAAGCGCCAAGACCGTCTCTTAAAAGTGTTTCAGCTGCGGGATCGGGCCACCAGCAGTGCAGAGCTTGCTCAGGAATGGCAGCAGGCAGTTGTGAGTGCATCTGCACGCACTGTGAGGCGGAGACTCTTGGAGCAAGGCCTGGTCTCAAGGAGGGCAGCAAAGAAGCCACTTCTCTCCAGGAAAAACATCATGGACAGACTGATATTCTGCAAGAGGTACAGGGAGTGGACTGCTGAGGACTGGGGTAAAGTAATTTTCTCTGATGAATCCCCTTTTCGATTGTTTGGGACATCTGGAAAACTGCTTATTCGGAGAAGACCAGGTGAGCGCTACCACCAGTCTTGTCTCATGCCAACTGTCAAGCATCCTGAAACCATTCATGTGTGGGGTTGCTTCTCAGCCAAGGGAATGGGCTCTCTCTGTCTTGCCTAAAAACACGGCCATGAATAAAGAATGGTACCAGATTGTCCTCCAAGTGCAACTTCTCCCAACCGTCCAAGAGCAGTTTGGCGATCAACAATGCCTTTTTCAACATGATGGAGCAGCTTGCCATAAAGCAAAGGTGATAACTAAATGGCTCAGGGAACAAAACATAGAGATTTTGGGACCATGGCCTGGAAACTTCCCAGATCTTAATCCCATTGAGAACTTGTGGTCAATCATCAAGAGACGGGTGGACAAACAAAAACCTTCAAATTCAGACAAAATAAAAGCATTGATTTTGCAAGAATGGACTGCTATCAGTCAGGATTTGATCCAGAAGTTGATTGAGAGCATGCCAGGGAGGATTGCTGAGGTCCTGAAGAAGGGTCAACACTACAAATATTGACTTGCTGCATTAACTCATTCTGTCAATATAACCTTTTGCTACTCATAATAAGATTGCAATAATATTTCTGTATGTGATAAAAACATCCAAACACACATAAAAACCAGAGGCCAGCAGATCATGTGAAAATATAATATTTGTGTCATTCTCAAAACTTTTGGCCATGACTGTACACATTTGGTATCGCTGTCCCATTAGTTAAGGCTACTTTCACACTTGCGTTTTTTTGTGGGCAAGTCGGACGCACAAAAAATGCAACAGGATGCATTTTGTGCGCCCGAGCGCACACTACAGAAAACCGCATGCGCATACAAACCCGTACAAACGCATGTGTATGTGCACCCATGTTGAAGTATGGGGAAAAAAACGCATGCGTTTTTTGCGATAAAAAACAGCGCAAAAACGCAAGTGTGAAACCAGCCTAACCCCTTTAGCGAACCCCTTAAAAAATAAAAAACGAAGCAAAAAAGTTTTATCATACCGCTGAACAAAAAGTGCAATAACGCGCGATCAAAAAGACCGTGGTACCGCTGAAAACGTCATCTTGTCCCGCAAAAAACGAGCCGCCACACAGCATCATCAGAGAAAAAATTAAAAAGTTATAGCTCGCAGAATAAAGCGATGCAAAAATAATTATTTTTTATATAAAATTGTTTTCATTGCATAAAACCGCCAAAACATAAAAAAATGACATAAATGAGGTATCGCTGTAACCGTACTGACCCGAAGAATGAAACCGCCTTATCAATTTTACCGCACACGGAACGGTGTATACGCACCCTCCAAAAGAAACTCATGAAACGCTGGTTTTTGTTCATTCTGCGTCCCAAAAATCGGAATAAAAAGCAATCAAAAAATGTTACGGGCCCCAACATGATGCCAATAAAAGCGTCAACTCGTCCTGCAAAAAATAAGACCTCCCATGACTCGGTGGGTCAAAATATGGAAAAATTATAGCTCTCAATATGTGGTGATGCAAAAACTATTTTTACAATAAAAAGCGTCTTTTATCGTGTGACAGCTGCCAAACATAAAAACCCGCCATAAATAGTAAATCAAACCCCCCTTTATCACCCCCTTAGTTAGGGAAAAATAATAAAAATTAAAAAAATTTATTTCCATTTTCCCATTGGGGTTAGGGCTAGGGTTATGGGTGTGTTGTGGTTAGGGTTGGAGTTAGAATTGGGGGGTTTCCACTGTTTGGGCACATCAGGTGCTCTCCAAACGCAACATGGCGTCTGATCTCAATTCCAGCCAATTCTGCGTTGAAAAAGTCAAATGGTGCTCCTTCCCTTCCAAGCTCTGCCATGCGCCCAAACAGTGTTTTACCCTCACATATGGGGTATCAGCCTACTCAAGACAAATTGCAAAACAACTATTGGGGTCCTATTTCTCCTGTTGCCCTTAGGAAAATAAAAAATTGGGGGCAAAAATATCATTTTTGTGTAAAAAAAAAAAAAAAAAAAAAAAAAAAAAAAAAATAATTTTCACGCCTGGGCGTTATAAACTTCTGTGAAGCACTTGGGGATTCGAAGTGCTCACCACACATCTAGATAAGTTCCGTGTGGGGTCTAGTTTCCAAAATGGGGTCACTTGTGGGGAGTTTCAATAGTTTAGGCACATCAGAGGGTCTTCAAACGCACATGACACCCGCAGACCATTCCATCAAAGTCTGCATTCCAAAACATCACTACTTCCCTTCCGAGCCCCGACGTGTGCCCATGCAGTAGTTTTCTCCCACATAAGGGGTATCGGTGTACTCAGGACAAATTGGACAACAACTTTTGGGGTCCATTTTCTCCTGGTACCCTTGGGATAAAAAAAAAAAAATTGGGGATTAAATGTTCATGTTTGTGGAAAAAATACGATTTTTTTTATTTTCACGCCCGGGCATTATAAACTTCTGTGAAGCCCTTGGGGGTTCAAAGTTCTCACCACACATCTAGATAAGTTCCTTAGGGGGTCTAGTTTCCAAAATGGTGTTATTTGTGGGGGGTTTCCACTGTTTAGGTACATGAGGGGCTTTCCAAACGCGACTTGGTGTCCGATCTCAATTCCAGCCAAAAACGTCAAATGGCGCTGCTTCCCTTACGAGCTCTGACATGCGCCCAAATAGTCGTTTACACCCACATATGGGGTATCAGCGTACTCAAGACAAATTGCACAACAACTTTTAGGGTCCTGTTACCCTTGGGAAGATAAAAATTGGGGGTGAAAAGATCATTTTTGTGGAAAAAATGATTTTTTAATTGTTCCACTGTATGTTATAAACTTCTGTGAAGCCCTTGTGGGTTTGAAGTTCTCACCACATATCTAGATAAGTTCCTTGGGGAGTCTAGTTTCCAAAATGGGGTCACATGTGGGGGATTTCCACTGTTAGGTACATCAGGGGCTCTCCAAATGTGACATGGCATCCGATGTGAATTCCAGCCAATTTTGCATTGAAAAAGTCAAATGGCGCTCCTTCCCTTCTGAGCTCTGTCTTGCGCCGAAACAGTGGTTCCCCCCCCATATGTCAGGTATCAGCGTACTCAGGACAAATTGCACAATAACTTTTCCAGTCCAATTTCTCCTGTTTCCCTTGGTAAAATAAAAAAAATTGAACCTGAAGTATTTTTTTTGTGAAAAAAAGTTAAATGTTCATTTTTTTTTTTAAATATTCAAAAAATTCCTGTGAAGCACCTGAAGGGTTAATAAACTTCTTCATTGTGGTTTTGAGCACCTTAAGGGGTGCAGTTTTTTTAGATTGGTGTCACTTTTGGGTATTTTCTATCATATAGACCCAGCAAAGTGACTTCAAATGTGATGTGGTCCGTAAAAATAAAATCGTGTTAAATTTTGGTTCCAAAATTGTGCTGATAAGTAATCATGTGGGAAATGTTACTTATTAAGTTTTTTGTGTGCCATATCTCTGTGATTTAAGGGCATAAAAATTCAAAGTTGGAAAATTGTGAAATTTTCAAAATTTTCACCAAATTTCTGTTTTTTTTCACAAATAAAGGCAAGTTATATGAATGAAATTTTACCACTATCATGAAGTACAAGAAGCCACGAGAAAACAATGTCAGAATCACCAGGATCCATGGAGGCGTTTCAGAGTTATTACCTCATAAAGGGACAGTGGTCGGAATTGTAAAAATTGGCCCGGTCATGAACGTGCAAACCACCCTTGGGGGTTAAGGGGTTAAAGTCTTCAGGAGAGCAGTTTTGAAAGATAGGATTTTGAGAGGAGCTGAATCTAGAGGCTCAAAGGGGGGACCTTTTAGTGCTGATAGGACTTGATTTAAATCCCAAGATGGTAGCCTCTGACTGACTGGCGCGCGGCTCTGATGAAGCATGCTACCCACGGGTCACCCGCTACATTATGATTATATAATGCTCCTAGTGCTGCTATTTGTACTTGTAAGGTACTGAATGCCAGGCCCTGTTCTAGTCATTTTTGTAAAAACTCGAGGATCGCAGTAATTGGGACCCCATCCTTAACTCTTACACCTGAGTTGGACAGTAACTTTCTCTAGGTCTTACCGTAAGCTCTTGTGGTGACAGCTTTTCTATTGCTTAAAAGGGTAGAAACTTAAGTTCTCTGAAAAGCCTCTTTCACTTAATCGTGCCCCCTCAAATTCCATGCTGTTAAATGAAGGTTCACTGATTGAGGGTGGAACACCTGCCTCTGGGAAAGGAGGTCCGGGAGATTCGGCAGAACCCAATGACATCCTCAGCCAGGAGAACCAAGTTTTTTTGGGCCAGAAGGGGCTATTAATATTAGTCTCGACTAGAGTTGAGCGACTTTGGTCGGATTGGTTTCACGAAACCCGATACGGCCAAAGTCGCTCAACTCTAGTCTCGACCCATCCTTCCTGACTTTCCATAGGACCGCCGGGATTAGGATAGTTGGGGGAAAGGCATATGCCAGACTGTGAGTCCACGGAATCATGAAGGCGTCCAGGGGCTTGAGGTTTCCCCCTGGGATCTAGGGAACAAAATGTTTCCACCTTTTTGTCGATAACATTGGCAAACAGCACACTGAAGGTTCCCCGTCAGGGACAGGAATCCAACTGATGCGAGTGAGAGGTACCGCTCTTTTATATGTAGGTTCCCTGTCCCTGAAGGGCAGATCCCCTTTCTCTGTGGTGCTGTCACGGGGGATAGAAAAATTAACTTTATGCTCCCCAGCAGCATTTGGCTTTAGTCTCTGGGGTGGTGTCGGTGTAACTTCAGTCACCGCTCTGAGAATAGAACACTGACTGACACTGGCTTTGCATTGTGGCTGGCTGTCAGTCAAGGCTGGGGCACGGTTACTGCGCCAGCAGGTTATTAAACGGAACCTGTCAGCAGTTTTGGCCGATATAGCATACGTCCACTGCCTTTCAAGGCTTATCTACAGCATTCTATAATGAAGATAAATACCGGTCTGACATGAAAAGATAAGGCTATGTGCACATGGTGCAGATTCTGTGCAGTTCTTCAGCAGATTTGGCCCGGCAGAACTGCAGCAGAACTGCAAGTGATGTACAGTACCATTTAAGGCTATGTAAAATAAAAAACGCTTTGCACATGCTGCAGATTTTTCGGCGCAGATTTGGTGCAGATTTAAAACTGCAGCATGTCACTTGTTTTGTGCAGTTCTGCAGCAGTTTTTCATCTGCTCCATTATAGAAATCTGCAGGTGAAAACTGCACGGGAAATCCGCACAAAAACAGCACTAAAGCTCTGTGCACACGGTGCGGATTCTCCTGTGGATTCGCAGTGGATTTGGCCCTGCGGATCCGCAGCAGAATTGCAGGTGATGTACAGTACCATTATTGGCTATGTAAAAAAAAAAAAACAACCCGGGGGGCGTGGCTATGTAGTGGCCGGGAGAAGACACGTTTGTGGAGAGCTCCTCATATCCTGAGTCCATCCTGTTGGCGGACCCGTGGTGCCACGGCGGACTTACCGGTGTCAGACCCCCCTGGCCTGCGGTGCATCTCGGGGGGGCCCCCCCGCTGGAGGCCGAATTTCGGTGGCGGCTGGGACGGCCAGCGGGGCCTGCACGAGTCGGCGGCCATTTTCAGAAGCGCGCGCTATGCTGTGAGACACGGCGCTGGCTCCCTCCTCGCAGCGCTGAGCAGGACAGTGAGCAAATATCCTGAGAATCTGAAGGGGAGTAGCGGTGAGTGCTCTGAAAGATTGGGTCCCGCACTCCCCTCTGCTAAATCGCCCAACTGATCAGTGCTATTACTCCAGGGTCCTTTGGACTCGTCCCTGGCTGCTGTCACTGCGAGCGCTGTGGATTCCTCCCCGGCCACAGGGCCTCTGGATTGCTCCTCAGAGCCAGGATCCATTCTCCTGTGTGGCCCCTCTGCTTTGTGCCGCCCTTATATTATTATAAATCTGCTGTGCATAACTTGGATCTGGGGGGTCTCCTGGACACACTATCTCTGCTACCCGGCTGTGTCATATTGCTACTGAGAATGAACCGCTCCAGGGGGGCAGGAGCAGCTGAAAAATTGAAAGAATTTGCTAGACCTGACCACTCTGATATGAACCGGTCCCTCAGAAATAACCCCTCACAGACTCAGCGTAAAAATCGCCCCTCTGAGGGTGAAGAGGAGCAGGAGGAATTAACCCTCAAGCAGGCATCTGAGCAACTGATGCAGGCCATCTCCTTAACAAGGACATCACTGACGGGGGAAAATAGAGGACGTGTATACCAAGGTGGGGCGTCTTAGGCAAGATATGCAGGCCATGAGGGGGCACATTACAGAGGTGGAGACAAGGGTGTCCAAGGTGGAGGACACCATTGCGCCCATGGAAGCCAAGCTTACGAAAGCGGCGGGCTTGGTGAACGCATGGAAGCAAAAAGCAGACGACCTGGAGAATAGAATGCATCGGAACAACATCCGGGTTATCGGTCTGCCGGTACGCTCGGAAGGTCAACATTCGGAACAGTTTCTGGAAGAGTGGCTCAAAACTTCTTTGGGAGACGAATTCTCCCCAACATTTGCTGTTGAAAGGGCTCATAGGGTCCCTACAAGACCTCTTCCTCATGGAGCCCCACCTAGACCTTTTCTGGCATGTCTCCTCAACTGTAGGGACAGAGACCTACGTCTGGCTCGACAGAAAAGTCCCATCAAGTTCAACAATGCTACGATCTCAATTTTTCCATATTTCTCCATGGAACTCCAGAAACAACGAGCACAATTCATGGAAATCAAGAAGCGGCTCCGGGAGAGGAATGTTGTGTATTCAATGATCTATCCGGCCATGCTTCAGGTGGTCTATGAGGGTTCTTCTATTTTTTTTTTACAGATCCGGCGGAGGCAGCTGAGTGGTTGCGGTCCCACAGAGGGTCTGCTGCAAAGGAATCCTAATGTTTTTTACCGTTAATCAGAATCCTTTCTTTTATTTCTATTATTAACGGTCTGGTTGGAGCTACTTCCATGGGCGTCCGGATTACCAACAATACCGGACACTGAGCCCAGTGATGGTATCCCCGTGTTTATTTCGTGTTAGGAGAGCAGGACTTTGCTCCCGTATTGTTTGTTTTTCCACTTTGATGTTTTTTGTAGTGGTTATATTTGTTCTCTAGATACAATTCGCAGCCAGCAGCATTTTCAGTTTACGTGTGGTGTCTCTTAATTTTACTCGGATATTGATGTAGGCCATGTCCAGCGGAGTAAATATGGGGTCTGAAATGATATTTATGACATGGAATGTGAGAGGTATAAAAACCCCCCGAAAAAAGATCAAAGTCTTTTCGCAGATTAGATATTACCGCCCACACATTGTGTCCTTGGTGGAGACGCATCTGACCAGGGATACAGCCCGGTGCGTACAGAAGCCTTGGGTACAATGGTCTGTTCATGCATTCCATACAAGCTACTCGAGAGGGGTTTTACTGCTGGTACACAGAGATGTTAGATGGGAGGCCAGGGTGACCCGGAGGGATCCTGAGGGACGATTTGTCTTTGTATATGCATCAATAAATGCCAGGAAATATGTAATTTTCTGTTTATAATCTGCCTTCGGCTAATTTGTCCATCCTTCAGAAGGCGGTGAGTTTCGCCCTAAATTATCCGGACGCGGATATTATCTGTATTGGGGACTTCAATATGGTTATGAACAATTGTCTCGACAAATTGAGATTGGATAATGTAGTGGCCGAAGGGGCTCCTTCGCCGACAGCAACCCAAATGTCGTTTATGGAGGGCAGCGGGTGGCTGGATTTGTGGAGAGTGCGGCACCCTAAGTTGAGAGAGTATACCTGCCACTCCTCCACTAAGCGCTCCCTATCGCGCATAGATTACATATTCGGAACCAGTGGTCTGGCAATGTGGGTGGATAGTGTGGAGCATGGTGGTAGGGGGATCTCAGACCACAGCCCGGTCATCCTCAGACTCAGGTATGGGCAATTAAATAACAGGATGGCTTGGAAGTTGAACCCTTTCTGGCTGAAATTGATAGTAACTCCCGATAGAACAATTGATCAACTGCATTGTTTCATTTTATCTCACCAGGAACCTCAGGATATTAATATATTTTGGGATGCCCTTAAGGCATATCTGTGGGGCTGTTTGTCCTCCACAATCTCTTATATTAAGCGGGAAACCTCAAGAGAGGATGGGGTGGTAGAGAGGCGATTGAAGGACTCAGACTGCATACATATCCAACCACACAAGTGGCAATAGGATTGAGTGGTTGGCGGCCCAGCGATTATACGTCCAGCATATAGATACTAAATCTAAGCGCAAATTATTCTTTGCTCGCCAATCCTATTTTGAACTGGGAAACCAAGCAAGTAAGCTTTTGGCCTATCTGGTGCGCCAACATAATACCTCTAACACGATATTGCAGATCCGTGGGTCGGATGCCTCGTTGGTGTCTTCAACTGAGGAGATTCTTGGCTGCTTTTGTAATTATTATAAGTCATTATATGAATCTAAAAGCGCCTCTGATAGTTTGGAGTGTTTGGATTACTTGTCGGATGTAACATTTCCTACCTTAGATCCTGATCAGCAAGCCTTTATGGACGCTGAATTTACTGTGGAGGAGATAGAGAATGCCATAACGGACATGGCCTCTGGGAAGTCCCCTGGGCCGGACGGGTTCCCTATTGAATTGTTTATAAAATACCTGGACATATTAACGCCACTTTTGAAAAAGGTATTTCGGGGAATATGGGAGGGGGTATCTATGCCTGAATCCTTTTACGAGGCAAATATCATAGTGCTCAGGAAGGAGGGGAAGGACCCTTTGGAATGTGGATCCTATCATCCCGTATCGTTAGTAAATGTGGACTATAAAATCTTTACTAAGATTCTAGCCTCCAGATTAAATTCGATTATACTGAATCTTATACATCCTGATCAGACGGGCTTTATGCCTGGTAAGAGCACTTCAATTAATATCAGAAGAGTCCAGTCAATAGTTCAATATAGTTCCTTAATGCCAGACAATAAATGAGCACTGGCATCGTTAGATGCTGCTAAGGCTTTTGACTCTCTTGAGTGGCCTTTCCTCTCCGCGTGCCTACAGAGGTATGGCTTCGGTGATAAGTTCATAAAATGGGTTAAGACACTATATATGAAAACTAAAGCCCGTATTATTGTGAACAATTCCATATCTGAGTCCTTTTCATTACACAGGGGGACCCGTCAGGGGTGCCCACTTTCCCCGGCCCTCTTCGCCCTTGCGATTGAGACATTGGCAATACGTATAAGGTCTTCCCGTGGCATTAGGGGTATAGATATAACGGGTCGGGTGGACACCATAGGTTTATACGCAGATGATATGGTGATATTTATGGATGAGGCGGAGGAAACTTTGCCCCAAGTGATTGCCACCATAGACAGATTCAGTAAATATTCGGGTTTATATATAAAATAGGAAAAGTCTGCCCAACTACCGATGCCCCGACTTGAGACTCTTTCCTCGCTGTCTATTGTATCTAGTTTTAAATATTTAGGAGTTCATATATCCCATAACAGCACGCTCGACTTACAACTTAATATTTACCCATTGCTGGAACTGGTTAGAGTTAAATTTGCAACCTGGAGCAAATTACCCCTGTCTGTGGCTGGACGTATCAACCTGATTAAAATATTACTTCCCAAACTCAGCTGTTCCCTTCAGCACAGTGCTGTAATGGTACCCAAGTCCTTTTTTGTGAATCTTAATTCCCAGGTCACATCTTTTATATGGGGGAAACCAGACCCAAACTTAAATTGTCCACTCTACAAAGGCCTAAAAAAGAAGGCGGGGCGGCGCTACTAGATTTCTTTCTATATTATTTGGCTGGACAGGCTAAAGCTCTCAGTAGATGGATGCCGGGTAATGATTTCCCTCAGGCTGTGTGCACACGCTGCGGATTTTGCTGCGCTTCCGCAGCGGTTTTGGCCGCTGCGGACCCGCAGCAGTTTCTGCTGTGGTGTACAGTACCATGATTCCCTATGGGAATCAAAAACCGCAGTGCAGATGGTGCGGAATTTTCCGCGAGGATTATCTGCGGTTTTCAATCCGCAGAAAGAATTGACATGTCAATTCTTTCTGCGGATTCCGCTGCGGTTTGCCATCTCCTCCATTGAGGAGATGAAAAACCGCAGGTCAAAACCGCAGAGCAATCCGCAGGTAAAACCGCAGGTCTTTTGACCTGCGGTTTCACCTGCGGATTTTACAAAATCCGCGCGGATGAATCTGCACCTAATCCGCAGCGTGTGCACACAGCCTCATTCTGAAAGTCACTTGCTTCACGCTGCAAGAACTGATTGTCCACTGGGTTTCCTGGAGCTGGAGAGGCCTGGTGTCCCTCGTCTACTGCCCCTGCTCCGTCTGGCACGATTAGTATGGAGACAGATCAAAAAAGTGATTGGATTTCGGGATATCATAGCTGAAATGCCCCTATGGAAAAACACCTATTTCTCTAGTCACCTTCCACGACAGCCACCTTGGAGGTTGTCTCCCCGCCCTAATAGGGGACAGGTAAACAAAGAGGTTAAATAACCCTCCCCTTCCTGCTACCTCAGTGTTTTTCCTGTCCCCCTATCGTGGTATGAAGAGGTGACAAGGGGCTGCCGTGGCCAGCGAGCGGAGCCCCTATATACTTACAGAGCTGGGCAGCCGAGGTCGGGGGGTTTGCCTCTCCTCCTCCAGGTGCTGCTCCCGTCTCCACCGCGATGTGACTCGGGACATGGCCGCTCCTCCCGCGCCCTCCGGGGTAAAGCGTGGCGGTATGGTGCCTGCTGGGGTCCTGCACAGCTCCCTGTCTTCCTCCTTCGTCCCAGCGCCACATTGGAGCCAGGGCGCGCGCGTCAGAGGGGGCGGGCAGTCGACCGGAAGTGGCAGTGACGCCCACTTCCGGTTTGCGGCATCCGGCGACCTAGGAAGAGGAAACGCGTGCCGGCTCCCAGGGAGACCCGGGAAACTATCACAATGGCGGCGGGGGTCGAGCATATCCTCCCCAGGGACCAGGGAGCAGGGAGGAGCACCAGGAATGAATGCCCCAATCACCCTTAAAAGGGTGCAGCAGCTCCAGGTAAGCGCAGAGTGTGTGTGCAGAATGGACAGTGAGAAGCCCTCAACTGCAGCATCAGCGGAGCCCAGCGTTCCCCCTCCTACAGTGAGTAGCGGGGCCGGTCCCTTGCCTGTCAGACGAACTAGTGGCACAGGTCTGAGTAAGCTTTCTCTTCTCTTGCAGGAAGACAAAGCCTCTGCCCCTAAAAACCCCAGGTTTCCTTCTGATTACAGAAAGAAGTTATGCCAGCCGTGTACGCAAAATATACTGCGTACCGAGCAACCCTCCCTGTTTGACAGCATAAAGACTCATTAGACAGGAGGTTCAGACCTCCATAGCAGCCTAAACCCCAGCCCAGGGCCCTGCCTCAAAAAAGAGGAAAAGGACACCTATAGAAGCCGACTCAGACTCAGGAGAGGTCCGTTCCTCGGGGTTGGAGGAGATTTGGGAAGATGAGGGCTCCACGTCCACCTCCAGTCATGATACAAAAAAATACTATTTCTCCTCGGAGGATATGGAGGAGTTAGTTTCCATGGTAAGAAATACCATGGGATTTGAGGAGGAGGAGGAGGTTAGGCTCTCAGTCCAGGATGAGATGTTTGGAGGGTTGAAACCCAGAGTTAGGGTTTCCCGGTTCATGAGGTTATACAGGATTTAGTAACTCAGGAGTGGTCCTCCCCCGAGAAAGCACTTACGGTGCCCTCTGAGCTAAAAATTCGGTTCCCCCTAGAAGGAGATAGTTCCATTTGGGAGATCACTAAGAAGACGTCCTTGCCCTTTGAGGATGCCTCCCAATTGAAGGATCCGATTTAATCGCAATATAGAGAGCCATCTTAAAAAGTCCTGGGAAGGCTCTACGAACCTGCTCATAGCAAATATTGTATCCACCTGCGTAGCCAGATCGTTGTTTTTCTGGCTACGTCCGTTGGAAGACCACCTGTCGGGGGGCACTCCAAGGGAGGAAATCTTAGACTCCCTGTCAATCCTCCAAAAGGCAACAGGCTATTTAGCTGACGCTTCGGGAGAAATGGTACGGGTGGCAGCAAGGTCCCTAGTCCTCTCAAACTCGGCCAGGAGAACCTTGTGGCTGAAGTCATGGGGAGGCGACATCACTTCCAAAACGAAACTTTGTGCCATCCCCTTCCAGGGACACCACGTGTTCGGGCCGGTCCTCGATGACATCCTTGAGAAGGCTTCTGACAAGAATAGGTCACTGCCGGAACAGAAACCCGCAAAAAGGCGTTTTTTTTCGTCCCTGAAGGGAACAGACTTCTCAAAGGGCGTTCAGAGGGAAGGGCAAAATGGGTCGATGGAGCTACCCGAAAGGGGGTAAAGGAAGAAACATCCTTGTGCCCCAACAGCAGCAGCCCCTGGAAAAACAGTGACTCCCAGGTAGGGGGTCGATTCACACAGTTTTTTGCCCAATGGCAAGCCACGACCTCGAATCAGTGGGTCCTGCACACTATACAATTTGGGCTAAAACTGGAGTTCGAGCACCCCCCCCCCCCCCCCGCATGCCCCATGGATTACCCCAGCGCATTCCCCAGGTCTGCAAAAAGTTCTGTGGCTTCAGTTAGAAGAACTGCTACGGGAGCAAGTGGTCTCGTATGTACCTCCTTAGGAGGAGGGCAGGGGACATTATTCTCGCCTGTTCCTGATAAAGAAACCCTCAGGAAAGCACAGGCTCATTATAAATCTAAAACCCCTGAACCACTTCATCAGGTACCGTCGATTCAAGATGGAGTCAGTCAGATCAGCGATTCCTCTTATTGGATGAGGCTGGCAGATGGCGACAATAGACCTAATGGATGCGTATTACCACGTACCAATTCATCCGGACCACCGGAAGTTTCTGAGGTTTGCGGTCACCCACGACCGAGGAATCGGCCACCTTCAGTTCAACGCCCTGCCTTTTGGGGTATCCTCAGCACCAAGGGTGTTCACGAAAATCATGAAAGAGGCAGTCATCTTCATTCGGCTTCAGGGGATATGCATTGTACTGTACCTGGACGATCTGCTTATCGTCGCCCCATCAATAAACCGGCTGAACCAGGAAGTATCAAGGACCCTACAGATTCTCGAAACTCTAGGGTGGATACCAAATCTCTAGAAGTCAGCTCTGTTCTTCCCCGAGGAAAAAATTCCTGGGAATCCTCTTGGATTCAGAGAACAGGACGTCCTTTCTTCCCAAAGATCGTCAAAAAGACCTTCGGCAGAAAGTAATCCAGTTCAGAGACCATAGGGCGCTGACGCTGAGGGACGCCATGTCCATCCTGGGCTCTCTGACAGCGTGCATTCAGGCGGTGTCCTGGGCACAAGCTCACACGCGAGTCCTCCAGTCGTATGTCCTGACAAATATGAAAAAATATCCAAACAACCTGTCAAAAAGAGTTCTACTTCCAGGACATGTAAAATCGGCGCTCTGGTGGTGGCTGAGCTACCGAAACCTGAGGCGAGGAGTAAGCTGGGATCAGTTTCCTTTAAAAATACTATGCACCAATGCCAGCCTGAAGTGGCTGGGGAGCCGTGGCCGAAGATTCATACTTCCAGGGACAATGGCCCCAGAACATAAAGGCTGGATCTTTAAACCTAAGGGAGCTGACGGCAGTGGAAGAGTCACTGGAGGCCGCAGCAGCCCTTGCCGAGAACCATCATGTCCGGATATACTCCGACAACGTGACCACAGTGGCATATCTCAGGCATCAAGGGGGCACAAGGTACGCCAGCCTAAAGAAAGTAGCAGCAAGGATCTTCCTGTGGGCAGAGAAGCACCTGTTATCCATTTCCGCGGTACACCTGAAGGGGTCGGAAAACATCCAGGCAGACTTCCTGAGCAGGAAGGACGGCCATCCAGGAGAATGGTGTCTGAACCAAGAGGTGTTCCAGGCTCTAGCCTCAAGATGGGGGGGATCCAGAAGTCGACCTGTTCGCGAATGCACAAAATACAAAGGCTGCGACCTATTTCTTCCTCAGTCCCACGTACGGAGCCAGGGGGACGGATGCATTTGCCCATCCATGGGTCTTCAGACTGGCCTACGCCTTTCCACCAATCCCGATGCTGGCAAAGACCCTACAAAAGATCAGGGCAGACGGAGTCAAGACGATCCTGGTGGCTCCGATGTGGCCAGGACGAAGCTGGTACAGCGCTCTGTTGGACATGGCCCAGGAAGGTCCCTTGCTATTACCCCAGAAGACCGACCTCCTCTTTCAAGGTCCGTTGCTACACCCAGACCCAGCCAAGCTATCCCTAGCAGCCTGGTTATTGAGGCCAACATTCTGAAGGCCAAAGGGTTATCGGATGAGGTAATCCAGACCCTTCAAAAGAGTAGAAAGCCGATAACGAATGCAATCTACGGGAAAATATGGAAAAGACTTTCCTCCTGGTGCCTCCTGAAGGTCCCTAACCCCTCCCATCCAAATATTGCCCACATACTAGACTTCCTACAGAAAGGGTTAGATCTAGGGCTTACTCCGAGTACATTAAAGGTACAGGTTTCAGCCCTAAGTACCTTTTTTGACCAAGACCTAGCCAAACACCGCTGGGTCAAGTGGTTCATGATAGCAGCAGGCAGGATTCGCCCTTCGCTCCCTAGCCGGGTTCCCCCCTGGGATCTTAATTTAGTGCTTAATAGCCTAACACAGGCCCCGTTTGAGCCCCTGTCAGATGTTCCATTAAAAATGCTCACACTCAAAACAGTGTTTCTCGTGGCGATCACATCAGCTAGATGGGTGGGGGAGCTACAGGCCCTTTCAGTACAGTAACCTTATCTCCTACTCAATTCAGACAGTATAGTACTACGCCTATACCCCTCCTTTATGCCCAAGGTGGTGTCAGACTTTCATAGAAGCCAGGATATCGTGTTGCCCTCATTCTGCCCAAATCCTTCTAACCCGAAGGAAGCGAGATTTCATACCCTGGATGTTCGCAGGGTAGTTCTCCGTTACCTTGAAGCAACCAAGGATTGGCGAATTGATCAGAACCTGTTCCTTCAGTATTCAGGAAGAAATAAAGGGAAGAAGGCGGCAAAGAACACGATAGCGGGCTGGATCTCTGGCATATTCTGCAAGACATATCTCTCCTCCGGAGTCGTTAAAGGCCCACTCCACTCGATCAGTCGCTACGTCCTGGGCAGCAAGGGGAAATACGTCTTCGGAGCAGATATGCAGAGCGGCCACCTGGTCCTCTGCGCACACCTTTACTAGACACTATAGTGGATTTGAATAGGGATCTGACGTTCGGCAGACGCGTCTTGCAAGCCGTAGTCCCTCCCTAAAAAATTAACGTTGGCATGACTCCAAGGTGGCTGTCGTGGAAGGTGACTAGAGAAAATAGAATTAGACTTACCGGTAATTCGGTTTCTAGGAACCTTCCACGACAGCACTAATTTCTCTCCCTATATGATATATTTACCTGATGATTCCTGCTCTACTGGCGGTAACTATTCTTGCTAGTATGTTCAGAAAAAACACTGAGGTAGCAGGAAGGGGAGGGTTATTTAACCTCTTTGTGTTCCTGTCCCCTATTATGGCGGGGAGACAACCTCCAAGGTGGCTGTCGTGGAAGGTTCCTAGAAACCGAATTACCTGTAAGTCTAATTCTATTTTTCTGATATTACTAAATCACCCGTCCACTGACTTTTGGATTCAACATAATGTCTCCCTGATAGGAGACCTGTACGATCATGGGACCTTAATGTCTTTCGAACAGATACAGGCTAAGCGTGGTGTCCCGAGATCTCAATTTTTCCGTTATTTACAACTAAGATCTGCTCTTCAGTCGCACATGAGGTGTGTGGGAGTGGGCCGTGCCATTTCATCTCTACCATTGATAGGAATACTTAATTCACAGGGTCCCCAGGGCCTTATCTCCTCTTTATATACGTACATGTTGTCGGTGGGAGCAGAGTCTGCCATAAGCTCAGTTAAAGGGAAGTGAGAAAGACTCATCCCTAATATGCAGGGAGAGGAGTGGGAAGAGATTCTGGAGTCTTCGATCGGAGTATCACCATCTATTAATAATAGAATGATACAGCTGTATATAATAAACCAATCGTATTTGACTCCAATAAAACTTTTTAGGATGGGTCGATTCCAATCATCAGAATGCTTGCGTTGTCATGCGCCAGATGCAGACTTTATTCACATGATATGGCAATGTCTCATTAACCTACAGTACTGGAAAGAGGTAACGTTATGCTTGTCATCACTGGTGCAAACTCCAGTCCCTCTGCAGCCACTGGTCTGCTTGTTTGGGGTATGGGAGGAGGAGGTTTGCGGTCACCATGTTGGGATATTTCTACGTGAAACGCTGTTCATGGCACAGAAAGTATTGGCATTACGGTGGATTCATGTCCCTCTCTCAGAACCTGGATTGATCTAGTAAGTACAATTATTCCATATGAGCGCACATTATATCAGAACAGGGGATGCTCGGGTAAATTTGAAAAGATCTGGGAGAAGTGGAATTCTTCTCATCTTACACTATAGAATGGAGACATTGCGTGTGAGACACTGTGGTGAAGGATAGTAGGCTGCGAATTGGTAAATAGTTGATATAGTTGTAGTTTAGTTTAGGAATTTATAATCGATCTGCATTATCTAAGCGACATGACAGAGGCCTGTGGGATATGATTGATATATGTGTTTACAATATGCAGGCCGTTGCTCTTTGTATATGCTTGAGGGATTATGCATGTATTACTTGTACATTAATTAGAGTGATTATGCTCTGTATAATTCATAACCACAGGCAAATATGTCTGCTGTACATTACATCCTTTCTTGCTTTGAGTTCAATAAACAAATTAAAAAAAAAAAAAAACCCGCTGTGCACATGCTGCGGATTTTTCCACGCAGAATAAAAAAAAAAGCAGCATATCACTTCTTTTGTGTGGTTTTGCTGCAGTTCTCCACCTGCTCCATTCTACAAATCCGCAGGTGGAAAACCGCAGTGGAAAACCGCACAAAAATGGCAGTAAAACCGCACAGAAAATGCACTAAATCCGCAGGAAAAATGCAGGTCATTTGTGCACATAGGCTAAGAAAAATAAGTTTTATTATACTCACCCGGGGAGGCGGTCCGATGGGTGTCACAGATCCAGGTTCGGCGCCTCCCATCTTCTTGTGATGCAACCCTCCTATTGCTTCATGGCCTCCCCGACATCGTGCTCCTATGCAGGCGTACTTATCTGCCCTGTTGAGGGCAGAGTAAAGTACTGCAGTGCGCAAGCGCTGGACTTCTCTGACCTTTCTCAGCGCCTGCGCACTGCAGTACTTTGGTACACAGTAATGTGAGGGCTCCCTCTTTAACCCCATTGGCACCCTGAGATAATCTAATATATAAAGCTCAAAGTGTGTATGTGTGTATGTATGTGTGTATGTCCGGGATAGGCATCCGCACCGTCGCAGCTACAGCCGCAAAATTTGGCACAGTCACACGTCTGGACCCCGAGAGCGTCCTAAGCTATGTTGTGAGGCAAAATTTTAACCCCGCACGTTCCAATTCACCAAACAATTTTGCCCCTATCTACATACTGGGGGAAAAAGTGTGTGCGTATCGAGCCCCGCCCCTCATTATGATGTCATAATGGTTGACTATGGGATGGAGGATGTGTGATGGGTATATGGGCACTGGTCTATGGGATGGAGGATATGTATGGGGTATATGGGCACGGGACTATGGGATGGAGGATATGTATGATGGGTATATGGGCATGGGACTATGAGATGAAGGATGTGTGATGGGTATATGGGCACTCGACTATGGGATCGCGACTATGTATGATGGGTATATGGGCTTGGGACTATGGGATGGAGAACATGTATATGGGCATGGTACTATGGGATGGAGGATGTGTGATGGGTATATGGGCATGGGACTATGGGATGGAGAATATGTATGATGGGTATATGGGCATGGGACTATGGGATGGAGGATATGTATGATGGGTATATGGGCACGGGCCTATGGGATGGTGGATATGTATGATGGGTATATGTGCATGGGACTATGGGATGGAGGATATGTGATGGGTATATGGGCACTCGACTATGGGATGGAGGATATGTATGATGGGTATATGGGCACGTGCCTATGGGATCGTGGATATGTATGATGGGTATATGGGCACGGGACTATGGGATGGAGGATAATTATAATTTGTTATAACTAACCACAGTTACCATGCCCGGGCAGCGCAGGGCTCTTCAGCTAGTAATAAATAATCTTTATATAGCGCCAACATATTCCGCAGCACTTTACAGTTTAACAGTTTCAAAACACAAGTCATAAGTAACGAAGTTAACAATACAATAATTAAAGCTAAAGAAGACGACCCTGCTCGTGAGAGCTTACAATCTACAATGTGATGGGGGAGATACAAAGTACAGGTGTGTATTTACAATGATGGTCCAGCCATCTTGAGGGAGTGACGACTGGATGGGCATAGTGAATGGGCTAGACATTCACATTCACACTTACACTAGAATGACTTTAATTAGTGAACGTGATAGGCCGCTCTGAACAAATGTGTTTTGATGGAGCGCCTGAAACTATGCAAATTGTGGATAGTCCTAATTTCTTGGGGTAGAGCTTTCCAGAGGATTGGCGCAGCACGGGAGAAGTCTTGGAGTCGGGAGTGGGAGGTACGGATTAGTGCAGAGGTTAGTCGAAAGTTGTTTGCAGAGAGCAGCAGTCGGTTAGACCGATGGAAAGAAATGAAGGAGGAGATGTAGGGGGGGTGCTGGACTGGGGAGAGCTTTGTGGGTGATAACAAGTACTTTGAATTGGATCCTATAATGAATGGGCAGTCAATGCAAGCAAAGAGCGGACGTGACCGAGTACCGATTAGCCAGATAGATGACCCTGGCTGCTGCATTAAGTATGAACTGGAGAGGGGATAGTCGAGTAACGAGGAGGCCAATTAATAGAGCGTTGCAGTAATCCAGGCGGGAGTGGATCCATGCTACACTGAGGGTTTTTGTTGTTTCCATGGTGAGAAAAGGGTGGATTTTAGAGATGTTCTTTAGGTGTAAGTGGCAAGAGATTGTATATGGGATGTGAAGGAGAGACTGGTGTTGAACATAACACCCAGACAGCGCGCCTGCTGCCAGGGTGTTATTGTGGTGCCACCCATGGAGAGGGAAATGTCAGATTTAGGGAGGTTAGTAGACGACGGGATCAGAAGAAGTTCAGTTTTGGAGAGGTTGAGTTTCAGAGAGCGGACATGATGTTGGAGACTGCGGACAGACAGTCTTGATTGTTTGGTCCTGATGTTTGCCATGGCCTTAGTCTGACCACTATAGTAGCCTGTTCAGAAATTAGCAACATTTAGGTGGTAAAAAATGTCGGACGCAGTGTGCTTGTCGAGATCTGCCGGCCGATCCCCTGTAACAATAGGAAATTTTTCCTAATGGTTCCTTTTGATCACCGATCACAGTGATTAACCCCTGGCACACTGCGATCAAACACGATCGCAGGGTACCTGGGGTTTAGGGAAGCATTGTCAGGGAGGGGGCTCCCTCCGTGCTTCCCTGCTGCACATGCGCTGCTGCGGGGGCCTCTTTCCCTGCAGGTCCCCGGATCCAAAATGGATGAGGAAGCCTGCAGCACTGCCTGTGACAGATCGCTGATCTGTCACATGACAGTTATGTCCCCTCTGGGACATTGTAATAGAGTTAAAAAAAAAAAAAAAAAGTGTAAAAATAATTTATGAAAAATTGCTAAATAAATTAAAAGAAGAAAAAAAAAAAAAAAAAAAATTCCCTCATTCATTTTTTGGAAATAAAAAACAAAACAAAAGTACACATATTTAGTATCGCTGCGTCCGTAACAACCCACCCTATAAAACTGTCCCACTAGTTAACCCCTTAAAGCATTATTTTTTGCTTTTGTTTTTTTTTTTTTTATTATCATACTGCTGAACAAAGTGCAATAACGCGCGATCAAAAAGACGTATATAAATATCCATGGTACCGCTGAAAACGTCATCTTGTTCCGCAAAAAACGAGCCGCCATACAGCGTCATCAGTGAAAAAATAAAAGTTTATAGCTCACAGAATAAAGCGATGCAAAAATAATTTTTTATATAAAATTGTTTTTATTGCATAAAAGCACCATAACATAAAAAAAGACATAAATGAGTTATCGCTGTAATCGTACTGACCCAAAGAATAAAACCGCCTTATCAATTTTACCGCACGCGGAACGGTGTAAACGCACCCCCCAAAAGAAATTCTTGAAATGCTGGTTTTTGTTCATTCTGCATCCCAAAAATTGGAATAAAAAGCGATCAAAAAATGTCACGTGCCCGAAAATGGCACCAATAAAAACGTCAACTCGTCCCGCAAAAAATAAGACCTCACATGACTAGGTGGGTCAAAATCTGGAAAAATTATAGCTCTCAAAATGTGGTGATGAAAAAACTTTTTACAATAAAGAGTCTTTTAGCGTATGACAGCTGCCAAACATAAAAACCCGCCATATATAGTAAATCAAACCCCCCTTTATCACCCTCTTAGTTAGGGAAAAATAATAAAATTAAAAAAATGTATTTCCATTTTCCTGCTAGGGTTAGGGGTGTGTTGTGATTAGGGTTGGAGTTAGAATTGGGAGGTTTCCACTATTTGGGCACATCAGGTGCTCTCCAAACGCAACATGGCGTCTGATCTCAATTCCAGCCAATTCTGCGTTGACAAAGTCTGCTATGCGCCCAAACAGTGTTTTACCCCCACATATGGGGTATCAGCCTACTCAGGACAAAATGCAAAACAACATTTGGGGTCCAATTTCTCCTGTTACCCTTAGGAAAATAAAAAATTGGGGGCAAAAACATCATTTTTGAAAATAATGATTTTTTTATTTTCACTCCCGGGCGTTATAAACTTCTGTGAAGCCCTGGGAGGTTCAAAGTTCTCACCACACATCTAGATAAGTTCCTTGGGGGGGGTCTAGTTTCCAAAATGGGGTAACTTGTGGGGGGTTTCCACTGTTTAGGCACATCAGGGGCTCTCCAAATGTGACATGGCGTCCAATCCCAATTCCAGCCAAAAAAGTCAAATGGCGCTGCTTCCCTTCCGAGCTCTGCCATGCGCCCAAATAGTGGTTTACCCCCACATGTCGGGTATCAGCGTACTCATGACAAATTGCACAATAACTTTTATGGTCCTGTTACCCTTGGGAAAATAAAAATTGGGGGTGAAAAGATCATTTTTGTGGAAAATTTTTTTTTTTTTTTTTTTTTTTTAAATTTTTTTTATTTTACGACTGTACGTTATAAACTTCTGTGAAGCCCTGGGAGGTTCAAAGTTCTCACCACACATCTAGATAAGTTCCTTGGGGGGGTCTAGTTTCCAAAATGGGGTCACTTGTGGGGCGTTTCCACTGTTTAGGCACATCAGGAGCTCTCCAAACGTGACATGGCATCCGATCTGAATTCCAGCCAATTTTGCATTGAAAAAGTCAAACGGCACTCCTTTCCTTCTGAGCTCTTCCATGCGCCGAAACAGTGGTTCCCCCCCCACATATCAGGTATCAGCGTACTCAGGAGAATTTGCACAATAACATTTGCAGTCCAATTTCTCCTGTTGCCCTAGGTAAAATAAAAAAATTGGACCTGAAGTAATTTTTTTGTGAAAAAAAGTTAAATGTTCATTTCTTTTTTTAAACATTCAAAAAATTCCTGTGAAGCACCTGAAGGGTTAATCAACTTCTTGAATGTGGTTTTGAGCACCTTGAGGGGTACAGTTTTTAGAATGGTGTCACTTTTGGGTATTTTCTATCATATAGACCCCTTAAAGTTACTTCAAATGTGATGTGGTCCGTAAAAATAAAATGGTGTTGTAAAAATAAGAAATCGCTGGTCAACTTTTAACCTTTATAACTTCCTAACAAAAAAAAATTTTGGTTCCAAAATTGTGCTGATGTAAAGTATACATACGTTAAATGTTACTTATTAGGTTTTTTGTGTGCCATATCTCTGTGATATAAGGGCATAAAACTTCAAATTTGGAAAATTGCGAAAGTTTTTTTTCACAAACGCAAGTTAATTGAATGAAATTTTACCACTAACATGAAGTACAATGTCACGAGAAAACAATGTCAGAATCACCGGGATCCATGGAAGCGTTTCAGAGTTATTACCTCATAAAGGGACAGTGGTCAGAATTGTAAAAATTGGCCTGGTCATGAACGTGCAAACCACCCTTGGGGGTAAAGGGGTTAAAAAAGAAAAGTAAATCAAACGCCCTTTAGATAAAAATGCTAAAATATTTTTTTCATTTTTTTCCATTCTTTGCAGCTGGGGTTAGAATTGGAGATTTTTCAAAAATGAAAAAAAAAAAAGACTGGCGTTGCATCGGGTCCTCGTGTATGCACGGATCACCACATGTGTTGTGTGTTTTTTTTTTGTTTTTTTTTGTGTCTAATAGCTGTGGGACTCGAGCATGTCACTTGAGCACCGGAGATATTAGGTTCGTACATGAGCATCCGATGCACAATGGAGTAGCGAGCACTTTCACTCAACACTAATGACATATTCAATATGACAACCTAATTGTCATGATCCCAGTGCAGGTTTTTGACCTGCACATCAGGGGTTAATTATTGTGGCATCTATTTGGTTCAGGGAGGTTTTTATAGCCCTGAGAAACTCCAATCTCTGTCAGTTATACTTTTGCCTTTGGCCGAGTGTTTTGACCCCCTGTGTGCCTGTTCGTTGTCTTATAGCTTGCTTATATGGTTCTGATCCAGTTCTGTTCCCCGTTGTGAGTTTGCCTGTTGATTCTGTACTGTATATCTGCTCTCTGGTTTCTGACTTCTTGGCTATGTCTTGACTATCCGTTCTGTCTAGCCCTTTGGTAATTGTCGTGCTATCTCGTGCTTTGACCCCGGCCTGATCTGGTTATGTCCCTGTTTATGCCAATTAGTAACTTTGTTCCATAGTTACCATTCTAGGAGTTTTCCTGCAGCTCCTAGCTCTCTGAAGTTTAGGCTACGCCCCCAGCAGCTGCGTGCTTCAGGTCCTGCGGGTCTGAAGCACGCGTCTTCTCTGCTGCTGTCCGCTCCACAGGTATCTCTGAGCTCAGTTTGTCTTGCTCAGGAAACGCGCACTGGCTCAGTGAGCAAGTGCAGTGTTCTTGACATTATAACTGACCTTTTTTCTCTCACTTCTGCAGCATGGACCCAATGCATGCCTTATCTGAGCAGGTGAAATGCTTGACTCAGTCGCTGCAGAAGCTAAGTTTGGAACACCAAACTCTGGCCCAGTTCCAACGGCAGGTTGCGGACTCGGTTCAGGGGGCGCTTTCCGCAGACTTTCAGCAGGTGGGGAATAGAGATGTCATTTTAGTCCCACCCGAATCCCCGGTTAAGTTACCAGATACATTTGCTGGTGACAAAAATGAAATTAGAGTGTTTAAGGAAGGCTGTAAACTCTTTTTCTCCTTGAGACCCCGTTCCTCTGGGGACGAGAAACAGAGGGTGGGGGTGGTTATGTCCCTGCTTAGGGGGTCCCCACAAGCCTGGGCATTTTCTCTTTCCTTTTCTGCCCCAGAGAGAATGACTGTGGATGCGTTTTTTGAGGCCTTAGGTTTTATTTACGATGCGCCAGAGTGCGTTTGGCTGAGGACAAGGTGGTGAGTGTCTGTCAGGGGAAGCACTCGGCCAAGTGGTTCTGTTCTGAATTTAGCCGTTGGGCAGCCGAGATTTCTTGGAGTGGTGCCGCCCTTCGGGGGCTGTTCCGTAGAGGCCTGTGTGAATGTCTGAAGGATGCCCTGGCATTCCATCCTCCACCTGACTCCCTGGAGGATGCCATGACCCAAGCAGTTCGCATGGATCGCAGACTGCAGGCAAGAGGTGTTATGCAACTTGAAACATCATTATTCTCCAGTGGAGTTGAGACCCGGACTTCTCCAGTGGCTATGGAGGTGAGCGCTGTCACCTGTGATGAGAAGGAAAGAAGACGCTGTCGGGAGAAGCAGTTGTGCTTCTATTGTGTGGAATCTGGACATTGGAAGAAGGACTGCCCCTCCTGTCCATCATCCTCCAAGGTGGCGGGAAATGACTAGGTCTGGGTAGTAGTCGAGGAGGCTACCCAGACCTTCAGGTACCTTTTTCCTCACTTGCAAAAATTGGGCTTCGGGTGGAACTGGAACTTGGTGATGGTCCTGTTCAGACTACCGCCTTTGTTGACTGTGGCTCTGCTGTTAACCTAATTGATGCCCGGATTATGACTCTTAATAAGATAGGGACAATCAGGCTTCAGGATCCTGTTAAACTTGTGGCAATTAACTCGTCCTCTCTTACCTGGGACGGTATCTGTTTCAGGTCCGAACTTTTTTCTCTGAAAGTGGGTTCCACTCATGTGGAAAAATTAACTTGTCTTGTGTTAGATAACTTGCCTGCAGGACTGGTACTGGGGATGCCTTGGCTACAACGCCATAATCCTACCATTGATTGAGTGACGGGAGAGATCACTCAAGGGGGATGTAAAGATAAATGTTGTAACCTGGGGCCTCTTGTTAACTCTGTTAAAACGGTATCTGTGTCTTCTGTCGGTCTGGAAGGTATTCCGGAGTACCTGAAGGATTTCGAAGACGTATTTTCCGAAAGTGAGGCTGAGGCGCTGCCACCACATAGACTCTATGATTGTGCCATTGATTTAGTACCCGGAGCCAAGTTACCTAAGGCTCGATTGTTCAATTTGTCCGGGCCTGAACGCCAAGCCATGAAGGAGTACATAGCCGAGAGTCTCCGCAATGGGCATATCAGGCCTTCTGTGTCACCCGTGGCAGCAGGATTCTTCTTTGTGAAGAAGAAAGATGGTGGGTTGCGGCCGTGCCTTAACTTTTGGGAACTTAAGATAACGGTTAGGAACACTTATCCACTTCCCCTCATCCCAGACCTATGTAACCAGTTATCTGGGGCCCAATGGTTCTCCAAATTAGATCTCCAGAGGGCCTACAACCTGATAAGGGTTCGGGAAGGGGACGAGTGGAAAACTGCGTTCCTCACATCAGAGGGACTCTTTGAAAACCTGGTTATGCCCTTTGGGTTAACTAATGCCCCCGCTATTTTCCAGAACTTTATCAATGTTGCGTTTTCTGACCTGATAGGCCGTTTTGTCATTTATTTGGATGACATCTTGGTGTATTGCCAAGACAGTCAGTCTCACTTACGTCTACAGACAGTTCTCCAGAGACTCAGGGAGAACCACTTGTTTGCTAAATTGGAAAAATGTTCGTTTTTCGTACAGGAACTGTCTCTTTTGGGGCTGATTGTGTCTTGTGAGGTGTTTCGTATGGACCCTAAGAAGGTGCTGGCGATCGCAGACTGGGTTCAGCCTCGTGATCTCAAGGTGCTCCAGCGCTTCTTGGGATTTGCGAACTATTACCGGAGATTCATTAAAGGTTTCTTTCAAGTGGTTAAACCACTCACAGATCTTACCCAGAAGGGGGCTGATGTAAAAAATTGGTCAGAACTCGCTAAGGAGTCCTTCTCAGCTCTTAAGAAATGTTTCATGTCCACCGCGGTGTTGGTCCAGCCAGACCCGTCCAAACCATTTATTGTGGAGGTGGATGCTTCTGAAGAAGGGTTGGGGGCAGTGTTGTCCCAGGGTCCGGCAACCCCTTACTAATCTCAAACCCTGTGCCTTCTTCTCCAAGAAGTTCTCATCCGCCGAGAGAAACTATGATGTAGGCAATAGAGAACTTCTTGCGGTCAAGCTGGCATTCGAAGAATGGAGGCACTTTTTGGAAGGGGCTATCACTGTTATCACAGATCACAAAAATTTGGCATACCTTGAATCTGCTAAGAGGCTTACGTCTAGACAAGCCCGTTGGTCACTTTTTTTTTCACGCTTTCAATTCTCCATTACTTTTCGACCAGGGTCCAAAAATGTTAAAGCGGATGCCCTGTCCAGAAGTTTTGACCCAGTGTCTCCCCCCGAGCTGCCGTCCTCCATTCTTCCCCCAGGGGTGGTAGTGGCGGGGGTCTCATCAGAGTTGGAACAAGAAATTTTGAGGGCCCAGGCCCTAGCTCCGACGGCCAGGCCAGGGGATAAATTGTTTGTTCCAGATTTATTGCGGCCTAGACTTCTGCTGGAGTTTCATGAGTCTAGGCTGAGTGCTCATCCCGGTATCGCGGCCACTAGAGAGGCAGTAGCCAGGGTTTTTTGGTGGCCTTCACTGGGGTCCAATGTCAAGAGATTCTTTGCTGCTTGTGGAGTTTGTGCCCATTCCAAAAGCTTGCATAACCGGCCGGCTGGGGAACTCATACCTTTACTGGTTCCTGATAGGCAATGGACTCGTCTCTCCATGGATTTTATTACCGGTCTTCCACCTTCCGGGGGCAATACCGTGATCTTGGTGGTGGTGGATAGGTTTTCAAAACAGGCCCATTTCATTCCCTTGACAGCACTACCCTCAGCAGAAACATTGTCAAGTTTGTTTGTGCAGCATATGGTCCGAATGCATGGGGTACCCCTGAATGTGGTGTCAGACAGAGGTGTGCAGTTTGTGTCCAAATTTTGGAGGGCATTCTGTATGAAATTGGGCATCTCACTCTCCTTCTCGTCATATCACCCGGAGAGTAATGGTCAGACAGAACACACCAATCAATCCCTGGAACAAATTCTCAGGTGTCTGACCTCCGCCAGACAGGAGGATTGGTGTGATGCGTTACCGTTGGCGGAATTCGCTTTTAACAACTGGGTGAGTCAGTCCACCAACATGTTCCCATTCCTAATCAATTATGGGTTTAATCCTCATTTTGGGGAGTTTTCACGAGTGGATTCCGGTTGTCCAGGGGCAGAGGGGTCCGTCCCACGGTTAAAAAACCTCTGGGCTGAAGTCCAGCGTAATATCTCTCGGGCCCAGGGGAGGTACAAATATTTTGCTGACAAAAAGAGGGCCCCGGGACACATGTTTCAGGTGGGGGAGAAGGTTTGGCTTTCCACACGTAACATCAACTTGAAGGTACCTTCAGCTAAATTGGGACCAAAGTTCATTGGTCCGTATGAGGTTGTGGAGATAGTCAACCCGGTGGCATATAGGTTGCGTCTCCCCGTCTCCTTTAAGATATCCAATGTGTTCCATAAATCTCTGTTGAAACCCGTGGGGTCTGTCAAGGAGGACTCAGAGTCTGTTGTTCCTCCAGTGTTGATGGAGGGTCACTTGGAGTATGAGGTCGGACATATTGTGGACTCTCGGTTGGTGCGCCGCTCTTTGCAGTACCTGGTCCACTGGAAGGGATATGGACCGGAGGATCACTCATGGGTCCCTGGTCCCTGCTCACTCTGTACATGCAGATCGCCTGGTTCGGGCTTTCCATGCCAAGTACCCGGGGAAGACTGGGGGTCCAGATGCCCCCCGTTGAGAGGGGGGGGTACTGTCATGATCCCAGTCCAGGTTTTTGACCTGCACATCAGGGGTTTATGTCTTGAGCTCAGTGCAGGCTTTGACCTGCACACCTGGGGTTAATTATTGTGACCTCTCTTTGGTTCAGGGAGAGCTTTTTATATCCCTCAGAAACTCCAATCCCTGTCAGTGATGGGCAGTCCGGCTCTTTTTGGTGATCTGGCTCACTCGGCTCCGCTCACCAAAAAGAGCCGGCTCTTTTTGGTGATCTGGCTCACTCGGCTCCGCTCACCAAAAAGAGCCGGCTCTTTTTGGCTCAAAAAAATGAGGTCACTTGGGGGAGTTCCACTGTTTAGGCACATCTGGGGCTCTCCTAACACGACATGGCATCCGCTAATTATTCCAGCAAATTTCACGTTCAAAAAGTCAAATGGCGCTCCTTCCCTTCCGAGCCCTGCTGTGCTCCCAAACAGTAAATTTACCCCATAAATAAGGTATCTGCATACTCAGGAGAAATTACAAAACAAATTTTGGGGTCCATTTTCTCCTGTTACCCTTGTGAAAATAAAAAAAAAAAATTGGGTCAAAAGTCAGTTTTTGGTGGAAAAAAAAAAAAAAAAAATGAAATGTTAATTTTCTTCCTTCCACATTGCTTCATTTCCTGTGAAGCAACTGAAGGGTAAATAAACTTCTTGACTGTTTTTTGAGCAGTTTTTAGAATGGTGTCACTTTTGGGTACTGTCTGCCATATAGGCCATGCAGTGCATTAAAGAGATTTTTAGATAATTGTCCAATTGCTTTTGGTCCCTTTTAAAAAGAGGAAGCTACTTATTAAAGATCTGTAATTCCTAAACCCATACTCCAATTAGGATGTGAATACCCTCAAATTAAGAGTTCATTCAGACGTAATTGATTTTTCATTAGTGTTTGAATGTCAACACGCCAAAAGTGAAACAAAGACAAAAGCTATAATTAAATGAAACATTATCATCTGTTCTGTGTTTTAGAGCAGTGGTCCCCAACCTTTTTTGCACCAGGGACCGGCTTCAAGCAAGACCATTCTTCCATGGCCCGGCAGGGCGGGGATGGAGGTGTGGCAGGGGCAGGGCTTTGGTCATAAGGGGGTGGGGCTATGGACGGAGTTGTAGTTTAGTAGTGCATACTTATCATTTGATTATAACATTTATAATGTGAATGTGACTCAACTCACCATAGGTTTTGAATGAGTGGGAGCACTGGGCTTGTTTTCCTGCAACAAGACTTTCCCATCTAGGTGTGATGGGAGACAGCGACACCCTTGTATGCATGGCTCTGCTCCCACCCTTGTATGCATGGCTTGGCTCCCCCATCCTCCCCCATCATACTTACCCTCACACCGTCTCTGAACCTCCCTGCAGCGGATCCCCAGCGTTTTTGACCTTGCGGAACCGCAGCAGATTTTGCTGTGTTGTACAGTACCATTGTATTCAATGGAAATGAAAAAACGCAGTGCACATGCTGCAGATTTTTCCGTGCGGATTTGCTGCGGTTTCAAATCCGCAGCATGTCAATTCTTGTGCGGAATCCACAGCGGTTTTACACCTGCTCCATTGTCCATGTGTCAAACCGCAGGTCTTTTGACCTGTGGGTTTACCTGTGGATTTTTCCAAATCTGCGCGGAAAAATCCGCAACACCTTCCACTACGTGTGCACATGGCCTAACAATTGTGCTGCGATTTCACTCCTTACCACTGGAGGCTGATGTTGTGTTCTGCAATATCCCTTTAGTAAAATGGCAGATTCTAAACATGTGGAATCCGTCTTGTTTACTGTTTGAGCCTCCTTAAGCCCCATGAATCTCTAGCTAATTATTTGAGTGTTGTGTCTATCTGTTAGTTCCGGAGCTGTAGACTGAAACTAGACTTTCTTACCAAAACTGTTCTTATTTATCTCTGGATTGTTTTCCTACAACCTTTTGCTATTCACATACATCTATTACTGCTTGCTGTTGCTGCTCATGCTCCTTCGGCCACTGGATTCTAGCATTACCACGCCAGTATCGTAATGTCAAGTATTCAATTCATACTTAGAGTGACCGTGGACTAACCACCTTATTATTATCAGTGTATTCTTATTGATTGGTTAACTGACTTATGCTAATTAAGAAGATTCACACATTAGCCTGCCAAATATGTTTCGCCAAGAATTGGTGTAATCAGAGGACTGAGGGTATTATCAGCTCTCCTACAGATTACATGATCTTTTGTAGGGAATCGGTCAGGTCCTCCAACCAGCAGCATTCACTTATTTATGAGTAAATGCCTGACAAACTATCCCTGTATAACCTTTTTCTGTAAAAATTAAGGTTTAAAAAAGCGTTTTTGTCTCCATTTCCTATGCTAATTAGGGCTTTGACTAGTCGATAACATAGCTTGATAACCTAATTTGTGGGATCTGTCATTGCCAGCTCCTACAAAACTCGCGCATGTGCGCCGCTCATTTCGGCAGCATCACTGCACCTCTTCAGTCGCGTGTAGGCTTCCTGGCTTCAGAGGCACACTGCTTGTGACTGGAAGCCATCTTTTGAACATCAGTCATGTGCAGTGTGTCTCTGAAGCTGGGTGTAGGATTCTCTGGCTTCGGAGGCACAGAGTACTTGACTGGAAGATCAGAAGATGGCTTCTGAAGCTGGGAAGCATACACCCCCGCTACAGAGGTGCAGTGATGCTGTGGAAATGAGCGGTGCGAATGCGCAAGATTTGCAGGTGAAGTTCTTGTTGGTAAAGTTTTCATCACAAACTAATAAGCTATTTTGTCTGTACAATGCCTGCTGGTGCAGGAGCATGTGACCAACCTTCTCCAATAGAAAAGCAGCTTTCCAACATGAGGTGTATTAGACTGTTATTGCGTATTTTATAGGAGCTACCGGCTGACAAAATTCCAGGGGAATAAGCAGTGTTGGGAACATGAACTAAAACTTACAAAAAATGTGGATAATGTTGTTGGCTTATTTTATTTAATCTTGTGACAGTATTGTCATGAGCTATGGATCGATATTGCTAATAAACAGCCTTGGTTGGCAGTAGTATCTCCTAAATCGGAATCTTCAGTCTAAATCTTTTCCCATCATTGTGAAAATAAATCACATATATTGTTTTTTCAGTATGCCTCCTTGGTTATTCACAGTGGCATGATGGAGAGAAAAAAAGAAATATACTAATGATGCACACTGTATCACCGATGTCTCTGCCTTCTACCCCGGCAGAGACGCAGAATTACTCGCTGCCGCAGCCCCGTCCCACACTTCCTGCTTTTTCTGCAGATCCCTGGGCACTGTACTCGGGGTGCGCAGTCTAGTCCTCTTAAATTGCTAACATGCGCCGTCCTAAAGTGTCCCCAGCCAATGGCTTAAAGACACTCATTATTTAAGGCACCTCCAATTGAAGGGAGATGCCTGTGCGATGTTGTAAGTTTGTTCCTAAACCCTCTAGTTCTCAGGTCCCAGTGATCGTATTTCTGTATACCTGCCTATGTCAGTCATGCTCGCCTGTCTGTTCATCACCCGGTCCAGTCTGCACCTGCCATTGACTATTTATTCATCAGCCGATCCAGTTTGCACTTGCCTTTGATCTTCTGAACATCACCTGTTCCAGTCCGAACCTGCCCATCTCATCTGTACGTCAGCCTATTCAGTCTGAATCTGTGGTTCCCGTGTTCCTATAGTGCTTGTCTGTATCTTCTGTTCCTTCCATTAGGCCATCCCTACTTGTCAGTCTCTACGGGGTCAGCTATCATCTACCTGAGGTCAGTCCTAGAGTAGCACCTCGTCCCACCTCCTTTTTCTCCTCAGATCATGGTAATGTCCGCCGCTGTGTATCAGAGATCGGATTTGATGTGACAGCTATTTATGCCCAGGCTTTCCTTGGGCCACAGCACAGTGTTTTCACCACCCAGTCCCTTACACGCACATCTAAAATTAAAACATCTTTTATTGGTGTTCAAGCGTACAAATATATAAAATATCAATGAAACAACCTGAGATGCAGACATGGGCAAAGTGACATACCAAAAGATAGGCATAGCAACATAATAATAAACAATGTTTACATAAAATGCTAAGCAACAGAAAACGTCACCCATGATGAACCATGGCTCATGGGTTACAGCTTCAGCAGGGAAAGTGCTACAGATGATTGAAATGTTAAGTATTTATTACATTATCAGAGACTTCATTACATTGTTTTACACATTGCACTTTATAGTATGTCAATTTTTCTGTAGCTCATCTCCAGTACTTTTATTCTGATGAAAAATAAATGGTTCTCAAAATGGTGCCTGCCGCGCCTGCTCAGTAGCATCTACTGCGCAGGCCTGGCCTGCGCCATTTTGAGAGATTTTTTTTTTCCAAATAAATGTATATCACTAAATAAAACAATTTAATACATGTTATAGACGCGATCATGCTGCAGCACAGGCGCTGACGCCTGCCTGCTGAATGTGATTTTTTATTTTTTTTTCAATACATATAATCGTATGTAAAATAGGGGGCAGTTCATTGAGGGATCACTGAGCTGTCATAAGCTATACTATGTAAGTAGAGCACCGCGTAATGACCTCTCCCACAGCCCCTCCCCAGAACAGGAGCATATCATTAACTGAAAATAAGTATTAAACAACCACAAGATGAATTTCATCACCCCAGGTATCATTTTAATCAGTATAACGGCGCCAACCTGACACTGTCTATAGGTTATTCAGCACAATCCTGCTAACAGGTTCCCTTTAAAACATTTGTCCAAAACTAACATTTTAATCCTAGATGCCCATCTACCGTGGGGAAAGAATTATTTGATACACTGCCGATTTTGCAAGTTTTCCCACAAAGTATGGAGAGGTCTGTAATTTTTATCGTAGGTACACTTCAACTGTGAGACAGAATCTAAAAAAAAAACCAAAACAAAAACAGAAAATCATGTTGTATGATTTTTAATTAATTAAATTCCATGAAATAAGTATTTGAATACCCACCAACCAGCAAGAATTCTGGCTCTTAAGGCCCCGTTACATATAACGATGTCCCAGCGATCCCACCAACGATCCGACATCATGAGATCGCTGGGACATCGTTAGGCTGATCGCTGGTGAGCTGTCACAAGACAGCCCCTCCAGCGATCAGGACCAGTGACGCTGGATGCTGGTTTCTAATGTAAACATCGGGAATCCAGGAGCCGCGGCTGTTTACCCGCTGTTTACATTAGAAACCAGCGTCCAGCATCGCTGGTCTCTCGCTGCTACACGCAGCGATGCGTGCTGGCCAGCGGGAGACCAGCGATCGAAAAATGGCCCAGGCCGATGGAGCACGATCGGCGATATCCGGCAGGGGGGCCAGTCGCTGCTCCCCGTCACACACAGCGATCTCGCTGGCGAGATCGCTGTGGTGTCACAAAATCAGCGATCTCGCTAGCGTGATCGCTGTGTGTGACGGGGCCTTTACAGACCTGTTAGTTTTTCTTTAAGAAAGCCTCCTACTCTGCACTCATTACTTTTAGTAATTGCACCTGTTTGAACTTGTTACCTGTATACAAGACACCTGTCCACACACAGTCAATCACACTCCAACTTCTCCACAATGGTCATGACCAAAGAGCTGTCTAAGGACATCGGGGACAAAATTGTAGACCTGCACAAGGCTAGGATGGTCTCCAGAAGAATAGGCAAACAGCTTGGTGTGAAGTCAAGAACTGATTTCACTTCTTGGGGTAATGCTGATTCTGAGAAAGGTCAGGATTCGGCCCAGAGCTACACGTTAGGACCTGGTCAATGACCTGAAAAGAGCTGAGACCACAGTCTCAAACAACATTATTTGTAACACTATGCTGTTGTGGATCAAAATACAGCATGGTACACCAGCACATGTCCAGGCCCATTTCAAGTTGGCCAATGACCATCTGGATGATCAAGAGGAGGTATGAGAGAAGATCATGTGGTCAGATGAGGGAAAATGCAAGAAGTGGTCTGCAATCCGTGTTCCGGTGTGGTGTTCTTGGAGGAAGTATAAATGGGAAGGCAAAGAATCCCGGCACTCGCGTATTGAGTAGTAGCTGTTTTATTGCAATCAAAGCAAATCCATAGACATTTCAACCCATTCCAGGCTTTTATCAATAAGGCCGGTTTCACACGTCAGTGTCCCCGCTACGTGTGGTGAGTTTTCTCACGTACCAGAGACACTGACACACGTAGACCCATTCAAATGAATGGGTCTATGCACATGTCGGCATGTTTTCACGAATCGTGTGTCTGTGTGCAAAGCATGCTGACAAGTCCTTTTCTCATGGACGTATGGGCCTCAAAACGTCCCGCACACGGAGAACACACATTGGTGTCCTACGTATGCACGTACAGCCGCCGGGGAAGAAGCGCTACTGTAAGTGCTGTTCCCCGGCGGCTGGTGCTGAACACGGCTGTCATTATTCTCCCCTGCTGTGCCGCGATCAGCGCGAGCAGAGGAGAATGGTTGAAATCCAAACCCGACGTGGGGTCCCCCTGTGTTTTTGAACCAACCCGGCAAAACTCACAGGTGTGGGCTGCTATTTTCAGGCTGGTAAGGGGCCACGAATATGCCCCCCCCAGCCTAAAAACAGCAGCCCGCAGCTGCCCAGAAAAGGCGCATCTATTAGATGCACCAATTCTGGAGCTTTGCCCTGTTCTTCCCACTTGCCCTATAGCGGTGCCAAGTGGGGTAATGGGGTTTAACGTCACCTTTCTGTTGTAAGGTGACATCAAGCCCGGCTTAGTAATGAAGAGGTGTCAATAAGACACCTATCCATTATTAGTCCTATAGTTGTGAAGGGGTTAAACACACAGCATGAATAAAGTATTTTAATGAAATAAAACACAGTTTTGCCATCTTTATTGTACTCCTAATCCAAGCGACGTCCTCAATCTCTTGTAATAAAATTTAAAATAACAAACCAACAATATACCATACATGTCCAGCGTTCAGTCCCACTGCGTAATTCATATCTGGGGAATAATCCGTTTATGACCGGAGCGGTGCTAATGCGACCGCTCCGGCTGTAAACTCCTGGTGAATGAATGAGAAGCAGCGGGCGCAGGCTCAGTAACTAGCGGTAACGTCAATGAGTCTGTTCTCGCTGCCGGCATGAACTCCTGTGACCTCAACCGTGGGAGAATCCAAGTAATGAGGTCACGGCAGTTCAAGCTCTTGTCAATGACCTCATCACTTGCATTATCCTATGGTCCGGAGGTCACAGCAGGTCAGTTTTCCATTCATTCATTCTCTGCTATTCTCTGATCGCGGCAAAGCAGGGGAGAATAGATGAAGGTTGCGTTCAGCACCTGCTGCCGGGGAACAACGCTTACAGTAGTGCTTCTTCCCCGACGGCCGTCCGTGTGGTACTGATGCGGCACACGGTTGCCATACATATGCTGCACGTAGTGGACGCATGGACACTGATATCCTGATATCTCCTATTCTTCTTTTTCCGGTCCTGGAAATATCAGGACGTGTGAAACCAGCCTAATTCAGATAGAATACAATTGAAAGTTTTATATACTTTCACATCAAGGAAATTGCATCACAATAATGACCATTAATTTAACATATGACTCAGAACAAATCTACAATAATATGCAAAAAAAAAAACCCATGCACATCAATAATTGTGATATTCCCAGAGTAAAAGCAAATCAATAGATCATAGCGTATTATCAAATTGTTCCGAATGGTTATCCCTTCCCATGAAAATTTTTTGTATACAGTGTGTGTGTGTGTGTGTGTGTGTATGTATATATATATATATATATATATATATATATATATATATATATATATATATATATATATATAATGCGTACTGAGTATAGAAGGTACCATTCCTATGTTCTGTTACTTTGTATGTTACCCCCTTTTCATGTACAGCACCATGGAATTAATGGCGCTATATAAATAAATAAATAAATATTAAATAAGATATTTGAACCAATCTTATTTATTGGTGTTATTATTATTATTCAGAGCTGGACAGTCCCACCACATGTGTTCTAGTGTCCCCTGAAGCCCACATCTCCTCCAACATAATGGGGATTGGTCCGGGCCAAAGTGATCCACTTGTACCGGAAACTTATACCAATGAAGGTGAATTTTTTCAATTGTTCAAGATGGTTAAGACATGATGAGACCCGTAACACCTCTCCCAGAGCATCTCTCCAAGCCCCCGGCTCCAGGGATATACCCAGTGAACAATCCCAGAGAGACATAAAAGGAAGTTTTATATCCACATCAGGATCATTCAGAGCCTTGTATAGGATGGACACTCCTTTGGGGCCGGATTCTGGTATTAAGAAATATCCATTAGCTCTGCAATCTATTTTGGAGTTAAAAAAGGGTGATTCCGGTGAAGTTGACAAAAGATGGCGTATCTGTAAGTATTGATAGAAATATCTGCATATACCTGGGTGTTTGGATGCTATGTGATCAAAGGGCAGAATCCCCGAGCTCCCCCTCAAGTCCTGAAGGTTCCTAATCCCCGCCGTTATCCAGACTTGTAAGTCTATATATTAAATATGTGCCTCAAGAGCTTTGAGACACAATACTTAGGGGGATTTTAATTAGGGACGGGGCTAATTTCCTCCAATACTGTAATGCAGCTACCATTGTTGGCAAACTTGGTATATACTGGCTAATCTTAATAGCTTCAGCTTCCAAAACTAGGCGAGGAGAGTTCCTTTTAGCCTAGAATATTTCAATTTGAAGCCATCTGTGGTCCCTGTCCATATGCCACCAGTCCCTGAGTCCAGTTAGAACAGATGCTCTGTGATATGCCAAGAGGTTCGGCATGCCCATCCCTCCAAGATCATATGGATAATATAATAGGTTACTCGCTATCCTTGGCTGTTTATGTGCCCAGATATAACGATTGGCCATTCGTTGAAGTAACAGGATATTCCTATTAGGGATTTTAAAAGGGATGCACCTAAAGAAATAGATAATTTTGGGAAATATTATTTTAAAAATATTGATTCTCGCTATCCATGAGGTAATAATATTATGAAGTTTATCTAACTCTGATTTAATAGTTTTAGCTAGATTAGAGAAGTTATCCACTACATTCTGGGAGCTTGTTAGTGTAATTCCTAAGTATGGGATACTGTCTGGCATCCACTTAAAGGGGAATCTATTCTCAAAAGATCTGCGCAGTGCATCTGGGAGTGCAGCTGGATATATCAAGGATTTCGTAGGGTTTAGTTTGTAATATGGTATTTTTCCAAATTCCTCCAGCACGGACATGACAGCTGAGAACGATGGCCCAATATTCATACACGAGATTGACGTCGTCCACATTAAGTCCCACTTTATGTGTTACCGGGCCCACTGTGATCCCCGAGATATTGGAATCTAATCTTATGCACTAAGCCAACGGTTCCATACATAGTGCAAATATAATGAGAGATAGGGGTCAGCCTTGTCGTGTTCCATTTGTTATTTGGAAAATTCCAGACAAGAAACCCGACGACAGTACCCTAGCTCAGGGAGTTGAATACATTGAACTAATTGCTGAAAAGATGGGACCCACAAAGCCAAATTTAGTCAAGACAGCCCGTAAATATCCCCAGTGCACCCTGTCAAATGCTTTTTCAGCATCCAGTGACAGGAATGCACAGGACACTCCAGAAAGCTCCGCCACCCCTATCAAATCCAGCATTCTCCTTGTACTATCTTTTGCTTCGCGTCCAGCCACGAACCCTACCTGGTCCGGAGAGATCAGTGATGGAATAATCAGTTTCAAACGTAACGCCAGAATCTTTGTGAATAGCTTGACATCACAGTTCAAAAGTGCTATAGGTCTAAAATTGCCTGGGACGGTGGGGGACTTCCCCGGTTTAGGGAGGGTAGTGATAGCAGCCTCCAACCTGGGCGTAGACACTTTGCCCGTTTCTCTCCACACTGTAAATAGACGTAATAGAAAAGGAATCAAATTTTGTTGAAGACATCGGTAATAGACATTTGAGAATCCATCCGGACCAGGGGCCCCATATCGTTTAGTATGGTTTATAGAGAATTGAACTTCTTTCTCAGTGGAAGGGGCATTCAAAAGCATTAATTGATCTGGGGAAATATGGGGCAGATTGATTTGAAGATATTTGTTTATCTCTTGTTGATCAGGTTGCGGAGTAGATGTATCATCTTTTAAATTATAAAGATGGGTATAGTATTTGGAAAATACTTCTACAATTTCAATCGGATTTCTAACAAGCTGTCCCTCAGAATCCACTAAATATTCCACTGTAGATTTCACTTCCCTATATCGAACTCTACGAGCTAGCAGGGCACCCGCCCTATCACCTGTGGCATATAATTTAGTTCTAAATTTCTTTAGATTATGGGCATATACAGTATAGACAGGAAAGTTTCACGTAGTTTAAATCTAATCTGGAAAATTTCTTTTGAAACAGCAAGAGAAGGATTAGACTTATTTGTGGACTCTAAATGGTGTAAACGGGATATACGGTCACTTCAGCTTTTCTCCCTTTTACGGTTTAAAAAGGACGCCTATTGTAGTAAAATTCCCCTAATCACCGCTTTGTGAGCGGCCCATAGTGTCTCATCAGTGATCTCTTTGGAGTCATTTGTCTGGAAATGGTGCTTCAGTTCAGATTTAACCTTTGCAACTATCCCATCATTCAGTAATAACGACTCATTTAATCGCCACCTGAAGGCTGAGCTAACCTGATGAGAGAGTGCTAGTTGTAGAGAAATAGGCACGTGGTCAGACCATGTGCTTAGGTCTATGTCCGCAGATATACACCTCCGGAGGACAGCACTGTCTATCAAGAAATGATCTATCCTGCTGTATGTACGATGTCGGAAGGAATAGAATGTATAGTCCCTTTCACTCGCATGGGAGTATCTCCAGAAATCGTGATAGTGATATTCATGTGCTAGCAATCTTAGCTCCCCCCCGACTTTGCCTTTTTCCTTGTGAACAATCCAAATTTCTATCCATAGGGAGATTAAAATCCCCACATACTATTTTCCCCCCTTGTTCTAATTCGGAAATTTTTTGAAAACTTTCCCCAGAAAAGAATGTTGTCCCTCATTAGGAGCATAAACAGCCGCAATGGTGTGAGGTTCACCATTAAGGGTGCATACAAGAATCAGAAATCTACCCGCCGGGTCTGCATATCTCTGCGTGCATTTAAAGGTCACTGTATGCTTCACCATAATACACCCCCCCGCCTTCTTATTAGAGTTAATGGCGAGAAATATATGTGGGAAATGAGGATGGTGAACACTACAGTTATTCTTCTCTAGCAAATGTGTCTCCTGCAGACAAACTGTCAGCCCGAGATTTCCTTACTTCCCTCCACAACATGGATCGTTTACCAGGGGCGTTTAGCTCTTTCACATTTAACGATAAGAGCTGCACACTCATGATTGTAAACCTGGGTGAAATACTTTTGCATAAATATATATATATTAATTTTGCCTCAGAGGGGTATATACTGGCTGTCACATAATTATATCCTATAGACTTAAGCTACCAAAGTAGACGCGCCTGAAAAAACAAAAAAAACATAGACAAATAAAAAGAGAAAAAAGGAAAAAATTGTAACACATAACCATGAACCGGAATCCTGGCCGACACCGGGTAATGACCGACATAGGTCGGAAGTGGCGCAGAATCAAAATCTGCAAAGGGCAAGATGAAACAGTCAGTCTAGGAGCCCAAACAGAGAAAGGACCCGTCAGTGAGATCGGTCATCCCGACCACAACCCTTCCCTCATTTCAAGCCGGAGTCCAGTCTGGAACAATTCTTTTCTCCCCTGCAGATGGCTGTCTAGGTGGCAGTGGAATCTTCCAACTTGTCAGCTTATCTTCTGCTTGTTTAGGAGATGAACATGTCACTGTGTGACCTCCATACATGATGATCAATTTTACAGGATTAAATCCCTATTTATACTTAATGTTGCCATCTCTGAGGGTCTTGCATATATGAGCGTATTCCCGTCTTTTAGCCAAAGTTGCTGCCGATAGATTGGGAATACCTGCAGATTGTTTAGTTCAGTATGTAATTCAGGAGGTTTCCTCATCTGCTGTATAAATGCATCCTTAGTAGAGGAAAAAATGGATACGGGCTACAGTGTCTCTAGGCAGCGCATGATCTATGTGCCTGGGTTTTGGAATTCTATGAATCCTGTCAATCAGGAGATCCCTTGGAGACAGTGTGGGAAGTACTGCTTGTATAAAATTATGCATGAAGGGGACTAGGTCTTTATCAGCTACCTCTTCTGGTATACCCCGTATACAAACATTATTTCTCCTGGATCTGTCTTCCAGGTCATGCAATTTGTCAAGCACATGAACTAGTTCCCACTTAAGTGCCTCATTTTCATCCACCAGGGCATTAATAGAAGTAGCATATTCCACCATTTTGTTTTGAACATGTGAAGTACGTTCTCCCATGGAGCGTATGTCCCCTCTTATTTCTTTTAACATGGAGTGCATGTCCTCTTTTAGGGAGGAACGGATGGAGGCTAAGAATTCCCTCATATCCCCTTTACTCATTGGGGTAGAGCTGCTATGCCTGTCCCCCTCTGCGTTCATACCTCTTCCAGAGCCTTGTGAGGACATGGAGGACCCGGAGGGGGATGCAGCCGCCATCTTCCCTGAAGCATGTGCAGTCTGTCCCTTGGGAAAGAAATCTGGCAGCCGCGGCGGGGAGCTTTTCTGCGTCCTACCGCGTGTCATGAGCCCAGATATGTGAGGCAGCCAGCATTTACTTTTTTGCAGGTCGGGTGCACCGTAGAGAGCCATCACAGTCTGCATGCAGGCCATGCCCCCATTAAATAAGATCTTGAGACAATTTCTACTCTCATTTTTTATGCATATACTTGTATCTTACACTTTATTCTAGTAAACAAACAAGCTTTGTGAAACAATTTTTTAGATTTACTTTAATTCTGTAATTTCATTACATTAAATCTTACCGTATATACTCGAATATAAGTCGAGATTTTCAGCCCAAAAAATTGGGCTGAAAGTCCCCCTCTCGTCTTATATTCGAGTCATATACAAAGGGGGTCAGAGGGGGAGGGGGGGCGGGGGTGTCAGGTCATACTTACCTGTCCTGACGCTGTCTCTTGAGCCCCCAGCTTCTCCCCGTGCTCTCTCTTCCTGCCTTCAGCGGTCACGTGGTGCCGCTCATTAAAACTCATGAATATGCGCATATTAATGAGCGGCACCACGTGACCGCTGAATGCAGGAAGCGAGAGCGCGGAGAAACTGGGGACTCAAGTGACAGCGTCAGGACGGGTAAGTATAGCGATACTCACCTGTCCTGCGTCCATGGCTGCTTGCTGCTGTCTGTCATCGGTCAGTGACTTAAGACAGCAGAGGGCACGGTGACGTGGTTAGTGCGCGCCGCGCCCCCTGCAGTCTGAACGTCACTGACTGATGACGTGCAGATAGCGGTGAGCAGCCATGGACGCAGGACAGGTGAGAATCTGACACCCAGCGACGGAGAGGTGAGTATGTCATTTTTTTTATTTTTACATGCAGCAGCAGCAGCATGTGGGCAGCATATGGGGGAACAACCTATGGAGCTATTTATGGGGGCAGCATATGGGGGAACCATCTATGGAGCTTCTGAGGACACCATATGGGGGAACAACCTATGGAGCTATTTATGGGGGCAGCATATGAGGGAACAATCTATGGAGCTTCTTGTGGTGCAGCATATGGGGGAACAATCTATGGAGCTTCTTCTGAGGACACCATATGGGGGGAATAATCTATGGAGCATTTCCCACCCTAGACTTATACTCGAGTCAATAAGTTCTCCCAGTTTTTTGTGGCAAAATTAGGGGGGTCGACTTATACTCGGATCGACTTATACTCGAGTATATACGGTATGTTTATTATATTTCATTATGTAAACAGATTTTTATAAATTTTATGTCCACATAAATCTTCAAAAAAATAATTCAAGAAAAATCCACAAAAGAGTTATAGGTATTTCAACTAGAGAGATCTATCAATTGTAGATCAACGTACAGACGACGTCTGCAAATTATAGAGAAAATATGAAAAAGGTGAATTAAAGAAAACTCCCCTAAAGTTTTTTCGAAAAAAATTCTTAAAAAAGATTTATATAAACAAAATAGGGATTTATTAACCCCTTACCTACAATTGACGTAATATTCCGTCCATGTGACCATGGACCTAATTACCATGGACGGAATATTACGTCATCGCGATCAGCGGCGCCCACGTGGTGAGCGCCGCTGATCGCGGCCGAGTGTCAGCTAATTATCATAGCTGACACCCGGCACAATGTGTCAGGGGCGGTCACGGACCGCCCCCGACACGTTAACCCCTTGCACACCGCGATCAAACGCGATCGCGGTGTACCGGGGGTTAAAGGGAAGCATCGGCAGGGAGGGGGCTCCCTCCGTGCTTCCCTGAGCCCCCCACGGCAGCACAATGTGCAGCGCTGCTGCGGGGGGCTCCTTTCCTCCAGGCCCCCGAATCCAGGATGGCGACGGGGGCCTTCGGGGGCCTGAGGAAGCTGGCTTCCTCAGTGCCTGCAAAGCGCAGGCATGAGGAAGCCTTCTGCAGTGCCTGTGTCAGATCGCTGATCTGTCACAGTGATCTGTGATGTGACAGATCAGTGATCTGTCACAGGGCAGTGATGTCCCACCTGGGACAAGGTAATAAAGTAAAAAAAAAAAAAAAAAAAAAAGTGTTAAAAATAATTAAAAAAAATCGCTAAATAAATTAGTAAAAGAAAAAAAAAATATTCCCCAATAAATCCATTTTTTCAAAATAAAAAAAACCCAAAAACAATAAAAGTACACATTTGGTATCGCCGCGTCCGTAATGACCTGCCCTATAAAACTGTCCCATTAGTTAACCCCTTTAGCGAACCCCTTAAAAAATAAAAATAAAAAACGAAGCAAAAAATAATGATTTATTATCATACCACCGAACAAAAAGTGCAATAACGCGCGATCAAAAAGACGCATATAAATATGGATGGTACCGCTGAAAACGTCATCTTGTCCCGCAAAAAACGAGCCGCCATACAGCATCATCCGCAAAAAAATAAAAAAGTTATAGCTCGCAGAATAAAGCGATACAAAAATAATTATTTTTTATATAAAATTGTTTTCATTGCAAAAAACCGACAAAACATAAAATAACGACCTAAATGAGGTATTGCTGTAACTGTACTGACCCGAAGAATAAAAACGCGTTATCAATTTTACCGCACGCGGAACGGTGTAAACGCACCCCCCCAAAAGAAATTCATGAAACGCTGGTTTTTGTTCATTCTGCGCCGCAAAAATCGGAATAAAAAGCGATCAAAAAATGTCACGTGCCCGAAAATGGTACCAATAAAAACGTCAACTCGTCCCGCAAAAAATAAGACCTCACATGACTCGGTGGGTCAAAATATGGAAAAATTATAGCTCACAATATGTGGTGATGCAAAAACTATTTTTACAATAAAAAGCGTCTTTTAGCGTGCGACAGCCGCCAAACATAAAAACCGCCATAAATCGTAAATCAAACCCCCCGTTATCACCCCCTTAGTTAGGGAAAAATAATAAAACTAAAAGAAAATGTATTTATTTCCATTTTCCCACTAGGGTTAGGGCTAGGGTTAGGGCTAGGGCTCAGATTAGGGTTAGGGGTGTGTTGAGGTTAGGGTTGGAGTTATAATTGGGGGTTTCCACTGTTTGGGCACATCAGGTGCTCTCCAAAGGCAACATGGCGTCTGATCTCAATTCCAGCCAATTCTGCGTTGAAAAAGTCAAATGGTGCTCCTTCCCTTCCAAGCTCTGCCATGTGCCCAAACAGTGTTTTACCCCCACATGTAGGGTATCAGCCTACTCAGGACAAATTACAAAACAACTTTTGGGGTCCAATTTCTCCTGTTACCCTTAGGAAAATAAAAAATTGGGGGCAAAAATATAATTTTGCGGAAAAAAATGTTTTTTTATTTTCACGCCCAGGCGTTATAAGCTTCTGTGAAGCACTTGGGGGTTCAAAGTGCTCTCCACACATCTAGATAAGCTCCGTGGGGGGTCTAGTTTCCAAAATGGGGTCACTTGTGGGGAGTTTCAATAGTTTAGGTACATCAGGGGCTCTCCAAACGCACATGACACCCGCATACCAATCCATCAAAGTCTGCATTCCAAAACGTCACTACTTACCTTCCGAGCCCCGACGTGTGCCCATACAGTAGTTTTCTCCCACATATGAGGTATCAGCGTACTCAGGACAAATTGGACAACAACTTTTGGGGTCCAATTTCTCCTGTTACCCTTGGGAAAATAAAAAAATGGGGACTAAAAGATCATGTTTGTGGAAAAAATACGATTTTTTTATTTTCACGCCCGGACGTTATAAACTTCAGTGAAGCACTGGGGGGTTCAAAGTGCTCACCACACATCTAGATAAGTTCCTTGGGGGGTCTAGTTTCCAAAATGGTGTCATTTGTGGGGGGTTTCCACTGTTTTGGTACATCAGGGGTTTTCCAATCGCGACATGGTGTCCGATCTCAATTCTAGCCAAAAACGTCAAATGGCGCTGCTTCCCTTCCGAGCTCTGCTATGCGCCCAAATAGTCATTTACACCCACATATGGGGTATCAGCGTACTCAGGACAAATTGCACAATAACTTTTAGGGTCCTGTTACTCTTGGAAAAATAAAAATTGGGGGTGAAAAGATCATTTTTGTGGAAAAAATATGATTTTTTAATTGTACCGCTGTACGTTATAAACTTCTGTGAAGCCCTTGTGGGTTAAAAGTTCTCACCACATATCTAGATAAGTTCCTTTGGGGGTATAGTTTCCAAAATGGGGTCACTTGGGGGGGTTTCCACTGTTTAGGTACATCGGGGCTCGCCAAACGTGACATGGCGTCCGATCTGAATTCCAGCCAATTTTGCATTGAAAAAGTCAAACGGCGCTCCTTCCATTCTGAGCTCTGCCATGCGCCGAAACAGTGGTTCCCCCCCACATATCAGGTATCAGCGTACTCAGGACAAATTGCACAATAACTTTTGCAGTCCAATTTCTCCTGTTACCCTTGGTAAAATAAAGAAAATTGAACCTGAAGTTTTTTTTTTTGTGAAAAAAAGTTAAATGTTCATTTTTTTTTTTAATATTCAAAAAATTCCTGTGACGCACCTAAAGGGTTAATAAACTTCTTGAATGTGGTTTTAAGCACCTTAAGGGGTGCAGTTTTTAGAATGGTGTCACTTTTGGGTGTTTTCTATCATATAGACCCCTCAAAGTGGCTTCAAATGTGAAGTGGTCCCTAAAAATAAAATGGTGTTGCAAAAATGAGAAATCGCTGGTCAATTTTTAACCCTTATAACTTCCTAACAAAAAAAAATTTTGGTTCCAAAATTGTGCTGATGTAAAGTAAACATGTGGGAAATGTTATGTATTAAGTTTTTTGTGTGCCGTATCGCTGTGATTTAAGGGCATAAGAAATTCAAAGTTGGAAAATTGCAAAATTTTCAAAATTTTCGCCAAATTTCCGTTTTTTTCACAAATAAACACAAGTTATTTGAATGCAATTTTACCACTAACTTGAAGTATAATATGTCACGAGAAAACAATGTCAGAATCACCGGGATCCATGAAAGCGTTCCAGAGTTATGACCTCATAAAGGTACAGTGGTCAGAATTGTAAAAATTGGCCCGGGAGTTAACGTGCAAACCACCCTTGGTAGTGAAGGGGTAAAAAAAAAAAAAAAAAAAAAAAAAAAATTAGGAATAAGGAGACAGAAAGTAAAGTGACTTCTTCTGATCCAAGTAAATTCATAATCCTTATTTAGGACATTAGTAGATAATGAATTCAGCCTATGTAGCCAAAACGCTTCTCTCTAGAGAAGGATTTTTTTTTGTTACCACCCCTCTGTATCGTTATTTGCTTGTTTTTTGTTTTTTTTTGATCAGATAAATTTTTATTAAGGAAAACAATTATAACATATATGACATCAAGCTATTGTTCACATATAATCATATATTTTTATGAACAAAACCCCCCCACCCTTCGAGACCCCCTCAGTGTCTTCCTCATTTCCCATCTGATATTCTTTCCTCAATCCATATACAATTGTATAGTATGAACATCATCTATAACATAATGCATCCTCCCCACAAATCTAATTGCATTCTATCCATGGCTGCCATATCTTTTGAAATACGTCGAGTTTATTTCTCTTAGTATAAATACTTTTTTTCAATAAAATTATATTAAAGTCTCGTCTAGTCAGAGGCTCTTCTCTGATCCAGAACCGAGCTATCAATTTCCTTGCTATGAATAGCAATCTAGCAATCGCCAGTTTGACCATAGATACCGCTGCTAATTCTTCCACATAACCTAATATACAGACCAAAGGGTCTCTGGGAATTACACACCTATATATCAATTCAATCCGATTCAATACTACTGTCCAGAAGGTAGACAATCTAGGGCAATGCCACAGCATGTGTAACATGTCTGCCCGTTCCTGCGAACATCGTGGACACCTAATCAGACCTCAAACCCATCTTGAACAGTCTATCGGGAGTTCTGTAAGCTCTATGTATCACGTATAATTGAGACATCCTCCCAGGTTCGCTCATAGAGATCTTAGGCACATATTCTAAAATGGATTCCCATCTATCATTTATCACTCCCAATTCAGCTTCCCATTTCACTCTAGACTTGATGGGATATTTGACTAGAAAGGTGAATAATAAATCTCTATACACTTCTGAAATTGCCCCCCTTGTCCCGCTGTTCTCCAAAATGGAAGCCAGTTATTTGCTTCTTGACTTGAAACTTAAGCTGCGCAATTGTGTGATTCTTATCCTTGAAGTGGATAGGAAATGGCAATACCATATCCCCCTTTATGAATCGTAGATTTCTGCTTATTAATACGGATTCCAACCAGGAACTCTCACAGATGTTGTTTTATAGACGATGCCAACTCAGTCTTGATCTTCAGCCTCGTATATGGGTAGGATAACCTTTTGCCATAAAGTTAGTTCTCATTTCCTTCAATCAATATTCACAAGTGGACGGTTCAGACACAATCCTTCGTATTCTTTGAAATTGCGATTTTCGGAATCGCTCTCAAGTGAATAAACATGGGCACTATAAAAATGTAAAATATTTTTCAGTGTTTTTCTTAGGCTAGTTTCACATTTGCGCCTTTTTGCGCAGTGTTTCGTGCACACTTAAAACGCAATGAAAAAATGCTTGTAAACGCAGCAATTTTTTTTTCGCATCAGCGTGCACATGACGACAAAAAAACGCAGTGTTTGTATGCGATGTCATGCATTTTTATGCGCATGTGTTGTCCAGATGTCACATTTCACAGGAGGAAAATCCTGGAAAAATTCTTGAAACAGACTCCACCAATGGGACACCAGTGGGCACAAGTCCTGGGAATTCTTTATATAGACCCTGTTTACAGCTGAATTCTTCAGATTTGCTTGCCTTTTTCCTTTGTGAACATGGATTTGCGTTGGAAGAGTTGTCACTTTAACTTGGATTTGGACATCGCGCTGGCTCAGGCTTTTGCATTTGCTTGCCAGCAACAAAGGGAGAGAGAGAGACAGCGAAGACGGCAGCAGGGGCGTTTGTGGATACATCCGATTTATTGAACTCCAGGAGAGCCGTGGAGCGGACCACACCCTCTACAGCGAGCTTCAGGGAAACCCGACGAAATTTACTGACTATACCCGGATGTCCCAAGAAAGCTTCTTGGATTTGCTTGATCGTGTTCAAGAAACAATCCGGAGACAGGACACACAGCTCCGTCGTGCGATTCCTCTCGAGGAACGGCTCCTGGTAACATTACGGTACGTAATATTTAAAAACCAATGCTTGCATAATTGTTTTTGTTCTGCCATGTATTAAACAAAAGCTTGCTGAATTATTTTTGTGCCAGGTACTAATCCTTTTTTATGTTATTGTTTTAAAAAACCTAGACCTACATATTAGTTTTTGTGCTTTCTCTGTTTCGCAGATTCCTGGCTACTGGAGAGACCCTTTCTTCACTCCACTTCTAGTACCTGATTGGAATATCCACCTTGTCGGGAATAGTTGCGGACACCTGCCGGGCTTTGTGGGACGTTCTCTGTCCAGAATTTATGCCCTTGCCCACCGCGGAAAAGTAGATGGAAATCGCTGAAAGATTCTGGACAGTCTGCAATTTCCCCAACTGTTTGGGAGTGGTGGATGGGAACACATCTGGATAATAAAACCCAAAAGAACAGGCTCTGAGTACTATAACTATAAAAAGTACTTTTCTACATTACTCGCAGACTGTTGCGGTGGGCATTGGGGCATTTGGCTAGGGGAATGACTCACAGGCTTTTAAGAACTCTGACTTGGGCCGTAGGTTGTATGGCAACCATTTTAATTTCCCCATGCCACGGCCTCTTCCCCACACCGAAGGTCCGCCACAGCCATTTGTAATGGTTGGGGATAAGGCATTCCAAATGTGCCAAAACCTGCTGAAACCCTACTCCAGTCGTGACTTGGACCACACCAAAAAAATGTTTAATTACAAACTGACCAGGGCCCGAAGAACTGCAGAGTGTGCTTTTGGTATTCTTGTCTCCAGATGGCGCATTCTCAGCACAGCCATTAATCTAAAGCTTGAAACAGTGGATGAGTTGTTGAAGGCATGTGTGGTTCTTCATAATTTTGTTATGGCTCAAGGGCACCCTAACTTTGAACTCGAAGAACCAGCTGCAAACCCATTGCCTGAATTCACTCAGCACCCTCTCAGGTCATCCATTGAAGTTGGCCAAATGAGGGACCAATTTGCGGCCTACTTTATCTCTATAGGACGTGTTGAATGGCAAGATCAAATGGTGTAAAAATGTTTTCTTGTGTGTATGTTAATAAAAAACCTGTTTGGATACCGGTTCTGAGTGCACTTTTTTTTTTTTTTGTACACTCCAACACAATAATCACCTGCCCAGGTGTACTTGTGAATTCATGATGCTGTTTTTTTTTTTTTTTATCATAAAGGTTTTTATTGAGTTTTCAGAAAAAATACAAACTTCTCATACAAAAACATCAAGAACAGGAGCAATGAGTAGCAAGAGGTGGAATAACCTCGAGCCATTATTAGAATATCAATCTGGGACATTAAATACCCCTTCCAACAACAACTTGAACATAGAAGCGGGGAGGGGGGGGGGGGGGAAGGGGAAGCAGCTCTACATGCATGGCATTCTTAGGCACAATCAATTTATTTATGGTGTAGGTGTCTGTATCTGGGGGAGGGCCGTTGCATAAAGGGACGTGGCCCACGGATGCCATTGTTTAAGTCTCACCGTTCTCTTCTCTAGATTGGGGGTCAAGTTGGTTTCGTATAGCCAGTGTAGGTTGGTCCTCTCAATTAGTTATGTTTTTGTAGGGGGGCTCACCGACCTCCACTTGTATGCCACACAGTACCTGCCGGCTATGAGAATGTGAGAAATGATATTTTTTAAAAGATCCGGGATCCCATCTAGGCCAATGTGTAGCACCGCTAAGGTTGGGTTTGGGGAAAGACGGAGACTAGTAACCTCATGGATTAGATTGAACACCTCCTGCCAGAAGTTAGATAACTTAGGGCAAAACCACCACATATGACACAAGGTGCCCCTGTGGTTGCATCCCCTCCAGCACAAAGGTGACATATGTGGGGAAAAAGAAGCCAGTTTAGTAGGGGAGTTGTACCACCGCAGATGAACCTTTTTTAATTGCTCTATGTGATTGAGACATGAAGAGAATTTGTGGATCCATTTTGAGGCTGCGAACCATTCTTGCGACGGAAGCTGAGAGGCTAGATCTTTTTCCCATTTGAGCATATACGGCAATTGTTTGTCCGGTTCCGGGGAGTTTAGCAAGTTATGGATGTATGAAAGGCCTTTGATTTTGCTATTTTGAAAGAATTTTTTAATTGCGGCGTGGTCGGCTGTTGTGGGAACCGGTAGGTGAGGAGCGGACTGAAGGAAGTGACGTATTTGAAAAAACTGGAATAAACTGTGTCGGGGGAGGTTAAATTTAACACACATTTCTGAGTACGGGAGTAGGACGCCTTCTCTATAGAGATCTGCTAGGGTAATTGGACCTCCACGTGTCCAGGCGGCAAGATTCAAATTCGGAATGAAGGCTTCCAGCGATCTAAGGGGAAGGCTGGGACCTAGAGCCTGTGACACTGGCTTGCTCCATAAGGACCAAGCTTTCTTTAGAGCTGCTGTGGTGGGTAGAAGATCGCCGGGGGGCGAAGGGGTTAGGAGCAGGAGTCTATGAATTGTTTAGGGGAGTGGGCCTGTGCCCAGGTGTACTCAATCTGTAACCATCTCAAGTCTGAATCATTCTTCCACCAATCTCGAGCCGGTTCCAGGATAGCAGCTCTGTGATATGTTAGAATATTAGGAATACCCATTCCTCCACCACTGAACGGGGCATGCATACATCTCAGGGCTATTCTAGGTTTTTTCCCAGCCCATATAAATTTACTCATTAGCGAATGAATTTTGGTGAGATACCGTTGCGGAATTGTTAGGGGCAGGCACCGAAGTAAGTAGATAATTTTTGGGAGACAGATCATTTTAAATGTCTGCATTCTCGCCACCCAAGAGAGCGGGAGAAGAGAAAGGCGAGTAAGTTCTTTATCCAATGAGGTGTGCAGGGTCAGCAGATTTTTCCGGATCACGGAGTGTAGCGGGGCCAGTATAATACCCAGGTAGGGGATTCCCTTGTCTTCCCATTTGAAAGGGTAAAGATGAGAAAGAGTGGCTCTGGTAGAGGCTGGCAAGAAGAGCGGAAAAATTAAGGACTTGGTAATATTAAGCTTGTAATACGAGACTTGAGCGAAGGAGGACAGGATCTCCATTACGTGTTGTAGGGACACCTCTACATTAGTGCAAGATAAAATCACGTCATCTGCATATAGACTGACCACATGATTTATACTCCCCACTCGAATCCCCGAGATCCGAGGGCATTCACGGATAGTCTGCGCCAGAGGCTCTATAGAAAGGGCATAGATGATAGGGGAGAGCGGACACCCCTGGCGTGTCCCATTGGTTAATTCAAAACTCCGAGATATAAATCCGGATGCCAGAACTTTGGCGTTAGGGTTAGAGTACAGCGCCATTATGGCATTAAGTATGGGGCCTTTGAAACCAAACTTGGCCAGAACAGATTTCAGATATCCCCAGTGCACCCTGTCGAACGCCTTCTCTGCGTCCAGGGACAGGAATACACTGGGGATTTTCCTCCCCTCAGCCACCGCAATCAGATCCAGCATACGTCTTTCGCCTGCCTCCCCGCCACAAACCCCACTTGATCCGGGGAAATCAGTGATGGAAGAACTTTATGTATTCTAGCTGAGATTATTTTGGCGTACAATTTTAAGTCGCAGTTTAGGAGGGATATTGGCCTGAAGTTTCCTGGTGAAATAGGGGGTTTTCCTGGTTTTGGCAGGGTAGTTATAATGGCCTCTAGATTATTTGGTGAAATATCTGCTGTGGCTCGCCAAGAGGAGAAAAGTCTCAGGAGGAAAGGAGACAGGGTTTCAGTGAATTGCCTATAATAGGAGTTAGTGAGGCCGTCTGGGCCTGGAGCTGAATTTCTTTTGGCTGTGGTCACCGCCTGGCGAACCTCTTCCAGAGAAAAAGGAGAATTTAGTTGCTCCAGCTGTACTGCAGATAACCAAGGAAGATTAATATTGTTTAAGAAGGAATTAATTGCCGTTTGGGTAGGCTTTGGGGCAGTGGGGTAATTTTTAAGGTTGTAGAGAGACTGGTAAAAGTCAGCGAATGCGTTGGCTATTTCCGTTGGGTTGCGTATTGTGGCATTAGAACCCGTCACGAGGTATTCAATTTTATTTTGCATTTCTCGTTTTTTAACCCTCCTGGCTAGTAAGGCACCCGCCCTGTCACCCATCACATAGTACCGCTGTTTGAGGGATCTTAAGTTTTTCTCATAGTCTGCCATCAACACCTGGCGGAGCTGTGTTCTTAGTTTCCTGAGTTCGTCAGATGTCGACAAGTTTGGGGCAGATTTATTGTGGGCTTCCAAAAGTACTATGTGGGACAGTAGAGCTTTGTAAGTTGCCTGACGCCTCCTTTTCTCCCTAGTGGCAATTTTGATGAATGACCCCCTAATATAGGCCTTGTGTGCAGACCAAAGCGTTTTCTCTGTCACCTCCTTGTTATCATTAAAGTTAAAAAACTCTGCGAGGTCGGCCTGCAACTCCTCAGAGATTTGTCTACAGGCTAGGAGGGAGTCATTCATGCGCCACCGGGCAAAAACAGGTGCGCGGTTTTGCTCCTGAACTGTCAGGTATATGGGGGCGTGGTCCGACCAAGCTATAAGTCCAATTTTTGAATCTGAGCAATCCATAATAAGTGAGCTATCAACCAGAAAGTAGTCCAATCTGCTGTAAGAGGTGAACCGAGGCGAGAAGAATGTGTAGTCCCTCTCATTTGCATGTTGGTATCTCCATATATCATGGAGATGCCTTTCTGAAATTATTGTGCTCATCTCCTTCCTCTTTACAGCAGTATTGGAGCAATCCAGAGTGCTGGACATTACCATGTTAAAATCCCCGCAGATTATTTGCTTACCCTCTTTAACGGATGAAAGCTTGGAAAGAAACCTCCGCAAAAAGCTGATCTGACCAGAGTTGGGGGCGTAAACGGTTGCAATAGTATACTTAGATCCATTTATGGAGCAATTAATAATGGCGTATCTACCGTCAGGGTCTAAATGTTGTGAATGTAGTGTGAACGCAACAGTATTTTTTACACAAATGAATACTCCAGCCTTTTTTTTTTTCCACAAGCCAGCAGTATGAAAGGAAATTTAGCATTATTTAACCTGTGCGAGTCCCCTTGGAGGAGATGAGACTCCTGACCACATATTACATCACATTTGGATTTAACCACTTCCCGCCAAAACATGGATCTCTTGGCTGGCGAGTTCAGACCCCTAACATTTATAGACATACAGTTCAGTACCATTGTACATGGAAAAAAAAAGTCTCTTGCCTAGAGCTGCAGGGGGAAAAGGAAGGTTAGGCAGGAAAGAGATAACACTAACAATATTGACATCACTAACATTACTGATGTAGGGAGCATCAGTCCACAAAGAAAAAAGCCCAAAAAAGGGGCCTGCGGTATGGTGGAAATTTACCGCCATGGGGGTTCAGGGTCCTGGTTGAACAGAACCAGCGGACCTTAAAAGTAGCAACTAAGTCTCAGCCGCGACTCAAACATATCACATAACTCACACGACGGACCAATCTTCATTCACTTTATCCTGTTGGGATGATCCTGTAGCTCTTGGAGATCTGGCCGGGAGATTTGCCAAGTTCCATGAGGATAGGAGCTTTGCCAACTGCTGTGGGGAATGGCAGGCGTGGGTATTTCCTGCTCGGAAAAGCAGGATCTTTACAGGGAAACCCCATCTATAGGATATAGCTTCATCCCTGAGAACTTTGGTATAAGGAGCAAATTCCCTCCTTTTTGCCCGGGTTCCTGCAGACAGATCTGGAAAAATGGACAGGTGCCGGAATTGCTCAGACAGAGGGGGTCTCTTTCTCAGGGCTTGCAGCAGGGCTTCTTTGGTCTTGTAAAAGTGCAGGCGAGCTAAAGTGTCCCGAGGGACATCAGCACTGAGGGATTTAGGCTTAGGGACTCTGTGTATTCTGTCCACCAGGAAATCAGTTGCAGTCAGGTCTGGGAGCAGCTCCTGCAGCAAGGAGCCCAGAAAACTCTGCAGCCCCTTGTCTGGTATGGCCTCTGGAATTCCTCTGATTCTTATATTATTTCGGCGGGACCTGTCCTCTAAATCCAAGACCTTGGTATGGAGCTTTTGCACTTGTTCCTCCAGTGCTGCATTGGCATCAATGAGGCTATTGTGTGACTTTGTCAGCTCCCCCATTTTAGATTCAATATGTGCTGTACGGCTGCCTATGGCAGTGATATCTCCCCTCAGCTCAGCCACCATATCTTTTCAATCCTGCTGCAGTGATGAGCGGAGGGCACTGAGCAGTTTCTGCATTGTACCTTTGGTAAGCGGTATATCTGCAGCGTCTGTGTCCAAGTCTGGGCCTGCTGTGGATCCCCTCCTGGATGAGCGTGAGGAAGCTGTGGAGGAGGATGCTGCCGCCATTTTCCCTCACCCCGTGCTGGAGAAGAAGTCTGTAACTTTCGCCGGGGACGGCTTCTTCTGGGATTTTCCCCTTTGCATGCTACGATCCTGGATACCTCCGCAGCACTCCCCCCGTGTGCAGAGAGATTGGTGCCGCTGGCGAGCCGCAATGAGCCGATTAGGAGTCGAAGTGGCTGGAGCTCAGCAGCTAAGTGACCGGTGCCATTAGCGAGCAGGCCACGCCCCCATGATGCTGTGTTTTGAGCATCATTAATTTACTAGAACTCTTGGCCTACATACACACAAGTTGTATGACCTGTATCATCTCTACAGTTTGTGTTCAATGTGCAGCGATGGTGGAGATAATACATATTTGTACCACATGGCCTGATGTTCAAAATAGTGATTTATGGATGCAATAGCATCCTTCACTGTTTGACATCTGACCATGTGAGAATAAATATTAATATAGGATCTCCACTGTGGCTTTAGTATGAACGCAGACTATAGCGATGATAAAGTTTATACAACTTCTACAATACCCAGGCCTGTTGTCATGGTGAAATTAGCACACCTGGGCAGTTGAATACACATATGATTTAAACTCCAGCATCGCTCCAGTATGCGTGCAATAGATAATGCAGACTGAAGCAACGCTGCAGGTTAACTCATTTGTGAATTCACCTGCCTAGGTGTGATAAATACGTATGATAAAAGGCCAGGGTATTGTGCATATGACGTGTATTTTCTCCATCTTCTCAGTTTTTTCACCACAAAATGAATAGAGGATGTAATTAATTACAAGGTATATCTAAAATCCCCTGGCCTTGTGTCACAAAGTGAAATGAGGATGGTAAAAACACACCAATCCTCAATTCACTCTTTATGATACCTGGCAAGGTAACAATAGATATGCCTTGCACTCAACACTATATTCAGTCTGTGCAATATTATCAGACTGAAGAGACTGGTGGTGAAAATACAAGTCATATATTTGTGGTTTTGACTACACATTTCTCCAGGTATGACACAAGAAACGTGTCAGTAATGGAGCTATGTGGTGGCAAAAACAAAGTGTACGCCGCGTTGTGTGTAGGCGGCGAAAGACACATTAATCAAACATTATTATGGTAAACCATAAATTAACATTTATTTTGAACCAAAAAAAAAAATATTTGGAACGACGTTTGGGGGTAGATGGTTGCACGTTGGGGGTATGGAGAGACGAACGGCTGGAAGGCGAGGAAGGGATTCTAGGGGAAGGTGAAACAAAAGGTGGGGCAGCAAGGAGCTCGGGGATGAAACTTGAGGCCTTTGGAGACACAGTGGGAGGTGAGGGGGGAGGGACAGTTAAAGTTTTTCTTTTTTTTTGTGTCTATTTTGTGTGTATGTGTCCTGCCTGAACCTCCTGGAGATGGCTGACTGCCTTGATGTTTCTGACCGCCTGGAGCTGAGTGACCTTGGCTGCATGGGAGCAAAAATTTAATGTAGGTCCCCACTTTGATGCTGCTGCTGTTTGGTGGTTGTATTGCCAGTGCTGCTCCTTGCAGGAGGATTGGTGGCGGCAGTGCTGGTCCAGGCTAGAGGAGTGGTGGCGGCAGTGCTGGTCCAGGCTGGAGTAGTTGTGGCAGCAGTGCTGGTCCAGGCTGGAGTAGTTGTGGCGGCAGTGCTGGTCCAGGTGGTAGGAGTGGTGGCGGCAGTGCTGGTCCAGGCGGTATGAGTGGTGGCGGCAGTGCTGGTCCAGGCGGTATGAGTGGTGGTGGCAGTGCTGGTCCAGGCGGTATGAGTGGTGGTGGCAGTGCTGGTCCAGGCGGTATGAGTGGTGGTGGCAGTGCTGGTCCAGGCGGTAGGAGTGGTGGCAGTGCTGGTCCAGGCGGTAGGAGTGGTGGTGGCAGTGCTGGTCCAGGCTGGAGTAGTTGTGGTGGCAGTGCTGGTCCAGGCTGGAGTAGTTGTGGCGGCAGTGCTGGTCCAGGTGGTAGGAGTGGTGGTGGCAGTGCTGGTCCAGGCTGGAGTAGTTGTGGCAGCAGTACTGGTCCAGGCTGGAGTAGTTGTGGCAGCAGTGCTGGTCCAGGCTGGAGTAGTTGTGGCAGCAGTGCTGGTCCAGGCTGGAGTAGTTGTGGCAGCAGTGCTGGTCCAGGCTGGAGTAGTTGTGGCAGCAGTGCTGGTCCAGGCTGGAGTAGTTGTGGCAGCAGTGCTGGTCCAGGCTGGAGTAGTTGTGGCGGCAGTGCTGGTCCAGGTGGTAGGAGTGGTGGCGACAGTGCTGGTCCAGGCGGTAGGAGTGGTGGTGGCAGTGCTGGTCCAGGCGGTAGGAGTGGTGGTGGCAGTGCTGGTCCAGGCGGTAGGAGTGGTGGCGGCAGTGCTGGTCCAGGCTGGAGTAGTGGTGGTGGTGGTCCAGACTGGAGCAGCACTTGCCATGGTAGTGCGGTGGAGCGAGTCAGTGGTGGCACAGGTGGAAATGCCACCACTGACTGCACGTACTGAATCTGCTGCATAGCCTGCAAGAAAGTATTGTTGCAGGCCTGCATCACAGTCAGCTGGAGATCTGGACTAAGGTGTTCCGCCATGGCCCATTCATTTTTGCTGAAAAAATGGTGCGCTGGTCTGTTGAGGTCCGCTTCCAGACGGTCAAGGCGACTGTCGACAGACTGGAAGCGGTGGTCCACTCGGTTAAAACCGCTGTCCACTCGGATAAAACCGCTGTCCACTCTGTCTGCCAGCGCCTTGAAGCCATTCTGAAAGGCCGACAGATATATTGTGGCACTACTGCGTTGGTGCACAAAAGAAGGTTCCCACACCAGTATAGATAATGTAATAAATTTTGGCACTCAACTTGTCGCAAAGTGAAGATTTTATTTGCAATCTCAATTATAGACGTTTCGGCTTCTACAAACAAGCCTTCATCAGTTAGCTGCAAATCAGATACAAGTGTACAATACAAGTCAGAGGCTACATAGTGTATAGTCATTTAAGATAACATCCGGCGAATACCAAAACAAATTTACAATAGTGCAATAGTGATAAGTGGGACGGGTTGAGGTATAAGGGAATAAAGGAAGAATGGGAAAAAAAAAGGGGAGGGGGGAGGAAACAATTAAGAGGAAGAAAGGAGGTATATAACCTACCCAGACTGCTCTCTTGGAGAGATTTGCAATGTATCTGTAGTGACAGAAAAAAAAAATATATATGTATATATAATGATTGAGCCAAATTAATTAAAAGAGGTAAAGTAAATTAATCATTGATCTGTCACTACTCACTCAGTATCAGGACACCACTGTAATAATGGTGTAAATAGTCTGATCCGTGTTAGTGATTAATCTTGTATATATCTTGAATAAAAAGGAGGGGGTTTTAACTGTAATAAAAAGCTTCCATATAAATGCACCAAACTATTGTGATAAGTGCAAATGAAATATTATAGATACCAACCGGTAAGAATTTGTAACTGGATTGACCGGTAATGATGCCGTAAGGAATCCTATATGAGGGGTCTATAAGTTATAAGGAGGATAAAGAAATTTCACTCAATGTACTGGAAAATTGAATAGTCAACATGCCCCCAATAAACCTACTCACTTAGTGTCAGGCTAGGAGTCACCTGTGAGTTCATGCTCCATAGAATGACCTTTACCACGCTGTGTGATGTGGCTGTTAACAGAGATACATGGTACATGAGGGGTTAACTACCCCTGCAAAGTACTCCTATGTATAGAGGTGTTGGGCTAAGATGGGCTTACCGTTGGTGGGTGGCGGCGTAGTATGCCTTGAAGAACGCGGTATCCACCGCTTGTAACCCAGGTGCCCATGGCTTGTAATGTGGACTTTAAATAGGCAGTGGACGGGACTCCCCTGGACTGACTGGACCGCGTCACCGGAAGTGACGTTGCCGTCCATGTGAATGTGCAGGCAGGGTTAGAGGAATGTAGGGGCGTGTTGTGGGAGGTGGCGCTGGAGTGCACGTCATCCCACTGCATGTAAACAAACGTCCGTGCTCTTTAGATTGTTGCACAGGGAGGAAGTTTGTAAGAGGTGGAAGATTAATCACTAACATTTGCACTTATCACAATAGTTTGGTGCATTTATATGGAAGCTTTTTTACAGTTAAAACCCCCTCCTTTTTTTTTTTTTTATTCAAGATATATACAAGATTAATCACTAACACGGATCAGACTATTTACACCATTATTACAGTGGTGTCCTGATACTGAGTGAGTAGTGACAGATCAATGATTAATTCACTTTACCTCTTTTAATTAATTTGGCTCAAATATATATATATATATATATATATATATATATATATATATATATATATATATATATATATATATATATATATATATATATATAATATAAATTTTTTTTTTTTTTTTTTTTTCTGTCACTACAGATACATTGCAAATCTCTCCAAGAGAGCAGTCTGGGTAGGTTATATACCTCCTTTCTTCCTCCCCCCTCCCCCTTTTTTTTCCCATTTTTCCTTTATTCCCTTATACCTCAACCCGTCCCACTTGTCACTATTGCAAATTTGTTTTGGTATTCGCCGGATGTTATCTTAAATGACTATACACTATGTAGCCTCTGACTTGTATTGTACACTTGTATCTGATTTGCAGCTAACTGATGAAGGCTTGTTTGTAGAAGCCGAAACGTCTATAATTATTGAGACTGCAAATAAAATCTTCACTTTGCAACAAGTTGAGTGCCAAAATTTATTACATATTCTGAAAGGCCGAGCTCAAGTGAAAGAATTCGGGCATGACATTCCTGTCCGAGGCCCTCTGCCGCTGGCGGGAAGTGCCCGCAAAACCAGTGGCAGAGACCTGGGACAGGGGAAGACCTGACATAGAATCATAGAATCGTAGAGTTGGAAGGGACCTCATGGGCCATCTGGTCCAACCCCCTGCTCAAAGCAGGATTCGCTAAATCATCCCAGTCAGATGTCTGTCCAGCCTCTGTTTGAAGACTTCCATTGAAGGAGAACTCACCACTTCTCGTGGCAGCCTGTTCCACTCATTGATCACTCTAACTGTCAAAAAGTTTTTTCTAATATCTAATCTGTGTCTCCTCCCATTCAGTTTCATCCCATTGCTTCTAGTCTTTCCTTGTGCAAATGAGAATAAAGTTGATCCTTCTACAATGTGACAGCCCTTTAGATATTTGTAGACAGCTATTAAGTCTCCTCTCAGTCTTCTCTTTTGCAAACTAAACATTCCCAAATCCTGCAACCTTTCCTCATAAGACAGGGTTTGCAGACCAGTCACCATTCTGGTCGCTCTTTTCTGAACTTGCTCCAGTTTGTTGATGTCTTTTTTAAAATGTGGTGCCCAAAACTGGACACAATATTCCAGATGAGGTCTGACCAAAGAGGAGTAGAGGGAAATAATGACCTCACGTGATCTAGACTGTATGCTTCTGTTAATACATCCTAGAATTGCATTTGCCTTTTTTGCTGCTGCATCACACTGTTGACTCATATTCAGTCTGTGATCTATTAGTATACCCAAGTCTTTTTCACATGTGCTGTCACTTAGCCCTATTCCTCCCATTCTATATATGCTTTTTTCATTTTTATTGCCCAGATGTAGTACTTTGCATTTCTCCCTGTTAAAAACCATTCTGTTAGTTGCTGCCCACTTCTCCAGTTTATTTAAATCTTTTTGAATCCTCTCTCTCTCTTCTCTAGTATTAGCTATCCCTCCTAGCTTTGTGTCATCAGCAAATTTAATCAGTTTACCCTCAATTCCTTCATCTAAATCGTTGATAAAGATGTTGAACAATACAGGGCCCAGGACAGAGCCCTGTGGTACCCCACTTGAGACATTCTTCCAACTGGATGTGCAGCCATTTACGACCACTCTTTGGGTCCGATCACTAAGCCAGTTATGAATCCACCTAACAGTTGCCTTGTCCATTCCATACTTAGTCATTTTTTCAATAAGGATTGTATGAGAGACTTTGTCAAATGCTTTGCTGAAGTCAAGATATACTATATCTACAGCATTTCCTTGATCCACCCAATCAGTGATACCGTCATAGAAGGAAATTAAGTTAGTCTGACATGACTTATTAGTTACAAACCCATGCTGACTCTGTTTAATCACTTCATTCTTATCCAGGTATTGACATACATGTTGTTTAATAATTTGTTCAAAGATCTTTCCTGGTATAGAAGTCTGACTAACCGGCCTATAGTTGCCTGGGTCCACCTTCTTCCCCTTTTTGAAGATAGGAACAACATTTGCTCTTCTCCAGTCTTCTGGCACTTCTCCTGTTCTCCAAGAATTTTCAAAGATTATGGAGAGAGGTTCAAAAATTTCTTCTGCTATCTCCTTCAGTACTCTGGGGTGTAATTCATCTGGACCTGGAGACTTGAATTCATTTAGGTTAGCTAAGTGTTTCCTCACTATCTTTCTGTTTATAGATATCCTGGATTCTTCTGTTCCCTTAATAGGACAGTGAATAACAGTTGATGTTACATTTCCTTTTTGAGAGAAAACAGATGCAAAATAGGAATTTAAAAGTTCAGCCTTCTCAACATCCTGTCTTACCATTTCATCATTTTCATCCTGTAAAAATCCTATAGCATCTTTGACTTTTTTACTTTTGACATATCCCCAAAATCCTTTATTATTGCTTTTGACATCTCTTGCAAACCTCAATTCATTTTCAGCTTTAGTTAATCTGATTTGTGCCCTGCAGGTTCTGCAGACAGCATTATATTCTTCTTTAGATATGCCTCCCTCTTTCCATTTTATAAACATTTTTTTCTTCCTTTTTAGCATGTGCTTAAGTTCTGTGTTCATCCATCCTGGTTTCCTTAAATGCTTCCTATTCTTCCCTCTTTTCGGAATTGTTAACAACTGTGCTTTGAGAATTTCATTTTTCAAGATTTCCCATCCTTCCTGGACATTTTTGTCCTTAAGGATATCCAGCCATTGGATCCCTCCAATTCTCTTTCTGAATCCCTTAAAATCTGCCTTTCTGAAATCTAACCTTGACGTCTGAGTCTTCACAGGTCTTCCGCCTCTAGTTATCCAAAATTCTAAAATAGCATGGTCGCTACCTCCTAGGGTCCCAGCCACTTTTACCTCCTCAACCATTTCCTCCCTGTTTATAAGGATTAGATCCAAGGTAGCAGTTCCCCTTGTTTTCTCCCCTACCTTTTGGAAGATAAAGTTGTCAGCAAGAGAGGATAAGAATTTCCTTGACCTGTTAGTTTTGGATGAGAGAGATTCCCAACAAATGTCTGGATAGTTGAAATCTCCCATGACAACTATGTCATATTTTTTGGAGAACTTGGCCATTTGATGCATAAAGAGTTCATCCATATCTTCAGCTTGCACAGGCGGCCTGTAGTAAATGCCTACAATGGTGTCCTTTCCATTGTTCTGTCCTTGTATTCTTACCCAAACAGTTTCCACAGAACTCCCAGTCTCTGAAGCTTCAATCTCTGTGCAGATATACGCGTTTCTAACATACAATGCGACACCCCCTCCTCGTTTATCAAGTCTGTTTCTTGCAAATAAGTTGTATCCTTCTAGTCTTGTATTCCAATCATGTGTATTGTCCCACCAAGTTTCAGTGATTCCAATGACATCATATTTCTTTTCCTGTGTTAGTAGTTCCAATTCTCCTTGTTTGTTGCCCATGCTTTGTGCATTAGTATAGAAACATTTTAGTTTGTGATTGTTTTCTCTTTCTCCAATATTTTTATTAATTAGATTCTTTCGTCTTTGTTCTTCCTTTCCACTTCTAATAGCAGAGTTCTCAATAGCATTTGTCAGGTGTATGGCTTTTTCTGGTCTTTTGCTTCCCTTCCCACGTTGTTCTAGTTTAAAGCTCTCCTTACAAGTGTAGCAAGGCGACTTCCAAATACATGTTTTCCAGTCTTCGTAAGGTGCACCCCATCTCTAGCAAGTAGTCCATCGTATAAGTAGTTCACTCCGTGATCCAGAAATCCAAATCGTTGCAGACGGCACCATCGACGTAGCCAGTTGTTCACCTGCAGAATCTTATTCCACCTCCTTGTTCCATGGCCATCCACTGGGAGGATGGAAGAGAAGACCACCTGCGCTCCCAGTTCTTTCACTTTCTTGCCTAAGTCTTCAAAGTCTCTGCAGATGGTTTCCAGGTCGTTTCTTGCGGTGTCATTTGTCCCCACATGTAGTAGCAGGAATGGGTAGTCATCTGTAGGTCTGAAGAGTCCTGATATTCTGTCAGACACATCTTTAATTTTTGCACCTGGAAGACAGCACATTTCTCTTGAAGTTATATCCGGTCTGCAGATAGCGGCCTCTGTTCCTCTCAACAGGGAATCCCGCATGACCACCACTCTCCGTTTCTTCTTCACAACATTTTTCTTTCTCCATCCAGGAGGACTCTGAAGGCGTACAAGGTTGCTGTTTGTTGGCAAAGTCTTATCCTGATGTATTTCTTCATCGTTTTCCTGCGTGAGAGCCTGGTACTGGTTTCTGAGCAGTATGGGTGCTGACTGCCTCCTGATCCTCCTGCTTCTCTGGGTCACATGTCTTCATTCCTCTGTTTCTTCAGGTGCACTTCGAATTTCTTCTCTTTCTGTAACATGAAGAGATAATTCTGCTCTGTCCAAGAACTCTTCACCTTCCTTAATGATCTTCAACGTAGCTAACCTCTCTTCGAGATTTTGCAACTTTTCCTCCAACAGGGCCACAAGCTTGCATTTGTGGCATGTGAAGTTTGGCTTTTCCACTGGTAAATCTGTGAACATGTAGCAAGAAATGCAGCTTACCAAATGGCTCCTGGCCTCTTCCATCTTGAGATTTCTTAAAAATGATGAAAGATGAGCCAAAATTCGCACGCCGATAGGCGCGCGGTTTTTCCGATTTCCTCTTTTCAGCTGCAACGGCCAAAACCCAGTGATCGTTGAGCTCGCGGAGACTCTTCACTTATCCCAGAAGGCACTGGGAATATGCAAATGATCTCCTCAAGACTCTTCCCCTGGTTTTCGTCCTCAGCTTCCTGGTCTCCAGTTGTCTGTTGCTGACCTGCAAGATGCTTCCTGGCTGTCGGATGGCTGGGACGGGTCCGAGGTCGTTCGATGAAGGACTGCTCCAGGGACAGGTTGCAGGGTGCTGCTCCAGGTGCTGTGAAAAGAAAAACATTAATATCATGCTTTTACAAACGCCAACTGCTGTGGAATAGAAAAGCTCAGATTAAAAAACAATACAATACTCCAAAATACTTAGGCTCTAGTGGCAAGGACCGGTCTTAGGAACGCCAACTCCTGATGATATCGGTATTTGCGCTGAACCACTGCGAACCTGGCCCTCATCACGAACATCCCTATTGAAGCGGTCCTTCATCGAGCGCCAACGAGTTCTGACTTTGTTCACTGTGGGGAAAAAGAAAAAAAATTAGACAATGCACTGATTGTCAAATCTCTAGAATCACACACCTGTGTGAGCACAGCCAAGAGTCACTGCGGCATCACAAAAAAATACAATATACAATGCACTCATTGTTGACCATGATAACACAAATGTGTATCATGCTAGAAATATGTCTAGCATGACACACACCTCTGTGATCACGGCCAAGGTGACTGCGGCATCACAAAACAATACAATATACAGTGCACTCATTGTCCATGATAACACAAATGTGTATCATGCTAGAATATATCTAGCATGACAATCACCTGTGTGATCATGGACAAGAGTCACTACCGCATCACAGAGCATTGAAATACTTATGAAAATCCTTGCGGACCCTTTGACATGCGTTGTCCCAGCCCTCCATCAGCGCTGCGGCCACCTCATTCCAGAGCTTCCGTGTCACCGACGTGTCTGCGTGCTGCGGATCACGGCTGTCCCACAACGGGACTCGCTCCTGGACCAAGTTGATCAGGGCGTCGTTGTCCAGGGCGATTTCTTGGTCCCGTTGGGGAGCCTAGAACAAGAAGAAAAACATTAGAATCTTGGAAAGATTTGGAAATGAAAAAGATAGAAAAAGATACAGAAAGGAAGCAAGATTGAAGATAAAAACAGGACGGAAAAAAAGGCAGGGGAAAAAAAAAAAGACATTCACAGTCATTCTATACTTACAGGCCATGTCACTGCCCGCACTTGGACTGGCTGCTCCTGCTGTTCTTCCTCACTTGCCATGGCTGATGAGGTCTGAAAAAGAACAACAATTAGCCACGTGTACATGCAGCAGCGAAAACTTACCCAAAATGTAGGGCAGGAAGATACTCTCTTCACGCTCTGCTTGGGCCAGCTCACCCCGGGACGGTGTGTACTCCTCTGAATAAGACATGCTGCAATACAAAAAAAAAAATACATTAGTACACAATAAATTTAAAAAAGGACAGGCAGACATTAGGTTCAGAATATTCACATTCTTGAAGTTGCTGCTTCTCTCAGAAATTATGGCTGCTGTTCTCTCTTCCAGGCTGTCTGTAGATAGTGGTCTGCCAGTGCAAACACCTTTTATCTACACTACCCCCCCTGCGACCCCATAGACTGTAATGTGTTTTTTTGGCGGATTCCGTACGCACGCGATCGCATGCGTTTTTTTGACTAGGTTAGGCGGAACAAAAAATGCAACATGTAGCGTCTAGCGAGTCTAGGCGCACACCTGCAAAAAGCGCATGGGCACGAAATCGCACGTGAACGCGTGCAAGCGCTAGACCATGCGCCCTACATGTTAAACATGGGCACATGGCGCATGCGCCTGATAGTGCTCGATGCACTGCGCGCAAAAACGCTAATGTGAAACAAGCCTTAAAAAGATTAATGCCAAAATGCATAGTCTCATTTTTAATACCAATGTATTTAGAAAATGTATCTTCTGCAAGTTATGAGACACCGTAAAATGAAGTTCCTGCCAAATAGTATTCAGGTATTGATGAAAAGCTAATAAGGGTTCCAGTGGCCCGTCCTATATGCAAATGATGTCATCAATAAATGTGGTCAGATTAAACCAGAATAGAACTCCACTTGCCCTGTTTGTATGAAGAAGGATAAGCACAACCCCAAAAACACTGGCTGAACTGTGAAGCGTGGTGGAGGAAACATCATATTTGAGTGCTATTCTGCAAAGGGGACAGGACGACTGCACCGTATTGAAAGGAGGATGAATGGGGTCATGTGTTGAGATTTTGACCTGCGCCCTCTTACCCTTAGTAAGAGCATTGAAGATGGGTCATGACTGGGTCTTCCAGCATGACAATGACACAAAACACACTACCAGGGCAACTAAGGAGTGGCTCCGTAAGAAGCATTTCAAGGTCCTGGGGTGGCCTAGCCAGTCTCTAGACCTGAACCCAATAGAAAATCTTTTGAGGGAGCTGAAACTCAATGTTGCCCTGCTATATCTGGAGGACTGGGCCAAAATCCCTGCTGCAGTGTGTGCAAATGGTCAAGAATTACAGGAAACATCTGATCTACAGTGAAGGAAATAATTAATTGATCACTTGCTGATTTTTAAGTTTTCCCACTGACAGACATGAACAGTCTATAATTTTAAGGGTAAGTTAATTTTAACATTGATAGATTATCAAATCCAGAAAATCATATAGTATAAATTGTCCTTCCATCTTTTTAGGGACAGGAAACACATAAGAGGTTAAAAGACCCCTCCCACATACACACACCAGTTATTTTCCAAGTACACCACCAGGATGGATGCAATTGTTGTTTATTGAAATTCTGTAAAAGTTTATCATCACACATACAACATTTAAGGGAGGGAATTACCAGTGCTGTCAGGATAGACTCATGGAATCAATATTATCGGTACGTCTAATCCCCGTTTTCCAGGACGTCCCTCCTGATAGCACCATGGAGAACACCAAAGTAAGACATCTGTAGGGTGGGACTACTGCTTGCAGAACCATCTGGACTAAGGGTCCCGTTTCACATAGCGACGCTCCAGCAATCCCGACAACGATGCGTTGGTACGTCGCTACATGGTCTCTAGTAAGCTGTCAAACAGGCAGATCTGTTCAACAACGCAGCAACGATACGGCGATCGATATAACGACCTCGGCAGTCGTTGGTACCTTGTCACACAGCAGCTATTCTGACGACTTATGCCTGCGTCCCTGAGTTGTGCGTCGCCAATGAGGTCGCTTGTTGGCGTCAAACACAGTGATGCATGCTGGCCAGCGGGATGCCAAAGATCAAAAAATGGCCTAGGACATTGGAGAACGATCAGCAATATCCAGCGGGGGGCGGTAGCCGCTATGTGTCACACATAGTGAGATCGCTGGCAAGGTCACTGTTGCATCACAAAATCTGTGACGTTTCAGCGATCTCGCTAATGATCTCGTTATGTGAGACGGGGCCGGCCATTTGGCTACCTGCCAACACATCTAGTTTATAATGTTTACAGAATGTGTTTGTTACACCATGCAGTTGCTCTACAAATTTGATCTACCGAGGCCCCTGCCCTTTCATCCCATGATGTTGCTACTGCCCTAGTGGAATGGGCGCTGAGACCTTCTGGAACAGGCAATTTCTCGGCCTTGTATGTTAAGGAGATGGTGGTTATTTATCTAGCTAAAGTAGGGTTTTGATACCCTTTTTCCCCTTATTTTTGCCCCCATGTTGGACAAACAGATTAGTGTCCTGTCTCTACTCACGGGTGGCCTCCAGATAGTGAATGACTGCCTAACATCCGAAGAGTGGAAGAGTTGATCTTTTGGGGGCAGGCAGAAGGAGGGCAGTATCATCTCCTTATTTAAATTTTGAGAAAAAACTTCTGTCCAAGGACATCTGTTGTCTGTCCCAGGTTGAAAGGATTTCTCTCTGTGTAGTCCCCTTGTGTGGAACTGACCCCATTGAATGCACGATATGCAAGAAGTTAACGTTCCCAAGACTCACATTGCCATCCTTATGGAGACCCAATTTCGAAGGAGCAGCCGAATCTTGTTCTTCACCGCTTCTTGCTTCTCCTCTGGCAACAGCGAGACTCTTTGCTTGGAATCCAGAATAGCCGCTAGAAACTTATTTTTCTGCAGCATTTCTGCAATGTGGCCACTTAGCAATAAAGCGGGGATTTGCCAGTTGTGGACAACCCTTTCAAAGATAATAAGTACCAGTCTGTTCAGTTTCTAAGGGCCCCGTTAAACGCATCAATGTCCCAGCGATCCCGCCAACGATCCGACGTGGATGGGATCGCTGGGACATAGCTGATCGCTGGTGAACTGTCACATAGACAGACCCACCAGCGATCAGGACCAGCGAGCAAGCTGGTATCCAAGGTAAACAGCGGGTATCTAAGAGGCTCTTAGATACCCTCTGTTTACATTGGAAACTAGCTCTCGGCGTCATTGACCGTTGGTCTCTCGCTGTCACACGCAGCGATGCGTGCTGGCCAGCGGGAGACCAACGATCAAAAAATGGCCCAGGATGTTCAAGCGCGATCAGCGATACCCGGCAGGGGGGCTGGTCGCTGATACATGTCACACACAGCGATATCGCTAGCGAAATTGCTGTGGCGTCACAAAATCGGCGATCTTGCTGGCGATCTCGCTGTGTGTGATGGGGCCCTAAGAGTGTTACAAAGTAAATACAGATTGATCTATCTAGTATTTATTTTGCAGATTTGTGTTCTCTAGAACAGTGGTCACCAACCTTTCTTTGTGAGCCATTTAGTTTTTAGCAATGTGTCACCCATAATCCTTTCAACAGGGGTTCCCACTTTACACTTGTTCAGAATTATTGCATTAAGCAATGCCATTAAACTGTTGCATCCAGCTTGCACACCCCTCTGATGGTATCATCTTTTCTCCAGCATACCATATTCCACAGCCTTTTCCCTCCTGCCGATATGAACATGCAGAACTGCTCTCCTGTGTAGGGCAACTCAGAAATGTCACTATCTGGAGACTCTCTCTTCATTCTTGTGTGCTAGACCTTGTGCTAATGCACCAAGCTGGCAAACAGCTGTAAGCCACACATAATGGGCCTGTGAGCCACAGATTGGGGACTGTGTTCTAGATATAAATTCCCAAACCAATTTTTTTTTTTCTTCTCGTAAGCATTTTAATTCCTTGCAAGTATTGGTACCTGGTAAAAGCACCTTCTTGTTATATACTTTTGTACAGCGGTTATCCTGTTATTTTCGGTTTGGTCACGTTAGCTTGTTGATGATTGTATGCTTTGTCTGTACTGCCACAGATTCTTTGGATTGTATTGTGGACTTTTACTTGATCATTGCAGAACATGTTCGGCACTTAGTCCTTTCTCTTGCTGTGTTTGATATTATGTTTTTACCAGGTGGTTGCAGAATGAAACAGTATTTTGTCTGATCCATCAATCTAATTTTCTAAAATTATCAGTTCTGCTAAGCAAAACCATCCCCACATGCTTTGCTCTAGGTATGGTTTTTGCTGTGCCATTTCAAGGTGCTTGATATAGGTAACTTGTGCATCTTGTCTGGTTGCTGAATTCTGTAGCTTTTATGAAGGTATTGTGTTGTATGTTGCTTCTCTTGGTATTCACCTCCTCACTCTGAGGTGTGGCTTAGTCTGTTGCCTACAGGCATTCTGTGCTTGTGGTTTCAGGGCCAGTTCAGGAGAGTTTGCACCCATGGAGCAGTCATGTGGGTACATCACACATTAACTGAAAGCACAGTGGCAGCTGAAATCACTCAAATTGGTCAACATTTTTAAGATTCATTACTGTGGATGCTTCACCTCAATATCAATATGATTTTTCACTCTGATCCCAATGTATTTTTGCAATTCATTTCTTGTTAATTCCTCTAGACACACAACGCCTGAGAAATTTTTTGTGGAAGCCTGTGACGATGGTGTTGATGATGTTCTTGCCATTGACAGAGTGTCTACAGAAGTTGCGCTTACAGGTAGTAATAACATTTTTGCTGTTTACATTTTTTTATGTAATATAAACTTGTCTGAAGAAATACAAAATGAGTGGATTTTAACATACGATAACTTGTCTCAAGAACTTAGGACTTAAAGAGAATCTGTCAGCTGGATTGTGCTCAGTAAACTACAGACACTGTCAAGTTGGCGCTGTTAAGTTGATTAAAATGATACCTTGGTTGATGAAATCCGTCTTGTGGTTGTTGTTTAATCTTTATTTGTAGTTTTCAGTTAGAGATTCTCGTGCTCCTGGGCGGCCTGTGGGGGGCTTTGTGATGCTCTGCTTACATATTCATCTGTATGGCTTATGACAGGTATATGATCTCTGTGACCTTACCCCAATTTTACATAATACATATACTATTTTGAAGAAAAAGAGAAAATTTATCATGCTGCTGTCTGCACTGTTGCATGACACAATGTATGATATACATAATTTTATTTAGGCATCTTTGTTATGTTGGCTTTTTTCATCTTAAAGGGAATCTGTCACCCCTTTTTCGAATATATGCTGTAGATAAGCCCCCGATGTAACCTGAAAGATAAAAAAGAGTTAGATTATACTCACCGGGGGGGGACGTTCCGGTCTGATGGGTGTCGTTGTCCGGTCCGGCGCCTCCCATCTTCATACGGTGCCGTCCTCTTCTTTCCTTCCTGTCATGGCTCCTCCTCTGTCCTGCGCCTGCGGAGGAGCCACAACAGGAGGGAAAGAAGAGGACGGCATCGTATGAAGATGGGAGGCGCCGGACCGGACCACCCCCCTCCCCGTTGAGTATAATCTAACTTTCTTTAATGTTTCAGGTTTCATTGGGGGCTTATCTACAACATTACAGCATGCTGTAGATAAGCCCCGGATGTCGATGCCGGCAGCTCATATTCGAAAAAAGGGGTGACAGATTCCCTTTAATCAAAATGACGGACCCCGCCGCACAGGCGCAGTAGCATCTGTTGCGTTCCGATAGATGCTACTGTGCAGGCACCACCACAGTTGTCATTTTGTAGAGAAATAAAAAGTTAGGCTCCATCAAGATGGTGGCGCCTGCGCAGTGGCATCTATTGGAACGCGATAGATGCAACTGTGCAGGCGCGCAGCCTCCAGCGCTATTTTGATTAAGAGAAAAAAAAATGCCTAAATAAAATGAATATGTGCATATCATAATATTGTATCATGCTATTCAGGTACGGACTGCGACTGAAATTCAGCCCTGGCATTTGATATCACACAGGCCCATGCTGTCACTGTCCCCAAGCACTGTTGGATATATTACTAGTGTTACCCTGGATCGAGGAAATCAAGATTTACTACAAGTCCAATATTGATACCCGTGACCTACTGGGGTAAGTGATGGAGTCAGCGACTTTGTGCTTCGTCACAACTCTCAACAGTATGGGTCTCTTGAGAACACTGATTCTGTAAACAGTGTAGCAGACAAGGCAGCCCACGATCAGACAGGCCCTTCTGGCATTTGCCAGAATTGGCAGATGACCAGTCTGGCCCTGATGCTATAGCGCAGACGCCTGCATGATGAATGTTATTTATTTTATTCTTTTTTTCCCAACAGTAGTATATACATTATGTAAAATTGGAGGTAGGTCACTGTGTGATCAGTGACCTGTCAGAAGTCATACACATGAATAGTTAAAGGGGTTGTCCGGGCTTTTCACATAATCTCAGTGCATATCTCGGCTACAGAATGCTGACAATAAGTAATTTACCCTCTGTGGCCAGTTTGCACTGGTTTGCTAGATATCATCTCTTGCTTGTAAGAAAAACGTCCAGGGGGGGGTGTTCTGGCATTGAAATGAAAACTGGTCGTTTCCTCCTCACTAGTTTCACTTTCCATAGATCACTGTTCAGGGTGTGTCTGGGAGAGGAGCAGCTGGGTGGTTCTACTCTCTGCACTGAGCCTGCTAGAGGGGGATGACTTGTTACTGTGTGAGGAGGGCTTATTCATGTGGTCAGGGAGGGCCTGTTGCTATGGAGGGTGGGGTTGTTGCTATAGAGGGCATGTTTTTAGTAGAGTAGGAGGAAACGACCAGTTCTCATTTCAATGCCAGAACAAACACCCCCCCCCCCCCTTGGACGTTTTTCTTACAAGCGAGAGATGATATCTAGCAAACCCTGCAAACTGGTGACAGAAGGTAAATTACTTATTGTCAGCATTCTGCAGCCCAGATATGTACTGAGATTGTGAAAAGCCCGGACAACCCCTTTAAGCAGAGCACCACATAAAGCCCAGCCCCCCCCTCCTTCCCACTAGCCGCCCCGGAGCACAAGAAGCTCATTAACTGAAAACTACTAACAAAGATTAAACAACCACATGCCGAATTTCATCCCCCCCAGGTATCATTTTAATCAGTATAACGGCGCCGACCTGAAAGTGTCTGTAGGTTACTTGGCACAATCCTGCTCACAGGTTCCCTTTAATTGGAACCTTTCATTGTTCTCTTATTATTGTTCTCTTATTATACATGCATGGGGTATTTACACACGCCGCCTTTTTTAAGCAGATCCCTCTAGAAAAAGCTCTGCAACAAAGTAAAGAATTAACATATGCACATCAATATCAAAACAACTTACTGTGCTTATAAGTCTGTCTTTTGTCAGGCTGTGAAAGCCACAACGAGGTTAAAAGTGACCTGTTCATTCTCATAGTGTTTCCACTTGAAAGTTATTGCTATTTTATATATACAGTTAAAATCAGAACTTTATATACACATTTGCTTATTTTTCTCAATATCTGATTTGAAATCAGAATAAACCTTTCCCATTTTATGTCAATTAGGATTACCATAATTATTAATATTTGCCAAATGCCAGAATAATGAGAGAGAGAGAATGTTTTAAGGCCTTTTAATTACTTACTGCAAAATCAAAGTTTACATACACTAAGATTACTATGCCTTTAAAAAATTCTGGACTGCCAATATGACTGTCTTGTGTTTGGAAGCTTCAGGTTTTTTTTTTTGGCAACATCTGAGTTAATTAGAGACACACCTGTGGATGTATTTTAATGCTCTCCTGAAACACACTGCTTCTTTATGTAGCATCATGGGAAAGTCCCAAAAAATCAGACAAAATATCAGGAAGAGAATTGTGAACTTGCACGAGTCTGGCTCATCATTGGGTACAATTTGAAGATACCTGAAGGTGCCTTGTTCATCTGTACGGGTATGTGCACATGGTGCGGATTCTGCTGCAGTTCCGCAGCGGTTTCTGCAGCTGCGGGTCCGCAGCAGATTCTGCTGAGTTGTACAGTACCTTTATTTCCTATGGAAATTAAAAAACGCTGTGCACATGCTGCGGTTTAAAATCCGCAGCATGTCAATTGTTTGGTGCAGAAACGCTGCAGTTTTACACCTCATCCATTATGAGGTGTAAAACCGCAGGGCAAAACCGCAGATAAACCCCAGGACTTTTGTCCTGCGGATTTACCTGTGGTTTTCTCTCCAAAATCCGCACACCAAAAAAACTACGTGTGCACATAGCCTACAAACAATTATACGCAAGTACAAACAAGATGAGAATCTCCAGCCATCATACCGCTCAGGAAGTAGACAGGTTCTGTGTCCCAGAGATGAACATGCTTTTGGTCCAACATGTACATAGCAACACAAGGACAAACCCAAAAGACCTTGTGAAGATAATGGCGGAAGCTGATAAGATTGTGTCAATATTCACAGTGAAACCAATAATGTATCAACATGGGCTGAAAGGCCACTCTGCCAGGATGAAGCCTTTACGCCAAAAGAAACATAAAAAAGCCAGATTAATGTTTGCAAATGCACACAGGAACAAATACCTTTAAGGCTATGTACCCACGTATGCAGAAAATTCCTGACTGAAAACCGGACTCCTTCCCAGAAAACTCGCTTTTTTTCCGCGTGATTTTTGCGCGTGTTTTATGTGTTTTTTTTCCGGAATGTCCCCAGTCTCATAGAAAATAGTTAGAAATGCGGATTTTTCCGCGACATTAATGAGCATGCTGCGTTTTTTACCGCAATGCGTTTTTTCGTGGAAAAAAAGTATCAATATGCACTAAAAGTGCAGAATTCATTAAAATGAATGGGATGCTTCTTTTAAGCGTTTTTTTAAGCATTTTTGCCAGTAAGAAACGCTTAAACGCTTGCGTGAGTACACAGCCTAATTTTTGGAGATATATCTTGTGGTCTTATGAAATTAAAATTGAACTTTTGGGGCATAATGACCATTGTTACGTTTTGGAGGAAAAAAGAAGCAGCACGGTGGCTCAGTGGATAGCACTGCAGCCTTGCAGCGCTGGAGTTCGGGGTTCGAATCCCACCAAGGACAACATCTGCAAGGAGTTTGTATGCTCTCCCCGTGTTTGCGTGGGTTTCCTCCGGGTACTCCGGTTTCCTCCCACATTCCAAAGGCATACTGTTAGGGAATTTAGATTGTGAGCCCCATCGGGGACAGTGATGATGATGTGTGCAAACTGTCAAGCGCTGCGGAATATGTTAGCGCTATTGAAAACTAAAGATTATTATTATTATTATTATTATTTTATTATTTAAGTTTGAAAAGCCTAAGAACGCCATCACAACTGTGAAACACAGGGATGGCAGTATCATGCTGTGAGGATGTTTTGCTGCAGGAGGGACTGGTGCATTTCACAAAATAGATATCATTAAGAGAAAAGATTGTGGCAATACTGAAGCAATACTTCAAGACATCAGCCAGGAAGTTAAAGGGGTGAAATGGTCTAACAAATGGGGGGGCGTGGCCTAGCTCACTAGCATGTGAGACTTAGGAATAGGGAGCTCCTGAGAAAAACCTCCCAACCCGACTCTCAACTCGACTATTTCATGCCATTCTGCCTGGATACATTTTAGGAACGACCCCCTGACCCTATTAGGAACATTTTGAGACCAAAACCGACATTTTTGGACCTCCTGGAGCATGGAAATCATCTGAGGCCTTCCACGCCACTGGGCCGCAAAGCCTCGGACTAAATTACCACTGTGTAGCCACCCGGACTTCCAGGGCTGCAGCCTCCCTGCTTCCAGAGCCTCAATCAACACTCCTCAACCCCTCTGGACCTGCTCCTAGCTCACCCACACTAGCGATGCTAGTCAGGACCCTCAACCTGCAAGTGGGAATCAGCATTTTATTGTAAGGCCTACCCAGCCTTCCCCTCTGGTTGCGTGATCCGGGACGCAGCTGCGTTTCCGTTGAGACCCCGGTCCAGATGCTGCGGCCTGCAAAAACAATCTCACCACGGGAGATAGTAGGGGCTGTGAGTATTACACTACAGATCGCCCTGACCTCCTCCCCTTAGCGTATATAGACTTTCTGGAGAGCCATAAATCAGCCTAGAATCGGCGCTCTTTATCAGCAGAGACATGAGATCGCAGCTGCATTCTCAGTTGATCAATCTTCTCAAACTGAAACGGTGACGCTGCAAAGTCTCTGAATGCACCTCAGTCTCCAATTCCATCACACCTGCGACCTCTCTTGTGCGTCTTCCATTGGAGTCGCAGCTGTGATCCCGGCAGAACTCATCCTGAGATAAATAATATCGCCCTCTGCGCACCCTCATTTGGAGTCACAACAGAGACCTCCGCCAACTTTATCATCCTTCTGAGATCGCTGGTGAAGTTTTTGCGGTTCAGCTTCTTAGTGGATCCTCCTATAGCATCATGAGCGGCCTTAAAACCATGGGGAAAAATTTATCCTCGCCCTTAAAGCTCAAAACCCTCTGAAATCTGACAAATCATTTAATAACCGACATCATTCAAGGGACCAAGTCAATGCTCGGAGACCCATTAGATCTAGATCTCCGAGAGACCTCTATCACCAAGCGGATCGAGGTAGAAAAGTTACATTTGTACCAGAAGTCCAATTACAAGAAAGCATGGACTCCTCCATAAACGCCAAACGGAGAACGCCGGGAACCTATGGTGAAAAATACTCAAATATGGCAGGGATATCTGAGTCTGAGGAAGAATCTAGTGACTACTCCCCAAACACCACTCCGGCCAAAAGCAGGTCCAAGATGGAAACACTTGGGTTTAATCTGGATCTCGACATTCCTCCTCTGAAATCACAAACCTCTGATAACATGGAGGTCCTATTCAATAAGTTAAGTACCCTACTTGACAAAAAACTCGACCTTCAAAGTAAAAAACTTGGCTTGCAGTTTCAAGAATTCCGCGAGACGGTGGAGAAAAAATTAGTAAACCAGGAGGAGAGGATACATAAGCTCGAGCAGAGATTGTCAGAATACTCAGTGAACCTGGAATACCTATCTTTGGAAATACTTAAGCTCAGGACCAAGATGACGGATCTTGAAGATAGAAGCCGCAGAAATAATCTAAAAATTAGAGGAATCCCGGAGAGCATTTCCCAAGATGAACTTTTGGGCCATATTTAGGAAATCTTTAAGCAGGCCATCCCTGATCTAACACCATCTGACCTTATCGACAGAGCCCATAGGCTACCCCGTCCTCCTAAGCTCCCTATAGAGGCCCCTAGAGATACCATTCTCAGGGTGCACTTTTATCAAACTAAAGAGAAGAGAAGATTTTGAACGATCTGAAATCCAACAAAACTTTCCTGGATCCACACAAGGATCTTAAAGTGTTTCCTGACCTCTCCAAGGAGACTCTGGACCTACGCCGATCATTCAAAAGCATAACATCTGCACTAAAGGAGAAAGGCATCCTTAACAAATGGGGATTCCCCGTGAAGCTGCTGGTTTTCTACAGAGGGAGGACAATACCTCTGTTCTCACTGGAAGAAGGAGCAGACTTCCTCAGGTCTATTAAAGAAGCTCTACCTAACCACGGCAAATGACTTGGGCCTTCGCCATGGAAGATTACCTTGTTTTAACAGGCAGCTTTGGCCTGATTAACCTTTTATTGAAGGTTTTCTCTTTTTTTTTTTTTTTTTCCCGTCCACATTCTGGACCCCGTTGTGAGGAGGTAGTTTCATAATTGAACTATTTGAACAATTTCTTTATTGTGTTAACCTTTTTGTTCAATTCAAAGTTGACGACAAGTTAACTAAAGGTTTGGTAGTTAGTAAAGTTCTATAAGCTTTGTTGTTGCTAGTTCAACCCTCTCCTTGAGCATCCAGCGTAACTCCGCTGCAGACTAATCTTAGTCGGTCACACCGCATTGTAACCATGAGCTTCAAAGTGGCATCGTACAATGTCAGGGGCTTGAACAGCCCAAGAAAGAGGCATATCCTCTGAAAGGAACTCATAGATTCTCGTGTAGATATTGCCTGCATCCAGGATTCAAAATTCCTACACGAGAATCACTCCTACTTTAATCATCATAAATATCCGCATATCTTCGAGTCCTGTAACTCAAAAAAGAAAGCTGGAGTACTGACAATGATTGGGAATTCTATCCCCTTCGAAGCCTTGGAGGAACACAGGGACGAGGGGGGTAGATTCCATATCTTGGTGTGCAGACTGAATGATCAGGTCTGTACACTGGTCAATATATATGCTCCTAACCGAGATCAAGTGTCATTCCTCAACAAAGTCATGAAAAGGTGTCTATTGTGAAAAGAGGTAATTTATTCCTTTTAGGTGACTTCAACATCACTCCCAACAATATTGTGGACTCTTCTTCAAGTTCAAGACCTAATTCCGATAACCTCAATGCATGGTTAGATAAAAATGAGTTACTGGATGCTTTCAGGTGTTTTAATTCTACATCGAGGGAATATTCACATTTCTCTGAGGTACATCAATCTGCATCCAGGATTGATTTGATCGTTACAAATGTATTTTCTCTCACTATATTTAAGGAAATCTCCATTGGAAACAGAACCATTTCTGACCACGCTCCGGTTTTTGGCAAACTTTTATTGGGTCCTCCCTTGAAGAATGCGAAAATCGAAGTGTAGTGCAAACATTTTCCATAATTCAATCCACAAGACCGTCATCCAGGAAGCTTAAAGCTGTGTGCACACGATGCAGATTTGCAGCGGATCTGCAGCGGATTTTACCGCTCAGAAACGTTGCATATCCGCATTGTGTTGTACAGTAGCCTTAAAATAAATGGAAAAAAAAACCGCTGGGCAGACGCTGCAGATTTTTCCACGCGGTTTTCCTGCTGTACAAAATCTGCAGCATGTTAGTTCTTTTGTGTGGTTTTCCATCTCCCCTGTCACCAAATCCGCAGGGGGAAAACCGCAGTGGAAAACAGCACAAAACCGCAATAAAACCGTAGGAAAAATGGAAGAAATCCGCAGGAAAAATGCAGGTCATTTGACCTGCTGATTTCTTCCATTCTGCGCGGAAAAATCCGCAGGGCTAAAAAGTCCGTCTGCACTCAGCCTTAGACAACTTCTTTAGAGAGAATAGAGCTGAAGTGACAAACCCATTCACTAATTGGTGTGCTCACAAGGCAGTTGTGAGAGGCGACATTATTAGCATTACGTCTAAATTAAAGAAAGAGAATAGGGAAAAAATTAACGCCACTCTCGTATCAATTCGTAAACTCGAAAGTACCATTTTGAACCTTGCCTCACCATCTCCCACCCTAAAATTAGAACTTATTAAACTAAGACAAGAACTCAGGACTCAGCTGAACTCCCCCTATGAAGCAATAGTAAAATCTTCTAAGTATAACTATTACACGTCACTCAATAAACCCACGAGGTACATGTCAAACCGAATCAAAAACAAAAGAATTCATAATAAAATTAATAGCATTAACTCGATTAATGGTAGCTCTAAACTTTCGCATCCCCAGTAAATAGCAAATGAATTTGCGAACTTCTACACCAAGCTGTATAACTTGAACCCTGACCCTAAACCACTTTCCCAAAACCTAGAAAAAATTTATAACTATCAACAATAAATTTGCCTTCTTTATCTTCCGATGATTTAGTGTTCTTGTCAGCCCCGTTTACTTCTATTGAAATTAAAGACACCATCAAGAATCTTAATCTCCACAAATCCCCAGGTCCCGATGGGCTAACCAACGCCTATTACAAAGCCTTCAACAATTCTCTCTCCCTTCACCTTACCGAGGTGTTCAATTATGCCTCAGGAAAGGGAGCGTTTCCATCCGAAATGCTGATGGCTTCGATCTCAGTCATCCCCAAAATGCAAGGGGATCCTGAAGCCATATAGAACTCCCGCCCTATTTTGTTAATTAACACAGACATCAAGCTCTATTCTAAGATCATAGCGAATAGGCTTAGTCTGATAATTCCTAAACTGATCAGCAATGATCAGATGGGCTTTACAAAAGGGAGACAACCAGCTGATGCAACAAGGCGAATCATCAATACCATAAAATGGGCTAACTCATCAAAAACACCCATGGCTCTGTTGTCACTCGACGCCGAGAAGGCATTCGACAGACTTAGTTGGTGCTTTCTCAAACAGACACTCAAAAAATTCGGGTTCGATGATAATCTGATATCCTTCATCATGGCCTTATATTCAGACCCAAGAGCCAGTGTAATTTGCAACAACCATGTCTCAGAGCCATTTGCCATAGCGAATGGCACTAGACAAGGCTGCCCCCTCTCCTCCATTCTATTTAATTTAGCTATAGAACCTCTGGCTGAACAAATCAGGAAAAAAACCAAAATAGTAGGATTAAACACCTTAAATCGTCATCATAAGATCAGTCTTTTTGCTGATGATGTAATCCTAACTTTAACCAAACCCGAGATATCCATCCCTGAGGCTCTCTCAGAAATTAACAAATTCTCATCATTGTCTAATTTTAAAATCAATGAACCCAAGTCTAACATTCTCCCGTTAAACATCAGCAAGGACCAAACCAGATGTATTAAAACTGCAGCCTCCCTTAACTGGTGTGACAAAGAATTTGTATATTTGGGAATCACAATGAACAGTAACCTCACTGGGTTAGTTTAAATCCAACCTTAAACTATCTGAATTAATAAATAAGGATTGCGTGATTTTCAGGGATAGATCTCTATCATGGTGGGGAAGGATCCTTACAGCAAAGCTCTTTATTTTGCCAAAAATATTATATATTTTAAGGTGTATACCACTCCCTATCCCTTCCATCCATCTTTCTTACTTACAGACACAGATTAATTCTTTCATTTGGGGCTATAAGAAGCCCAGAATGGCCACTCAAACCTTATTTAAGAAAGGATTGAATGGAGGTATAAGCGTCCCTAACATCACAGCCCACTATTATTCTTTGTTACTTAAACAAAGTGCCCATTGGTTATTAGATTTAGATCCCCCGGCTTAGCTTGACTTAGAGTTTACACTTAATAACAATAAGCACCCTAGATCCATAATCTATAATGCCATAGCGAACAACCTCCAAAAACTCTGTTGCCCATCTGATCTTTCAAGCTGTTGCACTCGCCTGGTTTAAGATCTCTAAACCAAAGAGAGGATCCCATAAAATAACCATCTTTAAAAAAACTCCCCCTAACACTCATTTACTCTATGACTAACCATTCATTATCCCCCATCTGGGCTGATTTAAAAATATCAAACCTTAGAAGACATTTTTAACGGGACGGAATTTTTATCCATTCAAACACTAAAAACTAAATATAATGGCGTGGCCTGGATCGCTTGTGGGGAGGACGTGCTTTGCTGCAGCTCCCGCTGCCAGCCACAAAGTGTGCCCTCTTTGGACCCCAACGAGGGTGTCTGTGTGCCCCCCAGAGAGAGTTGGGCTTGGGGAAGGTGGTGGAGGACAGTGAGGAGGGAACCGCGGCTCTCTGTGAGGAGAGCGGTCGCGGGGAACGGGCCTTGGCGCCAGAGGCGGTCGGGCGCCATCTTTGCTGCTTCTTCCTGAAGAGGCCCGGACAGCAGTCTGCGGAGAGCCGTTGGAGGTGGTGGAGGGCCCGTGGCCTCTGCCGGAGGAGAGACCGCTGACTAACAAGACAAGGAAAGGAAGGAACGGATTAGCTTACCGGAGGAGAGGGAGGTGAGCTGGTCGCACGTGCCTGGCTGGTGAACAGAGGGTGGCCGCAGTGCTGGGTGCTCCTGGTGCATTGCCCGGGGAATCTGAGGCGGTCGCTTCTGCTGCATACAGCGACTGGGGGTTTGGGGGTATCGCTCCCCCCTTTCAGAGATGCCAAGATCGGCCTAATTTTATAGCACGGCAGTGTGAGACTTAGTATATAGTGCACCACATTAGAGCACTGATACCGCCATATTCACTCATGTCAGCGCTCCACCTTTCAAGACGCATGGGGTTATCTTCATCTATGAACATGCATTAGTAGACTTTCCCTGAATGCACGAGGAGTGATTCAAATGCACGCTTTAATTAAGCATTATGGTTAAATCTAATAAAGAGCGTGCAAAATCGCTGGCTACTAGTGTACATCAGGGCAGGCAAAGTGAAATGGAGAAATTTCTGAAAAATAAACCTGGGTCGGCTAGGCCCACACCTAAAAAGCTACATGCAAATGCTGAGGTGGAGGAACAGGTCGAGGACTCGGACTCAAGTGATGATGTCTCAGGCAGGGATATTACCCACTCAGACTCTGGGAAGTTATCTAGATCAGTCTTCAAAAAACTTCTGGCTCAAGCTTTAAAGCCTTTGGTTACGGAGATATCTGGTATGAGAGCAGATTTGTCACATATTGGTAATAGAGTGGAGTCCCTTGAATCATCTCAGTCCTCTCTCATTAGCCACTCCAATGCCGTGAGAGATCATTTGGACTACCACAGAACACAGCTTAATAACTCTCTTCTGGCCTTAGAAGATCAAGAGGATAGGAGTCGCAGAAAAAATATAAGGATTAAAGGCTTGCCTGAAAGTGTCTCTACAGAAATATTAGAAAAATCCACAAAAGAGATCTTTGCCCTCCTAATCCCGCAAGAAAAATGTGACCAAATTGCAATAGAGAGGGTCCATAGATCACTCAGACCCAAGCCCAAGCCTTCTGAACCCCCGAGGGATGTGATCTGTGGCTTGTTGAGCTATGTGGACACCAATATTATTTTGTCTGCCTCAAGAGACGTTAAAAATCTCACCTATGAAGGATCTGCTATCCAACTTTATCAGGACATTGCACCGTCGACTCTTGCAAAGAGAAGGATTCTAAGACCCTTATTGGAAGTACTACGCTCGCGTAAAATCCTTTATAAATGGCTATTTCCGTTTGGAATATCGGTAAATGGGGACGGCAAGCAAATAACAGTGAGGAGTCCTGAAGATTTAACCAAAATATGGGACACATTTGACATTGCTCCTATTGATATTCCTTCATGGTTACCTTTAGATATGGATCTTCGCACGCCTCCTCCTATCAATGCTTATACAGGAGGTCAGGGGGATTGGGCCTCAGTGAAGAAACGCATGCCCCCTAAACGAGGGAAATCTGGGGCGAGAAAAGAGATGCCTCCCTGAGTTCTATTGTGCTCTGTCTAGCCGTATTTTCTTACATATAGACCCGGAAATTTTTGTATAACCCTGTAATGTTTTAGATCACTTTAGTCTGCCTTGATTGGCATCTGCTAATGTGTTGCTGCTTTCATTTAATTGCCTTATAAGCTAACATATACCACTCGTGTATTGGTGATGTAATTCCCTGCTCTGCTATGGGGGGTATGTTTGACCCCCTACCCCTGCCACAGGCAGGTAGTTGGTTATTGTTATCTATCTGTTACTTTACCTTGTATTTTGTATTTTTTGTAGCTCGTCGGCATAGGGCACTTTATCATTTATTTTTTTTGCTCCATCTATTTTACTATGGGTGATGAGGACAATTTCGCCACTATAGTAGTGGCTTCATACAATGTAAAAGGCTTGCGTTCCCCGTGTAAAAAGTCAGGTATTGAACCTTCTACATGCAAAAAAGGCTAGTGTAGTCTTCCTACAGGAGACACATTTTAAAGTGGGGAGAGTACCGGATATGTCTAGATCCCGTTACCCGACCTGGTATCATAGTACGGGTGGGTCGGCGTCTAGAGGAGTGAGTATTGCTATTAAAAAGAATGTTCCTTTTGTCTTGCATGATTGCCTCTCAGATTCCGAAGGAAGATATATTATACTAAAGGGCCTTATAGCCAATACTAAAGTTACTCTGTGTAACCTATACGCCCCAAATAGGAATCAGATTGGATGGCTGTGCAAAACAATGAATACCTTAAAACTATTTACTGAGGGTTTGTTGTTGATGGGGGGAGACTTTAACGTATAACTCAACCCATCCCTAGATACTTCCACAGGCAAGTCGACCCTTTCTCAAAGGGCACTGAGAAAATTACACCTTTCTTTCCAAGAATTGCACTTGATAGACCCCTGGAGGACACTCTTTCCTTCGGGCAGAGACTACACTTTTTATTCCCACCCGTGTGGTAGCTATCATAGAATTTATTATCTATTGACACAAACAACTAATCTCTCATTAGTTAAAAATGCGACTATAGACACTATCTATCGGACCATGCTCCTATTTTTCTCGACATAGGCATAGTAACCCTTCCGCGGCCAGCCAAGTCATGGTCACTTAATGAGACATTATTAGATTCGGATTCCCACATTACGAAACTGACTGGCACTCTTGAATTCTTTTTTCAGACAAATTTACACTCTGGCCCGCCCCTACCTGTGGTGTGGGAATCACATAAAGCGGTAATGAGGGGAGAATTTATAGCTTTGAGTTGAGTTCCCATCTCAAAAAAGAAAGAACAAAACAGGTTGTGTCTATTTTGCACCAAATTAATTCCTTGGAAAGATTGCACAAGAGATCTCAAGTAAATAAGATACAAACTGAACTGACGGACCTAAGGAATTCACTAAAAAATCTTTTAAATATTCAATCGGCCAAAACCTATATGAGAAGTAAACAGAGGTTCTATCTCCACGGCAATAAAAGTAGTAAGCTTATGTATTCACTGCTTAAAAAGCAGCAGGACAAGACGTTTATTAGACAACTCAAAGCTCTAGACGGCTCTTCAATTTTTGAGACCGCTGACATTGCCGAGGAGTTTAGATCCTTTTATGACAGTTTATACAATTTAAGCATACCAGATAGCATGCAAGACCCAATAACAGCTATAGAAAAAATCAAAGAGTTCCTGATTCCACTAAATCTCCCTAAAAGAACCCCGGAAGGCCAATTTCTATTAACTGCTCCGGTTACCCCTAAAGAAATTTTGGACACCCTCTCCACCATTCCAAATGGTAAGGCCCCAGGCCCGGATGGTCTCCCCATTATATACTATAAAAAGTTCATAAAATCATTCTTACCCCATTTGGTGACCTTGTTTAATTCCTATTTGGAGGGCCAGCTTCCCCTAAGCAATCCCTGGAGGCATACATTACGGTTCTCCCGAAGGAGGGTAAGGATCCCAACTTGTGCACCAGCTACAGACCAATCTCATTGCTTAATGCTGACATCAAAATGTGGGCTAAAATACTAGCGGGCAGAATAAGCAACTTTTTACCCAAATTAATTCATGTGGATCAAGCGGGCTTTGTGAGGGGTAGGGAAGGGAAAGATAACTCCACTAGGGCCATACAGTCTATAATGTTTGCCAAGACCCGGCAGGTCCCCTTGGTACTCCTGTCAACGGATGCCGAGAAGGCTTTTGACAGAGTGTGCTGGAGATTTATGGAACAGGTATTGATTAAATTTGGCTTTCCTCCTCAATATATAACAGCAGTTCTCTCTCTCTACTCTCAACCGACGGCCAGGGTCAGGATAAATGGCACCCTATCAAACAGTTTTGAGATTCACAACGGGACTAGGCAGGGATGCCCTCTGTCTCCATCCTTGTTCATTTTAGTCATAGAAACTTTGATACAAAGCATCAGACAAGAACAACGCATAGAGGGGTTGTCGGTGGATCCGGGGACACTCAAAACGCTAGCTTTCGCAAACGATCTGCTTTTCCTCATATCCAACCCGTCTCAGGCATTCCCGATCATCCTCCAAATTTTTCAACAGTTTGGCTCCTTTTCCAATTTTAAAATTAATCTAACCAAATCTGAAGCGTTAAATATCACTCTCCCTCATTCTCAACTTTCCACTATTCGTACACAGACTCCCTTCTCTTGGGCTAATAGCTCTATTAAATATTTAGGAATATTCATAACTAGGAACCCCACTAACCTATTTCAAAGCAATTTCATTCCCTTAATGAAAAAAGTTACAAACCTGATGCATAAATATAACCTACCCACTTTGTCCTGGATGGGTCGCATAAATGTGTTTAAGGCATATACATTATCATGCCTATCATATTGTATGCCATGAATATGGTTCCGATTCAGATACCCCTGACCTTTTTCGGGTCATTAAAGTCACTAATAGGAAAATTTATCTGGAAATCTAAACCGGCTAGGTTGCCTCATAGGCTTCTTACTAAGGCCTCTTTCACACATCCGGTGTCAGGGGTCCGGCGGCCTGCGGCGAATAGCCGGGCCGCCGGATCCGGCCTGCAGCGATGACACCGAATGTACATGCGGCCCCTGATGCGGCTTGGAGGACATTTAAAGGAGCCGCAGCACCGGGGGTCGTGAGAGCCAGCCGGAGAGAGATCGGGAGGCGAGAGAGCAGCCAGAGAGACAGCGGGGTACGAGAGAGCAGCCAGAGAGACAGCGGGGGACGAGAGAGCAGCCGAAGAGAGAGCGGGGGACGAGAGAGCAGCCAGAGACAGCGGGGGATGAGAGCGCAGCCAGAGAGACAGAGGGGGACTACAGAGCCAGCCAAAGAAAGGTATGGAGCGTATGGAGAGAGAGAGAGGGAGGGGGGGGGGAGAGAGAGAGAGATGCGCGCCGGGCACTTGTGGGGTTAAAACTCATAGTGCCCGGGCATGCGCAGTTGAAAAAGCCGGTCCGGCGCTGCAAAAAAAACGTTGCAGCCAACGTTTTTTGCAGACGCCGGACGGCGCATGTTTGCCGTATCCGGCAAAATCCGGAGGCGCCGCATGTCCATCCGGCATGATGCGGCGATCATTACATTCTATGTGAAAAAAACGGATCCAATTCCGGATCCGGTTTTCACAAATTTCGCCGCATCATGCCGGATTTAAAAAAACAGATGTGTGAAAGTAGCCTTATCCAGTCTCCTCTGGTGGATTGGGAGTCCCAGACCCCCTTTTATATTATAAAGCAATCCACCTTAGCAGATGGTTAAAGGTGGTGTCTTGCGCTGAAGGTGGGGAGGGAACTTGTGTTGACCTGGTTCTATTGGGCCCGAGGGGTCTACCTTATCTCTGGACCAAAGCTAAACCACCGGTCGCTCTTAGGCTAGACGAGATACATTACGTATCAAAAGATTGATGTTGGGGGAACTACCGGAGGACACTTTTCCCTCGACGTTAACGCCGATTGGCTCAATACCTTATCTAATAGATTTTGATTTTCAAGATCCATATAATCTATGGTCTACCCTCCCTAGAGAAACACTGAATAGCTTTTATGGTAATAAAATATTACAGGGAGGAGTTTGGCCACCAAGTGCAATGATTCAACCAACTAATTTTCTTCAAAGCCAGCACATTCGACGTACGCTTCTGCAGTTTAGGAAGAAATTCCCGACCAAATCCAATTGGTCCTGGCTAGATATTATGGTCAAACTTCCGCCTCCACGGCTAAAAATTTTATCTCGTATTTACTCACACCTTATCTCTCCGGGAGCACATTTTAAACCCTCATTTATTTACTCCTGGGAAATGGAACTCAACACTACATTCACAGAGAAACAAGTATCTAGAATGCTATCTAGTGCACGGGGATTCTCTAGGTGTGTACTTTTGCAGGAAAATTCTTATAAAATATTGACCAGCTGGCATTGGACTCCCGCGAAGCTCTTTCGGATAGGTCTTGCTGATAAAGTTTGTTGGAGATGCCTCAACTCTGGAGGACATCACACACATATATTTTGGGATTGTCCCAAACTGAGACATTTTTGGGATGGTGTTGAGCTAGTTCTCAAGAAATTGCAACTAATAAAGACTAACCTTAGGGCTATGGAAGTTCTTCTTTCGTGCCCGTCAAAAGATTTCTTACCAAAAAAGCATGGTCTACTCCCACTGATGCTATGTGCTGCAAAACAGCTGATAGCTGTACACTGGAAAGATGTTGCCCCCCCCACATTGGAGGAGTGGCACGTTAAGATAAATCAGGTTTCTCGTCTAGAAGAGCTGTCTAGCTGGGAGATTTTTGACCATAAATCTTATGTGTCGACCTGGGCCCCGTGGACTGGATATCTAGAGGATGATCCTCTGGGTGAGAAATCTAATATCACATGAAGTCTTACTTGGACCTGATGGCCTTTATACTGGGGTAGCTGATCCCATGGTTGCTTACAGAACAGTCCACCTACTCTATTTTCCTAAATACACCCATCAAATGCTAGTGTTCATGCCGACGGCTCCTTTTTGTTGTTATTGATATTGTTCATTATTATGTATCCCTCTTTACCCTTCCCTTCTTTCTTTTCTCTTTTTCCCACCCACATTTCCCTCCCCCCTTTTCCTCCCTTTCACCTTGGACTGACTCCTAAGCAATACTTCGCCAACTGTACTTGTAAAATGCTGTTGTGTCTAATGGTGTGGTTTAAATTTGAAAATAAAGAATTAAAAAAAACAAAACAAAAAACTAAATATAATATCTCCTCGTCCCTGTTTCTCGAATACCTTACTCTTAAAGATAACATAAAAATATTTCTCGACAAGAAACTAAACTTCACTGAGTCATCTATAAAAATACTAAACAATTGTGGTCATCGTATTTTCTGGAGTCATGGCTTTGTTTATGATAACTACAACCAAGATATGGCCTTGACAAAAAGCCCTTCAGTGCTGAGTTGGGAGAAAGAATTAAACTCATCCTTCACTGTAGAAGACTGGGTGGACTCTCTCTCTTTATCATATCACTCCGTACTCTCCATGTCATTGCAGGAGACCCATTTTAAGGTTGTATCTCGTTGGTACTATACCCCTAATAGACTTACCCATATTGGGACTACGAACTCGCCTCTATGCTGGAGGGACTGCGGCCAGAAGGGAGACATCCTGCATGTTTTCTGGAGTTGCCCAATGGTTAATTCCTTGTGGTCGCAGATCTCCTCCCGCATTATTAGCAAACTTACAGGCAAAACCACAACCCTCACACCTCACTCAGCCCTACTTTCCCTTAATCTAGAGGAATTGGACCCTGCCTTAAAAGATATAATCATCCATGTTTGTCTTGTGGTAAAAAATTCCATTGTATTCCATTGGAAGAACCATTTCCTTCCCAAAGTTGATGATATCTTACAGTTGATCACTCAACACAGATCTCACGAGTTGCATTTCGCATTGGCTAATGGCCACTTCAGTAACTTCTACAAGAAATGGTCTAAATGGGACCAAACTTTCCCTACTCCTATTACTTGACTGAATCCTTTAACACTTAGTAATCTCGCTAAAAGCTCTTTTAGTTTTGCCTGTAGCATAACTGATCTTGTATCTACTATTTGACATAGGGTTAGATCTGTAATGACAATCATTATGCTCATTTGTGTGTTTTATGTTCTTTATTACTATTATCATTCTATTGTATAATCTTGTATTCTACGTGTTTAGGCGTTGACAAGATACGTTTGTAAAATGACATCATTAATGCATGTTCTGCATTTGCTTTACATTTTGTCAACTTGTAATTTCCCTACTTCCCCTTATCTTTCCTTCTCATCCCCATCCCTCCCCCCCCCTTTTTTTCTTTCCCCTGCATTTCCCTCTCCCCATTGTTTAAAAGAATAAAATCTTTGGAAAAGAAATGGTCTAACAAACGCAGGCCTGCTATGCTGCTTACGTTCAGGCTATGCAGCAGACTCCGTACTTCCAGCAGCCACACGTGGCATTTCCACCTGTGCCACCACTAAGCCGCTTCAGTTCTTTACAGAGTTCTGCTGCATACCACTGTACCACCACCACCATGCCCAGTCCTGCCACACACCACTACACCACCACCACCATCATGCTGGGTGCTGCTGAACGCCACTCCACCACCATGCCGAGTCCCTCACAGCTGTCCACTGCCACCACCATGCCTGGTCAAGATCCTACACGGCTGACCACCACCACCACCATGCCTGGTCAAGATCATGCATGGCTGTCCACCGCCACCTGGATGCTAGATCCAGCACGCCCCTTCACATCTAGTACTGAAACCACCAGTCCAACCCTCAGACACAGACACAAAAGAATGCAGCAGCCAAAAACCAAAAAGAGACTAACTGTCCACCTACCTCCACCCTCACCTCCCAATGTGTCTGTGTTGTCCAGTTTGTCTCTCCCATCCCATGCTTCCACTCCTAATGTGTCTGCTTCCATCCTTGACCTCCCAGACCCGACACATTTAGTAGGCCCTTCCCCTGGAACACCTTCATCGTCCACACCTAGCCAATCCTCCCAGCTCCACAGTTCCCCCTCATTATTTTGTAATAAGTAATTTTTTTGTGTTGTAAATAAATGTGTTGTTTTTTCCCCTATCACTGCTTGTTCTTTCTTTCGTTGCCGGCAACTCAAACCGCGCGCCGTCAACACACGTCACCGTCTACACACAGTGTTTTTGCCACCTCATAGCTCCATGACAGACACAATCTGCTCCTCCTTTTCTTTCTTTGCTTTACACTGCAGCTCTGCTTCTTGTGTCTGTCATGGAGCTATGAGGTGGCAAAAACACAGAGGACTGAAGATCCTCAAAAAAATCAGAACTAATACAGCACAAAGGGTCAGGGGTCAAAAATGCTCACCTGCCCGTGTGTCAGAACTAGTGCCCTCAGGATGCTGGGTTTTCTGCATCCTGAGTGCACTAGTTCTGACACATGGGCATGTGAGTAAAGATATGAGGTGGATTTTCATCATCTACCACAGCACTGACGACAGAGAGAAGAGGTGTAGTGTAAAACATGGGTGACATAACCCAATCTGGGTATAATCCACTCCCTGTCTCATGCAATCTGCATGAGACAGGGAATGGATTTTTATAAAGACTGTAGTTGTGAACCGGTGATCACCTTATTAAACTTTAAAAAAAAAAAAAGTGTTGTAATGTAGAGGGCACTTGGAACAAGTGTTTCACTAGAGGTGTTTTATTGTCAGTAAACATTAAAGGGACATTTTAACATTCCAGGTACATAACATTTACAAGAACATTTTACTAAACCATTTCATCCTGCTATGCCACACGTCCAATATCAGAAACAAAGTAGGCAGCAAATGTATCCCTCATTTGGGCAACTTCCCTTGTCCTCAAAGGGTGATGATGGTAATCTGGCAATGGGTTACAAACAGATTCATCAAGTTCAACATTGGGTCGCTCTTTAGCCATTATGTAGTTGTGGAGAACCACACACGCTTTGACAACCTCATCGACTGTTTCAATTTCGAGATTAATGGCTGTTCCCAAAATGCGCCATTTCGAGAAAAGCATACCAAAGGCACACTCAACAGTTCTTTGTGCCGTGGTCAGTCGGTAATTAAAAATCCTTTTTATGTGGTTCAGGTCACGAATGGAATATGGTATAAGGAGGTTTCCACACATCTGAAAGGCCTCATGCCAAACCACAACAAATGGCATTGGCGGGCCTTCAGTGTTGGGAAGAGGTCGTAGTAAGGGGAATGTAAAATTATTGCCATACAACCGTCGACCCATGTCCGAGTCTTTAAATGTCTGTGAGTCATTACCACGGCCAAAAGATCCAATGTCCACGGCGAGAAATCTACAGTCCGCAGCTGCAATCGCCATGAGCACTTTAGAGAAGTATTTTTTATAATTAAAGTACTCTGATTCAGTTACAGCCGGTTTGGTAATCCGAATATGTTTTCCATCCACTGCTCCCAAACAGTTGAGGAAATTACAAAATTCAAAGAATTTTTTGGCATTTTCCTGCCAGATTTCTATGGTGGGTAGGGGGTTAAATTCTTCACGGAGAAAATCCCACAAAACCCGGCAGGTGTCTGCAACAATCCCAGAAAGTCTTGAAATTCCAATCCGGAACTGGAAATGGAGCTATGTTAAGCTCTCTTCGGTAGCCAGGAATCCGCCCAACAGAGAGAGAGAGAAAAAATTAAGGGCAAGGACATGGCTTTTAGAACAATAATACTTAGGACAGGTGTTTGGCAAAACAGAAAAAGGAAAAAAAAACAATTATGTACATTGCAGAACAATAATAATTATGACAGGCGTTTATTTTTAAATATTACGTACAGTTAGGTCCATATATATTTGGACAGAGACAACATTTTTCTAATTTTGGTTCTGGACATTACCACAATGAATTTTAAACCAAACAATTCTAAACCCTTCATCCAATTTTAATGTGGATACCCTCAAATGAAAGCTGAAAGTCTGAACTTCAACTGCATCTGAATTGCTTTGTTTAAAATTCATTGTGGTAATGTCTAGAAAAATGTTGTCTGTGTCCAAATATATATGGACCTAACTGTACCTTAGTGTCACCAGCAGACATTCCTCAGCAGGAATTGCGCTATGGAGCTGGGTGTCGTGCCTGCTGATTGTTCCTTGTACACGAAGCAGCAAATCCTGGAAGCTCTCTTGAGACAGCCTCGTGTACTCCAAATATTTTTCCGGGTTTTCACGGAGCTCACTGTATAAAGAGTGGTATGCTCCACGGCTATCCCAGACTTCAACAATGGGGTGTTGCCAAAAGCGCCAACGCCGTCTTCTCAGTCTTTCTCTTTTCCGTTCTTGCTCACAAGCAAATGCAATGGCAAGAAACAAGTTGACATCCAAATCCAGATTCCTATAGAAACTCTCCATGCGAAGATCCATCTTGACGCTGGATACAGTGGTGTCTGTTGTCAAGGAATTTTCTCCTGGAAAATCTTTTCCTATTGAACACGTGCGCATAAAAAATGCAAACGCATGCAAAAACGCATGCAAGCCCAGCGCTATACATAAATTTATGCGGATAATACACTGCGTTAACATGCGTTTGCGGACGATACGCTGTGGACTCAACCGCAAATATGAAACTAGCCTAACAGCAACAGTAAAGCAGCCTCAGGAAAACTGTGTTTTCTGAAGCAGCTTTGCCTCGAAAACTTGTCTGCTGCGCCAACATATAACTCACACTGAATGCAGATACTTGCATATGTGTGCTGTCCATATGACACATACCGGAATAGTAATTAAACATTTTTATGTGTTTAAAGATGTGCCAAGTTAGAGATTGTTAGGTATGAGGTAATAGATGATGGATAAATATCCGTGAGGTATAGAATCGGTACCTTGCATGTGTTGCTTACAGTACATGTTTTAACCAAATAAATGAAAAAAAAAAAAGACGTTGGGGTCCCTCCCATTTTTAGTAACCAGCAAAGGTAGAAGCAGACATCTGTGAGCTGTTACCAGCCCGCAGCCGCCCCTGAAGTGGACCATTGCATTAGATGCTTTAATTCTGGTTCTTCGCCTTCACTCTTCCCAATTACCCTGGTGAGTTGACAATCAGGGTAATAGGGCTTGGAATTAATGTCAGCTGTGAATTGTCCAAAAACACAGCTGACATCCCTGGAGTTGGTAATGGAGCAGTATCTTATCTTACTAACCCGATGCTAAAACCACAAAAAAAAAAAAAACACACTCAAAAGTACTTTATTAAAAAAGATATCCCAGACTCTTTCGTTGGTTCACCAGTTTATTAAAAAAAATCCCAAGCGGGTCCGACGTAGTCCAGGGAATCTAACGTAGCCCACAAATGGAAACCTGAAAAACATAAAATAAGAGAATTAAAATCTATAAACTGTCCCTCGTTCACTAATTTATTAGAAAGCAAAGTTCCTATGCAGGTCCGACATAGTCCAGCGCTTCCCTTGATGTTCCCCGACTCCATCATCGTAAGCCTAAGAGAATGGTTCTGAGACTCCCTAGCAGCCACTCCCAACTCGCACTGTGTTACTTAACTGCTTTTCACAGTCGTCGTGTCTCGCGTAGCACTGCATGAGCCAGGAGTGGCGGCTGCTCCATAGTCTTGGACGACTGATTCGGGGAAGAGCTTGGGAAGCGCTGGATTATGTCTGACCTGCTTGGGATTTTTTTTTCCGTTTTAATAAATTTATGTACCAGGGAAAGTGTCTGTTAGTCCTTCCCCCCCACACACAAAAAAAGTATGTATGTGTCTGTGCTATGTATATATATTTTTTTTAATCAAAATGACTGGTTAGGGCCCCCTTCACTCGTCAGTGTCTGCAGTACATGTGGTGACTGTTATCACATGTACTGGAGACACTTACACACTCAGACCCATTTAAATCTATTAGGCTCCACATCTGTTTGTTTTTTCAGTTGCATGGGTGTCAATACGTCTCGCACATGGATGACATAAAGTGCGCCATCTGTGTGACCCGTACCAAAATAGAAATTACAAATATTTAGGTGTTAGATGTGCAAAAATATAAATAAAAAGATATCAATTAGTGTGGTGTGTATATAGTTTGCTGTACATGTATTTAGCAAAAAACTAATAGAAAAAATGGCATGGGGGGGTCCACCTTATTTTTAATACTTAGCTAAGGGAAAGCAGACCATAGTGAGCTGGTTTTATTAGTTTTGGAAGGGCCCAATAATTCTAGAGCTTCCCAGCCTATTAATATCAGCTTAGTCTTAGTTTTTGCTTAGCCTTTACTGGTTAATAAAAAGCAGGGACTCAAAAAAATTGACGGTTCCCACCTATTTTTATTAACCAGCAAAGGTTAAGCAGACAGCTGCGGGATAATATTAATAAACTGGGAAGGACCATGGTTATTGTTCCTTCTCAGACTTGCAACACAAATTCACAGCTGTCTGCATTCCCTTAGCTGGTTACTAAAAATAAAGGGGACTCTGCTCCAGTTTTATTTTTTTTTACCTAAATGCATGTACCGTAAACTACACACGCATGACACTAATTATATATCTCATGAATAATAATCAAACACCTATACAGCTGGCATTTCTATTCTGCATTCTATTCTAGCACGTGTCACACGAATGGTACACACGGATACCACACAGTTTGGACATAGGGACACTGATAGCACTGTACAGATATTTCCGGTACTGGGAAAAACCACAACGTGTGAATGAGGCTTTCGTAATGAGGGTGTCTGATAGACATCTCTCCAATTCCAAACTTCAGGTTTTGACTTCAGCTGTGTTTTTAGACTGTTAACAGCTGACATTAACACCAAGTCCTATTACCCCGCTTGTCAACGCACCAGGGCAGTCAGGAAAAAGCAAAAGCGAAGCACCAGTATTGGAGCACCTCGTGTGGGCCGGGGGCTGATATCTGCTCACAGCTGTCTGCTTTTACCTTTGTTGGTTACCAAAAATGGGAGGGACCGCTCATCATTATATTTTTTTTTTTTTTGCTTCATTTGGTTAATTTTACATACTATAAGCAACACACTCAAAGCAATAGTTATATATCTCAGGGATATTACCATATCTAACTATCTCTATCTTTTCACATCTTTAAAACCTAAAAATGTTTAATTTCTATTCTGCATTCTATTCCGATATGTGTCACACTTAATGTCATCCGTTTGCGGTACGAATTGTTGTCATCCATGCTGTCAAGAAAAAAAAAAAAAGAAAAACTGACTTGCACAGCCCCATAGATGTTCGTGTGTCTGCTACGTGTTAAAACAGACTCCACGCTTATCGGGAACACATACAAGTGAAGGGGAACTTGTGCAAAACCAGGGCTTTGGAGTCTTGAGTCAGAGCTCGTTTTGGGTGGAGTCAGAGTAGAAACGTACCAATTCCAGTTTAAAATTAAATAAAAATATTTTCTATAAAACTATTAATTTTCATTGGAAATGTAAATAATTTTAGAAATGTTAATTACCTTATTTTGAGGACCAACCAACTCATATTTTGGGGAGGAAAATAGGATTTTGTTTTTTAGTAAAATGGTTGTGCATCTTATAGTGAGCTTTTATGGTAGCTTACCGGGGGGGCGGCAGCTGCGGTGGAGTCCAAGGAGGCAGAGCCGCTGCTGCAGGAAGATGGTAGGAGTGGGGCGATGCTGCAGTCCCCAGCCTGGGAGGAGGGGGTGTTCAGTGGTGCAAGGATACCATGAGCCCCCGGGCTTCCACTAAATGTTGCTGGAGGCGCCCCGCACTTCCCAGGGGTTTCAATGGTTGGATCCCATCGCCCCACTCCTACTGCCGCCAGCTTCTGGAGGAAGCGACCCTGCTTCTTAGGATCTCACTCCACCGTATCCACCCTCTGTAAGCTATATTTGGATTCTAAGATGCACCCCCATTTTCCCACCAAATTGGGGGTATATAAAAATGGGGGTGAGGATTTAAAATTTTGCTACTTCACAGCCCTGGTTATATTTAAGAATGGCAGCTTACAGGATATTTTGGTGGTGGGATTGTAGGATTCCTGCTGTTATACTATTTAAATATAATTTGTATTTTATTTTGCAGCAAAAAAGGACATTCCACCATCAGCTATTACAAGACCTATATGTGGTATTTTGGGTACAGTAAGATTAGTAGCAGGTAAGTAAATTATCCAAGGGGGTGTAGATGGCAAATTAATAAGCAGGGTTCAAGTCTGTGTTTGGGAATTCGTCCCCTCCCCCCCCCCCCGAACATACAAACAGAACAATTGTTTAAAATTGTGTAACACACAAAGTGAAGAAGTACCCTACTGACAATTATGGTGTCTATCTACGACTGGGCTTCATAGGAGATCAATAATTGTAGAGAACACTGCAATATTGTCTTTTACATATTTAATTAGACATTTTATCCTGCAGACACATCTAGAAAATCGTTTACTCTAATTTTTTTTTGGACTATATATGGCACATTTTTTAACAAGAAAAACTCTTGTTAAATGTGTGTGCGTAATATAGTCCAAAGGCAGCTTCCTGTGATGAAAGAATGCTGACACAGCATCCTTTCCCATCACACAGAGAGCTGCTCTCTCTCTCCTCCTTCTCTGTACTGATCTATGTGATCACTGCAAAGCAGGATAGGTAGCCTATTGGCACCTTAACAGAGACTGTACAAGCTGATCAGCTGAAGGACCTTCCACACAAGTAACTCGAGGACCTTTCATGTCATATGACTAATCACATGATGCGTTATGGCTGTTTTCGTTCTGACACTAAGGCTATGTGCACACGTTGCGGATTTTGTTGCGGATTTGCGTTTTTTTTTGTGTGGATTTACATCAAAGCCGCGAAGAGTACCTCAAGCAATGTTAATCAACTGGAATCCATAATTGGTGTGCACATGCTGCAAAAAATTCCTCACTGATTCTCAGCGGTTTTTTTTTCTGCAGCATGTCAATTCTTTTTGCGGATCTGCAGTGTTTCTGCACCCATTGACTTACATTGAGTCAGTCAAATCCGCAGCTAAACCGCAGGTGTAAAATGGTTTGCGGATTAGCTGTGGATTTGCGTACCAAAAACTCTCCTGAAAGGAAGGAGGAAGTGTGTGTGGGCGGACAATATTTGTGGTTGTCTGTGTGTAGCCAGGCATCGTCTGATGGGACTGCTACTCCTCTCTGGCTATGTCTGCTGTTACATATAACAGTGACAGCATGGCATGAGCCAATGATGGGACAGTAGTAGTCCCATCATCCGGCGACTGTTTTCAATTGTAAAAAAAAAAAAAATACAAAACACATTCATACTCGTCAAACACCTAATCCCTGACGCCCTCGATCACCTGCAACAAAAATAAAAACCAACATATACTTACCTTTCCGCCATAGTCCATTTAATAATGAGTGTCCCACGACCCATGACGAATTTGCGTGTAGAACGGTCACATCGGGAGATTTGACCGCACTACACGGCTCCGGTAATACACTGACAGGTGGTGATCCTCCCACAGTGTATCACCGCACCGCCGTCCAAGATCACCAGAGCTAGTGCTGCCCTAAGGCACTACCATTGTGTGAGAATTTTCTCACATAGTGGTGCCTCAAGTGAGAGCACAAACTCTGGTGAACTCTGTGATACACACTGCAGGAGCGATTATCTCCTGTCAGTGTATCACCGTAGCCGTGTAGCGCAATCATATCTCCCGATGTGACTGTTCTACACGTGAGATCGTTGTGGGACCCTCGGTAAATGGACTATGTCGGACAGGGAGTATTTGTGTTGGTTTATTTTATTTTTGTTGCCGGAGATCGAGGGATTCAGGGATTAGGCAATGCCACTTCGGAAGAGCGAGGCTAAGTACTAGAATTGGCGCATTTATAAGATGCGCCATTTCTCGGGCAGCTGAGAGCTGATGCTTTTAGCCTGGGGGGGTGCCAGTATACATGACCCCTTCCCAGGCTATTAATATCAGCCCGCAGCTGTCTGCCTAGCCTTTGCTGGTTTTATTTTTATAGAGGGACCCCATGTCAATTTTTTTCTGGGGTTCCCCTGTAAACTAGCCATTAAAGGCTAAGCAAACATCTGTGAGCTGATATTAATTGCCTGGAAACCTTTATAGCTATTGGCTCCTCCCCAGAATATTAACATCAGACGTCGGCTTTCCCTCTGCTGGTTATGAAAATTACGCAGGAGCCCACCCAATTTAGAACAATTTTTTTTTTTAAATAGATATTTCATTTAACGCAAATTTTGTGTGTTTAACTCTTTATGTACCATTTTATAAATGAGAGTATCTGGATGATGCTGTGTGTATGTATGTATAATTATATTCACTTAAATTTGTTTTGTTTGTAAACATATTTAACCCATTAGTGACAGAGCTATTTTGCAGCTTAATGACCAGGTCAATTTTTACAATTCTGACCACTGTCACTTTATGAGGAACTCTGGAACGCTTTAACGGATCCCGCTGATTCTGAGAATGTTTTTTCGTGACATATTGTACTTCATGTTAGTGGTAAAATTTCTTCAATATGACTTGTTTGTTTATGAAAAAAATGGAAATATGGCGAAAATTTTGAACATTTTGCAATGTTCAAACTTTTTATGCCCTTACATCAGAGAGATATGTCAAACAAATTTCTTAATAAATAACATTTCCCACATGTCTACTTTACATCAGCACATTTTGGAAACACAATTTTTTTTTGTTAGGAAGTTATAAAGGTTAAATGTTGACCAGCGATTTCTCATTTTTACAACAAAATTTACAAAACCAAAAGTAGACCCCCTCAAGGTGCTCAAAACCACATTCAAGAAGTTTATTAACCCTTTACGTGCTTCACAGGAACTAAAGCAATGTGGGAGGAAAAAATTACCATTTTACTTTTTTTTGCAAAAAATTTACTTCAGAACCAATTTTTTTTATTTTCACAAGTGTTAAAAGAGAAAATGAGCCACAAAATTTGTTGTGCAATTTCTCCTGAATACGCAGATACCCCATATGTGGGGGTAAACCACTTTTTCGGCGCACGGCAGAGCTCGCGAAGGAAGGAGCGCCGTTTGACTTTTTCAACACAGAATTGGCCGGAATTGAGATTGGATGCCATGTTCGTTCGGAGAGCCCCTGATGTGCCTAAACAGTGGAAACCCCCCAACAAGTGACCCCATTTTGGAAACTAGACCCCTTAAGGAACTTATCTAGATGTGTGGTGAGCACTTTGAACCTCCAAGTGCGTCACAGAAGTTTATAACGTAGAGCCGTGAAAATAATAAAAAAATCATTTTTTTTTCCACAAAAATGATCTTTTCGCCCCCAAATTTTTATTTTTACAACGGTAAGAGGACAAATTATACCCCCACAGTTGTTGTTCGATTTGTCCTGAGTACGCTGATACCCCATAATTGGGGGTAAATCACTGTTTGGGTGCACGGCAGAGCTTAGAAGGGAAGGAGCACCGTTTGACTTTTTCAATGCAGAATTGGCTGGAATTGAGATTGAATGCCATGTTGCTTTTGGAGAGCCCCTGATGTGCCTAAACAGTGAAAAAAAAACCCCACAAGTGACACCATTTTGGAAACTAGACCCCTTAAGGAACTTATCTAGATGTGTGATGAGCACTTTGAACCCCTAAGTGCTTCACAGAAGTTTATAACACAGAGCTGTGAAAATAAAAAAAAATACTTTTTTCATCAAAAATGATTTTTTAGCCCGCTATTTTCTAATTTCCTAAGGGTAACAGGAGAAATTGGACCACAAAAGTTGTTGTGCAATTTGTCCTGAGTACGGGGCGCATGGGAGAGCTCTGAAGGGAAGGAGCGCTATTATGGAATGCAGACTTTGATGGAATGTTCTGCGGGCATCATGTTGCGTTTGAAGAGCCCCAGATGTGCCTAAACATTATAAACCCCCCATAAGTGACTAGACCCCCCAAGGAGCCATCTAGATGTGTGGTGAGCACTTTGAACCCCTAAGTGCTTCACAGAAGTTTATAACGCAGAGCTGTGAAAATAAAAAAATCTTGTTTTCACAAAAGTGATTTTTTTAGCCCTCAATTTTTTATTTTCCAAAGGGGTAACAGGAGAAATTAGACCCCCAAAGCTGGTTAAATAGTGGAAACCCCTCAATTCTTGCTCCAACCCTAACCCCAACACACCCCTAACCCTTATCCCAATTCTTATCTCAATTCTTATCTCAATTCTTATCTCAATTCTTATCCCAATTCTTATCCCAATTCTTATCCCAATTCTTATCCCAATTCTTATCCCAATTCTTATCCCAATTCTTACCCCAATTCTTACCCAAACCCTAATTCTAGCCCTAACCCTAGCCCTAACCCTAATGGAAAAATGAAAAAAATATTTTCTTTATTTCATTATGTTTGCCTAACTAAGGGGGTGATAAACGGGGGGGGGGGGGGGGTTATTTACTATTTTTTTTATTTTGATCGCTGTGATAGTTTCACAGTGATCAAGATGAAAGAATGGAATCTGCCAGCTGGAGCCTGCAGATTCGTGGCGGGCGCACTTGCACTTGTGCCCGCCATTTTCTTCTGGATCCAAGATGGCGGCGCCAACTGGAGGATGCAGGAGGGATCCAGGACCACCGAGAGGTACCGGGGGGGATCGGGGACCCTATTTCTCTCTCCTCTGATGTGCGATCACATCAGAGGTGAGAGAAATTAAAGGCAAAATCGCGGCTTTTTTTGCGATCGCCGTTATAGGGTTAATAATGGCGATCGCAAAAGCAGGGTCGATAAAAACAGACCCGATTCATGTTCTCCCGGGGCAGCCAAAACCCCGGAGAAAATCCGACGCTGGGGGGCGCTATTTACTTACTCCACACCGCCGTGAATTAATGGCCCTGTGGTTTAAGTACCCTTAACGACAACCGTTAAAAGGCGTATCGGTGGTCTTTTAGGGGTTAAACATTGGTATGTAATGATATTATGGTCTTCAAAGGAGAATGTAGAAGAGGTTGAACAAGGAAATGACATCACAATTCTTTTTTTTTTTTTTTTTTTTTTGTTAAATAATATACACTCACTGGCCACTTTATTAGGTACACCTGTCCAACTGTGTGTTAAGACTTAATTTCTAATCAGCCAATCACATGGCGGCAACTCAGTGCATTTAGGCATGTAGACATGGTCAAGACAATCTCCTGCAGTTCAAACCGAGCATCAGTATGGGGAAGAAAGGTGATTTGAGTGCCTTTGAACGTGGCATGATTGTTGGTGCCAGAAGGGCTGGTCTGAGTATTTCAGAAACTGCTGATCTACTGGGATTTTCACGCACAACCATCTCTAGGGTTTACAGAGAATGGTCCGAAAACGAAAAAAAATCCAGTGAGCGGCAGTTCTGTGGCCGGAAATGCCTTGTTGATGCCAGAGGTCAGAGGAGAATGGGCAGACTGGTTCGAGCTGATAGAAAGGCAACAGTGACTCAAATTGCCACCCGTTACAACCAAGGTAGGCAGAAGAGCATCTCTGAACGCACAGTGCGTCGAACTTTGAGGCAGATGGGCTACAGCAGCAGAAGACCACCCTGGGTACCACTCCTCTCAGCTAAGAACAGGAAACTGAGGCTACAATTTGCACAAGCTCATCGAAATTGGACAGTAGAAGATTGGAAAAACGTTGCCTGGTCTGATGAGTCTCGATTTCTGCTGCGACATTCGGATGGTAGGGTCAGAATTTGGCGTAAACAACATGAAAGCATGGATCCATCCTGCCTTGTATCAACGGTTCAGGCTGGTGGTGGTGGTGTCATGGTGTGGGGAATTTTTTCTTGGCACTCTTTGGGCCCCTTGGTATCAATTGAGCATCGTTGCAACGCCACAGCCTACCTGAGTATTGTTGCTGACCATGTCCATCCCTTTATGACCACAATGTACCCAACATCTGATGGCTACTTTCAGCAGGATAATGCGCCATGTCATAAAGCTCGAATCATCTCAGATTGGTTTCTTGAACATGACAATGAGTTCACTGTACTCAAATGGCCTCCTCAGTCACCAGATCTCAATCCAATAGAGCATCTTTGGGATGTGGTGGAACGGGAGATTCGCATCAGGGATGTGCAGCCGACAAATCTGCGCCAACTGTGTGATGCCATCATGTCAATATGGTCCAAAATCTGAGGAATGCTTCCAGCACCTTGTTGAATCTCTGCCACGAAGAATTGAGGCAGTTCTGAAGGCAAAAGGGGGTCCAACCCGTTACTAGCATGGTGTACCTAATAAAGTGGCCAGTGAGTGTATCTTTTGTTTAGCTTGCAAATCCGCAGACAAATCTGCAGAGATAATCGCATAAAAAAACGCATGGATTTTCAACTGCGGTTTCTGCCAAGAGAGGCAGAATCCACGCAGAAATTTTACAACGGCAAATCCGCAACGTGCGCCCATACCCAAAGTCAGATATGCCGGATCACCAGTGAGGCCGAGTTAAGAGATTACGCCCCCTGGTAATGAGCTCTGAGAAAAGAATGCACACTGGTTGTGAGCAAGTCACTTTTCTTGTTTGTTTACACAAGAAGCAGTATTTTATACCATTTACAGCAATGTAGCGCATGTAGTCCTCTGTTACCCAGGTCATGAAGACCTTTATTTACCATGTACCCAAAACATGTTCTTGCAGACTCTTGAAAACATTGCTTATGATATAAGAAGTATAAAATCTTTGAATCAGAGAACTATAAGGCTACAACAATATAGGAACAAATTCTAGAACCAGGAGGAAAAGCATTCACCCTTCTATATCAATTTCTTCCCCCTTTTGTAAATGGTATAACCTTTTACAACAGGGTCAGTTGGTGTCCACAAAGGCGCTACTGTCTCATGGGTTTAGTACCCATACGGGGGCTTTCTATTTGCTTTGCCCATCTACCCTCAGTGTGGACACTAGCTTCCCTCGTCAGCAATGGTTATCTGGGGGCTGTGATGAGGGCTGCTTCATGCGGACGGGGAGGGCCTGTAGCTATGGAAGGTGGGGTTGTTGCTATAGAGGGCATGTGTAGAGTAGGAGGTTACGACTAGTTCTCATTTCAATGCCATAACACCCCCCCCCTTGGACGTTCTGTTCAGAATATCTAGAAAACCGTGCAAACTAGAGACAGAAAGTAAATTACTTATTGTCATAATTCTGCAGCCCAGATATATACTGAGATTATGTGAAAAGCCCGGACAACCCCTTTAAGTCTTTTCTGCAAAGTCTGGACATAGGCTGTCATAGAATCGCGTTGCATTTGTAGCACCTGTGGAAAGTACAGACCAGTCTTTGGCGCACTACCAAACAGGACTTCAAAAGGAGACAAGCCTGTCTTTCTATTTTTAGTGTGTCTGACTGAAAAGTATGCAAGAACACTAGGAAAGGTCCTTTAGTTACTTGTGTGGAAGGTCCTTTAGTTACTTGTGTGGAAGGTCCTTCAGCTGCTTAGCTTATGTAGCCTCCGTACCGAATAGGAACTGCAATATGTGGTAATGTATAGTGTGTTGCAGAGCTGTGTGTCATATACCTGGGGGTCAGCGGGGGAGGGGGGCGTGGGTGTCACAGATCATACTCACCCGTCCTGGCACTCAATGCAGGCCCCTCGCTTCTCCACTGTCTCCCTTCCTGCCTTCAGTGGTCACGTGGTACCGCTCATTAAACTCATGAATATGCGCATATTCGTGAGTGGTAATGAGCGGTATCACGTGACCGCTGAAGGCAGGAAGGGAGACAGTGGATAAGAGAGGCTGCAGAGTCATTCCAGGATGGGTGAGTATAGCGATATTCACTTGTCCTCGTTCCCACGCTGCTCACCGCCATCTGCTGCTTCCTGTGTCCGTGATGTTTAGCCAGCAGGGGGCGCGGTGACTTGGTTAGTGCGCACCGCGCCCTCTTTTGGCTGAACAGTCACTGACAGAGGACTCGCAGACAGTGGTGAGCAGCGATGGACCCCAGACAGGTGAATATCACAGGTGCCGGGTCCTGAGCAGGAGAGGTGAGTATGGCATTTTTTTATTTTTTTGCAGTGGCATCATATGGGGGCATATTCTATGGAGCAGCATATGGGGGCATATTCCATGGAGCAGCATATGGGGGCATATTCCATGGAGCAGCATATGGGGGCATATTCCATGGAGCAGCATATGGGGGCATATTCCATGGAGCAGCATATGGGGGCATATTCCATGGAGCAGCATATGGGGGCATATTCCATGGAGCAGCATATGGGGGCATATTCCATGGAGCAGCATATGGGGGCATACTCTATGGGGCAGCATATGGGGGCATACTCTATGGGGCAGCATATGGGGGCATATTCTATGGGGCAGCATATGGGGGCATATTCTATGGGGCAGCATATGGGGGCATATTCTATGGGGCAGCATATGGGGGCATATTCTATGGGGCAGCATATGGGGGCATAGTCTATGGGGCAGCATATGGGGCCATAACCTTTATGGAGCATTATAGGGGGCACATTATTCTATGGAGCATCTTATGGGGCCATTAACCTTTGTGCAGCATTATATGGGCTATCATGAACTGTATGGAGCATTATGTGGGGCTCCTGATTCAATATGGATATTCAAAAACATTTAACCTACTGATGTCGCAATTATTTTTATTTTTGAGATTTACCAGTAGCTGCTGCATTTTCCACCCTAAGCTTATACAAGAGTCAATAAGTTTTCCCAGTTTTTGTGGCAAAATTAGGGGGGTCGGCTTATACACGGGTCGGCTTATACAGGAGTATATTCGGTATTTATTTAATGTAGGGAAAGGAAAGAGGGAATAAATATGATTATAAAATTGATTTTTAAAAAAAAAAAAAATAGTATTTTATATATACCCTGGTAAATTTTTTTGTGCTTAGAATTATTAAAATGTATATTAAGGCATCATATACTCAGTATTTAGAGTGAATGCATATTGGATCACTGTTGCATGCTGATAAATTTGATTATTTGCTATGCGACTGAGCCACTAAACTTTAGCTGAGGTCCCTTATAACATATACCGTATTTTTCGGACTACTAGACGCATAGGACCATAAGACGCACCTAGAGGAGGGAATTGGAAAGAAAACCTGAAACAAAAAATGTCAATTCTGTACTTAACCCCTTCATGACCAAGCCTATTTTGACCTTAATGACCAGGCCATTTTTTGCAATTCTGACCAGTGTCCCTTTATGAGGTAATAACTCAGGAACGCTTCAACGGATCCTAGCGATTCTGAGATTGTTTTTTCGTGACATATTGGGCTTCATGTTAGTGGTAAATTTAGGTTGATAATTTTTGCATTTATTTGTCAAAAAATCAGAAATTTGGTGAAAATGTAGAAAATTTTGCAATTTTCAAATTTTGAATTTTTATTCTGTTAAACCAGAGAGTTATGTGACACAAAATAGTTAATAAATAACATTTCTCATATGTCTACTTTACATCAGCACAATTTTGGAAACAAAATATTTTTTTGTTAGGAAGTTATAAGGGTTAAAAGTTGACCAGCGATTTCTCATTTTTACAATAAAATTTACAAAACCATTTTTTTAGGGACCACCTCACATTTGAAGTCACTTTGAGGGGTCTATATGGCAGAAAATACCCAAAAGTTACACCATTCTAAAAACTGCACCCCTCAAGCTACTCAAAACTACATTCAAGAAGATTATTAACCCTTCAGGTGTTTCACAGGAACTAAAGCAATGTGGAAAGAAAAAATGGACATTTTAATTTTTCCAACAAAAATTTTGTTTTAGCATCAATTTTTTCATTTTCACATGGGAAACAGGATAAAATGGATGCTAAAATTTGTTGGGCAATTTCTCCGGAGTACAACGATACCTCATATGTGGTCATAAACCACTGTTTGGGCGCACGGCACGGCTCAGAAGGGAAGGAGCGCCATTTGACTTTTTGAATGGAAAATATGCTGGAATATTTAGCGGTTGCCATGTCGTGTTTGGAGAGCCCCTGTGTGCATAAACATTGGAGCTCCTCCACAAGTGACCCCATTTTGGAAACTAGACCCCCCAAGGAACTTATCTAGATGCATAGTGATCACTTTGAACCCCCAGGTACTTCACAAATTGATCTGTAAAAAAAAAAATACTTTTTTTTCACAAAAATTTTCTTTTAGCTTCAGTTTTTTCATTTTCACATGGGCAACAGGATAAAATGGATCCTAAAATTTGTTGAGCAATTTCTCCTGAGTGCACAGATACCTCATATGTGGTCATAAACCACTGTTTGGGTGCACGGCATGGCCCGGAAGGCAAGGAGCACCATTTGACTTTTTGAATGGAAAATTAGCTCCAATCGTTATCGGACACCATGTCGCATTTGGAGAGCCCCTGTGCACCTAAACATTGGAGCTCCCCCACAAGTGACCCCATTTTGGAAACTAGACCCCCTATGGAACTTATCTAGACGTGTAGGGAGCACTTTGAACCCCCAAGTGCTTCACAAAAGTTTATAACACAGAGCAGTGAAAATAAAAAATATTTTTTTTTCCTCAAAAATGATTTTTAGCACACTATTTTTAATTTTCACAAGGCTAACAGGAGAAATTGGACCACAAATCTTGTTGTCCAGTTTGTCCTGAGTACGCTGGTACCCCATATGTGGGGGGGAACCACTGTTTGGGCACACGGCAGGGCTCAGAAGGGAAGGAGCGCCATTTGACTTTTTGAAATGCAAATTACTTCCAATCGTTAGCGGACACCATGTTGTGTTTGGAGAGCCCCTGTGTGCCTAATCATTGGAGCTCCCCCACAAATGACCCCATTTTGGAAACTAGACCCCCTAAGGAACTTATCTAGATGTGTAGTGAGCACCTTGAACCCTCAAGTGCTTCACAAAAGTTTATGACGCAGAGCCGTGAAAATAAAAAAAAATTTTTTCCCCTCAAAAAATTATTTTTTAGTGCGCAATTTTTTATTTTCACAAGGGTACCAGGATAAATTAGACCCCAAAATTTGTTGTCCAGTTTGTCCTGAGTACGCTGGTACCCCACATGTGGGGGGGAACCACTGTTTGGGCACACGTCGGGGCTCGGAAGGGAAGTAGTGACATTTTGAAATGCTGACTTTGATGGAATGGTCTGCGGGTGTCATGTTACATTTGCAGAGCCCCTGATGTACCTAAACTGTGGAACCCCCCACAAGTGACCCCATTTTGGAGACTAGACCCCCCAAGGAACTTATCTAGATGTGTGGTGAGCACCTTGAACCCCCAAGCGCTTCACAGAAGGTTATATCGCAGAGCCGTGAAAATAAAAAATATTTTTTTTTCCACAAAAAAAAAAGATTTTTAGCCAGCAATTTTTTTTTCACAGGGGTAGCAGGATAAATTGGCCCCAAAAGTTGTTGTCCAGTTTGTCCTGAGTACGCTGATACCTCATATGTGGGTGGGGACCACTGTTTGGGTACACGTCGGGGCTCGGAAGGGAAGTAGTGACATTATGAAATGCTGACTTTGATGGAATGGTCTGCGGGCATCATGTTACATTTGCAGAACCCCTGATGTACCTAAACTGTGGAACCCCCCACAAGTGACCCCATTTTGGAAACTAGACCCCCCCAAGGAACTTATCTAGATGTGTGGTGAGCACCTTGAACCCCCAAGTGCTTCACAGAAGTTTATAACGCAGAGCCGTGAAAATAAAAAATATTTTTTTTTCCTCAAAAAAAATGATTTTTAGCTAGCAATTTTTTTTTTCACAAGGGTAGCAGGATAAATTGGACCCCAAAAGTTGTTGTCCAGTTTGTCCTGAGTACGCTGATACCCCATATGTGGGGGATGACCACTGTTTGGGTACACGTCGGGGCTCGGAAGGGAAGTAGTGACATTATGAAATGCTGACTTTGATGGAATGGTCTGCGGGCATCATGTTACATTTGCAGAACCCCTGATGTACCTAAACTGTGGAACCCCCCCACAAGTGACCCCATTTTGGAAACTAGACCCCCTAAGGAACTTATCTAGATGTGTGGTGAGCACCTTGAACCCCCAAGTGCTTCACAGAAGTTTATAACGCAGAGCCGTGAAAATAAAAAATATTTTTTTTTCCTCAAAAAAAATGATTTTTAGCTAGCAATTTTTTTTTTCACAAGGGTAGCAGGATAAATTGGACCCCAAAAGTTGTTGTCCAGTTTGTCCTGAGTACGCTGATACCCCATATGTGGGGGATGACCACTGTTTGGGTACACGTCGGGGCTCGGAAGGGAAGTAGTGACATTATGAAATGCTGACTTTGATGGAATGGTCTGCGGGCATCATGTTACATTTGCAGAACCCCTGATGTACCTAAACTGTGGAACCCCCCCACAAGTGACCCCATTTTGGAAACTAGACCCCCTAAGGAACTTATCTAGATGTGTGGTGAGCACCTTGAACCCCCAAGTGCTTCACATAAGTTTATAACGCAGAGACGTGAAAATAAAAAATATTTTTTTTTCCTCAAAAAAAATGATTTTTAGCTAGCAATTTTTTTTTCAGAAGGGTAGCAGGATAAATTGGACCCCAAAAGTTGTTGTACAGTTTGTCCTGAGTACGCTGGTGCCCCATATATGGGGGGGAACTATTGTTTGGGCACACGTAAGGGCTCGGAATGGAAGTAGTGGCGTTTTGAAATGCAGACTTTGATGGAATGGTCTGCGGTCGTCATTACGTTTGCAGAGCCCCTGATGTGCCTAAACAATAGAAACCCCCCACAAGTGACCCCATTTTGGAAACTAGACCTCCCAAGTAACTTATCTAGATGCCTGGTGAGCACTTTGGACCCCCAAGTGCTTCACAGAAGTTTATAACGCAGAGACGTGAAAATTAAAAAAAAATTTTTTTCCACAAAAATATTTTTTTAGCCCCCAATTTTTTATTTTCCCAAGGGTACCAGGAGAAATTAGACCCCCAAAGTTGTTGTGCAATTTTTCCTGAGTACGCTGATACCCCATATGTTGGGGTAAACCACTGTTTGGGCACACGTCGGGGCTTGGAAGGGAGGAAGCACCGTTTAACTTTTTGAACGCAAAATTGGCTGGAATCAATGGTTGCACCATGTCGCGTTTGGTGACCCCCTGATGTGCCTAAACATTGGAAACCCCTCAATTCTAACTCCAGCCCTAACCCCAACACACCCCTAACCACAGCCCTAACCCCAACACATCCCTAACCCTAATTCCAACCCTAACCATAACCCTAACCCCAACAGACCCCGAACCCTAATCCCAACCCTAACCATAACCCTAATTCCAACCCTAACCCTAATTCCAACCCTAACCCTAATTCCAACCCTAACCCTCTTTCCAACCCTAACCCTCTTTCCAACCCTAACCCTCTTTCCAACCCTAACCCTCTTTCCAACCCTAACCCTCTTTCCAACCCTAACCCTCTTTCCAACCCTAACCCTCTTTTCAACCCTAACCCTCTTTTCAACCCTAACCCTCTTTTCAACCCTAACCCTCTTTTCAACCCTAACCCTAACCCTCTTTTCAACCCTAACCCTCTTTTCAACCCTAACCCTAACCCTCTTTTCAACCCTAACCCTAACCCTAATGAAAAAAAAAAAAAATAGATTATCTTTATTTTATTAGTTCTGCCTACCTATGGGGGTGATAATCGGGGGGTTTATTTACTTTTTCTTTCATTTTGATCACTGTGAGAGTGATCAAAATGAAAGAATGGAATCTGCAGCCGGCAGATTCGGGCGGGCGCACTGCGCATGCGCCCGCCATTTTCAAAGATGGCGGCGCCCATCATCCGGACCCGAGGGACACCGGGAGGGACGGGGGGACACCGGAGGTACCGGGGGGGTGAGGGGGGGATCGGAGGCTGGCGGGGAGCAGAGGGAATGGGAGGGGGGCAGATGATGACAGCGGCGGCAGATCGCCGCTGTCATTCAGTTGCGGGGGGGCGATCGCCGGTGGGGGGGGGTGGAATCGGTGTCTCCAGCCATGTCCGATGCTACAGCAGCGTCGGACATGGCTGGATTGTAATATTTCATCAATTTTCATTGATGAAATATTACTATCGCTCTGATTGGCTGTTTCACTTTTAACAGCCAATCAGAGCGATCGTAGCCACGTGGGGGCGAAGCCACGCCCCCTGTGGTGAATTACAAAGCCCCCTGTATCTGCGGGTCAGGTGACCTTTCAGTGACCCTGGTCACCCGACCCGCAGGGGGGCTTTGAAGTCATGACGCCACATAGGCGTCACTGGTCAGATTTGAACCAGGTTTCATGACGCCTATGTTGCGTCATTGGTCGTGAAGGGGTTAAAGTGCACCTGTCACCTGTTTTAGCCTCTCTAAGATACGGCCACTGCCTTTCAGGGCTTATCTACAGCATTCTATAATGACCTATGACAATAGGTCATAGTCCCTGTTTAGACTCTTCGGGGTTAAAGTTTGCAACTCATGAATCCAATAGGATTTGTGTTATTTTAAAATCCTGATGCGGTCACCCCCACGTCTAGGGGCTGGGACGTGCTCTATGACTTGTAATTTTAATTGTGAGACACTATGTCCAAACTCGTGGAAATGATGGGGCAGGGGGAGAAGTAGGTTTTTGCACCTGATTGTGGACTTGTGCTTACTTATCCTATCCTTGATGGCCTGAGTTGTTTCGCCCACGTAGAGGAGCCCGCAGGGGCATTTAATGAGATAAGCTACATATCTGGTGTCGCAAGTTGCAAAATCTTTGACAGGGTATTTTTTGCCCGAGTGTGGATGGAAGAATGCATTACCCTTCTGTACATTATTGCACGGATGGACTGAAGACAAAGGGTCAGTGCCTGTTTTTGGAGTTTGTAAAAATCTCTGTATGGAAGTCTTTTCAGTGGGACCTATGTCAGCCCTAATAAGCTAATCGCGTATATTGTTTGGTCGTTTGTAACACGGAAGGAATGGGTTACGAAACTCTGGGATTTCAGGATGAGCCGAAGATAATAAACCCCAATATTTTCTTATTGTCTTGTGTAGAATGTTCACATATGGATGAAAGGTGTGAACAAAAGGTACACTCTCTCTCCTTCACTTGTGTACGCTGTGTCGTTTGTGTGTTTAATGCATCAGCAAAAAATTACAAACTTGGATTGCATCTGTTGGAGCCGTAGTTCACATTTGTCAGGATCAGAGACTATTCCTTGTACTCTTTTAAAGTGTGATTTGGGGATGGCCTTTTTGATGGCAGGTGGGCTTGTACCTGAGACCGAATGTTTAAGTTGGGATCTCTTCTTTCCTCTCTCTCGGTAAATCCTCTTCCACGTGGTGTTCTCCTCCTTTGTTCTAAAAAACGACCCCAGCCGGGATAGTGTGATCCTGTTGCTTGGTCTTAGAGCCTGAAGTTGAAAGTTATGTTGAGGACCTAAAATCAGACCCACTTGTTATAATTATTTCATCTAGAGCCTTGAGTATAGCCGAACATTGTCTGTTACGAAATGTTTGTCTTTTTGTCCTTCATATAATCTCAATACATTTAAGATGGACATGGAGTTGCAGTGATTCTACCGGTCTCTAAGACTCAAAATCTTCTTCGCTAAAAACAATACAGTAGATCCTGCACATCCATCTCCTCGTATTGACCTGTGTCTCATATCTGCAGCTAACCTTGGCCTCTGTCCCAAAAGTCCATTTATTCCCCCACGCAGTTCACACGCATTGGAGACCTTTCTTGATTTTGTTAACACATCGTTTAACTAATTGAAACAAGATATGAATAACCATAAACTCCATTGTCCTTCCAATTTGGACTCATCTGACTTCCAAGCCTTACAGTCACTACAATCTGATAGGAGTATAATCATCACACCCGCTGACAAGTGTGGTGCCATTGTGGTGATGGACAAGTCCAGTTATACGAAGGAGATTTATCGCCATCTCAATGACTCAACGGTTTATACCAAATTAGAGAGGGATCCCAAACCAGCCATTAGAGACCTGATACATGATATCTTAACAAATTTTTGCCACCGTAAAGTAATAGATACCAAGACAGTAGAGTTCTTAACTAAAACAAACCCCATGACTCCTGTGTTTTATACCTTGCCGAAGGTTCATAAAAATTTGGAAAATCCCCCAGGTCGTCCTATAGTGGCGTCCACGGACTCCATTTTGTCCCCATTATTTATCTTTATTGAGAAAATCCTCACACCCTTGATTAAAGATACACCCTCCTTCCTTTTGGACACAGGTGACTTTCTCAAAAAAAAAAAATGGAGAATTGGGTCCTCTACCTTAAGGGGCTATACTTGTTTCCTTTGACGTAAGGGACCTGTATACCTCAATTCCACATGATAGGGGCATACGTTGTGTAGATAACCTACTCACCCGAGCCGACATACATGTGGAAATTGTGGATTTGGTCTTACCATTACTCAATATTGTTCTGACAAGGAACTACTTTATGTTTGAAAACAATTTCTACCTACAAACAAGGGGTACCGCCATGGGATCTAGCATGGCACCTCCCTACGCCAACAGTTGCATGGCTGTTTTTGAGGAGGAAGTGGTTTACACTAATCCACTTTTTCAGACACACTGCTCTGTTATGAATGAGTCACCGGAGGAGGAAAAAACAAAAATACAAGCTAAGTCCAGAAAACCGGAGAGGTTGGTAGCTAGCGGATTGCAGACCCCTGATCTTATTCACAACAACTAACAGTAGCCGTGGGGTGTTCCTACGGTGGTCCTAGACACCTCGTTCACAGCCGGAGAACTAAATAAACCTAAAGAAAGAAAGGCGAAATCTAAACTGCCCCAGAGCAGACCCCAAAGCAATAGACAGCACCCAACATGTATTGACGGTGAAAACAGATGAAAACACAAACACAGACAGAAAGACAGGCTGAGCAAACGATGGGGCCCTCACTAACTAAATAGGACAGGAAAGAAAAGCAACTGTCTGCAATCACGCAAAAACCCTGCCAAAAATAATGTCCAACACGTCTGATAGAAAAGGCCCTGAAGTCACTAGACTTCAAAATCACTATATCAGCACTCAGGTATATTCTGAAAACAGAGCAAAGAGATCAACTGATCAGAGACAAAAATGGAGTTCAGCCAGTCCCAACCAGGGCTGGCTGAACACAAACACTAAGTAAAAAAGACAAAATCTCATGGAACAATAGCAGAGCAAAAACTTAGCTTTAGTAGAGAGGACTAAACTGGAGGCCAGAGCTCAGAGCAGAGAGGATCACCAGCAACCCAGCAGGGCATCGGCGGCTTTATATCCACTCCGAGATTCCGGATGTCCAATCACACTCCACCTGTTCAGATGATAGGTTTTTCCCATCCAAATCAAATTCACTACCTCCTTTCACCAGCAGAGGGAGTTCATCGGACATCAAAGGTGAAGGAGAAAATGAGCTCATAGCACTGCTCCATATGGAAAAGGTACATCGATGATGTATTTTGCATCTGGACAGGTCCTGTTGTGAGTTCATTTTCCCCTTCGTCACTGAGGTCTGGTGAACTCCCTATTCTGGTAAAGGAAAGTAATGAGCCTGATTATCAGGCACCTGAGCCTAATGAGGATGACTGGCTGAGTGGAGTCACGGACTGGATATAAGGCTGCCGAAGCCCTTCTGCCCTGCGGGTGATTTCTCTGTGGACTTCTAGGACACCAGTCTGATTCCTGCTCCTCTAAAGCTAAGTTTTCTGCTTTGCCTGTTAGCATTTGTGTTTGTTTTTGTTTTCCTTGCTTTTCTGGATTCTGCCATTCCCTGCTGGGGTGAGCTGAATCTCCTTTTGCCGGTTGCTCTGTCTTCAGAATATTCCTGAGTACTGACATAGCATTTTGAAGCCTAGCGTCTTCAGGGCCTTTTTCACTGTCAGTCTGTTGGCTCTTATTTTCATAGGGTTTTTCACGGATTGCAGACAGCAGCCTTCCTGTCCTTTCCTACCTAGTTAGCTTGGGGCCCCGTCTTTGCTCAGTCTATCTTTCTGTCTGTGTTAGTGTTTTCATCTTGCTTCACCGTCATATGTTGGGGGCTGCCTATTGCTTTGGGGTCTGCTCTGGGGCAGTTTAGATTTCCCCTTTCTTTCTTTAGGCCTATTTAATTCTCCGGCTGTGATCGAGGGGTCTAGGGCATCGTAGGAACCCCCCACGGCTACTGTTAGTTGTTGTGGATAGGATCAGGGGTCTGCAATCCGATAGCTGCCAACCTCTCTGGTTTTCTGGACTTAGCTAGCATTTCTGTTTTTGCCCCCTACGGTGACTCAATCATAACAGGGTCCCCAAGAGACCTTAACCACCTTATTTGATACTCTTAACACTACCTCGGCATGTCTTTCCTTCACTATTACCAGTAGCGTAAAATGTGTCAGCTTCCCGGACACGATGGTCATAAAAGATGACAAGGGTAAGCTTAGTACCGACCTGTATACCAAGACCACGGATCGTAACAGCCTTTTGCATTTTACCAGTTTACATCCACCTGCCATCAAAAGGCCATCCCCAAATCACACTTCAAAAGAGTACAAAGAATAGTCTCTGAGAAATGTGAATTACAGCTCAAACAGATGCAATTCAAGTTTGTAGAACGTGGTTACCCCCATACAATTTTAGCTGATGCATTAACCCCTTTCCTACAATGGGCGTAATATTCTGTCCATGTGACCTGGGACCTAATTCCCATGGACGGAATATTACGTCATAGCGATCAGCGGCGCCCACGTGGTGAACGCCGCTGATCGCGGCCGGGTGTCAATGTGTCGGGCGGTCACGGACCGCCCCCAACACGCTAACCCCTGGCACACCACGATCAAACACGATCGCGGTATACCGGGGGTTAAACGGAAGCATCGGCAGGGAGGTGGGCTCCCTCCGTGCTTCCCTGAGCCCCCCCACAGCAGCGCAATATGCAGCGCTGCTGCGGGGGGCTCCTTCCCTGCAGGTCCCCGGATCCAATATGGCGACGGGGACCTTCGGGGGCCTGCAAGGAGCTGGCTTCCTCATGCCTGCAAAGCGCAGGCAAGGAGGAAGCCTTCTGCACTGCCTGTGACAGATTGCTGATCTGTCACAGTGATCTGTGATGTGACAGATCAGCGATCCGTCACAGGACAGTGATGTCCCAGCTGGGACAATGTAATAAAGTTAAAAAAAAAAAAAAAAAAAAAGTGTAAAAATAATTTAAAAAAAAATCGCTAAATTAAAAAAAAAAATATATATTCCCTAATTCATTTTTTGGAAATAAAAAAAAAACAATATAAGTACACATATTTGGTATCACCGTGTCCGTAATGACCCGCCCTATAAAACTGTCCCATTAGTTAACCTCTTTAGCGAACCCCTTAAAAAATAAAAATAAAAAACGAAGCAAAAAATAGTGATTATCATACCGCCAAACAAAATGTGCAATAACGCGCGATCAAAAAGACGCATATAAATATCCATAGTACCGCTGAAACCGTCATCTTGTCCCGCAAAAAACGAGCCACCACACAGCATCATCAGTGAAAAAATAAAGTTATAGCTCGCAGAATAAAGCGATGCAAAAATAATTATTTTTTATATAAAATTGTTTTCATTGCATAGAAGCGCTAAAACATAAAAAAAGACATAAATTAGGTATCGCTGTAACCGTACTGACCCGAAGAATAAAACTGCTTTATAAATTTTACCACACGCGGAACGGTGTAAACGCACCCCCCAAAAGAAATTCATGAAACGCTGGTTTTTGTTCATTCTGCGTCCCAAAAATTGGAATAAAAAGCGATCAAAAGATGTCACGTGCCCGAAAATGATACCAGTAAAAACGTCAACTCGTCCCGCAAAAAATACGACTTCACATGACTCAGTGGGTCAAAATATGGAAAAATTATAGCTCTCAATATGTGGTGATCAAAAAACTATTTTTACAATAAAAAGCGTCTTTTAGCGTGTGACAGCTGCCAAACATAAAAACCTGCCATAAATAGTAAATCAAACCCCCCATTATCACCCCCTTAGTTAGGGAAAAATAATAAAATTTAAAAAATGTATTTCCATTTTCCCCATTAGGGTTAGGGCTAGGGTTAGGGCTGAGATTAGGGTTAGGGGTGTGTTGGGGTTAGGGTTGGAGTTAGAATTGGGGGGTTTCCACTGTTTGGGCACATCACATGCTCTCCAAACGCAACATGGCATCTGATCTCAATTCCAGCCAATTCTGCGTTGAAAAAGTCAAATGGTGCTCCTTCCCTTCCAAGCTCTGCCATGCGCCCAAACAGTGTTTTACCCCCATATATGGGGTATCCGCGTACTCAGGACAAATTGCAAAACAACTTTTGCTGTCCAATTTCTCCTGTTACCTTTAGGAAAATAAAAATTTGGGGGCAAAAATATAATTTTTGTGGAAAAAAATATGATTTTTTTTTATTTTCACGCCAGGGCGTTATAAACTTTTGTGAAACACTTGGGTGTTCAAAGTGTTCACCACACATCTATCTAAGTTCCTTAGGGGGTCTAGTTTCCAAAATGGTGTCATTTGTGGGGGTTTCCACTGTTTAGGTACATCAGGGGCTCTCCAAAGGCAACATAACACCCGCAGACCATTCCATCAAAGTCTGCATTCCAAAACGTCACTACTTCCCTTCCGAGCCCTGACATGTGCCCATACAGTAGTTTTCTCCCACATATGAGGTATCAGCGTACTCAGGACAAATTGGACAACAACTTTTGGGGTCCAATTTCTCCTGGTACCCTTGGGAAAATAAAATTGGGGACTAAATGATCATGTTTGTGGAAAAAATAAGATTTTTTTTATTTTCACGCCCGGGCATTATAAACTTCTGTGAAGCACTGGGGCTTCAAAGTGCTCACCACACATAAGATAAGATGGTGTCATTTGTGACGGGTTTCCGCTGTTTTGGTACATCAGGGGCTTTCCAAACGCGACATGGTGTCCGATCTCAATTCCAGCCAAAAACGTCAAATGGCGCTGCTTCCCTTCCGAGCTCTGCCATGCGCCCAAATAGTCGTTTACACCCACATATGGGGTATCAGCGTACCAGGAAAAATTGCACAATAACTTTTGGGGTCCTGTTACCCTTGGAAAAATAAGAATTGAGGGTGAAAAGATCATTTTTGTGGAAAAAATGATTTTTTTTAATTGTACAGCTGTACGTTATAAACTTCTGTGAAGCCCTTGGGGGTTCAAAGTTCTCACCACATATCTAGATAAGTTCCTTGGGGGGTCTAGTTTCCAAAATGGGGTCACTTGTGGGGTTTTTTCCCTGTTTAGATACATCAGGGGCTCTCCAAACGTGACATGGCATCCGATCTGAATTCCAGCCAATTTTGCATTGAAAAAATCAAACGGCGCTCCTTCCCTTCTGAGCTCTGCCATGCACGGAAACAGTGGTTCCCCCCCACATATCAGGTATCAGTGTACTAAGGACAAATTGCACGATAACTTTTGCAGTCCAATTTCTCCTGTTACCCTTGGTAAAATAAAAAAAATTGAACCTGAAGTGTTTTTTTTTTTGTGAAATAAAGTTAAATGTTCATTTTTTTTTTTTTTTAAATATTCAAAAAATTCCTGTGACGCACCTGAAGGGTTAATAAACTTCTTGAATGTGGTTTTGAGCACCTTAAGGGGTGTAGTTTTTAGAATGGTGTCACTTTTGGGTATTTTCTATCATATAGACCCCTCAAAGAGGCTTCAAATGTGATGTGGTCCGTTAAAATAAAATGGTGTTGTAAAAATGAGAACTCGCTGGTCAACTTTTAACCCTTATAACTTCCTAACAAAAAAAAATTTTGGTTCCAAAATTGTGCTGATGTAAAGTAAACATGTGGGAAATGTTACTTATTAAGTTTTTTGTGTGCTGTATCTCTGTGATTTAAGGGCATAAAAAGTTGAAAAATTGCGAAATTTAAAAATTTTCGCCAAATTTCCGTTTTTTTCACAAATAAACACAAGTTATTTGAATGAAATTTTACCACTAACATGAAGTACAATATGTCACGAGAAAACAATGTCAGAATCACCGAGCTCCATGGAAGCGTTTCAGAGTTATTATCTCATAAAGGGACAGTGGTCAGAATTGTAAAAATTGGCCCGGGAGTTAACGTGCAAACCACCCTTGGTAGTGAAGGGGTTAAACACACAAATGACACAGCGTACACAAGTGAAGGAGAGAGTACCTTTTGTTCACGCCTATCACCCATATGTGAATATTCTACACTAGACAATAAGAAAATATTGGGGTTTAAATATCTTCGGCTCATCCTGAAATCCCAGAGTTTCGTAACCCATTCCTTCTGTGTTACAAAATACCAAGCAATATACGTGATTCGCTTATTAGGGCCGACATAGGTCCCACTAAAAAGACTTCCATACAGAGATTTTTACAAACTCCAAAAACAGGCACTGACCCTTGTCTTCAGTGCCATCAGTGCAATAATGTACAGAAGGGTAATGCATTCTTCCATGCACACTCGGGCAAAAAATATCCCATCAATGATTTTGCAACTTGCGACACCAGCTATGTAGTTTATCTCATTAAATGCCCCTGCGGGCTCCTCTACGTAGGTGAAACAACTCAGGCCATCAAGGATAGGATAAGAAAGCACAAGTCCACAATCAGGTGCAAAAACCTACTGTACTTCTCCCCCTGCCCCATCATTTCCACGAGTTTGGACATAGTGTCTCACAATTAAAATTACTAGTCATAGAGAACGTTCCAGCCCCTAGACGTGGGGGTGACCACATCAGGATTTAAAAAAAAAACGCAAATTCTATTGGATCCATGAGTTGCAAACTTTAACCCCGAAGGGTCTAAACAGGAACTATGACCTATTGTCTATTATGTAAATGAATTCATGTTATCACGCAGTCGGACTGATGAAGGCCATGTAGGCCGAAACGTTTGCAGACTGCCTAAATAAAATGTATGTCTTTTTTGGACACTAAGTTGAGTGCCAAGTTATTTTCACCTCTTATGGTAAACTGTCTTTGTAATCGAAAAATACAGTAAAATATTTTTTAAAAATAAAGTATATAGTGTTAATCACTCTATTTTCCTCAAATGAAAATATGGAAAAGTAAAAAAAAAAAACCCTAATTGGTTTTGCTGTGTGCGTAATTGCCTGCAATGAATAAAATGAAAATGTATTTTTCCCATACTGTGAATGTCATATACAATACAAAAAATGGGGTCGGAGTTTGGCCACTATGGCTATGTACCTTTTGGGTGCAGAAATGTTTGAACAGTGACACAAGTTTTGACATTTTAGCTGTTTATCAAAATGTATTTAATATACAGTTCTTTAATCAATATGGGTTTAAAGTGCAAATTCTCATCTTTAATTTGAGGGTAATCACATCCTAATTGGAGTAAGGGTTTATAAAGTATGACTTTAAAGTGACCAAAATTAATTGGACATCTTAACTCAAAAGCTTTTTAACCTCTTTCCAACATCGTGCGTAATAATACGCTGATGTCAGACACCCTCCCTTTGATGTGGGCTCTGACTGTGAGCCCACATCTTTTCCTGCACATGTCCGCTGTTTTAAACAGCAGACATGTGCCACCAACAGCTGCGGGAGGAATCGTAATCTGCCCGCAGCTGTTAAATTCCGCTGTCATTTAACGGGTTAACACGCACTCCGGCAAGCGTGCTGGTAATCCCGCCCATCAGGGCCTGTGTCACATGACCGCGGGTTGCCAATAGGTTGGCATGAAACCAGGGGTTTCCAGCAGACCTCTATGGTGGTTGGCACTCATAGCAAGTCAGCAGTTGTGCTACATACAGGCAATCTGATGATCGCCTGTATGTAGCAGATGTGATCGGGTTATGGCAGCTTTTAGTCTGGAGACTATTGAAACATGCCAAAAGTAAAAAAAAAAAAAAAAAATAATTTTTTAAAAATATAAAAGTTCAAATCACCCCCCTTTTTGCCCCATTCAAAATAAAGCAATAAAAAAATCAAATATACACATATTTGGTTTCACCGCATTCAGAATCGCCTGATCTATCAAAAGACATAAGAATTAACCCGATCACTAAACGGTGTAACAAGAGAAAGTCAAAATGGCAGAATTGTTTTTTTGGTCGCTACAACATTGCATTAAAAAGCAATAACGGGCGTTCAAAAGATCATATCTGCACCAAAATGGTATCTTTAACCCCTTAACGTCCACCGATACACCTTTTAACAGCTGCATTTAAGGGTACTTATTCCTCAGCATTGCTTTTTAACAGAGGCTGAAAAATAAGTGTTAGCGCCACCCTCAGTATCAGAAATTCTCTGGGGTATTGGCTACCAGGGGTAGCTGGGACACCGAAGAACCAGGGTTGTGGAGTCTTAGTCGGAGCCCATTTTGATGGAGTCAGTATAAAATGGACCAGACTCCGACTCCTAAAATATATAATAAATTGGGTACAGTAGTTCAATGCAGTTTGCGGGGAGTGTTTTTTTTTTTTTTCATAAGAATTTGGGGACATTATGAAATGTCCTATAGATGTCTGTCCTATTCCTGATCTAAGGTGTAGACTTTTAGCTGAGATGAATCCGTGCTCCAGTTTATGTTCATTATAAGTAGTGAAGCTCCTCCTCTACAGATAAGGGGAAAATAAACACACAGGGAAGGAAAGCCTACATCCATCTCAGAACTTCTGGAGTGAACAGGAAAGCATTATTAAGTTAAGTACTTCTTAAAGCATATCTAAGCTTTCATTAAATTGTGCATAAATCAATAGTCCGGTATATGTTGTCTTTGTATGCTTGATGTTTAAGTTTGTTTTTCCTCTTAGCTACTGTTTGGAGAAAGTAGCTGCTCTAATGACTTATATACACCATACATAGAATATAAGTAACAGGATCGATGAGGACATATATCTTTTTGTGTGTGTTCTGAAATATGATTCAGCACAAACATGCTCCCTCCCTCCTCCCCTCTTCATAGACTGTGAAGAAATATGATGTGAAGCATTTAGTGAGTTGTACTCTGAGACAAGCTTGACATTGAAAGTTCAGAGTAAAACTATCTAATAACATATTTTACAAACTTTATACTTATCTGTCCTATTGATTTATGCAAAGATTGTTTTATTTCTATCCTAAATTATACAGTGCATGATCCCCTATTCTTGCAAGAATTACAATATACCTTATTTTTTTACAGGACAAAATTATTTTGAGAGCAAATTTACATAATTAAGCAAATATTTGAGAAGCATCTTTTGAAGTATGCTATATTTGAGCATTTCACAGTGACTCAAGATAAAAAAATAATTTTGTGTATAAGTGACCCAGATGAAAACAAATGCTGTGATGCAAAAATCCATGCATAGTCAGGCAGTGGTAAAAATGCTCCTTCAAGAGCTTCCAATTTAAAAAGACATTTACAGCGCTGCCACCCAGAAGTTTACAAAGCTGTGATTAAAATGACCACAGAGGCACCAAGAAACCAGAGACCAGCACTTCCGGCCAGCCAAAGGAGGAGGAAAGAGCATCTCAAACATCAGTTACAAGATATTTTGTAAGTGACAGTTACTGTAACAATGACAGCAGATGTTTTGTAAGACAGCTCATCGAGCTTGTTGTGAAGGACGGTGTACCATTATCATTATTTGCATGACCAGCTTTTACAACTCTTAATGGAGAAATGACCTGCAAACTTGGTGTGTCTCTGGAAAGAGAAAGTGATTTGAAGAAGCCCTTAGCCAAAAGGAAGATCTTAAAAAGACTCGAGACTAGTGATGAAAGAGTAAACTCGTTGGTCAGGTGGTCTCCAAGTATTGTAGCGTGCTCGGAGATTTAGTTTTTGTTGATGCAGCTGCATGATTTGTGGCTGCTGGACAGGCTGAATACATGTGTGCCTGTTTGTTAGGAAATTCCCACGTGTATTCAGGCTGTTCAGCAGCCGTAAATCATGCAGCTGAGGCGATGAAAACAACATCTCCGAGCACGCCGAAATACTCAGAGATCACTCGAGCATGCTTGGGGAAACCCAAGCAACGAGTATACTCGCTCATCACTACTCGAGACGCTTTGTGTTTCTTAAAATGGATGCCTGCACACGTTAGTGAACTATTTTGCTGTAGACATTCGATATGTTTGTGACAACAAAAAAATTGTTAAGACGCTGGCAGTAAAAGATGCTAAACCACATCACAGCAGCCAGTTTCTCCAGACCTTAGTGAAAAAAGTTCTGCAAGATTATGAACTCGCTAAAGAACAGGTTCTTGCTGTTGTAACTGATAATGCTTCAAACATAAGTACAATTAAACTGAATGAGAATAATGAAGGTGAACAGCATCTAGAAGAACATTTCACATTCAGTATGTTGGAGATGGAAGGCCACAGTTCTTTTCCCACAACGGAATGGAGGAACAAACAGATATTACTTCAGAAGAACCGCAAAATGATTCTTTACAATTAGATGATCTTGTTGAAGCAGCTTCACACCTCTTTCCTATTCATCACATGCACTGTGTTGTGCAAACTCTGCAGCTGGCAATAAGACAAGGTCTGGAAGAGGGATATGCTGGAACTCTGGTTAACAAAGTGAGGAAATTGGCTATTTCTGCCAGACCCCCTAAAATTGATTCGATCTTGAAGAGACGTGCTGGAAAAGAGGCAATTGTGGATCAAGCCACTTGGTGGGGCAGCACCTATTTAATGATTGAGCGATTGCTCGAGCTGAAATCCTTCCTTGTAGATATGGCCAACCCTCAAGTAACACTACAAGAAAGCCAATGGACACAGGTGGCTGAGTTGACAGAATTTCTTCACCCATTTAGAGTGACTATAAAGTTACAAGCTGAGGATTTAACTCCTGGCATGTTTATAAAGGAGTGGAAGAACTTGTTGTTTTGCCTGTCCCAAAGAGGAGGTTTAATCGCAGAATGCATTGCTGTTTCAATGAAATGGAGAGACATACTGTTATTAGAAAATAAAATTCTTCTGGCAGCTGTTTGTGGACCCGAGTCATCGTATTTGCTGGATGATCAGCTTACTAAAGGAAATGAAGCTCTGACGTAGCAGTTAGGATGAGTGGGCTATAGGACGGCTAAGAGTAAGAGGACTCGGGTCCGGCCAGTGCTGCTGCTGCCGTTTCTTTATCCTCATCAGATGACGAGTTTGATTTTGAAAAGTATTTGGACGATATGGAGCAGGCAAAGCGTTGCCTCAGGGGATAAAGATTCCACTCCCATAGAAAACAGATTGACCATATTTCAGCAAAATTTTTCACTTGCTCTCAAAGAAGTAGAAGAGTTCAATCGTTCATCAAAACTGACTGTGCAAGAGGCAATTCCTTTATACCCTGAAGTTGTTAGAGATGTTGCCTATGAGGTTACTGCTTTGCCACCAACCCAAGTTAGTGCAGAGATGTTGTTCTCTAGCCTTAAAATAGTCAGATTTAAGGTCAACCATGAAGGAGGATCTGATGGAGGCGATACTATTTCTCATAACAAATTCATAGACTGCACAAATGTTATTCAGTACTTTTTTGTTGAAAACTGTTTTTTTTCCACTTACTGCATAATTGTAAATATGCAAAATGTTTTTGTTCTAAAGTTGTATTCCAATAAATATATTTTATTTGTTCTATCTAAAGGGCTTGATTATTGTATCATGATTAAAAATCTGATATTACCATTTTACTACAGTAAATTTATCACTTAAACTTGAGCCATGTATGAGGGAGTCGGTGTCATGGAAATTAAGGAGTTGGAGGTTTGGCTTACCGCCTCCACAATCCTGCGGAAAACATGATTCGGCGCAGTTTTTACCAACTCCAGTGGTGCGATCACCGTTATTCACGGAATAACGGCTACCACAAAAAAAAAAAAAAACTAGTCCGAGTTCCCATTTAATTTTTCTCTCCTCTGATGTGATCTAGCACCCCAGTTCTTATAAGATACTTGGAATCTCCTGATCCCCCGGTCCTGTCCCCCCGCGTCGTCTTCTGGGAAGTAAACGGCAGGCGCATGCGCAGTGCGGCTGCCGAGATCTGCCGGCGGCACTTAGCAGCAATAGGAAATTTTTCCTATTTGTTGATTTTGATCACTGTGATAGATCCTATCACAGTGATCGAAATAAAAAAAAAAGGTAAATCCAGCTCCCCTTTATCACCCCCTAGTTAGGTAACAATAAATTAAAAAAAAAAGTATTTCCATTTTTCCGTTAGTGGTGGGGCTGGTGTTTTTGGGCTAGGGTTATTGTTGGCTAGAGTTAGGCTTGTGGCTAGGGTTAGTGTTGGGGCTAGGGTTACAGTTGACCTAGGGTTGGGGCTAGAGTTGGGGCTATGGGTATTGTTGGAGCCAGGGTTAGAGTTGACCTAGGGTAAGACACCCGGTCTGATGGGCTGCCTGTGGAGGTATATAAACAGTACTCAAATATAATGCTTCCACAGCTGCTGAAGGTGTTTGAAGCAGCTAGGGAAGATGGGCACTTGCCCCGGTCCTTGAATGAAGCAATCATAGTGGTGATCCCCAAGGCTGATAAGGATCCTTGTCTTCCAGAGTCATACCGACCTATCTCCCTTTTAAATGTTGGTCAAGATTTTGGCAAAGATTCTGGCGATGCGGCTGTCTAGAGTAATATCTACTATTATTCATCCAGATCAAACTGGTTTTATGCTGGAGAAATTGACTGCAATTAATATCCGTCAGTTGTATTTAAATCTACAGATGCCATCAAATGGAAAGGAACCTAGAGCAGTTGCATCTTTGGATGCTGCCAAAGCATTTGACAGCGTCGAATGGCCATATCTTTGGGCTATATTAGCCAAGATGCGTTTCCGTAAAAATTTTATTGCCTGGATACAGCTGCTGTATTCAAATCCAGAGGCCAAAATTAGAGTAAATGGGGATATTTCAAATACAATAAACTTACGCAGTGGGACCAGACAGGGTTGCCCCCTGTCACCCCTACTGTTTGCTCTGGCAATTGTGCCCTTCGCAGTAGTGATTCGAGCGACACCTGAAATTAAAGGGTTTGAATGAGTCTTTGCAAGAAAAAATAGCGTTGTATGCTGATGATATGCTTTTGTTTTTGGGAGATTGTCCATCTTCTTTGAGGGTGGCAATTGAGGTCTTTGGATCCTTCGCAGCGATCTCTGGTCTACGTATTAACTGGGAGAAATCTTCACTTATACCGGTGGGAGAGGCCCCCGAGAACTCCTTGGGATCGGCCGGACGCTTAAATGTAGTCAAAGAGTTTAAATATCCATATTGGAAATAATATACAAGATTTTGAGCGTTTAAACACTACCCCGCTACTTGCTAAATTTCAGGAAAAAGTAAAGGACTGGTGCAGGCTGCCACTGAGTATGGTGGGAAGGGCAAACCTAGTAAAAATGGTTCTCATGCCACAAGCTTTGTATGTCCTCCATAGTGCGCCCAATTGGATTTCTGGTCGAGTCTTTTATCAGATAAATAGAATATTTAGAGAGCTTATCTGGAAGAAGAGTGTTCTTAGAATTCGGTTGGAGGTTTTGCGTAGATATAAAGAACTGGGGGTCTGAGCGGTTCCTGACCCGTTTCTGTATTATCTTGTAGCGCGGTTGCAGCATTCTAGAGGACGGGGGAGGAGGATTCTATCATGCGAAGTTCCTCGGGGTGTATGCTTACATGTGTAGTTGGAAAGGACTTACTGGTTCAGTCGCTAGACTCGGGGCGTCAGGGTCAAGCTATCAATAGTCTGATAATGAAGTGCATGGACAAGGTATGGAACATGGCCAAAGAAATATTGGGTATACAGGGAGTCACGGGGCATTCTCTGATCTGGAGAAACTTGACATGTACAGAGCTAAATAAATTAGAGGGTTTTGAGCTATGGGAGAGGAGAGGGATTAAACTAATATCACAGCTTTATTCGGAAGGAGAGTTTGGACCTTTTGAGGATCTTAAACAGACATTTTCCATTCCTAATGCAAGATTTTTTCAACATCTCCAACTGACATGCTTGTGAAACACAACAGCGACTCATTCCATTAGGTAACCCAGCCAAAACTCCGCTGTTGGATAGAGTAGTGAGGGGAGGAGGACCAAGAGGTATTATATCCATGATATATGCAACAATGTTGGAAAAGAGTGGCAAGCTTGGAGGCATTGAAGAATAAGTGGCAAGTTAATGTAGGTGATTTAATAGATGATGAATGGGAAGATGCATTGCAAGAAGTCACAAAAGTCTCGGTTGGCTAGTTTCACACTTGCGGCATTTTGCGCAGCGTATCGAGCGCACATGAAACGCATGTAAAAAGCGCATGTAAATGCTGCGTTTTTTTGTAGCATTGTGCGCATAACGACAAAAAATCGCAGTGTTTTTATGCGTTTGTAAGCGTTTTTCATGTGTTTGCAATTTTTATGCGCAATAAACAGGAGAAAAAATCCTTGAAAAATTCTTGCAACACACTCCACCAATGGGACACCAGTGGGCGTGTCTTATGGAAATTCTTTATATAGCCCCTGTTTACAGCTGAATTCTTCACATTTGCTTGCATTTGACTTGAGAAACATGGATCTGCGCTGGAAGAGTTTTGACTTTGACTTGGATCTGGACATGAGGATGGCTCAGGCTTATGCCGCTGCTTGCCATGAACAGAGGGAGAGAGAGGGGCAGCGAAGACGGCAGCAGCGGCGTTTGTGAATACATCCCATTATTGAACTCCGGGAGAGCCGTGGAGTGTACCACACCCTCTACAGCGAGCTCCAGGCAAACCCGGAGAAATTTACGGATTATACCCGTACCCGAGAAACCTTTAACTATTTGCTTGGTCGGGTACAAGAAGTCATCCGGAGACAGGACACGCAGCTACGGCGTGCGATTACTCCTGAGGAACGGCTCCTGGTCACATTAAGGTACGTAGTTTTGCTAAACCAATGCCTGGTGATTTTTCTTGGTTGTGACATGTACTCTTCCAAATCTGGCAGAATTATAGTTTTGCCAAGTAGTTCACAAAAGGCTGCGGTAATTTTTTGATGGCATGTATTGAACCAAAGGCTGCAGATATCTAATTGTTTTTTCTTTTTTTAATTTAACGTGTGTAAAAAAAAAAAAAACCCTATACACAAATATTAATTTTTTTTTTTTTCTTTGTCACAGATTCCTGGCTACTGGAGAGACCCTCTCGTCACAGCACTTCCAGTACCGGATTGGAATCTCCACGTTGTCTGGAATTGCAGCGGACACCTGCCGGGCTTTGTGGAAAGTTCTTTGTCCCAAATTCATGTCCCTGCCAACCGCAGAAAAGTGGTTGGAAATTGCTGAAACATTCTGGACTGTCTGCAATTTCCCTAACTGTTTGGGAGCGGTGGATGGGAAACACATTCGGATTATCAAGCCCATAAGAACAGGCTCCGAGTACTACAACTACAAAAGTACTTTTCTACTGTACTGATGGCCATTGGCAGGAGGTTGTATGGCAGCAACTTCAATTTCCCCATGCCATGGCCTCTTCCCAACACCGAAGGTCCACCACAGCCATTTGTAATGGTTGGTGATGAAGCATTCCAGATGTGCCAAAACCTGCTCAAACCCTACTCCAGCCGTGACTCGGACCTCAACTAAAGAATTTTTAATTACAGGCTCACCAGGGCCAGGAGAACAGTAGAGTGTGCATTTGGTATACTTGTATCTAGATGGTGCATTCTTGGCACAGCTATTAATCTGAAACTGGAAACAGTGGATGAGGTGGTCAAGACCTGTGTTCTACATAATTTTGTAATTTCTCGAGAGCACCCGAACTTAGATCTTGATGATGTTGCTTCAAACCCATTGCCTGAATTCACTCAGCACCCTCTCAGGTCATCCGTTGAAGTTGGCCAAATGAGGGACCAATTTGCAGCCTACTTCAACTCAGATGTAGGACGGGTGGAATGGCAAGAGCAAATGGTGTAAAAAAAATTTTCTTGGTGTTATGCTAATAAAAAATAAAAACCTTTTTGTTACCTGTTGTTGGTATGTTAATAAAAAAAACCTGTTTTGATACCTGTACTGAGTGCATTCTCTGTTTTTACACTCCCAAAACCATTAGTAAGTAGCCAGGTGTATCAGTGAATTTATGATGCTGTGTTTTGTGCATCATGAATTCACTAATACTCCTGAGTAGGTAACTCTCTACATTTGTGTAATATTGCACAGACTGAATCAAGCAAGGTCCACCAACAGATCATGTTGTAATGAAATCCATAGCAAGAGCCAAAAAAAAGGATTCCATACAAGATGATTTGTTGGTGGCCCTTGAGGACTGGAGTTGGGGAACCCTGCTGGATCCATTCTGTGCAATATTACAAGAATGTAGATACTGCTGTGGAAAAGACAAATCATGTAGATTGGTTTGGTTTTTTGGCCAACACATATCTATATGACTTGTCTTTTCCACAGCAGTGTCTACAGTCTCTACATTCTTGTAATATTGCACAGAGTGGATCCAGCAGGGTTCCTCAACTACAGTCCTCAAGGTCCACCAACAGATCATGTTGTAATGAAATCCATAGCAAGAGCCAAAAAAAAGAGGATTCCATACAACATGATCTGTTGGTGGCCCTTGAGAACTGAAGGTGGGGAATCCTGCTGGATCCACTCTGTGCAATATTACAAGAATGTAGAGACTGCTGTGGAAAAATCAAGTGGTTTCGTTGACAACACATATCTCCAAGACTGACACAAGAAACATGTCTCAGTAATGGAGATATCTGGTGGCAAAAACACTAAGTGTACGACGCAGTGTGTGTAGTTGGCGATTGATAAATCCAAAGGGAGTTCGTAGCTATATTCCGCTCTGCCGCTTTAGACAAATTCCAGGAGAATGCTGTATGATTGCAGTGGTTTTATTCTACGCGTTTCAGGGGTCTCATGCCCCCTTCATCAGGAAATACCACAAAATACATACAGGTATCACAGACATAAATAGGTTTGAAACGACTCTGGATTTCAAAAAAATGAGCGCCAACAAGTCAGATGATGCAGTGCCAAAGTTCAATGACACCACATGGTTAACAGTTCACCTAGGATATATTACAAAAGTATGCGTATTTTAGAAGATTTTTTGATTAAATTTACATTTCCAAAAGAGATAATAAAGTCAAATTTATGATTTTAACATGGGAAAAAAAGAAAAACTGAAAGAAAAAAGAAAGAACCGAACATCTGCTCAGGTGGACACGAACCTGCAAAAAAAAGGGGGGGGGGGTTATTCCAGTTCAGAGGTGGATGCCTTACAAGAGGACTACCGTATGGAAGCAGCAAGCTACTTTTTCTCAAGGAAAGCATTGCAATCTTTATAAAAAAAAAGGGGAGAAAATAAAAGCATAATTTTAATTCTTTACCAATAAAAAATATAATATAATTTTAGTTAAATGCTGAAAAATTAAATATGAAGTTATTTTTAAGTATAAAAAAAGGAAAATGGGTTTAAAAGATGCTAGATTCAGCAACACACTAGAAACTGTACAGCAGCAGCTCAGAATGAGAACGCAGGACAAGCCGACAAAATAGATTCATTGCTTCATTGATTCAAGGATCGTGGGCAAATTTTATATTTAGCATGAGGCACATAAAAAAGGGTTAATATATCAGTGACAGCAACACACAGGAAGCTGTACAGGAGCCAACTACTGCTCAAAGTAAAAGCGCAGGACAAACCGGCAAAGTGAATGAGTGGCAATCATACAGCATTCTCCTGGAATTTGTCTAAAGCGGCAGCGCGGAATATAGCTACGAACTCCCTTTGGATTTATCATTTCTTCTGGTCACTGAAGACCTGTGGATCTGCAGCAGCCGCTACTTACACGCCTTTATCTCATCCTAATCAGGTGAGCATATTTCAAGATATACTGTCCTTTGTAACGTGGATAAGACCCTATTGCGCTTCTTGTCTCCTCCCCCCCCCCTTTTTTTTTTGCAATAGTTGGCGATTGACACAGTAACCAAACCAATTGCACATTTATTTTTTAACAAAAAGTAAAATAAAAAAACAATTTTTATTAGGAATGACGTTTGGGGGAAGATTGGGATACTTTGGGTGTATGGAGAGGCGAGGAACAACTGAAGGTTGAGGAAGGGGTTCTAGGAGAAGAGGCGATGAAAGTACTGGGGGAAGGGAGCTCTGGAATGGACATGGAGGCAGGTTGAGACACATTAGGAGGAGAGGGTGGATGGACAAGCAAAAGTTTTCTTTTTTTCTTTTGTTTTTTTTTGGCGCAGGTGTATTCTGCCTGGACCAACTTGCACCCTGTGACCGCCTTACTTTGCTCGACCGCTTGATGATGGTGGACTGTGGCGTTGCCCTATAAAATAGCGAATGGGGATCACCCCTTTGCTGCTCTGTGGTGGCGGTGCTGCTAGAAGTGGCAGTGGCGGTGCTCCTACAAGGGGACAAAGTTTGGTCGGTGCTCGAAGAAGTTGTCGTGTCGGTGCTCCTAGAAGGAGGCTGCCTGTCTGTGATCTCAGCAGAAGTTCTTGGGGGACTCCGAGGAGAAGACTTGGTGGCGGTGCTCCTTTGCTGAGGAGTGCTGGCGGTGCTCCTTTGCTGAGGAGTGCTGGCGGTGCTCCTTTGCTGAGGAGTGCTGGCGGTGCTCCTTTGCTGAGGAGTGCTGGCGGTGCTCCTTTGCTGAGGAGTGCTGGCGGTGCTCCTTTGCTGAGGAGTGCTGGCGGTGCTCCTTTGCTGAGGAGTGCTGGCGGTGCTCCTTTGCTGAGGAGTGCTGGCGGTGCTCCTTTGCTGAGGAGTGCTGGCGGTGCTCCTTTGCTGAGGAGTGCTGGCGGTGCTCCTTTGCTGAGGAGTGCTGGCGGTGCTCCTTTGCTGAGGAGTGCTGGCGGTGCTCCTTTGCTGAGGAGTGCTGGCGGTGCTCCTTTGCTGAGGAGTGCTGGCGGTGCTCCTTTGCTGAGGAGTGCTGGCGGTGCTCCTTTGCTGAGGAGTGCTGGCGGTGCTCCTTTGCTGAGGAGTGCTGGCGGTGCTCCTTTGCTGAGGAGTGCTGGCGGTGCTCCTTTGCTGAGGAGTGCTGGCGGTGCTCCTTTGCTGAGGAGTGCTGGCGGTGCTCCTTTGCTGAGGAGTGCTGGCGGTGCTCCTTTGCTGAGGAGTGCTGGCGGTGCTCCTTTGCTGAGGAGTGCTGGCGGTGCTCCTTTGCTGAGGAGTGCTGGCGGTGCTCCTTTGCTGAGGAGTGCTGGCGGTGCTCCTTTGCTGAGGAGTGCTGGCGGTGCTCCTTTGCTGAGGAGTGCTGGCGGTGCTCCTTTGCTGAGGAGTGCTGGCGGTGCTCCTTTGCTGAGGAGTGCTGGCGGTGCTCCTTTGCTGAGGAGTGCTGGCGGTGCTCCTTTGCTGAGGAGTGCTGGCGGTGCTCCTTTGCTGAGGAGTGCTGGCGGTGCTCCTTTGCTGAGGAGTGCTGGCGGTGCTCCTTTGCTGAGGAGTGCTGGCGGTGCTCCTTTGCTGAGGAGTGCTGGCGGTGCTCCTTTGCTGAGGAGTGCTGGCGGTGCTCCTTTGCTGAGGAGTGCTGGCGGTGCTCCTTTGCTGAGGAGTGCTGGCGGTGCTCCTTTGCTGAGGAGTGCTGGCGGTGCTCCTTTGCTGAGGAGTGCTGGCGGTGCTCCTTTGCTGAGGAGTGCTGGCGGTGCTCCTTTGCTGAGGAGTGCTGGCGGTGCTCCTTTGCTGAGGAGTGCTGGCGGTGCTCCTTTCATGTTGACTGGTGGTGTCGGTGGCCCAAGCAGGTTCTGTGTTGGTTTGGCTCCAAGCTGCTGGTGCTGTGGCGGTGGTGGTGCTCCATACAGGAGCAGCCCTTGCCATAGTGGTGGTGGCGGAGGAGGGTCCAGCAGCACTCAGACTTGAGGTGGTGTACTGGTGTCCGGCTTCGCTGGGAATGCAGGTGGCCGTGCAGTGGTATGCAGCAGAAGTCGTTAGGGATGTGTAGCGAGTCAGCGGTGGAACTGTTGGAAATGACACCACTGACTGCTGAACATACCGATTCTGCTGCATAGCCTGCAAGTAAGCAGTGTTGCAGGCCTGTAACACACTCAGCTGTTGCTCAGGACTAAGGTGTTCCGCCATGCCCTGTTCAATTTTACTGAAAAAAATGGTGCGCCGGTCTGTTGAGGTCGACCTCCAGACGGTCAAGGCGCTGGTCAATAGAGTGGAAGCGGTGTTCCATGTGGTTAAAACCACGTTCCATCAGGGAAAAACCGCTTTCCATTCTGGTGGACAGCGCCTTGAGGCTGCCCTTAACGGCCTTGCTCAAGAGCATGAACTCGGGCATGACAGGCCTGTCCGAGGCCCTCTGCCGCTGGCGGGTAGTGCCCGCATAACCAGTGACAGAGACCTGGGACAGGGGAACACCTGACATACCAGCTTCCTGGTCTCCAGTTGTCTGTTGCTGACCTGCAAGATGCTTCCTGGCTGTCGGATGGCTGGGACGGGTCCGAGGTCGATCGATGAAGAACCGCTCCCGGGACAGGTTGCAGGGTGCTGCTCCAAGAGCTGTGGAAAGAAAGGGAAAACATGAGTATCATGCATTTACAAGAAGCATCACCTGTGGAATTGAAAAACATATAGTAATAACAAACCAAAAAAAAAAAAAAACTTGCGCTCTGTGGCAAGGACGGGTCTCAGGAAAGCCAACTCTCAATAATAGCGGTACTACTTTCTTCTGCGCCTTGCCGCTGAACCACTCCGAACCTGTCCCTCAGCACGAACATCAGTGTTGAAGCGCTCCTTCATCGAGCGCCAACGTGTGTGGATTTTGTTCACTGTTGGGGGGGGAAAAATAACCTTAGACAATGCACTTAAGGCAACTTAATTATCAGCACACACACCTGATAGAACTTTGCAAACAGTCAATGCTGCAGCACAAATAAATTCTAGACACAATGCAGTCACTGTTGATCCTGAGGACACTGTTATGTTTCCTGCTAGAATATATGTAGCAGCCAAAACAACAGTATCATCTGGAGCAAGAGTGAAAACAGGATCAAGACAGCAGTTGACAAAGCAATCACTGGTTTTCCGCAAGGCATTTGTGTGTTTGATGCAAGAATATATCTTGCCACAAACACACCTGTACCATCAGGACCAAAAATAAAACCAGATTCAAGACTGCAGTTCAATACACAAAGCAATCACTGTTTTTCCACACGACATTGGTGTGTTTGATGCAAGAATATATCTTGCCACAAACACACCTGTACCATCAGGACCAGAAACCAATGCAGCAGTTGAATACAAATACAAAAATCAATCACTGTTTTCCACAAGGCATTGGTGTGTTTAATGCAAGAATATATCTTGCAAAAAACACACCAGCACCATCAGGACCAGAAACCAATGCAGCAGTTGAATACAAAAATCAATCACTGTTTTCCACAAGGCATTGGTGTGTTTAATGCAAGAATATATCTTGCAAAAAAACACACCAGCACCATCAGGACCAGAAACCAATGCAGCAGTTGAATACAAAAATCAATCACTTTTTTCCACAAGGCATTGATGTGTTTAATGCAAGAGTATATCTTGCAAAAAACACACCAGCACCATCTGGACCAAAAATCAATGCAGTATCACAGAGCATCTTTATACTTACTGAACGCCCTTTTTGAACTTGGAAAGGCGCTGTCCCAGCCATCCATTCATCGCTGCGGCCACCTCATTCCAGAGCTGCCGGGTCACCACTGTGTCTTTATACTGCTGGTCACGGCTGTTCCACAACGGGATACGCTCCTTAACAAGGCGGATTAGGTACTCGTTGTCTATGTACACTACTTCTTCATCATCCCGTTGTGGAACCTAGAAAAAAATATATTAGAATGTTTGGAATTTTGGAGAATGAAAAAGATACAAAAAGAAACCGAGAAGAAGCTAGATAAAGATGAAAATAAAGACAGAAAAAAACAAATCAAAAAACCCCATTACATACTAACATTGCGTCTCCTCGCCACGACTTGACTACGCTGCTCCCGCTCAGACTGCTCCTTCTCAGACCGCTCCCGCACTTCATCTTCACTGCCCGTGTCTGATGTCTGTAAAGAAAAAAAAAATTAAAACACATTTCTAGAGGCAGCTGTACTTACCCAAATGCAGCAACATCCTTACCTCACGATCAGCTTGGGCCAGTTCTTGCCGAGGTGGCGAATAGACCGATCCAGAAGAAGACATGCTGAAATGTAAACAAAAAATAAATTAGTTCATTATAAAATTGTACTGGACACACAGACATTATGTTGAAGAATACTCATATTTTGGCTCCTGAAGCTTGAATCCACAGTTGGAAGGCTCTTGTCTGGTCTCTGCAAGGCTGTCTGTAGAGTAATTGTCTGACCCTGAAGACACCTCCTTTTATCCACACTCCTCCCTAACAATGTTGCTTGTTTAGGGGGAGGTGAAGACAAGTGTCTAGACATTGTTTACTCAAATCGCGTGCACGCACAAGGCGCTGACGTGCGCACAGCCAAGCGCACGTCAGCGACCACATAGACTGTAATGCTATTTTTGGGCGCAAACATGCGCGCGCGACTTTTTTAATGATGTAGGCGGAACAAAAATGCAACATGTAGCGTACGGCGCGTCTGGGCACACACCTGTAAAATGCGCAGCGCACACTAAACGCTGATGAGCGCGTACAATGGCAAGACCCTGCGACCACCATGTTAAAGATAGGGGAACATTGCGCGTGCGCCCGATAGCGCACGATGCGCTGCACTATAAAACGCTAGTGTGAAACCAGCCTTAGCGAGGCGCAGAGAGTGTCACATCTTTATTTGCTTCATCGAGTTTATTGAACTCCTGTACGGCTGTTAAAAATGGGATATGCTAGAGAGGCTGATTGTTGGAAGTGTGGAATGCCCAATGCGGATCTGATTATTATTATTATTATTATTATTTATTGTTATAGCGCCATTTATTCCATGGCGCTTTACATGTGAGGGGGGTATACATAAAAACAAGTACAATAATCTTAAACAATACAAGTCATAACTGGTACAGGAGGAGAGAGGACCCTGCCCGCGAGGGCTCACAATCTTCAAGGGATGGGTGATAATACAGTAGGCGAGGGTAGAGCTGGTCGTGCAGCGGTTTGGTCGATCGGTGGTTACTGCAGGTTATAGGCTTGTCGGAAGAGGTGGGTCTTCAGGCTCTTTTTGAAGGTTTCGATGGTAGGTGAGAGTCTGATATGTTGTGGTAGAGAGTTCCAGAGTAGGGGTGATGCGCGAGAGAAATCTTGTATGCGATTGTGGGAAGAGGAGATAAGAGGGGAGTAGAGAAGGAGATCTTGTGAGGATCGGAGGTTGCGTGCAGGAAAGTACCGGGAGACGAGGTCACAGATGTATGGAGGAGACAAGTTGTGGATGGCTTTGTATGTCATGGTTAGGGTTTTGTAATGGAGTCTCTGGGCAATTGGGAGCCAGTGAAGGGATTGACAGAGGGGAGAAGCTGGGGAATAGCGGGGGGACAGGTGGATTAGTCAGGCAGCAGAGTTTAGAATAGATTGGAGGGGTGCGAGAGTGTTTGAGGGGAGGCCGCAGAGCATGAGGTTGCAGTAGTCAAGGCGAGAGATGATGAGGGCATGGACTAGGGTTTTTGCAGATTCTTGGGTGAGGAATGAACGGATGCGTGAAATATTTTTGAGTTGAAGTCGGCAGGAAGTGGAAAGGGTTTGGATATGTGGTTTGAAGGAGAGATCAGCATCAAGGATTACTCCGAGGCAGCGAGCTTGTGGGACTGGGGAGAGTGGGCAGTCATTTACTGTAATTGATAGGTTCGTAGGGGGGGTCACGTGAGATGGGGGAAAGATGATGAATTCTGTTTTGTCCATGTTGAGTTTCAGATATCTAGTGGAGAAGAAGGATGAAATAGTGGACAGACATTGAGGGATTCTGGTTAGTAGGGAGGTGATATCTGGTCGTTTATTGAACTCCTGTACGGCTGTTAAAAATGGGATATGCTAGAGAGGCTGATTGTTGGAAGTGTGGAATGCCCAATGCGGATCTGATACACATGACCTGGAACTGTCCCCAGTTACGTAGGTTTTGGGGGGATGTGACTGATTTACGTAATACTGTCTATCAATGTCAAATGGTACTAGACCCCAAAATGGCTCTCCTGGGTCGGGTGGAGAATTTGTCGCTCTCGGAGGGACACCAGCTGGCAGTCTGACGAATGTTATATCAGGCTCGTAAGAGTGGCGGCTCACTGGAAGGGATCTTCTGTACCCACAATCACGGAAGTTACTGATGCAGTTAATAATAATATAGATATGGAGAAATATGTGTACCAAAAGAGAACTGTTAAGAAATGGGAGGATATGTGGGCGCCTTGGTTAGACACACCCGGGTTGGCTCCTTCTAGAGTAACATGGATGAGAGCGTTGTGGAGGATATAACCGGAAAACTCTGGCTGTGAGAGACCAAATGTATCGGGGAGAGAAGAGCGTTTTTTGTCGGGTGAGGGTGGAGGGTAAGATGGTAGGGATTTTTGTGGGATTCTATTGTGTTTTTGTAATACATTATTTGGGAACTATCCTGTATGTGATTACCTGTTTTTTCAGTTTTTGAAAATTTTAAATAAAAAAATTACCTGATAAAAAAGAGTTGGCCTGGGGTTAGAGTTGGCCTGGGGTTAGAGTTGGCCTGGGGGCTAGGGTTGGTGCCTAGGGTTAAGGCTGGGGTTGTGGTTAGGGTTATAGGTGTGTTGGGATTAGGGTTGTAGTTAGAATTAGGAACAATGGAAAGGACACCATTGTAGGCATTTACTACAGGCCGCCTGTGCAAGCTGAAGATATGGATGAACTCTTTATGCATCAAATGGCCAAGTTCTCCAAAAAATATGACATAGTTGTCATGGGAGATTTCAACTATCCAGACATTTGTTGGGAATCTCTCTCAGGCAAAACTAACAGGTCAAGGAAATTCTTATCCTCTCTTGCTGACAACTTTATCTTCCAAAAGGTAAGGGAGAAAACAAGGGGAACTGCTACCTTGGATCTAATCCTTATAAACAGGGAGGAAATGGTTGAGGAGGTAAAAGTAGCTGGGACCCTAGGAGGTAGCGACCATGCTATTTTAGAATTTTGGATAACTAGAGGCGGAAGACCTGTGAAGACTCAGACGTCAAGGTTAGATTTCAGAAAGGCAGATTTTAAGGGATTCAGAAAGAGAATTGGAGGGATCCAATGGCTGGATATCCTTAAAGACAAAAATGTCCAGGAAGGATGGGAAATCTTTGAAAAATGAAATTCTCAAAGCACAGTTGTTAACAATTCCGAAAAGAGGGAAGAATAGGAAGCAGTTAAGGAAACCAGGATGGATGAACACAGAACTTAAGCACATGCTAAAAAGGAAGAAAAAAATGTTTATAAAATGGAAAGAGGGAGGCATATCTAAAGAAGAATATAATGCTGTCTGCAGAACCTGCAGGGCACAAATCAGATTAGCTAAAGCTGAAAATGAATTGAGGCTTGCAAGAGATGTCAAAAGCAATAATAAAGGATTTTGGGGATATGTCAAAAGTAAAAGAAAAGTCAAAGATGCTATAGGATTTTTACAGGATGAAAATGATGAAATGGTAAGACAGGATGTTGAGAAGGCTGAACTTTTAAATTCCTATTTTGCATCTGTTTTCTCTCAGAAAGGAAATGTAACATCAACTGTTATTCACTGTCCTATTAAGGGAATAGAAGAATCCAGGATATCTATAAACAGAAAGATAGTGAGGAAACACTTAGCTAGCCTAAATGAATTCAAGTCTCCAGGTCCAGATGAATTACACCCCAGAGTACTGAAGGAGATAGCAGAAGAAATTTTTGAACCCCTCTCTATAATCTTTGAAAATTCTTGGAGAACAGGAGAAGTGCCAGAAGACTGGAGAAGAGCAAATGTTGTTCCTATCTTCAAAAAGGGGAAGAAGGTGGACCCAGGTAACTATAGGCCGGTGAGTCTGACTTCTATACCAGGAAAGATCTTTGAACAAATTATTAAACAACATGTATGTCAATACCTGGATAAGAATGAAGTGATTAAACAGAGTCAGCATGGGTTTGTAACTAATAAGTCATGTCAGACTAACTTAATTTCCTTCTATGACGGTATCACTGATTGGGTCGATCAAGGAAATGCTGTAGATATAGTATATCTTGACTTCAGCAAAGCATTTGACAAAGTCTCTCATACAATCCTTATTGAAAAAATGACTAAGTATGGAATGGACAAGGCAACTGTTAGGTGGATTCATAACTGGCTTAGTGATCGGACCCAAAGAGTGGTCGTAAATGGCTGCACATCCAGTTGGAAGAATGTCTCAAGTGGGGTACCACAGGGCTCTGTCCTGGGCCCTGTATTGTTCAACATCTTTATCAACGATTTAGATGAAGGCATTGAGGGTAAACTGATTAAATTTGCTGATGACACAAAGCTAGGAGGGATAGCTAATACTAGAGAAGAGAGAGAGAGGATTCAAAAAGATTTAAATAAACTGGAGAAGTGGGCAGCAACAAACAGAATGGTTTTTAACAGGGAGAAATGCAAAGTACTACATCTGGGCAATAAAAATGGAAAAAGCATATATAGAATGGGAGGAATAGGGCTAAGTGACAGCACATGTGAAAAAGACTTGGGTATACTAATAGATCACAGACTGAATATGAGTCAACAGTGTGATGCAGCAGCAAAAAAGGCAAATGCAATTCTAGGATGTATTAACAGAAGCATACAGTCTAGATCACGTGAAGTCATTATTTCCCTCTACCCCTCTTTGGTCAGACCTCATCTGGAATATTGTGTCCAGTTTTGGGCACCACATTTTAAAAAAGACATCAACAAACTGGAGCAAGTTCAGAAAAGAGCGACCAGAATGGTGACCGGTCTGCAAACCCTGTCTTATGAGGAAAGGTTGCAGGATTTGGGAATGTTTAGTTTGCAAAAGAGAAGACTGAGAGGAGACTTAATAGCTGTCTACAAATATCTAAAGGGCTGTCACATTGTAGAAGGATCAACTTTATTCTCATTTGCACAAGGAAAGACTAGAAGCAATGGGATGAAACTGAATGGGAGGAGACACAGATTAGATATTAGAAAAAACTTTTTGACAGAGTGATCAATGAGTGGAACAGGCTGCCACGAGAAGTGGTGAGTTCTCCTTCAATGGAAGTCTTCAAACAGAGGCTGGACAGACATCTGACTGGGATGATTTAGCGAATCCTGCTTTGAGCAGGGGGTTGGGCCGGATGGCCCAGGAGGTCCCTTCCAACTCTACGATTCTATGATTCTATGAGTTTCCAGTGCGCCCACCATTGATTACAGCCAATTTTGCTTTCAAAAAGTCAGTGCTCCCTCCCTTCTGAGCCCTGCCATGCACCCAAACTGTGACTTTCCCCCATATACGGGGTATCGGCGTATTCAGGAGAAATTGCACAACAAATTTTGTGGCTCACTTTCTCCTGATACCCTTGTGAAAAAACATTTGGTTCCAAAGTAATTTTTTTTATGAAAAAAAGTAAAATGTTCATTTTTTTTTCATCCACATTGCTTTAGTTCTCGTCAAGTACCTGAAGGGTTAATAAACTTCTTGAATGTGGTTTTGCGTGCCTTGAGGGGTGCAGTTTTTAGAATGGTGTCAATTTTGGGTAATTTCTGTTATATTGACCTCCCAAAACTCACTTCAAATGTGAGGTGGTTCCTAAAAAAAAAAAAAAAAAAAAGTGGTTTTGTAAATTTTGTTTGAAAAATTAACAAATTGCTAGTCAACTTTTAACCCTTAGGCTATGTGCACACGTATGCAGAAAATTTCTGCATGAAAACAGGACTCCTTCCCAGAAAACGCACGTCTTTTTTCTGCAAAATTAATGAGCATGCTGCGTTTTTTTCACGGAAAAAACGCATCATTATGCACAGAGTGTGGAATTCATTAAAATGAATGGGAAGCTTCTTTTAAGCGATTTCTAAGCGGTTTATTTGGTAAAAATCCGAAAAAAACGCAAAAAAAGGCAACGTGTGAACACAGCCTTATATTGTCTTAATTTTTTTTTTTCGTTTCCAAAAGGGTCATTTGGGAAATGTTATTCATTAACTATTTTGTGTAACACCACTCTATTCAAGGGAACAAAATTTTTTTCATAAATAAATGCAAGTTATATTGAAGAAATTTTAACACTAACATGAAGTACAATGTCATGAAAAAACAACCTGAGAATCGATGGGAAGTTCATAAAGAGACAGTGGTAACAATTGTAAAAATTAGCTTGGTCATTAACCCCTTTACTCCCAAGGGTGGTTTGCATGTTAATGACGGGCCAATTTTTACAATTCTGACCACTGTCACTTTATGAGGTAATAACTCTGCAATACTTCCATGGATCCCGATGATTCTGTCATTGTTTTTCTCGTGACATATTGTACTTCATGTTACTGGTACAATTTCTGTCATATAACTTGCATTTATTTGTGAAAAAGAAAACGGAAATTTGACGAAAATTTTGAACATTTCGGAATTTTCCAACTTTGAATTTTTATGCCCTTTAAATCAGAGATACGGCACACAAAAAACTTAATAACATTTGCCTCGTGTTTACTTTACATCAGCACAATTATGGAACCCAATTTTTTTTTTGTTAGGAAGTTATAAGTGTTAAAAGCTGACCAGCGATTTCTCATTTTTACAACACCATTTTTTTTTTTTTTTTTTTTTTTGGGACCACATCACATTTGAAGTCACTTTGAGGGGTCTATATGATAGAAAATACCCAAAAGTGACACCATTCTAAAAACTGCACCCCTCAAGGTGCTCAAAATCACATTCAAGAAGTTTATTAACCCTTCAGGTGCTTCACAGGTATTTTGTGAATGTATAAAAAAAATGAACATTTAACTTTTTTCACACAAAAATTACTTCAGGTCCATTTTATTTTACCAAGGGTAACAGGAGAAATTGGATGCAAAAGGTATTGTGCAATTTGTCCTGAGTACGCTGATACCTGATATGTGGGAGGAACCACTGTTTGGGGGCATGGCAGAGCTCAGAAGGGAAGGAGCGCCGCTTGACTTTTTCAACGCAGAATTGGCTTGACGCCATATCACATTTGGAAAGCCCCTGATGTGCCTAAAAAGTGGAAACCCCCCACAAATGACACCATTTTGGAAACTAGACCCCCCCAAGGAACTTATCTAGATGTGTGGTGAGAACTTTGAACCCCCCATGAGAATCTGTTGCTGTGAACCCAAAATATGTGATCAAAGGAGCTCTCAATGGAACAGAAACAGACCCTTATTAAGCTGAATAAAAAGAAGCAACCCATTAGAGATACAGCGGTAATGATAGGAGTGGCTAAATCAACAGTTTGGTACATTCTGCAAACAGAGGGCTTTGGTGGGCTGGAGGACTCAAAAAGGCCTGGTGGTTGTCCATTGAAGACAACCGTGGGAATGATCGCAAAATATCCTTTCTGCTCTGGAAAACAAAAAACCTTTCACTACTTCCACCCAAGTGAAGAACATTCTTCAAATAGTAGTTGTTTTGGTATTTGTCTACTATAAAGAGAAGACTTTGTGAGGGCAAATATAGAGGGTTTACCGCAAAGTGTAAACCATTGTCTGCATTAAAAACAGTCCATATTAGACGTTGCCAAAAAACATCTAGTATTCAAAATGAATATCTAATTTATAGTAAAGTTAATTTGTTCAATGATTTTTGAGACCTTGAAATGAGAAGGGTTTGTAGAAGAAAAATGGTTGCAATTCCTGAACTTGTCACAGAATATTTTTCTTCACCTCCTTTAATTAAACCTGAAAGCCTACACTTCAATTGCATTTTAGTAGTTTCTTTTAAAAAAGGCATTCAAAGTCCAAATCGCGAAGAGTGGGTCACTGTCCATCCATTTCTGGACCTAACTGAACATTTGTTGATTCTAATATGGTGTACTTAATTATTTGTACTAAATGTCCAACTGGGGGTCTGTATGTGGGTGAGACAGGGCAAAAGCTTACAACAAGGATGAATGCTCATCGTCACACAATAAGAGAAAAAAGAATGGATCTACCTGTGGCAAAACAGTTCTGTATCCCTGAACACAGCAGCGTGGATATGAAATTACTGGTATTGAAAGGTAACTTCAATTCTCAGAGAGAGAGACGAGTTTGGGAGTACAAATTTATGACGACCATTGACACTCTCAGTGCTGGAATGAATGTGTCGCATGGATTTATGTCTTTTTACATCAATTAAGGAATTTCCTTTTAAAACCGTGTGGGGGCTTCACAACACAGAACTAGACCCCAGTCAGAGGACCTTAAAACATCCGGACTCCTTATCTATGAACTGGTCCAATGTTTATATTTATGTTTCTCCCTCTCCCATATTGATAGTTCTGCTTCACGTCACTTGTCTTATCTATTGCATTTTTTCTAGGCTGTATTGTGCATAAATATGTGACTTCTGATTTTGTATTAGTCTAGCCTGATGAAGAGACCTGAGTAGTCTTGAAAGCTTGTAATGTGTTACCATCTTTTCAGTTAGCCATTAAAAGGTATCAACTACTGAGGACTCTCAATCCTGAATATTGTTGATTCTTGAAACTGTAGAAAGTTATTCTGAAAAAGACTTATGCCGTCCGTGGGATGTGTGATTGACATGGACTTAGTGAGCAGTCAGTGAGTAACATTGCTAAGGAAGGCAGAATATTTGCAATTTATTTATCCATGCGTCAAAATTGCTGATGAAGCACAGATGATGAAAACTGACACTGATAAAACACTCATAAAACTCGGATCCAAAACACTGATGACAATCTGATCCTTTTTTTTTTTTTTTTTTGCATACGTGAACAAACACTGATGTCTGAGGGTGTGTGCACACGTTGCAGATTTTGCTGCGGATCCGCAAGCGGTTTTGGTCCTGCGGATCCGCAGCAGTTTCCATGCGGTTTACAGTACCATGTAAACCTATGGAAAACCAAATCCTCTCTCTTTCCCTCCCCCCCCTCCCCCTCTCTCTCCCTCTCCCCTCCCCCTCTTCCTCTCCCTCTCTCTCTCCCTCCAAACCGCACTAGAATCTGCATCAATTCAAAGTATAGGAATCCGCAGGGAAAACTGCATGCATTTTACCCTGCTGTTTCTGCCAAGCAATGCGGATTGTTCTGCACAAAAAATCTGCATCGTGTGCACACACCCTGAGGCTTTAAGAAGGGATTGTTTTCTTGCCTAATGTTTTTCTCCAATCTCTCAGGAATGTATCTGATTGTGATTACCCGTAAGAAGAAAGTTGGTGATCTTCTTAACCATTCCGTTTGGAAAGCCACAGATTTTGATATTATATCTTATAAGAAGACAATTTTGCATCTAACCGATACTCAGGTGAGTTTTGACAACATATTTCTTTTTATGTCATATGTAATTAAGGTTAATCTAACTTTATAAATGAAAGGGATGACATGCCCCTTCCTATTCAAGCCTGGAGACCCTTTTGTCTTGTGTTAGTTTCATTATTGCATTCTGTTATACTTGTATTCTCTTTTTTGCCACCTTATTACGTATACATCTTTAGTGGGTCCCAGTCTTCTTACAATGGCAGGTGGGCAGGCACTTATCAGGGTATAGTCGCATGTGTATTATTGTAGCTAATCCCCTTTTTTGTTTTTACTGCTTGGAGCTATTGGTGCGTTTTTTTTAGTCAAGCTTATTTCTATTGGTATCAGGGCTGTGGAGTCGGTAAGCCAAACCTGCGACTCCGACTCCTCAATTTCCCTTACACCGACTCCAACTCCGACTCCGACTCCACGACTCCGACTCCGACTCCCACACATATTGCTTATATTTAAGTGAAAAATTTATTGTAGTACAATGTGAACCTCAGACATTTAATCATTTTTATGATCCAATAATCAAGATGTTTAGATAGAACAGAATATATATTGGTGTACTACCCGGTTTTCATTCTTTTTGGTACAGATACGATATGGATAGACAGATATGGATAAATGGATAGAGCAGATTTCTAATCTGCTTTTGCTATTGAAAACATTATCTATGAGCTCAAAAACCTTTCAGGTGATGCAGTTTTTTAAAAAGATGATCAGCTTTTGCAGCTGAAAAACGTATCCTCAAAAAACACAGGAAAAACGTTGTGTGTGAATGTAGCCTTAGATCAGGAATATAACAGCCATTTATAGGACATTTCATAACTTTCCCAAACTCCTATGAAAAAATATTCAGCACATCCTGCATTGAATTACTGTACCCAATTTATTATATATTTTAGGAGTCGGAGTCGGTCCATTTTATACCGACTCCAACTCCGACTCCACCAAAATGAGCTCCGACTCCGACTCCACGACTCCGACTCCGACTCCACAGCCCTGATTGGTATCTGGTAGATTGTATAGTGTATTCTATTTACACTTGACCTTATCACACATACTTGTCTCTTGTTCGGTAATGATCACAGCAAAAAATGCAATCATTGCATTAAATGTGTATATATCCCTCAAACATGCATATCTGCAAATGAGTGGTTAATAGTTCTAGATACTCGTTACTGATCGGGGTACAGGGCAACTGCCATATAATATTAGTCCCTTTATGGATTCACTGTCTATTTAAGACCTGTTTAGATTCCTGGCAATAAAAACAGCGTTTTGTTTAGATAATTGCACTTTTCTCATTTAACAATGTATTGTGACAAAGTACTGGAGGGGACATATGTTTCACTAAAGGGGTTGGCTTCAGTGATGGCAACCTAGGAAAATGCTCCAGCACACGAAGTGCTGAAAGGGGTTAATCAGCCATGTTTAGTGCTAGGTTGACTCAGCCTTCTAGAGCAGGGTTTCCCAACTCCAGTCCTCAAGGCACACCAACAGATCATGTTTTCAGGATTTCCTTTGTATTCCACAGGTGAAGCAATTATCACCTGAGCAATACTAAGGAAATCCTGAAAACATGATCTGTTGGTGTGCCTTGAGGACTGGAGTTGGGAAACCCTGTTCTAGAGCATTCAGTGTGGGGTTATTTTCAGGTGCAAGCTCTGGAGCTGTGCTTTCATGTTAACAAGCTGAACCTTTTGTTTGTTCCTGAGCGGGCAGGTTCCTGGAGAAACATAGACTACGCCATATGTTATGTTATGTTTTTATTTTCCTTAAACCAAGAAGGCCGGGTTTGTTTTGTTGACATTGATGTGGAAATATTTTTGATTTGGGTAGATTTACCCCTGTGTGTACTGTGGCCTGTCCTAATTAGACAGAGTCTTATTGAGCGCTCAAGGAAGGAAAGACGCCACACCTGGTTAGCGGCAATACCTTCCAGAAAAACTCTGGAAACTTTATTCACATTCATGGTCTTTTATCAGTTCGTACAGAAGGAGTGGTTATTCATTAACATAAAGGCTTTACTTATCTAATTGGTCAGTTTGACTACATGAACATATATGGGAGAGTTTACCGAAAAGCTGATTCTAGCAATATAATTTACGGCCCATTTTCCTGCTGTCTCAGCATGTTCTGGTATCGGCTGGCACATCTGGCCTTTCTTCCTCTTCTGTATGTCTGGGACAAATGTCACAAGACAATGCTATCATGAGATCACATCACCTCCCCAGACTCTCTCATGGGGGGGGTAGCAGGTTATTTCCACCAACTAGTTATAGAGTTCAAACTGTAAATATGTATCTGTGTGCATTATGGCTATATAAGAATACATAAGTATATAGCAGTATATGGAGTATATAGCCTATAGCAGGCAAGTGAGATCTATATGAAATACATATACATTTCCATAACAACATTGCACTGCTTTATGCACTACTTTTATTAAACCAGTGGAAGATTTATAGAGACTGTGTTCTTGTGTCTACCTGTATGTGCAGTCAAGTGAGCCTATCACCACAGTATAAAATATATTTTGACTGAAATAGTAAGTCACTGTACATGTTTTGACGGTTATATATGTATTAGAAAATTTATGTAATTTATATTGTGTATACAGTGGGGAAAATAAGTATTTGATGCACTGCCAAGTTTTCCCACCTACAAATAATGGAAAGGTCTGTAATTTTTATCTTAGCTACACTTCAACTGAGAGAATCTTAAAGCTAAAATTTAAAAATAAAAAAGTCACATTGCATGATTTTTACTTATTTCATGCCATAAAATACAATTTAATTACGGTAAGTATTTGATCACCTACCAACCAGCAAGAATTCTGGCTCTTATAGGCCTGTTAGTTTTTCTTTAAGAAGCCCTCTTAGGGTACCGTTACACTTAGCGATGTACCAGCGATCCCGACCAGTGATATGACGCTGTCAGGATCGCTGGTGCATCGCTAAGTGGTCGCTAGTGAGCTGCCACACAGGCAGATCTCACCAGCGACATAGCAGTGGTCGGGGGTCACTACTTACCTGTCAGACGAGGCAATCCTGTTGTCCGCTCGCCCGTGTCCACACGTCGCTCGTCGGCGCCACAGGAAGCCCAGCAGGAAGTGGCCGACGAGAAACGGCCCAGGACGTTCTCGTGCGATCAGCGGTAATCAGCGGGGGAGCTGGTCGGAAGTAAGTATCAGACATAGCATATCGCTAGCAATATCGCTGCTGCGTCACAAAATCGGTGACATTACAGCGATATTGCTAGCGATATCGCTTAGTGTAACGGGCCCTTAACTCTGCACTCATTACCTTTTATTATGAATGCATTATCTGTATAAGACACACTGTCCACACAATTAATCACCCTCCAACCTCTCAACCGTGGCCAAGACCAAAGTGCTGTCTAAAGACACAAGGTAAAAAATCGTAGACCTCCACAAGGATGGGTATGGGCAACAGGTCAATAAGCAAGCAGCTTGGTGAGAAGGCAACAACTGTTGGTGCAATTATTAGAAAATAGAAGACATACAAGTTGACTGTTAATCTTCATTGGTCCAGGGCTCTATGCAATATCTCGCCAAATGGGGTAAGGATGATTCTGAGAAAGTTCAGGCATCGACCCTAGTTTAACCCCTTTCTGACATCAGACGTACTATCCCGTCCATGGGACCCGGGCCCCTATGCCCATGGACGGGATAGTGCGTCTAGCGTGATCAGCGGCGCCCACGTGGTGAGCGCCGCTGATCGCGGCCGGGTGTCAGCTGATTATCACAGCTGACACCCGGCACTATGCGTCAGGGGCGGTCACGGACCGCCCCCGACACGTTAACCCCTTGCACACCGCGATCAAACACGATCGCGGTCTACCGGGGGTTAAAGGGAAGCATCGGCAGGGAGGGGGCTCCCTCCATGCTTCCCTGAGCCCCCCACAGCAGTGCAATGTGCAGCGCTGCTGCGGGGGGCTCTTTCCCTGCAGGCCCCCGGATCCAAGATGGCGACGGGGACCTTCCGGGGCCTGCAAGGAGCTGGCTTCCTCAGTGCCTGCAAAGCGCAGGCATGAGGAAGCCTTCTGCACTGCCTGTGACAGATTGCAATAAAGTAAAAAAAAAAAAAAAAAGTGTAAAAATTTTAAAAAAATCGCTAAAATAAAAAAAAAAAAAAATCCCTAATAAATTCATTTTTTGGAAATAAAAAAAAAAACAATATAAGTACACATATTTGGTATCACCGTGTCCGTAATGACCCGCCCTATAAAACTGTCCCATTAGTTAACCTCTTTAGCGAACCCCTTAAAAAATAAAAATAAAAAACGAAGCAAAAGATTTTTTTATACCGCCGAACAAAAAGTGCAATAACGCGCGATCAAAAAGACGCATATAGATATCCATGGTACCGCTGAAAACGTCATCTTGTCCCGCAAAAAACGAGCCGCCACACAGCATCATCAGTGAAAAAATAAAAAAGTTATAGCTCGCAGAATAAAGCGATGCAAAAATAATTATTTTTTATATAAAATAGTTTTTATTGCATAAAAGCGCCAAAACATAAAAAAAGACATAAATGAGGTATCGCTGTAACCGTACTGACCCGAAGAATAAAACCGCTTTATCAATTTTACCGCACGCGGAACGGTGTAAACGCACCCCCCCAAAAGAAATTCATGAAACGCTGGTAGAAATTCATGAAACGCTGGTTTTTGTTCATTCTGCGTCCCAAAAATTGGAATAAAAAGCGATCAGAAAAAGGTCACGTGCCCGATCATGATACCAATAAAAACGTCAACTCGTCCCGCAAAAAATAAGACCTCACATGACTCGGTGGGTCAAAATACGGAAAAATTATAGCTCTCAATATGTGGTGATGCAAAAACTATTTTTACAATAAAAAGCATATTTTAGCGTGTGAAAGCTGCCAAAAATAAAAACCGCCATAAATAGTAAATCAAACCCCCCGTTATCACCCCCTTAGTTAGGGAAAAATAATAAAATTAAAAAAATGTATTTATTTCCATTTTCCCGTTAGGGTTGGGCTAGGGTTAGGGCTGAGATTAGGGTTAGGGGTGTGTTGGGGTTAGGGTTGGAGTTAGAATTGGGGGATTTCCACTGTTTGGGCACATCAGGTGCTCTCCAAACGCAACATGGCTTCTGATCTCAATTCCAGCCAATTCTGCGTTGAAAAAGTAAAAGGGTGTTCCTTCCCTTCCAAGCTCTGCCATGCACCCAAACAGTGTTTTACCCCCACATATGGGGTATCAGCCTACTCAGGACAAATTGCAAAACAACTTTTGGGGTCCTATTTGTCCTTTTGCCCTTAGGAAAATAAAACATTGGGGGCAAAAATATCATTTTTGTGGGAAAAAAATTATTTTTTTATTTTCGCGCCCGGGTGTTATAAACTTCTGTGAAGCCCTTGGGGGTTCAAAGTGCTCACCACACATCTAGATAAGTTCCTTAGGGGGTCTAGTTTTCAAAATGGTGTCATTTGTGGGGGGTTTCCACTGTTTAGGTACATTAGGGGCTCTCCAAAGGCTACATAACACCCGCAGACCATTCCATCAAAGTCTGCATTCCAAAATGTCACTACTTCCCTTCCGAGCCCCGACGTGTGCCCATACAGTAGTTTTCTCCCACATATGGGGTATCAGGGTACTCAGGACAAATTGGACAACAACTTTTGGGGTCCATTGTCTCCTGGTACCCTTGGGAAAATAAAAAAATGGGGACTTAGTGATCATGTTTGTGGAAAAAATACGATTTTTTTATTTTCACGCCCGGGCGTTATAAACTTCTGTGAAGCACTGGAAGAGTTCAAAGTGCTCACCACACATCTAGAGAAGTTCCTTAGGGGGTCAGTTTACAAAATGGGGTCACTTGTGGGGGGATTCCACAGTTTAGGTACATCAGGGTCTCTCCAAACGCGACATGGTGTTCGATCTCAATTCCAGCCAAAAAAGTCAAATGGCGCTGTTTCCCTTCCGAGCTCTGCTATGCACCCAAATAGTGGTTTACCCCCACATGTGGGGTATCAGCGTACTCAGGACAAATTGCACAATAACTTTTAGGGTCCTGTTACCCTTGGGAAAATAAAAATTGGCGGTGAAAAGATCATTTTTGTGGAAAAACTATGATTTTATAATTGTACGGCTGTACGTTATAAACTTCTGTGAAGCCCTTGGGGGGGTTCAAAGTGCTCACCAAACATCTAGATAAGTTCCTTGGGGGGTCTAGTTTCCAAAATGGTGTCATTTGTGGGGGGTTTCCACTGTTTTGGTACATCAGGGGCTTTCCAAACGCGACATGGTGTCTGATCTAAATTCCAGCCAAAAAAGTCAAATGGCGCTGCTTCCCTTTCGAGCTCTGCCATGCGCTCAAATAGTCGTTTACACCCACATATGGGGTATCAGTATACTCAGGACAAATTGCACAATAACTTTAAGGGTCCTGTTACCCTTGGGAAAATAAAAATTGGGGGTAAAAAGATCATTTTTGTGGAAAAAATGATTTTTTAATTGTACCGCTGTACGTTATAAACTTCTGTGAAGCCCTTGTGAGTTCAAAGTTCTCAACACATATGTAGATAAGTTCCTTGGGGGGTCTAGTTTCCAAAATGGGGTCACTTGTGGGGGGTTTCCACTGTTTAGGTACATCAGGGGCTCTCCAAACATGACATGGCGTCCGATCAGAATTCCAGCCAATTTTGCATTGAAAAATTCAAACGGCGCTCCTTCCCTTCTGAGCGCTGCCTTGCGCCGAAACAGTGGTTCCCCCGACATATCAGGTATCAGCGTACTCAGGACAAATTGCACAATAACTTTTCCAGTCCAATTTCTCCTTTTACCCTTGGTAAAATAAAAAAATTGAACCTGAATTATTTTTTTTGTGATAAAAAGTTAAATGTTCATTTTTTTTTTTAAATATTCAAAAAATTCCTGTGAAGCACCTGAAGGGTTAATAAACTTCTTTAATGTGGTTTTGAGCACGTTGAGGGGTGCAGTTTTTAGAATGGTGTCACTTTTGGGTATTTTCTATCATATAGACCCCTCAAAGTGGCTTCAAATGTGATGTGGTCCGTAAAAATAAAATGGTGTTGTAAAAATGAGAAATCGCTGGTCAACTTTTAACCCTTATAACTTCCTAACAAAAAAAATTTTGGTTCCAAAATTGTGCTGATGTAAAGTAAACATGTGGGAAATGTTATTTATTAAGTTATTTTGTGTGCTGTATCTCTGTGATTTAAGGGCATAAAAATTCAAAGTTGGAAAATTGCGAAATTGCGAAGTTTTTTTTCACTAATAACCGTAAGATATATGAATGAAATTTTACCACTAACATGAAGTACAATATGTCATGAGAAAACAATGTCAGAATCACCGGGATCCATGGAAACGTTTCAGAGTTATTACCTCATAAAGGGTCAGTGGTCAGAATTGTAAAAATTGGCCCGGTCATGAACGTGCAAACCACCCTTGGGGGTGAAGGGGTTAATAGATTAAAAACTCAAAATTTGAAAATTGCAAAATTTTTGCCAAATTACTGATTTTTTTTTTCCACAAATAAACGCAAAAATTATCGACCTAAATTTACCACGAATGTGAAGCCCAATATGTCACGAAAAAACATTCTCAGAAATGCTAAGATCCGTTGAAGCATTCCTGAATTATTACCTCATAAAGGGACACTGCTCAGAGTTGCCAAAAATAGTCAGGTCATTAAGGTCAAAATAGGCTGGGTCATGAAGGGGTTAAAGAAAAACTTAACAGGTGTATAAGAGCCAGAATTCTTGTTGGTTGGTTGGTGATCAAATACTTAAAGTAATTAAATTGCATTTTGTTGCATGAAATACCGTATTTTTCACTTTATAGGACGCACCTGATTATAAGACGCACCCCCAAATTTGGTGAAGAAAAAGATAAATTTTTTTCTATGTTAAATGGAGGTGTGTCTTATAATGTCAGTGTCCGTCTTTCAAATTATATACTGTATATGTCCCTCATCCTGGTATCTATATAACCCCCATCCTGGCACATTGCCCCCTTGTGCTGGCACACAGCCCCCCACCCATCCCATCCTGGATATGGCCCCCCGGTCACTATATGCCCCCCTGCTGGCACTCGCATGGCCCCCCTCTATATGCCCCCCTGCTGGCACGCACATTGCCCCCCTCTCTCGTTATATGCCTCCCTGCTGCATATGGCCCCCGTGTCCCTATATTCCCCCCTGCTGGCACACATTGTCCCCCCCGTCCCTATATTCCCCCCCCCGCTGGCACATATTGTCCCCCCTTCCCTATATTCCCCCCTGCTGGCACACATTGCCACCCCGTCCATATATTCCCCCCTCCTGGCACACATTGTCCCCCCCGTCCCTATATTCCCACTTGCTGGAACACATTGTCCCCCCTGTCCCTATATTCCCACTTGCTGGAACACATTGTCCCCCCCCCGTCCCTATATTCCCACTTGCTGGAACACATTGTCTTCCCGTCCATATATTCCCCCCCTGCTGGCACACATTGTCCCCCCCCATCCCTATATTCCCCCCTGCTGGCAGACATGGCCCCTGTCCCTATATTTCCCCCCTGCTGGCAAGCACATGATAAAATAACAAACAGTTAACTCACCTTCCGATGATGGCTCCTGCTTCCAGCTCCCCCCCGTGGCTCTTCCTGTGTCTGTGTGTGCTGACATCCTTCTCCTGCGAAGGCACGAGGCAGCAGCTGCTCATTCTGGCACTTGATTGTAGCTACAGGACCTTCCATGATGTGACCAATAGGACCTGCGGTCACGTGACTCGCAGTGCACTGCTTCCCTGTCTACCAACTCGGCGCTGCTTCAGCACTGAGGTGATGGACAGCGGGTGCAGTGAATATTACATGATCCTAATGAGCGGGAGCACAGGACCTCCCGCTGTCTCTGCAGCCAGCCCACCCCAGCCCTCTGACATGACTCCAGAGCCGCCCCCTTCCTCTACAGCACACAGATTCGGATTAGAAGACGCACCCCCCACTTTCCCCAAAAAATCTGGGGGAACAAAAGTGCGTCTTATAATCCGAAAAATACGGTATGTAAAAATCATACAATGTGATTTTCTGTTTTTTTTTATTTAAAGATTGTCTCTCAATTGAAGTGTAGCTATGATAAAAATTACAGACTTTTCCATATTTTGTAGATGATACACTGCAGATTTTGTAAGTTTTGTCAAATACTTATAGTCCCCACTGTGTGTATGTATGAATTTTACAGTTGTGTTAAAGTGTTTGCTCCCCTCCTTATTTCCTATTCTTTTGCATATTTGTCACACGTAAATGTTTCAGATCAACAAATATTAGACAAAGATAACAAAAGTAAACACAAAATGCAGTTTTTAAATGTAGGTCTTATTAAGGAAAAAGAAGTTCAAACCTACAGGGCCTGTGTGAAAGTGATTATCCCCCCAAAAAATGTAAATTAACTGTGGTTTTGCCACGACTCTGTTGTCGGGTGTCCCGTGACCAAGGGGTCCTTCCCTGTTCCTAACGCTATGGGCGTCCTAGCTCGCCCTATTCCCCGGATTTATTCTGATGGTGAAGATGCTGGGGCCCACGTACCTTGCCTTAGCTCCTGAATCCGCCTTCAGTCTGTACCCTTCCCCCACCCAGGGAAGAGGGGAATGGTAGTATACTGTAGTACACGAACCAAACAAACAAGTTAATAGGAGTAGCAAAAAATACCAAACATACAGATATACTGACACTTGTAACATAAAATGCATCAGAGAGTGGAGAGTGCGGTTAAACCAAAATAGGAGAAGAAAGTGAATTATCAAACACTCAAAACCTAGCCACAACTGATAAATCCACCAAACACCTTCTCCAATAATAGCCACCAGCCACCTCCAGCCATGCAGCCAAAGCTTGCTTTGACAATGAATTCTAGTCAGTCAAGATTATATAGGAGTTGGGAGTGCCTAACAGTGGACAGCTGAGCCTTAATGCAAGAAAGGTTTCAGGAGCTCTCAACTGAGCAGATTAACCCCTGCACTGCTAAAATAAACTTGCACCGTTTAATATGAGGTTGAAGTGCTTCTAATCAGTGCTGGAGTAGAAGATATAAAACGCTGCGGTCTTCTGGCTCCCTCTCTGTTGCAGTAAACCCGTAATGGGTTTATCACATCTTTGGAAAGCGGAGTTGAAATTCTCTGTTACATCCAGGCCTGATTACTGCCACACTTGTTCTCCACCAAAAAAGCCCTTAAATAGGACCTGCCTGACATAGTGAAGTAGACCAAAAGAGCCTCAAAAGCTAAACATCATGCCACAATCCGCAGAATTTCTGGAACAAATGAGAAAGTAATTGAGATCTCAGTCTGGAAAAACTTTTAAAGCCTTCTCTAAAGCTTTGGGATTCAGCAAACCACAGTGAGAGCCATTATCCACTGTGACGTGTGTTTATTACAGTTTATTACACAGTGATATATATATATATATATATATATATATATATATATATATATATATATATATATTCGATATTACATAGTGTATTACATATTTACAATTTATTAGTTTTTTTGTGTTCTAAAGTTGTATTCCAATAAATAATATATTATCTTCTATCTAAATATCTTGATTATTGTATCATAAAGATGATTAAATGTCTGATGTTCACATTGTACTACAATAAATTTTTCACTTAAATATAAGCAATATATGTGGGAGTCGCAGTCAGTATAAGGGAAATTGAAGAGTCGGAGTCGCAGGTTTGGCTTACCCGACTCCACAGCCCTGTTCATGACTGCACCATAAGAAAGAGACTGGGCAAAAATGACCTTCAGGCCAGAGTTCCAAAATGAAAATCACTGCTTACGAATAAGGACATTCAGGGTCGTCACGACTTTTGGGAGAATACTCTGTGGACTGAGACAAAATTTGGACTTTTTAGAAGGTGTATGTCCCATTATATCTGACGTAGAAGTTAAAAAACATTTCAGAAAAGGAACATCATACCAACAATAAAATATGGTGGTAGTGTGATGGTCTGGGGCTGTTTGTTGCTTCAGGTCCAGGAAGCAAAAGATAATACTGACATTACAGCAGGAGAATGGCAGAGGAAACATTTTGTGAGGTAAAATATTGTTTAAAAACAATCAGTGAAATATTTTACCTCACAAAATAAATCCTCTGTGATTTCCCAGGAGTTGTGGTATAGTCCGTACATGGTCAGATACATTCAATTTTTAAATGAACTTTCGTTCGTGGGAAAACCCTTTTAATGTGATCGGCTTCCTCTGCCTGTAGACACGTTGCGCATCTGCCTCCAGGATCAGCCGAATGATTCACTGCACCTGTGTGTAATTCGCGCAGGCGCAGTAAATCAGACAGCCGCCATCTTTGTGCAGACAGATAGCGGCGGTCACATTAAAACTGTGCATGCGATCCTGTACAAAGATGGCTGCAGTCAGTGAATCACTCGGCTGATCCCGGCAGCAGGGTGTTTGCGATGGTGTTCCACTGGTCGTAGCGCGCAAGAGGCTGCGAGTGTGAGCGAGAGAGTGTGAGAGAGAGTGTGTGTGTGTGAGAGAGAGTGTGTGGTGCGATTGTGTTCCGCTGGTGGTACCACGCAATAGGTTGGTACCAGCAGCAGCTTCCATATTGAGACACCCATCACTTGGGTGTCCCAATATGGCAGTCGGTGAACTTCCTCCGCTTGGGATTCTGGGATACGATGACATCTGGACAGAACAGGAAATGAAAATATTAAAAGCAATTATATAAATAGACTTTTATATCCTTTTATTGTAAGAACTGTACCTTTTCTATGAAAACTTAGGCTGTGTGCACACGATGCAGATTTGCAGCGGATCCGCAGCGGATTTTACCGTGCAGAAGCGTTGCATATCTGCATTGTCATGTACAGTAGCCTTAAAAGCAATGAAAAAAAAAAACGCTGTGCAGACGCTGAAGATTTTTCCGCGCGGTTTTCCTGTGGTACAAAATCCGCAGCATGTCACTTGTTTTGTGCGGTTTTCCATCTCCCCTGTCACCAAATCCGCAGGGGGGGGGGGAGTCCGCAGTGGAAAACCGCACAAAAACCGCAAGGAAACCGCAGGAAAAATGGAAGAAATACGCAGGAAAAATGCAGGTCATTTGACCTGCGGATTTCTTCCATTCTGCACGGAAAAATCCGCAGGGCTCAAAACTCCGTCTGCACTCAGCCTTAAAACTGTAATACGTTTCAACCTTGTATACTCTAAAAGAACCCATAACCTTAGAGTGTGTGATCCTGGCGATAAGCAGACAGTAGTATTTCCAGGACTCCTCACCCGTATGTTTGGTGAGTGGTGGCAGCGTGTGTGAAGCACGGTCTTTGTCGGGGTGTGATTTATGCTCCCATTGTAGCATAGAACAGAGGTTGCACGCTGGAATGAGTGAAAGGAGATTAACCCTTGCAGACGCAACCCCCAAGTCATAGGCTGAGAAGCGGGTATGTGACATATTGGTGCAGCGATGGGATAGAATTTATTTCTATTAGAGCATTAGTGCATGGTTTAAGCAATTGTTCCCTGTACTAAAGATTTGGTATCCTTGCAAGGAGTGCACCAGTTCTATAAGGTTCAACTTGGTGCTTACTTAGACATACTTGCAAACAGTTACCCTCCCCCATTTTTCTTTTCTATCTTTTATTTTGCAAAAGGCTGTTCATTGATATGGCAGCCCTGTACAAGAAGCAAAGCAAGGAGGCTCTGATCGCTCTCTGTGAGCTGAGAGGAATAGAGACAGCTGACAAATCCAAGGAACTGCTGATGCGCGCCTTGGTCGAGCAGGACATAGAGCAAAATATTGAATTACCTAGCCAAAAAGAGTCCACCTTGGAGCGGCCCAGCGATGCCAGTTCTTGCACCGGTGATACCCTCTGGAGGTGCCAGTAATGCCAGTTCTGAGAAGCCTATGGACTTTACTTTACAAATGACCTTATAATAGCTGTGAACAAGTGATCCCAATCTGCGCCTGCAGCGTATTCTACAGTACTGACTGAGAGAGAGAGGCTGCTGTTGCAGAACGCTAGTTAGAGAGAGAGGAGGTGGAACGCCGGGCTGAGAGGGCTTTCAAGCTTCAGATGGCTCAGAGAGGGGTAATAGTCCTCAGCTAACCCCCTCCCAGGACATAAATCCAAGGAGACCATGTTTGGGAAAACTTCCCTGTGATGGAGAAGGATACGGACTTGGATACTTTTCTTCGGGGGTTTGAAAACACCTGCAGACCATTCTACCCCGTAAGCAGTTGGTGCAGTACTTAACTCAAGGGTTGAAAGGCAAATCCTTGGAAGTTTTTGCTGGCCTCCCACCAGAGCTAGATGGGAACTATAAGGCAATAAAAGTGGCCCTGATCAGGAAGTACAACCTAACTCCAGAAGTGTATCAGAGAAAGTTTCGGAACCTACAATGTGGAACAGCTGACAGCTATGCGGATGTTATAAGCACCTTGAGGACCACGTTCCACCAATGGATCAGGGGACTTTCTGTTAACAGTTTTGAGGACTTAACGGATCTTATGGTCAAGGATCATTTTCTTCATGTGTGCACCATGGTTGTACCACAATTTGTGTGTGATCGAGAGCCACAAACTGCAGGTCAGGCTGCAGAGATTGCAGATTATGTGGCAAACATGCTGCCTGAGGCGCAGAAGTCATCAGGATTCAGCTGGAAAAGGAGGTAAGTCAAACGGGGACCCTTCTCCCTATGCCTATCGATCACCAGTGCTGTCCAAACCCACCTCCTATAGGGTCCCGGAGACTAGACATTCTTTAGGCTATACATTTCGATGCCTCTCTTGCAGCAAAGTGGGGCACAGTGCAGGCTTCCCTGATAGGGAGAATCGCCCAACTATAACCACAAAGCCACCTGAGCCCCCGCCTTCTGTCCTCTTTGTGGCCAGCTTTGTTGTGAGGACCAATGAGAACTGTCAATCTGTCACTGTTGGCAATAAAATTACCATTGGTCTCAGACACTAGAGCAGAGGTAACTCTGGTGCATCCAGAAATGGTAAACCCTGCCGATATATAAGGACCATGGTCTGTGTGTATCTGGACTGAGGGAAGTGGGAAGACCAGAGGCTATTCTCCCAATGTGTTGTTAGGCACAGACTTGGGGAGGATGATGTCCCACTATGTCCCTCCCTTGCAAGTAAATGCTACAGAGAAGGTGGAAGTAAGTGACTCACCTGAGATCCTGTGTGTGGAGGGAAAATGTACCAATGCACCGGAATGTACGTATGTGGCAGCTGTGACCCCAGAGATTAGAGAATTAGTCTCAAATAGAACTGCCAGAAGAAGAGGGCCATACTATGGCCCGGGAGCCTCCTCACATGGCAGACCTACCGAGGTCCCTGATAACTGACCCTGCAGACTCCGCTTCAGACCAGAGACTGGCATTCACACTAGGACAGGGCCTGCTGACTGACAGTCAGAGCTTCCAGGAGACCCTGCTGACCGATGTCAGTCTTGAGAAGCTCAGATTTCTTGCAGACTAACCCCCTACTGCTTCTGACAAAGAGAATGTACTGGGACCAGGGCAGACTGTATAAATAGACTCTTCCCACTGATACTACAGAGCAATTGGGACTGCAAAAAGCGGCTGGTCGTGTCTTATCTATTTAGGGAACAATTATTAAGAATTGCTCATGAAATTACTCTGGCTGGACACCTTGGAGTACAAAAGACTAAAGCTTGGCTCACACAATTTTTATTGGCCCAAGATGGGGATAGAGCCAATTACTGTCGATCCTGTGTAGTTTGTCAGAGTCGGAAAGTCTGGGAATATACAGAAAGACCCATTGATACCACTGACAGTGATGAGCCTTTCCAACGAGTGGCTGTAGATATCATAGGGTCACTTGCAATACCTAGCAACTCTGTCAAAAAGTTCATCCTCACAGTGGTGGACTATGGTACACGATATCTGGAAGCTGTGGCGCTGTCCTCCATCCGAGCGGACAAAGTGAAGGATGCTTTACTGTTTTCTCTCATGTAGGTTTCCCCAGCGAAATGTTAACTGATCAGGGAACCCAATTCATGTCCAATCTGTTGGAAAGCCTCTACGAAAAAATACAAGTGCTGAATTTTGTGGCCAGCGGCTATCATCCCTAAACCAACGGACTCTGAACGTTTTAACGGGACATTAAAACAAATGCTCAAAATGCTGATGGAGACTGAAGGAAGAGACTGGGAGTGGTTCCTGCCTCATATGATGTTTGCATACAGAGAGGTACCCCAGGTGTTTACAGGATTCTCCCCCTTCAAACTGGTTTATGGGAGGAGGGTCAGGGGGCCACTTGATTTGATTCGACTGTTGGGAGGGTGACCCCAAAACTACGAGAGTCTCGGTGGTTGAATATATACTGTGACTCAGGGAAAGAATGCAAAAACTGAGCAACATGGCCCATAAGAACGTGACCCAGGCAAAATCAACCAGAAGGTCTGATATGACCGTAATGCCAGACTGAGGGCCTATGTGGTGGGACAGGAGGTTTGGATGTTGGTCCCTATGTTACAGAATAAATTACAGGCTGCATGGGAAGGACCATACCCTGTACACAACCGGCTAAATGATGTTAACTATGTTGCGACCCTAGATGAACATGCAAAGCATCAGAAAGTACTCCATGTAAATATGTTGAAGGCTCAACATGACAGGGAGACCTGTGTCTTACCTGTCTGTAGCATGCCTGAAGAGGGGGAAGCTGATTTTTTACTAAATGTGTGAGTCCCTGGAGTCAGCAGAGTTTAACCCTGAGCTATTCTACAGTCAGAAGTCTGAGCTGATGGGGGTGCTCAGCAAGTTCACAGAAGTCTTCACAGGGAAGATCGGTATTACTCACTTAGCAACTTGCTATGAGGATACTGGTACTAATCCCCTGGTAAGGAAGTCTGCATACCGGGTGTCAGCAGAGGTGAAAGGCACACATGAAGGAATAGGTAGAGAAGATGCTAAACCTCGGGGTAATACAAAAATCACAGAGTGCCTGTGCCTCGCCTGTGGTTTTTGTCCCAAAAAGGGACCGTACTATCAGGTTCTGTGTAGACTATAAGAAATTAAATCTTCTTACCACATTTGAGGTCTAACCCATCTAGAGGGTAGAAGAGCTGTTTGAGCAGCTAGCTAATGCATCGTACCTCACTTTCATGGGCTTAAGTAGGGGATATTGGCAGACACCCCTAACCTAAGAAGCTCGGGAGAGGTCTGCCTTTATAACGCTATTTGAGCTGTTTGAGTTTCTGGTGATGCCATTTGGTATGAAAAATGCCCCTGCCACCTTCCAGAGGTTGATGTTATGAACAGGTCACCGAGGAGGATGGCAGGAATAGGCTAGGCCACCAGGAGACCAGAGAGGTTGGTCACTTAGCGAATTGCAGACCCCTAATCCTAACAACACAACTAACAGTAGCCGTGGAGCGTGCCTATGATGCCCTAGATGCCTCGACACAACCAGAGAACTAACTAGGCCTAAAGCAAGAAAGGTGAAATCTAAACTGCCCCGGAGTAGAACCCCAAAGAAATAGCCCCCAAACATATATTGTCCGTGAGACCAGATGAAGGACAAACACAGGCAGAAAATAGACTGAGCAAATGATTGGGCCCAAACTGTCTAGATAGGATAGGAAAGGAAAGACACTGTCTGCAATCACGCAAAAACCCTTATAAATCCAACACGACTGATGTACAAAAAACACTGAGGTCTCACGACCTTTTCCCCCACTATATCAGCATTCTGGTGTAAACTGGCAGCAAAGCAAGAGAGACTAATGTAACGGGGGACTGAACAAACTGACGCAAGCTTAAATACTCCCAATCAGTAACCCCAGATTTCCAATCATCATCGTCAGGTGGCAGACCTCTGTCAATCCGGCCAGCTCCACTACCCACAGTAACCACCAAAGGGATCCCTGACTCAGAAGTAAGAGAATTCACATCAGGTTGGTTAATCACTTATTATTATTATTATTATTATTTATTGTTATAGCGCCATTTATTCCATGGCGCTTTACATGTGAGGAGGGGTATACATAAAAACAAGTACAATAATCTTAAACAATACAAGTCATAACTGGTACAGGAGGAGAGAGGACCCTGCCCGCGAGGGCTCACAATCTTCAAGGGATGGGTGATAATACAGTAGGCGAGGGTAGAGCTGGTCGTGCAGCGGTTTGGTCGATCGGTGGTTACTGCAGGTTATAGGCTTGTCGGAAGAGGTGGGTCTTCAGGCTCTTTTTGAAGGTTTCGATGGTAGGTGAGAGTCTGATATGTTGTGGTAGAGAGTTCCAGAGTAGGGGTGATGCGCGAGAGAAATCTTGTATGCGATTGTGGGAAGAGGAGATAAGAGGGGAGTAGAGAAGGAGATCTTGTGAGGATCGGAGGTTGCGTGCAGGAAAGTACCGGGAGACGAGGTCACAGATGTATGGAGGAGACAAGTTGTGGATGGCTTTGTATGTCATGGTTAGGGTTTTGTAATGGAGTCTCTGGGCAATTGGGAGCCAGTGAAGGGATTGACAGAGGGGAGAAGCTGGGGAATAGCGGGGGGACAGGTGGATTAGTCGGGCAGCAGAGTTTAGAATAGATTGGAGGGGTGCGAGAGTGTTTGAGGGGAGGCCACAGAGCATGAGGTTGCAGTAGTCAAGGCGAGAGATGATGAGGGCATGGACTAGGGTTTTTGCAGATTCTTGGGTGAGGAATGAACGGATGCGTGAAATATTTTTGAGTTGAAGTCGGCAGGAAGTGGAAAGGGTTTGGATATGTGGTTTGAAGGAGAGATCAGCGTCAAGGATTACTCCGAGGCAGCGAGCTTGTGGGACTGGGGAGAGTGGGCAGTCATTTACTGTAATTGATAGGTTCGTAGGGGGGGTCACGTGAGATGGGGGAAAGATGATGAATTCTGTTTTGTCCATGTTGAGTTTCAGATATCTAGTGGAAGGGTTGATGGTTTTGGCATTGCTTATCTCAGTGATATAGCCTTTTTTAGTAATTCTTGGGAGGAACACCTTGTATCTTTCTCAGGTGTTACAGAGGCTTAACACTGCAAGTCTTATTGTTAAGCCTGGGAAGTGTCAGGTAGCCATGTGGGATGTACAATACCTCGGACACCGGGTGGGGGGAGGGCCGCTAAAACCTGAACCAGGAAAGGTACAGTTGTGGCCAAAAGTATTGACACCCCTGCAATTCTGTCAGATAATACTCAGTTTCTTCCTGAAAATGATTGCAAACACAAATTCTTTGGTATTATTATCTTCATTTAATTTGTCTTAAATGAAAAAACACAAAAGAGAATGAAGCAAAAAGCAAAACCTTGATCATTAAACACAAAACTCCAAAAATGGGCCAGACAAAAGTATTGGCACCCTCAGCCTAATACTTGGTTGCACAACCTTTCGCCAAAATAACTGTGACCAACCACTTCTGGTAACCATCAATGAGTTTCTTACAATGCTCTGCTGGAATTTTAGACCATTCTTCTTTGGCAAACTGCAACAGGTCCCTGATATTAGAAGGGTGCCTTCTCCAAACTGCCATTTTTAGATCTCTCCACAGGTGTTCTATGGGATTCAGGTCTGGACTCATTGCTGGCCACCTTAGAAGTCTCCAGTGCTTTCTCTCAAACCATTTTCTAGTGCTTTTTGAAGTGTTTTGGGTCATTGTCCTACTGGAAGACCCATGACCTCTGAGGGAGACCCAGCTTTCTCACACTGGGCCCTACATTATGTTGCAAAATTTGTTTGTTGGTTGGTGTGGAATTATATCCAATTTGGCTTTAAGACAATTCTTTTTGTGTTTTTACATTTAAGACAAATTAAATGAAGATAATACCAAAGAATTTTTGTTTGCAATCATTTTCAGGAAGAAACTGAGTATTATCTGACAGAATTGCAGGGGTGTCAATACTTTTGCCCACAGCTGTAGAAGCCATTACAGCCGGGCCCACCCTACAAACCCAGAAGGAGGTACTGTCCTTCCTGGGTACGGCTGGCTATTGTAGGAAGTTTGTGCCAAACTACAGTGCTCTGGCTAAGCCGTTAACTGATCTGACCAGGAAGAGGCTCCCCCAAATTGTTTCACGTACTCCTCAGTTTAAAGAATAATTTTCTGACCTAAAGTCAGCATTGGCTAGTTCACCCGTCCTTCAGGTCCCAGATTTCACTCGCAGGTTTGTAGTGCAGACAGATGCCAGCACCTATGGGCTAGGTGCGTTTCTCAGCCAGGTGAACCAGCAAGGTGAGGAGCGCCCAATTCTCTACCTAAGCAGGAAACTTCTGCCCAGAGAAGTGGCTTATGCCACAATTGAAAAGGAATGTTTAGCAATTGTGTGGACCTTGCAGAAACTTTAACAATACCTCTATGGGTGCAACGTCACATTGATAACATATCATAACGCCCTGAGTTGGCTCAGCAGAGTAGTTTGGGACAACGGGAAATTGCTTAGATGGAGCCTGATATTACAGTAATATGATTCAGCATAAGAAATTGATCACAGCAACCTTGATGGCTTATCTCGCGAAGGGGGGGCAGAACCAGATTTGCGCTCGGGAGCTGACCTGTAAGTCAACCCCTGTGCACGTTCATAATGAGAGAGGTGTAGTGAAAATATGTATTTGTAGGCGATGTATGACCGGCAGTAAATTATCATCGGTTCTTAGGCTGCAGCTGTTCACAAAGGTGAACCTATGCACCTATGTTACCCTGGGCAAAGGCAGCTTTTCTGGTTGCAGAGTCCCTTCCTGAGAACTCAGAGAATTAGAACCTTTTCACACCTCTGATGCCTTTTGAAGGAAAACACCAAATGGCACCTAGTTGCAGCCTGACACTTTCTATTTACTATGGGAAAGAAAGGTTAAGACAAAGTGCATTTAGAAAAAATAATGTATTCATTGGTAAAGTAGCCATGGTCCAGTAACAAACCTGGAATTAGAATATTAACATGAAAGGCTGATCTATAGATCTGGTCTCCAGGCTAAGCCTATAAAGTGGGCCCACCACAAAGAAAGTTTTTCACAGATTGAGGGAAGCCAAGCTGATGTGATCCATTTTCATATTTCCTCCCTCAGGAAACGGAATAACAGACTGCAAAGTTTAGATATTTCTGTAAGTTTCTCCCTTTTGTTATATAACTGTTTTGCATATTTGTATGTCACTTTCTTTCCATATTTTTATATCCTTTTATTGTAAGCAATGTACCTTTTTAAATTAAAGCGTAAAACTGTAATACGTTTAAACCTTGTATACTCTAAAAGAACCCACAACCTTAGAGTGTGTGATCCTGGCGATTGGCAGACAGTAGTAGTAGTATTTCCGGGACTCATCGCCCATATGTTTGGTGCGGGGTGCGTGGTCTGTGTTGGGGTGTGATTTATGCTCCCATTGCAGCACAGAACGGAGGTTGAACGCTGGATTGAGTGAGTGGAGATAGATTAACCCTAGCAGACACAACCCCTAAGTCAAGCGGGTACGTGAAAGAAGTTTTCAAACCACCCCCTTTTCATTGCCTTTTTACCTATTTTGTTAATTACAACCTGTGTTTAGCAATATATTTAATCTTATTTGTGTGTGATGCATCAGCACTAAACAATCTCAGTTGGTGAAGTGAGAATAATATAGGCATAAATTAAATTTATGGGATCAAATAACTAAAAATTGGCACATGCATATGTATTCACCCCTTTTGCTATGAATCCCCTAAAAATATTTATGCCAATTTCCTTCATAAGTCACATTCTTAGTGAAAGGAAGTCCACCTGTTTGCAATCAAGTTTTACATTGTCAGTATATACACACCTTTGCTGAAAGGCTTCCAAGGCTGCAACACCATTAAGCAAGAGTCTCTGCTAACCAAACACCATGAAAACCAAGGAGACTTCCAAACAAAGCAGGGACAAAGTTAAGTACAAGTCAGGATTGGCTTATTAAAAAAATAAAACAGCATCGCAATCGATGAAGATCTCTCCCGCCCCCACTCCCCAGAGCACCATCAAATGGAAAGAACATGACACCACAACAAACCTGCCAAGAGAGGACCGCACACCACAACTCTCAGCTGGGCACTAATCAGAGGCACAGTACAGAGACCAAAGGTAACCCTGAAGAAGCTGCAGAGTTTGGAAGCAGTGACTGGAGTATATGTCCACACAACCCCAATAAGCCATATACTCCATAGAGGTGGCCTTTATGGAACAATGGACCAAAAAAGCCTTTACTTAGAATTTTTTGTTTAGTGTTAGTCTGGTTTTGAGTTTGCCAAAATATATGTTGGTGACTCCTCAAATGTATACTGGAAGCTGCTCTGGTGAGATGAGTCCAATAATTGAGAATCTGATCAGGCTTGAAGATCACTGAGGAAGCCATCTAACTTGAAGGAGCTGGAGCAATTTTTCCTTGAGAAATAGACAAAAATTCCAGTGGAACGCTCATGGAGACTTGTCTAAAGCAACTTGCATCTGTTATTGCCACAAAAGGAGGGTCTTAAAAGTGCTAACTTTAGGGGGAGAGGGAATAGTTATACACACTGAAATTTATGCAACCCCTGGCAAAAATTATGGAATCACCGGACTTGGAGGATGTTCATTCAGTTGTTTAATTTTGTAGAAAAAAAGCAGATCACAGACATGGCACAAAACAAAAGTCAATTCAAATGGCAACTTTCTGGCTTTAAGAAACACTAAAAGAAATCAAGAACAAAAAATGTGGTAGTCAGTAATGGTTACTTTTTTAAACCAAGCAAAAATTATGGAATCACGCAATTCTGAGGAAAAAATTATGGAATCACCCTGTAAATTTTAATTCCCAAAACTAACACCTGCATCAAATTTGATCTGCTCGTTAGTCTGCATCTAAAAAGGAGTGAGCACAGCTTGGAGAGTGGTTGCACCAAGTGGACGGACATGAATCATGGCTCCAACACGAGAGATGTCAATTAAAACAAAGGAGAGGATTATCAAACTCTTAAGAGGGTAAATCATCACGCAATGTTACAAAATTAAACAACTGAATTAACATCCTCCAAGGCCGGTGATGAATTTTTGCCAGGGGTTGTAGTTATGCCAGATTTCGTTTTTTTTATTATGACGCTAACAAAAAAAGGGATAAATACTTTTGCAAACCACTGTACTAAATCTATACACTACAATGCACAAGAAATTAAAATATTGGCCCAGTACACAATTACACAATATATTGGGATAGATATAATACACACACTCCTGAACATTGAAATTGCAACACAAAGAATAAAAAGTCTGGATTTATGGAAATCATAAAATGATTATGCAAGTGATGAAAAACATGCAGACCACATTTTCCAAACATGTCATAAAAGTAGAATGAGCAACAACATGCGGCCTGGTGTTGTGCTGAAAATCGGCTCCTGGGACACTTTCACGTTACTTCATGAAGGTCGCTTTGCTTACGTGATTGCTAGATCAATGCCCAGTTACCTCTGCATTCACGATAAAAGCGGTCAGTTTTACAAATTTTGCTTGATGGTACTACCACTAGCTTAAACCTTGCTAAACTTGTGTTTTGTACAGGTAATTGTGTACTGGTCCAATATTCTCATATTTCTTTTGTGTTGTAAATGTACCAGTGGGTCAGGATTGTGTTTGTCATAATGCAGAGATAATCATGACATTTTGATTACTATAATTTTTGTGTTTAGTCTTCTCTTCGTTATGGTTATACAGTCCATGTTCCCAACGATGCTGGGTCTACATAGTCATTTATACAGAAATGTGATTTCTTCCCTTTTGGTAATGTCACTTTTTCCTCACCACATTATTTTTAATTAGTTTTTTATTTTTTTTTAAAGTATGTGTTTTATATTTGTATAATAAAGTTTATTACAATAATAATTCGTAACTATTTCTTAAGTTTGTAGATGTGTATAAATTTAAAAGGGATCCTATCCATAAAATGCATCTAGTCCAGGAAATGTTTGTTATACAGAGTACTAGTGAAATATCGTTCGATAATGATGTGTGTAATAAGTATCAGGTGGTTTATTGTACCGTATATACTTGTGTATAAGTAGACCCGAGTATAAGCCAAGGCACCTCATTTTGCCATGAAAAACTGGGAAAACGTATTGACTCAAGTATAAGCTGGGTATAAACAAAAGAGAACATTCAGCTCACCCCTGAGATGTAATTCCAAGCACATGAAGGAGCACGGCTTCCTCACTGCTGCACAGCGTCCAAGGCAATAGGAAAAATAGAAGTGGATCCAGCTCACTCACAGGGCTTATTTAAAAATGAGAAAATTTTGATTGGATGATCCTTAAAAAATTCAAAATGACAAAACAGACATCTCAGATGGCACAGCAATGACAGGGGGTGGTGTGTAATGAGACCATACGCGTTTCGAGCAACACGGCTTTTGAACACTGGTTACAAAGTGAAATACAAACAAGGATTAAAATATACTAATGCACTAATGAGGAAGCACAAAACACATGGGAAGGTATAAGGAAACCGACAAGGAATGAACTTTGCTCCATTTGATCACAGATTGGACATTTTCAATACAATTAAAGACATAAATAAATTTATTAGGGACTTGACTGTCAAAAAGCACTTTTGGTCAGAGGAATCCGTAATTACCAGCTCCGCTGAAGTCATTGTTAATGAATTTAAGAATCTTGCATTTTGTGAGCTGCAAGCATTAATTGATCTGAAGGAGTTAAATCCTTCTCAAAATGACACCCTGGTCAACAAAGTAGCTGGTTTTGTTACTAAGAACCCAGAATTCTATCCAGTCCAAAGTAGAACACCTGCAATGGACAAATTCCAAGACATTGTTACTAAAGACCTTAAAAAACTGTGTGACACTGTTCACCCAAAGAAAAAGCCTAATTTAACTGTAGAGGAAAATGACGCCCTGAAAACCCTTATGACAAATAAAAACTTGGTCATTAAGATGTCAGAGAAAGGTGGTTCTGTAGTAGTTTTGATCAGCTGTGATTATGTTGCTGCTATAGAAACTCATTTATAGGATACAAAAAAGTATTTAGCACTGACTAATGACCCCACCTTATTTTTCAGAGACTAAATCAACAAAATTATTTCTGAAGGCTTTACTTTGGGTATTTTTTCCAAAAAAGAAGCTGAACTTTTAACGGTAACATCGCCTGTTATTCCTATCATGCATGCGTTGCCCAAAACACATAAATCTTTGTCACCTATTTCTATCAGACCTAGAGTCTCAGGCATAGGTTCATTAAGTGAGCATCTGGGCGCGTGGCTTGACAGTGCGCTACAGCCATTAGTATATCGCATACCTGGTTTTTTGCAGGATTCACGCAATGTCTTGTGTATGTTTCAAGATTTTCCATGGTCTCATGAATACACCAGGATTCCATGTGACGTCTCCTCACTCTATACCTGCATTCCACAACACATAGCGGGTCTGGCCATCCAACATCATTTAGACAGGTACAGTGTATACACAGCCGAATTAAAGGAATACATAAAATCTACACTCTCTTTTCTACTCCAACATAATTATTTCATGTTCAATGGAAAGTTTTTCCTACAAATTGGTGGAGTGGCAATGGGGGCCAGATTTTCACCGACTGTAGCCAATCTAACTATGGCGTGGTGGGAGGAGTGCTATGTGTACACGTCTTGCAATCCTTTCTCTTCGTCTATAAAATTATATGCCAGGTATATAGATGATCTGAGTATTGTTTGGGCAGGGGAGACTTCAGAGATTAAAAAATTTATTTTTTATTTAAATGATAATAAGTTCAATCTCCATTTCACATGTAATCATCAACGTGAGAAAATCACTTTTTTCGATTTAGAACTTAATGGTATAGATGGCTGTGGTATGGTCAGCAAAACTTACAGGAAATCTCCTGCTGGCAATACAATACTTGAGGCATGCTCTTTTCATCCTTCTCATGTAACCAAGGCAATTCCTGTAGGCGAATTTATTAGAGCAAAAAGAAACTGCAGCTCTGCTGTAGGTTTCCATATTGAGTCTGAAAACATCAAACAGCGCCTCTCCAAACGACTATATCCCAACTGGAGTCTGAGCAGGGCACATATAATTGCTGACAAGAAGGATAGGACAGATTTACTTAATAAAGTAAAAATTCCAACAACAGATAATTCCAACAAGCTTCCAACTTTAGTTTTGACACACAGTTCATATTTTAAGTCTATTTCCCAAATAGTGCAGCGCAACCTACACATTTTATATGATGACCCAGTTATCACAGACATTTTGAAAGATGGTATTAAAATAGTGCCAAGGAAAGCAAAAACCTTAGGAAATGCATTGTCACCTAACTTACATGTAACTTATGATAATTGGCCCACATCACAACCATGGCTATCCCTCAAAGCTTTTTACAAATGCGGTCAGGCTCCGTGTAAAACCTGTATCGTAGCTTTCAAAACCAACCATTTTTTACAACCATGCTCACAGCAAAAAATTCAGTATTAAGAGCTTCCTAAACTGTAACCGTGACCATGTGGTATATATTATGGAATGTTCGATTTGCAACCTTAAATACGTTGGTTCTACCATCCGTAAGCTCAAGACAAGAATCAGAGAACATCTTTATGACATTGAGGAGTCCACTGCCAGAAATATGTCACATGTATCCAAACACTTTATTGAGTGTCATAATCGCAGCAAAACAGGCTTACGAGTTTATGCTATCGATCGTATACCCAAACATATCCGAGGCGGCAATCACACTGATGCGGTACGTAACAAAGAAGCATACTGGATTTTTTTACTGAGTACATATGCCCCCACAGGGTTAAATCTCAGACGAGAAGTTATGCTAAATTATTAGGAAGAGAAAAGGAAGAGAAAAGGAGAGGAGGGAAGAAAGTAGAAAATATATATATATTTGTTTTAATTTTCAAAAAATGTTTGTTGTTTTTTTTTTGCTAATACAAAATGGTTGTTTCCTATTGTGAAGAATTTAGTATTGATGCATTTACAGGTTATTATTCTTCTCCCCTTTTTGGTGATTTTTTTCCACTTCAAATTATATACATACATTTTTCTGATACATATCAAGTATATTTTGAATTTTTTATAACATATCTTTACTTGTCTTTTAATCGTTTACTGCGCTGCTTGCAATTGTGCACCTAGCCCTTTGTCATTATCTGTTTCCTTATACCTTCCCATGTGTTTTGTGTTTCCTCATTAGTGCATTAGTATATTTTAATCCTTGTTTGTATTTCACTTTGTAACCAGTGTTCAAGAGCCGTGTTGCTCGAAACACGTATGGTCTCATTACACATCACCCCCTGTCATTGCTGTGCCATCTGAGATGTCTGTTTTGTCATTTTGAATTTTTTAAGGATCATCCAATAAAAAATTTCTAATTTTTAAATTAGCCCTGTGAGTGAGCTGGATCCACTTCTATTTTTCCTATAAGCTGGGTATGCATTGTCCCCTAATCCCTATTCTCGTATGCACGGCTCCTCATCCCTGTCCTTGTGTGCATGGTTCCTCATCCCTGTCCTGGTATGCATGGTGCATCATCCCTATTGTATGCATGGGCCCCCCATGAGAAAAACATAAAAATGAAAAAAAAAAACCCTCCTACTCACCTTCCCTGTGCACCCTCGCAGCATCCTATTTCGGCTTCCAGCCGCTCCTGTTACCAAGCGATCACGTGGTGTCCCCGCTAATTAAGGTAATAAATATTCACCTATCTCCACTCAGCTGGGACATGTGATCGGCCGGTCGCAGGAGCTGCTTGCAGCGGAACAAGATTCTGGTGCTCGGGAGGATTCTGAGGGCGCACAGGAAAGGTAAGTAGGAGGTTTTTTATTTTCATAGCTGCTGGAAGCCGGAGGCTGTGGCTGTAACTGTGCGTGCGCTATAAGTAAAATGAATATTCAATGCCAGTGCAGTGAATATAGATTTCTCTTGAGCAGCGGGCACAGTTACCGCCGCAGCTGCCGGCTCCTACCTCTTGTGACCAGCTGCTCCGCCGCTCCCTGTCCCCCGCTGGCTACTTGGACAATGACTCATGTATAAGCCGAGGGGGGTGTTTTCAGCACAAAAAAGTGCTGAAAACTTGGCTTATACAAGAGTATATACGGTATTCAATTAAAAAAGGGTTTTCCTCCTAATTGCTGCATATGCATTTACCAGGTTACCTGGAACTGTTTCTAAGATATTGTTGGTCCCTCTTGTGGTGTTGTAGCGTTCTTTAGCAATTCACAGGACTGTGGAGTTGGTAACCCAAACCGCCGACTCGACTCCTCAATTTCCATGACACCGACTCTGTCTCCACCAAAATGGCTCCGACTTTGACTCCACGACTCCGACAGGGCTGTGGAATCGGTAAGCCGAAGCTGTGACTTCTCAATTTCCATGGCTCTGACTCCACAGCCCTGGCATTTCGCATTGATTTTTTTTTTATTTGAGTTGTATTTGGTTACCACATTAAAGATGTCTGTAATACTCATTAGAAACTCCTCTGCTCTTGACCACAAATAAATGACCGATTTTAGTTCCATGAAAATATTATAAAATCTGCATAATTTTTTATTGTACTAGGACCAATACCGCCATACTACTAGTTTTAGTAAAATTGTGTTGACAGGTTCTCTTTAAGGTACAGTCACCTTTTTTCAATATTTTTTGTTGGTGTTTTTACTTTTATATAGGGGAGAAAACTGTTAACATGAATTTCCTTCAACAGTTACAGGATAATAAAGGGTTCCTTTCCATGATCAACCATGTTCTCAGTGTTGATGGATTATACTTCTCCACTTCTTATGATCTTACCCATACCCTGCAAAGATTGTCCAACACAAGTCCAGAATTTCAAGAAATGAGTCTACTAGAAAGGGTGAGAAAAACACCTCTAAATTACTTTTAGTGTATTTCTTTCTAAGAGTTATGTACAGTGTTGTGAGATTAACCTGATGTATTTAATTGCCACTTTATTCCAGTAGAAGCTGTCATATTTTAGGTTTTCTTTTTAATATAGCAACAGCATGGGGAATTTAAAAAAAAAAAAAAATAATAAAGATGGAAAGAAAACCTGTTTAAAATTTGCAAAAAAATAAAAAAAAAAATAGACCTGACACTCATGCGGCGCCCAGCAAGGAGAAGCTGTCAAGTGCCCATTTGTAACTAGTCATCCTAGTTATCTTATTAGGAGTCCTCTTCTTTTTTTTTTTTTTTTTTTTTTTTTTATAGTACATTTTCTTTAAATGCCAGACCATTTCATAGTGAAACATAGGTATTTGTGATAATCAAGCTGTTTCTGGCCCATGCTGTCCTTGGTTTCGGGAAAATGTATCAGATGGCAGTTTGCCTTTATCGTTGGCATATAGAGAACAATAGTAACCCTGAATTTTCTGCACTGCTTGAGATATATTGGATGTGTTTTGGGCACGCTTTCTTGTTTCACATCTGTCTGTGGAGTTTAACCCCTTAGCGACCGCTTATCTGTACTAAAACCACAGCGCCACTAATTCACGGCGCTGTGGAGAAAGTGAATAGCGCCCCCCAGTGTTGGATTTTCTCCGGGGTCTCGGCTGCCGGGGGTAGCCGAGACCCCAGAGAACATGAATTGGTCGGTTTTTACCAACCCCGCTTTTGCAATCGCCGTTATTAACCCTATAACAGCGACCGCAAAAAAAAAAAAGTTGCGATTTTACATTTAATTTCTCTTTCCTCTGATGTGATCGCACATCAGAGGAGAGAGAGGGTCCCCGATCCCCCCCCCGGTACCTCTCTGTGGTCCTCTGTCCCCTCCCGGTGGTCCTGCGCCCCGCTGATGTCCTCCGGTGGGCGCCACCATCTTGGATCCGGGGAAAATGGCGGGCGCATGCGCAGTGCGCCCACCGGGAATCTGCCAGCTCCGGCTGGCAGATTCTATTCATTCATTTTGATCACGATGATAAACTATCATTGTGATCAAAATAAACAAAATAGTACATAACCCCCCCCGTTTATCACCCCCTTAGTTAGGCCAACATAACGAAATAATGAAAATATTTTTTTTTTTCAGTTTTCCATTATGGTTAGGGCTAGGGTTAGGGTTAGGGTTGGGCTAGGGTTAGGTTAGGGTTAGGGTTGGGGCTAGGGCTCGGGTTAGGGCTAGGGTTAGAATTAGGGCGAACTAGGTTTAGGGTTAGGATTAGGGTTGGGATTAAGGTTAGGTTTGGGGTTAGGGGTGTGTTGGGGTTAGGGTTGGAGCAAGAATTGAGGGGTTTCCACTATTTACCAACTTTGGAGGTCTAAAAATTGGGTCTAAAAAATCACTTTTGTGGAAATAAAAAAGACTTTATTTTCACGGCTCTGCGTTTATAAACTTCTGTGAAGCGCTTGGGGGTTCAAAGTGCTCACCACACATCTAGATAAGTTCCTTATGGGGTCTAATTTCCAAAATGAGGTCACTTGTGGGGGGTTTCCACAGTTTAGGCCCATCAGGGGCTCTGCAAACGCAACATGATGCCCGCAGACCATTCCAAAATGGCACTCCTTCCCTTCCAAACTCTCCCATGCGCCCAAACAGTGGTTGCCCCCCATATAAGGGGTATCCGCGTACTCAGGAGAAATCACACAATAACTGTGGGGGTATGATTTCTCCTGTTACCCTTGTAAAAATAAAAATTTGGGGGCGAAAAGATCATTTTTGTGGAAAAAAATGGATTTCTTATTTTCACGGCTCTACTTTATAAACTTCTGTGAAGCACTTGAAGGTTCAAAGTGCTCACCACACATCTAGATAAGTTCCTTGGTGGGTCTAGTTTCCAAAATAGGGTCATTTGTTGGAGGTTTTTACTGTTTAGGCACATTAAGGGCTCTCCGAACGCAACATGGCCTCCGATTTCAATTCCAGTCAATTCTGCGTTGAAAAAGTCAAAAGGCGCTCCATCCCTTGCGAGCTCTGCCGTGTGCTGAAAAAGTGGTTTACCCCCACATATGGGGTATCGGCGTATTCAGGAGAAATTGTACAACAAATTTTGTGGTTGATTTTCTCTTTTAACACTTCTGAAAAAAAAAAAAATTGGTTCTGAAGTAAATTTTTTGCAAAAAAAAGTTAAATGTTAATTTTTTCCTTCCACATTGCTTTAGCTCCTGTGAAGCACGTAAAGGGTTAATAAACTTCTTGAATGTGGTTTTGAGCACCTTGAGGGGTCTAGTTTTTAGAATGGTGCCACTTTTGGGTATTTTCTGTCATGTACACCCCTCAAAATGACTTTAAATATGACGTGGTCCCTAAAAAAAATGGTTTTGCAAATTTTGTTGTAAAAATTAGAAATCGCTGGTCAACTTTTAACCCTTATAACTTCCTAATAAAAAAAAAATGTTGCTTCCAAAATTGTGGTGATGTAAAGTAGACATGTGGGAAATGTTACTTATTAAGAAATTTAAGGGCATAAAAATTTTAAGCTTTAAAATTGCAAAATTTCTGTTTTTTTCATAAATAAACACAAGACTTATCGAAGAAATTTTACCACTAACATCAGAATCAGCGGGATCCATTAAAGCGTTCCAGAGTTTTAACCTCATAAAGGGACAGTGGTCAGAATTATAAAAATTGGCCTAGTCATTAAGCTGCAAACTGGCTCTGTCGCTAAGGGGTTAAACAGTTATGTACGTGGAGTAATGTTTACTGGATAAATACCTACATTGCCTTACTTGCTTAGAAAATGTCCCTGGAGCTCTTCCAACTCATTTTATACAATACATTTACATCCCGATTCATTAAGACCAGTGTTTTGCTGCTTGCCAGTTTTAATGAACAGTCAGTGTAATTCATTAAAAGTCTCTTGTTACTTCATGAATTTGGCTCATCAGACAAGTGCACCACCATCAGAATTTCTGACAACCTTTTCAGCACCACTGTCCCGTAAGGTCTGATGCATTAGCCACATGCTCTGCCCATTTTATCAGACCTGGCAGGGACTACATTTTTGTGGTTTCCTTTTTTGATCTTCATTGGAACTGTATACTTCTTTTTACTAATAAAATCTTCAGTACTCTTAATAAGGAGTATCCAGTTGAAGGGAACCTGTCAGCAGGAATGTACACAGTAACCTACAGACAGTGTCAGGTCGGCGCCATATCTTTTACTCAAAGCTGAATATAAAGATTAAACAACAACCACAAGACTGATTCCATCACCCAAAGTATCATTTTAATCAGTATATCTACTTACCTGACACAATCCTGCTGACAGGTTCCCTTGAAGAGAACCCATTTTTCCAATTCTTTGCAAGCACATTCTAGTGTGTGGGGGAAATCACTCATGGGATCTCCGTTTAATATTCTATCATGCTTATTGTTCTAGCTACCAGTGCGGTCTTCGGTCTTCTAATCCATATTTTCATATCAAAAAGGAAAAATAACCTTTGCGTAATTTAGAATAATCTCCAAGCATTACCCAGAAATATGATACAACCAGAAAAAGTATAAAGAAATATTTGCTAGTCTTCAGTCTTAACACCTTTACCCCCAAGGGTGGTTTGCACGTTCATGACCAGGCCAATTTTTACAATTCTGACCACTGTCCCTTTATGAGGTAATAACTCTGGAACGCTTCCATGGATCCTGGTGATTCTGACAATGTTTTCTCGTGACATATTGTACTTCATGTTGGTGGTAAAATTTCATTGATATAACTTGCGTTTATTTGTGGAAAAAAAAAACAAAACAGAAACTTGACAAATTTTGAAAATTTTATGCCCTTAAATCACAGAGATATGTCACACAAAACACTTAATAAATAACATTTCCCATATGTTTACTTTACATCAGCACAATTTTGGAACCAAAATTTTTTTTTTGTTAGGAAGTTATAAGGGTTAAAAGTTGACCAGCGATTTCTCATTTTTGCAACACCATTTTATTTTTACGGACCACATCACATTTGAAGTCACTTTGAGGGGTCTATATGATAGAAAATACCCAAAAGTGACACCATTCTAAAAATTACACCCCTCAAGGTGCTCAAAACCACATTCAAGGAGTTTATTAACCCTTCAGGTGCTTCACAGGAATTTTTTGAGTGTTTTAAAAAAAAAATGAGCATACTTTAAAAAAAAATGAGCATACTTTTTTTCGCAAAATTACTTCAGGTCCAATTTTTTTTTTATTTTACCAAAGGTATCAGGAGAAATTGGACTGCAAAAGTTATTGTGCAATTTGTCCCGTGTATGCCACCTGATATGTGGGGGTGAACCACTGTTTCGGTGCATGGCAGAGCTCAGAAGGGAAGGAGCACAGTTTGACTTTTTTCAATGCAAAATTGGCTGGAATTCAAATCGGACACCATGTCACGTTTGGAGAGCCCCTGATGTGCCTAAACAGTGGAAATCCCCCCACAAGTGACCACATTCTGGAAACTAGACCCCCCAAGGAACTTATCTAGATGTGTGGTGAGCACTTTGAACCCCCCAGTGCGTCACAGGAATTTATAACGCCTGGACTTGAAAATAAAAAAAATCATATTTTTTCCACAAATGTTATCTTTTTGTCCCCATTTTTTTATTTTGCCAAGGGTAACAGGAGAAATTGGACCCCAAAAGTTGTCCAATTTGTCTTGAATACTCTGATACCCCATATGTGGGAGAAAACTACTGTATGGACACACGTCAGGGCTCGGAAGGGAAGTAGTGATATTTTGGAATGCAGACTTTGATGGAATGGTCTGCGGGTGTCATGTCGCGTTTGGAGAGTCCCTGATGTGCCTAAACTGCTGAAACTCCCCACAAGTGACACCATTTTGAAAACTAGTCCCCCCCCCCCAAGGAACTTATCTAGATGTGTGGTGAGCACTTTGAACCCCCAAGTGCTTAACAGAAGTTTATAACGCAGAGATGTGAAAATAAAAAAATCATATTTTTTTTTCCACATAAATGATATTTTTGCCCCCAATTTTTTATTTTCCTAGGGGTAACAGGAGAAATTGGACCCAAAAGTTGTTTTCAATTTGTCCTGAGTAGGCTGATACCCCATATGTGGGGGTAAAACACTGTTTGGGCGCATGGCAGAGCTTGGAAGGGAAGGAGCACCGTTTGACTTTTTCAACGCAGAATTGGCTGAAATTGAGATCAGACGCCATGTTGCGTTGGAGAGCACCTTATGTTCCTAAACAGTGTGGAAACCCCCCCAATTCTAACGCCATCCCTAATCCCAACACAACCCTTACCCTAATCTCAGCCCTAACCCTAGCCCTAACCCTTGCCCTTATCCTAACCCTAATGGGAAAATGGAAATATAGAATTTTTTTTTTTAAATTTTATTATTATTCCCTAACTAAGGGGGTGATAAAGGGGGGTTTGATTTACTATTTTATAGCAGGCTTTTTATGTTTGGCAGCTGTCATGCTAAAAGACATTTTTTATTGTAAAAATAGTTTTTGCATCACCACATTTTGAGAGCTATAATTTTTCTATATTTTGACCCACCGAGTCATGTGAGGTCTTATTTTTTGCGGGACGAGTTGACGTTTTTATTGGTACCATTTTCAGGCACGTGACATTCTTTTATCGCTTTTTTTTCCGATTTTTGGGATGCAGAATGAACAAAAACCAGCATTTCATGAATTTTTTTTCGGGGGGGGTGCACCATTTCGCATGTGGTAAAATTGATAAAGCGGTTTTGTTCTTCGTGTCAGTACGATTACAGCGATACCTCATTTGTCTTTTTTATGTTTTGGCACTTTTATGCAATGAAAACAATTTTATATAAAAAATAATTATTTTTGCATTGCTTTATTCTGCGAGCTATAACTTTTTAAAATTTTTTTTACTGATGACGCTGTATGGCGGCTTGCTTTTTGCTGGACCAGATGACGTTTTCAGCTGTACCATGGTTATTTATATGCGTCTTTTTGATTGCGCGTTATTGCACTTTTTGTTCGGTGGTATGATAATAAAGCATTGTTTTTTGCTTTGTTTTTTATTTTTATTTTTTAAGGGGTTCACTAAAGGGGTTAACTAATAGGACAGTTTTATAGGTTGGGTCGTTACGGATGCGGCGATACTAAATATCTGTACCTTTTTATTGTTTGTTTTTTTTATTTCCAAAAAATTAATTTATTATGGAATTTTTTTTATTTAGCGATTTATTTATTTATTTTTTTTTTATAAATTATTTTTACTTTTTAAAAAAATTTTTTTTTTTTACTTTATCACATTGTCCCAGGGGGGACAATACTGTCAGGTGTCAGATCGCTGATCTGACATGTCACACAGCGCTGTGTCAGATCAGCGATCTGACAGGCGCTGCAGCAGGCTTCCTCGTGCCTGCTCTCTGCAGGCACTGAGCAAGCCATCTCCCTGCAGGCCCCTGAAGGCCCCCGCAGCCATATTGCATCCGGGGACCTGCAGGGAAGGAGGCCCCCAGAGCAGCGCAGCACATCGCGGGGGTCTCAGGGAAGAGGCCCCTCAGCACAGCGCTGTGCTGGGGGTCTCAGGGAAGCACGGAGTGAGCCTCCTCCCTGCCGATGCTTCTCTAAACCCCTGGTACACTGCGATCGTGTTTGATCGCAGTGTGCCATGGGCTTTCGTGTCGGGGGCGGTCCGTGACTGCCCCTGTCACGTAATGCCGGGTGTCAGCTGTGATAATGACATCTATCTAATTACCAGAAGGAGGGGGCTTCCTCTTTAATCCCATTGTTGCCATCGCAACTGGATTGTGGTAAGCCGATAGTTGCTATGGAGACCCAAGCCCAAGTAATGTCCTTGAGATCTGCCAGCTACAGTAGCCTGAGAGGCCCAGTCATAAGCAGAATCTAGCAGACATGTAAAACTGACATGTCTTATGCAGTATAATACCTTAGCATTGAAGTGTAGGGATGAGCAAACCCAAACTGTAAAGTTCGTGGTTCGTGCCTGACACCTAGTGTGTGGTGCCAAACTCCAAACAGACTTTCCTTTTACAGTTCAGTGCAGTATACATTTTGTTGAAAGGCTGCAGCTTTTCAATCAACAAGCGTTTAGGCTTTGGACAGTTACGGAGCCATGACAAATATTGGCATGGCTGTGATTGGCCGGCATAACAAGTGACCTCGCTGGATGTCGTGGGGAACCACAGTGGCTTACGTCGCAGCTGCAAAATTTTTTTTTTTTTCTTGTTTTATAACAAATGGGTGAACCAGGGAATGTGTGTGTCTGTCTGTCTTTTATTCGAATAAATTTTTCGGATGTGTAGTTTTATATTTAAATACGGGGTTAGTAATGGTGGTGTCTGATACACTACTCCATTACTAACCCCTGAGCTTGATGTCAGCTGACATTACATAGCTAACATCAACTCCCAAAAACTTTTAACCCGATTGCCACCACACCAGAGCAATTGGCAAGAGCTGAGGCTAAGTGCCAGAATTGGTGCATCTAATGGATGCACCATATCTGGGGTGGTTCAGGGCTGGTCTTATTAGACTGGGTAGGGGCCAATATCAATGGACTTTTCCCAGCCTTGCTATCAGCCTCCAACTGTTTGCTTTGCCTTAGCTTATTTGTAAAAATAAGTGGCCTCGTTTTTTTTTTTTTTTAAATAATGTGCAAAGGCGAATCAGACAGATGGAGTTGATATCAATACGCAGGGAAGGTCCATGGATATTGGTCCTTTCCCAGCAAAATAAGACCAACCCACTGCTTTCCCTTGGCTGGTAATTTATCCCCTTCACCCCCCAAGCCTGTTCCGACTTTCACGACCAGGCCAAATTTTACAATTCTGACCAGTGTCATTTTACGTGGTACTAACTCTGGAATGCTTCAATGGATCCCATTGATTCTGAGATTTTTTTTTCCGGACCGACTGTACTTCATGTTAGTGGTAAAATTTGATCGATATAACTTGGGTTTTAGCTGTGCAAAAATTGAAAATATAGAAAATTTAAAAATTCTCAAACTTTTAATATTTATGCCTTTAGACCTGAGAATCATGTCACACAAAATGGTTAACATTCCTACATGTCTACTTTACATCAGAACAAATTTTGAAACTTAACTTTTTTTGTTAGTAAGTTAGAAGGGTTGAAATTTCGCCAGCAATTTTTCATTTCCCAAATAAAATTTACAAAACATTTTGTTTATTTTTTTTAAAGGGACCACATCACATTTGAAGTGACTTTGAGGTGCATATATGACAAAATAACCCAGAATTGACACAGTTCCCTTCCAACTCTACCGTTCTATGATTGGCATACTTGGAGAAATTGCACAACAAACTTTGAGTTCCTTTTACTACTTTTAACCATGTGAAAATAAAAAAAAACTGAGGGTAAAAAATTTTTTGGTGGATAAAATTTGATTATTTTGTTTTCACTGCTCTGATCTTCTATGAAGCACCTGTGGCTCAAAAAGAATCACATTAAGGTCATGGAGTGGCCTAGCCAGTCTCCAGACCTTAATCCCATAGAAAACCTATGGAGGGAGTTGAAGCTCCGAGTTTCCAAGCAACAGCCTCAAAATCTTAAAGATTTTAGAGATGATCTGCAAAGAGGAGTGGACCAAAATTCCTCCTGACATGTGCGCAAACCTCATCTTCAACCACAAAAAGTGTGACTGCTGTGCTTGCCAGAAAGGGTTTTGCCACCAAGAATTAAGTCTTGTTTGCCAGAGGGAGCAAATACTTATCTCACTGCAAAATGCAAATAAATTTATATAAGTTATACGAGTTACAATGTGATTTTCTGGATTTTATTTTTGATAATTTTAGCATTGCGCTATAGGATAACTTACCCTTAAAATTTTAGACTGTTCATGTCTGTTAGTGGGCAAACTTGCAAAATAAGCAAGGGATTAAATAATTATTTACCCCATTGTATGTCAAAGCCAACAACCATAAGCGAAACAGACTTGTGGCTTATTAGATAAATGTCTGATCGTATATCTTCAACTAAACTGCCATCCTAGAGAGAGGTTATGTCACTGTTATACTACTACAAGAAATGGTCTAAACAGACAGTTTGTGATGCAGCTCGTTTAGCAGATAACGAGTTCTTCATGTCTGGGCAAAGGCGGGTATACCCACGAGACTTAAAAAACATGTGGTTGAAAAAATGGAAGGTCTCTTCAAAAAATGTCAAGCTGAAGAAAAACCAAGAAAAGAAAACTAAACGTTCTGAAAAGGAGGAAGAATGGAACACAGGTTTAGACAACTTGTTTGATATTGCGCATGCTAGGGCTATGGATATGACAATAATGCCGAAAAACAAGGTTTTTTTTTTTTTTTTATGCTCCGATACAAACTGGATACCACGGAAAAATAGAAAGTGTTGATAATAAGTTTGAGGGAAAAAAACAAGAAATTTTGAGGAAAGAGGAGGAAATTACAAGAAAAGATTCAAGAGACAAGTAAACTGGCATTTTGACTTTTTTTTTCTCTCAGTACGTCGTTTAGTGATGGGGTTAATTTTTTTTTATATTGATCGGGCGATTCTGAACATGGCAATACCAAATGTGTATCCCACTTTCCAACAAATCAGACATCAAGAGGTAGTCAGAGTGGCCACATCCCTGGCTTCCTGCTGATGTTCAATATGTCCGAGGTGGGGGCAGTGATGTCAGCACTGACTGGGCGCTTGGCTTGGGTTACGTAACCAATTTCTTGTGAACCCTGGGAATGGGAGTGCCGACGCTACTGGAATTATGCCGGCACGGTAGGTGACAAAGTGTTAATGGAGCCAGATGTGAGAAATGAGAAGACGTTGTCCTAGAGGACAGCTCCCTTTTAAAGGAATCTGTCTTCAGGTTTTGCTATGAAATATGAGAGCACCATAATGTAGGAGCGGAGACCTGGATTACAGTGATGCGGGCTGTGTTGCTGTTTCAATGTAGTTAGTTTTTTATCAACAGGAGATTACTACAGGACTACTAAAGTCTTGCCTGAGAGACAAAAGGACGCCCAACACGCTATACAAAGAGATAGGCGGTAGCCTGTACATATAAACCGCCATTACAATAAGAATTCTACTCCATACGTACTTGAGGCAAAGAGAGAAAAAGGAGTAATGGATTCAGAAGTTAGTAAAAAAGTACAAAAGTTTTTATTTGGCACACAAGATAATAATAAATGCAGTGCTACTGATAATGGCCGTAAGTTATCTCCGCAAAAAAATCCACAGGGCCATAATAGGTGTATATAAAGTAGATGCCGGCAGCTTACCAAGTGGTGCACAGAAGACCAAATCCAGAGGGCGATTTTTTTGCTTACATAACTTACCGCCATTACCGGTAGCACTGCATTTATTATCTTGTTTGGCATGATCACCCCCCTTTTCATAGTTTATGTGCCTTTTTTTGCCAAATTACTTGTTATCGGCGGTTCTGCTTGATATGCAACATCAATGTACTGCATGTGTTGCTGTGATCATGGTTATGTTGGTGCATAGCCATGTACTTCCCTTTCCCTGGTCTGTCCTGTTCGTGTCTCATGATTTTTGCAATTTTGCTATTTACATGTTATTTGTCTGTGCATGTGCCAAATTAAAACTTTTGCACTTTTTTTTTACTTACTTCTGAATCCATTACTCCTTTTTTTTTTCTCTTTGCCTAAAGTCTTGCCTGGTAGTCAAACCAGTCTCCATCACTGATTAGCAGCTTTGTCATTATACAATGTTCACAGAAAGCAGTGATGTAGAGGGGGCTATACACAGCTGAATATCTGAGCTCTACTAGATCTGCAGCAGAGAAAACTGTGATTTTATAATAATGGCAGCACCCAGGAAGCTAAGTGATACATTGCTGGAATCTGGGTCTCTTTCCCTACTTCTTGCTGCTGTCTGATTACATTCTAAAAACAAGCTGACAAATTCCATTTAGCACAACATAAAGAACCCAGGCATCTTTGCTTTTTTTATGAACATATAAGTATGTGGATAAGTCGAATTGACAGTAAATGTTTTGTTTCTTATTCTTTGAATTGACTACTTTCTTGTGCTCACAATATTCATATTCTCTTCTGTTGATTTTTATTTTTTTTCCTTCAGGCTGATCAAAGATTTGTATGGAATGGTCATTTACTAAGAGAATTTTCTGCCCAACCTGAGGTAAAAGTTCTTGGCAATTTTTTGGGAGTATTGCAGGAGACATCCATGCAAGACAAAATGATCTCTAATTTCACAATTCCCTAGTTGCATATAAATGTAACTAGTGAGCTTTACAAGTGGTAGCATACAACTGTTGCATATATCTAATAAGGTTTTTAAATTAGAGTTTTTCTAAAACCTCAGAAATCCTATTAGAACTTCTGCTATAAGGCCCCATGATTTCCATGTACACCCCTGTCACAAAGTTTACTGTATATACTTGAGTATAAGCCGACCAGAGTATAACCGACACCCCCCCCCCTAATTTTGCCACAAAAAAAAAACTGGGAAAACTTATTGACTTGCGTATAATCCAACGGTGGGAAATGGTAAATTATAAAAATAGATATCCATAAAATTAATTGAGACATCAGTAGGTGAAATGTTTTTGAATATCCATATTGAATCAGGAGCTCCACACAATGCTCCATACAGTTCATGATAGGCCCCATAAGATGCTCCATACAAAATACACCTCATATAATGCTCCATATGGTTCATGATGGGCCCCATAAGATGCTCCATAAAGTTCATGATGGGCCCCATAAGATGCTCCATACACAAATGTGTTAGCATGGCTGGTCTGGAGCTGGAATCTCTAGGAGTGGACCCCATGGGCCGTGGCACCGAGGGACCCCGGGCGAGCTGCCTGGTGGAACCGACCCCTATACAGGGACCGTTAGGAGCAGGCCCAGGGGTTCGAGTACCACGATAGCCGGTACCGAGAGGGGCGGCTCAGGATGGACTGGAGTAGGACTGTGGGACTGAAGTGTAGATGACAAGACAGAGCTGGAACACAGGAGACAGGAATAGAGCAAGACAGTAGACTGGAACGTGGAGGGATGGCTGGAGCAGAACAGGAGACAGGATTAGAGGAGGATGGAAGGACTGTAGCAGGATGGAACTGGAACACCGGAGGCAGGACTGGAGTAGGACGGAAGGACTGGAGCAGGATGGAACAGGAGCACCGGAGGCAGGACTGGAGTAGGATGGAAGGACTGGAACAGGAACATCGGAGGCAGGACTGGAGCAGGATGGAACAGGCACATCGGAGGCAGGACTGGAGCAGGATGGAACAGGAACATCGGAGGCAGGACTGGAGTAGGATGGCAGGACTGGAGCAGGATGGAACAGGAACACTGGAGGCAGGACTAGAGCAGGATGGAACAGGAACACCGGAAGCAGGGCTGGAGTAGGACGGCAGGACTGGAGCAGTATGGAACAGGAACACCGGAGGCAGGACTGGAGTACAGCAGGGGACACGGATAGCCGGACTGAGAGGCTGCTGCAGGGAACACACGAGAACGGGACTGTGAGACTGCAGAGAACACACGAAGAAGCGAGGCCCAGTGTGCTAGGAAACAACGATCAGGCGCCTCCCTCAGGGGGAAGCAGCCTGATATGCCCCTGTCTGGTCTGCCATTGATCAGGGGGTGCTTCCGGCTCAGGGCATAGCCGGAACACAAGAAGCAGAAGGGAGGACCGTCCTATGGCGCATGCGCATTGCATGCAAAGACGCCGTTGGTCGCGTGCCTGTCAGAGGTGACCGCCGTGGCTGTCGGGCGGCGAGGTGCTGCGGCATGGGAGCGAGATTTAAAAAAAAATGACATACTCACCTCTCGTCGCTGCCTGCTGCTCCTCAGCATCACCGGCTCTCTGCAGTGACTGTTCAGGCAGAGGGCGCGCACTAAACACGTCATCGCACCCTCTGACCTGAACGTCACAGCCAGAGGACCCAGGAGACAGCTCAGCGTTGGAACAGGGACAGGTGAATATGGCATGGCTCACCCTCCCCAGTCCTGCTCACCCTCCTGGCGTCTGCATATCAGGCTCTGCTACATCTCATTCCCGGCATCTGTATCTCTCTTCCTGTCTTCCTTCCTGTGCTGAGCGGTCAGAGATACCACTCATTAAAGTAATGAATATACGCTCCACCCCCATGGGAGTGGAGACGCGTCCACATATTCATTACTTTAATGAGCGATGTCACATGACCACACAGGAAGAAGACAAGAAGAGAGAAGCAGTCGCCGTGACTGAGATGTAGCAGAGCTGGATATGCAGACACCAGGAGGGTGAGTATATGTCTTCTGCTCCCCTCCCCCGCCAGCTTTCTGGCGTATGACTCGTGTATAAGTCGAAAGGGGCGTTTTCAGCACAAAAAATGTGCTGAAAATCTTGGCTTATACACGAGTATATACGGTATATCAAACTATCCTGCAGCCAGCAGTAAACAATGCAGTGCAAGGTAAATGGTGCAATGGTTTTAATGAAAATTAATTGCTAAAATTCATTTTAGAACAAAAGAGGAAAAAAAAAGCCCTAATGTAAATCTTTTAAGCCAGAAGTTATTTATGAAGGTAAAATACAGATGTATTGGTTTAAAGGAGCAGTCATGTGCCCTGAGTCATCTGTAGGATCTCAATGTGTAGATCAGATTACTGTATCTAAGCCCAGACCTGTGTATCTATTCCCATTATGCACGATACACCACACTGAGCCCTGTATCTAGATATGTGGAGTGTATGATGTGCTGAGATTAGATTCACAGAATGTAAAATGCTGGGATTAATCACAGCACGTGATACACACCACGTATTCAACACCAGGGTATTTGCACACGATCAGGAATGGCTCAGTTTTTGTTCAGGATTTGCCGCAGGTGAAATCTGCACCAAATTTGCATCTGAGGTCACTGACAGGTAACCTGCGTTTTTTGCATGCGTTTTTTCCACGTGCGTTTTTATGTCACTTGAAATAAAGCTAATTGAAAGTTGGCTTCTGGGAAGGAACAAAAAGTGATTTCCTGTTTGCAGATATATTGGGGTATGTGGACCAAGGGGAGAGAGAGACCAAACAATAAATGGTATGCACACCTGAATAAATTTTAAATAGAAAAATCACAATATATTTATTTGGAAAAGCAAGACACACAAATTATGTTAAAATCATTTAAAAACAAAAACATGTACAATATCATAATACAACACCCCTGAACCAAAATTCATATATAGCAATACCACAATCCCTCATAGGGTACAATGCCGGTACATGAAAAATACATGTGTAAAACCATGCTCTTGAAGTCAAGCAATAGTCATGATATGGTCAAAACATGAAAAAACCACACATGTTGGGATATCTAGAAATGGCTGTTATGAAAGAAATTTACCCTAAAATGATGAAAACCCATGGATATCATGTATAGCAGGGACAAATGACCCATGCACACTGCAAGAGAGAGGTGATGAGTACCATCAATATGGACACCAAACCGCATGGTAGCCAGCAGTCCTCTCTCTCCCTCTCTATCTGACCTCCTGGTAGGTGCCCCCTAGAAAGAATATGGGGAAGTCAAAGCACAGAGTTTGTGCTCTATGCGGGCAGGATCTGGACAGTCCATGGCCCACAAAATTATGCCAGCCGTGTATCAGTGACACGGTGGCCAATGAGACCCCTGACTTTTCTTCCACCCTGAGGGAAACCTCAAGAAGGGATAGAGCTGAAGTATGTCCTTCACCGTCAATGTCATCGGATGAGGGAGTTCTGAGGGATACTTCGGATTCCTCTTCATCAGAGGCTTACTCGGGCCTGGGTTACTGCTTTCCTCTGGAGGAGGTGGACAATTTAGTGAAGGTGGTAAGGTCCACAATGGGACTGGTGGACCAGAGACCTAAGAAATCTATCCAAGATGTTATGTTTAGCACCCTAGATAAAAAAAGCATAGTGTGTTTCCTATGAACGAGAAATTGCAGAGTCTCATCAGTAGAGTGGGGAAAAAACGGGTAGGAAAGGCCCCCTACCGTCCTCCTTCAAAAGAAAGTATCCCTTTGAGGAGGAGACCTCCTCATCCTGGAGTAAAGCTCCCAAGTTGGACGTTGCCATATCTAATGCCTTAAAAACCTTATCCCTCCCCTTTGAGGACTCAGGACTATTAGGGTGAGTGCACACGCTGCGGATTCACCTGCGGATTTTTCCACGCGGATTTGCAGGTAAAACCTCAGGTAAAGTGACCTGCAGTTTTCCTGCGGATTTGCCAGTGGTTTTCCACTGCGGATTGACACCTGGACAATGGAACAGGTGTCAAACCGCTGCGGAATCCGCAGAAAGAATTGACATGCTGCGGATTTAAAACCTCAGCAAATCCGCGTGGAAAATCAGCAGCATGTGCACATACCCTTAAAGGGAACCTGTCACCAGTTTTTGAGCCTATGAACAACTGCCACCACCTTTAACTGCTCCTGCACTGCATTCCGCAAATGTGTCTGTCCGCTTTTGACTCCCCCTGTATGCCCCCCAAAATACCATTTGATATGCTCCCGCGCTGTATGTAAATAAGAGTGGTCCGGTCAGATGGGCAGCTTTGCTGCGGCGTACGTCCCTCCTCTTTGCTCCTAATCGCATCCTCCTGCTTTAATTGATATGATGCGTCATCCACATAGCAAACCTAGAGCTCGCGTCTGCGCAGTAGCCTCACAGGACCGCGCAGGCGCACTCTGCTCTGCCCTAATGTGAACAGAGCATAAAATAGCAATGTGCAAGCACATAGTTGTGATTTATGTGAATGGTGAACCAGATCTTGTGCCTGTGCAGTAGCCTCATTCAAATGACGTTGCAATGCACTTTCACAGTGCTGTTTAATGCTCTGCTCACAGTAGGGCAGAGCAGAGTGTGCCTGCGTGGTCCTGAAAAGCTACTGCGCAGGCGGGAGCTCTAGGTTTTCTATGTGGATGACGAATCATATCAATTAAAGCAGGAGGACGCGATGTCGCATGTCTCTGAAAATGAACTTTTTGCATTCACATTTAGATTTCTTCCCTCAAAATCTTGGAGATGTAAGGCTAGTTTCACACTAGCGTTTTTGAGCGCAGCGACGGCCTGCGCACGGCCGCCGCTAAGCCCCGCCCCCTGCCGCGCCTCCACCGGTAGCTCCGCCTACCGGCGCATGACGTTGCTTGCGCCCTGCGTCCCCTATCTTTATCACTGGGGGCGCAGGCCGTGCGCAGTATGCGTTTGGCGGTGCATGCGCCTTTTTGACGGTGCGCCGGCGCAACCAAACTGCAGCAGGTTGCGTTTGGCGCAGGTCGGCGCACCGTCAAAAGGACGCATGCGCTGCCAAACGCATACTGCGCACGGCCTGCGCCCCCAGTGATAGAGAGGGGATGCAGGGCGCATGCAGCGTCATGCGTCGGTAGGCGGAGCTACCGGCGGAGGCGCGGCAGGGGGCGGGACTTAGCGGCGGCCATGCGCAGGCCGTTGCTGCGCTCAAAAACGCTAGTGTGAAACTAGCCTTAGCGATGAACAAGGTGAGCGGTTTCACCAGGACATTAAACTAATGGAACACCATTACCAGGGTTTTTGGAATGACTCAGTGATGGCAGATTACCGTTGGATGTCATATAGGGACAACCCTGAAAAATTGTATCAACGGCAGTCTAATGTCAAGCACTTTTAATTTCTGCTCATATTTTAGTTTATATTTTGCATGTAAAATTATTTTGGTTCAATAAACTGTTTAGTAAGGTGAAGCATTTTTTGTCTGATATGTAGATTACTGTTTTCTTAATGTCGCCAGTATATTTCCCATACATTATCATAATGATGCTGCTCCATGGAAATTTTACATGCTACAGAAAAACTATATACCGTATTTTTTGCTTTATAAGACCCACTTTTAAAATCCCCCAAAATTAGGGGGAAAATGGGGGTGCGTCTTACAAACCGAACACTGTTCTTACTGATGCTTCGGGCCCAGAGATGAGGATGTTACGGTGGTAATGCGGTGGTACGGCGACGAGCGGTGGCCCTGCAGTGGCGGCATATGGCGGCCACCATTCTTCTGAGGTCCAGCTTCTCGGAGAAAATGAAGCAAAGCAGAGATCTGCATCAGTGCCTGCCTCTACGCGATGTCTCCAGGAAAACGGATGCTGCCCAGGCACGGATGGAGCTCTCGGCCCAGCCTCGATGTCACCGCTGTTCAGTGATACTGCGCTCGCAGCTGTTAATTCACAAGTGGATTTCAGCCGGGACGGCTGCAACTTGGCACCGTCCAGGTTGAAAACTTTATTCCCCAGACATTGATTACGGGGTGGGAATTAACGACGGAGAGGTATGGTATATTGTTGTTTTTTTATTTTTCTTTTATTGCAGTTGAACGATCGCTTTGGTGGAATTAGGAGTTTTAAATAAAATTGGAAAACTGTGTTTAGTCTTATTTCAAATAAAGGACTTTATTCTTGCTGTGTCTTTATTTACCATACAACTATAGGATTAGAAATGGATAGGTGTCTTAGACGCCTCTCCATTATTAGGCTATGTGCCCACGTAGCGTTTTTCATGCAGAATATTCCTGAGCGGAAATGCACACCCTCTTCCCGGGAAAAACGCATGCGTTTTATGAAGCGCTTTTGTAAGCGTTTTTGACGCTTTTGTTAAGCGTTTTAGCATGCGTTTTCCTATGCGTTTTTGCAATACAATTGAATGTATGCGGAAATGCGTGCATTTCGGCAAAATTAATGAACATGCTGCGTTTTTTTCTGCTAAGGCTGTGGGCACACGTAGCGTTTTAAAACGCTCACTAAAAACCGCACTCCTTCCCAGAAATCTTGCGGTTTTTTTCCGCGCGATTTCACCGCAATTTTACCGCGATTATGATCGCGATTTTGCCGCGATTTTCACGTGCGATATTCAAGCACTTTCCAAGCGATTTTAAGCATCGCTTGAAAAGTGATTGACAGGTTGGTCACACTCGTCAAACATAGTGTTTGACAAGTGTGACCAGGTTTTTACTATTGAGGCCGCCTATGCGGCTTCAATAGTAAAAGATAGGATGTTAAAATGCTAAAAAAAATAAAAAAAATCGGTGTATATTTACCTTCCGGCGTCCCGCGCTGCATTCCCGGGCCTCAGCGTTCCCAGTAATGCCTTGCGAGACCTGTGATGACGTAGTCTCGCGTTGCTATAGCGATCTCGCGAGACCACGTCATTACAGGGCCTTGCTGCAAGGCACTACTGGGAATGCTGAGGCCGGAAATGCAGCGCGGGACGCCGGAAGGTAAACATACCCCGATTTTTTTATTTTTTATTCTTTTTTTTACAGGGGTATGGTACCCAGGGCCTGGAGGACATTCTCCTCTCCTCCACACCGTGGGTACCAACCGCACATGAGACGCTTAACTTCCCGCATGGTGGGCATAGCCACATGCGGAAAGTAAGCGATTCTCATGCATTCCTATGGGTGCGGAATCGCGGCAATTCTTTGCGATTCCGCACAAAAGAATGAGCATGCTGCGATTTTTTTCCGCGATGCGATTCCGCCACGGAAAAAAGCGCAGCATTAGCACAGCATGTGCGGAATGCTATAGGAATGCATGGGGGGGCGTTCTGTACACGATTTTTAAGCGTTTTCGCTCCGAAAATCGCGGCAAAAAAGCTTAAAAATCGCTACGTGTGCACATAGCCTAAGCGTTTCCGCAGCGGAAAAAAATGCACCATTATCCATGTGCGGATTCCATTATGTTTCCATGGGATGCTTTTCTTAAGCGTTTCCGCAGCAGAAACGCTCGTCTAAAAGCGCTGCGGAAGCGCTTAAAAAAAAATGCAACGTGGGCACACAGCCTTAAGCTGTGGGCTTGATGTCACCAGACAATACAAAGGTGACATCAACCCCAAAAATATGAACCCCACTTGCCACCGCTACAGGGCAAGTGGGAAGAGCCTGGCAAAGCGCCAGAATTGGTGCATCTAATAGATGTGCATTTTCTGGGCAACTGCGGGCTGCTATTTTTAGGCTGGGGGCCTATAGCAATGGCCAATTACCATCCTGAGAATACCAGCACCCAGCAGTGAGCTTTAGCAAGGCTGGTTGTTAAAAACAGGGGGACCCCACGCCGGGTTTTTAAATTATTTAAATACCGTAATTTAAAACAAAAACAGCGTAGGGATTCCTGTATTCTTGATAACCAACCTTGCTGAAGCTGACAGCTGAGGGTTGCAGCCCCCAGCTGTGAGTTTTGCCTGGCTGGTTATAGAAAATATGAGGGAACTCACCCTGGGTATTTCATTAATTTACGGTATTTTGGTTATATCGAATGCAGTGGGTGAGGAATACCCCCATCTTCCGCTCCTGCTGTCACTGTTATTAGCGGCAGCAGGTGTAGGTTGATGGGAGTAATAGTCCAAAAAAACCCCACCTGCTGTCATTGTTCTGATTTGAATATAACTCTCATCATTCTCTGCTCGCACCGATCGCTGGCAGAGCAGGAGAGAATGTTGAGAGCCGTCTTCAGCACTCTACGCCGGGGAACAGCGCTTACTGTAGCGCTGCTTCTCTGGCACTGATGCGTGTCACACGAATGACATCCATGTGTGTTCTTCGTGTGCGGGACGTTGTCTACGGACATGTCTATGTATGTCAGCGTCTCAGGTATGTGTGAAAACTGTCACCACATATACCGGAGACACGAATGTGTGAAAGAGGTCTATAGCTGAGGAGGGAGAGAAGAGCGATTTTCCTCCTCCTCTGCAGGGATGGTTAGTGATTGATGGAGGGAACGGTTGTTGAACTGCCTCTACCAATCACATATTTGTCCCTGCACACTATTTAATGTTGAAACTACGGTACTCACAAGTCCGAGATCCTTTTAGGAAAGGTGAGCAAACAACCCCCATCATCCTTCAGAATATACTGCATCAATGGGTATATCCTAAAGGATGATGGAGGTTCTAGCCATATTTAGTGTAAATATTCACTGTAATGTCGTATCCAAAGTGTTTATTGCAAATGTGACTACCAGTTCCCTTATCTTTCAGAATACATCCATGTATACAGTAAGGCTGTGTGCACACGATGCAGATTTGCAGCGGTTCCGCAGCGGATTTTACCGCGCAGAAACGTTGCATATCTGCATTGTGATGTAGCCTTAAAATCAATGGAAAAAAAAAAACGCTGTGCAGACACTGCGGATTTTTCCGCGGTACAAAATCCGCAGCATGTTACTTCTTTTGTGCGGTTTTCCAGTGCCCTAGAAAGCAGTGCCCACATTCAGGGTTGGACTGGGCCTCCGGAGAACCGGAGGATTCTCCGGTGGGCCCAGGCACTGACACCTGCTGGCATATAGGACCAGCTGACTAGGGCCCCTGCTGCTCCAGGGGCCCCCAGCCAGTGGTGTGTTGCTAATAGCGGCACCCCAGCAGCTGCTATGGGGGGCCCCCGGTGCCAGCAGAGCAGCAGCGGGTGACAGAAAGTCAAAGCCTGTTCCCGCTGCTAAAGTGAAATGAATATTCACGCTTCCCCACACCCCCCTGGGCGTGGAGAGGAGTGACTATTAAGCGGGCAGTGTTTGCTGCAGGCTGCGGCTAACACCGCCCGCTATAAGGATCCGCAGACCAGGGCCCCCGCACCCCCCAGCCCATGGGGACAAAAGACAGGGGGAAGCGGCGTCAGCGTGGCCCCCCAGTGCGCTCCGCAATAATGGAAGAGAGAGCGTCACATGACGCTCCCTCGCCCATCATTACCCTCTTCCTCCGACACACAGTGGGTGCGCGATGATATCACTTCATCGCATCCCGGCTGTGTGACGGTCTGACTGCAGCGCAGCTCCTGACATTGGAGCAGAGCTGCCGTCAAAATCAGTGTGGGAGTGAGGAGGAGAGGTGAGTATAGGTTTTTTTTTTTTAAATTTTTATAGTGAGTCCTGGTTGCATGATTATGATACCCCGTATAGGGAGGGGACAGCATGACACCCCGCATGAGGGGCGGCATGATATACCCCGTATGAGGAGGGGGCAGCATGACACCCCATCTTGTAGATTGTGAGCCTTCGCGGGCAGGGTCCTCTCTCCTCCTGTACCAGTTATGACTTGTATTGTTTAACATTATTGTACTTGTTTTTATTATGTATACCCCTCCTTACATGTAAAGCGCCATGGAATAAATGGCGCTATAATAATAATATAAGGGAGCGCAGCATGATACCCTACCCTATGACGGGGGCTACATTATATTCTTTGGGAGGGCTGTATTATACCATATGAAGGGGGGCTACATTATTGAGAAAGAAAGAACAGAGAACGAACAGAGAGAGAGAGGAAAGAAAGAACAGAGAGAGGAAAAAAAAAGAAAAAACAGAGAAAGATTCTATAAAGATACTATAGCATCCCGGCTCCCATTGTAGTGCCCACCTGAGCCTCCTGGTGACGACATCCCAGAGTCCAAGGCGATCCCACTGTCGGTGGAGGACACGGTGATGGATCTGAAGCATTCCCTGAAGTGCCTCCATGGTTCCGTCACCATCTCCTCCTGGGACACCTTCTAGCACGTCACTTCCGGTGGAACGTCACGTGCAAATTTTAAAGTGCTCCTCGTGGCTCCGCCGTGTACTCCTGTGTAGGCAGGAAAAATAAACTCCCGGTCGGGGCAGTGGTGCAGACTCTATCAAAATTGGGACGGTTGGGAGGTATGAATGCTCCCCACGATACACATTGTACATGCATGGCTCCGCACACCTCATACACACACTGCTCCGCTCCGTACACCTCGCGCACACACCCAGCTCCACTCAGTACACACATGGCTTCACTCCGTAAACCTTGTACACATGAGGCTCTGCTCTGTACACCTTGTACAGACGCGGCCACGCTCTGTACACACATGGCTCCACTCCGTAAACCTTGTACACATGCGGCTTTGCTCCATACACCTTGTACAAACACGGCTCCACTCCTTACACCCCGTACACCTGGCTCTGCTCCACTCCGTACACCCCGTACACACGCGCCTCTGCTCCATACACGTGGCTCCACCCCGTACACACACGACTCAGCTCCGTATACTTTGTACACACAGGGCTCCGCTCCGCACACCTCGTACACACGGCTTTGCTCCACACACCTCGTACACGCACACATCCGCTCCGTACACCTCGTACACGCACACCTCTGCTCCGTACACCTCGTACACGCACACCTCCGCACACCTCGTACACGCACACCTCCGCTCCGTACACCTCGTACACGCACACCTCCGCTCCGTACACCTCGTACACGCACACCTCCGCTCCGTACACCTCGTACACCTCCGCTCCGTACACCTCGTACACCTCCGCTCCGTACACCTCGCACACGTCCGCTCCGTACACCTCGTACACGCACACGTCCGCTCCGTACACCTCGTACACGCACACGTCCGCTCCGTACACCTCGTACACGCACACGTCCGCTCCGTACACCTCGTACACGCACACGTCCGCTCCGTACACCTCGTACACGCACACGTCCGCTCCGTACACCTCGTACACGCACACGTCCGCTCCGTACACCTCGTACACGCACACGTCCGCTCCGTACACCTCGTACACGCACACGTCCGCTCCGTACACCTCGTACACGCACACGTCCGCTCCGTACACCTCGTACACGCACACGTCCGCTCCGTACACCTCGTACACGCACACGTCCGCTCCGTACACCTCGTACACGCACACGTCCGCTCCGTACACCTCGTACACGCACACGTCCGCTCCGTACACCTCGTACACGCACACGTCCGCTCCGTACACCTCGTACACGCACACGTCCGCTCCGTACACCTCGTACACGCACACGTCCGCTCCGTACACCTCGTACACGCACACGTCCGCTCCGTACACCTCGTACACGCACACGTCCGCTCCGTACACCTCGTACACGCACACGTCCGCTCCGTACACCTCGTACACGCACACGTCCGCTCCGTACACCTCGTACACGCACACGTCCGCTCCGTACACCTCGTACACGCACACGTCCGCTCCGTACACCTCGTACACGCACACGTCCGCTCCGTACACCTCGTACACGTCCGCTCCGTACACCTCGTACACGTCCGCTCCGTACACCTCGTACACGTCCGCTCCGTACACCTCGTACACGTCCGCTCCGTACACCTCGTACACGTCCGCTCCGTACACCTCGTACACGTCCGCTCCGTACACCTCGTACACGTCCGCTCCGTACACCTCGTACACGTCCGCTCCGTACACCTCGTACACGTCCGCTCCGTACACCTCGTACACGTCCGCTCCGTACACCTCGTACACGTCCGCTCCGTACACCTCGTACACGTCCGCTCCGTACACCTCGTACACGTCCGCTCCGTACACCTCGTACACGTCCGCTCCGTACACCTCGTACACGTCCGCTCCGTACACCTCGTACACGTCCGCTCCGTACACCTCGTACACGTCCGCTCCGTACACCTCGTACACGTCCGCTCCGTACACCTCGTACATGTCCGCTCCGTACACCTCGTACACGTCCGCTCCGTACACCTCGTACACGTCCGCTCCGTACACCTCGTACACGTCCGCTCCGTACACCTCGTACACGTCCGCTCCGTACACCTCGTACACGCACACGTCCGCTCCGTACACCTCGTACACGCACACGTCCGCTCCGTACACCTCGTACACGCACACGTCCGCTCCGTACACCTCGTACACGCACACGTCCGCTCCGTACACCTCGTACACGCACACGTCCGCTCCGTACACCTCGTACACGCACACGTCCGCTCTGTACACCTCGTACACGCACACGTCCGCTCCGTACACCTCGTACACAAGCGGCACTGCTACATCCACACTGTAAACCCCTCCTGACCCCACACCTAAACTTCCCCTCATCCAGCACCATGACAACCAGCTCTGCAGAGACCTGCATACACTTACACTGAGGGCCCTGATCATGTGACCCTTGACTCCTCCCCTCCTGTGACCTCATCACAAGTCCTGTGCACACAGAAGAGAAGAACATAGCGGCCGGGTGGCAGGGAGATGATCGATTCCTCCTGTTCTGCCGCAGATACAGTTAACGGGTGGGCCCCCTCAGAGCACGGGGCCCTGTGCTACTCCCCCCCTTCTGCCTCCCCCGGTAGCTACGCTACTGTGTGAGAGGGATCTGTGCACCTGCCCGACTCCTTCATTGACACTGCGTGCGCTCTCCACTACTGCAGTGCCAGTGTGCATGTACACACAGTCTTATTTCCAGTTTTGGCAGTACATAAAACAATGAGGAATGCGAAATAATGGTGCACGGTGAGCTTGATCACATTACGAGTGCACATAGCTTCCTTATTTGCAGTCTGAGAACAGACAAACTCTTTAGTATGACAAAAACACATGGACCATGCACACAGTGAGTAAGTGTGTATGACAGTATTCACACCACCAAAAGACTGAAAACACAGTGAAACAAACGTAAAAAAATACCCTGTTGTAAAAAAGTAACAGTAAGTAGCAAGTGCTAGTAAAAAGATAATTACAAAACGGTATTTAGTTGATACGTTTTTTTTTTCAAAAAATGTATACTAAGCCGCTCTACCAAACGTCAAGGTATACTCATCTCAGAGCAGTCCTAACCAATGTATTTAAAAAGCTGATCACGTGTATAGTACCTGCATAAGCAGGATTCAGGCAGGTAAGGTCCGATGTGGACACACTATGGAAGACTGCTTTTGTGTGCACGGCCCATAAGGAAGGGGTAGAACACTTCCCATCTTGCATGAACAAGAGACCAATCAGACAAAAACACATGGGCCATGCACATAGTGAAAAAGTCTGTATGACAGTATTCACACTACCAAAAGACTGAAAACACAGAAAAACATAGTAAAACAAATGTATAAAAAATACTCTGTTGTAAAGATGGGAAGGTTTCCACCCCTTCCTTATGGGCCGTGCAGACAAAAGCCGTCTTCCATAGCGTGTCCACATCGGACCTTACCTGCCTGAAACCTGCTTATGCATGTACTATACACATGATCAGGTTTTTAAATACATCGGTTAGGACTGCTCTGAGATGGGTATACCTTGACGTTTGGTAGAGTGGCTTAGTATAAATTTTTTGCAAAAAAACATATCCACTAAATACCCTGTTTTGTAATTATCTTTTTACTAGCACTTGCGGTTTACTGTTACTTTTTTACAACAGAGAATTTTTATACGTTTGTTTTACAGTGTTTTCAAACTCTTTAATATGTTTGCTTATCTATTGTTTTTTTTAGATTACATGTTAAAATGCATTAAAAAGTACAAAGTTTAGATGTACAACTTATAATAGAAGGCCATCATTGTGTACACGTTCAATATTCATAAATGTTATTGTAATTTATATTTCTTGTAAAACAACCAAGAAAAAGTGTGCGCTTGGATAAACTCAAATGTGGGTGGTACCAAAAAGGGGATGAGTAAGAATAAAGCTATTTAGGACGCTGTTTATCTGGCTGATAGCAGTGGTTTTCAAAGTAATAGTGGTAATAGTTAAAGGGCCTCGAATGGTCCCTAAAAGACTAAACTGTTAGCGCCTCAGAAATAGTTAATACAAGACAATCCCCTGTCGAGGGCTCTGCATAAAAGTCACAATACAAATGCAAATAAAGGATGCCTGTAATAATGCCACGCTGGAGTGCCATGTGTTACTTTTATCTGTATCTTTTACTGCAGTAATGATTTTTTGTAGCTGTACAGGTATCTCTCCCCAACTACTGAACTCACTTTAGTGTTGTTTGTGTTTTAGCCTTCTATAGGCTGCAGCTTTATACTATTATACTTGCAGACGCTGTAGTGTTAAGTATTACCTTTATTTACACTGCTTTTGGCATTATTACAGGCATCATTTATTTGCATTTGTATTGTGACTTTTATGCAGAGCCCTCGACCGGGGATTGTCTTGTATTAACTATTTCTGAGGCGCTAACAGTTTAGTCTTTTAGGGACCGTTTGAGGCCCTTTAACTATTACCGCTATTACTCTGAAAACCGCTGCTATCAGCCAGATAAACAGCTTTCTAAATAGCTTTATTCTTAAGGTACTGTCACACTTAGCGATGCATCAGCGATATGACGCTGTCAGGAACGCTGGTGCATCGCTAAGTGGTCGCTAGTGAGCTGCCACACAGGCAGATCTCACCAGCGACATCGCAGGGGTCGGTGGTCGATACTTACCTGTCAGACGAGGCCATCCTGACGTCCTCCCGCCCGCGTCCACGCGTCGCTCGTCTCCACAGCAGGGAGCCCAGCAGGAAGCTGACGAGAAACGGTCCAGGACGTTCTCACGCGATCAGCGATAATCAGCGGGGGAGCCGGTCGGAGGTAAGTATTAGACATAGCGATATCGCTAGCAATATCGCTATAACATCACAAAAACCAGTGAATTATAGCGATATTACTAGCGATATCGCTTAGTGTGACAGGCCCTTTACTTATCCCCTTTTTGGTACCACCCACATTTGAGTTTATCCAAGCGCACACTTTTTTTCTTGGTTGTTTTACAAGCATTCTTCTGACACTGCTGTGACGGGTGTCTTAGTGTTGCTGCTGGAATCAATCTCTCACATAAGCGCCACTGAATCTCCATTTATATGGGCAGCACGGTGGCTCAGTGGTTAGCGCTGCAGCCTTGCAGCGCTGGGGTCCTGGTTTCGAATCCCACCAAGGACAACATCTGCAAGGAGTTTGTATGTTCTCCCCGTGTTTGCGTGGGTTTCCTCCGGGCACTCCGGTTTCCTCCCACACTCCAAAGACATACTGATAGGGAATTCAGATTGTGAGCCCCACCGGGGACAGTGATGAAATGTGTGCAAACTGTAAAGCGCTGCGGAATATGTTAGCGCTATATAAAAATAAAGATTATTATTATTATTATAGAAATTATATTTCTATATATATTGGAAGTTCCTATAATTACTATTGCAGCTTCCTGCATGATCGATCATAATTGGCTGAGACATGCACTTAAGTTTTTATTAGTTCTTCCCTATTATGATTAATAATGATTAGTAATATGTTACTCTTTTCCCTTACAGATTCATAAATTTGCAGTTCCAGTCATTCATGGATGTATCTTTTGAAATTTAATCACTGAATATTGGGGTTTTAAGATTTTCTAACTTTTATAGGAGAAGCCGTTTTGAGTATTATCATTTGGTTACATACGCTTTTAATGCAATTTTCGGCAACTGTAGGAATATTTAGGTGGAAAGAAGTGAATGGCTGCATGTATCAAGGAGATTTCTTGCACAGCTTTTGAGCAAAATTGAATAAGACATTTTCCATTTACATTCTCGACTATTTTGACTATAAAAACTAGACCAAACACACTGATCAAAACCTGCGAATGTACTTGCATTTTTTTAAAGTTAATTTACCATAAGTACCACTCCAAGTTTTGTTATTCATTTAACCACCTTATTGGTATCAGTATTATATGTTCCTCATCTGTAGTAAAATGCTTAGCAGTGGCCATCTTCTACTGTTGCTCGCGCTGCTCCAGTCACTATATTCCCTCCAAGTAAAATTATCACTATACTCACCTCTATCCTGTGTGGGTGCCATTCTAGCAGTGTTGTCACTGTCTCTTCCAGGGCTCATTTGACATTGTGCCACGTGAGTCCTGCAGCAATTCAGCTGCGCTTCACTCTTCCCTTATTTTGACAAATCTGACATCCGAAGTAAGAGAAAGTTGAGTCTTTTCTCTGACTTCATACGGATGTGAGATTTATCCCAAATGGAGAGAGTCCGAAGAGAACGCTGATTGTCTGCGGGGCTCACCAAAGCGTAATGGTCATACGAGCCCTGCTAGAGCCAGTGTTGACACTGTTGGAATGACACCGGAGATGAGAAGGGCTGGTATTATTTTACTTAGGAGGAACATAACTGAAAAGTGGTTGTTTGAGTAGTGAACAACCCTTTTAACCACTTACCAATATGACGTATACCGATGGGTTGCCATAACAGCCAGGGGTTGTGTTGAAGACCCCTGTGCCTGTCGTCATAATTCTCCTATGAATGCCAGCATTTAGCTGGTGTTCATAGAAGATAGTGATTTTCTCTATACATAGCAGTGCCGAATCAATGCTATGTATAGCACAAGTGATCTTCAAGTCCCCTTAGAGGAGTATTAAATACACTAAAAAGTAAAATAAAAAATCTGGAAAAAAAGGTGAGTTCAAATCACCCCCCTTTTGTCCCATTAAAATCAAACCAACTAAAAAAATAAAAATACAGATTTGGTATTGCTGCGTTCAAAAAAAAGTCCGATCTATCAAAATATTACCGTATATATTCGAGTACAAGCCGACCAGAGTATAATCCGAAGCACCTAATTTTGCCATGGAAAACTGCGTAAGCTTATTGATTCGAATACAAGCCGGGTATACATTATCCCCTCATCTCTGTCCTGGTATGCGTGGCTCCTCCCGTCCTTTCCTAGTATGCGAGGCTCCCCCGCCGCTGTTCTGGTATGTGTGGCTTCCCCCGTAGCTGTCCTGGTATGCGTAGCTTCCCCTCTCCCATCCTGGTATGCATGCTTCCTATTACAAAGATAAAAACAAGCAAACATCCTACTCACCCTCCAGTGTATCCTTGCAGTACCTCGTTCCGGCTTCCAGTAGCTTTTTCTGTGCTGAGCGATCACGTGGTACCGCTCATTAAGGTAATGAATATGCACTCCACGCCTATGGGACTGGAGATGCGTGCATACTCATTACCTTAATTAGCAGTTTCAACGTGATCACTCAGCACAGGAAGTGCTGCTGGAAGCCGGCACCAACGAGGTGCTGTGAGGGCGCCAGGACCAACGAGATGCAAGGCACCCTGGAGAGTGAGTATGATGTCTTCTGGAAGCCGGCGTCTGCAGCTGTCACTGTGCGTGCTATTTGAGAAATGAATATTAATTTCTCTTTAGTAGCGGCACAGGCTGTAGCCACAGCTGCTGGCTCCTGCCTCTGTCACTCATTGCTCCCCCTCCCCGACTGGCCCTCTGGTTAATTGCTTCGTGTACAAGCCGAGGGGGGCGTTTTCTGATTATACACGAGTATGTACAGTAAATAAATTAATCCGATTTGTAGTTCATTGGCCCGGCTGGGAACACAGCCTCAGTGCCAGCTGTGACCTCTATGAGCTCATTCATCAGTAGTTCTCAGCCTGGACGGTCGCATCTTCACACTGTCCTGGTTGAAAACTATATATCCCCAGAAATGGATTACAGTGTGGGACAGAATGATGGACAGGTGAGGGATATTGTTGTTTTTTGTTTTTTTTTTTTGTTTTATTACAGGAGACAAGGGATTCAATGGAATGGGCGTTAGTTGAGTATAACCGGGTTTGTTATTTTTAAATAAAGTAAAAATGTGTTTTTGTTTTTATTTCAAATAAAAGACTTTATTCTTGCTGTGCATTTATTGACAATATAGCTATAAGATTAGTAATGGATAGGTATCTTATAGATGCTTTTGCATTACTAATCTGTCGACTTGATGTCACCAGACAATACAAAGGAGCTCATCTAATGGCTGTGCCTTTTCTGGGCGGCTGCAGGTTACTATTTTTAGGCTGGGGGAGGGCCAATATACAATAGACATGGCCCCTTACCAGTCTGAGAATACCAGCCCCCAACTGTCTGCTTTAGCAAGGCTGGTTTGTCAAAAATGGGTGGGACCCCATGCTGTTTATTTTTTTTTATTATTTAAAAAAAAAAAAAACAGCATGGGGACCCCTCTATTCTTAATAACCAACCTTGCTGAAGCTGTGAGGCTGGCTATCAAAAATGCAGGAGAACCCACACGGGTTTTTTAAAAAAATTATTTAGAGTGCGGGCATCGGCTGATGAATACTCTCAACAGCTGATCCTGCTTTCACTGTTAGTGGCAGCAGGTGTCGGCTTTTTCTAGCTGTAGTCCCATCAGCCGACACCAGTGACCGGAGTTGAACTTTATACCTCTGATCACCGCTGCGGGCTCACACTGTCTTTTGACAGCATGGGAATCGTGGCGGTCTGACCGTTGGTGATGATTTTACCGCCGATCAGAAGCCGTGTTCAGGCACCCTATTCAAGTGACTGGTCTTCGGGTCCGGGTATTGTTCTGGCACCTGGACCCGATCTTTTTTTTTTTTTTAACGTGTTCTGCTGAACCTGCCTTATCCGAACATCCAGGTGTCCGCCCATTTCTACCTATGAGAGCCTCGTTCTGCGTCTGCTAAACTGGTATTGAGAAATGACTTCCTGGCTACTTAGCAAATATAGGATTGATTCGGCCAGTCACAACTGCGGGCACATGGTGCAAAAAAGGATCGGAGTGGCGCTAGGAACAGCAGAAGATGGTGAACATTAAGTATTTTGCTACACCCAGATAACGACCGTTTCTTATTCAACCAATTGTGCTTAGCAGATTAGTGCTTAATCCCTTATTGACCACCACTACGACTTAAAACTGACCAGCAATTATAAGAGAATAGCATCCTCCGACGGGTGACGATTCAGCAGCTGTATACTATAGCTGACAACTTGCTGCATCAGCCATGATTATTGTTGGCACCGACCATGACCTTTTAATCCCTTAAATACTGCTGTAAATAGTGACTACGGCATCTAGATGATAGAGTGTGGGGGCTCCCTCTTTATTCCTATCGGCACCCTGAGATCTTGATCGTGTTGTCCTGATGTTTGCGATGGCAATTCATGTCTGAATAACGGCCGTAAAGTCATCCAGCTATAGTGACCTGTTCTGAAGTTAAAAACATTTAGGTGTTAAAAATTTTTCATTCCTGCCATGTCACTTTGCATTAATTCCTGAAAAGCACCTAATAAATAATAATTAATAAACTACCTGACAGCAGTTTTGAATACGTTAAGGTGTGCTGTTTTTAATATGGTATCACTATTGGGGGATTCCAATTTATAGGACCCCCAAAGTCACTTCAAAACTGAATTGGCCCCTAAAAAAATAAGTTTTGTAAATTTCCTTACAAAAAAATGAAAATTACTGCCACATTTTTAAGCCTTTTAAATTGTTAATAAAATAAATCAACATTTCACAAATGGTGCTCATGTAAAGCAGACATGAGGGAAATGTTATTGTGTTTGTGTTGTATGACTATCTGGATTAAAGGGATAATCATTCAAAGTTTAATAATTGCTAATTTTTTACAAATTTTGTCAAATATCTGATATTTTTATAAATAAACACAACATATCAACTTAAGGTTACCATTATCATAAAGTACAATGTCCCATGAAAAAGTCCCCAAAAAATGGGATATGTTAAAGCGTTCCAGAGTTATTGTTACATAAAGTGACAATGTTCAGACTTAATAAATTTGACCTGATCATTAAGTAGTTAACGTTTACAGGAAGCATGAATAGAAGAGAAAGAGAAAGCTATCGGCATGTAACTGGAAATGTGCAAATACATACTGTATAATCGGTCATTCCTTGACTGTGGAAGAGAGCAGGATATTAAGTGTGTACATTACTTTCTTGGACCTCATTCAGACAACTGTGTTGTATGCCCATATTCTATCAGTGTTTATCACTAATACAACATGTACTCCTTATAGTCTATTGAGCTGTTCACATGTTTTGTGTATTTATTTTTTTTCATAGACGGTGTGTCCGTGAAAAACTTAGAGATATGTCTGTCTTTTTTTTCTGGCAGAACAGATGAAAATTAACAATAAAAGTTCTATGGGTCTGTGACAAAGTCACTGGTAAAGTGCTAGAGGGGAGATATGTGCCACTACGCTTAATGGATCAGTGATCTAAAACCCAGAGTTTTATTCTCCAGCACACCAAGTGCCGTGAGGAGTTAAGCTAATTTATATAATGGGCTGGCTTTTATGTGGACATCCATAGAAGCAGGTGGGTTATGTGGACATCCATAGAGCCGGTGGGAGGATGTCCACCTTACCTCAACCCCAGGGTGTGGCCTGGGGCTTAAATAGCTGGGTTCTAGAGGCAGTCTTGGTTCAGCAGGACTGTAGAAAGCATCTCCATTGGTTTGTGTCCTCAGGAGGAAAGACAAAACCTGTGGTGCTGCAGAGTGGGCAGCTCCCTGCAAATGTATGGACTGTGTACAGCATTTTTGTTTCCTTTGTTTTCCGGTTTTTGCCTGAAGGGTTGTGTTTTACTTTCCCCTTCTTCTGTTGGTTTATGCCACCATATAATAAATCAACTGAAGATTTAAAGTGAGTGTTCCTGTTTTCTACCTGTGTACCGCTGTGAGTTAAATTGCCTCAGGTCCTTGAAAAACATGTACAGCACACTGGGCAGCTGTTTTCTGTCCATGTTTAACATGGCATAGGATAGGAGAAGCTTTGTAATTTATCCATATGTGAAAAATACTAATGAAACACTTTGATACACAGATCCAAAACAACGATGACACCATATTTTTATGTATGTGAAAAACAGGGTGTCTGAATGAGACCTTGGGATTCCTGCTTTTACACTACATCACTAGTTTTCTTTGTGGTCTGGAAAACCCATTTAACACTCTTTTGTGTCATTTATTTAATGTTTCTGTATTTTGTATCAGCTTGTTTTTCTGACCTGTGTTTCTAGTTGTTGCCATACATTCCTGTTCTGTTAATGGAAAATACTTTGATTGGATTCTCATCTCTAGAAGAAGTTGCTTCCGAGCTGGTGTCAGATATTATGTTAGAGGTATTGAATTTATCTTCTTTTTGCTATTCCAAAAACAAAGTATCATGAAATTTTAGAGTCACTATGTGGTAATTAGTGTTCATAAATAAGTTGTTTCCACTTTTTGCCGCTTAATTTTTGACTTTGAAGAAACAGCATTTTTTTGTTAAGTCCCTTTTTTGTATTTGGGTATTAGTTTTTTTTTTTATGCTGAATATTTCAAAATGGCTCCCATGGTTTGTGAATTTTACGCAAAATCAATACGGTAATTCTCTTAATTTTTCTCTTTAAACTTTTTTGAAACTTTTTAGCGCACAGTTGCATTTTCTCCTAAAATGGCACAAAATTTTTGATAATATCTTTTCAGTTTAGGGACTGAAGTACATTTGACAAATTTCAGTAAAAAAAAAAAATTGAAAAATCAGCCAAAAACATCTGGAAACTCCACGCACACTGAATAAACTTTAAAATAGATGCAAATGGAAAACAGACAAAAAATGCCAAAAGCTAGAAAAAAAGAAAGTGCAAATGCAATAATGCATTAGACCCAAAGTGTTTAAATAAGGGAAAAAAAACATATAAATGCTGTATTTTTTGCATGCATGGCAATAGTTCACCTATTAACTTCAGTCCAAGAGTTAGTACGATTATGGTGATCCCAAATATATAGTATTTCTTTGCCTTGTTTTCCTACTTTTGTGCAATAAAATCCTTATTCTGAGAGCCATATTTTTTATCAACAGACCTGTATTAGGGCTATCTCTTTTATGGGTTGAGTTGACGTAACATTTTGAGCTACTTCCCCCCCCCCCCCCCCTTATTTTGTCATTAACTGCAAGGGTTAAAGAAACACTTGCAGCAAATCATTTAGCTCACATTGTGCCTGTAACGTAGTGTAGATGCATTAAAATATTGAGGTGTGGGGCGTTACCCAGTAAATGTGTAAGGGGTGAAAAATTTGTTTTGCATCTCTGTAAAATATGTCAAATTATAAATGATGTACACCAGTTTTGGCTTGAGAAATCAATTGTTGTAAGCTAGATTAGACAGTCTCAATATGGATCTGGATTATTATCCAGCATTAGCCAATATGATAGATTTGCTGTATTTTAAGACTGTATAGACTAAGTTTACAATGTCTGTCCATTGCACATAATTAGTAAGTCTTTCTCCGTGTTCTATACTAAAGAGGCTTTTTGCCGGTGTCTGCTTAAATTCCCTTTTTATTCTGCTTTATATTTTAGGTATAGATTCCGAGGGACATGCAGCAAACTTTGTGGAGACAGAGCAAATTGTATACTGTAATGGCGGAAAAGCCTCATTTGTGCAAGTGAGTTTACTTGTTAATATATTTTTTTATTGGCTTTTAAAATTCACACTTTTGGCCTGCATACAATATTGGAAAAGTGAAGCATCGACTATATTTACTATGAGCATTAAGAATAATTTCTTTCTGGGAAAATAAGAGCAGGTTAATTCAAAATAGGACATATTCAAAGATTGCAAACCATATTGTTGGAAATTTTCTTCACATAATAAAATTTTCCCCTTTCCCAGATCCACCCCAAACCAAAAAAGGGGGCCAAGGCCTTATGTAATTGACCACTAGAAATTGCAATTAGATTGAAACTATCCTCATCCCTGTTAGGGTAATTTATCAAATTTTGCATATCAATCATGGAGAGCTTTAGACTGTGTAGTTCTGGTGAATTATTAAAGAATCTGGAAGACCATGCGTCAGGGACATGCACAGGGGTTGGATGGGAAATTTGAGCCAAAGCAGCAATCACACAGCACTGGCGCTTAAGTTACAACTGTCTCTTCTTTAACATGCTTACCGCTGTATAAAGGCAGGAGGTAGCAGGGTTTTGTAAAAGAAAAAAAAAAAGGCTGATGTTTTCATATTAGGATCACATACACATGTGCAATCCTAAATACATTATCCAGATGTTTTCTAAAAGTGCAATGATTTAGAGGAGTCAAAAATAGTTTTCTTGTGTTTTAGTTGTAGATGTAGTTCGGTTATATGGCCAGTTTCGCACGGACTGTATTCTGACTGAAAGAACTGGCCAAACCACTGGGTCTACCGACCTGCGTTGAGTGCCTTATAGGGATATATGAAGCAATTTGCTCAGATCTGGAGGCCTGGTGGTCATTCTGGGTCTTCCAATTGAGGCATAATTTGTGTTTTATGGATATGTGAAACTGGACTATGATATAGGCAATTATATTTATAAGGTTATCTCAAACATAAAATATCAACAACCCAAATGCCATTCTGGTAGTCCACTATAACATAGACCATCTTGATGATCAATGATCTGACATTTACTGCATAGATAAAGTACCAGAAACCAAGTTTAATGCACAGATTTGGGAACAGAGCCAAGTTTATTTCATAAATGCCGGAAAATAACCAACTAACTACCGTATATACTCGTGTATAAGCCGAGATTTTCAGCCCATTTTTTTGGGCTGAAAGTCATCCTCTCGGCTTATACACGAGTTATATACCTGGGGGTCAGCGGGGGAGGGGGTGTCACAGATCATACTCACCCGTCCTGGCACTCTCTGCAGCCCCCTCGCTTCTCCACTGTCTCCCTTCCTGCCTTCAGTGGTCACGTGGTACCGCTCATTAAACTCATGAATATGCGCCTATTCATTAGTGGTAATAAGCAGTATCATGTGACCGCTGAAGGCAGGAAGGGAGACAGTGGAGAAGCGAGGCTGCAGAGACGTTCCAGGACAAGTGAGTATAGCGAGATTAACCTGTCCTCGTTCCCACGCTGCTCACCGCCATCTGCTGCTTCCTGTGTCCGTGATGTTTAGCCAGCAGGGGGCGTGGTGACGTAGGTAGTGTGCGCCGCGCCCTCTGCTGGCTTAACAGTCACTGACAGAGGACGCGCAGACAGTGGTGAGCAGTGATGGACCCCGGACAGGTGAATATCACAGGTGCCGGGTCCTGAGCAGCAGAGGTGAGTATGGCTTTTTTTTTTTTGCAGCAGCAGCAGCATATGGGGGCATAATCTATGGGGCAGCATATGGGGTATATTCTATGGAGCAGCATATGGGGGGTATAATCTATGGAGCAGCATATGGGGGCATAATTTATGGAGCAGCATATGGGGGCATATTCTGTGGAGCAGCATATGGGGGCATATTCTGTGGAGCAGCATATGGGGGCATATTCTGTGGAGCAGCATATGGGGGCATATTCTATGGAGCAGCATATGGGGGCATAGTCTATGGGGCAGCATATGGGGGCATAGTCTATGGGGCAGCATATGGGGGCATAGTCTATGGGGCAGCATATGGGGGCATAGTCTATGGGGCAGCATATGGGGGCATAGTCTATGGAGCATCTTATGGGGGCATAACCTTTATGGAGCATCTTATGGGGGCATAACCTTTATGGGGCATATTCTATGGAGCATCTTATGGGGCCATTATTAACCTTTGTGCAGCATTATATGAGGTGAATTTTGTATGGAGCATCATATGGGGCTCCTGATTCAATATGGATATTCAAAAACATTTATTCTACTGATGTCTCAATTTAATTTTACTTTTATTGGTATCTATTTTTATTTTTGAAATTTACCAGTAGCAGCTGCATTTTCCACCCTAGGCTTATAAACGAGTCAATAAGTTTTCCCAGTTTTTGTGGCAAAATTAGGGGGGTCGGCTTATACACGGGTCGGCTTATACACGAGTATATACGGTACATAGATAGAGGAACAGTACAAAGCTTACTTACATAGGTAAGGAAACAGATCCAAGCATACCACATAGATCCTGGGACAGAACTTTACTACATAGATACTGGAACAGAACTAAGCTTGCTACATAAATGTTTAGGATAAACAAAGAGCTAATAATGCTAAAAATTAACCTTTTATTATAAATCTTTAAAAGGAACTATATAGTCTGATAGAAATTTCCTACTGGAAATATGACGTCAGACTTCTCAACAAGTGATGAGGTGCTTCTGATTGCTGAGGGTCTGCTTATATCCCTCTTTTTTGGACTTCAGTACCTCCATACCCTTAAACTGCTTAATACTATGCAGATCTCTGCAAGGCCATTGTGGAGATTCCTGTAACTGCAGAACGCCACTTTGTAACTTACCTGTTGTTATCGGAATCTCTATCCCTGCCCCCTACTTGCAAATACACTCCCCTGATGATTCCTGCTTATGTGGGATGAAACGCATCAGTGCTTTTGTAAGGGCGGGAGCAATTGCAAGGCGCACGGCAGGGGACTTTAGCACATTCGTGCCCCCCAATCTTCAGAATTATCTACCTATGTTGAATCTTCATGACAACAAACGGGGGAGATTGATCCATTAATGTGCACTGTTGATATTGAGCACCTTTATTTGGAATTATGGACCTTACTTAGGGCCCTGTTTGGTTTTGGTTCTTGAGTCTGTCAGACTACACTACCGTTCAAAGGTTTAGGGTCACTTAGAAATTTCGTTATTTTTGAAAGAAAAGCACAGTTTTTTTTCCACTTAAGCTAACATTAAATGATTCAGAAATACACTCTATACATTGTTAATGTGGTAAAGGACTATTCTAGCTGCAAACATCTGGTTTTTAATGCATTTTCTTCCTAGGTGTATAGAGGCCCATTTCCAACAGCCATCAGTCCAGTGTTCTTATGGTACTTTTGTGTTTGCCAACTGTGTAAGAAGGCTAATAGATGGTTAGAATACCCTTGAAAACACTTGGGCAAGTATGTTAGCACAGCTGAAAACAGTTTGGCTGTTTATAGAAGCTATAAACCTGACCTTCCTTTGAGCTAGTTGAGAATCTGGAGCATTACATTTGTTGGTTCCATTAAACTCTCTAAATGGCCAGAAAAAACGAACTTTTATGTGAAACTCGACAGTCTATTCTTGTTCTTAGAAATGAAGGCTATTCCATGCAAGAAATTGCCAAGAAACTGAAGACTTCTTACAACGGTGTGTACTGCTCCCTTCAGAGGAAAGCACAAACAGGCTCTAACCAGAGTAGAAAGAGAAGTGGGAGGCCCCGCTGCACAACTGAGCAACAAGACAAGTACAGTTTGAGAAATCGACGCCTTCACAGGTCCTCAACTGGCAGCTTCATTAAATAGTACACGCAAAACGCCAGTGTCAACGTCTACAGTGAAGAGACGACTCCGAGATGCTGGCCTTCAGGGCAGAGTGGCAAAGAAAAAGCCATATCTGGGACTGGCTAATAAAAGGAAAATATTAATATGGGCAAAAGAACACAGACATTGGACAGAGGAAGATTGGAAAAAGTGTTATGGACAGACTAATCCAAGTTTGAGGTGTTTGGATCACACAGAAGAACATTTGTGAGTTGCAGAACAACTGAAAAGATGCTAGAAGAATGCCTGACGCCATCTCCCCTTATCTCTTCTTCCCACAACCGCATACAAGTGTCATGATACAGGTTGGATTATGACAGATTTTGCACAAATAAACTTTTTTTTTTCCCTTTAAGCTGTTTGCTTAAAGTTAGTTTTGCACCCGGTGGCCATTAGGGTCATTACACTGTGGTTGTTTTAGTTCTAGTTTTGCCCCCAGTGGTCGTTAGGGTCATTGCACTCTGGTTACTTTAGTTTAGTTGCCCCTGGTGGCCGCTAGTGTTAGTGCACGTGATTATGAAGCAGGTGTGATTCCCTGGCTCCTACCTATAAAGGAGTAGCAGGTGGTCTCACTCACTGTTGGTGATATTGCTCATTTCCAACCAAGTCTGGTGAAGGAAGGAACGACAGAAAGGCGTTCCTTGCCGCTCAGGGGAGCTCTGGTGTAATTTCTTCAGGCGGAAGCTGAATTCAGGTGTCGAGCTTCAGGGGTGAAGCTAAACTTTGGTGTCGTACTCTGTTGCTGGGAGCAATAGTAACAGAGCTAAGCTAAGTGGTGTTTCTCCCTGTTTGTTACTTTCCTTGTGTGTGTATTAGTGCAGTGGTGGGATTAGTTTCTGCACTGTCCAGTTCACTAGAAAGGGATAGGTGCAGGGCAAGCTAGGGATTTGAGGTATCCAGTTCGTCGCCAGGTGTGGAACCTGCCTAGGGATCGTCAGGAGTGTAGGGACACTGACTCAGGGGAGTACAGGAGGTCTCCACGTCCCCGTTCCCTATTGCAGGGCCCTCCATTGTAACGGTTTCCCTGGTGTTTCCCTTAACTCTGTTTAAATTCGCCCTGTTGGAGGCGGTGTATCCAGTCACACGTGACATTACAACAAGACTTCTCCCGTGCTTCCTCCATACTCTGGAACTCTCTGCCGCAACACATCAGACTCTCACCATCAACGGAAACCTTCAAGAAGAACCTGAAGACCCACCTGTTCCGACAAGCCTACAGCCTGCAATGATCCTCGTCCTACTGAACCACCACACGACCTGCTCTACCCTCTCCTACTGTATCCTCACCCATCACTGTAGACTGTGAGCCCTCGTGGGCAGGGTCCCCTCTCCTTATGTACTTGTGTGTCCCTTGTCTTAAACATGTTTATTATACTTGTGTATATTTCCCCTTTTCACATGTAAAGCGCCATGGAATAAATGGCGCTATATAAATGCATAATAATAATAATCTGTCAAGCATGGTGGAGGTAACGTGATGGTCAGGGTTTGCTTTGGTGCTGGTAAACTGGGAGATTTGTACAAGGTAAAAGGGATTTTGAATAAGGATGGCTATCACTCCATTTTGCAACGCCATGCCATAATATGTGGACAGCGCTTGATTGGAGCCAATTTCATCCTACAACAGGACAATGACCCAAAGCACACCTCCAAATTATGCAAGAACTATTTATGGAAGAAGCAGGCAGCTGGTATTCTATCTGTAATGGAGTGGCCAGCAGAGTCACCAGATCTCAACCCCATTGAGCTGTTGTGGGAACAGCTTGACCGTATCGTACGCAAAAAGTGCCCATCAAGCCAAACCAACTTGTGGGGGGGCTTCTGGAAGCATGGGGTGAAATTTCTCCAGATTACCTCAGCAAATTAACTGCTAGAATGCCCCAAAGGTCTGCAATGCTGTAATTGCTGCAAAGGGAGCGCATTCTTTGACGAAAGCAAAGTTTGAATGAGAAAATTATTATTTCAAATAAAAAATCTTTTTTTCGAACCTTGTCAATGTCTGGACTAGATTTTTAAATTCATTTGGCAACTCAATTGATTAATAAAAGTATGAGTTTATATGGAAAACACAAAATTTGTCTGGGTGACCACAAACTTTTGTACGGTAGTGTATATAGATCCTTTTAAAGATCATGCTAAAATTTAACTTTTATTATTTATCATTCTCTTTGCTTTATCCTCTACATTCATTTTTACAGATTGGTACTGCTATTATTGGCTGGTCCCCAACATTGGTTTATTATTACATAGATGCCACATGCAAATTGCCTCTTCAGAAAAGAGGTCATGTACTCTATAGCACCACCTGTTGTAAGCAGCAATTCTACAAGTCACAATCGACCCTTTAAACGAGTCTTGCAGTATGACTCCGAATAAAAGCCTGATAGTTGCCATAACAGAACAGAGCTAACTACATATATTCAAGAACAGAACTGAGCTTATTGTATACATCTGGTAATAGAACCAAGCTTACTACTTATATACAGAACAGTGCTTACTAAATACAACTGCAAATTCCAAAAAAGTTGGGAGACTTTATAAAGAAAACAATAATTCATTGATTTAGAAATCTCTTGTAGCCACATTTTATTCACAGCAGAGGACAAAAAAATACTAAAAGTTGAGAAAGTTAAACATTTTTCCATATTAAAAAATATATCTTATTTAGAAATTAATAACCGCATCACATCTCATAATTTGGCTGTGTTATCGCACGTGGTACTAGTGAAAAAGATCTGGAGAGTCAATTTTTAAAATACAGCCCCAATTCCAAAAAAGTCTGGGACGCTTTGTAAAATGTAAAAAGAACAAGAATTAAATTATTTTGAAATCCTTAAAAACATTTTATTTACAACAGAATATAGTTCTATATCATAAAGTGAAAGTTAAACTTTTAATTTGAAAAAAATAACTCCATTTAGAAATTGATGGCAACAACTGTTGTGAGTTCATTTTCCCCTTCATTACTGAGGCCCGAGGAACTCCCTCTTCTGGTAAAGAAAGGTAGTGAGTCTGATTATCAAACACCTGAGGCTGATGATGATGACTGGCTGAGTGGAGTTACTGACTGGATATAAGGCTGCCGACTCCCTTCTGCCCTGCGGGTGATTTCTCTTTGGGATCCTTGGAGACTAGTCTGAATTCCTGCTCCTCTAAAGCTAAGTTTGCTGCTCGGCCTTTTGCTTTGGTGCTTTGACTTTGTTTTGCTTTGTTTTTCTGGATTTCTGCCATTCCCTGCTGGGGTGTGCTGAATTCATTTAGCTCTGTCTTCTGAAAATACCTGAGTGCTGATTTAGTTTTTGAAGCCTAGCTGCTTCAGGGCCTTTTTCATATCAGCTTGTTGGCTTATGTCTTTGATAGGGTTTTGGCAGATTGCAGACAGCAGCCTTCCTGTCCTTTCCTATCTAGGTAGTTTTGGGCCCCGTCTTTGCTCAGTCTATCTTTCTGTCTGTGTTAGTATTTTCATCTTGCTTCACCGTCATTATATGTTGGGGGCTGCCTATTGCTTTGGGGTCTGCTCTGGGGCAGTTTAGATTTCCCCTTTCTTTCTTTAGGCCTATGTAATTCTCCGGCTGTGATCGAGGGGTCTAGGGCATTGTAGGAACCCCCCACGGCTACTGCTAGTTGTGTTGATAGGTTCAGGGGTCTGCAATCTGATAGTTGACAACTTCTCTGGTTTTCTGGACTTAGCTTGTATTTCTGCTTTTGCCTCCTACGGTAACTCATTCATAACAAACAACTCAAGTTGGGACAGGAAGAAGCTGGAGAAGGGATGCTAATGAAAAACAGCTATAGGATCTGTTTTTAACTGTCACATGACTTTGTAAAAAAGTTGGAGAAGCAGAGTTTCAGAAGCAAAGCTGGGAAGAAGCTCACCAACTGCATCTAAAAATTGTAGAACCATTTTAGAAATATTGTAAAGACTTTGAATATTCCACCATCTAGAGTACATAATGTCATCAAAAAGATTCAGAGATTCTGCAAATATCCAGGTACACAAGGAGCAAGACTGTTTGGCCGTATTGGAATATCATGATTTGCGACCCTCAGGTGGTACTATTTTTAAAACTGCCAAGATTCAGTCGTGCAAATCACTGCATGTGCACTGGAATACTTCCATAAATCAGTTTGTGAGCCCAGTTGGCTGTGCCATCCACAAATGCAAGTTACAGCTCTATCATGCATTAAAGAAGCAAAATCTAGAAGCACTGCTGTCTTTATTGGGCAACAGTTCATTTAAAACGGACTAAGGCCTGTTTCACACTTGCTTTTTTTTGCAGCGCGTTTTTCCCGCAAAAAAACGCATTGAAAAACGCATACAAAAGCATACAACTGCTGCGTTTTTTTCAAGCATTTTTATGAGCATGCATGAAAAAAATGCAGCGTTTTTATGCGTTTGTATGCGTTTTTAGTGCGTTTTTACCGCGTTTGCGTTTTTTTCCAACATTAGGTGGCCCCTCACACTAACCCAAACCATGACTTTACTAACCCTAACCCTGACCCTAACCCTAACCCTTAACCAAACCATACTTAACCCTGACCCTAACCCTTAACCAAACCATACTTAACCCTAACCCAAACCCTAACTAACCTTAACCCTAACCCTGACCCTAACCCTTAACCAAACCATACTTAACCCTAACCCTGACCCTAACCCTTAACCAAACCATACTTAACCCTAACCCAAACCCTAACTAACCTTAACCCTGACCCTAACCCTAACCCTGACCCTAACCCTAACCCTAAACCCCCTTAACTAACCCTAACTTTACCCAAACCCCTAAATTCCATTGTCTAAACTAATGGTAAAAAAAAACGCATGTGCAAAAAAACGCATACATAAGCATGCCAATGCGCACATATGCTCACCATAGACTTATAATGGGTGTCTTGCTGTAAAAAAACGCATTGCGCGCGCATGCGTTTTTTTGAGGCAAATCGGACGCACAAAAAATGCAACAAGTTGCATTTTGTGCGCCCGAGCGCATACCGCAAAAAAACGCATGCGCGGTAAAACGCGTACAAACGCATGTGTATGCGCACATAAGCGCATCCCATGCAAAGTATAGGGAAAAAAAACGCATGCGCTATTTAGCGCTAAATTACCGCGAAAAAAAACGCAAATGTGAAACCAGCCTAAGACAAAAAAGAAATGTTATCTCATCAGACAAATTTAAATGTAAAATTCTTTAATGGAAACCACGGATGCAGTGTCCGTCAGACTCGGCAGAGTAATCCTGAGTGTTACTAGCGCACAGTTCAAAAGCCTTCATCTCTGATGTTATTCGGTTGCATTAGTGCCTATGGCCTATGTTCAGCTTGCACATCTTGAAAAGCGCCATCACTACTGAGCATAATATAGACATTTTAGAGCAACATATTCTCCCACCCAAGACAGTGGAAAACCACATACTGCATCCATCGCAATAGCACGTCTTCACAGAAGAGTTCAGTGAATAAACTTGTTCGCCTTCAGTCCAGATTTTTGACCAATAGAAAACATGTGATGCATTAAGTAAAAAATCTGGTAAAGAAGACTCGGGACTGTCAAGCAGTCAAAATCCTACATCTCACAAGAATGGGACAACATTCCTCTACCAAAACTCCAGCAATTGATCTCATCACTCCCCAGACATTTATAAACTGTTGTAAATGGAAATTGGATTCTGCACAATGGTAGACATGGCCCTGTCCAATTTTGAGATGTTGCTGATATCAATTTCTAAAGCAGTTGGATATATTTCCATTTTATTTGAAAATATTAACGTTCATCTTCTAATATGTTTTATGTTCTCTTGTGAATAAAATTTGGCTCTAAGATTTCCAAATTTTTGCATTCTTGTTCTCTTTACAATGTATACATCCTTAACAGAACCATGCTTACTACGTAGATACAGGTACATAACTAAACTTACTACATATAGTGCCATGGCTCACTCTATATAGGGAGGCTATGTGGCACCCTGATCTTGTATCCTGTGCACAGTCTCAGCATCAGCGTGGTTAAACGACAAGTAATATGAATATAAATAATACCGTATATACTCGTGTATAAGCCGAGATTTTCAGCCCATTTTTTGGTGCTGAAAGTCCCCCTCTCGGCTTATACGTGAGTCATATACCGGGGAATGAGCGGGGGTGTCAGAGATTATACTTGCCTCTCCTGGCACTTCTCTGCAGCCCCTGCTTCTTCCTCTGCCCTCTGCTTCCTGCATTCAGCAGGCACGTGGTACCACTCATTAAACTCATGAATATGCACATATTTATGAGTTTAATGAGTGGTACCACGTGACCATCTGAATGCAGGAAGCAGACGGCAGAGGAGAAGCAGGGGCTGCAGAGAAGTACCAGAAGAGGCGAGTATGACTGGGGCAGAGTAATATTCACCTGTCCCCGTTCCAAGCCGTGCACCGCTGTCTCCGGGTCCTCCTGCTGTGACGGCAGAGGGCGCGATGACGTAGTCAGTGTGCGCCCTCTGCTGTCACTGCAGAGAGCCGGGAGACAGAGCGGTGGATATCGCCGGTGCCGGGGGCTCAGGACACTGGCGCCTGCCCCCAGCGACTGAGAGGTGAGAATGTCATTTTTTTCTTTTAATGCAGCAGCAGCAAATAAGGAGTATATATGGAGCATTTATGGGGCAGCATTAACCCTTGTACAGCAGCATATGGGGGGTATTTATGGGGCAGCATTAACCCTTGTGCAGCAGCAGCATGAGGGGTATTTATGGGGCAGCATTAACCCTTGTGCAGCAGCATGGGGGGGTATTTGAGGCAGCTTTAACCCTTGTGCAGCAGCATATTATGGGGGGTATTTATGGAGCATCTTATGAGGCAGCATTAACCCTTGTGCAGCAGCATATTATGGGGGGTATTTATGGAGCATCTTATGAGGCAGCATTAACCCTTGTGCAGCAGCATATTATGGGGGGGTATTTATGGAGCATCTTATGGAGCAGCATTAACTCTTGTGCAGCAGCATATTATGGGGGGTATTTATGGAGCATCTTCTTGGGCCAGCATTAACTCTTGTGCAGCAGCATATGGGAGGGTTGTTTATCTGTGGAGCATCTTCTTGGTTCACCATTTAACCCTAGGCTTATATGCGAGTCAATAAGTTTTCCCAGTTTTTTGTGGCAAAATTAGGGGGGTGGGCTTATACACGGGTCAGCATATACACGCGTATATACGGTAATTGTTATTAATATTGAGCAGAATTAATTTCCGTTTAGTCACTGTCTCTCGTGGCTGCTGGGGAAAATTAATTGCCCACCTCTGATGTAAACCATTCCATTGTAGCTCTGGTAGTATGTTTAGGGTCATTGTCCTGCTGGAAAGTGAACCTACGCCCCAATCTCAAGTCTTTTGAGTGTTTAACGGTGGGGATGGTGCTTTCAGAGTGAAGTGCAGTGTTACTTTATCACCACACATAGCATTTTGCATTTTTAGCCCAAAAAGTTGCACTTTTGGTCTCATATAACCAGAGCACCTTCTTCCAAATGATAGCTGTGTCCCCTATATGGATTTTTGCAAACTGCAAATGGGCCTTTTTATGCCTTGCTTTTAAAAATGACTTTCTGTTTGCCACTCTTCCATAAAGACCAGATTTGTGGGATAAACGACTAATAGTTGTCCTCTGGCCAGATTCTCCCATCTGAATTGCAGAACTCTGAAGCTCCTCCAGAGTCACCATGGTCCTTTTGTCTGCTTCTCTAATTAAAGGGGAGGAAAGGAAGAAAACAGTCAAAACGTCCATCATAATATAAAGTGAAAAAAAATGTATTAATCTCAAAGTTACAAACAGATGGAAAAAAACTGTAGCTTACAAAACAGCATACATAAACTACCACAAGGCAGGTGTGACCACGCTTAGTGATGGAAACATCAGTACATACATACTACAATAAATAAGATCCATAATAACTGGAAGCAGATGTCTGTTATGAAGTTACATATATGCATCCAGGAACTCCAAGCAAATGCAAACACGTGTGTGTGTGTGTGTGTGTGTGTGTGTGTGTGTATGTATGTGTATATATATATATTTATATAGTGGTATAAAACCATAATAGTACCTTATGCAGAGTATCAACAGGATCCCACGTGGTCCACCCACCCCAATGCACGTTTCGGAGATATCTCCTTCCTCAGGGGGCGTACAGATAGCACACATGCTCAGGTATAAATATAAACTGAACCGGAAATGAGCAGGGAGAATGAGGCACAGCGTCAACATGGTAGCAGTCACACACACTGGGTCGCTTGCCGCATAGCATAAGATGCCAGAAGCAGGTCGGACCCCATGAGATCCAGTGCCCGAATGCATCGTGGGAGCGGAAGCTGGCGGGGGCAGCAGCAACAAGACGGCGCATGCGCACAAGATTACATCCATCAGCAGCCATAAAGGTTACTGGCAAATGTAGATAACTCTATATAAATAGAGACCGTGCTAATAATCCCATAAATATGCCGAATTATCAAATAAATCCTAGCACATTAAAATAAAAATAAAACTAAACTGGACAAATTGTGTATGTATGTGTGTATGTATGTGTATGTGTATATATATATATATATATATATATATATATATATATATATATATATATATATACTGTATATATATATATATACTGTATATATTAGCAATGAACCCGTTCTACGCCCGGGTGGCGAGCATTTTTATTGGTATTGGTATATGGTCTCCCATCCTGGTATATGCTTGCCCCTCTCCTGTCCTGGTATGCATGGTACCCCTAATCCCTATCTTGGTATGTATAGTCCCTTCACCCCCCAATTCAGTTATGCATGGTCCCCTCACCCCCCTTTCTTGATATGCATGGTCCCCTCACCCCCCTATCATGGTATGCATGATCTTCTCACCCCCCCATCCTGGTATGCATGGTCCCCTCACCCCCCTTTCCTGGTATGCATGGTCCTCTCACCCCCCTTTCGTGGTATACATGGTCCCCCTCACCCCCCTTTCCTGGTATGCATGGCCCTTTCACCCCCCTTTCCTGGTATGCATGGTCCTCTCACCCCCAATCCTGATATGCATGCTACCCCTCCCCCCCCATCCTGGTATGCATGTCCGGCGCCATTTTCTTCAAAAGGTCTGAGGAGTGTGGGATTGTGCGGCCATAACTTGCACCCGATTTCGGTGCCACAACCCGCCGTCTCCTGACTTCACGGCGAATACCCATTCGGTAATCTTTTGTGCCGTGCTGTGAGAAGGCGTGTTGCTCCGGAATCGGCACCTGCGCAATCCTCTTTCCGGTGCCATTGTCTTGAAGACACACTGCAGTGTGAAGACAGTGTGTTTTCCACAAAATGGCGCCGGAAAGTGCGGACTGCGCATGTGCGGCTTCCGGCGCCACAACTCACCCTCTCCTGTCATCACAGCAAGACGCAAGACCCCGCGGCCACACCAAATCGGTATGGTGTTGTGCCGGCGATCTCCTGGGGGGTGCATGTGCCGTCGATCTTCTGGGGGGGGTGCGTCACTCTGTCTGGAGCCAGACTGCGCAGGTGCGTCGTGCTTGTGCAGTCTATAAAGGCTTCAGACAGAGTGACATTTAGCCCATGTGTATATATACACATGTTTCTCTCTCGCAAAGACAATCATGTCAAGTAATGCCGCACCATTCCCACAAACAAAGAATAGATCACATGTGTGTCGGATAGATATCCAAGGTCACATGTTCAATTAGGATAAAAAAAATTTGGGCCATGGGTTCCTAATAGCCACTCGACATGGTCATTCTTAAGGGAAATGGTTGCGGTTTCACGGATACAAGCCCGCATATGTAAGTGTCCTAATTAGACCCACAGCATTTGGCACTCATTTAGAAATGTTCAAAGAATAGAGCCATATTGAGGAAAAAATCCCAAGATCTTAAAAATATAGAATAGGAGAACATGCATATGTATATACATGTCCCTATTAAAGATTAAATTTGAGAACCTATGTTCAATATAACCCCAATGATATTACAGAAGGTAAAGAGAAATGGATCTATTAATGAAAAATGCCAAGCTGCTGGTATATTGAGAAGGTGGCATAAATGTGCAACAATCACAAGTTGATATATGTTCTACAACAGAGCTCCTCATTTTATTTTATTTGTTATTAGTACAATTGCCACAGTAATTAAAAGAAATCCAGCTGGATCAGGCCCAAAAATAAGAAAATCTCACATGTAACAATTGCGCGATGAGATCACAGAAGGTGAGTCCCATATGGTACTGTAGAAGAGGAAAACACATTAATTCCCTAAAAAGAAGGCTCTAAACACTAATAGGATATAATAATTCATGCACAAGGTACAAAATGTTATTAAAAAATTATACAGCATAATATTTAGAAAAGAGGGCCATAAGGCTGACATAAAAAGAACCCTAATAAGCACAAATCTTCTCAAGGTTTCGAGGAAAAGTTCGACAAAATGGTCCTGTAACAGGTAAGTCATGCAAGTGTCCAAAAAAGGAAGAAGAATGATGAAGAATGTCCCGCCACAGTTGATGTAGGAAGATGGTATAATCTCCCAAAGAAAGGGCAGACTTCTGGAATGGAGCACAAATTTGTAAGAAAAACTGACAATGCAGAATAAGAAAATGGCCGTTGGAAAGCAGATGTTAACCATAAAAACCGGAAAAAAGAAGCTCCTCATTTAGTCCATTCGGTGACATGCTTTTGAGATTATATATCCAATGGGGTTCCCGGCGGAGAAGTTCCTTGGTCAGGTTGCCACCCCAGATGCTTCCAGAAACCTGGTCCGCCACCATAACACGCAATCTATGATACCTGCCATTATGGTGTTCTAAAAAATGGGATGCGACCGAAGAGATGGGCTTACTCATTTCTTTACCCTCCTTCGCTTTGCCAATATTCGAAATGTGCTGTTGAACTCTTCGTCTGACCTCTTGGTTTGTCTGACCTAGTATATTTTTGGGCATGAGCATATAAGAAGGTATACCACATTTCTAATTGGCAGTTAGAGTACAACTTCGTCCTTATCGCTTCTGGAAAAATGGCAAGGGTAATAACATCAGTGGCAATCATGTAGGGACAAACATTGCAGTTTCCCAATTTTCTGGTGGGTCTCCTGAAATGGCTCGATGTCAAATGATCCTTTAAATTCCTTGCTCTTCTAGCAACTATCCTAGGGGAATCGGATAGAAAAGGTCTGTTTGGGTTCTTTTAACAGAATACCCCAATATTTTCCCAAAATGTTGGAAACATCCTGCCACTGATTATTATATACCGTAATTAGGTTGGTTGTACACTTATCCCGGACTCTTGGTTGAAGGAGAGCTGTCTGGTCACTCTTTAAAGAGTGTTGAAATGCCTTTGAAATAATCTTTCATGGGTACCCTGTTATGAATGGGTCACCAAGGAGGATAGCAGGCCCAGGCTAAGCCACAGAAAACCAAAGAGGTTGGCAACTAAGCGGATTGCAGACCCCTGATCCTGTCCACACAACTATCTGTAGCCGTGGAGCGTACCTACGGTCCTAGAAGCCTCGGCACAGCCAGAGAGCTAACTAAGCCTAAAGCAAGAAAGGTGAAATCTAAACTTCCCCGGAGCAGACCCCAAAGGAATAGATAGCCCCCAAACATATATTGTCAGTGAGACAAGATGAAAACACAAATGCAGGCAGGAAAATAGACTGAGCAAATGATGGGGCCCACACTGACTAGACAGGACAGGAAAGGAATGACTGTCTGCAATCTTGCAAAAAACCCTGCATAAAGTCCAACACGTCTGATGCACAAAAACACTGAAGTCGCACGACTTTGCTCCCACTATATCAGCACTCTGGTATATTTTGAAAGCAAAGCAAAAAGAGACCAATATAACAGGGGACAAAACAAAGTGGCACAAGCAGTAACATATGGACGGTGATTCAGCACAACCCCAGCCGGACCTGGCTGACCCGCACAAACCAGAGGTAGACAAAACCAGATCAAATGCAAACAGACTAGCAAATGAACCACTTAGCTGAACCATGCAGGGACAGAGCAGGAGACATCAGACCTCAGGAGGCACAGGAAGAAAATCACCAGCAGGGATAGAGGGAGTCGGCTGTCTTAAATCCCAGTCTGAAACCCCAGATCTCCAATCGTCATCCTCATTATCAGGTGGCCAGCCTCTGTCAGTCAGATCAGCTCCTCTACCTCCAGAAACCACCAGAGGGAGCCCAGAAAGAGAACTCGCAGCCCCTCTGTCAATCTGACCAGCTCCACTACCTTCAGTATTAACCAGAGGGAGGCCAGAAAGAGAATTCACAACAGTAACCCCTTTCAGATAAACAAGCAGATGGATCTTGTGCACCTTTCCCGAAATCAGCATCAGAGCTGCAATTTCTCCTTACCCTGAGAAACTGGCCCTTGGGAAGGTTCTTTCGTAGATGCTGGGAGTGAAAGCTTGAAAAGTGAAGCAAGCTGTTTGTAGCCGTGGTCTTGCGGTAAATGTTAGTCTGAATCTGGCAACCCACTTTCATCACCTTTAAGTCTAGAAATTCCACCAATGTTGTAGACAGAGAAGCTGTTAGAGATGTTAAATGGATTATTGTTCAATTCTACAATAAAATGCTAACATTCAGCCTCTGACCCAGTCTAAAGAACTGACAGGTCGTCAATGTAGCGGAACCAACATAGCACCTTGGTTTGGAAGGCATGCAACGGGCGCACCTGTGTCTCCTCCCACCAGCCCATGAAGAGGTTGGTATAGGAGGCCGCACAGCGTGCGCCCATTGCAGTGCCTGAGATCTGCTTGTAGACGACCCTGTCAAACACAAATTAGCTGTTCGAGAATATAAAAGATAGATCTATAATGAACGACTGGTGTCTATGATCACCTGTGTGTTATGAATTCCCTGGCTCAGACTTCTGAGCCGAAGCTCCCCCTGCTCCCTCCGTAGGTACGCTCCACGGCTACTGCTAGTTGTGTGGATAGGATCAGGGGTCTGCAATCCACTTAGTTACCAACCTCTCTGGTTTTTTGGTGGCTTAGCCTGTTCCTGCTATCCTCCTCAGTGACCCATTCATAACAGAATCACCAGCCATACTGTAGACTCTAGGGTACTCAAAGGAGGAGAGAATTGTAAAAAAAAAAAAGTGTCAGAATTTTTTTGTAAATTTTTTCCTCTTTTTCTCTGGGGCCGTAAGACTATTTTTTGTCTAAATGGAGACTAAGCAATTGTCTGATCGTGTTGAGCAGCTCGCTGCTGAAGTGCTGGGAATTTCTGCCTGTCTCACTCAATCATCTGCTGTTGAACCAAAAATCCCTACTCCTGATATGTTTTCTGGGGATCGGTCTAAAGTTTTGAATTTTAAGAATAATTGTAAACTATTTTTTGCCTTGAAACCTAACTCATCGGGGAGCTCTGTGCAGCAGGTTAAAATTGTCATCTCTCTGCTGCGCGGTGATCCCCAGGATTTTGCTTTTTAATTGACACCCGGAGATCCTATTTTGGCTAATGTGGAAGCGTTTTTCAAGCCCTGGGATTGTTGTATGATGAACTTAATGCTATTGATCAAGCTGAGAAAACCTTATTGACATTGAACCAGGGTCAGTATTCTGCAGAGTTATATTGTCAAAAATTCCAAAAGTGGTCGGTCCTTACTAAATGGAATGATGATGCCCTGGCAGCTCTCTTTCGGAAGGGCCTGGCAGAAACCATAAAATATGTTATGGTGGGATTTCCTGTTTCCTCTGGTCTTGACGACTCTGTCATTGGCCATTCAAATTGATCGTCGTTTACGTGAACGTAAAACTACACGAGAAGCGGTGCCGCCTTTCGAACGAACTTCTGAACTCATGCAATACGATAGTTTTGTCTAGGGCATAAAGTCAGGAGTTTAGAAGGCGTAATAAGTTGTGCTTCTTTTGTGGGGACGCCTCTCATACTATTTCTGTCTGCCCTAAACGAGAAAAGCGTTTTGCTTATGCATTTGCGGTGGGCAGTGTACAGCCTAAGTTCCTTTTGGCGATTACCTTGATCTGCTCCTTGTCTACATTTTCCGCTAAGGCTTTTGTTGATTCAGGAGCAGCTCTGAATCTGATGAATTTTGACTTTGCCAAACGTTGTGGTTTTCCCATGATACATCTGTGGGCGCCTATCCCTTTGAGGGGTATTCATGCTACTCTTTTGGCGGAGAATAAACCCCAGTTTTGGACCCAGGTGATAATGCGGGTCGCCCCGGACCACCAAGAGAATTGTAAATTTTTGGTGTTGCACAATTTGCATGATACTATTGTTCTGGGTTTTCCTTGGTTGCAAACCCATAATCCTGTTTTGGATTGGAAATCTGTGTCTGGTGAGTTGAGGTTGTCAATGTGTTCTTAGTGACACTCCTGTTTTCTCCACCTCTCCCCAGTCTCATGATATTCCTGACTATTTGGCTAATTTTTCTGATTTATTTAGTGAGAATAAGTCTGTGTCTTTGCCTCCTCATAGGAGTTATGACTGTGCAATTTAGTTAATACCCGGGTGTAAATTTCCCAAGGGTCGGCTTTTCAACTTATCGGTACCTGAACATGATGCTATGCGATCTTATATCAAGGAGTCGTTGGAGAAGGGTCATATCAGACCATCCTCTTCACCTTTAGGTGCTGGGTTTTTTTGTTTGTGGCCAAGAAAGATGGCTCATTAAGGCCATATATTGACTATCGTTCCCTTAACAAAATCACTGTTAAATATCAGTACCCATTACCCCTGATTTCTGATTTATTTTCCAGAGTTAAAAGTGCCTGTTGGTTTACCAAACTTGACCTCAGGGGGCGTATAATCTTATTCGCATCAAGCACGGGGGAGGAATGGGAGACGGCGTTTAATACCCCGGAGGGACATTCTGAGCTCACTAATGCCCCTTCCATCTTCCAATCTTTTATGAACGATATTTTCCGGGACTTTGTGGATAAGTTTTTGATCATTTATCTGGATGATATTTTGATCTTTCCAGTGATTGGGATTCTCATGTGGAACATGTCCGGACTGAGTTCCGGATTTTGAGGGAAAATATTCTGTATGTTAAGGGATCGAAGTGTCTCTTTGGTGTACAGAAGATTTAGTTTTTGAGATTCTGCCTGCCCAGGTGTGGATTCTGTGGTAGAGAGAATGTAGCAGATTTGGGACAAAGTAGTGGATAAGTTGTCCCACTCTCAGGAAAAGGCCCAACGGTTTTCCAACAGGCTTAGGACCATTGGTCCGCGGTTTAAAGTGGGTGATATGGTTTGGTTGTTCTCAAAAAATATTCCCATGAAGGTTGCATCTCCAAAATTCAAGCTAAGGTTTATTGGACCTTATAAGATTTTGGAAATCCTTAACCCCATTTCTTTCCGTTTGGCTCTTCCAGTTACGTTTAAGATTCATAATGTTTTTCATAAATCTTTGTTGAAAAGGTTTGTGGAGTCAGTGGTTCCCATGGCGGCGCCCCCTCACCCTGTACTAGTTGAGGGTAATTTGGAGTATGATGTGGAGAAGATACTGCTGCTGACATCCATGCCAAGAGATTGGTTCGTGCCTTTCACCGGGGGCCCATCCTGGTCAGCCTGGTGTCGTGGATGAGGGTTCGGTGACCCCCTCCTCAAGGGGGGGTACTGTTGTGAATTCCCTGGCTCAGATTTCTGAGCCAAAGCTCCCCCTGCTCCCTCTGGTGATTACTGGAGGTAGTGGAGCAGGCCAGATTGACAGAGGTCTGCCACCTGATGATGATGACGATTGGAGATCTGGGGTTACTGATTGGAGTATTTAAGTCTGCAGACTTCCTGCAATCCCTGCTGGTGATTGCTTTCCTGTGCATTCAGAGGTCTGATGTCTCCTGCCCTGATCCTGCATTGTTCAGCTAAGTGGTTCATTTGCTAATCCTTTGCATCTGATCTGGTTTTGTCTCTCTCTGCTTGTTTTGCGGGTTCAGCTTGCTCCTCTGGGGGCTGTGCTGGACCACCGCTCCATATGTTACAGCCTGTGTCAGTGTGTTCAGTCCCCTGTTATATTGGTCTCTTTTGCTTTGCTTCCAGTTCATACCGGAGTGCTGATATAGTGGGGGCGAAGTCGTGTGACTTCAGTGCTTTTTGTACATCAGACGTGTTGGATTTTTCAGGGTTTTTGTGTGATTGCAGACAGTGTCTTTCCTTTCCTGTCTTGTCTAGTCAGTTTGGGCCCCATCGTTTGCTCAGTCTATTTTTCTGCCTACGTTTGTGTTTCATCTTGTCTCACCGACAATATATATTTGGGGGCTGTCTATTCCTTTTGGGGTCTGCTCCGGGGCAGTTTAGAGTTCACCTTTCTTGCTTTAGGCTTAGTTAACTCTCCGGCTCTGCCGAGGCGTCTAGGGCATCGTAGGTACGCTCCACGGCTACTGCTAGTTGTGTGCACAGGATCAGGAGTCTTCCATCTGCTTAGTTACCAGCCTCTCTGGTTTTCTGGTGGCTTAGCCTGTTCCTGCCATCCTCTTCGGTGACCCATTCATAACACCTGTGATTTGCTGATTCATGTAGAAAGAGACTGCCTCGATGCCCAATGTATGACTTATGCACGTACTGTATATAACGATGCAACATCCATCGTGGCCAGTATAGTATTTTCTGGGACAGTCAAATCCTGCAGTTAACACATTAAATGAGGTATCTTGCACATAAGAACCTCGACAAATAAATGGTTTTAAAAAGTGGTCCAAATAGATACATGGTCTCTCAAAAAGACTGCCAATGCCCGCCACTATCGGCCTACCTGGTGGCTCTTGGATTGATTTGTGCACTATGGGAAGTAAATACTAAGTTGGAACAACCGGAAAGGGTATAGTCAAAAATTTATGCTCATTATTACTCAAAATATTATGTTTGGCCGAGGTTAACAGACGGTCCAATTTTCTTTTAAAGATGTCTGTAGGATCAGAGGGGAGCACTTGATAACAGTTAAGATTACTCAACTGTCGTCGTGCTTCTTTTAGATACAAATCAGTAGGCCATAAAACAATGTTGCCGCCTGTATCCGCCTCCTTAATATCAAAGATGGATTTTCCTTCAATTTGGACAAAATTCGTCTCTCCCTGGATCCAAGATTCTCCACTTGATGATCCGTCAAACTGAATTTTGCGATATCTTGACTTAGCATTTCAAAAAATATTTGAACCCCAGGAGAAATCGACAAAGGGGGTGTAGCTTGTGAGGCAAACGACAGTTTATTTAAGGCAGCATCTAAACCCTCATTTTCCTTAAGCAACTCAGTGAAATCATTAAACACCTGTCTCTCATCTTGAGGTAATGAATTGATCGATGGTTGATGGTAGAGAAGCTTGAAGATGAGTTGCCTACAAAAAAGATATACCGTACATCTTTTGTAAGAGTTAATTTATCCAATCTGTTCATAGGGGAGAAAGACAGTCCCCTTGATAATAGTTGTATTTCCATATCCGATAAAATGTAATTAGACAGGTTAATTACTTGTAAATTACCTAAGTTGGATGTGTTCACTGTTATCACTTCCTCCTGTTGTATCTCAGCTGCCTCTAGTGCATTAAATGAACATAAGGATGAGTGACCTCATGGAGATCAACATCCAACACTGCGGAGACACCATCACATGTTTCTCAACGCAGTGATCTAGAGCAATGCCCCCATCCCTTGTGGGAAATATGCAAAAGCATGTAAATCAACAGCCGCGGAGACACCATCACATGTTTCTCAACGCAAGCAATGACTAGCCAGGTCTTTCCCCGGGAATGAACAACCACGGGAAGGGCAGTCTCCAATGAAGGAAACCACCTATGCCAAAACATGGTATCCATCCACAGACAGCCGTTTCGGGGTATTGCCCCTCATCAGTGTGGAGTAGGAAACTGGCTAGTAGGAGCAATGCCTAGTGAAAGGCTATGAACATAAGGATGAGTGACCTCATGGAGATCAACATCCAACACTGCGGAGACACCATCACATGTTTCTCAACGCAGTGATCTAGAGCAATGCCCCCATCCCTTGTGGGAAATATGCAAAAGCATGTAAATCAACAGCCGCGGAGACACCATCACATGTTTCTCAACGCAAGCAATGACTAGCCAGGTCTTTCCCCGGGAAGGAACAACCACGGGAAGGGCAGTCTCCAATGAAGGAAACCACCTATGCCAAAACATGGTATCCATCCACAGACAGCCGTTTCGGGGTATTGCCCCTCATCAGTGTGGAGTAGGAAACTGGCTAGTAGGAGCAATGCCTAGTGAAAGGCTATGAACATAAGGATGAGTGACCTCATGGAGATCAACATCCAACACTGCGGAGACACCATCACATGTTTCTCAACGCAGTGATCTAGAGCAATGCCCCCATCCCTTGTGGGAAATATGCAAAAGCATGTAAATCAACAGCCGCGGAGACACCATCACATGTTTCTCAACGCAAGCAATGACTAGCCAGGTCTTTCCCCGGGAAGGAACAACCACGGGAAGGGCAGTCTCCAATGAAGGAAACCACCTATGCCAAAACATGGTATCCATCCACAGACAGCCGTTTCGGGGTATTGCCCCTCATCAGTGTGGAGTAGGAAACTGGCTAGTAGGAGCAATGCCTAGTGAAAGGCTATGAACATAAGGATGAGTGACCTCATGGAGATCAACATCCAACACTGCGGAGACACCATCACATGTTTCTCAACGCAGTGATCTAGAGCAATGCCCCCATCCCTTGTGGGAAATATGCAAAAGCATGTAAATCAACAGCCGCGGAGACACCATCACATGTTTCTCAACGCAAGCAATGACTAGCCAGGTCTTTCCCCGGGAAGGAACAACCACGGGAAGGGCAGTCTCCAATGAAGGAAACCACCTATGCCAAAACATGGTATCCATCCACAGACAGCCGTTTCGGGGTATTGCCCCTCATCAGTGTGGAGTAGGAAACTGGCTAGTAGGAGCAATGCCTAGTGAAAGGCTATGAACATAAGGATGAGTGACCTCATGGAGATCAACATCCAACACTGAGGTCACTCATCCTTATGTTCATAGCCTTTCACTAGGCATTGCTCCTACTAGCCAGTTTCCTACTCCACACTGATGAGGGGCAATACCCCGAAACGGCTGTCTGTGGATGGATACCATGTTTTGGCATAGGTGGTTTCCTTCATTGGAGACTGCCCTTCCCGTGGTTGTTCCTTCCCGGGGAAAGACCTGGCTAGTCATTGCTTGCGTTGAGAAACATGTGATGGTGTCTCCGCGGCTGTTGATTTACATGCTTTTGCATATTTCCCACAAGGGATGGGGGCATTGCTCTAGATCACTGCGTTGAGAAACATGTGATGGTGTCTCCGCAGTGTTGGATGTTGATCTCCATGAGGTCACTCATCCTTATGTTCATAGCCTTTCACTAGGCATTGCTCCTACTAGCCAGTTTCCTACTCCACACTGATGAGGGGCAATACCCCGAAACGGCTGTCTGTGGATGGATACCATGTTTTGGCATAGGTGGTTTCCTTCATTGGAGACTGCCCTTCCCGTGGTTGTTCCTTCCCGGGGAAAGACCTGGCTAGTCATTGCTTGCGTTGAGAAACATGTGATGGTGTCTCCGCGGCTGTTGATTTTCTAGTGCATTAAAGACCATGTGACCATGTCTGATATCACCGTCCTTTTCTCTTTTGATTTGGCCGATTTTCGGCGACCTCTTCTGTTGCGCTTTCTTGGTCTCCTGTGCCTGAGGATAATAAAGTCCCCTTTATCACGTACAAATGTTCTCTTTTTTTGTATGATGTCTTTCTCAAAGGCATCAATAGTCTCCTTAAGACGTTGTTGAAAGGGTAACACCACACTCTGAGTCAAAAGCATTTAGTTGGACTTCCTTCTTAATATTCTTTCAGTTTGTTGATAAGGTTGCGATCATGGTCAATTAGCAAATTAATCAAAATGGAGGAACATTTTAGAAGACCAGCTTCCCATGTTTGTTTGAAATCATTCTCTGCTTCCCAGGCCGGGAACATTTTTACCCTTAGCCCCGTGGGAACAATCCCCAGTTATACTCTTCCAGACTTTTTACATTCCACCATGTCTTTGTTAATAGTTTATGAAGATTAGTGATTTCAAAGCATAATGCAGTTGAGGAGCTATCCTACACACCATCCGTACTGCCTATGCCAAAGGCATTTTCAACCTGACCCCTCCATGCTGATTCCCTGGTCAAATCCATAGTGAAAAGCACAGAAGTATTTTTTTACATGCAAAAAAAATTCTGAATAGATGCTATAAAGGTGTTTTTATACTAATTATACCTAAAAAAACACAATAACCAAGAATAGTAATTGTGACAATATTCACGAATAAACAGCGTGCCAACACTCCACAAGAAAATTCGGAGGAGAAACCACCAAACAGGAACCGGAGAATATATATATACAAAACGTGGAGGGCATCACTAATGAATATCAAGCAAGAGGGCTCACCATGGGCCTGGAGAGAGCATAACATGAAGAAACAAGAAAAAGATCACACCCATATACCAAGGGAGCACCTCAATTGCATATATAATAAAATAGTAACACTTTATTAGCCAATAAACCAAACAAGCAGAAAAACACACAATTTAGGTTAAAAACATTTAAAATACAGCAAAGAAAAGGACCTATGATGAGTTAGTTGTTCATTCACTCTTTTTGGACCTCTCTCATGGTCCTTATCGAAAATGAATTGCACAGCCATATCTATGTCCTTGTATCCGTGAAACCGCAACCATTTCCTTTAAGAATGACCGTGTCAAGTGGCTATTAGGAACCTATGGCCCAAATCTTTTTTTTATCCTAATTGAACATGTGACCATGGATATCTAGCCGACACACATGTGATCTGTTCTTTGTTTGTGGGAATGGTGCGGCATTACTTGACATGATTGTCTTTGTGAGAGAGAAACGTGTGTGTATGTGTATATATATCTATATATATGAACGCCTTAGCATGTCTGTCTGTAACTGAAATCCTGCTGCGCTGATTGGTCGCGGCCGCCAGGTCCCCCCGCCAGGCCGCAACCAATCAGTAATATGCGCAGTGCGCAGGCGCAGTTCGCAATTAGGATGCATGCCACCGCTACCGCACGGGCGTCAGCAGCGATGCAGCCAGAGATGCCCAGCGCTAGCCTGTGCCCAGGGTCCCGAGGAGAAGACTCCTCCGGACCCTCGGTACCATAAACGTGTAAAAAATAGAATTAAAATAAAAAATAGTGATCTACTCACCTTCCGACAGCCCCCGGAATCTGTCCCTCCTCTCCACGCTCTTCCGTTCCCAGTACTGCTTTGCGCGAAATACCGCTGATGTTGCACTCTTGCGAGAGGACGTCAGCAGCAGTCTTTGGCGCAAAGCAGTACTGGGAATGGAAGATGCCGGCAGCGTGGAGAGGAAGGACAGATTTCGGGGGCCGTCGGATTGTAAGTATATCACATTTTTTATTTTAATCTGCCGCTGGCCATATTCTAGAGTACCCGATGCTTTAGAAGGGTGGTCGTGTGGTTAATGGGAGGTATATGTCACATGGATGGATGCTCCCTGCAATGCAACCCAGAGTATTTTGTTGTTAGTGTACATGAGCACTAATATGGCGTTTAGTGCACTGGGTCTGGGTTGCGGGTAGCTATGAGAGATGGGAGGGTCTGGCTACCCATATTGCCTCACCTTTGGGTGAGGGTGCGGACTGTACCCCATTTTGCCTGAAGATATGTGTATGTTCAGGACCTGTAGTGAGGCCCTGACCATGTGACCAGCTTATGTGATCCATACCTCACCTATGTGTGTGTTATGATTGGGTCACCGAGGAGGAAAACAAGACCAAGCTAAGTCACAGAAAACCGGAGCGGTTGGTAACTACGTGGATTGCAGACCCCTGATCCCAACCACACAACTAACAGCAGCCGTGGAGCGTACCTACAATGATTCTAGACGCCTCGTTACAGCCGGAGGACTAAATATGCCTAAAGCAAGAAAATGGGAAATCTAAACTGCCCCAGAGCAGACCCCAAAGGAATAGACAGCCCCCACACATGTATTGACAGTGAGACAAGATTGAAAGCACAAACATTGGTAGGAAAATAGGCTGAGCAAACAATGGGGCCCACACGAACTAGAAAGATACTGTCTGCAATCACGCCAAAAAACCCTGCAAAAATGTCCAACACTTCTGATAGCAAAAAAACCCTGAAGTCACTAGACTTCTCCCACTATATCAGCACTCTGGCATATTCTGAGAACAGAGCAAAAAGAGGCCAATCTAATAAGGGACAAAAAGCAAACTGGCACATGCAGTGACATAAGAACGGAAATTCAGCACAGCCCCAGCCGGGGCTGGCTGACCACACAAAAAACTGAATAGACCACAGCAAAACAAATGTGAACATTAGCAGAGAACACTTAGTTTCCATCTCAGTTCCTGTCTTCTCAAGCTAAGACCTCAGGAGGCAGGAAAAAATCACCAGCATGGGAATAGGGAGTCGGCTGTCTTAAATCCAGCCTGAGACTCCAGATGTCCAAATCTCATCCTCATTATCAGGTGGCAGGTCTCTGTTAATTAGATCAGCTTCATTATCTCCTGCCACCACCAGAGGGAGCCCGGAAAGAGAACTCACAACTCCTCTGTCAGCACAACCAGCTCCCTCCCCAGAAACCAGAGGCAGACCAGAAAATGAGTTCACAACAGGTGTGGTTACTGGGCTATGTAATTAAGGTGTTCAGCACATGTGAGTGAGTGTGAGGGAGTCTGTCAGAGTGTGGACAGACTTCCATGTGTCCTGGTGGGACACTACAGAGTGGTCTGTGTTCTAAAGAAGGAGAAGCCTTCCTGTGTCTGCGGCTGCAGATAGAGCTCTGCTATGGAGATTGCCCTGGCCTGTGTGTGCATAGGACCTGAGGGAGCCAAGCCCAGCTAAGGACTGTTTTTGTGTTGCTGTAAGACTGTTTGCCTTTTGTTCATGCTTCAATGGTTTATGGAGAAATTAAACCAAATGGACTCGTTTTAACCCTGCGTGTTCCAGTGTTTACCTCCAAGACCTGCAAAGTGAGCAACCCCCGTCCACAGACAGTGTGGAACGCTACTATATATATACACTCACTGGCCACTTTATTAGGTACACCTGTCCAACTGTGTGTTAAGACTTAATTTCTAATCAGCCAATCACATGGCGGCAACTCAGTGCATTTAGGCATGTAGACATGGTCAAGACAATCTCCTGCAGTTCAAACCGAGCATCAGTATGGGGAAGAAAGGTGATTTGAGTGCCTTTGAACGTGGCATGATTGTTGGTGCCAGAAGGGCTGGTCTGAGTATTTCAGAAATTGCTGATCTACTGGGATTTTCACGCACAACCATCTCTAGGGTTTACAGAGAATGGTCCGAAAAAGAAAAAAAATCCAGTGAGCGGCAGTTCTGTGGCCGGAAATGCCTTGTTGATGCCAGAGGTCAGAGGAGAATGGGCATACTGGTTCGAGCTGATAGAAAGGCAACAGTGACTCAAATTGCCACCCGTTACAACCAAGGTAGGCATAAGAGCATCTCTGAACGCACAGTGCGTCAAACTTTGAGGCAGATGGGCTACAGCAGCAGAAGACCACACTGGGTACCACTCCTCTCAGCTAATAACAGGCATCTGATGGCTACTTTCAGCAGGATAATGCGCCATGTCATAAAGCTCGAATCATCTCAGATTGGTTTCTTGAACATGACAATGAGTTCACTGTACTCAAATGGCCTCCTCAGTCACCAGATCTCAATCCAATAGAGCATCTTTGGGATGTGGTGGAACGGGAGATTCGCATCAGGGATGTGCAGCCGACAAATCTGCGCCAACTGTGTGATGCCATCATGTCAATATGGTCCAAAATCTCTGAGGAATGCTTCCAGCACCTTGTTGAATCTCTGCCACGAAGAATTGAGGCAGTTCTGAAGGCAAAAGGGGGTCCAACCCGTTACTAGCATGGTGTACCTAATAAAGTGGCCAGTGAGTGTATGTATGTATATATATATATATATATATATATATATATATGTGTGTGTGTATATATACATATAGATATGTACACATACATACATACATTTGGTGTAATCAGCGTATTGTTTTTTGCTGCGAGAATAGTGTTTCTGTGCTCAATATGACTATACTTTCGCAGTGTATAATATATTATACATATATGCGCTTTGAAAATTCAGTACATCTTGCATGCATACCTTGTGAGAGGATGACGCACGTGCATTTTTCTCTTGTATTTGACACGGCTATGCGAGCTTTTAAATGATCTGCATGTGCGCATTGGCTTTTTGGCACTTTGCAGGCAGATGATCCTAATGCGCCTGTGCCGTCATGGTATGCCTGACGTATGCACGGCAATGAGCATACCATTGACCTGCCTGTGTACATTGAGTCTGCATCTTAAGGGCATGATGTTTCTAACGTGCCTGCGCCTTTACGTCATATCTGACGCGTGCGCACTCCATTCCGATGCTTTTGCATCCTGCACTTGGTTTTCTGCGCATGCACTGTGTACTTTTTTACTGAACTTTATTTACAACGCCTCTGCGTGGACATTGACAAGATGGCCGCATTCATGCTCTCCCATGTGGTCCATCGCGTTCTCCTCCCTCACAGGTGAATTACATATTGAATATTTATTTGTGTGTATATATAGTTCACAACCGCCAAGCAGAGCATGCTACCCTTTCCCTGAGGAAGCCACAATCGTGGCGATACGTGTGGGAACCTATCCCACACTCTTTCTCCCCAAGCATCCAGAGCTCTGGTTTAAATCTTGAAAACCACACCTATTTTGGTGTGTGAGTGCTCTTTAGTCTAGGAATGGGTTTGTTATTCCTTCTAATATCTGTGTGTTATCAGCCTTGCATTTTTGGCTATTATTGAAGGACCTGCATTTTACAGGCTAATTACCTTTTTCTCAAATGCTCTTTCTTATGTTTCTCTGAGCCCATATGGTACTGTTCACATGCACTTTATAGCCATATAGGACTTATTTGGTGATGTCTATATGTATTCCTTAGCCATATAGGATTCACTATTGGCTATTGTAACATACATATGCAATATCTTTGACAGTGGTTTCTTTGTATCCACTTATCTGGGGATAATTTTGTGTGGGAAGTCATTACCTATATAAAAGGTATGACTCATCATAGGTCCTTTTCTTTTTTTTTTATTCCAAATGTTTTTAACCTAAATTGTGTTTTCCTGCTTGTTTGGTATATTGGCTAATAAAGTGTTACTATTTTATTATATATGCAATTGAGGTGCAACCTTGATACAGTTGTGGCCAAAAGTATTGAAACCCCTGCAATTCTGTCAGATAATACTCAGTTTCTTCCTGAAAATGATTGCAAACACAAATTCTTTGGTATTATTATCTTCATTTAATATGTCTTAAATGAAAAACACAAAAGAGAATGAAGCAAAAAGCAAAACATTGATCATTTCACACAAAACTCCAAAAATGGGCCAGACAAAAGTATCGGCACCCTCAGCCTAATACTTGGTTGACCAACCGCTTCCAGTAACCATCAATGAGTTTCTTACAATGCTCTGCTGGAATTTTAGACCATTCTTCTTTGGCAAACTGCTCCAGGTCCCTGATATTTGAAGGGTGCCTTCTCCAAACTGCCATTTTTAGATCTCTCCACAGGTGTTCTATTGGAAACAGGTCTGAACTCATTGCTGGCCACCTTAGAAGTCTCCAGTGCTTTCTCTCAAACCATTTTCTAGTGCTTTTTGAAGTGTGTTTTGGGTCATTGTCCTGCTGGAAGACCCATTACCTCTGAGGGAGACCCAGCTTTCTCACACTGGGCCCTACATTATGCTGCAAAATTTGTTGGTAGTCTTCTGACTTCATAATACCATGCACACGGTCAAGCAGTCCAGTGCCAGAGGCAGCAAAGCAACCCCAAAACATCAGGGAACCTCCGCCATGTTTGACTGTAGGGACCGTGTTCTTTTCTTTGAATGCCTCTTTTTTTCCTCTATGTTGATGCCTTTGCCCAAAAAGCTCTATTTTTGTCTCATCTGACCAGAGAACATTCTTCCAAAACGTTTTAGGCTTTTTTAGGTAAGTTTTGGCAAACTCCAGCCTGGCTTTTTTATGTCTCGGGGTAAGAAGTGGGGTCTTCCTGGGTCAACTACCATACAGTCCCTTTTCATTCAGATGCCGATGGATAGTACGGGTTGACACTGTTGTACCCTCAGACTGCAGGGCAGCTTGAACTTGTTTGGATGTTAGTGGAGGTTCTTTATCCAACATCCGCACAATCTTGCGTTGAAATCTCTTGTCAATTTTTCTTTTCCGTCCACATCTAGGGAGGTTAGCCACAGTGCCATGGGCTTTAAACTTCTTAATGACACTGCGCATGGTAGACACAGGAACATTCAGGTCTTTGGAGATGGACTTGTAGCCTTGAGATTGCTCATGCTTCCTCACAGTTTGGTTTCTCAAGTCCTCCGACAGTTCTTTGGTCTTCTTTCTTTTTTCCATGCTCAATGTGGTACACACAAGGACACAGGACAGAGGTTGAGTCAACTTTAATCCATGTCAACTGGCTGCAAGTGTGATTTAGTTATTGCCAACACCTGTTACGTGCCACAGGTAAGTTACAGGTGCTGTTAATTGCACAAATTAGAGAAGCATCACATGATTTTTCGAACAGTGCCAATACTTTTGTCCACCCTCTTTTTTTATGTTTGGTGTGGAATTATATCCAATTTGGCTTTAGGACAATTCTTTTTGTGTTTTTTCAATTAAGACAAATTAAATGAAGATAATACCAAAGAATTTATGTTTGCAATCATTTTCAGGAAGAAACTGAGTATTATCTGACAGAATTGCAGGGGTGTCAATATTTTTGGCCACAACTGTATATGGGTGTGATCTTTTTCTTATTTCTTCATGTTATGCTCTCTCCAGGGCCATGGTGAGCCCTCTTGCTTGATATTCATTAGCGGTGCCCTCCACGTTTTGTGTGTGTGTGTATATACAGTACAGACCAAAAGTTTGGACACACCTTCTCATTCAAAGAGTTTTCTTTATTTTCATGACTATGAAAATTGTAGATTCACTCTGAAGGCATCAAAACTTTGAATTAACACATGTGGAATTATAGAATTAACAAAAAAGTGTGAAACAACTGAAAATATGTCTTAAATTCTAGGTTCTTCAAAGTAGCCACCTTTTGCTTTGACTTCTGCTTTGCACACTTTTGGCATTCTCTTTATGATCTTCAAGAGGTAGTCACAGGAAATGGTCTTCCAACAGTCTTGAAGGAGTTCCCAGAGATGCTTTGCACTTGTTGGCCCTTTTGCCTTCAGTCTGCGGTCCAGCTCGCTCAAAACCATCTCGATTGGGTTCAGGTCTGGTGACTGTGGAGGCCAGGTCATCTAGCGTAGCACCCCATCACTTTCCTTCTTGGTCAAATAGCCCTTACACAGCCTGGAGGTGTGTTTGGGGTCATTGTCCTGTTGAAAAATAAATGATGGTCCAACTAAACGCAAACCGGATGGAATAGCATGCCGCTGCAAGATGCTGTGGTAGCCATGCTGGTTCAGTATACCTTAAATTTTGAATAAATCCCCCAACAGTGTCACCAGCAAAGCACCCACCCACACCATCACACTTCCTCCTCCATGCTTCACGGTGGGAACCAGGCATGTAGAGTCCATCCGTTCACCTTTTCTGCGTCACACAGAGACACGGTGGTTGGAACCAAAGATCTCAAATTTGGACTCATCAGACCAAAGCACAGATTTCCACTGGTCTAATGTCCATTCCTTGTGTTCTTTAGCCCAAACAAGTCTCTTCTACTTGTTGCCTGTCCTTAGCAGTGGTTTCCTAGCAGCTCTTTTACCATGAAGGCCTGCTGCACAAAGTCTCCTCTTAACAGTTGTTGTAGAGATGTGTCTGCTGCTAGAACTCTGTGTGGCATTGACCTGGTCTCTAATCTGAGCTGCTGTTAACCTGCGATTTCTGAGGCTGGTGACTCGGATGAACTTATCCTCCGCAGCAGAGGTGACTCTTTGTCTTCCTTTCTTGGGGCGGTCCTCATATGAGACAGTTTCTTTGTAGCGGTTGATGGTTTCTGCCACTGCACTTGGGGACACTTTCAAAGTTTTCCCAATTTTTCAGACTGACTGACCTTCATTTCTTAAAGTAATGATGGCCACTTGTTTTTCTTAGCTGCTTTTTTTTCTTCCCATAATACAAATTCTAACAGTCTATTCAGTAGGACTATCAGCTGTGTATCCACCAGACTTCTGCACAACACAACTGATGGTCCCAACCCCATTTATAAGGCAAGAAATCCCACTTATTAAACCTGACAAGGCACACCTGTGAAATGAAAACCATTTCCGGTGACTACCTCTTGAAGCTCATCAAGAGAATGCCAAGAGTGTGCAAAGCAGTAATCAAAGCAAAAGGTGGCTACTTTGAAGAACCTAGAATATAAGACATACAGTATTTTCAGTTGTTTCACACTTTTTTGTTAATTAAATAATTCCACATGTGTTAATTCGTAGTTTTGATGCCTTCAGAGTGAATTTACAATTTTCGTAGTCATGAAAATAAAGAAAAGTTTTTGAATGAGAAGGTGTGTCCAAACTTTTGGTCTGTACTACATATACATACATATACACACTTACACCTCAGCGCCATTAAAAAGCAGCGCTCTGGTTTAAGTACCCTTAACTGCCGCCGTGAAAATCTGTATCGGCAGTCGTTAAGGGGTTAAGCATGTAAAACAGTGTCACGCCAGCTATATAGGTGGTCACATTTCATCATTCAAATTGGCAGTGGTGGTCTTGCCTACAGCAATCAATATCAAGATCATAAAGATATCCCACCAGTGCCACCAATTGTCAGGACAATAACACAATTGACTGGCGATTGATGGAGAAGACGACTCATTGCTACTTGACAGATTATTGGGCACTTTCACATTGAACGTATAGTAAATACACATCCGATTCCACCATTAACCAGCAGCAGTCTAGGGAAAGCCAACACAGATATTTATGTTATTTGGTATGGTCACTGCCAAGCTCCCCAATAACCAAAGCAAAACTAAGTTGATTGGACACCTGTGATTTGTGACACTGAGGCTTCAGGGGTTAAGTTTGAAAAGCAAGAGGAACAAAGCTATAACATTTTATAGATTTAAGGGGAATCTGTCACCGTCTGGGACACTTTTCAGCTATTACTATGGGCAGACAGGTAATAGAAATGTTAATCTAGTCTTACCTGTATGCCTCATAGTTGCTGTCTGGATGTAGAGAAATAGACTTTTATTTTAGGTTAATGATTTCTTCCAGGCTCCGGTGCGTGCGGTGCCTGGAAGAAATCCCTGCCTCTTCTCTTCATTATACTATCACACCACTCCTTTTCACTTCATACTGACCTTTGACGTGCAGTTGTGGCTCCGGAATCCCGCGCATGCACCCTGCACTTGCTCGGCAATCTGCACCTTTTCCTTCTCTCTATGGTCAGTGTATTCGGTGTTCTTGTGCGCCTGCGGACCATAGAAGAAAGCAAGAGGAATAGATTGCTGAGGAAGTGCATGGCACATGCACGGGATTCAAGCACCACAACTGCATGCCCATGGGCGTGGAATGCAGTGAATATTCAATTCTCTTTAGCAGCGGACTCAGGCGTTAGCTGCAACAGCCAGCTTCTGCCTCATGTGGCCTGCGTCTCCCTATCCACAGCCAGAGCAGGTACATCCAGACTATAAGATGCACTCCCCCATTTTCCTCCACATTTTTGCTATGAGACAGCTTCTGTCAAATAACAAATTGCCTGGATGTGACAATAATTCAATAGAGCTAATAGTCTTCTGAAGTAGCAATTGATGTCATCACATGCCTGAGTAATTTATGGATAACTGGTAAATGGGACAACGACTGGACAACATCAGTGTTTATTCCTGTTCTTCAGAAGGGAGATGATACAGATTGTGGAAACTATCAGACTTTTGCGCTCATAACTCATATCAGTAAAATACTACTGAAGATCCTGCAAAGACATTGTGAGGGATCGGCTCTGCAGTAGACGCTGGTTCACACATGGGACTTAGTTCGTTAATTGAAAACAAACAATCTGTTTATTAAAAAGTTTATAAACCATCAGGGTTACAAAATAAAGTACCCTCTTCCAGGTAAACAATGGTATAACAGAACAAAACAGAAAATAACAAGTCCACATAACACACGGGCTCAGCCGTTTAAAAAGTGAGTCTTTTCCTCACCAGACTCCAGCAGGGTCTGAGCAGCACATGCAAGGCCTCCTCACCTTGCACAACACACAGACCAAGTGAGACAGCCCCAGCTACCTTAAATCAGACAATTCAAGACCTGGACTGAGGGTAAGTGAGCAACTGATCCCACCCAAATCTCTCAGCTGCTTGTACAACATGGACCCATTATCCCAGCCCATTAAAACACCTCTCAGCACTAAATGAGCCTGCTTCTCCAGGTCCTGCATCACCGAGGCATTACACCTTGGTGGACACATACATCCCATCCACAACCTGTCCAGCTGGCACCATACAACTGTTACAGCCTTACTTGACAAAGAGCTGCCAGATGAGCAAGCGGGGTTCAGAAAAGGCATAGAAACAAGATATGCGATTGCTAATATTCCATGGATAATGGAAAAGGCCAAAGCAAACAACATGGAAATGTATTTTTGCTTCAACTACAGCAAAGCCTTTTTTTTTGTGTGGATCACTAGAAACTTTGTGTTGATCACTAGAAACTTTGGAATACCATGATAGATATGGGTGTGCTCGAACCATCTGATCAGCCTCATTAGGAACCTTTACATTGTTCATGTAGTAACAGTCCGAACACTGCAACACAACATGATTCAAAGGAAAGTGAGGCTTCACACAAAGCTGCATCCGGTCATCATTTCTCCTCTTCTCTTCAGTTTATGTGCAGTAACTATTTTCAGGAAGGCTGGACTTGCCAAAAAAGAAGGAATCAAAATTGCTGGACGAATCATAAGCCATTTTAAATACAACAGACGATACAACATTGATAACAATAAGCGTAGATGGATTAGATGACTTATTACGGAGCATCAAGAAGGAAAGCTCGAACATGGGACTGCTCATCAACACCAAGATATTGACTACTGCCAGGTAAGACTAGGACACAATTGAGATGAATGGCAACAAACTGGAAGTTTTAATATTACCTCAACCTACTCTGAAAGATAATGACTCCAAATGCAGCGATGACACCGGAAGCCAATACAATAGCTATGAGCAAATCAACAATGAAGTCACTGGACAAGGTCTTCAAATCCAGGAACATTTCACTGACAACGAAGACACAGTTTCTACATAGTTTGGTCTGCGCGGTGGCTCAGAGGTTAGCACTGCAGCCTCACAGCGCTTCGGTCCTGGGTTCAAATCCCACCAAGAACAACATCTGCAAGGAGTTTGTAAGTTCTTCCCATGTTTGCGTGGGTTTCTTCTTCGTACTCTGCTTTCCTCCCACACTCCAAAGACATGATAGGGAATTTAGATTGTGAGCCCCATGGGGGACAGCAATGATAATGTGTGCAAACTGTAAAGCGCTGCGGAATATGTTAGCGCTATATAAAAAGAAATATTATTATTATTAAGATTATTCTCTATGTTAACGTATGAATGCGATACTTGGAAGATAAAGAAACCCGACAGAAGATTCAACGCCTTTGAAATATCGTGCTGGATAAGATGATTTCAATACCATGGATGGCAAGAAGAACAAAGAATCAATTTTGGAACAGATCAAGCTATGACTTGCCTAGTTTGGATACATCATCATACGAAGCGAGCAATCTCTGGAGAAGGACCTCGTGCTTGGAAGAATAGAAGGAACAAGACGTAGAAAGAAGACCAGCAACCCGATGGCTTGATACTATGAAGATAACTTTGGAGAAGACTCTGGGCTTACACGAGATCGATCTTTCTGCAATGCATTCATCCATCAAGTCGCCATGACGGAGTTATAATAATAACACTCTGTATCTCTGCCCACTGAATATGGGTTGTAGGTCAGAACCTACTTTATCAAGTACCAGCCACTCCCACCTACCTCCCCTGATGACCTCAGGGCTCAGGTACCAAAAAATACTTTCCATACATATGAGACATGTCATATACAACTAGCTGGACAATATTAATTCTGGCCTAAAAGGCAGGCCACACAGCAATGCAGGTGAACACATTCAGCACTGCACCATGATGCTGAAAATGTCCACCATATCTATAGAACCTACACCTGTCACAAAAAAACTATGCGTAACTAGTACGTGGTCCCACAAAGACTGGGATATTGCCCTATGTTGCCGTAAAGTCAGGAAAAGCATTATTACACAAGCATAGAAAAGTATCACCACACCAGTCTTTTTCTGCTCAACGGGGTTTGGTGACAAATGGGAAGAGATTGCCAGCTCTTTTCACCATGGCCCTGATTCACAATTCATAGTTAAGCCATGCGCCTTTGCTTAATATGAGGGTGACAATTGTACCAATTATACATTTATGACTGGTAAACATACCTTTAGCCTTCTGAATAGAGCATATTGGTGTATAACCAATAAATGTGCTTATCTCCTATCCCATAACATTATTACAATCTACACATTACTAAAGAAGGTAGCAGTCTCATACAAATATTGCAGAGTCCTTTAAATATAACACAATGGGTTGAATATATTTTGCTTTCTTTTGTAGACTCGTGGATCAATGCCGTTTTTCTGGTCACAGAGACCAAACTTGAAATATAAACCAAAGCCTCAGATCAACAACGCTGTAAATCATGTAAGTATGCGTTTCCATTTATTAATTTCGTGCCACATCTTAAGCATACTATCAGAGTTAAAGAGTAACTAAAATTTGTATTAATTTTTATATGCTGTTTTAATAAAAGGAATCTTATTTTTTTTTTTTTTTAAAGTACGATACTAATGGTATCTTAAAATTGGGCTTGGGCAGCCCTTTTGAAGTATGTAACTTTTATTGCTGCAGTTTCTTTGGTTTGCATGCTGTAAACACTGGAGAATTCACAGCCGTGCACCTGCTTGTCAAGTATATGTAAGTCGAAAATGATTCCGGAGACAAAGGCGCATATCTACTCGCTGAGCGCACACATAGATGGGAGTACAGATGCTGTACATAACATGTTCTTTCTGTTGCGTCTGTACTGAACTCTGATGGAGAAGCTATCCTCTCTGGGTGTTTTTGAGAGAATTTAGAGAAAAATGGCATATAGGATTCCGCCCCCCTACAATCGACTGAAACTGCACTCATCAAAGTGACCAATGACCTTCTGACAGCAAAACGTAGCGGTGACCACTCTCTGCTCATTCTTCCGATACTATTGACCACTATCTCCTAATCTCTAGGCTCCAGTCACTAGGCATTAAGGACACTGCTCTCTCCTGGTTCTCTTCCTATCTCTCTGACCGCTCCTTCAGTGTTTTGTTCTCTGGCTCCACGTCATCTCCTCTTCCACTTGCTGTCGGGTACCTCAGGGCTCAGTCCTTGGCCCCCTTCTTTTCTCTCTCTACACGGCCCCAATTGGACAGACCATCAGCAGATTTGACTTTCAGTACCATCTTTATGCCGATGACACATAACTTTATAAGTCTTACCCCGACCTTACCCCCGCTGTACTACAGAACGCCAGTGACTGGCTGTCCGCAGTCTCCAATATCATGTCCACTGTCTGAAACTCAACCTCTCCAATACTGAACTACTTCTCCCGCCATCTGCTAACCTCCCTAAATATGACATTTCCCTCTCCGTGGGTGGTACCACAATAACACCCCGGCAGCAGGCGCGCTGTCTGAGAGTAATGTTTGACACCAATCTCTCCTTCACATCCCATATACAATCTCTTGCCCGCTCTTGCCGCTTACACCTAAAGATCATCTCTAGAATCCGCCCTTTTCTCACCATGGAAACAACACAAACCCTCACTGTAGCATTGATCCACTCCCGCCTGGATTACTGCAACGCTCTATTAATTGACCTCCCCGTCACTCGACTATCCCCTCTCCAGTCCATAATTAATGCAGCGGCCAGGGTCGTCCATATGGCTAATTGGTACTCGGACGTGTCCGCTCTTCGTCAGTCATTACACTGGCTGCCCAGTCATTATAGGATCCAATTCAAAGTTCTTGTTCTCACCCACAAAGCTCTCCACAGTGCGGCACCCCCCTACATCTCCTCCCTCATTTCTGTCTATCGGCCTAGCCGATCGCTGCGCTCTGCAAACGACTTTCGACTAACCTCTGCACTAATCCGTACCTCCCACTCCCATCTCCAAGACTTCTCCCGTGCTGCTCCTATCCTCTGGAATGCTCTACCCCAAGAAATTAGGACTAACCACAATTTGCATAGTTTTAGGCGCTCCCTCAAAACACATTTGTTCAGAACGGCCTATCACATGCACTAATCAAAGTCATTCTACGTGTAAGTGTGCTTGTGTAGCCCATTCACTATCTCCATCCATCCTTCACTCCCTCAAGATGGCTGGACCATCATTGTAAATACACCATTGTAAATACACACCTGTACTTTATATCTCCCCCACCTCATTGTAGATTGTAAGCTCTCACGAGCAGGGTCGTCTTATTTTGTCTTATTTTGCTTTAATTATTGTTAATGTTGTTACTTATGACTTATGTTTTGAAACTGTTATTGTTGGCGCTATATAAAGATTATTATTATTATAGGAAAAAACAGGACACGTTTAGTTACTGTTTATGCACCACCCCTTTTGTTGAGTGACTTCACATGGCAACCATCGTTTGTGGCTGACTTTCTATTTGTGTGTGTGTGTATGCAATGATTTTTCAAGTTATTTGAAAAAATATCTTAAATGGGTTGTTCAAGATACATTTTTGCATGCTGCCAAGCTTTTCTCATCATAAACGGACTTTTAATGTATGTTTATTATCAATTCTGTTACTATTTTGTCATGTATGATGGTCATGTGGGCTGTGATGTCACTCTGGTGGCGTTACAGATACAGTCCAACCAAGACTGAACTGCCTAGGAGTCCACGCTTTCCACTTCAGTTACGAGCAGTTCAAAAAAGTTGGATCACACATGCTCCTTCCTCAGTGTCTCTCTTCCAATAGTTCATGCTTCTCTCTTTCCTATGTGATCCCTGCAACAATGCAGAATACACGGCACTGCAGGGATCAAACATAAATGAGAGCGTAGTGTGACCCTGTTCCCTGTCCCACTGTAGTGGAAAGTTGACTGTGGAGACCCGTGTGTACCCTTACGTCGCCCCAGGCCATAAAAGGCAATGCAATGTTTTGCTTTAATTAAAGAGCCAGGAAAAAACTCTTTGAATCTCTTAAAACAAGGGTGCAAACTTTTCTGGCTCCCTTTGACTGACGGAAGCACATGGAGACAGCGCGGCACACATACACATATCCGCCAATTAGTATGGTAATTTAACCACCTTTGACATGTATAAGGGAAGGAGGGTGGGACAAAAGCTTCAAGGGGTCAAACGGAGGTAAAAGAAAGTTACTGACCTGGGCACCTGGATTTAACCCTTCCAGGTGTGGCTGTTAGGACCCTTACTCTTTAAACCCATTGGACAGCTGGCATCCCAACTAGTGTATCACCTGGAGAATGGTGAGAGGGGGGAATTGGGCACTGAACTGTATTTTTCTAGCTTTAGTCATATGGGCTCCACAGTCAGTGGCACGTTCCTTAATTTGTACCGTGCCTACCAGGTAGGCAGCACATGCCCCAGCTCAGTCATTTTTGTGGGGGTTATGCATGAATCAAGTGAAGGGTATCCTCACTCCTTCGCCTCCCAGTAGACTGGTTTAGAACGCAGCCCCTGCTCTGTCATCTTTTAGTCTTGTGGAGATTGCACAACCTATCATCCATAGAAGTTAGTATTGTGCTGGATCAGATAGAGAGAACACAGTAATTACAGAATGGGGTGAAGTTAGAGCATAAAAACACTGGAATGTGTAGTTTATGATGATAAAGGAATGCCCAATTACCAGGATGTTAAGAGACAAAGATGAGGCATGTGTTTACCTATATAAAATAATTTTGTGGGTATTGTCAATAAATAAAACTGATCTACTTAGAGATATTTCAGGTATTTTTTTATGTGAATCTTAGAAAACCTGTTTAATGTACCGTATCTTGCACTGCTCATAACTGTAAATCTCAATGGGGCCATGGACTATAACTATAATGATGCTGGCATATCGAACGTGCGCTCTGTCGTGCATCATTTTTGGGAGTATATGCCTACTGGAGGTGGGCACCCCAACACAGTCTGCTACATAGTCTAATACGCTCAAATATGATGAATGCCAGAGTGCGCGTTTACTCTGCTAGCACCAATGTAGTCTATGTCCCCGTCGGTGCATACGTCCGAATCCCATTTTACGGAGGATTTCGAACGCAAGACCCGACGGGACCCACGATAAGAGCGCAAATTGGCGCAATGTGAAAGCACCCTAAATTACATCACTGCAGCCGATCAACAAAGACCTGAACTGTGACAAAGCATTCCTGTATCTGGGGACTATGAGTAATAGGAAAGTTTATTTGATCAGAACCTATGGATTAATAAAAGCCTAAATACTACAACCCCTTTATTCTTCTTTGTGAACAGTCCTCATGTGAGGTCACTGATCCAGTATAGCCGAGCCACTACATAGATCAGGGATGAGGAACCTCAGGCCCGTGGGCCATTTATGACCCATGATGACCTTTTCTCCAGCCCCTAGGCAGATTCCTGCATTGCTTGGTCTGGCAACTGCATTGACTACTGAACACTGTGGCGCATACAGTGAAAGATTACATCATGACAGTTGTCAGTGTCAGGACGTACTTAATGGGCAGAGATGGCACATGATGCGCTTCTGTCACAAGGTAGAAGAGGGAGCTGCAGGGTTTCCTGTGCTCCTGCCCCATGTCTCCTGAGATGTCTAAAAGGGAATTTTTCATTAGTAACAAACCTCTTAAGCCATTTATAAGTGCAGGCAGGTCATAGGAAGCTAAATTACCAGTGTGAAACATGTAGATCAGGAGAACAGGCTCAGCCAATACAAGTGTCTCACTGGTTTTGCCCTTTTTCATTTAAAGGGAACCTGTCACCAGGTTTAACCTATATGAAATATGGCCATCACCTTTCAGGGCTGATTTATAGCATTCTATTATGATGCATGAAAGCCCCCTATCTGACCTGTAAGAGAAGAAAAGGAACTTTTATTATACTCACCTGCAGGGCAGTCCAATCCGAGGGGAGGTTAATGTTCTTGTTTTGGCGCCTCCCATCTTCTTATGATCGTTGTCTTCCTTCTGGCTTTGTATGGATGACGTATCCCTGTGTCATCCACATAGTCTCCTCTGCATCATGCTGCTGCGCTAACGCACTTCTCTGTCCTGTTGTAAAATTGCGTGGTCACAGAGAGACCTTGACGCGTGGCTGCTCCAGCGCATGCACACACATTCAGTGAAGCTGGGTACATACACCCGAATTCAGAACTCGCGTGCGGGGAGCCTCCCCACACTGCAGAAGCATGGGTTTTTACAACATATTTTAAACCGTGTTAGTAATGCAGATTGCGTCACTAAAAACGCACTTGCGACAGTTTAGTTGCTACAAATGACATGACAGGTTCCCTTTAAAATAAGCTCCGTGATGTAGGGTAAAACGAAAAGAGCAGCAGAATCAGGGGAGCGAATGGTCTCTTTATTAGTCCCAGTACGATCCAACAAAAATCATATCATAGGCAAAAAAAACTTCAGCACCGAAAAGACTATGGCGAACGAAGATCATAATATAAGTGAATATTTTATTTTGATCCGTTTCCACCAAAAATGGCATTGATCAAGGACATCTAAAATGCATATAAGTACCATCAGAGGTATATTAGCACATATAATGTGATAAACACAAGACAGACAAATAAAAAAAATGTATAAAAATTATATGCAAAAAAAAAAACCCAGGGGTGTTGAGAACAATTAATAAATAATAAGCAGGTAATACATAATTGAGAAAAAGTGAGTGGAGTGGCATTTCTGAAGGAGGAAAAAATGGAGGGTGGAGGGATCAGGATTACATAGAGTCAAGGAGCATAATGAAATCGGGCATAGTATTTAGAGAACTGCTTACAATAGACATAAATCACATTAGTACAAACTAGCATAATCATCACAGGATAGTAGTCAAATGCATTGAGGTATAGGGAGAAGAGACCTAAAAGTAAGGGAGATCTTAATTTATTATTTTGATCAGAGTTTGATTTGCATAATCGACCTGATTCTCTCAGATGAGCGAATATAAAGTCCTGAGTTCAAACCCCACCAAAGACAACATCTGCAAGGAGTTTGTGTGCTCTCCCCGTGTTTCCACACTCCAGAGACATACTTATAGGGCGTTTAACCCCTTCATGACCACCAATACGTCTTTTTACTGACCTGAGATATAAGAAAATATCATCCCCACACAGGTGACAATCCAGCAGCTGTCGGCTGTCCACTATAGCTGACAACTTGCTGTATCACAAATGATTAGTGTTCGCACCATCCAGATCTGTTTAACCCCTTATTTGCTGCTGTCAAAAGTGACTACATCTAATAAATGGTTAATAGATTGTGGGGGCTTCTGCTTTAATCTAATTGACACACCGTGATCATGATTGTGTGGTCCTGATGTTTGCCATAGCAGTTCATGGCCAAATAGCCCCCTTTAGAGTCTCCCGGCTATAGCGGCCAGTTCAGATGTCAGCGTCATTTAGGTGGTAAGCAAACACTGTTTCCTTCCTGCTATACCACTTTGCATTAATTCCTGAAAATCACCTGAAGCGTTAATAAACTACCTGACAGCAGTTTTCAATATGTCGAGGGGTGCTGTTTTTAAAATTGTATCACATTTGGGATCTTCCAATATCTAGGACCCCCAAAGTCACTTCAAACCTGGATAGGTCCCTCAAAAAAATAAATTTTGTAAATTTCCTTAAAAAAATGAAAAATTATTGCTACATTATTAAACCTAAAAGGCTAATAAAATAAATTAGCGTTTTAAAAATGGTGCTGATGTAAAGCAGGCATGAGGGAAATGTTATTTATTAATGTTTTTGTGTGATATGACTATCTAGATTAAAGGGATAATCATTCAACTTTTGAAAATTGCAATTTTATTTACATTTTTGTCAAATTTCTGAAACTTCTATATAATAATAAATGCCCTAAGCAACTTCCGGTTGTAACAACTTCCGTCCAGTTGTAACCGGTGACGTCACCGCACACCTCTTTCCATGTTAACCCTCAACACACACACTCCACTCACCTTTCACCATCTCCACTCACGTCCACTCACGCTTTCACTCCACATACGACCCTTTCTCTCACTCCGTCTCTCATACTCACGCCGTCATCGCCGCTGATCCACGATCCCCGACATCATCTTCCGCCGGCGCCATCCTGGATCCAGACGTCCTCCACGCCGGCGACATGTTCTTGCGGCGACGCCATTTTGGATCGGCGAAATCCCGCGATAGTCAAGATGGCGTCGCCGCAAGAACATGTCGCCGGCGAGGACGACGTCGGGATCCAAAATGGCGTCGGCGAAAACTCGCGTGATTTCACCGACGCCATTTTGGATCCCGACGTCGTCCATGCCGGCGACATGTTCTTGCGGCGACGCCATTTTGGATCGGCGAAATCCCGCGATAGTCAAGATGGCATCGCCGCAAGAACATGTCGCCGGCGAGGACGACGTCGGGATCCAAAATGGCGTCGGCGAAAACTCGCGAGATTTCGTCGACGCCATTTTGGATCCCGACGTAGTCCACGCCGGCGACATGTTCTTCCGGCGACGCCATCTTGACTATCGCGGGATTTCACGATACTCAAGATGGCGTCGCCGCAATAACATGTCGCCGGCGTGGACAACGTCTGGATCCAGGATGGCGCCGGCGGAAGATGATGTCGGGGATCGTGGAGCAGCGGCGATGACGGCGTGAGTATGAGAGACGGAGTGAGAGAAGGGGTCGTATGTGGAGTGAAAGAGTGAGTGGACGTGAGTGGAGATGGTGAAAGGTGAGAGGAGTGTGTGTTGAGGAGTGTGTGTGTTGAGGGTTAACATGGCAAGAGGTGTGATGCTATCGCATCCTCCCGATGCGATAGCATCGGGCCATAATCTAGTTTTATAAATAAACACAAAACTTATCGACCTAAATTTACCATTATCATAAATTAGAATGTGCCACGAAAAAACAAACTCAAAATCAATGGGATTTGTTGAAGCGTTCCAGAGTTATGACCACACTAGATTAAGGCCCGATGCTATCGCATCGAGAGGATAGTGACACACATCTTGCCATGTTAACCCTCAATACACACACACCTCCTCAACACACACTCCTCTCACCTTTCACCATCTCCACTCACATCCACTCACTCTTTCACTCCACATACGACCCTTTCTCTCACTCCGTCTCTCATACTCACACTGTCATCGTGGCTGCTCCATGATCCCCGACATCTTCTTCCGCCGGCGCCATCCTGGATCCCGACGTTGTCCACGCCGGCGACATGTTCTTGCGGCCATGCCATCTTGAGTATTCTGAAATCCTGCGAGTGGACATTAGTGGAGATAGTGAAAGGTGAGAGGAGTGTGTGTTGAGGAGTGGTGTGTTGAGGGTTAACATGGCAAGAGGTGTGCTGTGACGTCACCAGTTACAACTGGACGGAAGTTGTTACAACCCGGAAGCTGCTTAGCGCATTTATTATAGTAGATTAAGGCCCGATGCTATCGCATCGAGAGGATAGTGACACACCTCTTGCCATGTTAACCCTCAATACACACACACCTCCTCAACACACCACACCGCCTCAACACACACTCCTCTCACCTTTCACCATCTCCACTCACGTCCATTCACTCTTTCACTCCACATACGACCCTTTCTCTCACTCAGTCTCTCATACTCACACCGTCATCGTCGCTGCTCCACGATCCCCGACATCTTCTTCCGCCGGCGCCATCCTGGATCCCGACATTGTCCACGCCGGCGACATGTTCTTGCGGCCATGCCATCTTGAGTATTCTGAAATCCTGCGAGTGGACATTAGTGGCTCACCATTGTCAGTTTGAAACACGACTGCTACTTCACTGACAGTGGGATTATTGTAGCGTCGAGGGTCTTGAGTACGATCTTGTTTAATAGCCATAGTGATGTTTGGCATGACAGTTCCGTTTTGTAGAGATTTAATTTTTTCTTGTTCTTCCACATCACGTAACATTTGATAAGCTTCCACAAAAGGATTAATAGTTTGGATTTGAAGGGCAATAATGTTCATCAATGTAGGATGACATTTTTGATTTTCTTTACATCGTAAGCGTTGTTCGTTTGCGGTAGTGGTATCGAGAATGTAAAATTGGGCAAATGCGCGTTGCTGGTCATCTGAGGGATGTAGTGTTTCAGTTCTATGATAGATCTGGCCATGTATGCGGAAACAGTATGGGCCATATCCAGGAGGTGGTGAAATATTTGCACCCATGGAGGCAAAAGCAAAGGAACTGTTAATACTTCGAATATTATCCATGAAATTTTTGCTAAATTCACTTTGCCCTTTCAGCAAACATGTAAAGACATCAGGGTATTGTAGTATGGGTACATGGACTTTACCCTTCTGACAGCAGAGCGTAAAGTTGTTATCAGAAGGTATCTCTGCTACAAAATGCAAAGCTTCGCAATGCTCACATACATGGGTCATGTCACCACAGCTGTGTTCGGTAATACTATTTTCATCATTAGTGAAAATGTGAGGTTGTAGTAGAAGTGCATGTCCAACCGATGGGGTGCGCCTAGTTTTGAGACCAACGTATATTTGTCTTGGTTGCACTTTCTGCGGGCTAACTGCAGCTTGTATGTGAAGAAACTGTGTGTTGGTATTGACTAATGGTGGTATTGATAGGGCAGAAACAGATTGCTGATTAGTTATGTCAGTGAACGGCATATGGCATGAAGTGTGGTAGTAACTTGTTCCACATGCTGATGTGGAAGCATCCTGTTGTGAGTCTACTAATAATGATGAGGAAGAAGCCGTCTGTTGTTGGCGGTGATGGCGTGTAGAGGCTTCTTCAGCCAATGTAATAGATTTAGAGTTAGGGGATTCGTGTGTGAGACGACGGCGTTTATAAGCCTTAATCTTGTCAAGTCGATGCTGTTTTTCCTCAGGAGTCTCATTAGCACGGCGTTGTTTTTGTCGTAGTGCTAAAGCTGCTTTCCTTTCACTGGCATTGGCATACTTTTTGTTATGACTCATGTTGGCACAGGTAAAGGAGTCTATTTGGCAGTTATCTGGCAGTGAAGAAGGCGTCCTGGAGTATTGTAGAGTAAACAGATACTAATTGACCCTGTAATTGCCCAGCAGTAGTTATGAAGTGGTAGTGGCAAATTGGCCCTGTAGTTAGACACCGGCAGAGGAGCAATGCAGCAGTAGTTATGGCGGTAGAGGCAAATTGATCCTGTAATTAGACACCGGCAGAGGAGCAAGGCAGCAGTAGTTATGGCGGTAGAGGTAAATTGGCCCTGTAATTAGACACCGGCAGAGGAGCAAGGCAGCAGTAGTTATGGTGGTAGAGGCAAATTGGCCCTGTAATTAGACACCGGCAGAAGAGCAAGGCAGCAGTAGTTATGGCGGTAGAGGCAAATTGGCCTTGTAATTAGACACCGGCAGTAAACAGGCAGATGACCAAAGCAGCAGTAGTTATGGCGATAGAGGCAAATTGGCCCTGTAATTAGACACCGGCAGAGTAGCAAGGCAGCAGTAGTTATGGCAGTACAGGCAAATTGGTCCAGTAATTAGACACCGGCAGTAAACAGGCATAGGACCAAGGCAGCAGTAGTTATGGTGGTACAGGCAATGCCAAGCGTCCGCACAGCAAGTCGGCGTGAGGTAAATGACGCAATTTCACGAATGCAAGATGGCGTCGGTGAAATCTCGTGAGATTTCGCCGACGTCGTTAACACCTCTTGCCATGTTAACCCTCAACACACCACACCGCCTCAACACACACTCCTCTCACCTTTCACCTCCACTCATGTCCACTCACTCTTTCACTCCACATACGTTCCTTTCTCTCACTCCGTTTCTCATACTCACACCGTCATCGTCGCTGCCCCGACAATTTCCTCCGCCATCCAAAAAGATGGCGTCGGCGAAATCTCGCGAGATTACGCCGACGCCATTTTGGATCCCGATGTCGCCCACGCCAGCGACATGTTCTTGCGGGACGCCATCTTGGATATCGTGAAGTCCCGCGATATTAAAGATGGCGTCGCCGCAACAACATGTCGCTGGCATGGGCGACATCGGGATCCAAAATGGCGTTGGCGTAATCTCGCGAGATTTCGCCGACGCCATCTTTTTGGATCCCGATGTCGTCCACGCCAGCGACATGTTGTTGCGGCGACGCCATCTTTAATATCGCGGGACTTCACGATATCCAAGATGGCGTCCCGCAAGAACATGTCGGCGGCCTGGAGAACGTCTGGATCCTGGATCGCGGCGGCGGAGGAAGATGTCGGGGCAGCGACGATGACGGTGTGAGTATGAGAAACGGAGTGAGAGAAAGGAACGTATGTGGAGTGAAAGAGTGAGTGGACATGAGTGGAGGTGAAAGGTTAGAGGAGTGTGTGTTGAGGCGGTGTGGTGTGTTGAGGGTTAACATGTGCGTGTGTGTGTGGTGACGTCACCGGTTACAACTGGACGGAAGTTGTTACAACCGGAAGCTGGTTAGGGCATTTATTATTATAGATAAAGTGACAGTGGTCAGAATTTAAAAAATTGGCTCTGTCACTAAGGGGTTAAATTGTGAGCCCCTTTTGGGACAGCAATGGTAAAGCACTGTGGAATATGATGGCACTATATAAGCAATGCATAATAATAATAGGTGTTTTTTGTTTTTCATATTTTTTCAGATGGATGGATTTCAGCGACATTTTGACTCACAGATAATTAGTTATGGAAAACAAGTTATAATTAACTTGGTAAGTGTTTAGAATTTGTTTTGAGTTGAAAGGGCATTTCCAACTAATATAGAAGGAAGCAACTTGTATGTCGTATCACTGTCCACTTGTGAAAAGCTGAAATGTATTTTCATTATATTTTATTCTGCAATATACCGGTAATATTTCAGATTTTCTAATGTCTCAGAGGAGACCTGATTTATATGTATAAACATGTGTAGTCAGTACAAAGGACTGGCACACAACTTATTCTTTCCAAAGACCGTACTAAGGACCAGGGGGCACTCATTTTTGATTGAAGTCAGACCATTCTGTCAGCTAAATAGGAAAGGGTTCTTTACAGTTAGAGCAGTCCGACTGTGGAATGCCCTTTCAAAAGAGGTAGTAATGGCGAACAGTATGACAGCCTTTACCATCCGAGCCGTATCCATACGTCCCTGAGATCTGGTACTTACTGACCTGGAACATATGGATACGTCCCGGCGAACTCCTGCACCGCTCCTGGCACTTTAACCCCCTAAATGCTGCAAACTAATGCGATTGCAGCATTTCAGGAACAGGCAGAGAGAAGAAAGCCCCTCTGCCCTATGATCAGAGATCATGTGATGTCATCGCTGGGTCCCGATCGTTGCCAAGGTGACCTAATGTTGTCATGGTAACATCCAGGTCACGTAAGCTAGCAAACTTGATGAAGCAACTTTGTCCGTGCACAGCTAACAGTTTTCATAGCATAGTGTTGTGAGTTCATTTTCCCCTTCGTCACTGAGGTCTGGTGAACTCCCTATTCTGGTATAGGAAGGTAATGAGCCTGATTATCAGGCACCTGAGCCTAATGATGATGACTGGCTGAGTGGAGTCACGGACTGGATATAAGGCTGCCGACGCCCTTCTGCCCTGCGGGTGATTTCTCTGTGGACTTCTAGGAGACCAGTCTGATTCCTGCTCCTCTAAAGCTAAGTTTTCTGCTTTGCCTTTTTGTTTTTGTTTGCCTTGCTTTTCTGGATTCTTCCATTCCCTGCTGGGGTGAGCTGAATCTCCTTTTGCCGGTTGCTCTGTCTTCAGAATATTCCTGAGTACTGACATAGTCTTTTTGAAGCCTAGCGTCTTCAGGGCCTTTTTCACTGTCAGTCTGTTGGCTCTTATTTTCATAGGGTTTTTCATAGATTGCAGACAGCAGCCTTCCTGTCCTTTCCTATCTAGTTAGCTTGGGCCCCGTCTTTGCTCAGTCTATCTTTCTGTCTGTGTTAGTGTTCTTTCTTCTTGCTTCACCGTCATTATATGTTGGGGGCTGCCTTTTGCTTTGGGGTCTGCTCTGGGTCAGTTTAGATTTCCCTTTCTGTCTTTAGGCTATTAAGTCCTCCGGCTGTGATCGAGGGGTCTAGGGCATCGTAGGAACCCCCCACGGCTACTGCTAGTTGTGTTGATAGGTTCAGGGGTCTGCAATCCGATAGCTGCCAACTTCTCTGGTTTTCTGGACTTAGCTAGCATTTCTGTTTTTGCCTCCTACGGTGACTCATTCATAACAGCATAGGAATGCTCCTGCATCTCTGTGCTATACAAGCAATCAACCTGTAAAAGTGAAAGTCCCATAGTGGGACAAAGTAAAAAAAAAAAAATTTTACTAAAAATTAAAAAATTGTAACTATTAAAAAAAATCAAGATAATAAAAAAAATCAAAATATATTGTACGCATGAATAAATATTTTTATGAAAAAGAAATATAAGCAATAACAGTACACATTTGGCATCACCTCATCCGCATTGACCCAAGCTATAAAACTGTCCCACTAGTTAACCCCTTTAGTGAACACCATAAAAAAAACAAAAAAACCCAAAAAACATTGCTTTATCATTATACCACCGAACAAAAAGTGGAATAAAACGCGATCAGAAAGAGTAATATAAATATTGGGCCCGCTTCTTTTTTTTGTTGGGCCCGCTTCTTAACATATTTATTAATGACCTTGTAGGGGGCATATGGAGTAGAATTTCAGTATTTGCAGGTGACACTAAACTCTGCAGGGTAATCAATACAGAGGAGGACAATTTTATATTACAGGAGGATTTATGTAAACTAGAAGCTTGGACTGATAAATGGCGAATGAGCTTTAATGGGGATAAATGTAAGATCATGCACTTGGGTAGAACGAACAAGATGTATAATTATGTGCTTAATTGTAAAACACTGGGCAAAACAGTCACTGAAAAAGACCTGGGTGTATGGGTGGACGACAAACTCACATTTAGTGGCCAGTGTCGGGCAGCTGCTGCAAAGGCAAATAAAATAATGGGATGCATTAAAAGAGGCATAGATGCTCATGAGGAGAAAACAATTTCACCTCTATATAAGTCACTAGTGCGACCACACTTAGAATACTGTGTACAGTTCTGGTCTCCGGTGTATAAGAAAGACATAGCTGAACTGGAGCGGGTGCAGAGAAGAGTGACAAAGGTTATCATTCGCATATTATAGTGAGGTTTCAGGCCCAGCTTCACCCTCCTCTCCCCCCCAGTAGGTCAAATTGCCTCTCCATCAACAATCCTCTTGATGGCATCCCAGAAGTATCCAACCATGGACCCCATATTCTCTCAAATTTTTTCATTGTTTCACTTTTTGTATATACCCTTTTCCAGACTAATATTATTTATCCTATTTTTCAAATCGCTAATCAGTGGAGGTAAGGGATTAATCCATTTGGATGCGATATTTTTCCTGGCTTGGAATAAAATGCATGATATTCCTCTATTTACTGGATCAAATTTCATGTCATCTAATAATCCCAATAGACATTTTTGGGATCTGGTTGAATAACAATTTTATAGACTTTCTTTATGATAGACAGAACTTTCCAGTATATCCTCCCAGTTCCAAACATTCCCACATCATATGTAATAATCCCGCATCATCCATTTTACATCTTGGACGCTTAGCATCAGTTCTATACCCTAAACTCTATAAGAATCTGGGCGTCTTGTATTTCCTATGCATTAATATAATTTGAGAAAAACTCTCGTTTAAAGATAGTTGAGGTATCAGATCCAATGCCAAACTCCATTGATCTTCTGAAATCTACCCTATAACTTCCTCCCATTTTTGTCTAGCTAATGTAATGAAGGGTAGTTTTTTTAAAAATTATTTAGAAGAAGTCTGTATATATCAGAAATACAGTTCTTGGTATTTCCTTTTTACAATACCAGATTAATAAAGGAATTATCTGTCCGCAAAGGGGTCAATTTTATTTGTGCATTAAATGAGTGAGTAAGCTGCAAATACTGATAGAATTGTTTTTGTCAACCTAAATTCCTCCTTCAATTGATCAAATGATTTTAATATACCATCACATAATTTTTGTTGTACCGAAAGTATTCCTTTATTCATCCAGTTCCGAAATCCCTCTAGTTTATAGGACTCTGCATATTATTTATTAAACCATATACCGTAGGTGTATATTCATTAGTTTCCTATTACCATTAAATGTTTACCTCTATCCCACACCTTATAGAGTAATGCTAGTGCTGGGCATATTGATTTCTTATCCACGTTATTTAATTCAACCAGATGAATAGAGATATTCCATGGTGTCCCAGAGGTAATAATCAGCTTCATAGAACTATTTGAATTTACAGTACTATTCCAGCTACTAAAATTCTGTAGTTGTGCTGCAACGTAATATATTAGCGCATGGGGGACCGCCAGTCCACCAGACTCCTTGTCACTTTGTAAGTGCTAAAATTTTATTCTTGCAGATTTTTTTTTTCAAAATGAGAGAGTGAAACATACTATGAACTTTCTGAAAATAAGAACTAGGGATCCATATAGGGGCATTATGCAGAATATAATTGGGGCATCAATATAATTTTTAAAACGTTTCCTCTCCCCACAGCTGATAGTGGTAGTCTACACCATGCTTCTATTTTCATTTTAAACCTTTCCAGAAGAAGGTGTAAGTTCGGGGATGTATAATCGTGAGGTTTTCTTTGTAGTATTTATACTAAAGTATTTAAATAACTCCACTATTTGTATCTGAGTATGTTCCAGTATAACCCAGCTAGGGGGATTATCAATTGGTAGAAGAATTGACTTATCCCAGTTAATTGATAGGCCTGACCATTTACCAAACTCTTCAATGATATTCATAATAGAATCAATATGTTTTTGGACATCACCTATGTATATCAACAAATCATCTGCATACAGGGATACCCGTTCATCTAAATTACTATATTCAAAACCCACTATATCCAGGATGGAACGTAACATACAGGCCAAAGGTTCAATGGCCAATGCAAAAAGGGGAGACAATGGACATCCTTGCACTGTGCCCCTCCCCAACGCAATTGTATCAGGTAAAAGACCATTGGTTCTTATTTTAGCATGAGGCCCAGAGTACAAAAGTTGTATATATGATAAAAATTTAGGACCCACCCCCAATTGTTTAACCCCTTTCCTACATTAGACGTACTATTCCGTCCATGTGACCTGGGACCTAAGTCCCAAGGACAGAATAGTACGTCTAGCGCGATGAGCTGCACTCACGGGGGAGCGCAGCTGATTGCGACCGGGTGTCAGCTGATTATCACAGCTGACACCCGACACTGTGTCAGGGGCGGTCACGGACCACCCCCGACACGTTAACCCCTGGCACACTGCGATCAAATATGATCGCAGTGTACCGGGGGTTTAGGAAGCATCGGCAGGGAGGGGGCTCCCTCCGTGCTTCCCTGAGACCCCCACAACCGCAATGTGCAGCGCTACTGCGGGGGTCTCCTTCCCTGCAGGTCCCATAATCCGAAATGGCGGCGGGGACCTTCGGGGGGCCTGCAGGGAGGCGGCTTCCTTATGCCTGCAAAGCGCCGGCATGAGGAAGCCTGCAGCACTGCCTGTGACAGATCACTGATCTGTCACAGCAATCTGTGATGTGACAGATCAGCGATCTGTCACATGACAGTGATGTCCCTCCTGGGACAATGTAATAAAGTTAAAAAATAAAAAAAAGTGTAAAAATAATTTATAAAAAATCGGTAAATTAAAAAATATATACAGTGGGGAAAAAAAGTATTTAGTCAGTCAGCAATAGTGCAAGTTCCACCACTTAAAAAGATGAGAGGCGTCTGTAATTTACATCATAGGTAGACCTCAACTATGGGAGACAAACTGAGAAAAAAAAATCCAGAAAATCACATTGTCTGTTTTTTTTTCATTTTATTTGCATATTATGGTGGAAAATAAGTATTTGGTCAGAAACAAAATTTCATCTCAATACTTTGTGATATATCCTTTGTTGGCAATGACAGAGGTCAAACGTTTTCTGTAAGTCTTCACAAGGTTGCCACACACTGTTGTTGGTATGTTGGCCCATTCCTCCATGCAGATCTCCTCTAGAGCAGTGATGTTTTTGGCTTTTCGCTTGGCAACACGGACTTTCAACTCCCTCCAAAGGTTTTCTATAGGGTTGAGATCTGGAGACTGGCTAGGCCACTCCAGGACCTTGAAATGCTTCTTACGAAGCCACTCCTTCGTTGCCCTGGCGGTGTGCTTTGGATCATTGTCATGTTGAAAGACCCAGCCACGTTTCATCTTCAATGCACTTGCTGATGGAAGGAGGTTTGCACTCAAAATCTCACGATACATGGCCCCATTCATTCTTTCATGTACCCAGATCAGTCGTCCTGGCCCCTTTGCAGAGAAACAGCCCCAAAGCATGATGTTTCCACCACCATGCTTTACAGTAGGTATGGTGTTTGATGGATGCAACTCAGTATTCTTTTTCCTCCAAACACGACAAGTTGTGTTTCTACCAAACAGTTCCAGTTTGGTTTCATCAGACCATAGGACATTCTCCCAAAACTCCTCTGGATCATCCAAATGCTCTCTAGCAAACTTCAGACGGGCCCGGACATGTACAGGCTTAAGCAGTGGGACACGTCTGGCACTGCAGGATCTGAGTCCATGGTGGCGTAGTGTGTTACTTATGGTAGGCCTTGTTACATTGGTCCCAGCTCTCTGCAGTTCATTCACTAGGTCCCCCCGCGTGGTTCTGGGATTTTTGCTCACCGTTCTTGTGATCATTCTGACCCCACGGGGTGGGATTTTGCGTGGAGCACCAGATCGAGGGAGATTATCAGTGGTCTTGTATGTCTTCCATTTTCTAATTATTGCTCCCACAGTTGATTTCTTCACTCCAAGCTGGTTGGCTATTGCAGATTCAGTCTTCCCAGCCTGGTGCAGGGCTACAATTTTGTTTCTGGTGTCCTTTGACAGCTCTTTGGTCTTCACCATAGTGGAGTTTGGAGTCAGACTGTTTGAGGGTGTGCACAGGTGTCTTTTTATACTGATAACAAGTTTAAACAGGTGCCATTACTACAGGTAATGAGTGGAGGAAAGAGGAGACTCTTAAAGAAGAAGTTACAGGTCTGTGAGAGCCAGAAATCTTGATTGCTTGTTTCTGACCAAATACTTATTTTCCACCATAATATGCAAATAAAATGAAAAAAAAAACAGACAATGTGATTTTCTGGATTTTTTTTTCTCAGTTTGTCTCCCATAGTTGAGGTCTACCTATGATGTAAATTACAGACGCCTCTCATCTTTTTAAGTGGTGGAACTTGCACTATTGCTGACTGACTAAATACTTTTTTTCCCCACTGTATATATTCCCTAATAAATTAATTTTTTGAAAAGTACACATATTTGGTATCGTCGTGTCCGTAACGACCCGCCCTATAAAACTGTCCCACTAGTTAACCCCTTTATTGAACCCCTTAAAAAATAAAAATAAAAAACAAAGCAAAAAATAAAGCTTTATCATCATACCGCCGAACAAAAAGTGCAATAACGCGTGATCAGAATGACAGATATAAATTAACCATGGTACCGCTGAAAACGTCATCTTGTCCCGCAAAAAACGAGCCGCCATACAGCGTCATCAGTGAAAAAATAAGTTATAACTCGCAGAATAAAGCGATGCAGAAATAATTATTTTTTATATAAAATTGTTCTCATTGCATAAAAGCGCCAAAACACAAAAAAAGACACGCGGAACGGTGTAAACGCACCCCCCAAAAGAAATTCATGAAACGCTGGTTTTTGTTCATTCAGTGTCCCAAAATCGGAATAAAAAGCGATAAAAAAAAGTCACGTGCCCGAAAATGGTACCAATAAAAACATTTCCAAAATGGGGTCACTTGTTGGGGGTTTCCACTGTTTAGGCACATCAGGAGCTCTCCAAACTTGACATGGAATCCGATCTGAATTCCAGCCAATTTTGCAGTGAAAAAGTCAAACTGCGCTCCTTCCCTTCCAAGCTCTGCCATGCGCCCAAACAGTGGTTCCCCCCCACATATCAGGTATCAGCGTACTCGAGGACAAATTGCGCAATAACTTTTGCAGTCCAATCTCTCCTGTTACCCTTGGTAAAATAAACAAAAACTGAACCTGAAGTAAAATTTTTTTTGTGAACACTTTGTTATTACACTGGTTTACAAAATTAAAAACAACAGTGTATGAATTAGTAGCGTTCATTCTCATGTCTGGTCATTAACCGTCCAGCAATATTTCACATACATCTAACCACACATTCTAACTTGTCATCTCAGTATACATTTACATTTGCGTATAACGTTGACCTCGAAACTTGGATCGATACCCATTAACTATTTACATAACAATAACTAAAAATTAACATTTCCGCTGGAAATACTGAGGCACCTGTAAATGTGGTTTGGGCACACACTCCCACGTCCATATTCTTAGGCACTTGTTACATGGTCATCGGTGTTGCGTTCCAGAAGTCCCATATTTTAAAGAATTTCCCAGGGCACCCTCTATTTTGATTACCATGTTTTTATATGGAATCACTGAATTGACAAGTTCTACCCATGATATAGTGTTGGGTGTAAACTACCCTTTCATCTCAGAGCAATTAATTTCCTGGCCAAAAATAGCATCTCTGGGAGAAATATATATATATTTTTTTCTAACATATTTATTGAATTAAAGAGCATTACAATAAAAGAGATACATACAAATCTTGAAGTAACAAGCTATTTGGCAGGTGTAAAACTCACAATATCGGTTTAAAGAGCATTACCAGAAAGTAAGTCATGCAGGTTTGAAGGAGTCCAGCTTGTTATGTGCTTTTATTTGATAGGCATAATACTCATAAATGTTCCCCACCTCTCGTAAACCCCCCCCCCCAATATATAAACCCCTTAAACGACTCTGCATTTGATTAACGATCAAGTTCAAGGAATAGGATTATGTTCGCTAATTTTCTGAAGAAGATACCACTGGGTGTTTTCAAAGTGTGTCCTTAGTGTGTCCCTGGTATCTTGAGACGGTGATGGGATGAACAATGGCCACGTACTCAAAAATCTCCCAGTCAATTTTGAGAAATATTTTAATATAATGGTCCCCATTATTTTCTTCCACAACCCCAAGCAGCCAAACCAAGGAATCCAGGGGAATTGGTATTGCTATTAGGGATGACAAGAAGGTGGTAACCTCCTGCCAGAATGTATGTACACCATGGCACCTCGGACATTTAGAGGTCTGAGTATGACCCATTTTTGCTAATTTAGCTGCTTTAAGATATGCTTGATGGATTCTATATAATTGGGTCATTTTGTTGTTAGCTGATGGGGAAACCTTGATTGAGGACTCCAGCATCTCCTCCCAGTCCTCCTCCTCAATGATAGGAATCAAAAGCTGCCTTTTTCCCTTAACCGACAATGGAGTAGAGTCCATGTTTTGGCTTCTTGGTGTTGTGTGTACAATCTATGAGAGCACAGCCATTCTGACCTGTTGCCACTCGAGGGCTCTGCAATATATTTCTTTTCAGATTCTTTTAATTTAATGTCTATTTCTGCATCTTTCCTGGTTGTGACTCTCTTATCGTATGAGATTGTAGATGAGAGACGGCCCCTTAAGGGCCCGTTACACATAGCGATATCGTTAGCAATATCGCTGTAGTGTCACTGGTTTTGTGATGTAGCAGCGATATTGCTAGTGATATCGCTAAATGTGATACTTACCTCCGACCGGCTCCCCCCGCTGTCTGTCGCTGATCACGCGAGAACTTCCTGGACCATTTCTCTTTGGGCGCTTCCTGTGGCGCCGACGAGCGACGCGTGGACGCGGGCGGAGGACGTCAGGATCGCCGCGTCTGACAGTTAAGTAGTGACCCCCGACCACTGCTATGTCGCTGGTGAGATCTGCCTGTGTGGCAGCTCACTAGCGACCACTTAGCGATGCACCAGTGATCCATATAGTTGTCGGGATCGCTGGTGCATCGCTTTGTGTAACGGTACCCTTAGATATGCTTTCAATGTGTCCCAGAGTAAGTTGACATTATGGGGTTCAGTTGTTATAAAACGGTCTAGTTGTGCAATTGTTCTGTCACATGGGCCAATTAATTTAAGCCAGAATGAATTTAATTTCCATAATGGTCTGCGAGTGATACAGCCAAACTTAAAGGCCCCGTTACACATAACGATGTCACATCGATCCCACCAATGATCCAACATGGATGGGATCTCTGGAATATCGTTAGGCTGATCGCTGGTGAGCGGTCACATAGACCCTCCAGCGATCAGGACCAGCGAGCAAGCTGGTTTCCAATGTAAACAGCGGGTATCTAAGAGCCACGCGGCTCTTAGATACCCGCTGTTTACATTGGAAACCGGCGTCGCTGATCGCTGGTCTCTCGCTGCCACACGCAGCGATGCGCGCTGGCCAGCGGGAGACCAACGATCAAAAAACGGCCCAGGACGATGGAGCGCGATCAGCGATACCCGGCAGGGGGGCCGGCTGCTGATCCATGTCACACACAGCGATATTGCAGGCGAGATCACTGATGCGTCGCAAAATCAGCGATCTCGCTGGCGATATCGCTGTGTGTGACGGGGCCTTAAGAGTTAACACCACCGGGCTGTGGTCTGACACTCCTCTGCCTCCATCTTGTGCTATATCTACCCAGAACGCCAAATTATATAGTCCAGACGCAACAAGGTGCGTCTGGTAGAGGAGTGAGTGACAAGTGTATTCTCATGTGCTCGGGTGTCTCAACCTCCACAGGTCTATCCACCCATTCCCTTTTATATATGTAGCCATGTTGGTGGTAGAAGGTGTTGTTGAAGTGTCGCCACTATCTAGTCGTAGTTTATCTAATGTATTATCCATTATGAGGTTAAAATCGCCCATGCATAAAATATATGCCTCTGGGTAGTTCAATGCAAAGCTCACAGCTTTTTTTACAATGCTTATATTGGCTGGTGGTGGATTATATATACAAAGAATAACATCATTTTTAGAATTAATACTCGCATGGACAAATACAAAGCGTCGCTCTGGGTCTCTACAGGAGGCTTTAACCTCCCATTTTACTGACTTACGTATAAAAAGAGATACTCCTCTTGAATAGCTTGTGTGTAAGGAGTGTAACGACCATTGCGCACCCATGGTTTATGGATCCATTTGGCTTTATCTCTAGTGAGATGAGTCTCTACCAGGGCTATTATATGAGGGTGGTATTTCTTTACCTGTGAGAAAAATTTGATTCTTTTCCATGTGGATTTTAGGCCCCTTACATTCCTCATACATACTAGCTCAGAGTTCACAAATTCCATTCTATAACTTTTTACCAGTCTAGTCGTTTGGGCTTCGGTACGTTCTTATGAGATTCCATATTTATCCACATTGCAGAGATTGCATAATCTTGAGGGGGTTCCTTCTAAAGTACCTAGCAGCTATCAACCAATGAATAAGAGTCATTGCAACAAAACCAAGAGGAAGAAAAGCATACAGTTGACACAAATAGACATTCTTGGTGTATAGCATTTTTGTACTTGGAGGATACCTTCACTGATCACAGTGTCCAGTATAGTTGGATTTCGTGTCTTCCAAGTGGAGTTCCTAATGCTCGATTAATGGAAACAGAGTTTTACAAGCCACAGTAATGATCGCTCTGGATAACTTAAAGGGAATCTGTCACCCTTTTTTTTTGCCCTATGAGCTGCCGGCATTGACATCAGGGGCTTATCTACAGCATTACAGAATGCTGTAGATAAGCCCCGATGTAACCTGAAAGATAAGAAAAACACGTTGGATTATACTCACCGGAGGGGGCGGTCGGTCTGATGGGTGTCGCTGACCAGGCCGGCTCCTCCCATCTTCATACGATGCCATCTTCTTCCCTTCCTGTAGTAGCTTCGGCGCAGGCGCACTGCTCTGCCCTGTTGACAGATTCCCTTTAAGGAGTTCATTTCTTATTCGGTCCAGGATGTCGTTGAAGCCATTCTGACAATTCTTTAGGAGTTGAAAAGAATGTCGATGATCCCTCATGGAGAATGCGCAAGCGGACAGGGTAAATCATGGAGTAGATGATATTTCTGTCCTGGAGTTTCGGTTTCACATCCATAAATTGTACGCGTTGTTTTTGTAGGTCCACTGAGAAGTCAGGAAATACTGAGATTGTGGTGTTATCATAATTGATGGGACCTTTATGTCTGGCCAAACTTAGAGTGATATCTCTTTCCTTACAATTCAGAATACATGCAAGGAATGGACGTGGAGGTGCACCGGGTGGGAGAGGTCTGGCCAGGACTCTATGCACTCTTTCTACCGCAAACACTGTATCCAACAGAGAAACACTGGCTGTGGGTCTCTTATTCAGGGCTCTACACCACCTCTCCCACATTGTATCTGATAAAGTTCAGATCCCCAAGCAGGTTGTGGGGGAGGGAGTGCTCTCATTGCTCTCTCTCTTAATGCCACAGAACTAGGAGCCAAGATGGCCGTTGACACCTCCAGAGCTGTATTCTATGTGGTTGATTTGTTGTTCCCTGCCCAACTGAGGCTGAACCAAATCAGCCACTCTGGAGCCAGGTTAATTCCACCTCAGGATGATGACGTTTACGGGCTTACCAGAGCCTCAGGTGTCAGGTATGATGCAGGATCATGTACGGATGGCAGAAACTCCACCAAGATGCAACCTCTCAGGGCTTACATAGCCACTTTCCCCAGTCATTTGCGATATTCTTGGTGTCAACTGATAGAAGTGAGATGGGACGATATGACTCGGGTTGCATTGGATCTTTTCACGGTTTTAAAATTACTACTACAATTTTTTCATTTAAGAAAGTCCTTACTGAGAGCTAGAAGAACCTGGAAAAATATGTAGACAATCCTTTTATGAAGCTGAGGTTGAAGTTTTATTCAGAGATGAGCAGCAGCACAGTTCATGGAAAGTCAGTTAAGATGAAGCATGCAGGCACAAACAGGGGTCCAGACAGGCAGAGTAACGCTGGGATGTCTGGCGATGGTTTGGCCCCGAATTATGCCTTTTTATACATGATACAGACAAAAAAAAACTGCATTTTTCAGCGAAATGCATATACATGGTAACCTCATAGAAAGAAACATGTTTTTAGAATGATGAACACGATAACACAATATGACAGTATTAATGAACATTTCCCCAAACTACATTAAAACCCGTAAAACTCAATGTTCCTTTCAGAAACTGTCATTAATCTAATCACGGGTCTTGGGCTGATCCCATAAATCCGTACCTTTTGACAAGTATACAGGTCTGTTTTCCAATATCACCACCACAAGTACACTTATTCACCATATTATTACCTCATTGCCCTGTAGCTGATCCAATTAACGTGTGCGTATGTCCACTACACCTGCTAATGGATATGATCTCATTTTACATCTCTTATTTGCCTAGGGCTTCCAGGAGAGCATCTCATTAGCTCTTTTAGGTACATCTTATTCCTTTTTTTAGAGGCTGAATCAGTTGGTTCCTAACTTTGCACCAGATGGCGGCCTGGTTCATCATGGCTGCTCAGTATATTATAGCTGATCATTCTCTTAGAAGTCCACCTCTTGTACTCTGTCCAGAGTACAACCTTTACATTGAGGTAACTGGAGGTGAATTGCAGTAGACGGAATCCATTGTTTCATATCCCCGAGATACAGAGGTAGAAGGGCTGTCGGTACCTGGATCCAGTGGTAGGTGGAGTGGGTCTTTCAGAACTACTAACCCTGGGGGGACGTGGTCTCCTGTAACGCCTTAACACATGGGTGTAATTGTCGACACGGGCTTGCAGCCGGCACAGCTCTTGGACATGGTTAAGATTCTGGTGCAGAAATGTTTGCTTACAGCTTATATAGAGCAAACAGCTGAACACAATCCCGCCAAGGAGGAACGCCCAGAGTGCGGGATGTGTGAAGAACTGTACTGCTGCATTTTGGAATGGGGGGAAAAATTTTCCCGTGAAAAATTTGATAATCTTTGCCCACCAAGAGTTATTCAACTCCTCATATTGTTTAATCACCTTCTGAATTATTTTTTTTATTGTTGGCTACAGTGAGTAAACTCTGACTGGTCTGAATGTACAGTTTCTGGAAATGTTCCAGAAATTCCAGGTCTTGAATCATCTGATACAGGCCCTTGCCCATGGATATATGGGGAGAGGCTTACCTTGGGGTACAGTATATTACATTGTACTCCCTTCTTAACAGGATGACTGGCTGATAAACCCATTTTTGTTCATCAACTCTAATATCGATAATTGGTGTGACTGTACAGTATAATGCTGGCCGTGCTAGGCCTGTAATCATGCCGGAAGGAGTGCGGAAATTGACATATTCTTTAGTAGGGACGTGGAAGCACATTTCTAAATTATTAAACTGCCAAAACAAAGGGCCTCTGAGTTCCTTGAGAATGAGAGGGCAGGTAGTTTCCTCATTCTCCAAACAGGGGCGGTTCTGGACATAATGACTCCATAAGAACACACCAAATCAGAAAGTTCTTGGCCACATAAGGTGGTAGAAATTTTTTGAATACCATCTGGAGTTCGAACATAATTAAAAGTATTGTCTGTCTGGTTCCTAACCCCAATAAGTTTTGATGGACTGAGCCCATATCAATTTGACTCAGGAGAGGGTGAACAGAACCTCGGATGGGTAATAATGCACCGAAGGTACAATCTTCCATATCAAGATTAGTACATCCCATCCTCCCAATTTTCCACCAATCAACATGCTTTTTTGCAAATTCAGTTATACCTGGCCATGTGCGGCCCATTTCCCATGGCCAGTGACCGTTGAGAAGAGTTTGGAGAAGTATCTTGGTGTTGGTATGCATTTCCCCCTGTAGGGCACTATAAGCAAGAGCATGTTGGGTTACATTGCTAATTTCCTGGGTAACCTGGAATAATGCTCTAATCTGACTTTTAAGATAATCCATCATTCGGGCCTGTTACTTTTGATTGTTGATGTTCATTTGGCCTTGGATGGCACTTTGGACTAGGGACACATTTTCAGAGTCAGCTCCAATAGCTGCAAGAGAGGATAATCTACTACTGGGTGTCTGGAGGTCTACAGTATTAAGGACACCTGCTGCTGTCTCTGCACCTCACAAAAGAGTATCATACCACTCTTTTCTTTCTTTGTAAACCAGATTCAGGGCCTGAGAATTCCTGTTTTACGAATAATGCTACGCTTTGAAACCCTAGGGTTTTGAGTGGATACAGTCCTGGCTGTCAACTCTTTGAAAATTCATGCTGAACCCATGTAGGAAAGGGGCACATGCTGGGATATGTTTTACTAAATCCCATACTGACACATTGAGGTGCCATGTGAACAAACCATACTGAGTATTTAAAGAGATAAAATGGACAGTATTGAGAATGCGGATTGGGTTCACTACTCGTGTGAAAACCGTTTTTTTACATGCTGGACTAGTTCCCAAGGTATTAGACCAATTATGGTTGGTACTGGAGTGTTAATTCTAGAGGGCATATTATACTGATCCATGCTGAATATCAAGGATCTACGTGGGACTGTGTGTAATTCGTAGATAATACAAAGAAATCAAAGTTAGTCTGTAGTAATCTCTGGTCAAGGTCTTGGAATGTAAAGGGTACACTGTAAAGTCAGTAGCACAACCCCAGGATGTTTTTCTCTTTCCCATTTCCCCCATCTGGGGCGTTTCCCCACCAAAGAGAATCCCTCCACTCTTTTCCAATCATGACAGGACAATTGCCCTGTGTAGATTCGTTTGTAAACTGAGTAAGTATTTGATCTTTCCATGGGGTCACAATGTCTACACTAGAAGCACACATTTGTCTTCCTAAGTGCAGGGTCAATGTAGAATTGTCTAATGATGCTGCATTATTAATACTTAAAGCTCTATTCATTATATAACACTCATTGACACAGAGATACTGTGGTTATATAATATTTTCTACGTGAAAGACCAACACATGTTGATGCTACTTTATCAATACCAAAAATGAAGGAACAAGGCCTCCCTTTTCCACTTGTTACTGCCCCATCCTCGAAGAAGAGATCTTTTTCCATAACTGGTCTACTAAAATGAAAAACTTGTTCCTGGGCACAAAAAGGGAGAACAAACAACCCCAGTTCAAGACACTAAAGTATAATAGAAGTCAGTAACGTTTGAGTCCCAAAGTAATAAGGAGTCCTTGAATCTTCTGCTCCATGTATCCCGATCCTCCTGTCCTCTCGTCTCTGGATTCTCCTGAGTCTTCTCCCTCTGTCACTGTATAGTGTGAACCACCATCTCCAGATACTCCGGTGGATCCGTGGCTTCAGAGTTCCGTCAAGGATCTGTGAAAAACAAGAAAGCGAAGTATCAGTTCTTACCAATAGTCTTAGAAGAATTCTTAAGAAGCTTACATTAATCAATATGAACAATTTTGACACCCTTGTCCCTTGGTTGGCTGCTCCTCCGTACTCCCAAAACTGTGGGGCCAATGATTTGAGTAACAACAAAGGGACCTTCTCAATTAGCTTCCCAGGGTCCTATTTTTCTGAATTTTTTAACCATGACCTGAGCTCCTGTAACAATTTTAGACTCGTAGGATTTGGTATGGGCAGTATTAGTGGCCGGGAGTGCCTCTACTCAGTTTGAAAAGACAGCCACTAAAACCTGAGCATATCGGAAACCACCTTTTAGCAGGATTGAAGGGGCCAATGAAATCAATTTGGATAGACTGCCAGGGTCCCTCCGCTACTGGTATTTCGCGGAGATGATGCTTGCCTTTTCCTTTAGGGATTTTTTTGTAAGCAAATTAGGCATTCATCATGTATCTCATGGCACAAACCTCATAATTGGGGATGCCACATTTTGTTTTGTATAAGCTCCAGTAGAGCTTCTGGTCCTGAATGAGCAAAAACTGAATGGTTAAATTTAATCAAAGGCTTAATCATTGTTTTGGGGATATGAGGTACCAGCCTGTAATTAACCCTTTTGTAATACAGGCACTCCCCTTTTTCAATGGGCAGAGAGTCCAGGGAATGGAATAGGGATGAGTCCTCCATCCTTCTCCTCTGCCTTTATGAGGTCTTGGGAAAAAAAGAAGAAACAAGGGGAGCACTCAGGGCTTTTTAGTGACTGCAGTGATGATCTCTTAGGAATATTTGTCATCGTCTATAAGGGCGACTTTCTTGACTGCGTGATCCACATATGCATTGCCAAAAATTTTGGGGTAAGGAGTCAGCTTCTGGTGTACTTTAATTTTACAGGAGGAATATAAATTTGGGAATTGTTTGCCCCGTTGCACAATTTGTCTGAGAATATCTGCATGTTGTAAGGGCTTATTTTGTGAATCTACCATCCCCCTCAGGGCCCACACATTGAGATACAGAGTGAGGGAAGAAACAACATATGCACTGTCACTGAAAATATTCATAGCTTTGGTGAACGCTAGAATGACCTGCAGAGCTTCTTACAATTCAGCTCTCTGGGCAGAGAAGTGACCTGGGAGCTTATACTGCAGCAGCATTGGTTTAGCTGGAAACATCAGAGCGTCTGTCCTTGCCCATGGAAAGGGGGGCAAGGGGAGCACCCCATCAATCGTTTCCTGCGGTGGGAAGCCCCAAAAATCGATCCTCGTCTGGACACGGCTTCTGCCCAACAGCTCCCACCTCTGCCCCAAAGAGATCCTCAGTAAGAGGCCGATCCTCGTGTTCCACAACTCCTTTATCAAAGCAGCATAGGGGCGAGGAGGAGTGACCGCTCCCTGAATGGCATGGATCTCCGGGCATGAAGGATTGGTAGCTACTGGGGAGGAAGCAGGAGCAGAAGGCTCTTCTTGAGACTGGGCTAACCATTTGGAGACCGTTATACTGCTGATACTGCCTAGGGTCATTCACCACTGGATGCGGAGGTCTAACTCCAAAAGGAAGTCTGAAGAACTCCCACGGCTGCTGGGTGAGGTTAAATGGCGCTCGGGCTTCAGTCCCTGGCACAAAATTGGGATAAAGACATCTGTGTCCAAGCTGCCCACAAAAGTAACACATAGGATGACCCCTTGTGGGATTCCGGGGGGGGATCTGCCAAATGGAACCTGCTCATTCTTGGCACTTGCGCATACACCCAAGGAATTTCTGGTCTCCTTGAATCAGCAGATACACCCCGAGGTGATTGGTACGCAAAAAACATTGGACTAATCACCCTTCACCTCGGACTGCATTGTCCTAACATTTGTCAGCATAGCCTCCACAACACCTTCAATAGATTCTGCAAAACTCCTGATTTAAAAACCCCTTCCAAGGGCAACCTTTTGTTACAAATTGTTCCATCTTAGCAAATTTATCACCCTGGTCCATAGTATCTAAGGTCTTATCAAACAGAACACATCAGGCAGCAACCCATTTATCTGCTTCTGCTCTGAGATCATTCCCCTTCTTAATTTTAAAGGAATCTAACAATGCCGGAGAAGGCTTCCTCCCCCCTAACTTCATTCTCCCCTGAGATGCTGTTAGATCATATTGAATCCTTTTTGCTTGCTGGGCTTTAACCCTGCTGTGGAACCATGAAAAAAAGTTACTTCTTTGGTACCATGGGGTCTAAATGACCCCAGTCTCAAAATCATCATATTTCATTAAAATGAACATACTGGTTGTTCAGAATAATCAAGTTTCATTCTGTCATCATTTCAGAACAGTTATAAAATCAAACGTAACTTTGAAGTGATTTATTTGTCATCATCAAACACAAACTGAAATTTATACCAAAAAATGCTCATGTCATACAAATATCCAGACTGGGTCTTGTATTTCACTTTAGCACTTTGAATTTTTTGGTTCGACCATTTGACAACTTCTTCAATCAAAGCATTGTTGAAAAAAGTTCGAATGATTTCAAGGGTGTTATCTGCAAGATGTCCATAACCCTTTGGTACTGGTTTGGTCTTGACAATGTTTCGGATTGGAGTTTGTTGAATAGTCTTTGGCTGTAGCAACCACTTATAGCCATCTTTGCCAAGAATTTCACCTGAAGTATCATCGTTGTCGTCCTCCTCATCGGAGGAATTAGCGTCGCCAATGTCAGACAGAATAGCACTTTGTTCGCTTTCTGAATCCGATGCGGCATTGAGATCTGCGTCACTTTCGACCCAGCTCAAATTATCTTCCAAATTACCTTCATTATCAGTATCCACATCGCTAGAAGCATCCAAAGCTGCTAATATTTCATCAGAAGT